>NW_018743252.1:10315094-11561360 GCF_001683475.1 Chenopodium quinoa | reverse complement strand
CATCCCTTCCAAATTCCAAAATCCTTTCTCCATTACAAAAAACCAAGCCAAAAGTGCTCCAAAAAGGTGGTATCATCAAACGAGTTTGACGAATTTTTTGAAGGGGTATGTCCGGTCCAGTTCGGGAGCAAATCAAAATCGGAAGAGGTGGCGATGCCATTGAGACTTATTCAGTACCTACTCAGGTTCAACCGACAAAATCCAAGATACTCCCTGCCATTCTGACCTCTGGCGCTGCCACTCCCTGTTCTGACAGAGGTAGCAAAAGCCACTCCAAACCAGAACGTTTTGTCTCGACCCGCCAATTCCCTAGTATCTGGAATGAAGGGTCATTGAAATGGAATTTCTTCTCAAAACCCCATCAAAATGGCTCAAGCTCACGAATTCTCAGATCAGACACTTCATCCTTAACCCACATTTTTGTGACGCACCTCACCAAGAGCTTATGATGGCTCACAGACTAGAAGGAAGCATTTATCCTACTCACCTCCCAGATCTTCAAGTCCTCAAGGCAATCTGTCCCTTCTTGGAAGTCTTTATGCGATGGTAGATGATTTTAGCACAAAGGGAGAACCTCCCTTGGGTTATACATCCTCAATTGGCTTCTTAGTAGATCCCACGCCAACCCTCCCTTAGTTGCAAACTATCTTTACACTGACCTCCGAGCCACTCAAGCTGACCATGGCCAATACAATCGACTCCCTGATCATCCTCCAGATCCAAAGGGAGGCCCTGAAACTCCACGTAAAAGCAACCTGCATCCCAGATGTGGACTCAGGGGACTTCCTCATAGAAGCAACCTTCAAAATTTCCAACAATCACCTTTTCAGCGACCTACAAAAAAATTTCTCCACCTAGGCCCTCAGACCAGCCACAGAATTTGGAAGGAATTCTTTCAAGCCGGACCACTACCTGAACCCATGATCATTGTTTCTTGGAATGCAAGAGGGATTGCCCGTGGAACATTCATCCCCCACGTTGAACACATCATTGCTGAACACCATCTCGATATCCTTTTAATCTCTGAAACCAAGGCCTCTAAAGCCCATACTCAACACATAATCATACCCCTACCCTTTGACAAACATTTCCTAGCCAAACATGAGGGATTGTCTGGTGGAATTTTGCAACTCTGGAACTCTGCTTCCGTTGACTTTCCATTAGTGGGCAGAGACCTTCATGCAATCCATGGTGTAGTAAAGGTAACAAATTTCTCTTTCTTTATCTCTGCAATTTATGTTAGTACTAAGTTTAAGTCTCGTTGTTGTACTTGGGATGATTTGGTTAAAATTAGTGAGAATATCAACTTACCTTGGATAATGATTGGTGACTTCAATGAGGTTACCTCCCAAGCTGAAAAGTTAGGAGGTAAACCAGTCAGAATTAGAAGAGTTAATAAGTATGTGGAATGTATGTCTACTTGTGGCCTAATTGATGCTGATTTTTGTGGAAAAAAGTTCACCTGGTCCAATAAAAGGAGGGTCAGACCTATTATGAAATGACTGGATAAAGCCTGGATCAACTGTGTTTGGATCCAAGCTTTCCCCCAAATCTCTGTCCTCCACCTTCATAGAGAAAGCTCTGACCACTGCCCCATCTTCTCTCCACAGACCCCTTTGTAAGCACCACCCCTGTACCTAGATCTTTTAAAATGGAATCATTATGGTACCTACACCTGAGCTTCAAACAAGTTGTTGATAGTATTTGGACCAATCTCAATGGTTCCCTTACTAATAAACTCTCTACTATAACCCTTCAATTTAACTTGTGTTGGGGTTTGGTGAGTCCGACTCACCGCGGAAACAAAACCGAAAACAAGACCGCACTCGCAATAAATAAAACCATAAACATAATTAACTTAATAACAAGATTAAGATAAAAATATTACCTTTTGGAGCGTGCTTTACCCGACCACTTGGGCTCTTACTTGAAAGCTAGCTTCAAAATTACGAAGCCTCCAACGATGATCCACCCGCACCAACGATCACCGACTAGGTCCAATGTCTTGGGGTTAGCAAGACCCGACCGATAAACCCGAGTAATTGAGTTCAAAGGCTTTCACAAAATGTGATACCTTTTCCAACTCTTGAGTTCAGAGATTTTCACTACTAGTGATCCCTTTTCTAACTCTTACTCAAGCATCATTTCCAATGCCCTTACTTGGGTATTTATAGGAAATGATTAGAGTATGATTGTCTCTCCCATCAATGTGGGATAATGAGATTTTCACATTTTATTTTAAAGGTAAAATAAAATTATTTAAGCAAGCTAGTAATAAATCAACAAGTGTCAACTATACATGAGAGAGCAAGTGAGGACCACTTGGAGAGAGACCAAACTTGCTCTCCACTCTATCTCTCCCTCACCTTGCGCCACATGTCCTCTCCCACTTGGGAATCAAGGCTCCCAAATGGGCTTCCCATATATTCCTCCCTTGGTCTCGGCCCAGCCACCCGTACCTTGGAGTTGCGGGATGCTGCTGCTCTCAGCCAGCAAGCCTCGCACTCTAAGTGCGGGCTGCTGTTGCTTGAGGCCAGCATGCCGCGCACTCCAAGTGCAGGCTGCTGCTGCTCCTTGGTATCGAGGCTTGCCTTGGCTGTTAGCATTGGTGCGCTAGCACGCACCAGCCAGCCAAGGCTTAGCTTGGTGCGCATGCTGGCCACCATGCTACGCATTGTGCCCCTAGCACTCGGACTGCTCAAGGCACTCCGATGCTAGGGGTATTTTGGGAAAAATGTTGATTTATTACTATTTGCACTTCTCATCTTTTTATTATTTTCGACTCGACTTTCGACGCTCGATTTTGACGCTCTATGCTCGAATTTTTGACGTCTAAATGAATATTACTCAATCGACTCTTTAATTCCTTACGAATTAATTCGTCGCTTCGGCTCGTTGGTTGCTTGGGTGTGACCCAAAGGGTTCAATCAAGATTAAGCAGTAATATTAATTATGCATTAATATTACTAATCGGAAGCAGTCTCCACCCAGACATTCCCATCACTTGACCTTACTGAATATATTAGCTTTCTAATAATTCTTAACCCACTATCAGAATAATACATTTGTTCGAAGGACATTATTCCTTTCAATCTCCCACTTGTCCTTCCGGACAAGTGTGCTTTTAGTGTATAACCCTTTTCCTATGTCGCTTAATGCCCTTTCATGAACTATAAGGTAAGATTTTATTTGTCATCCTTATTACGTCTAGAAGTGTTTCTCGATTTCGAGTCCGACTGTCAATAAACAGATTTTTCTAAAATTCATCCGAGCACGACCATGTATTTTTACAGTCTCGCTCTACGAGATGCTTTGTAAACAACAAAGTCATCTTTCCTATTTTAGTAGGGGACATTTCCAGTCTTGTAATTATCATGTATCTATTAGTTGTATGATTTCATATTTCAAATCTATATCATTTATATGTTGGATGATATCATCTGATCTATTGTGTTTATGGTATCATCAATTGCCTAGATGATATAATCTCTAAGCCGGGTTAGTGTTTTTAAGGCTTGCCTCAAAAAGCTCTCGGTGAGCCAAGCTAAGCCTCACACAATAGCTTCTCTTATAAATAATAATTAACAAGAAATTGTTCAATAATCTCTCTTGTCAAAGACTGAATCATATGAGAAAAAACTAAAAGAAAAATAGAATTTGTAGTTTGAAGATATTTTAGTGCTCAAAATTGACCATTTCATTTATGAGGAAATGAGTTAAATTAGAGGTTTTGGGGTCCTGCATAGCCTACTAAAACTTATTTTGATTTGATGTTTTAAAGCTTGGATTGATGATAAAAGTGCATGCTAATTTAAATCAGGAAAAAAGAACTGCATTAAACTTTGACAAATCCCAATTACATACAAAGAATATAGTAGTCACATGAAGGGGAGGGGTGGAATCTCTGACACCGAAAAATAATTTATGCTGCTTACGGCACCTAATCCCTAAAGTTTGTGACGCATTGGTCAACCTAAAGTTTGTGCTATATTGAGTGCATTGAAGCAATAGTTTGTGTTATTGTTTGAGCCAATTTTTTCTAAAATCTATTACATCCTCCATTTCTTTTTAGCTGACACGTTTCTTTAGTCATGTTTCCCAATGCACAAATTTAACCATTAATATATTTAATTACCGATAAGCAATATTTGGAAAATATGTATCGTGATGAATATAAGAAGATACCACATGACTATTTTTTTTATTACGTATAATGCACAAAACACGATCAAAAAAAGAATGTGTCAATAGTGCTAAAGTCAAAACGTGTCAACTAAAAGGACATTTTGTAAGAAACTACCTTTTAAAGCAATTTTTTTGCGAGAAACTACCTTATAAAAAAAAGTTGGAAAAAACTACCTTATAAAAAGCTAAATGTTGTAAGATACTACCCTTGGTCGGAAAGTGAGAGTTGACTAAATTTTTCCGGTGTTTACCAAGTCATGTGCCGGTCACATGACATTTAATTCATCTTGGGTATTATATGGATAGGCTCGGGGAAATTAGGGGAAAAAATGGAGAAAGATGAATTAAACGTTACGTGACCGGCACATGACTAGGTCAACGCCGGAAAAATTAAGTCAACTCTCACTTTCCGACCAAGGGTAGTATCTTACAACATTTAGCTATTATAAGGTAGTTTTTTACAACATTTTTTTATAAGGTAGTTTCTCGCAAAAAAAAAAAATACTTTAAAAGGTAGTTTCTCACAAAATGTCCCAACTAAAAAGATGAAGGTAGTATATCTAAATGGTTAATATTGATTGATAATTTTCCAGACAAACCCTACGCTAGAATGTTGCCAATTCATGAAACACAATTCTTCAATGGTGCCAAAGATGATTAACAGATTGATTGATATTTTCATAAAATGCTTTTATATACCATATAATTTAACCTTATTCTAATTCCTGATACTTACTATGTAATTTAAAGCTCGTTCATGTTTATGTATTTAACAAATGATCCGAGTTTAAACAATTTTTGAAGCTTGTTTAATAAATGAGCTTGAATACGAATATAGACATGCTCTTTCATATAAGTTCATGAACATCTTATTTATTAATGTTCATGAACTATTCGTTTTTATTTTCTTCATGAACTACTCGATCGTGAATCTATGTTCATGAGTTGCTTACTCAATATTTACATTCATGAACAAGCTCCATTATTGCTCAATTCTATTTTTTACAAATTTATGAAACATAATCTAAGAGGACAATAAAGTTAACGAAGCAGCAAATAATAAGCCAAAAGGAATAAGATGGGCCTTAGATGCGATATCTCAAAGACTGCAAATTTAGTTCTTGTAAGTGGAATGTAGCTATGATATAAATTGTCACTTATAATCCTTTTATAAATTTATGATTAATTCACAATTGTTAATTTATTTCTTAAGTTTACAATAAAGATTTAATTACTATGCTTATTTTGAGATTTTTAAATGTCAATAGTACAAAGCTTGTTTAATATTTCCTCCGTTTTTTTAGATGCAACACACACTTTTTCACGGTATTTAAGAAATGTGGGGTTTACATGATATAATACACTTTAAAATGAAATGAGTGATTGTTAGGAGTGTAATTTAGTGGGTCATGTGCTTTAAATAAGGGAAATATTATAGTTTTTCTCTAAAGTAACTTTCCTTTTATAGTGTGTTGCAAGTATTGTGACATTTCCTTTTTAGGGAAGTGTTGCAAGTAAAAGAAAACGGAGGAAGTATTAAGTTCGTTCATGAAATGCTTTTTTATCATATCGTTTAATAAACGAGCCATTCACAAACTGTTTACTAAAGGAGCTGACTTCAATAAGATTTTGAGATGAACTTTTACAGAATTTTGAAAGTTTGGGATTGTGGTCGGACTCACCTCAGGAAATAAACATGAACTTGAATAAGATAACACTCGGTTGTCTCGACTCATTACAACCGAACTACTTCTATCAAGTTGTACATTGTAAAGGAGGTAGTACAATAATCCCAAGAAAAAAAATACCGCAAGTTTTGAACATTTACTGAATCTCATGAAAATACAATCATATACTTCTTACCATTATAGAAAATAGTAACTTATGAATTCTATGTACATATAAATATAATCTCCTTAGGTAAGTTTAAAAAAAAAATATCATGGAAAGCCAATAGTAATTTTTGTTGTCTATATATACAACGGAAAAGTAAAGTCAATGGTCATATTCAACATAAAGTCCTCTTCACAACAAAAGTGACTTATAAGAAACTTTTTCACCACCTGAACATATAAGGTATTTCTTTGAAAAAAAAAGTTAATATATAAGCACCTTTCTACAAATCTATACTAAACTATTAAAAGGCGTTCCTAAGAACGTTCGCGTGTCACGTAAACTCTTTCTTACTTACGCCACGTCATCTATTCAACTATTCAATTATGTCAGATGGCTCTCGTTCCATTTGTTTTTCATTCCATGTCATGCACTCTTCATAATTAAAAAAAAAATTCTCCATAAGAATTGAACCCACAACCTCTATTATTCTAAAACTAAGTATTTTACCACCAAGCTATGTTATTATTTATGCAATCTTTTGAATAAAAAATTAATATTTAGCAAATGACAATATGAACAGCATATTTAATTACAAGAAAATTAAATCATACATTACAACGTATATTAATGTTCGTTTCCGTGTAATTATCCAGGGCATCGCCCGGGCCCAAAAAGCTAGTTAATCTATAAAAAAAACAGGCTACATAATTTTGAAAAATTAGTGCACAACATATTATGATAATGAAAAAAATTCTATTCAAAGTAGAAACATACAGGCCATGCTTGTTCCATAAAATAAAAATTATCATATTTATCTATATATATACTAAAATAACAACCGTTGTTATCATCATTACCTACGTGTCACTTTTTTGTGTATTTTTTTCCCTCAAAATGCAAGGATGATGTCATATTTTTTTCCCTTTTTCAACTACTTTATTTAACATAACTTTGAAAAATATATTCCATTCGAATTTTTTAAATTTTGGATTTTCTACACATCTATTAACTATTTACTAAAACAGAAGTTGCTAACATCACTATTTCCCACGTTTCGCTTTCTCAATAAAAAAATTTCCCGCCTAAATGCAATGATGATGTCATTTTTTTTTTTTGTTCGGAAAGCTATCATGTTTAACATTTTTGAAATTTAAATATTAAAAACTTTTACATTACAACTAAAATCTATCAATTTATCGTATGAAATTGAAACAATTTTAAATACCACACTATTAAATGATCTCCTACATTGAACTATGAATTAGACACACTAAAACAGATACTATATCATAATTTATGATTAAAATAAAAAATTTTAAAATTACAAAATATACAAATTCTTATTTATTCATATATAATAGCAATTTATTTATTAAAATGTACAAATTAAAAAATATCTAGGCTTTATATAAATCGTGCATCGCACGAGTTCTAACCTAGTTTTGGATGAATATTTACACCGTGGTATAAAATTATACCACGAGTGTTGATGCTCTTATAACTCCTAGTTCCCCTTCTCTTCTATGCCCCTCCTGGATTTAAGGGAATAGTTAAGTGGTAAATGATTAGGAGGGGATTTGTTAAGGGGTTAGTAAGTTTATATGGGAAACTAATAAGGGACTAGTTTTTAACAGGTTTGGTACTAGGGAAGTTTATTCTTGTGTTCCGTATTATTCCTAATTTCACAATCATTCTTTTTCATAAAAAATATTAAAATCTAATTAATCCCAATAAAATCTTGAAAGCTAAATCTAATTACCAAACATGAAATATATCCCAAATTATCAATCCTAGTAAAGATAAACATCCAACATTTATCAACAAATCACATGAAAATACATTTTAACAACTTAGATGATTGAATATATACTACATTATAATCTAAAATTTCGTCCTAAAAGAGAGAGAGAGCGCATTAATCAGGGGCCATGTAAAAAAAAAGAGTTGAAATTCGAAATTGAAAAAAATGAAGAACACGAAAGGTAAAAATTGCAATAAAAAAGAATTAAAATAATTTGATATTAAAAAAAGTGAATATATTTTTTTTTATAACCATAAATTAATATTAAAATTACAGTAAATATATCATCTTGAAAATCGAAGTTAACAAATTATTGATGAAAAGAAAAATCATAATTCATACTAGATTTAAAAGCAAATTCGAATTTAGATTGCAATATGATGGCCATGGATGGTACTAAGGAAGAAGAAAGAGAATATGGGAAGAAGAGAGACACTAGGTTAGACATGATTTTTTTACTAGGTAATTGTTACTCGGGGGGGGGGGGGGGGGGGTGGGTGGGTAATATATTACCCTCATTTGAGGGGTTGTTTTTTTCGGGCCCAACATATTAAACTCAATCCAGGCAAAGAGTGAAAGCCCATAATTACATACTTACCTTTAATTTTTACACCCCATTTCCCTCAATCCATGCTACTTTCTTATTGTTAAATTAAGCACATGATAAGAACTTTACAATATTCAGGTTTTATAAGGTAGTAGGTTTTATGGGAAATTGTTTTGTGTACCCCTATCCTAAGGTTTTAAAAAATGCACCGTGTACCCTTAAAAACTTTCAAATGCACCATGTACCCCCTGAAGTTTGTATATAAATGCACCAAATAACCTAATCCTCTAACAAATCCACATATCATAGACTTATCAAACTTAAAATCATGTCCACACATTGACTCACTTTTAGTACTTTATAGGAAATTTTGTCTAAAACCACCCATTAAATAACACTTTTTGTCTAAAACCACCAACAATAAAAATTGTTGCCTAAGACCACCCAAATTAAAATTTTTGTTGTCAAATTAATGCCACCGATCACCAGAAATTGGACCTTGACTAAATTTTTCGGCGTTGCCCTAACATGTGCCTTGCATGTGACTTCTTTTTTTTTCCCTTTTTTTTCCTGTATTCTTTCTCCATATTCTAAAACCCATATACTCTTAATAACTTCATCATTCCATAGCCTGACTCCTAACCTTTCTTCATCTTCTACTCCTCTCACCCCACCCTTGTTTTTCTTTTAATTTGGTGATTAATTTAATGTTCTTTGTTTCCTTCTTGCCCCAAATTAAAGGAACTCAATTCTTTTAAATTAAATAAGCAACAAATGAATTCATATTCTACCTTCAATCATCACAACCATAGGTAACCATACGATAACATCATTGGCATAAGGAGCTACTTGGTTGGTCATGGCTTCCATGGAAATCATTGTTGATTGTTTGTAAATCTAGGGTTTGGGTTGTGGTTCAATTTTGGAGAAAAAAACAATTGGTACAATCATTTAGGTAATTGATTTTCCATTGGAGCGTACCTCGAGCTCTAAGTTCTCCATTGAAGCCACCTCTATTTCTATGTGGGGCTAATTTTCGGGTAATATCGTGGCATGGGTTGGTGGGGTTGATTTGTTTGGGTGACATGTTTTATCAAGGTGGGATACAAATTAGGGATAATTCAAAGGGTTTTGCTCCTATCCAGCAATGGGTGATAAGAATTTTAGAACTTAGGAAGTAAAAATGGAGATTAAAGAGAGAACAGGGAAGAAGAGAGGGAACCCAAAAAATATCGAAGGAAAAAAAAGGAAAGAAGGGGGGTCATTAGAAATCACGTGCAAGTAACGTGCCCCAAGTCAACGCTGGATTTTATGGTCAATGTCAGAATGTTAATTCAGCTTCTCATTAACAGCAAAAATTTAAATTCGGGTGGTGTTGGACAACATATTTTTAAGTTGGTAGTTTTAGACAAAAAAGTGTTTTTGACGGGTGTTTTTTTGACAAAATTTCATACTTTATACTCCCTCCGTTCCCCTTTTGATAGTTCCTTATGGGCAAATTTTAGTCCCAAAATGTTCACCCTATTTGTTTTTTCCAACAACTATTAATATTAATTTTTTTTACCAAAATTCCCTCCAATTTGCAAGAATACTTGTGCAAATTTAAATTTTCCCATAAAAATTTTGTTTTCCTATGTACTTTTATTATTTTTTTCTCTTTATTTTTTTGCATACCTAATGTTAATTTACTTTTTAAGTGTACTTTAACTATTCTTATTTGTGTTTATTAATTTCGTGAAAATGCCTATAAGGAACTGTCAAAAGGGACGGAGGGAGTATTTATGTAGTAAAACAATATAAAAGCATAAATTACATCAAAATTTAAACTCCGTCGATCATTCTAAATCCTAAACTTTTGGGTGTTAGAATTTGCTTATTAATTAAGTTTACTTATACTTAAATGATTTAGCATTAAATTAACATTACACTATAATAGTTTCATATAATTTAATGCTTAGAGAGTCTCAATTTAATAACCACAACTAAAATTTGACTAAATTGAGACCGTATTTCTATGACCGTCTGAAAAAACGGTCGCAAATTATGAAATTTGCGACCAGTTTTTATGCGGTCGCAATATTACGACTGCTTTGACAACGGTCGCAAATTTGCGACCGTTTTGCGACCCTTTTTTAGCCTTTTAAATGATCTCTAGGATGTTTGAACAATTAAAAATAATTCTAAATAAATTAAATCGGTTGCGACCGTCAAAGACGGTCGTAAATGTCATAACCTGCAACCTTCAAAGAGGCGGTCGTAAATGTCATAATCAAGCGACCGTCAAAGAGACGGTCGTAAATGTCAGAATATGTGACCGCCTCTAAAACGGTCGCAGATTTCTAATTTTGCGACCGTTTTAGCGGTCGTAATTGTTTTTTTTTTAATTTTTAAAATAGGGTATAAAAGAGATGGAAACTACCCCTAACCCTAATATTTTCACAGCCGCTACTCCTTCATTTTCGTATCTCCTCTCTTTCCTTCTCACGATCCTCCTCTCTCTAATTCTCTTTCTCTTTCTCTAGATTTCCTCCCGTACTCTTTCCTCTTCTCCTTCTCGTTCTCTTTCCTCACCTTCCTCCATCTCAGTTTCTTTGTTTCTTCTTCATTTTATCTTTTTCTTAGGACTTTTGTTAACTAATGAGTTTGTGGTGTTGTATTTTCGTCAAAGTTTGGTATTAATGGTCAAATTCGACCATAAAAACTCCAGATCTGGAGTTTTTATGGTCGAATTTTACCATATAAACCTAAAGAGGAAGAAATTTTGTGAAAGGTATGTATTTCTTCTCTGAATTTTTATTATATTTTTGTTTATTCTCGTTTTTGTTGTTTTATTTTGTTCTCTAATTTCCATGATTGTTCAATTTTTTCCGAATTTTGTTTGTGTTTTTGTTTGAGTTTTGGTTCGATTTTTGTGTGTTTTTTGTTTTGAGTTTTGGTTCGAATTTTTGTTGATTTTGATCAAATAGTGGTTCGATTTTTGTCGAAATTGTTGTGATTGTTTGAATTTTTGTGGGTTTTTTTTTAGTTGAATTTATGTTCAAATTTTGCTTAGTGTTTGTGGGTTTGATTTGTGTTTGTATTTTTTGCTGATTTTTATTTAATTTTTGTGCATTTTATTTGTGGGTTAAATTGTTTTAATTAATTTATGTTGTTTTTTTTTCGATTTTTTGTTTGATTTTTGTAAATTTGTTCGAAATTATATGGGTTGTTTTTGTGTGTTTAATTGGATGTTTTTGTCGGTTCAATTTCAGGGTTGATTTTTTTGATAAATTTCAGGGTGTGTAGGGAATTATAGGTACTACGCAGCGGAAAAACATGAATCATATTCATACAATAACCTAATCCCAAGATCTAATGCATAACACATAAAGAACATATAATCATATCTTTGAAGCATGATTCCACATGCGATCGAGCAAGAACAATGGGAGATAAAGAACCCCAAGCGTGATTCCTCTACTTAGTCCACGAGCATGGATTAAACCTCCACTAATGCTAGTTAGTTGTGACTGAACACTTCAATCAACCTTCAACGGAGATGTGAGCCACGAACACACCACAACACCACCCACGCGCCACCACCGCGCCACCCAGGGAGGAGGGCCGTACGGACAGGGAGGAGAGAGAGAGGGCCGAGTAGAGATAGAGAGAGTTAGGGTTTTTGGGAAAACTGGTTGCTTGTGTGACAATTCACTGTATGTCAATTGTTCTGTCATGCAACCCTAAGCATGGTTTATATTTATAGATCATATCTAGAAATAAAACCATGTCAAGTCCAAAACCCATTAGAATCTTCTAACTATCCAAGCCCAATTATCAATATGGTATGTCATGAACTCATGAGGCCCATTAATGGGCCTCTAACTTGTTTAACCCAATACTCTTATGTGTGACCTTGTAGGATCCACTCTATAAGGCTTTGGGCCATTAAGCTAGCCCAAAGATCAATTGTCATATCTAGCACCAAACATTGACGACCCTATAGAATGAACTTATTATCTCCATAATAGTGATCCTTGATATATCTAGTAATTGCACTTATCGAAGACACAACTCCTTCAATCTCCCACTTGTCCGAGACAAGTGCGCAATATTCAAATTCCTTAAGTCAATGTGTGTCGATTTGATAATGTGATTGCATCTCATGTCGTGATCATATTAGTCTACAAATCTTTTCTTGAAAACTGAGTGAGAATTACAAAACAAATGGTTACTATGTAATCCATTTGAGCACGACCATGCATTTTCTGAATTCTCCCTCTTCAAGGGGCCAAGACACATTCCTAATTAAATAGGTAGGCTCTATCCAATCTTGTGGCAACCAAAGCTCCCACTCAACTTCTGAAATAACCGGGAAACATCCTTTGCAAGATTACTAATGTAAAGGTTTCATCGTAGTCATAGTCATACTATGAATTTGTTGAATCCTTTAACAAGTCTTTGCTTAGTTAGAAAACACTTTTCTTTCTTCTCTACTTTTCTTACAATGAGTCTTACTCAATTATGCAAATTATTCAAGTGTCATACACTTGCTTATAGACTTAGAATCTATTTCAGATTTCCTGGTTTTTTAACCACTTGGAGTTATAACTTGTAAAATCATATTTATTACTTGCATTATCATCATGTTCTAAAATGAATATTTTAGAACTCTTAATCAATATGGAATTATATTTCTTTGACTAAGTTTTACATATGCTAGTCATCATTGTGGGTTTTGATGCAACAATTGAAACTTATACAACAAATTTGTTTAGTTTCAATGAGAAACGACAATTGAGGATGTGCACTTGGAATGTACTACCTTCGACACATGGTTAATATTCCCATTACACTTAATGAGACCATGCGTTTTCACTTGTAACATGAGGTGAATCATGCTCATATTGTTGCTTTGATTCGATTACTTCTCAAATTTCTTCAAGATTTTCGAATTCACTTTTCTTGAACTTTTCAAGGCTCTCGAACTTTTTAAGATTCTTATACTCCCACTTTCCTTTTTGAGGGGGAAATTTTTAGCATAGGGTGAACCAACCATGGTTTGAACCATGTTTGTTTGTTGCTTTTCTCGAACTCTGTCAAGATTTACACTACTTCCACTTGACCTTTTGGAACAATTTTCATAAGGGCACCTACTTGAGCAACAAACATTTTGTGCTAAGTATGATTTGTGTAGTAGTACCCTGTGCTCTGTATAGGAATTGATCGTGCATTAAACTATTTAATACAAAATTTATTCCTTGCTTTGTAAAAAAAACTTAATAAGAACTTTTCTTATCCATATCACATATGAAGCCTTTGCTACATTTTGATTTGACCTATGTAGGTATGTTTAGTTTTGTAGCTTATCTTAAAAGTATATCCCCTGAATAATGGTTGGAAGATAGGTAATTTTGTCCACTATCAAAATATATCTTATATAGATTGATAGCTCCCTTCATAAACACTTCACAAGGTTTTCTTTCGGAGTTTGTCGTAAAACGATTTCACAACTCTTGGATGTTCATCAAGGTCTTGACTTAAATTCTCATTATTACGATCATATCGCAATATTTTGAATGTGTTGCCAAGTATATGTCTTGACTTAAATTTTCACAATTACAATCATATTGTAATGTAATCATTATCTTGTCAAGTTGATACTGAACTTCATACTGAACATTTTAAACTTTTCAAAATTTTCACTCATTATGCTTCAACTAAGCACATGTGATAATAACACAAATGAAGTTTCATTGTCCATCTCTTGCCTTTGAACCTTTGGTTTTCTTACATCGATATGTATTCGACCTTGAGTTCTCATCATCATTTCTCTAAATGGTGACTTTGTCAATACTTTCAAATTAGAATGATATTTACATATATCAATGGATTCATAATCCAATGATATTGAAAGTCCATCCCTTTGGATCTTTCGCATGCAATGTTCATTTTTCATTCGAATTAATTGACATATTAGAGATAATTTATATATATAGAAATGGTTTAATTATTTCTATCATATAGAACTTTAAACCTGTTTAGCAATTTCAAAACACAATATGACTCAATGAAGCATAGAATAACATTTATTCCATGTTTTTTGAATCTTCGATGCTTAGTCATTACTAATATTGAATGGTGTTTTGATAATGGCAAGAATGAATAACATTTATTTAATTTTAGCCAATAACAAGGTAAGGTGAAATATAGGTTCTACTTGTAAAGTTGCAACTTTTGCTTCCAGAATTGTAGATTCTACTAGTGAAGTAACAACATTTGCTTCTAAACTTGTAGATTTTATTTCTCCCTTAGCCATACTTCTTTATTTAGTTCAACCTCATTCTCAATGAGAGAGAACTAAACAAGACATCATATGTCCAAGAAGTAGCAATGTGCTAAATCAATTTCTATAATATACTTCGTAAATTGGAACACTTCCATTCTTTTACCTTCCAACTATATGAGGTAGTTTCTAATCAATTGGAATTGGTCCATTTAATTTGAAAATATTTGTTACTCATAACAATTTTTAGCATGTAATTGGTTCTAGGTTTGAGAAGTAGCAACTTGTTTGCATTTCTTGGCCTATAACTTCTTAATGCAATCCTCATATATTCCTAAACCTTTCCCATTTGAGCCACTTAGAACACTTCTCTTAGGTTCAAAATGATACTTTTCTTAACTACTTTAAGCACATTTCATGATTTTGCTAAGTCTATTTAATCATCATTCATATTAGAGTTTAATCAACTATTTAACTCTTATATAAAATGGATGAAGAATAGCGTCATTTTATCAACTTTTGATCATAGAGATTTCCATTCACTTTCTTATATTTAAATCATATTAAAGATAAGATATTTTATTGGACTTCTGTACTTGTCTTTTAGAGGGTTTGTACCTCCCATCTCATTATATCCCTTGAAACACTTTTCAAAATGAAGATGTGTTGGCATTTTACTCAAACATTTTGAATAAAACCAACCTTAGACATGTGACATGGATTTCTAAAAACTTGCCTTTTAGAACCATCTTAGCAAAGTTGGAATATAGGTTTATGGATTATCTTTTAACCTTTTGAGAATGTTTCTGAACTTTTTTTTCAATCGAGGAGATTATATATAATAATAAAATTAGAACGACATGTTACTTGTAAGTAAACGGAAAATTCAATTATGTTTAATAAAAATTTTAAAGTGTCATAAGCGAATTAAATTGGCAACTTTAAAGCATTTATTCAATTTTAATTGATCCCTATTGAATAAAATGGTTCCAAGATCCTTTATTTGTGTAATAATTGACCGGACTGAGGCCCTACCATCAAGTATTGCCTTTTCAAGGTGAGTAAACTCTTTACTGATTACACCTCTTTGTAATTCTTGGTTGAATAATTAACCATCACATGTTTAATTATTACCCTTAGCTTCAAGGTTCTAAACTCTTTAGGTAACCTTGTTGAGTAAAACCAATTAAAAGTGTAAAACGTGATTTACCCCCACTCCCCTAAGATATAGTATGACACCCAGCTGAGGCATGACTTGTCATAAATATCGAAGGTTTCATCGGGTTTTTAATTGGAAAAGCAACCTCAATATTACTAGGGCCTAGATTTATTATGTTGTGATTAAATAGTGAACTCTAGTGCATCATCACAAAACATCAATAAAATCTAACATGCATAATAAACTGAATGCATAAACAAGACATAGCATGGCCCCTAATCCTAAGAAAACTAATAAAGTAAATGCTCCCACTTGAACCTTCATGGATCTCATCCATCTTGCTCCTTTGGGCCTTCACTGCATGGACTTCTTGGATTAGCTGCAAGCTATAATTTTACTCTATTCTATCTACTACTTAAATAAAATGAAATAAAATTACAAAAATACTTTATCGGTACGTAGACCGTACTAAGATTACAAAAATACATCACGATGCGCAGAACGTATTTAGTAATCTACTGGGCCATACTAGTCATTATATAGCAATAAATAACATCATATATTATAAAATTACCACATAATAAATCACACATCATGCTTTCCTAAACTACAACATCGAATGTTCACAATTAAGGAAACATGGCACCAAAATATCTCATATTTTAATTAATGTTATTAGATAATGTCATATATTATTCATGACCATCAATAAAATATCATATATTCTAAATTAGTCATGAGATAGAATCAAATCTTATTTTAATCTTAAAAGATAAATCATATTTATCCTCGAAGATTATCCTAACAAAGTTAGGAAATTCTATCCTAATTACTAGCCAATCACAAAATTTTAAATCAACTATATCCAAAATTAATTATGGGATAATCACATTATTTAAATCAATTATTATCCTTTTGGAATATGCTCAGAATATCCAAACAAATCTTATCCAAAATTAACCACTTTAATTATGGATAATTACCAATATAACAACTTTAAATATAGATAATATCAAATATAACAACTTTTGAATATTTGATTTTATCCTAAAATAAAAGATTTTATCCAAATAAAACCAAATTTATCTTTCAAAATAAAAGATCATATTTTCAAAATATTTTATCTTATCCAAAATAAATCATATTTATCTTGAAATATTTTTAAAATAAAATAATTTTTTTTTAATACCGTGCACCAGCCACCGTGGTGTGGCCAGCCAAAGCCGGCCACGGTGGCCGTACACCGTGAGGTGTACGCTGCTCTGCAGCAGTGCACAGCAGCAGCAGTGCTGCGCAACCCTTGCACGGTGCTGCCGTTGCTGACCCGTCCTTTTTCCCTACCTCGCCCCTCCCTCCGGACCACCTGTAGCGGCAGCCGCCGTGGCTGCGCCACCCAGCCGCGTTTGCCGCTGCTAAAAACCTTTTTGTTTTTTTTTATTTTTAATTTAAATAAAACAAAACATATTTTATAAAATTAAATTAATATTAATGTGGTCCAATTAATTTCAAAATTAAATCACATTCAATCCTGAAATTAGGGTTCTTCATGAAATTAATCCCCAATTTAATTTTAACTTTTAAAATTAAATTGATCATCATACATAAAACATTTTTATGCATAAATCAATCCGATTAAAATTATAAATCATAAAATAAACCGAATTAAATCAAAATCAAGCACAAAAATCATATTTTAGGGCTAGGATTTTCGAAAAATTCAAAATTTAGGGTTAGGGGGTTTGAAATTTTCAAATATATTAGGGCTAAAAATGGTCATCTTCATGGCTATTTGAGCATAATTAAATCACATTTAATTGATTTCAAAATTTTAATCACATTAAAAATAATAATTGAACCATAATTAAACTATTCTCCCTCTTAATTGAATTAAAATTGTGGACTATCAAAGAATTATAGTCAATATGCGTAAATGCAATAGGCTAACTGATACCACTGTAGGGAATTATAGGTACTACGCAGCGGAAAAACATGAATCATATTCATACAGTACCTAATCCCAAGATCTGATGCATAAACATAAAGAACATGTAATCGTACCTTTGAAGCGTGATTCCACATGCGATCGAGCAAGAACAATGGGAGATAAAGAACCCCAAGCGTGATTCCTCTACTTAGTCCACGAGCATGGATTAAACCTCCACTAATGCTAGTTAGTTGTGACTGAACACTTCAATCAACCTTCAACGGAGATTTGAGCCACGAACACACCACAAAACCACCCACGCGCCACCACACGCGCCACCCAGGGAGGAGGGCCGTACGGAAAGGGAGGAGAGAGAGAGGGCCGAGTAGAGATAGAGAGAGTTAGGGTTTTTGGGAAAACTGGTTGCTTGTGTGACAATTCACTGTATGTCAATTGTTCTGTCATGCAACCCTAGGCATGGTTTATATTTATAGATCATATCTAGAAATAAAACCATGTCAAGTCCAAAACCCATTAGAATCTTCTAACTATCCATGCCCAATTATCAACATGGTATGTCATGAACTTATGAGGGCCAATAATGGGCCTCTAACTTGTTTAACCCAATACTCTTATGTGTGACCTTGTAGGATTCAATCTATAAGGCTTTGGGCCATTAAGCTAGCCCAAAGATCAATTGTCATATCTAGCACCAAACATTGACGACCTTATAGAATGAACTTATTATCTCCATAATAGTGATCCTTGATATATCTAGTAATTGCACTTATCGAAGACACAACTCCTTTAGGGTGGTGGTGGGTATTGATGGTTGAAGGTGGGCGAAGGTGGTGGTGGGTAGAGGGCGGCGGATAATGGTTGTTTAGGGTGGGCAGTGGTGGTGGCTTGGGTAGGTGGGATCTAGTTTCGGTGGATCTGGGTCTGTTTTCCTTTTTTTTTTTTTTGTTTTTTCAAAACTTTTAGCGACCGTTTATGGTGGTCGCTAATTTCAAGATTTGAGACCGTTTCATAAATCGGTCGCAATTATTAATATTTGTGACCGTTTTCTTCACAATCGTTGAAAATAGTAAAAACGGTCACAAAAAATCTACGACCGTCAAACAGTCGTAATTTTTTTTTTTGCGACCAAGAGAATAACGACCGCCATGTTACGACCGTTGACGGCCGCAATTATATTTTGTGACCGTTTTTGCTATTTTCTGCGACCGTTTGAGGCGGTCGCAATTTGGCTGAATTTTAGTAGTGAACATTAACATTTACTATGAGGTCAAGGGTATTTGGTGCAATTTTATACAAACCTTAAGGGTACAAAGTGCATTTAAAAGTTTTCAGGGGTATATGGTGCATTTTCTATAACCTCGGGGGTACATGAACTTCTCTTATTTAATGCAATAATTCAGCAAAAGGTAGTTTCTTACAACATTAATTGTTTGAAAGGTAGATTCTTACAAAATTAATTGTATTATAAAGTAGTTTCTTATAACATCTATTGAATTGTTTAAAAGGTAGTTTCCTACAATATTTTTTAATCAGGTAGTTTTTCACAAAAACCGACTTTAAGGTAGTTATTCACAAAAATTCTTTAAAATTATTTGTAATATGGAGAGAGAATAAAGAACGTTGTTGTGAGGGAGTGTAAGAAAATAGTGGATCAATCTAATAGGCAAGTGAGCAATATAATATTTTTTTTTATATTTTTTTAGTGTTTAAAGAGCCACATGAAGGGGATGATAATCGATACCAGGATCTCCTAAAATCGAGTAGGAAGCTCTAAGCACTTGAGCTATCCCTCACTTCAGAATAACAGAATAATACACACGTATTTTTTGACAAAATATAATACTTTAGGTGGTAATTCGTAAAACAACAACAATTTTACTCCCTCCGTCCCGTAATATAGTTCCTTTTTGTGTTTCTTCACAGTATTTAAAAAATAGGAGGAAAAGTGGATAAATTACATTGATTAAAAGTAAAAGGTACAATCATGGACAAAAGTTAAAGAGGGAAAGTAGAAAAAGTACAAAGCATGTGCAAAATTCAAGGGTAAATTAGGAAGTACAATGAATAAAGTTAGAAAAGTGAGAGTATAATAGTATTTACATACTATCCAAAAATAGAAACAGGAACAACATTTTGATACTCCAAAGTAGAAAAATAAGAACAATATTATGGGACGGCCGGAGTAGGTGATAATTGTCAAAGAATACAAAAAAAAAGGTCTATTCACATTTAATTCAGTTCATTTTAGCTTTAATTAATTCAATTCAGTTCAGTTCCAGTCAGTTCATTTCAAGTCAACTCCTAATTCCCCTCTCATAAAATATTTATTTCATTTCACTTCAGCTCATTTCATTAAATGTGAACATACCCTAAAGTAAAGTGGGTAGATTAGTAACGAATGAACAAATTAAAAAGAAAAATATGGCTGAACTGAACTATGCTAGTTTACGCGAGCTTCGTACTGTAACGAGAAGTCACATGAATCATTTAATGGAATGGTTAATATCGATTAATAATTTTCCATAATCCATACCCTAGCTAGCTTAGACCGTTGTGAATTCGTGAAACACAATTCTTCAATGATGCCAAATATGATTTATTGATTGATGGATATTTCATTAAATGCTTTCATATACCATTTTTCATATAATTTAACCCCATACTAATTCGTGATACACATGACCTTAATGGTGCCAAAATTTCTCTTGTTTTATATTTTCAACGCTAGCTAGCGAAAGTGGGGGACTACAACCTATCCAAGAGGCAAGTTAGCAAGGAGTGGATGCCTTAGCTTATTAGCTTAATCTTCCCATCTATAAAATGAGTAGCATCAAGTGCATGGTTCAACACCAATTAAAACATCCAACATAAACATAAACATAATAAGCAAAGTGTTCCAATAACGAAAATGTCTCCAAAAACAGCCACTATCTCCCTCGCTCTCCTCGCAATTACTCTTGCTCTAACACTGTCCTCCGCCCATGCCCACTGCCCTGCTTCAACGATCCCTGGGATCTTGAAGTATTATGGGTTACCGCCCTCGATTTTCCCTGGTGATGCTGTGAGCTTCAGCTGCGATCCTGTCAACCAAAACTCCATCAGGTTAAATATTAACTTGCGTGGTAAATGTACCGTGGTTAACGAACTGGGTGCTATTCAAAATGTACTCAAGTGCTCAGAACAGATATCGGCGGTCTTATCACATGACAAACTGAGCGAAGTTAAGGGAGTGACTGTCCAACTCTATGTTAAGCTTCTCCCTTGGCTCGACGCAGCACCATTTGGTCCCCTCATGACCATAACCGGTGCCGAAGCCTCTTATGGACTTTTTAACTTGAAGTTGTTTATGTTTATTTCTGACCAAGGTAACAGTCCAGCCTTCCCCTACATGTTATTCCCAAATCAAGCTTCCAAGTGTTCCAAACTTGCTTTCTATGACACCGTTGTTGCCAACATCAACCAAGATATTCCTTTTAATCCTATTCTTGTTGCTTAATAAGCCAAGTTCACGCTTCCACTCGCACGCAGTCTTGCACTTCACTTGCTGATGCTTATCAATCGTTTCTATTTTATCGTGTATGTTTGTGGTTTATCTATGCTTCTACTTTTTTTTGTTTGAATAAATCTGCTTAAATGTAAGCAGCCCATCAATGTAAAACAGCTTGTACTTGTATGATCATCCCATTATTTTTAATCTACTACTTGTATCAGTCTTATTTATGTGTCATAGAATTTTTTTGCTTAGCTTATCAAGTAGTTATCATGATGTCAAGTTTCATGAAAATTAACTAACTTCATTGATTAATACTTCCTCCAAACCATAATACATGAGAAGTTGGAATTTTTTTCACCATCCATGCATTAGGTGTCACGGTAAATGTATTTTGGGGTTACACTGTAGATTTCTAAGTTAGAAGGTTATAATGTAGAAAAACCCTATATTTTATCATAAAAAAAATATATTTTATACTGTATATTTTATCATAAAATATTACTTTATATTAATTATCCTAAAATAGATTGTTAGATATTGTATGTTTTAATATAAAGTTTCATTATATAATTTTAAAAATAATTTTTATTAACATTTAATTATTTTAAAATAAAGTCAAACGAATGCATTGACATGTATGTAATGTTTTAATGTGTCATGTATTATGGGACAGAGGGAGTAGCTAAACAATAATTAGATCATTGCCCAGGATACACACTAGTTAACTATCACAAATTCATATATTTATGCTTCTAGTTTTGTTTGTTTGAATAAACCTGCTTAAATGTAAGCAGCCCATCAATGTAAAACATATTGTACTTGTATGATCATGTCATTATTTTTAATCTACTACTTCTATCAGTTTTATTTATGTATCATAGAATTTTTTTGCTTAGCTTATCATTATGTCAATTTTCAAGAAAATTAACTAACTTCAGCATTTTTTAATACTCCCCCCATAATACATGAGAAGTTGGGCTTTTTTTTCACTATTCATGCATTAGGTTAGACCATAATATATTTTAGGTTTTTTTTGTGAACAGATGTTAGGAAATAAAGGGTGTAATTGTGTTTGATTAATGCGGAACAAACCAATGAAAATTAAGAACGAGAAAAGCAATAAAAAAGATAAACAAACAACACAAGGATTTACGTGGTTTGGTCAAAATAGACCTACATCCATGGGTGGGGGATTCGAGAGCTTCTTCACTATAATGGAGAAAGAACGAGAGAATAATACAAGGAGTCCTAAATCTAATGGCTCAAAAAAGGTATAATCTAAATGATGAACTAAAGGGTCCTTTTATAACACAAGGAAACCCTAATAAAACCCTAAGATTATTCCCCAAGTATACTCAAATTGCCGTCATAGAAAAGATATAATTTTAGGAAATATTCCATCAATTATCCTAGAATAACCTAACTACCGAGCTATAGCTCGGAAGCTAGTTCATGCTTGCCGCAAGTCCTCATAGGGTCGTGCTATAGCTCACTCGCATAGAGCTATAGCTCGCAGCCTCGTTGCAAATTTCCAACTTCGTTAGGTTTTCGTAAAACAGTCATAACTTTCTCGTTTCTTATCGCAATTGGGCATACGACCTATCGTTGGAAAGCTCTTGAACCAAGCTATCACCTCCAACTTGAATCACCTCAAAATCATTTGCAAATGAGATATATAAGCATTCAAATTCAGCCCTACTAGATTTCGAGTCACAATTTAACAATCTCCACCTTGACTTAAAATCGACCAAAAAACAAGGTAACTCTACCTTGAACCAAAAACCAAGAAGTAATGCTCATAATAAAACACAAAACCTCCACCTTAAACAAAACTCCAAAAGCCTACTCACATTAGGCTATCAGTAAACGGACATCTTCCATAACTTGTGAACCGGTGCGTCTCCGAACACAAAATTTCCATTCACAAAACCATCACATGGCCTAGATTGAGTGTATGATGTCCCAACGCCAAGCATGCTTATCAAAAATTGACCAAACTCTCTTCAAACACTTCTTCATCTAAAAAAAATCAAACTAAAAAAACTTCAGCAATTCTAGAAAAATAAAAAATTACATCAAGAATTTCTAAATTGCAATTGTACTTAGTAAATCACAAAAGTACCAAAATTGAGATAAGAAATAGCATAATTAGAACAAAATCTAATGCATAACCAAGATTGCTACTTTATTACAAACGAAAAAAAAAACAATCTATCATAGACTACATACCAAAAATCCACACGGTTCATCGTTTTACCAAGAGATCTCAAAGGGGAACTTGTGATGAAGAGATTGTAGAAACCGCAACCCCAAAGCTCGTAACCCTAAAGTGCATAATCATCATCATCGTCGGTATTGGCAATATTTGAGGATTTGTCCTCATTGGACTTCTGCTCATTCTTCTTCTTAAATTTCCAACACTCGGCTTTGATGTGACCCTTAACATGACAATAGTGTCAAACTTTTCCTTTACCAAAATTCTTATTACCACCATGAGAAACTAAAGCATTTTTTTTAGCAGGATTATTAGATTAACCAAATTATTGTCAATTAAATATCTTTGAGTTAAGGCATCCTTAACATCCTCCAAACTCAAATCATCTCTACCATACAATAAAGTATCTCGAAATTGCTTATATGTAGGCGGTAAAGAACATAACAACCTAATATCCATATCCTCATCATCGATCTCAGCATCGATGTTTTTCAAATCCATAATAATAGAGAAGAATTCATCTAAATAAGACTTAAGCGGTTTACCGTCTTCTAGACGAAGATCATGAAGTCTATATTTGAATAGTAGGCGGTTGTTCATGATCTTTGTCATATAAAGTGACTCCAAGTTCAACCACAAACCGGCAGAAGTCGTCTCCTTGGAAACCTCTCTCAAAACATCATTAGAGAGACATAATTGAACTGCTGAAAGAGCCTTCAAATCGATCTCCTCCCACGTATCCACCATCATGCCCGAAGGCTTTTTGGATACACCTTCAAGAGCCTTGTGACAGCCACTTTGAACCAAGATGTCTTTCATCTTCAATTGCCATAGGCCAAAGTTCACTTGCCTATCGAATTTCTCAATATCAAATTTCATTGGCATAACTTAATCAAACTAATCTATAAACACCTAAACCTTAAGAACTTAAAACCTTGTCTATGATACCACTTGTTAGGAAATAAAGGGTGTAATTGTGTTTGATTAATGCGGAACAAATCAAAGAAAAATAAGAACGAGAAAAGCAATAAAGAAGATAAACAAACAACACAAGGATTTACGTGGTTCGTTCAAAATAAACCTACATCCACGGGTGGGGGATTCAAGAGCTTCTTCACTATAATGGAGAAAGAACGATAGAATAATACAAGGAGTCCTAAATCTAATTGCTCAAAAAAGGTATAATCTAAATGATCAATTAAAGGGTCCTTTTATAACACAAGGAAACCCTAATAAAACCCTAAGATTGTTCCCCAAATATATATGTTTGTGTTTTATCCTTTATGTTTCGATCTACTTTTGTTTCTTTGAATAAATCTGCTTAAATGTAAGCAGCCCATCAATGTAACACATCTTGTACTTGTATGATCATCTCATTATTTTTAATCTACTAATTCTATCAGTCTTATTTATGTATCATATAATATTTTTTGCTTATATCTTATCATTATGTCAATTTTCAAGAAAATTAACTAACTTCATTTATTAATACTCCCTCCGACCCATAATACATGAGAAGTTGGGCTTTTTTTCACTATTCATGCATTAGGTTTCACGGTAAATGTATTTTGGGGTTACAATGTAGATTTCTAAAAAATGGGGGGCACATTGTGGAAAACGGAAAGTTAGAGCGTTATAATGTAGAAAAACCCTATATTTTATCATAAAAATATATATTTTGTACTGTATATTATATCATTAAATATATATTTTATATTAAATATCCTAAAATAGGTTGTTAGATACTGTATGTTTTAATATAAAGTTTCATTATATAATTTGTAAAATAATTTTTATTAACATTTATTTATATAAAAATAAAGTCAAAAGAATGCATTGACATGTATGTAATATTTGAAATGTGTAATGTATTATGGGACAGAGGGAATAGCTAAACAATAATTAGAACATTGCCGAGGAAACACACTGGTTAGCTATCACAAATTCATATATCTAATATTAAACTTTCATATTAAGTCGGAAAAATTGTTTATAATAATCTACCAATAATAATCCTAAATTTGGTTTTTCTTTTAATAATCCAAACTACAATGCGAATTTTATCAATATGATCCCAAATGGTCATCCAACTTATTATAACAAGTTATATGCACGTTTTGGCACCATGATTGGTAAAAAAGTAAAAATAAAATACAAAATTTAGAAATATAAAAAAAAAACCACCACACTTTTCCCCTACCATTACCGTCCCCTCCCCATCCTACCAAGTTCAACCCACCATGCCAGACCCCCTTACTCTAGCACCACCCCTCCCGTTACCCCCTTTTCTCGCCCCCTTAAACTCCACACCACATACCCTATCCCGTAACCCCCTTCCTCCCCCCGATATCCCTAAAAGGCCCTTCCCCCCATCGATTAAGCCCTCGATCGCCCGACCCTCGACACTCAAAACCCCTAGTCACTAGGGTTTTGGGGTAGGGGAGGGGCGGTTGGGGGGTTTTGCATCGGGGGAAGGTTGGTTTAGGAATTTTGAGGGAAGGGGGTGTGGTGGTTTAGAGGATATGACACGGGGTAGGGGGAGGGGCGGCGACCTGCATAGGCGAGGAGCAAGGGTCTAGGCGCGATGGGGGTGGCAGTGGACGCCTTGACTAGGTCGATAGTGGGGAAGGGAATGAACTGAGGTGGCTAAGGCTGGTAGTGGTGGTTTATATGTGAGAAGGGAATTAGTAACTTATGATTTCTATGTACATATAAATTAATTTCCTTAGGTAAGGTTTTTTAAAAAATATCGTGGAAAAGCGATGACACTTAGTACTCTCTTAGCCAATAGTAATTTTTGTTGTCTATATACGTCGGAAAAGTAAAGTTAATGGTCATATTCCAACATTATTAAAGTCCCTCCTCATACCAAAAGTGATTTATAAGGACCTTTTTCACAACTTTGAACATAAAAGGTCCTTCGTCGCAAAAAAGTGAACATATAAATACCTTTCTAACAAATTTTTCTATAAAAGCTTTGAAAAATTAGAGCACATCATATTAATTTATTTTTTTTAATACTTTTTTACGACATCAAATGTATTTATAATATCATAGTCAAAGAGTAAAATACTAAAGTAATCACCAAGATTATTACAGAAGTACATGTGTTGTGTCCATAATAATATTTTGTAGCCATAATTTTTCATTGATATACTATATACAAAAAAAAAACAAAAAAAAAAACACTTAAATAACAAAACAATAATACCTTTATTTAAAAAATATATATATGTATATATCTTTTCGAGGGAAAAATGAAATATTAAATGTATACCTAATAATTAAACAAATACTAACTTGTAGCAATATTGTTTAAGTATTTTGTTGTAGGGTTAAGTGTGCATCACTTGGTGTTGTACATTTGGTTAGTATTACTATTTTATGTTGGATTAATTTAGTATGCTTTTATTGTTGTGTACGTTTGACGAGGTTGTCAAAGATTTTAAGTGGGGGAGGTTTGTAAGACCCTTAATAATCGTGCATGGGTATGATGCGCGGGTGCGCTTGTAAATACTTGAAAATAGTATTGTTAACTCTATGGTGTAGTTAATTGTGTCGTTTGTAAGTTTGTAGCATTATATATATGATATGTTATTTAACTAAGTACCTATGGGCTATCTTTGGTTCCAATGGATGGGCCAAAGGTCCCATTATTGTGTTACTGTCATTTCAGTGTTCACTAGTATTTGAAGCCTAGAACAAAATAAAGCTCTTTAGGGGGTGAATGCCTCCTATGGCTGGGTGCAGCCATAGGTATCTCCTTGGCTTGGGCAAAGGGGTATGGTGCTAGCATGGTATGGGGCATGGTAGACCTTGGCACGGTTGTTGGCTTGATACTTAGTACGATTGGATGCGTGACTTAGGTTGGGGCCATGCGGTGCGTAGGCTATGGTGCCTTAGCACGCATAGGTGCTTTGATACTTGGCTTAAAGCTACGGTTTGTGTGTGAAACGACACTATCTTAATGGTACATGTTATGGTACTTCTACTAGGTCATATGGTTGACTGTTGTCCATTGGACATTGCGGTATGGTGCGTGCTTGTGCGAAGTGTCGTTTGGGGTTCGGTTGTGGTGCAAAGCGACACGACGCTTGGGAAGTGTTGCGATGCTTGGGCGAAGCACTGACAACGAGCAAAGAGACACGATGCTTGCCAAGCGACGTGATGCTTGCGAAGTACCACGTCGATTGGCGAAGCGATGCGTTGTTTGGGGAGCGACGCAATGCTTGGCGAAATGGTATGTTAGTTGAGCATGCACAAGTAATGTTTGTGTGGTCAGACTACTTGGTGCTTATTCGTTGATGCGTGTGTTGGGCACACGCCAAGGTAGTTATCCTTGATGGGTCAAATGTTGGTCACTAAGGGATGCGTCGGTTGGTGAGATGCCTATGGTGGCATGGCTGACGGTTAACAAGTGTGAGTGAACGGTTTCTTTTGGTGCGAACAAGTGTGATACTTCGAGGAGGCACTACGTGGCTATGCTGTGGATAAGGACGGTTTAGCTTATGTGGATCGTTTTATCTATTCATTAGTTTAGCCAAAGATAGGCGTTGCATGAATGCCACTTGGCATGCATGCACGCTTGTGTCTGTTTGCCCAAGGGAGGGGGTTGTCCTCCCATTTGTCTATAAATAGAGGACCTTGGGGGTTGTCCAAGGCATACGTTGATTCATTCAATCCTTTATTCTGATTGGATCGTATTTTTATTCACTCAAACACTTGTATCTTTGTCTGATCATCAATAAAATATATATTTTCCTTTCGGTTTAATATTGGGTGTCTGGTTATATTGTTTAAGTATTTGCTTCCGCGTAAAATTCACGAGGGTATTCTAACCTCGTAGGCATTAGAGTTAGGCTGACTAGGGGCGTTTCCTAGTGCCGCGCAGCGCGAAAAATTACTTCTTTTGAATATCCGAGCGATTGCTTAGGAAAATAACTAGTTTATAAAATACATAACATGAACTAAAACTTAAATCATGGCTTTTGACACTTAAGCCTTTACAACAACTTTTAACATTATAAATAAAAGTAAACTAACTCCGGCCAAAGGATCCTAACTCCCTCTACACACAACCATCCAAAATACTATAACCAAAACAACTTAATATCCCATAAACAACCAAAGGGAGCTAAAAAATACCATAAAACAAACTAAGACAAGTAAACTCTGATAATTACCAACTAAAAAATACTTAGGAAAGATAACAAACTAGAGGAGAGCACCGTCCAAACCGAAAACCTAAAACCACGAACACAAACACGAACCCATGAATATAAGGAACCTCAAAACCCTAGCCCTTACTTCATCGTTTCCGTCACGAGCTTCTCTTAACAACGGTGTTAGGCCTAGCCCTCCAGTGCAAGGACCCACGAAATCCTAACCCTAACTTTATCGTTTCCGTGATGGTTAGAATTACTGATGGACTATAACGGCGGCGTTAGACCTAGTTCTTAGGCCTTGTTTCACCGGCGGAGAGACCCTTTAAACAATATCTTTCCACGCATGCTAAGGTGGGGAAGGTGACGGAGTCCGGCATTTAGAATTACTCCCCTTGAAACTTGTTTAACAAGTATATGCTCACACAAACACCTTCAAACTTAAAGAACTGAACATGAGAAGGTGAGGGCGTTGGCTTTTATAGTGTGAGAAATTAAAGACGCTTAATAGAGGAGGGGGAAAGGGAGAAGTAAGGACAAGAATAAGAGAAAAGAAGGCTCGCCGGAGATAGGAGATCGACTTCTGAGGATGAAGACGCCTCAGAGAAGGGGAAAGAAGAAGGGGAGAAGGAAAGTAATAGAAGAAGAGGAGGGGAGGAGGAGACTCGCTGAAGTTCTACTGCGGCATTGGAACTCCGGCGAGTTTCTAGGGTTTTAGGTGGATAATGGTCGCAGAGGATTTAGAGAGAGAACAAAGAGGTTTATGTAGTTGTAGACAAGATCACATACACGACATATTGACTGATATAAAAAAAATACTAAATAAATAAAACATCAATTCAAAGTAGAAGCACACAGGCCATGCTTGATCCATAAATATTCTCCCATTTAACGTTGTCTTGAAAACCAAGAAGAATAAAAAAAAATGAGACCGGACAAATTGACGGTACATATTTTATTTTATAGGAGACAAGGAGTGGATGTTTGAATAAAGAATTTTCTTGAACAACTACCTTATGTATATACATATCAAATTTTGCGATAAACAACCTTATAAATATGATGTATTTTCAATCATTTTTTTCTACATATTCGGTTATTCCACCCAATTTCTCAATAACATTCTTATAATTCCTACGTCCCCTTATTTTTCATTGTTAAATTAACCATATGGTAGCAACTTACAATATTTAGGTTTTATAAGATACTTCCTTACAACATTTTTTTATAGGGAATTGTTCCGTGTACCCCTAAGGTTTTAAAAAAAAAAACACTGTGTACCCATGAAAGCTTTCAAATG
The DNA here is from genome assembly GCF_001683475.1 of Chenopodium quinoa. NCBI lineage: Eukaryota > Viridiplantae > Streptophyta > Magnoliopsida > Caryophyllales > Amaranthaceae > Chenopodium > Chenopodium quinoa. Next base: position 11,531,452 of record NW_018743252.1, on the reverse strand, counting down.
CACCATGTACCCCTGACGTTTTTAAATAAATGCACCAAAAAACCCTAATCCGATTCTCTAACAAATGCACATATCATTAACTTATCAAACTAATAAAATCATGCCCACACACTGACTCACTTTAAGTACTTTATATTTATGAATTAAAACCGCCTAAAAGCATAAATTACATCGAAACTTAAACTCCGTCGATCATTCTAAATCCCTAACTTATATATGAAATTATTTTTGCATAAGATTTTTTTTAATATTTTCTATTATGGTCATAAATGTTTGTGTGAAAAGATATATCAATTTTTTTTTTCTTTGTTAACTTATATATGAAATTATTTTTGCATAAGATTTTATACTATAATTAATTTTTTTTAAAAAAAAATACACTAAGGGCACACCAGGAGATGACACGTGTCATTGCTAGTGTGTCTTTTAGTACATAGTTATTGATTAACATTTATTATGAGTTTAAGGGTATTTGGTGCAATTTTATACACACCTCAAAGATACATGGAGCATTTAACAGTTTTTAGTGGTATACGATGCATTTTTTAAAACCTCCTTAAATGTATCTCATTCAATGTAATAATTCAGCAAAAGATAGCTTTTTACAACATTAATTGTTTATAAAATAGTTTCTTATAACATCTATTGAATTGTTTAAAAAGTAGTTTCTTACAACATTTATTTAAAAAGGTAGTTTTTCACAAAATCTGACTATCTAAGGTAGTTATTTATAAACTTCCTTAACATCTAATATATAATTGCAGAGTCGTTTTCATCACAACCCTCCAAATCCCCAATCCTCAAATCTCATGCATTTGAGTTAGTTAGTGTGTTTTTTTTTTTGGTTTTTTTTAACCAATAACTACCATTCCACTACTTTATTTTTTGTTTTTTAAACAAAATTATATATATTTTTTCAAGAGATTGCAATAACTAATAATACCAATTTTTTTCTTAAACACTACTAACATTTCACTTTGAGTTATTTTCTTTCGTGTATAATGTGTGTCGTGTATTAGCACGGCTGCACGGATATACAGTTCCTTTATCAACAATTCACTATAGAACTCAAAAATCCCTAACCCTTCAATTCAAACAACTTCCAATTCTCTAATCATCAAAACAAAAATATGTACAACACGCTTTTTGCGTAACTAGCCTCATATAATAGTTGCTTGCAAAAGAATAAAGTAACCCCTCCTATAGCACTGATGGAATAACCCTATGACATTAACCGAGTAAATCCTATAACACTGAACGAATAACTCTACAACTTTGACAAAGTAACCCCCATAATAGAATGACATATTTGCGTGGTCACCCACATATAAGAGTAAGGTTTTATTCTTTTGAGTTTATGAGCAGAATATAGCACATTGGATTACAAAAGAGTACAGCAGGTGAATGTAGAGTAGAGCAGAGCTCAACAAAATATATCAAATTTTAGTAGAGTAGAGCTAGAGCAGACCATAAATAGTTCAAAATAACAGGATCTAAGCTACTACATCTAAATCAACTTTCCGTATTTGAAATATATTTTTTCTTACATTATATAATTAAAATCTTTCTAATATATTATATATCCGTGCATTTTGCACGGGAACACTCTAGTTATTTGTAATATGAGAGAGAACAAAGAACGTTGTTGTGAGGGAGTGTAAAAAAAAAAGTGGATCAATCCATTAGGCAAGTGAGCAATAAAATTTTTTTTTTATTATTTAAAGAGCCAGAAGGACAGGGATGAGACTCGATACCAGGATCTTCTCAAATTGGGAAAGAAACTCTAAGCACTCGAGTTATCCCTCACTTCAGAGTAACAGAACAATATACAAGTATTTTTTTTTTACCAAAATAAAATACTTTAGGTGGTAATTCCTAAAACAACAACAATTGTACTCGAGTTATCCTTCATTTCAAAGTAACAGTTGTTATTTGTGTTTTTTCACGGTATTTAAGAAATATGAGAAAAAAGTGGATAAATTACTATGAAAATACGTACCCTCCATGTGCAAAATTCAAGGGTAAATTAGGTAATATAATGAATAAAGTTAAAATGTGAGGTTATAATGGTCTTTATATACCATCCAAAAATAGAAACAAGAACAACATTTTAATAATCCTAAATAGGAACATAGGAACTATATTATAGGACGGGGGGAGTATGTGATAATTGTCAAAGAATCCATAAAATAAAGTGGGTAGATTAGTAACGAATGAGCAAATTAAATTAAAAAGAAAATTGGACAAACCAATATAGGACTGAACTATGCTAGTTTACTCGACCTTTGTACTGTAAAGAGAAGTCACATGAATCATTTAAGGGAAATTTTCCATAATCTAGCTTAAATCGTTGTGAATTCGTGAAACACAATTCTTCAATGATGCCAAATATGATTTATTGATTGATGGATATTTCATTAAATGCTTTCATATACCATTTTTCATATAATTTAACCCCATACTAATTCGTGATACACATGACCTTAATGGTGCCAAAATTTCTCTTGTTTTATATTTTCAACGCTAGCTAGCGAAAGTGGGGGACTACAACCTATCCAAGAGGCAAGTTAGCAAGGAGTGGATGCCTTAGCTTATTAGCTTAATCTTCCCATCTATAAAATGAGTAGCATCAAGTGCATGGTTCAACACCAATTAAAACATCCAACATAAACATAAACATAATAAGCAAAGTGTTCCAATAACGAAAATGTCTCCAAAAACAGCCACTATCTCCCTCGCTCTCCTCGCAATTACTCTTGCTCTAACACTGTCCTCCGCCCATGCCCACTGCCCTGCTTCAACGATCCCTGGGATCTTGAAGTATTATGGGTTACCGCCCTCGATTTTCCCTGGTGATGCTGTGAGCTTCAGCTGCGATCCTGTCAACCAAAACTCCATCAGGTTAAATATTAACTTGCGTGGTAAATGTACCGTGGTTAACGAACTGGGTGCTATTCAAAATGTACTCAAGTGCTCAGAACAGATATCGGCGGTCTTATCACATGACAAACTGAGCGAAGTTAAGGGAGTGACTGTCCAACTCTATGTTAAGCTTCTCCCTTGGCTCGACGCAGCACCATTTGGTCCCCTCATGACCATAACCGGTGCCGAAGCCTCTTATGGACTTTTTAACTTGAAGTTGTTTATGTTTATTTCTGACCAAGGTAACAGTCCAGCCTTCCCCTACATGTTATTCCCAAATCAAGCTCCCAAGTGTTCCAAACTTGCTTTCTATGACACCGTTTGCCAACATCAACCAAGATATTCCTTTTAATCCTATTCTTGTTGCTTAATAAGCCAAGTTCACGCTTCCACTCGCACGCAGTGTTGCACTTCACTTGCTGATGCTTATCAATCGTTTCTATTTTATCGTGTATGTTTGTGGTTTATCTATGCTTCTACTTTTTTTTGTTTGAATAAATCTGCTTAAATGTAAGCAGCCCATCAATGTAAAACATCCTGTACTTGTATGATCATCTCATTATTTTTAATCTACTACTTCTATCAGTCTTATTTATGTGTCTTAGAATTTTTTTGCTTAGCTTATCATGATGTCAAATTTCAAGAAAATTAACTAACTTCATTGATTAATACTTCCTCCAAGCCATAATACATGAGAAGTTGAACTTTTTTTCACCATTCATGCATTAGGTGTCACGGTAAATGTGTTTTGGGGTTACAGTGTAGATTTCTAAAAATTGGGGGCACATTGTAGAAAACGAAAAGTTAGAGGGTTATAATGTAGAAAAACCCTATATTTTATCATAAAAATATATATTTTATGTTGTATATTTTATCATAAAATATATATTTTATATTAATTATCCTAAAATAGGTTGTTAGATACTGTATGTTTTAATATAAAGTTTCATTATATAATTTTAAAAATAATTTTTATTAACATTTAATTATTTTAAAATAAAGTCAAACGAATGCATTGAAATGTATGTAATGTTTTAATGTGTCATGTATTATGGGACAGAGGGAGTAGCTAAACAATAATTAGATCATTGCCCAGGATACACACTAGTTAACTATCACAAATTCATATATCTATGCTTCTAGTTTTGTTTGTTTGAGTAAATCTGCTTAAATGTAAGCAGCCCATCAATGTAACACATCTTGTACTTGTATGATCATGTCATTATTTTTAATCTACTACTTCTATCAGTTTTATTTATATATCATAGAATTTTTTTTCTTAGCTTATCATTATGTCAATTTTCATGAAAATTAACTAACTTCAGCATTTTTTAATACTCCCCCCGTAATACATGAGAAGTTGGGCTTTTTTTCACTATTCATGCATTAGGTTAGACCATAATATATTTTAGGATTTTTTGTGAACCACTATGTTAGGAAATAAAGGGTGTAATTGTGTTTGATTAATGCAGAAAAAACCAATGAAAATTAAGAATGAGAAAAGCAATAAAGAAGATAAACAAACAACACAAGGATTTACGTGGTTTGGTCAAAATAGACCTACATCCATGGGTGGGGGATTCAAGAGCTTCTTCACTATAATGGAGAAAGAACGAGAGAATAATATAAGGAGTCCTAAATCTAATGGCTCAAAAAAAAGGTATAATCTAAACGATCAACTAAAGGGTCCTTTTATAACACAAGGAAACCCTAATAAAACCCTAAGATTATTCCCCAAGTATACTCAAATCGCCGTCATAGAAAAGATATAATTTTAGGTAATATTCCATCAATTATCCTAGAATAACCTAACTACCGAGCTATAGCTCGGAAGCTAGCTCATGCCTGCCGCAAGTCCTCATAGGGCCGAGCTATAGCTCACTCGCATAGAGCTATAGCTCGCAGTCTCGTTGCAAATTTCCAACTTCGTCAGGTTTTCGTAAAACGGTCATAACTTTCTCGTTTCTTATCGGAATTGGGCATATGACCTATCGTTGGAAAGCTCTTGAACCAAGCTATCACCTCCAACTTGAATCACCTCAAAATCATTCGCAAATGAGATACATAAGCGTTCAAATTCAGCCCTACTAGATTTCGAGTCACAATTTAACAATCTCCACCTTGACTTGAAATCGACCAAAAAACAAGGTAACTCCACCTTGAACCAAAAACCAAGAAGTAATGCTCATAATAAAACACAAAACCTCCACCTTAAACAAAACTCCATAAGCCTACTCACATTAGGCTATCACTATACGGACATCTTCCATAACTTGTGAACCGGTGCATCTCCGAACACAAAATTTCCATACACAAAACCATCACATGGCCTAGATTGAGTGTATGATGTCCCGAAGCCAAGCATGCTTATCAAAAATTGACCAAACTCTCTTCAAACACTTCTTCATCTCAAAAAAATCAAACTAAAAAAACTTCAGCAATTCTAGAAAAATAAAAAATTACATCAAGAATTTCTAAATTGCAATTGTACTTAGTAAATCACAAAAGTACCAAAATTGAGATAAGAAATAGCATAACTAGAACAAAATCTAATGCATAACCAAATTGCTACTTTATTACAAACGAAAAAAAAAACAATCTATCATAGACTCCATACCAAAAATCCACACGGTTTATCGTTTTACCAAGAGATCTCAAAGGGGAACTTGTCATGAAGAGATTGTAGAAACCGCAACCCCAAAGCTCGTAACCCTAAAGTGCATAGTCATCATCATCGTCGGTATTGGCAATATTTGAGGATTTGTCCTCATTGGACTTCTGCTCATTCTTCTTCTTAAATTTCCAACACTCGGCTTTGATATGACCCTTCACATGACAATAGTGTCAAACTTTTCCTTTACCAAAATTCTTATTACCACCATGAGAAACTAAAGCATTTTTTTTAGCAGGATTATTAGATTAACCAAATTATTGTCAATTAAATATCTTTGAGCAAAGGCATCCTTAACATCCTCCAAACTCAAATCATCTCTACCATACAATAAAGTATCTCGAAATTGCTTATATGTAGGCGGTAAAGAACATAACAACCTAATAGCCATATCCTCATCATCGATCTCAGCATCGATGTTTTGCAAATCCATAATAATAGAGAAGAATTCATCTAAATAAGACTTAAGCGGTTTACCTTCTTCTAGATGAAGATCATGAAGTCTATATTTAAATAGTAGGCAGTTGGTCATGATCTTTGTCATATAAAGTGACTCCAAGTTCAACCACAAACCCGCAGAAGTCGTCTCCTTGGAAACCTCTCTCAAAACATCATTAGAAAACATAATTGAATTGCTGAAAGAGCCTTCAAATCGATCTCCTCCCACGTATCCACCATCATGCCCGAAGGATTTTTGGATACACCTTGAAGAGCCTTGTAACAGCCACTTTGAACCAAGATGTCTTTCATCTTCCATTGCCATAGGCCAAAGTTCACTTGCCTATCGAATTTCTCAATATCAAATTTCATTGGCATAATTTAATCAAACTAATCTATAAACACCTAAACTTTAAGACCTTTAAACCTTGTCTCTGATACCACTTGTTAGGAAATAAAGGGTGTAATTGTGTTTGATTAATGCGAAACAAATCAAAGAAAAATAAGAACGAGAAAAGCAATAAAGAAGATAAACAAACAACACAAGGATTTACGTGGTTCGGTCAAAATAAACCTACATCCACGGGTGGGGGATTCGAGAGCTTCTTCACTATAATGGAGAAAGAACAATAGAATAATATAAGGAGTCCTAAATCTAATTGCTCAAAAAAAAGGTATAATCTAAATGATCAATTAAAGGGTCCTTTTATAACACAAGGAAACCCTAATAAAACCCTAAGATTGTTCCCCAAATATATATGTTTGTGTTTTATCCTTTATGTTTCGATCTACTTTTGTTTCTTTGAATAAATCTGCTTAAATGTAAGCAGCCCATCAATGTAACACATCTTGTACTTGTATGATCATCTCATTATTTTTAATCTACTAATTCTATCAGTCTTATTTATGTATCATATAATATTTTTTGCTTATATCTTATCATTATGTCAATTTTCAAGAAAATTAACTAACTTCATTTATTAATACTCCCTCCGACCCATAATACATGAGAAGTTGGGCTTTTTTCACTATTCATGCATTAGGTTTCACGGTAAATGTATTTTGGGGTTACAATGTAGATTTCTAAAAAATGGGGGGCACATTGTAGAAAACGGAAAGTTAGAGGGTTATAATGTAGAAAAACCCTATATTTTATCATAAAAATATATATTTTGTACTGTATATTTTATCATAAAATATATATTTTATATTAAATATCCTAAATTAGGTTGTTAGATACTGTATGTTTTAATATAAAGTTTCATTATATAATTTGTAAAATAATTTTTATTAACATTTATTTATATAAAAATAAAGTCAAACGAATGCATTGACATGTATGTAATATTTGAAATGTGTAATGTATTATGGGACAGAGGGAGTAGCTAAACAATAATTAGAACATTGCCGAGGAAACACACTGGTTAGCTATCACAAATTCATATATCTAATATTAAACTTTCATATTAAGTCGGAAAAATTGTTTATAATAATCCGTACGTTACCTAATCTACCAATAATAATCCTAAATTTGGTTTTTCTTTTAATAATCCAAACTACAATGCGAATTTTATCAATATGATCCCAAATGGTCATCCAACTTGTTATAACAAGTTATATGCACGTTTTGGCACCATGATTGGTAAAAAAGTAAAAACAAAATACAAAATTTAGAAATATATAAAAAAAAAAACCCACCACACTTTCCCCCTACCATTACCGTCTCCTCTCCATCCTGCCAAGCTCAACCCACCATGCCAGACCCCCTTACTTTAGCACCACCCCTCCCGTTACTACGCCATGACAGTTGTAGGGAATAATTTCAAGCCTTTAATCCCACTATCTTGAACCCCACTATGATCATACACTAAAGTACAGTGGCGTCCAAAAGGGAAGAAGATAGAGCAAAAGAGTCGCCAACAAGTTTTTATGGAACTTGTAAACCATCACGAGGTGAAGGTTACACCCCTTAACGATCCAAGAGATCGTCAACTCCATAAGGTCATGAACCAAATAAGGATTCAGGGATGATGGTACAAATCCAACCTAAAAGAGATTGAACCTGCCCTAATAATAGGCCTCTACTTTATTCTGATCGTATTCATGTGCGCTTTCTGACTAACATGCAATCAATAGGATTCACTAGTAAAAAAAGGCTCATTTGCGTCGCCATATTTGCGTCACTCATTCTAAAGAACGAAGCCAATGTGTATTTTTACCATACTGTAAAGTTATTTGCGTCGCTTGTTATTAAAGAAGCGACGCAAAAAACAAGTGTATGTTAGCTTTCTATCATTTGCGTCGCTCTTATTTATTGAAGCGACGCAAATAATAAACTTATTTGCGTCACTCATTTACTGACAAGTAGCCCATCAATGTAAAACATCTTGTACTTGTACGATCATATCATTATTTTTAATCTACTACTTCTATCAGTCTTATTTATGTGTCATAGAATTTTTTTGCTTAGCTTATCAAGATGTCACACTACTAAAAAACTTGGAAAAATGACCCCCAATTAAAGACCCGTTATTTAACTAACGGATTTGTTTGATGTAAGAGATTTTATTTTAGTTATACCGGTTCTCTTAGGTGTATTAGAAAAAAAATATAAAAAAAAAATAAGAGACCCGTTCTCTACCTAAGGGTCTTGAAAAAAAAAATATAATATATTGTTAACTTAGATGGAACACACAAGAGGGGGGTGAATTGTGTAGGAACTAGTGTTCCCAAATTTTGTGGAAATTAAAAACGTAGAACGAAATAAAGAGATGCAAAGAGATTTTTACGTGGAAACTCCTTGTGCCCAACAAGGAGAAAACCATGACCACTTGGGATTTTCGAACACGAATTCACTAAATAGGGCAACTACTCCGTTACAACCTATAAGGAACTCGACAAAACTTAAGTTCTAAATAGAACCTAAGCCAACCCCAAATGCTCACTCTAGCTTCTACTTCGAAGCCTACACTCAAGACTTAACTCTAAGTCTTTACAAGGATCACTCAACCCTTTCCCAAATTACAACTCAGTAGTTTGAACTCTACGTGTTTAGATATCTTACAATAGTTGGAACATAGGAATACTCTCACTGACAAATATATATATTTTTTTACTCAAATGTTGTACGATTGTTAGGATACCTTAAAACTGAAACTCAACTCCTTTTTTATACTGTTTCATCAACCCAGCCACCTTCCACACATTCTCCACTACTTGAGGTGGTGTTCCTAAACTTTAGGAACTAACTCAAGCAATGTAGAGAAGTCTGGAAAGTCGTTCAATATAGAACGTGGGATGAGATTAGAATAAATCTTTTCCTTGGAGAGTAATTTAAGGAATCAGTTAAAATCTTTTTACAGAAGATATTTATTTTGTTAATAAATATAACAAAGAAATATATTTTTGTAATTTTAACAAAAACCAAAAATATAATAATAACCAATTTTATAAAACTGATTGATCGTTTCACTTTTAATTCCAATTAACTCTCGTATTCCTTGTGTTCCAACCAATCATAAAATATCAAACACTTACATAAAGCCTAAAAATAATAACTCATACTTTTTAGTCTTCATGTAATGCCCGTTGCTTTTATGATATTCCAATTGGACCTTTGATAACTCTATCTTGCCAAATAGAACATCCAAGCATAAAACCTTATTTGCCTTCTTCACTTCAAATTGTTGTGTATCCCATATGTAGAATAAGGACTTCTCTTAGTTCTAACCCCGGAACTTTGTTCTTAATAAGAACATGCCTAAATAAATTGCACACTTATTACACTTTTATCAAATCGAGTTTGCTTGTCATCACCAAAATTAATCGAGGTCAACATATATATATATATATATATATATATATATATATATATATTATCAAAAAAATAGGTTGTTAGATACTGTATGTTTTAATATAAAGTTTCATTATCCAATTTTTAAAATAATTTTTATTAACATTTAATTATATAAAAATAAAGTTAAACGAATGCATTGACATGTATGTAATGTTTGAATGTGTCATGTATTATGGGACAGGGAAGCTTCTAACGTAGTCGTCGACTACCGACGACTACAGACGACTATGGGCGACAACGCTAAGGGGTTAAATCTAAACCATATTATGATTGTTGCTTAATCTTAGCCTTTGAATATTACAGTTTTGAAAAATTATAAAATCTAATTTACACCTCATTTAATTCATGACCAGTCAGCGCCCCGTGAGCAAAGTGTTGTTTGTTTTCTTACTTTTAGAGGGTAATTTTTTTTTTCTTTTCAAATTATGAATTTTACAAAAAACCCATCCAATTTAACTTTCAACTTTCATTAATCATCCAAAACACATCTTAAAATTATCAAATTATAAAAGATTTCATTAAGATTAACGTATAATCATTACATATATGCTTCAATTTTCTTAAAATCAGAGTTTGTAATCAATTTCAATATCTACATTCTTGAAAGTTTACGGATTATATCTTATTATTTCGTGATTAATTGTTATAATAGGTATGATTTTATGTTTAATTTGATCAGCCATATGAATTCATGAATAATCATCCGCCATTATTGGATGTTGAAGCTATGGACATGATTTTAGGTTGAAGATGAATACACAAAAAAAAAAAAAAAAAAAAAAAAAAAAAAAAAAAATTAAAAAAAAAAAAAAAAAACTGATTTGCATTATTATTTCCTTTTTTAACATTTTTTTGTGCCATTTTTTCCTTGGAAACATCAATCATGTTAATAGATAAATATAAAATCAGAATCTATTTCACTATTACTAAAACAGAAGTTGCTGACATCATCATTGTCCACGTGTCGTTTTCTCAATAAAAAATTTCCAGCCTCAATGTAATGATGATAGATGCCATTTTTTTTTCGGAAAGTTGTCATATTTAACATTTTTGAAAATTAATTAAATATTGGAAGCTTATACATTATAACTAAAATCTATTAATTTATCATAAGAAATTGAAACAATTTTAAATACCATACTCTTAAATGATCTCCTACATTGAACTATGAATTAGACAACATTGAACATATACTACTACGTTCATAATTTTGATAAAAATAAAAAAAATTAAAAATTAAAAAATATACGTAATTCTTATTTTTGTTTATGTATAATAGCGATTAATTTTTAAAATGTAAAAATTAAAATTTGGATTTTATAAACCGTGAATCGCACGGGTTCTAACCTAGTATAAATTCTAATATAAGGAAAGAATCTTTTCCATAACTAAAATATTTTTTTGAACAATCATACTCAAAATATCACAAATATATTCTTGTCAAAAAATTATCAAAATATATATATATATATGACTAAATCATATATTAGGCACAGGTTACTAGAGAATTATTAGGCTACAAGTCAGCCAACTAATATGATATATGAGTATATGACTAATTCATAAATAAATATATATTTGATTGTACATACTCCACAATAAAATTAGTGGAATATATTTGCATTGATACCGTTCTTAGTCTAACACTTTAAGTAATTAAATCTTTATTTAAGATTAATTGTGTATAACTAAATAAATAAATATCTTAGTCTAACTAAATAATTTTTTTTTGACGGAACTAAATAAATATTTATGTAAGATTAGAATTTACAATAAAATGGAATATATCTTTATAAGTTAAAGCTAAATTATTATTTTTTGATTATTAGTTAAAACTAAATAAAAACTTTATTAGTTATATACTTCGTATATAATAAAAGTGGAATATATGTAAGATTAAGGGCTGTTCATATTTACCGAACTGAACTTATTGGAGCTGAGATAAGCTTAAATGAAAATTTTATGAGAAAAAGAAATTAGGAGCCGAACTGAACTGAACTGATTAGAGCTGAACTGAACTGAATTGAAATGAACTGAAATTAAGTAAATGTGAACAGGTCCTACAGGCCATTAGGGCATATTCTGATTGACTATCTCCCATTTTGGGGTATACCTAAGTTATATATCGGCTTACCTAAAACAAAGTGGTTCAATTTTTTTTTTTGGTACAAAATACATAAATATATATTAATACGGTTATTTGGGATATTCACATACGTATTTAGTAATCTTGACTAGATTAATTGTCACTCTATCTAGATTAAGGGCATGTTCACATTTACTGAACTAAACTGAACTGAACTGAATTGATCGAGCTGAAATGAATACTTTATGAGATAGGAAAATTAAGAGCTAAACTGAACTGAATTGAACTGAACTGATGAGAGCTGAACTGAACTGAACTGATTAGAGCTTAACTGAACTGAAATTAAGTAAATGTGAACAGGCCCTAAGTTGTCACTTTTGGAAATTTGGATATACCTAATTTATATTTAGGCGTAACTAAAACAGAGGGGTTCAATTCTTTTTTTTTTCTTTTTTTACAAAATACATAAATTAATATTAATACAATTATTTCGTATATTCACATTCATATTTAGTAATCTTGACTAGATTAATTGTCACTCTATCTAAATAAGGTCTCATAATATAAGTTAATCACAATTCTTTTCAAATTAGAAATTAAAGCCTGAATCCATACTATTAATATATTAAAAGGTGTTCCTAAAAACGTCTCTACGCAACGTAGGCCCCCTTACTACACCATGACAGTACACTCACTCAGCTCCTTATTGTGCCACTTCATCCACTCAATTCCTCAATATGTTTTCGTATATCCCTCCATTAATTCACAATAAATGCTATCTAAATCTAAACAAGGATTGTTATGTAACAGGTAATGTTTTGGCCGAGAAGTTAATTTCAGCATTTAAATTCAGACTTTCTACTTTAATAATAACCGTGATTATGCTGATGAGACCTCAGTTACATAGAGTGACAATAAATCTATCCAGGAGTTCTAAATATGGATGTGATTATCCAAAATAACCATATACTTCTATATTTTGTAAAATAAATAAAAAAAATTGAACCACTTCGTTTAAGGTACGCTCACATATAACTTAGGAATACCCAAAACGGAAAACATTGTATACATCGAACGTGATCTATATTTTAATTAATAAAGTCTTGTATTTGTCAATCGTTCTAATTGACTAATGACATTCAAATTTTTCATACGCCCAAAATGAAATTGAGGATATCTAAATGCGAAATATTGATTATAATGATCTAACTTACAACTTAGGCATTGTTTGGTATCATTTTTGGTTTTCAGTTTCCGTTTTTTGTAAAACTAAAAACCAAAAACAGGAAACAAGAAAAAGGTGTTTCCACTTTTTTTGTTGCCAGTTTTCAAAATTATCATGATTTTAATAAGTCTAAATAATTTTTATTTCATTATGTGACATATATAATATACTTTAAAAAAACAAAAAAACCAAAAACCAAAAAACCATAGCGATGTCAAACGAACCCTAAAGATTTTTTTTTTTTTGCTTTTTTAAAAAAAAAACATCTAAGTTAGACATTTCTTTCAACCTTTTTTTTAGTATTATTAACAACATAATATAATAAATTACCAACTGATAAACCTCCACCCCTAATTTTAATTTGACTATACATCACAACCAATAATAGTAATTTTTTATATCTTTAATTTAAATAGATTAACCTTATTATAATTTTAAATTAAATAGATTAACCTTATCGTAATCATCTCTCGCTTTTTCTCCAAAAAAAAAAATCTGGTGTTTTAAATAATTTTCTTTTTTTTTAATAAAAAATAATGGGTAATATACTTATTATAGGCAAAGATGAAAATATATTGGGATATTCCACCTTAAATCATGAATCACAAAGGTTTAAATTTGTATTCGGATTCTTTTTGAGGATTTATGTTGTAGAAAAACGGTAAAAGAAAGAAACAAGATATTATTAAGTGAAATATGATGAGTGATTAACTATTGGCAAAGATGAAAAGATTTTAAGATATTCCTAAGTCACAACAATGTTAGTTCTTAATAATTATTAATTAAACATAGTTAGAATTTGTTATGTGAAAAATTAATTAAATTTGAATATTCCAATATAAATAATTAAGTTTTTTTTTTCGAACAAATTTAATTAAGTATTTCAATGTATGCAAAAATAGTAAAAAAAATCCATGTATAAATAATATACGTAAAGTGTTTTTTTAAATATAAAGAAAATTATCCTTTGAAAATATTTTTAAAATATCATGATCCTATCTTAAGGTAAAGATGGTGGAGACTTGAAGACTAAAAGATACTCTTATCAGGCATATTTTTCGATTTTTTTTTTTTGTTTTTTTTTTGGAATATATTTAATTGGTAATCCTTGATGTTCATCAATGTGGGCTTAGACATAAAACATGTAATTGATGTCATATTACAATTTATATTGACTAAAAAAACATAGATATTAATGTAATGATTATCATTTTTTTACTACTAATTTCACATTATTGATGAATGAAGTTTGAAATTGATGATAAAAGTTAAGGTTGGCAATGGAGATTTTTCTTTTAATAATCCATTGATAAGGGTTGAGTTTAACATTATTCATGATGAAAATTAAAGATGAAACTAATTATGTGTAACTAATTTATTTTTAATCCTTAATTATTTAACGAAACAACACATTAATGAATTTTTAAATCATAATTGTTAGTTTTTTTGGAGAATGAATGTTTTGGTTAAAGCTGAAGGTTTTAGGTTGAAGATGACATAAAATATTAATAATGTGAAAGATGATTTAGGTTGAAGATGAAATATTTAAATTTTTTTCGATTTTAATGAAAAAAATATATTCATATGTATAAAACAAAAAAAAAGAAAAAAAAAGTAACCAAACAATCCTTGGATGATTGTGTAGCTTAGGTGTTGGATTGGGTGGCTATGATTAGACAACTAATAAATCAACGGTTCAGATTTAATCCCTTAGTATAGTCGTGCGTAGTCGACGACTACGATAGAATTTTTATATGGGACAGAGGTAGTAGCTAAACAATAATTAGAACATTGTCCAGGAAACACACTAGTTAGCTATCACAAATTCATATATCTAATATTAAACTTTCATATTATGTTAGAAAAATTGTTTAGAATAATCCGTACGTTGTCTTATCTACACATAATAATCCTAAATTTGGTTTTTTCTTTTAATAATCCAAACTACAATGCGAATTTTATCAATATGTTCCCAAATGGTCATCCAACTTGTTATAACAAGTTACATGCACATTTTGGCACCATGATTGGTAAAAAAGTAAAAAAAATATAAAAAATTTAGAAATATAAAATAAAAAATAAAAAACCATAAAAATCCACCACACTTTCCCCCTACCATTACCATCCCCTCCCCACCCCGCCAAGCTCAACCCACCATGCCAGATGCCCTTACTCTAGCTCCACCCCTCCTGTTACCGCCTTTTCTCGCCCCCTTAAACACCACACCACATACCCTATCCCGTAACCCCCCTCCCCCGATATCCCAAAAGGACGTTCCCCCCCCCCCATCGGTTTAGCCCTCGACCGCCCGTCCCTCCACCCTCAAAACCCCTAGTCACTAGGGTTTTGAGGGTATGGGAGGGGTAGTTGTGGGGTTTTGCAACGGGGAAAGGTTGTTTTAGGAATTTCGAGGGAGGGAAGGGGTGTGGTGGTTTAGAGGATATGACATAGGGTAGGGGGAAGGGCGGCGACCTGCATAGGCGAGAAGCATGGGTCTAGGCGCGATGGGGGGGCAGTGGAGGCTTGGACTGGGTCGACAGTGGGGAAGGGAGTAGAGGTGGCTAGGGCTGGTAGTGGTGGTTTCTATGAGAGAAGGGAATTAGTAACTTATGATTACTATGTACATATAAATTAATTTCCTTAGGTGAGTTTTTTTTTTTTAAAAAAAAGAAAAGAAAAGATATCATGGAAATGCGATGACACTTAGTACTCTCTTAGCCAATAGTAATTTTGTTTTCTATATACACCGGAAAAGTAAAGTCCATGGTCATATTCCGACATTAAAGTCCCTCCTCATACCAAAAGTGATTTATAAGGACCTTTTCACCACTTTGAACATAAAAGGTCCTTCGTCGCAAAAAAGTGAACATATAAGTACCTTTCTAACAAATTTTTCTGTAAAAACTTTGAAAAATTAGTGCACATCATATTGATTTTTTTTTTTTTTTTTACAATACCAAATGTATTTATAATATCATAGTCAAAGAGTCAAATACTAAAGTAATCACCAAGATTATTACAGAAGTACACGTGTCGTGTCCATAATAATATTTTCCCGCCATAATTTTTCATTAATATACTATATACCAAAAAAAAATACCCAAATAATAGAACAATAATACCTTTATTTAAAAATATAATTTTTTTGAGGGGAAAATAAAATATTAAATGTATATCTAATCTATAAACAAATACAAACTTATAGCAATATATAAATATAAATTTTTCTTGTGAATATCCGAGCGGTTGCTTGGGAAAATCACTAGTTTATAAAATACAAAACAAGAACTAAAACTTAAATCATGGCGTTTAACACTTAAGCCTTTACAACAACTTTTGACATTATAAATAAAATTAAACTTTAATAGGACGGACATGTCGCAGATTAGGGACTCCTTACAAACTAAGGAGCAAAACATACTACACAATCAATAGCTTACCTCATTGGTAAGAATGCTTATCCTTACCTGACGAAACCAATTCATCACCAAGTAAGGTCATCAAACGAGCCACTGAACTAGTGACCTCCGCCTAATCAATAGATTACCTCATTGGCAAGAATGATTTGACAACGTCGCGTTGAGGCTCAAGAAACTCCAAAACAAAGTTTAGGCGCCAGCTTCAGATAACAAATTTCAAGAGTAAAGATCACAAGAATCATTACAACCGAGGGAAAATAAACCAAACCAATACCACTTCAACAAAATACACATACACTTCACCTTAGGCAAGGCCAACTTCATATTCAAACCTCCAACAACCAAGCCTGCGAACACTTTTACCACTATAACCATACCACAATCCTTAACAAAGGATCCAAACTCCCTCTACACACAACCATCCTAAATTCTATGGCCAACACAACTTAATATCCCATAAAACAACTAAAGGGAGCTAAAAATACCATAAAACAAACTAAGACAAGTAAACTCTTATAATTTAATTACCAACTAAAAAATACTTAGGAAAGATAACAAACCAGAGGAGAGCACCGTCCAAACCGAAAACCTGAAACCACAAACACAAACACGAACCCACGAATACAAGGAACCTCAAAACCCTAGCCCTAACTTCATCGTTTTTGTCACAAACTTATCTTGACGGCGGCGTTAAGCCTAGCCCTCCAGTGCAAGGATCCACGAAACCCTAACCCTAACTTTATCGTTTCCGTCATGGTCAAAATTACTAATGACCTATGACGGCGGCGTTAGGCCTTGTCCTTAGGCCTTGTTTCGCCGGAGGAGAGACCCTTTAAACATTATCTTTCCACGCACGCTAAGGTGGTGAAGGTGGAGGAGTCCGGTGTTCAGAATTACTCCCCTTGAAACTTGTTTGACAGGTATATGCTCACACAAACACCTTCAAAACTAGAAGAACTGAATATGAGAAGGGGAGGGCGTCAACTTTTATAGTGTGAGAAATTAAAGACGCTCAATAGAGGAGGGAGAAAGGGAGAAGTAAGGACAAGAAGAAGAGAAAAGAAGACTCGCCGGAGATAGGAGACCGACTTCTAATAGGTGAGGATGAAGACACATCAGAGAAGGGGAAAGAAGAAGGGGAGAAGGAAAGTAAGTGAAGAAGAGGAGGGGAGGAGGAGATTTGTCGGAGTTCGGCTGCGGCGTCAGAACTCCGATGAGTTACTAGGGTTTTATGTGGTTGTGGGTCGCAGAGGATTTAGAGAGAGAACATAGAGTTTTATGTAGTTATAAACCAGATCAGATCACGGCATATTGACAATGATATAAAATAAATAAATAAATAAATAAAAACATCAATTCAAAGTATAAGCACACAGGCCATGCTTGTTCCATAATTATTCACCCATTTAACGTTGTCTTAAAAACCTAGAAGAATAAAAACAATGAGATCGGACAAATTCGATGGTACATATTGTATTTTATAGGAGACAAGGAGTGGATGTTTGAATAAGGAATTTTTTTGAACAACTACCTTATGTATATACATATCAAATTTTGTAATAAACAACCTTATAAATATGATGTATTTTCAATCATTTTATTCTACTTATTCGGTTATTCCACCCAATTTCTCAACAACCATCTTATAACTCCTACTTCCCCTTCTTTTTCATTGTTAAATTAAGCACATGGTAAAAACTTACAATATTTAGGTTTTATAAGGTACTTTCTTAAAACAATTTTTTTATGGGAATTCTTCCGTGTATCCCTAAGGTTTTAAAAAATGCACCGTGCACCCATGAAAGCTTTCAAATGCACCATGTACCCCTGACGTTTGTAAATAAATGCACCAAAAAACCGTAATCCGATCCTCAAACAAATGCACATATCATTGACTAATCAAACTAAAATCTTGCCCACACACTGACTCACTTTTAGTACTTTATATTTATGTAGTAAAACCGCCTAAAAGCATAAATTACATCAAAACTTAAACTCCGTCGATCATTCTAAATCCTAAACTTTTGGGATTTAGAATTTGCTTTATTAATTCAGTTAACTTACACTTAAATGATTTCATATAATTTGATACTTGAGAGTCTCAATTTAACTAAATTAACATTTATTATGAGTTTAAGGGTATTTGGTGCAATTTTATACAAACTTCAAAGGTACATGTATGGAGCATTTAAAAGTTTTCAGTGGTATACGATGCTTTTTTTTAAAACCTCAGGGGTACATGGAACAATTTTCCCTTAAATGTCTCTTATTCAATGTAATAAATCAACAAGAGGTAGCTTTTTACAACATTAATTGTTTTATAAAGTAGTTTCTTATAACATCTATTGAATTGTTTAAAAAGTAGTTTCTTACAACATTTTATTTAAAAAAGGTAGTTTTTCACAAAAATCGACTTATCTAAGGTAGTTAATTATTTAAAAACTTCCTTAACATTATTTGTAATATGAGAGAGAAGAAAGAATGTTGTTGTGAGCAAGTGTAAAAAAAATAGTGGATCAATCTAATAGGCAAGTGAGCAATAGATTTTTTTTTTAGTGTTTAAAGAGCCACAAGGACCCGGGATAAGAATCGATACCAAGATCTTCTCAAATCGGGAGGGAATCTCTAAGCACTCGAGTTATCCCTCACTTCAGAGTAACAGAATAATACACAAGTATTTTTTACCAAAATAAAATACTTTAGGTGGTAATTCCTAAAACAACAATTATATTCTTTTTGTCCTGTAATATAGTTGTTGTTTGTGTTTTTTCACGGTATTTAAGAAATATGAGAAAAAAGTGGAAAAATTACTATGAAAATGCCCTACATGTGAAAAATTCGATCAAGGGTATATTAGGTAGTATAATGAATAAAGTTAAAATGTGAGGGTATAATGGTCTTTATATACTATCCAAAATAGAAACAGGAACAACATTTTAGTAATCTTAAATAGGAACATAGGAACTATATTATGGGACGGGGGAAGTAGGTGATAATTGTCAAAGAATCCATAAAATAAAGTGGGTAGATTAGTAACGAATGAACAAATGAAAAAGAAAAGTGGAGAAATCAATATAGGACTGAACTATCCTTTATGAAAATTCTATTGTGGTCGTTTGAAATATGACTATCATAATTCGTGAAACACAATTCTTCAATGATGCCAAATATGATTTATTGATTGATTGATATTTCATTAAATGCTTTCATATACCACTTTCCATATAATTTAACCCCATGCTAGTTCGTGATACACATGACCTTAATGGTGCCAAAATTTCTTTTGTTTTATAATTTCAAAGCAAGCTAGCTCCATTGGGTCGATGCAGACCATTTGGTCCCCTCATGACCGTAACCGGTGCCGAAGGTAACAGTCCAGCCTTCCCCTAGTTGTTGCCTAATAATATGCCAACTTCACGCTTCGATTCGCACGTAGTCTTGCAATTCACCTGCTGATGCGACTTGAGAGCTCACCATCTACGAACATTAATTACGCTTTATTTTATCATGTATATTTGTGTTTTATCCTTTATCTACGCTTCTACTTTTGTCTCTTTGAATGAATCTGCTTAAATGTAAGCAGCCCATCAATGTTATTATTATTAATCTACTACTTCTATCAGTCTTATTTATGTATCGTAGAATTTTTTTTTTGCTTAGCTTATCAAGATGTCAATTTTCAAGAAAATTAACCAACTTCATTCATTAATACTCCCTCCGTCCCATAATACATGAGACGTTGGACTTTTTTTCACTATTCATGTATTAGGTTTGACCATAATTTTTTATTAACATCATAAGAATATATTTTATCATAAATATGCTGTTACATATGTTTTAATATAAAGTTTCATAATGTAATTATTATTAATATTTAAATATGTAAAAATAAAGTCAAACTAATGCTTCACATGTTTGTAATGTTTGTCTGTGTCATGTATTATGGGATGGTGGAAGTAGCTAATTACAATAACTAGAACATTGCCCATGAAACAGACTAGTTAGCTATCACAAATTCACATATCTAATATTAAACTTTCATATTAAGTAGAAAAAATTGTTTAGAATAATTGTACGTTGCCTTATCTACCAATAATAATCCTAAATTTTGTTTTCTCTTTTAATAATCCAAACTACAATGAGAATCTGATCAATATGATCCCAAATGGTCATGCAACTTATTATAACAAGTTACATGCACGTTTTGGAACCATGACTGGTAAAACAATAAAAACAAAATACAAATTTAGAAATATAAAAAAAAGTTAAAAAAAGAATGAAAAAAAAATGTAAAAACCCATCATCCTTTCCCCTACCATCATTGTCCCTCCCCACCCCGCCAAGCTAAACCCACCATGTCAGAACCCCTTACTCTAGTGCCACCCCTCCTCTTACCCCTTTTTATCGGCCCCTAAACACCCCACCCCACCCCGTAATTAACCTCGAAATCTCTAAAAGGCCCTTCTCCCAATCAGTTAAGCCCTCAAACGCCTGTCCATCCACCCTCAAAACCCTTAGTCGCTAGGGTTTTGAGGGTAGGGTAGGGGCAGTAGGGGGTTTAGCGGTGGGGGAGGGTTGTTTTAGGGATTTCGAGGGAGGGAAGGGGTGTGGTGGTTTAGAGGTGATGACATGAGGTAGCGGGAAGAGCGGCGACTTGCATAGGCGAGAAGAAGGGGTCTAGGCGCGATGGCGTGGCGGTGGAGGCCTGGACTGGGTCCATGCTGGGGAAGGGAGGTGGCTATGGCTGACATGTGTAAATTAAAATAATAATTAAATAGAAAGTAACAATTATAGACTAAACTTGTTGACTTCTCACTTTTTGCAGGGACCTAAACTTTTTTCTTTCACCTTTTGGGACTTGTGGTTAATTATCAGTTAATTTAACCCATCTGAAAATGCTTACTAACCAACCTAAGTATTAATTAGTGTTAAAAAAAGTTTTGTAATCCCAAATTAAAATAAGATTGTTAACATCAAACTCTAAAAAAAACATAGACATAAAAATAGCGTTTTATATTCCAAATTTCTCCCAAAAACTAAATTGGCAAACCACAATTCAAAAATCCAAAACAAATAATTTCTATCAAATTGAAGGAAGCTGACCCTATGGGAATTGCTGTAAGTAAGATTCAAAAATAAAAATAATTGGGAAATTTTTTTTTAGTTTATCCCAATTCATTTAAAATCCTTAAGTTTATATACTTGGTAAAAAAAAAATTCTTAATTTACCCCAATTCAACACAAAAAAATTCAATTTTTTTTAAAAAAAGAACAAACAAATTAGTTAAATACAATAACAACACTAAGCATTTATTTTAGTATCATAATTCATAATTAGACATCATATTTTAGTTTAAAAAATAATCCCTAAAGCCTATCAGAAAATACAAAAATTGAAATAAAAAATTTGAACAAGATTCATAGATAACATACTTATGCTCATATGCTTGAAAAGACGCTAATAAACTGCAGCAAATTAGGAAAATTTAAAGTGGAGAAGGATTTACCAAGCTTGGTACATTCAACTAACCTTTTCTAAAGAAAAAAATAGGAAAAAAGCAAAAAGAACATACTACTATTTTCTAAAGAGCATGCATTTAGGGCCTGTTCTGATTGACTGAACTCAGCTGAACTGAACTGAACTGAACTAAACTGAACTGAACTGAGCTGAGCTGAACTGAACTGAACTGAATTGAACGGAACTGAACTTATTAATTAGTGATTTTTAACTACGGATTAGTGATCTTTGATTATTTATTGATTATTTATTACTATACATATGTGTATATACAAATGTACATATTATTATTATTATTATTAATTATTGATTATTATTATTATTATTATTATTGATATTATTATTATTATTATTATTATTATTATTATTTATTGATGATTATTATTATTTTATTTATTGATTATTATTATTAGTATTATTATTGTTATTATTATTATTATTTATTGATGATTGTTATTATTATTATTATTATTTATTACTTATTGATTATTTATTATTATTATTATTATTATTATTATTATTATTGTTAATATTATTATTATTATTATTATTATTGTTGTTGTTGTTGTTGCTGTTGTTGTTGTTGTTGTTGTTGTTGTCGTTGTAATAAGAGCTTAAAAGAATGAAATTTGGCTTTATATCATTAGCAATATCATTAGACGTAAATTAAGAGCTGAACTGAACTGAACTGAACTTAACTTAACTAAACTGAGCTGAACTGAACTGAACTGAATTTCAACGGAAGAGAACAAGCCCTTAGTACTTAAGTCATTTAAATGAATAATTTTCTCCATAATCGAAGGAGTTTACTAATTATTTTCCATATTTAGAGGATCTCAATTTAGAAATTTGTATATTTCTCCACATTTTCTGTTTTTTGAATCTTTAAGAAAGAGAAATAGAAAACTTAAGAGAAAAATAGAAAATTTTAAGAGAGAAAATCCAAAGATCAAAGAAGAAATATGAGCATTCAAAATTTGTCACGGTGATTTTTTATCGTTGGTTTTGTTAATGGTGTGATTGATGAATCTGTATGTTGAATTTGAGATCAATGTGACGACAAAGGTTGAAGATGATGTTCTTTATAAAATGTTGTTATGTTCATTGTTATAATTACTCTGAAATCGATGTTGAATTTTTATTTAATTCACATGTTTTGTTTAAATATTACTAATATTCTTTTTGTATATCTTTTATTTTCTTTTTTTTATTCCCCTGTTTTATTTTGTTTTAGGGAAATTCTCTTTGGTAAACTTCAATTTTATAAAATTCTAAGTGGTAAACAAAGTTTTTAAAAATTATCTTTGATACTCATAAACTTTTTATAATTATTAGTGGTGTCGTTAATTAATATATTTTATTAAAAATTTGACTGTAGTTAGGTTTTTTTTTTATTTTTTTAACAATAACATTTAACTATAGTTGGGGTTTTAATTATTTTTTTAATAATTTAATAATTATACTAATTTTTGTTTTAAAAAAAAAATCAACCACCCCATCCCCCCACCCACTGCCAGCTCCCCCTCCCCTGCACCCACCCACGCTGGCGCACCGGCCGCCCAACCTTTATCGGTGCTCCGTCCTTCCCAACCCTTGGAAACGCCGACCTCCCCCAACCTCTGTTCGCCGCCCTAGAAACACTAAACCCAACCCAAAAACACCACAAAAACCCAAACTCGTTTAGGGTTTTTAAACCAAACCCAGAAATCGGGTTTGAGTTTTTAGGTGGTTTAGGGGGCTGGTTTTCGGGGAGGCGAAGGGGGTAGGGGTCAAATCGGGGTGGGGGTTAGGGGAGGAGGGCCGATTCCAACAGGGAGAGGGTCGTGGTGTAGGGGAAACGGGTTTGGGTTTTGTGGTGGGGAGAGGTTATTTTCGAGGGAGAGTGGGTGATTTTTGGGGTTGAAGTGGGCCAATTAGGGGTGGTTTTTGGGGTTAGGAGTGGCTGGCCGGCCGTTTTCGGGGGATAGAGGAGACGACCGACCATTTTCCGACGAGATGGGGGTTGGTCATGGGGTTTCGCGGTGGCGGGAAGGGAGGGGAGGGGGGCCAATTCCGAGGGGGAGAGTGGAGGTGTCGTAGGTGGAGGAAAGGGAGGAGGTAGAGGTCGCCGGCGCTAGGGGAGGTCGCCGGCGTTTTTCGACCACCGGGAGGGGGCTGGGTTGGGGGAGGGGCTGGGCAGTGGGTTGGGGGAGGGATTAGAGTTTTTTTTTTTTTAATAATTTCAATATAATTAAAAAAAATAAAAAAACTAACTGTAGTTAAGGAAATAACACTTATCAATGGTAACAATAATTTAGGTTTACCATTGATAATAAAATTTAAGAATGTTTACCACTTAGAAAATGGAAAAGTTGGAGTTCACCAAAGAGAATTTTCCTTTGTTTTATCTATATGTAGTTTTTCTATGTTTTTGTTCTTTAAGGGCTTGTTCCGAAACCAACTGAACTAAACTGATTGGGGCTGAATTAAACTTTGGACTTAACTAACTTGAATTGAATAGAGCTGAAAATGAATTTTTTATGAGAGAAGGAAATTAGGAACTGAACTAAACTGAAATGAATTGAAATTAAGCTGAATATAACAGGCTCTAAGTTAATCTCGTATATGTTTTAGCGCCAATGTTCTTTGAATTTAACTCTTATGTTCTTTAAATTTAGTCCTAGTGTTATTTTTAATTTAACTACTATGTTCTTTAAGGTATTGAGCAATACATAATTTTTTTTTTTTAACATATGTTATTCTTAGATTAGTTTTTAACGCCATGTTTAATTATTATAATATTAATTTTTTATATTATTTATCAATTCTATGTTTTTTAAATATCAATTATCATTTAGTAACTATGTATTCCGTGTTTTTTTTTTTAAAAAAATGCGAATCATGAAGGTTGATGATGATATTATTTTGGGACCTCATCTATTAATAATTGATTTCCAAACGTAAAGAACATCCTTATTATTAATAAAGAACATGATAATACTATATTATGAACATTATATATTTATAATTTATCTATCATGATCTAAAGACAAAAACAAAAGAACATTTGACATAATTTCATCACTAAATATTATATGCAGCGTCATACCTAAACTAAAATAGCTGGTTTTATTTATACACGTTAAACACAAAGAGTTTTCATTGCAACGAATGTGGTTGTTCTTTTTATTCAATTTCATGAAATAAACAATAAATACACAAGATTCGCTAGATTTCTTAGATGATACAATCAACAGTTTAGTATTCAAATTTTAGTTTTAATTTTAATTAGGAAAATTTGCAAATTGCAGTCATTTAAAGTTCGTATTTTGCAAATTGCAGTCCAAAAGTTCGTATAAATTGTAAATTGCAGCCCGATTCAACTTTTTCATCGGTGTACATGTAAAAAAACTTCGTTTAAGGTTTTAGGGGCCATTTTAGTCCTTAGGAGTCCGAATTGAGCTCAGAATTAGCAAAAAAATTAACGTAACTGTCTCATTTTTACAATTTCCCTCAAATCCATCCATTTTTGTTACGCAAAACGAGACAATTACGTTATTTCTTTTTTTGCTAATTCCGAGCTCAATTCGGGCATCTAAGGGCTAAAATGGCCCCTAAAACCTTAACCGAAGATTTTTCAACATGTAAATCGATGATAAAGTTGAATCGGGCTGCAATTTACAATATATACGAACTTTTGGGCTGTAATTTGCAATTTTTATTTTAAATGGCTGCAATTTGCAAAATACGAACTTTAAATAGCTGCAATTTACAAATTTTCCTTTTAATTAACATAAGAAACTAGCTTAGGTGAAACTAATTAATTAGTGTTAAGGAGATAAGAGTTGACAGAGTCTAACTTTATCTTATTGTTATAGTTGTTATATGTAAAGATAGATGGCAAAGTTTCATATGTGGTTGGCCAAACCGTGCGGCCAACCACAATATTAAAAAAAATCATTTTCTTCTCTTCTCTCCCTCTTATTTCTCTCTCCGATCCTCTTTTCTTCTTCTCAGTTGGGGTTACTTCTTTCTATCTCTTTTCTCTCTCTCTCCTCTTTCCCTATCCTCTATTCTTTTTCTTAAGAATTTGAATTTTTTGATGAAGAGATAATCGTTGAATCGTTGATGAGAAGTTAAGTTCGAGTTTTCAAGGCCGGAGCTCCTTGTTATTGCGCCGGAAAACAACTTAGAGGTTTTTAAGGCCAAATTCGTCCATTAAAACTCCAGATATAGAGTTTTCATGGTCAAATTTGGCAGCCATATTTGAAGTGAAATTCGAATCCATTTTCAATTCTAAAGGTATTTGTTCGATTTTTTATTTATTTTTTTTTTTTTTTACGATTTGGTTATGGGTTCGGTTGGATATATGTTTGTTTATGGGTTTGGTTTATGGTGGTGGTGGCATGGCGTATTGGGGGTGGGGCTGGTGGCATATTGGTGGTGGTGGGTCAAGGGTTACTAGATAGGTTACTTGAAAGGTTACTAAAATGGGTTTACTTAAGTGATGAGGTTACTTGAAGGGGTTATTGAGAGGTTACTTGGGGGATTACTGAGGGATTACTTGGGTGTTACTTAAGTGGGGTTACTTGAGAGGTTACTGGGGGAGTTACTTGAGGGGTTACTGGAGGGTTACTTAAGTGGGGTTACTTTAGGGAATACTGATGTGGTACCTTGCCGCACCAAAAATGCGCTGAAGATATATATGCATATACTTTAGTTTGTTAACTTTGTACTCTAATTGTTAATTATCCTTATCATGTACCTAGTCTAGCCTAGTTATATCTAGGTGCTTGTAGCTTGTATTATAAATATGTTTGCCTCATTGAGAATAATATAACTTTTCCCACTCTATACGTTTGCTTAATTGTCATTCACCAGTTCACCGCCCACCAACAGGGATCATTACAAGGTCTAAAAATTATATTAGAAAGCCTAATCCCAAATATGCAAATAACACCTCGGTTCAATCTCTACCTAAAGAACCAAAAACAGAAGCTTGAGCTTTAAAAGAACCCCTTTCAAGGAAACCAATGGAGGAGGAACTTGAATCACTTCAAAAATTGGGCACTTGGGATTTGATTACACCGGCACAAACTCAAAATCTAGTTAAATGTAAATGGGTGTTTTGCATCAAATACACTAATGATGGACAAATAGAAAGGTATAAGGCACGCTTGGTGGCCTGGCAAAGAGGTTTCAACAAAGGTCAGGCATCGACTATAAAGAAACCTTTAGTCCGGTAGTTTAAACCGGCTACAATTTGCACACTCCTTGGCCTAACAGTTACCGAAGGTTGGCATCTTCGGCAACTTGATATTAATAATGCCTTCTTGAATGATACGCTCTATGAAGATGTATATATGTCACAAACTCCTGGCTTTGTGGACTCAAACTTCCCCACTCATGGTCTCAAGCAAGCCCCTCAAGTATGGTACACTGAGCTCTTAACCTTCTTGCTTGGCTTAGGTTTCAAATAAAAAAGCAGTTTCAGATACGTCACTATTTATCTTGCATAATATGACACATCCCATTTATCTCATTGGTTTATGTAGATGACATAATTGTACTGGGCCCAATGCATCTAATCTTGATTTATTTATCAAGAGTTTGGCTAACAAGTTTTCACTAAAAGACTTTGGTGAACTATCTTATGTTTTAGGTGTTGAAGTAATGTCCACACCCTCAAGTCTTTTTCTAAGCCAAAGGAAGTATATACTGTACCTCCTTGAGCGACTCAGCACGCAAGATGCAAAACCATGTCTTACACCGATGGTAGTCATATATACACACATTAACTACATCTTCGGGAACCCCTCTTGAAGTTCCTAAGGTTTATTGAGCAGACTTTGGTGGTTTACAATCTTACCTTAACTCGGCGGATGTTACCCTTGCCGTGAACAAGTTGTCTCATATCATGCATTGTCCAACCATAGATCATTGGTTTGCTCTTAAACGGCTCATGCGCTACTTATGTGGTACACTATACAAAGGCTTTACAATCTATTGTGAGTTATCTCCTTTACTTCATGTTTTTTTCGATGCTGATTGGGAAGGCAACAAAGATGACTACACTTCCACAGTGGGTCATGTTGTGTTCTTAGGTCGTACCCCCATCACATGGCCCTCAAAGAAGCAAAAGTCACTAGCACGATCCTCAATCGAGGTCGAATATAGGGCAGTTGCAGCAACAACAGCAGAAGCAATGTGGGTCAAGAAATTATTAAAAGAATTGGGTGTTCATTTTTCTCAAGTTCCGGTCATTTATTGTGACTAGGGGTGTTCATTAATCGGTCCTAACCGAAAAAATGGACCAGACCACCTCAGACCGACTCCGGACCGGACCGGACTAATCGGTCAGGTTTTTGGGTCTAGAAATTTATTTTCCCATTCTTCGGTCCGGTTCGGTCCAAAACCTTATAAAAACCGGTCTTGGACCAGACCAACTTTTTTTTATTAAAAATATGCATGAAACTCTAAATAATAGTTAAGATTATCCTTAATAATATTAGAATACTTAAATTTATGAGCTTTTTTATACCAAATATATATATAAAAGAAACATTAAATTGTAGATTTTCCTTTACTTTTTTCGAGTTTTGCATAAAATTATTAAAAAAAATTATATTTCTTTTTATAAAAATTCTTAAATCGGTCCAAAGCGATCCGATCCAGGTTTGTTCTTAGATTAATTGGTCCGGTCTTCGGTTCATAAAATTTTAATTTTTGGTCCGGTCCGGGTCAGTCTGGTCTGGTCCGGTTTTGGACCGATGAACAACCCTAATTGTGACAACCTTAGTGCAACTCATTTGAGTGCAAATTCGGTGTTCTATTTAAAGATGAAGCGTCTTGCCATTGATTTTTACTTCATTAGAGAGCAAGTACAAAGCGGTTCGTTACGGGTCACGCATGTTCCTACGGGTAATCAGCTTGCTGACTTTCTTACCAAACCGCTCTCCAGAACGAAACTTGATGGTTTACTAGCCATGATCGGACTCACTGAAAGACCATCCGTCTTGCCAAATTTGATTTGAACAAGAAAATTTGGTTTGTCGTCAAGAAATGGGGACATTCGTCAAATTATGAGAGTTTCGGAGTTTTTGAATTAAAGGGAATGGGGAAAATTTGGGGAGGATAATGAAGTTGAGCTTTAGCAGAGTGTAAATGTTAACATTTTCGAGCCTAGTGCAAGGTCAAGGAGTAGGGATGTCAGTGGAGCGGGTCAAGTAGGATACCCGCCTCATCCCTGCCCCACTAAAGCGGGATGGGTTTCGTTTTGGCAGGTGGTGGGGCGGGGATGGGGAAAATAACCATACCCGCCATGGGTGATGAGGTTGGGGTGTATTTTAAGTTGTACCTTCCTCATCCCCACTTCATACCCGCAGCGCCCCACCTGCCTTAATTCGTACCCGCTCTCTCTCCACTTCATACCCATCCCACCCAACTTTGTACCCGCCTCATACCCATATCTATATATATTATTACATATAAATATATACT
This sequence comes from Chenopodium quinoa, assembly GCF_001683475.1. Classification (NCBI taxonomy): domain Eukaryota; kingdom Viridiplantae; phylum Streptophyta; class Magnoliopsida; order Caryophyllales; family Amaranthaceae; genus Chenopodium; species Chenopodium quinoa. The sequence continues at coordinate 11,501,838 of NW_018743252.1, read as the reverse complement.
TTGTAACTTTTTTGCTATTTTTAATATAAATTCAGTAAAAAAAAAAACATAGTAAAAGTATAATACTTTGTAGTAGACTTAAATTATAAACAAAAAAACATGTGTAACATAACAATGATTTATTTTTATTTATTTATAATTATTATGATATAATATAGTTTTATTTAAATGGTAGGGGATTAGGTGGGTCTTAGGTGGGAATTAGGTGGAGGTGGATATCCAAGTGCGGGGTAAGGCGGGGATGGTTTTGGGATTGTACCTTCCGGGGCGGGTTGAGGATGAATTTTGGACCCTTCGTGAGAATGGGGGTGGGGATGGAGATGAAAATATTCAAGGTCGTTTATGAGATTTTAGAGGCTCAGGGTGAACTAATATATTGGGGCCCTATATAATTTTTTTATTTTTTTTTTATTTTTTTTTTTTTTTTTTTTTTGTGTGCAAATATTAAGGCCTTATAAATTTAATAGTATGCAATTTTTTTTTCTGCGTAGGAGGAAATTTCTTTTTATTACTTGGAAATCTAGTTATACAAGAATAAGTATAACAAATCCTACAGAATTAAAAAAAAAAAAGGAACTATATATATTAGCTAAAAATACGAAATAACATTTTGTTATATTATAGCATATATCTAGTAAAAAAAATGTTATAGAATATATACTTATTTAAATGTTCTGCGCTAGTTAATTAATGATTGTTTAATTAAGTTCAATGGAATTTGATAGGTAATATCGTAGTACTCCGTATTGTATATACATATTAAAATATATTTTTGATTAAGATGATAAAGAAGTCCAAGAAGAAAGAATTAAAAAAACTTTTTTTGTTGGAAGGAATTACCAAAAAAAAAAAAAAGGAAATCACCCTTGAAAAAAAGAGAGAATAAGAAGAATACTAAAAAAGAACCTAAGGATCCTCGAACTGGTGACTAGAGAGCAAAGTGAGAAACACACAAAACTAAAACAACCATCAAGCCAAGCTCACAATAGCAATACAAAATGCAACCCAATCCATTATAACTCTTGTACATTGTATTCATAACTTAGATTTAACAAAATTGGAGCCCTTATTTTCTGTGGGCCCTAGGCAGCAGCCCCGGTTGTCCTGGGTCAAATACGGGCCTGAGAATATTAGGTGGGGATAGGGATGGAAAAACCAACATATGTCCCGCCCGGCCCCATTGACATCACTATCAAGGAGTAGCGAATGAGAACGGGGGAAGGCCAGCAGAAGGTGAGAGAAAGAAAGGGAACCGGGGTGGGGGGTAGTCTATAATCTGTATGTTAGCCAACAGAAGGAGGGGTGTGGGGGTGGAGTTAGTAATGTAGTGGGTTGATTTTTTTTTTTATAAAAAAAATAAGGTTTTCTTTTAATAATTAACTAAAATAAATAATATTTAAATAAAAAGAAAGAAAAAAATTTATTTGTTTGGTAGGTAGTAGGTTATTTTACTTGCTTAAGGAAAATATCCTTCAATAACAACTTATTCTTAGTTATTATAAAAATTGACTTATTTTGAGCTAATTGTTTGGCATCACTGTGATTTTTTGTTTTTTGGTTTATTGTTTTTCAAAATCATATGTGACATATAATGAATTAAAAATTAATCAAATTTATTAAAATCATGATAAATTTGATAACTGACAACAGAAAAGTGAAGGTATGTATTTCTTCTCTGAATTTTTATTATATTTTTGTTTATTCTCAATTTTTGTTGTTTTATTTTGTTCTCTAATTTCCATGATTGTTCAATTTTTTCCGATTTTTGTTTGTGTTTTTGTTTGAGTTTTGGTTCGATTTTTGTGTGTTTTTGTTTGAGTTTTGGTTCGAATTTTTATTGATTTTGATCAAATAGTGGTTCGATTTTTGTCGAAATTGTGTGATTGTTTGAATTTTTGTGGGTTTTTTTGAGTTGAATTTTTGTTCAAATTTTGTTTAGTGTTTGTGGGTTTGATTTGTGTTTGTATTTTTTTGCTGATTTTTATTTAATTTTTGTGCATTTTATTTTTGGGTTAAATTGTTTTGATTAATTTATGTTGTTTTTTTTTCGATTTTTTGTTTGTTTTTTGTAAATTTGTTCGAAATTATATGGGTTGTTTTTATTGGTTTAATTGGATGTTTTTGTCGGTTCAATTTCTAGGTTGATTTTTTTGATAAATTTATTTGTTTTGGGTTAAGGGTGGGTGGGTGTGTAGGGAATTATAGGTACTACGCAACGGAAAAACATGAATCATATTCATACAGTACCTAACCCCAAGATCTAATGCATAACACATAAAGAACATATAATCGTACCTTTGAAGCGTGATTCCACATGCGATCGAGCAAGAACAATGAGAGATAAAGAACCCCAAGCGTGATTCCTCTACTTAGTCCACGAGCATGGATTAAACCTCCACTAATGCTAGTTAGTTGTGACTGAACACTTCAATCAACCTTCAACGGAGATTTGAGCCACGAACACACCACAACACCACCCACGTACCACCACACGCGCCACCCAGGGAGGAGGGCCGTACGGACAGGGAGGAGAGAGAGAGGGCCGAGTAAAGAGAGAGAGTTAGGGTTTTTAGGAAAACTGATTGCTTGTGTGACAATTCACTGTATGTCAATTGTTCTGTCATGCAACCCTGGCCTAGGCATGGTTTATATTTATAGATCATATCTAGAAATAAAACCATGTCAAGTCCAAAACCCATTAGACTCTTCTAACTATCCAAGCCCAATTATCAATATGGTATGTCATGAACTCATGAGGCCCAATAATGGGCCTCTAACTTGTTTAACCCAACACTCTTATGTGTGACCTTGTAGGATCCACTCTATAAAGCTTTGGGCCATTAAGCTAGCCTAAAGATCAATTGTCATATCTAGCACCAAACATTGACGACCCTATAGAATGAACTTATTATCTCCATAATAGTGATCCTTGATATATCTAGTAATTGCACTTATCGAAGACACAACTCCTTCAATCTCCCACTTGTCTGAGACAAGTGCGCAATATTAAAATTCCTTAAGTCAATGTGTGTCGATTTGACAATATGATTGCATCTCATGTCGTGATCATATTAGTCTACAAATCTTTTCTTGAAAACTGTGTGAGAATTACAAAACAAATGGTTACTATGTAATCCATTTGAGCACGGCCATGCATTTTCTGAATTCTCCCTCTTCAAGGGGCCAAGACACATTCCTAATTAAATAGGTAGACTCTATCCAATCTTGTGGCAACCAAAGCTCCCACTCAACTTCTGAAATAACCGGGAAACACCCTTTATAATCTCCAGTTACGGGCAGACGTTTGAGTGTACCACAGCCATAACATCCATTGAATGAAATCAATGTTCCACTCATGTCAAAGGAATCCGCTTATATATCTGAAAGCTCTATACTTGAACTTCAAAGTAGGTCTATAGTTCGATCATGCATCATTCATGCATATCCATGTGATTGACCGAGCTTCAATATGCTCCTATAGCCCATGAAACTGCACTATCCAATCAATCTTACATGCTAGTCCACGAATTGAAATCATTTATGTCCAGTTTAATGATTCTGAACTAGGAACTTAAATAATATATGAATTTAGTTCACCTGTGGGGTTTCATTCACCAGATCATCAACCTGATAAGCCCATCAATTCATAATTATTTTGGACATTTTATTTAATCTTGAAACCACGATTAAATAAGATTGAAACTTTGTTTCAATTGATAAACATAATTCTGCAAATGAATGTGTTACATATGTAACTTGTTTTTCTCCAAAAATAAATACAACTTCTAATTACATTATTTGCCTCAATCCAGTTTCATTCGCATGTTTCCCATGCTTTAGAAATGGAAGGAGTTTATTAAGTAGAGTTCATGAGACATTCTCATAAACATGAACTTTGCAATTTCTAAATCTTATAATCATTTTCATCTCCATACACTAAGAATTTTCCTTCGCCCTTTCGCAAGAAACTCTGGAATTTCTAATTTGTATTCCAACGTTAGATTGGATTTTGATTGAAATCTATCATCACTTGTTCTAAAAACACGTGAATCAAATAGATGAGTATAGTCCATGGCATGCATGATGCATCCTTTGCAAATTGCATAAGGATCATCACTCAAAACTTTAGTTTCATCAACCTTTCTCAAAGTATTGAATCATTAAGCAATGTGCCATGTCACATGGGATTGAAACTCCTTTCAATATAATGTTGAACATTATAAGAATCTTATCAATATAAGCTTCTTAACCAAACTCAAACATCAATAAAAAACTATCTCTATAGATTTTGAATCCCAAATGTACTCATCATTCTCTTCAAGGTTTTTCATACAAAATGCATCAGCCATTACTTGACCCTTCAAGCAATGAATAATTTCTTTTTATACTAGACCAAAAAGACTTCATAGCTTCCACTAAACATCTTGTACACACAAGACCTTTTCTTTATTTTGCGAGAACATCAAACAATTTGATTTACTCACAAAATTAAGAACACTAACTCCATGATGTTATGCATCCCTAGGATTATTGGATCTTCAAACTTTTGATTGTATCATATACAAATCTTCTTTCATGAAAAATTTCAATAAAGTGTTTTGAAATCCATCTACCAAATCTTATAAGGTAGAAATCATTAAAATATCTTTAATAGATCTTTACAAGATGACTAATGTAAAGGTTTCATCATAGTCATAGTCATACTATGAATTTGTTGAGTCCTTTAACAAGTGTTTGCTTAGTTAGAAAACACTTTTCTTTCTTGTCTGCTTTGCTTACAATGAGTCTTACGCAATTATGCAAATTATTCAAGTGTCATACACTTGCTTATAGACTTAGAATCTATTTCAGATTTCCTGGTTTTTTAAACCACTTGGAGTTATAACTTGTCAAATCATATTTATTACTTGTATTATCATCATGTTCCAAAATGAATATTTTAGAACTCTTAATCCATATGAAATCATATTTCTTTGACTAAGTTTTACATATGCTAGTCATCATTGTGGGTTTTGATGCAACAATTGAAACTTATACAACAAATTTGTTTTGTTTCAATGAGAAACGACAATTGAGGATGTGCACTTGGAATGTACTACCTTGGACACATGGTTATTATTCCCATTACACTTAATGAGACCATGCGTTGTCACTTGTAACATGAGGTGAATCATGCTCATATTGTTGCTTTGATTCGATTACTTCTCAAATTTCTTCAAGATTTTCGAATTCACTTTTCTTGAACTTTTCAAGGCTCTCGAACTTTTCAAGATTCTTATACTCCCACTTTCCTTTTTGAGGGGGCAATTTTTAGCATAGGGTGAACCAACCATGGTTTGAACCATGTTTGTTTGTTGCTTTTCTCGAACTCTGTCAAGATTTACACTACTCCCACTTGACCTTTTGGAACAATTTTCATAAGGGTACCTACTTAAGCAACAAACATTTTGTGCTAAGTATGATTTGTGTAGTAGTACCCTGTGCTCTGTATAGGAATTGATCGTGCATTAAACTATTTAATACAAAATTTATTCCTTGCTTTGTAAAAAAACTTTATAAGAACTTTTCTTATCCATATCACATATGAAGCCTTTGCTACATTTTGATTTGACCTATGTAGGTTGTTTAATTTTGTAGCTTATCTTAAAAGTATATCCCCTGAATAATGGTTGGAAGATAGGTAATTTTGTCCATTATCAAAATATATCTTATATAGATTGATAGCTCCCTTCATAAACAATTCACAAAGGTTTTCTTTCGGAGTTTGTCGTAAAACGATTTCACAATTCTTGGATGTTCATCAAGGTCTTGACTTAAATTCTCATTATTACGATCATATCGCAATATTTTGAATGTGTTGACAAGTATATGTCTTGACTTAAATTTTCACAATTACAATCATATTGTAATGTAATCATTATCTTGTCAAGTTGATACTGAACTTCATACTGAACATTTTGAACTTTTCAAAATTTTCACTCTTATGCTTCAACTAAGCACATGTGATAATATCACAAATGAAGTTTCATTGTCCATCTCTTGCCTTTGAACCTTTGGTTTACTTACATCGATATGTATTCGACCTTGAGTTCTCATCATCATTTCTCTAAATGGTGACTTTGTCAATACTTTCAAATTAGAATGATATTTACATATATCAATGGATTCATAATCCAATGATACTGAAAGTCCATCCCTTTGGATCTTTCGCATGCAATGTTCATTTTTCATTCGAATTAATTGACATATTAGAGATACTTTATATATATAGAAATGGTTTAATTATTTCTATCATATAGAACTTTAAACCTGTTTAGCAATTTCAAAACACATTATGACTCAATGAAGCATAGAATAACATTTATTCCATGTTTTTTGAATCTTCGATGCTTAGTCATTACTAACATTGAATAGTGTTTTGATAATGGCAAGAATGAATAACATTTATTTAATTTTAGCCAATAACAAGGTAAGGTGAAATATAGGTTCTACTTGTAAAGTTGCAACTTTTGCTTCCAGACTTGTAGATTCTACTAGTGAAGTAACAACATTTGCTTCTAAACTTGTAGATTTATTTCTCCCTTATCCATACTTCTTCATTTAGTTCCACCTCATTCTCAATGAGAGAGAACTAAACAAGACATCATATGTCCAAGAAGTAGCAATGTGCTAAATCAATTTCTATAATATATACTTCTTAAATTGGAACACTTCCATTCTTTTACCTTCCAACTATATGAGGTAGTTTCTAATCAATTGGAATTGGTCCATTTTATTTGAAACATTTGTTACTCATAACTAATTTTAGCAAGTAATTGGTTCTAGGTTTGAGAAGTAGCAACTTGTTTGCATTTCTTGGCCTATAACTTCTTAATGCATGCAATCCTCATATATTCCTAAACCTTTCCCATTTGAGCCACTTAGAACACTTCTCTTAGGTTCAAAATGATGCTTTGCTTAACTACTTTAAGCACATTTCATGATTTTAATAAGTCTATTCAATCATCATTCATATTAGAGTTTAATCAACTATTTAACTCTTATATAAAGTGGATGAAGAATAGCGTCATTTGATCAACTTTTGATCATAGAGATTTCCAATCACTTTCTTATATTCAATCATATTGAAAATAAAAGATTTTATTGGACTTCTGTACTTGTCTTCTAGAGGGTTTGTACCTCCCATCTCATTATATCCCTTGAAACACTTTTCAAAATGAAGATGTGTTGGTATTTTACTCAAACATTGTGAATAATACCAACCTTAGACATGTGACATGGATTTCTAAAACTTGCCTTTTAGAACCATCTTAGCAAAGTTGGAATATAGGTTTATATATTATCTTTTAACCTTTTGAGAACGTTTCTCAACTTTATTTTCAATCGAGGAGATTATATATAATAATAAAATTAGAACGACATGTTACTTGTAAGTAAACACAAAATTCAATTATGTTTATTAAAATTTTTAAACTGTTTAAGCGAATTAAATTGGCAACTTTAAAGCATTTATTCAATTTTAATTGATCCCTATTGAATAAAATGAATCCAAGATCCTTTATTTGTTCAATAATTGACCGGACTGAGGCCCTACCATCAAGTATTGCATTTTCAAGGTGAGTAAACTCTTTACTGATTACAACTCTTTGTAATTCTTGGTTGAATAATTAACCATCACATGTTTAATTATTACCCTTAGCTTCAAGGTTCTAAACTCTTTAGGTAACCTTGTTGAGTAAAACCAATTAAAAGTGTAAAACGTGATTTACCCCCACTCCCCTAAGATATAGTATGACACCCAGCTGAGGCATGACCTGTCATAAATATCGAAGGTTTCATTTGGTTTTTAATTGGAAAAACAACCTCAATATTACTGGGACCTAGATTTATTATGTTGTGATTAAATAGTGAACTCTAGCGCATCATCACAAAACATCAATAAAATCTAACATGCATAATAAACTGAATGCATAAACAAGACATAGCATGGCCCCTAATCCTAAGAAAACTAATAAAGTAAATGCTCCCACTTGAACCTTCATGGATCTCATCCATCTTGCTCCTTTGGGCCTTCACTCCATGGACTTCTTGGATTAAATGCAACCTGTAATTTTACTCTATTCTATCTACTACTTAAATAAAATGAAATAAAATTACAAAAATACTTTATCGGTACGTAGACCGTACTAAGATTACAAAAATACATCACGATGCGCAGATCGTATTTAGTAATCTACTGGGCCATACTAGTCATTATATAGCAATAAATAACATCATATATTATAAAATTGCCACATAATAAATCACTCATCATGCTTTCCTAAACTACAACATCGAATGTTCACAATTAAGGAAACATGGCACCAAAATATCTCATATTTTAATTAATTTAATTAGATAATATCATATATTATTCATGACCATCAATAAAATATCATATATTCTAAATTAGTCATGAGATAGAATCAAATCTTATTTTAATCTTAAAAGATAAATCATATTTATTCTCAAAGACTATCCTAACAAAGTTAGGAAATTCTATCCTAATTACTAGCCAATCACAAAATTTTAAATCAACTATATCCAAAATTAATTATGGGATAATCACATTATTTAAATAAATTATTATTTTTTTGGAATATGCTCAGAATATCCAAACAAATCTTATCCAAAATTAACCACTTTAATTATGGATAATTACCAATTTAACAACTTTAAATGTGGATATTATCAAATATAACTACTTTTGAATATTTTATTTTATCCTAAAATAAAAGATTTTATCCAAATAAAACCGAATTTATCTTTCAAAATAAAAGATCATATTTTCAAAATATTTTATCTTATCCAAAATAAATCATATTTATCTTGAAATATTTTTAAAATAAAATAATTTTTTTTTAAAACCGTGCACCAGCCACCGTGGTGTGGCCAGCCAAAGCCAGCCACGGTGGTCGTACACCGTGAGGTGTACGCTGCTCTGCAGCGGTGCACAACAGCAGCAGTGCCGCGCAACCCTTGCATGGTGCTTCCGTTGCTGCCTTTGCTGACCCGTCCTTTCGCCCTACCTTGCCCCTCCCTCCGGACTACCTGCAGCAGCAGCCGCCGTGGCTACGCCACCCAGCCACGGTTGCCGCTGCTAAAAACCTTTTTGTTTTTTTTTTATTTTTAATTTAAATAAAACAAAACATATGTTGTAAAATTAAATTAATGTTAATGTGGTCCAATAAATTTCAAAATTAAATCACATTCAATCTTGAAATTAGGGTTCTTCATGAAATTAATCCCCAATTTAATTTTAACTTTTAAAATTAAATTGATCATCATACATAAAACATTTTTATGCATAAATCAATCCGATTAAAATTATAAATCATAAAAAAAACCGAATTAAATCAAAATCAAGCAAAAAAAATCATATTTTAGGGCTAGGATTTTCGAAAAATTCGAAATTTAGGGTTAGGGGGTTTGAAATTTTCAAACATATTAAGGCTAAAAGCGGTCATCTTCATGGCTATTTGAGCATAATTAAATCACATTTAATTGATTCCAAAAGTTTAATCACATTAAAAATAATAATTGAACCATAGTTACGTTATTTTCCCTCTTAATTGAATTAAAATTGTGGACTATCAAAGAATTATAGTCAATATGCGTAAATGAAATAGGCTAACTGATACCACTGTAGGGAATTATAGGTACTACGCAGCGGAAAAACATGAATTATATTCATACAGTACCTAATCCCAAGATCTAATGCATAACACATAAAGAACATGTAATCATACCTTTGAAGCGTGATTCCACATGCGATCGAGCAAAAACAATGGGAGATAAAGAACCCCAAGCGTGATTCATCTACTTAGTCCACGAGCATGGATTAAACCTCCACTAATGCTAGTTAGTTGTGACTGAACACTTCAATCAACCTTCAACGGAGATTTGAGCCACGAACACACCACAACACCACCCACGCGCCACCCAGGAAGGAGGGTCGTACGGAAAGGGAGGAGAGAGAGGGGGCCGAGTAAAGAGAGAGAGTTAGGGTTTTTAGGAAAATTGATTGCTTGTGTGACAATTCAGTGTATGTCAATTGTTCTGTCATGCAACCCTGGCCTAGGCGTGGTTTATATTTATAGATCATATCTAGAAATAAAACCATGTCAAGTCCAAAACCCATTAGAATTTTCTAACTATCCAAGCCCAATTATCAACATGGTATGTCATGAACTCATGAGGCCCAATAATGGGCCTCTAACTTGTTTAACCCAATACTCTTATGTGTGACCTTGTAGGATCCACTCTATAAGGCTTTGGGCCATTAAGCTAGCCAAATATCAATTGTCATATCTAGCACCAAACATTGACGACCCTATAGAATGAACTTATTATCTCCATAATAGTGATCCTTGATATATCTAGTAATTGCACTTATCGAAGACACAACTCCTTTAGGGTGGCGGTGGGTATTGATGGTTGAAGGTGGGCAAGGTGGTGGTGGGTAAAGGGCGGCGGATAATGGTTGTTTAGGGTGGGCAGTGGTGGTGGCTTGGGTAGGTGGGATCTAGTTTCGGTGGATCTGAGTCAAGGGTGAGTGGGTAGTGGGTCTGTTTTCGTTTTTTTTTTGTTTTTTCAAAACTTTTAGCGACCGCTTATGGCGGTCGCTAATTTCAAGATTTGAGACTGTTTCATAAATCGGTCGCAATTATTAATATTTGCGACCGTTTTCTTCACGGTCGTTGAAAAGAGTAAAAACGGTCACAAAAAATCTGCGACCGTCAAACAGTCGTAATTTTGTTTTTTTGCGACCAAGAGAATAACGACCGCCATATTACGACCGTTGACGGCCGCAATTATGTTTTGCGACCGTTTTTGCTATTTTCTGCGACCATTTGAGGCGGTCGCAATTTGGCAGAATTTTAGTAGTGAACATTAACATTTACTGTGAGGTCAAGGGTATTTGGTGCAATTTTATACAAACCTTAAGGGTACAAAGTGCATTTAAAAGTTTTCAGGGTTAATATCGATTAATATTTTTCCATAATCCATACCCTAGCTAGCTTAGACCGTTGTGAATTCGTGAAACACAATTCTTCAATGATGCCAAATATGATTTATTGATTGATGGATATTTCATTAAATGCTTTCATATACCATTTTTCATATAATTTAACCCCATACTAATTCGTGATACACATGACCTTAATGGTGCCAAAATTTCTCTTGTTTTATATTTTCAACGCTAGCTAGCGAAAATGGGGGACTACAACCTATCCAAGAGGCAAGTTAGCAAGGAGTGGATGCCTTAGCTTATTAGCTTAATCTTCCCATCTATAAAATGAGTAGCATCAAGTGCATGGTTCAACACCAATTAAAACATCCAACATAAACATAAACATAATAAGCAAAGTGTTCCAATAACGAAAATGTCTCCAAAAACAGCCACTATCTCCCTCGCTCTCCTCGCAATTACTCTTGCTCTAACACTGTCCTCCGCCCATGCCCACTGCCCTGCTTCAACGATCCCTGGGATCTTGAAGTATTATGGGTTACCGCCCTCGATTTTCCCTGGTGATGCTGTGAGCTTCAGCTGCGATCCTGTCAACCAAAACTCCATCAGGTTAAATATTAACTTGCGTGGTAAATGTACCGTGGTTAACGAACTGGGTGCTATTCAAAATGTACTCAAGTGCTCAGAACAGATATCGGCGGTCTTATCACATGACAAACTGAGCGAAGTTAAGGGAGTGACTGTCCAACTCTATGTTAAGCTTCTCCCTTGGCTCGACGCAGCACCATTTGGTCCCCTCATGACCATAACCGGTGCCGAAGCCTCTTATGGACTTTTTAACTTGAAGTTGTTTATGTTTATTTCTGACCAAGGTAACAGTCCAGCCTTCCCCTACATGTTATTCCCAAATCAAGCTCCCAAGTGTTCCAAACTTGCTTTCTATGACACCGTTGTTGCCAACATTAACCAAGATATTCCTTTTAATCCTATTCTTGTTGCTTAATAAGCCAAGTTCACGCTTCCACTCGCACGCAGTCTTGCACTTCACTTGCTGATGCTTATCAATCGTTTCTATTTTATCGTGTATGTTTGTGGTTTATCTATGCTTCTACTTTTGTTTCTTTGAATAAATCTGCTTAAATGTAAGCAGCCCATCAATGTAACACATCTTGTACTTGTATGATCATCTCATTATTTTTAATCTACTAATTCTATCAGTCTTATTTATGTATCATATAATTTTTTTGCTTATATCTTATCATTATGTCAAATTTCAAGAAAATTAACTAACTTCATTTATTAATACTCCCTCCGACCCATAATACATGAGAAGTTGGGCTTTTTTCACCATTCATGCATTAGGTGTCACGGTAAATGTAGATTTCTAAAAAATGGGGGGCACATTGTAGAAAACGGAAAGTTAGAGGGTTATAATTTCGAAAAACCCTATATTTTATCATAAAAATATATATTTTGTACTGTATATTTTATCATAAAATATATATTTTATATGAAATATCCTAAAATAGGTTGTTAGATGCTGTATGTTTTAATATAAAGTTTCATTATATAATTTGTAAAATACTTTTTATTAACATTTATTTATATAAAAATAAAGTCAAACGAATACATTAACATGTATGTAATATTTGAAATGTGTAATGTATTATGGGACAGAGGGAGTAGTTAAACAATAATTAGAACATTGCCGAGGAAACACACTGGTTAGCTATCACAAATTCATATATCTAATATTAAACTTTCATATTAAGTCGGAAAAATTGTTTATAATAATCCGTATGTTACCTAATCTACCAATAATAATCCTAAATTTGGTTTTTCTTTTAATAATCCAAACTACAATGCGAATTTTATCAATATGATCCCAAATGGTCATCCAACTTGTTATAACAAGTTATATGCACGTTTTGGCACCATGATTGGTAAAAAAGAAAAAACAAAATACAAAATTTAGAAATATAAAAAAAAAAACCACCACACTTTCCCCCTACCATTACCGTCCCCTCCCCATCCTGACAAGCTCAACCCACCATGCCAGACCCCCTTACTCTAGCACCACCCCTCCCGTTACCCCCTTTTCTCGCCCCCTTAAACTCAACACCACATACCCTATCCCGTAACCCCCTTCCTCCCCCCGATATCCATAAAAGGCCCTTCCCCCCATCGATTAAGCCCTCGACCGCCCGTCCCTCGACACTCAAAACCCCTAGTCACTAGGGTTTTGGGGTAGGGGAGGGGCGGTTGGGGTGTTTTGCAGTGGGGGAAGGTTGGTTTAGGAATTTTGAGGGAGGGAAGGGGGTGTGGTGGTTTAGAGGATATGACACGGGGTAGGGGGAGGGGCGGCGACCTGCATAGGTGAGGAGCAAGGGTCTAGGCGCGATGGGGGTGGCAGTGGAGGCCTTGACTGGGTCGATAGTGGGGAAGGGAATGAATTGAGGTGGCTAAGGCTGGTAGTGGTGGTTTATATGAGAGAAGGGAATTAGTAACTTATGATTTCTATGTACATATAAATTAATTTCCTTAGGTAAGTTTTTTTAAAAACTATCGTGGAAAAGCGATGACACTTAGTACTCTCTTAGCCAATAGTATTTTTTGTTGTCTATATACGTCGGAAAAGTAAAGTTAATGGTCATATTCCAACATTATTAAAGTCCCTCCTCATACCAAAAGTGATTTATAAGGACTTTTTCACAAATTTGAACATAAAAGGTCCTTCGTCGCAAAAAAGTGAACATATAAATACCTTTCTAACAAATTTTTCTATAAAAGCTTTGAAAAATTAGAGCACATCAAATTAATCTATTTTTTTTTTATTATTTTTTTACGACATCAAATGTATTTATAATATCATAGTCGAAGAGTCAAATACTAAAGTAATCACCAAGATTATTACTGAAGTACATGTGTTGTGTCCATAATAATTTTTTGTAGCCATAATTTTTCATTGATATACTATATAAAAAAAACAAAAAAAAAACACTTAAATAACAAAACAATAATACCTTTATTTAAAAAATATATATATGTATATATTTTTTCGAGGGAAAAATGAAATATTAAATGTATACCTAATAATTAACAAATACTAACTTATAGCAATATTGTTTAAGTATTTTGTTGCAGGGTTAAGTGTGCATCACATGGTGCTGTACATTTGGTTAGTATTACTATTTTATGTTGGATTAATTTAGTATGCTTTTATTGTTGTGTACGTTTGACGAGGTTGTCAAACATTTTAAGTGGGGGAGGTTTGTAAGACCCTTAATAATCGTGCATGGGTATGATGCGCGGGTGCGCTTGTAAATACTTGAAAATAGTATTGTTAACTCTATGGTGTAGTTAATTGTGTCGTTTGTAAGTTTGTAGCATTATATATATGATATGTTATTTAACTAAGTACCTATGGGCTATCTTTGGTTCCAATGGATGGGCCAAAGGTCCCATTATTGTGTTACTGTCATTCCAGTGTTCACTAGTATTTGAAGCCTAGAACAAAATAAAGCTCTTTAGGGGGTGAATGCCTCCTATGGCTGGGTGCAGCCATAGGTATCTCCTAGGCTTGGGCAAAGGGGTATGGTGCTAGCATGGTATGGGGCATGGTAGACCTTGGCACGGTTGTTGGCTTGATACTTAGTACGATTGGATGCGTGACTAGGTTGGGGCCATGCGGTGCGTAGGCTATGGTGCCGTAGCACGCATAGGTGCTTTGATACTTGGCTTAAAGCTATGGTTTGTGTGTGAAACGACACTATCTTAATGGTACATGTTATGGTACTTCTACTAGGTCATATGGTTGACTGTTGTCCGTTGGACATTGCGCTATGGTGCGTGCTTGTGCGAAGTGTCGCTTGGGGTTCGGTTTTGGTGCGAAGCGACGCGACGCTTGGGAAGTGTTGCGATGCTTGGGCGAAGCACTGAAAACGAGCGAAGATACACGATGCTTGCCAAGCGACGTGATGCTTGCGAAGTACCACGTCGATTGGCGAAGCAATGCGTTGGTTGGGGAGCGACGCAATGCTTGGCGAAATGGTATGTTAGTTGAGCATGCACAAGTAATGTTTGTGTGGTCAGACTACTTGGTGCCTATTCGTTGATGCGTGTGTTGGGCACACGCCAAGGTAGTTATCCTTGATGGGTCAATGATGGTCACTAAGGGATGCGCCAATTGGTGAGATGCCTATGGTGGCATGGCAGACGGTTAACAAGTGTGAGTGAACGATTGCTTTTGGTGCGAACATGTGCGAAACTTCGAGGAGGCACTACGTGGCTATGCTGTGGATAAAGACGGTTTGGCTTATGTGGATCGTTTTATCTGTTCATTAGTTTAGCAAAAGATAGGCGTTGCATGAATGCCACTTGGCATCAAGCACGCTCGTGTCTGTTCGCCCAAGGGAGGGGTTGTCCTCCCATTTGTCTATAAATAGAGGACCTTGGGGGTTGTCCAAGGCATACGTTGATTCATTCAATCCTTTATTCTGATTGGATCGTATTCTTATTCACTCAAACATTTGTATCTTTGTCTGATCATCAATAAAATATATAGTTGCCTTTCGGTTTAATATTGGGTGTCTGGTTATATTGTTTAAGTATTTGCTTCCGCGTAAAATTCACGAGGGTATTCTAACCTCGTAGGCATTAGAGTTAGGCTGACTAGGGGCGTTTCCTAGTGCCGCGCAGCGCGAAAAATTACTTCTTTTGAATATACGAGCGATTGCTTAGGAAAATAACTAGTTTATAAAATACAGAACAGGAACTAAAACTTAAATCATGGCTTTTGACACTTGAGCCTTTACAACAACTTTTAACATTATAAATAAAATTGAACTTGAATTGGTTGGACATGTCGGAGATTAGGGACTCCTTATAAACTAAGGAGCAAAAACATACTACACACCATAAAGAAAGAAACAGAGGGAATCAAAACTGTTTGACGGTTAGCTTATCCTTACCTTGCGAAACCAATTCATCACCAAGTAAGGTCATAAAACGGGCCACTGAACTAGTGACCTCCCAGTCAATAGCTTACCTCGTTGGCAAGAATGCTTTGACAACGTTTCGTTGAGGCTCAAGAAACCCCAAAACAAAGTTTAGGCGCTTGTTTTAGATAACAAATTTCAAGAGTAATGATCACAAGAATCATTACAACCGAGGGAAAAGAAACCTAACCAATACCACTCCAACAAAATACACGTCACTTCACCTTGTTCAAGGCCAACTTCTTATTCCAACGACCTCCAACAACCAAACCTGCAATCTCTTATACCACTATAACCACACTGTAGAGAATAGTTTCAAGCCTTTAAAATCCCACTAGACTGAACCCCACTGTGATCATACACTAAAGTACGGTGGCGTTCAAAAGGAAAGAAGATAGAGCAAAAGATTCGCCAACAAGTTTTTAAGGAACTTGTAAACCGTTCATAGGATGAATGTTACACCCCTTAACGATCCAAGAGACCATCAACTCCATAAGGTCATGAACCAAATAAGGGTTCGGGGATGATGGTACAAATCCAACCTAAAAGAGATTGAACCTGCCCTAATAATAGGCCTCTACTTTATTCTGCTTGTATTCATGTGCGCTTTCTGACTAACATACAATCAATAGATTAACCCTAAACCTGTTTAATCTATGTTGGTTGAATTTAATGCACAAATAAACTATTATTGGCGATCACTTGAATTATAATCACAATTAACCTAACAAGATTATTAATTATCTTATTAAGCGTGGTTGCAAATACTAATTCCCTTTAACCTGCAATAAAAGGTGATCAAGCAATAATAATATAAAATATGATACATATCAAGCAACATAATAAATAATCATGATAATCAATCATAATCATAATCATAAATATTAGGAAGAACATAAGAAGCATCATACTTTTAATCATACTTAATATTAAAGATACCCTAGACATGATACTAGGAATCAAAAATAACAATCTAAGCATGATATCTACATCATGAAATCAATTAAACCATTAAAGTACTTACTTGGATGCCTCGTACCTCTTTCTAATTACAAAATGCACACGTTAGTAACTTAAAGGAAAAATAATAATCAAAACAATTAAATTAAATAATTGAAAGAGAGATTTGGGACCAAACCCTCAGAAATTAAAACCTTTCACGTCTAGGGCGAAGGCAACTTCGAATATGGCTAGGTGTTTTTAGATCTTGTGAATGCGGAATTTTGTATGAAAAAGTAAAGTATTAAAGGAAGAATGAATGAATGTTGATGAAAGTTGATGAAAAGAGATGAATGAATTCAAAGAATTTGATGAAAAGAATTGATGAATGGTTTGTGAATGAAGAGAGTCGATTATTGGTAATTGATAGATGTAGATGATGAATGAAAACGGAGTTTTTGATACGATATTTATAGAGAAAATCATCCAAAAAAGATAATTTATCAAAATAGAGTCTGAAGACCACAAAACTAACTTGGCGCCAGCCCTGGCTCATTGGCGCCAGGACTAGTGGCTAGCGCCAGGCGCCAATGGCTGGCGTCTGGCGCCAATCCTGATTCCAGGCGCCAAGGCCTGGGGTTGGACGTCAAATTGGATTTCAACGCGTTTTCGAAAATCTGATAAATTTCCCGTACTGGAAGATAAAATAATATAATTTCAGTCGAAAATGCTATTTGATCTTGATTAAAACTATGAAGAATCCTAATTGAATTAAGAATGATAAGACCTTCTAGAATGTTCTAGAAGACCAAAACCATTCCAAATTACATTAGGAATGATAAATCATATTAGGCCCTCCCCTAGATCATTGGGCCGTACTTAAAGCTCAAACCGGGCCCAGTTTAGTAAATTGGCTATAACTTCCTCAATATTCTTCGGAATTGGGCTTATAATATATCGTTGGAAAGGTCTTTGCAAGCCCCATCCAACTACACCATTATTTGACCCATATCATGGACCAACTAAACTGGATTGACTGTTTTCCTAAAATAAAGTTTTCAAAAACAGAGAGAAGAGAAAAGAAAAGATATAAAACTTTCCGCAACACTAGACCTTTCCACACTTTCATTTCATTCGATTATGATTCGACGTGAAAGGCACTCATCACTGGGTTTGGTTTTGGGGAGACACAAATGGGTGTCTACAGATGCCCCCACTTTGACTGAGTTTGTAGAAACGCAAGTTTCGAAAACGAAAGTCAAAGTATCGATAGGGACGGAGAATGATTCAGAACGTTCTGCGATCCTTAATCAATCTGGTAACACCGATACCTGCAAAACAATGTTAGTTAAACAGATAGAATAGTTAAGAAACGCGTATCTTGCACCGTCGAGCACACGTCTCTGAAAGTAACTGATTGCTGCTGTTGCTGTTGCTGTTGTTTTGACAACCTTCCGCAAGCTAGAGAATTCCATCCCGCTTGAAAACCGCTACGCCCGTAACTGCTTCCAAATTAGAATATTGCTTCGCCCGAAACTATCCTCCTCCACATTGATAATATTCCGCGTCCAAGGGAATACCATCAAAGATTATTTCTCTTCAAACAATCCTTAGTTTTTTGTGACAACCCTCCACAATCTAGGGAACGCCATCTTGCTGTTTGTTTTTACGATCTTCCGCAATCTAGGGAACGTCGTCGATCAAAGTTGCTACATCTTGAGCCTTTTCTTGATTCATAGTGACAACTTTTCCAATCATAGCAAAAGTCGTCGAAGACTGCCCATCTCGTGCTATCTTCTCAAATCTCGGGTGACAACCTCCACAATCTTAGCGAATGCCGTCGAAGACCGCCCACCTCGTGCTATCTTCTCAAATCTTGGGTGACAACCTCCACAATCTTAGCGAATGCCGTCGAAGACCGCCCATCTCGTGCTATCTTCTCAAATCTTTGGTGACAACTTCCACAATCTTAGCGAACGCTGTCGAAGACCGCCCATCTCGTGTTATCTTCTCAAATATTTGGTGACAACTTCCACAATCTTAGCGAACGCTGTAGAAAATAACTTTACTTGAAGTCATCCTCATTTGATGCGATAATTTTCCCAAAGGAAAAATACCGAAGACCCACGCCTGTCGATCTTTAAAAGTTCGCCTGAACTTTGCTTTTGCTATGCCTGTACGTCGGCGCTTTCGTTGCTTTGAACCTATATGTCGGTGCCTTTTCTGCTTTTGAGCCAATGCCTAGTTGCTTTAAGCTAAGTGAGACGATCTTTCATCAGGTCGATCACTTATTGCAATTGTAATCAAACTGACTATTTAATCATGTCAAATTGCTTATAGGGGCTAACTGGCGTACCAAGGAACCTCAAATACATTGCAGAAAGCTAGCACAACCCCAACAGGTGGCTGGATGCTTTGGCGTCGCTGAAAATCAATCAGCGCCAAACATATAGCATTAGCTCCAGGCGCTAGAATTGGCGTCTGGCGCCATGAACAAAAAGTGACGCCAATGCCTAGGGACTGGCGCCAGCACGAATTCTTCTTTAAATTCAATTTTCCGTATGATTTCTTGCTCTGTTCGTCGTGAACGCTGCGATAGGGTCTTTCCTGTTCTGCTGCACCTATATTTATTTTGACTATAGAACTTTGTCAATCTCTTTAATTATCTTAGGGTTGACCTAAGGTTTAACGTTGCTTGACTCATTGACTAGACGCAACTCGAGGTATAAACTTGACTCGATATGTTTGACTGACTCGAGGTTGACTCGACTCGAAGTGTAATGACACATGTGTTAGACTCAAATCAAAGTGATATGACATGACATGACTCAATGTGTACATGAATCGTGTGTGCATTATAATGTGATCATGCGACTCAAAAAAATGCAAAAAGCAAAAATTTTCCGTCATTTTTTTGTGGAGGGTACCGACTTTCTCCCGAAAAAGAAAGACGCGAAAAAGAATCGAAAGTTTGAAGATGCATATTGAATGAGCTTAGTCAAATGTCATTCGATACTATCTCTCAAGGTTCAAGGATTAATTCATCCTATGCTATCTCAACTGTTGACTCCATGATGAAAGTATTTGGGTAACTTAGGCACGGAGGTTAAGCACTTCGTACTTTGTGACGAAATGACGATAATGATTGATGAGCGATTTTGATATTGCAAGGCATGCTTCAGCGTTGTATTAAGATTTCATGACAAAGGGTTCCTAAGGGAAGTATATTTGGTCATGTATCTGTGCGGTGTGTGATAGTGACACTAAAGCTAGGCCACAAGAGCTAAGTGTGTGGAACAACATATTGAATAAGAGTCAAATGGTGGTGACTCCTAAGCTAGGTAAGCTAATGATATAAGGATCAAGCCCCCAAGTCTAGCTCTAAACGAATAGGGATGAGCATAGGGAATTCCTTGATATGATCATGGTGCAAGTGTGTGAATGTGAATATGAATGCATGTTTATTACGGCCGCACCCTCGATGTGAGGTTGCCTACGTATCCGTTAGGAATCAGGTCGAACGTAGCTCTAGCCAAACCTCGCACAAGTGTGTATACCTCAAAAAGGTCTTTTAAGGGTTGTAACGTGGTTAGGCTAAAGGCTGAAGAAGAAGGGGGTAAAGGCTCAAGACCCTAAATAAGCCCCCAAGGTGTGCAACCTCGCTTTTGAATCTTTGTTTTTATGCTTGAGTTTCTACTCTTTTTTTAGCTCTCTTTGCTTTAGAATTTATTTTATTTTTATAAGTGTGGGCAATCCCGATCATGCGGTCTATCACTCACTTGGCATTCATGTTTCTCAGGCACGGTACCGAGCACTCGATAAGAGACGCAATGACATGTTCTTATCGAAGATACTTTCATATCGAAGACACTGGAACACTTACCCTTTTGTACACTTGTTTTCGTTTTTTTATTATTGCTTATTTTTTGCTATTGCTTTCTTTTGAATTTGCTCAAGCTTTCTTTAGAATTGCATTAGTTGCACGCCATCCAATCCCAAGGTTAGGTAGATGTAGGTTGAAAAAAGAAAGGTTTATCGTTAGACGAGGCTCAAAGTGATTTATGAAGAAAGGATTTGTATAATTGAAGGGCGAAAGGAGATATGATGTGGCTTCAAGAGGTGCCTCAAATCTTTGGTATACCTTGTGCTTAGCTCGACATGGATTTTTTTTTTTTTTTTGAATGGGCAATGTAATGAAATGATCATATGCAAGGAATTAAATGATTATTTTATTAAGGGAAAAAGGAAAAATCTACAAAATTAATCTAAAGGAAAAGAAAAGGAGCCTATGCTAGACTTATTGGGGAAAGAAAAGATGAAAAAGAAATACAAAAAGAGGCCATGAAATCTTGTCGTTGAAGCTCGCCTCTTGTCTTGTGTTGTTTGCTTTATCATCACTCGCTCTTCTTGTTAACTGGAGGCATGGGAAGCTTGTTATTATCAATCAAATGTTGGATAGCCTCCTTTAGCTTCCAACAGCTCTCAGTAGTATAACCCCTACCTTGATGGTACTTGCAGTGTTCGTCTGGATTCCAACTAGGCAATCTCTTTTCAGGTGCAGGATCTTGAATAGGTCCAATGGAAGTAATGAGTCCTTTGGCATGGAGTCGATCGAAGGCAATATCGTAGCTCATCCCAATAGGGGTGAAGTCTTTCCTTAGTTACTTCTTAGATCCTTGGTTATCTATGGCTAAAACTTCACTGAGATCAAAGGTACTACCATTGTTACTAGAGTGGGCGTTTTCGCAAGAAGAAGGATTGTCGTTCTTCTTTCCTTTCCAGCCACCGTGGTTACTATTGTTAGTAGCTTTTTGCTTTGCAAGGTCATCTTCGATTTCAATTCCGATGTCATAAACGGCCTTGAAAGTATTCAAATTGTGTTGATATTTTAGGTGCTTCGAATACTTTTCTTGGAGATTCTTGATAAACATCCTCACAGATTCCTTTTCGGTGGGGACTTCGATCATACTAGCGGAAGTTTCCCTCCACTTATTAAAGAAAGAAGTAAATCCTTCATTTTCTTTTTGTCTTAGCATCTCAAGTTGTCTATGATCAGTTTCAACTTGGATATTGCACTTGTACCTATCAACGAAAGCGTTTGCTATCGATTCCCAGGTAGAGGTTTTCTCCTTGTCAAGGGAGAAGAACCATTGTTGGCAAACGGTTTCAAGAGATAGTGGGAACAGAGAGGGGAAAACCTTCTTATCAATACCCTTAATGGTCATTATAGTTTCAAAAGCTCTTAGATGGAAGTAAGGGTTATCTGTCGCCTTGAATTTTGGGATGTCTTTCGCATTGAACTTCTGCGGAAAAAGATCTTTGTCCACCGAGACCCCTTGTGATGTAAGCTCTTGAAACTTGTAATCTCTAGACAACTTGCTTAGGCTCTCTTGCATGAGGTCCATCTGTTGTTGCTTCACGGGATCATCAACCTTGAGGGTGAGTAGCTTCAGTGTTTCAGTCATGGTAACCAATTGGTTCCTAAGCTCATTGACTTCTTCTTGAGTTGCCATTATCTTCTTAGCCTTCCTCTTTTGACGAATCGGTTTATCAAAAAGCGAGACTTGAATAAAGAGGTTGTCCTTGATTAATCGCCCTTCTCTCCTCAACCAAGTACCGTGGAAAAGGAATTTGGGGATACTTATTGTTAATTATTTGACTCAAACTTTATTCAACATGCAATGGATAGAGGAGGTGAAGAAAGATGGAAGAATGTGAAGAAAGATTTAGATGGAGGTGGAGGGATATGAAGAATTAGGAGTAGAATGCACCCCAACTCAAATGACCGAAAAGACCGACTCATGCATGAACCTAAGACATGGCCATGGTGATGCGTACTCAAAGTGTGTGCTAAGACTAGTGAGTGTAGGTGACATGTTAAGACTCGTGTCATGACCATATGGCTAGACTATGTGACCAAGACTCGATTAATGACTTGACAAGGTGTTATTGACAGCGAAAAATGACCGAATTAATTATTAAACTGGTTAATTAGACATTAGGTGATGTCTCGACAAATAATCCGAACTATCGGCCAAGCGACAGGACTGGCGTCACAATATGGTGGTTGGCGCCAGAATTTTTAGTAAATTTCTGGCGCTACACACCATACAATAGATTTTGGCACCAATATTGGAGCCTCGATCTGGGACTGTTTTCGGTATTATTAGTCAACTGGGGTATGCCTAAAGTCGTACTAGGTCAATTCCGATTTAAAAAAAAAAACTTTATTGACTCAAATTAATTAATTAATTAATTAATTAGGCAAAGTTCTTTAAGTCATTAATTATAATCTTAACACAAATCAACAAACGGTTAAGAGGAGCATAGGATATATTTGCACAACAAATAATGCACAATTAGGCAAGTAAGCACAATATGATGCAATGAGTTCGCAACCTAACCATGGCTCTAGTTCTCTAAAGTTCGGGATATGGTTTAGTCAAACAGGGTCCATGGTTAATTGTCTAGATGCACCGCGTATAATCCTAACCGTGAAGGGTTAACGCGTGTGGATAGAACACCGCGAATTTTTTTTTTTTTTAGAAAAAACTCGCTTCCACGGTTTGGTGAATTCAACCTCTCAGATGTACCCTTTGTTGCCAGGAGCGTTCAATCGGCTAGATAGAGCATGAATTCCTAGAGGGTTATGTCCATATGTAGAACACATATGGGTTTCAGAAAAGTGAGAAAAAATTCAATCAGGAAGTAGGATCGAGCAAACAATACGAAAAACCGGTCGAAATTAGAACGCATATTTCTGGCTCGGTATTGGGGGAAATTCGCGCCAGCTAACAGAGACTGGCGCCAACTTTTAACTGTAGCGCCTGGCGCCAATACTGGCGTCTAGCACTACGGCAAAAAGTGTGGCGCCAAGCTCTAGCCCCTGACGCTACTTCCCACATGCCTCAGCAGCTTTGTGTGCTCAATAAAATCATCCAGTTTCGCACGGTGTTATTTCAGTCCTAGTTGTGAAAGACATTTCTCAAATTTCCTATGTGTAAAATCCTATGTTTTTTACTCATTACGAATGGTCTTTCCAATGAGAACCTTTTTATGCATATGACAACAATGTTAATCAAAATTACGCACGAGAAATACTTAGAACTTTTCGAGTCTCATCCACTCATTCTAGATCATTGCCGAAACAAATTCAGGAATTGAAATAGAAATCCTCCCTAGGGGAGTCGCCAAAAAATGTAGGGAATAGTTTCAAGCCTTCAAAATCCCACTAACTTGAACCCCACTGTGATCATACACTAAAGTACGGTGGCGTCCAAAAGGGAAGAAGATAGAGCAAAAGAGTCGCCAACAAGTTTTTAAGGAACTTGTAAACCGATCATAGGATGAAAGTTACACCCCTTAACGATCCAAGAGATCGTCAACTCCATAAGGTCATGAACCAAATAAGGGTTTGGGGATGATGGTACAAATCCAACCTAAAAGAGATTGAACCTGCCCTAATAATAGGCCTCTACTTTATTCTGCTCGTATTCATGTGCGCTTTCTGACTAACATACAATCAATAGATTAACCCTAAACCTGTTTAATCTATGTTGGTTGAATTTAATGCACAAATAAACTATTATTGGCGATCACTTGAATTATAGTCACAATTAACCTAACAAGATTATTAATTATCTTATTAAGCGTGGTTGCAAATACGAATTCCCTTTAACCTACAATAAAAGGTGATCAAGCAATAACAATATGAAATATGATACATATCAAGCAACATAATAAATAATCATGATAATCAATCATAATCATAATAAAAAATAACAATCTAAGCATGATATCTACATCATGAAATCAATTAAACCATTAAAGTACTTACTTGGATGCGTCGTACCTCTTTCTAATTACAAAATACACACGTTAGTAACTTCAAGGAAAAATAATAATCAAAACAATTAAATTAAATAATTGAAAGAGATATTTGGGACCAAACCCTCAGAAATTAAAACCTTTGCGTCTAGGGCGAAGGCAACTTCGAATATGGCTAGGTGTTTCTAGATCTTATGAATGCGGAATTTTGTATGAAAAAGTAAAGTATTAAAGGAAGAATGAATGAATGTTGATGAAAGTTGATGAAAAGAGATGAATGAATTCAAAGAATTTGATGAAAAGAATTGATGAATGGTTTGTGAATGAAGAGAGTCGATTATTGGTAATTGATAGATGTAGATGATGAATGAAAACGGAGTTTTAGATACGATATTTATAGAGAAAATCATCCAAAAAAGATAATTTATCAAAATAGAGTCTGAAGACCACAAAACTAACTTGGCGCCAGCCCTGGCTCATTGGCGCCAGGACTAATGGCTAGCGCCAGGCGCCAATGGCTGGCGTCTGGCGCCAATCCTGATTCCAGGCGCCAAGGGCCTGGGGTTGGACGTCACATTGGATTTCAACGCGTTTTCGAAAATCTGATAAATTTCCCATACTGGAAGATAAAATAATATAATTTCAGTCGAAAATGCTATTTGATCTTGATTAAAACTATGAAGAATCCTAATTGAATTAAGAATGATAAGACCTTCTAGAATGTTCTAGAAGACCAAAACCATTCCTAATTACATTAGGAATGATAAATCATATTAGGCCCTCCCCTAGATCATTGGGCTGTACTTAAAGCTCAAACCGGGCCCAGTTTAGTAAATTGGCCATCACTTCTCAATATTCATCGGAATTGGGCTTATAATATATCGTTGGAAAGGTCTTTGCAAGCCCCATCCAACTACACCACTATTGGACCCATATCATGGACCAACCAAACTGGATTGGCTGTTTTCTTAAAATAAAGTTTTCAAAAACAGAGAGAAGAGAAAAGAAAAGATATAAAACTTTCCGCAACACTAGACCTTTCCATACTTTCGTTTCATTCGATTATGATTCGACGTGAAAGGCACTCATCACTGGGTTTGGTTTTGGGGAGACACAAATGGGTGTCTACACAGACCATTAGCGTTAACAAAGGATCCTAACTCCCTCTGCACACAACCATCCAAAATACTATAGCCAAAACAACTTAATATCCCATAAACTACCAAAGGGAGCTAAAAAATACCATAAAACAAACTAAGATAAGTAAACTCTGATAATTACCAACTAAAAAATATTTAGGAAAGATAACAAACTAGAGGAGAGCACCGTCCAAACCGAAAACCTGAAACCACGAACACAAACACGAACCCATGAATACAAGGAACCTCAAAACCCTAGCCCTTACTTCATCGTTTCCGTCACGAGCTTCTCTTGACGGCAGCGTTAGGCCAAGCCCTCTAGTGCAAGGACCCACGAAATCCTAACCCTAACTTTATCGTTTCCGTTATGGTCAGAATTACTGATGGACTATAACAGCGGCGTTAGACCTAGTTCTTAAGCCTTGTTTCGCCGGCGGAGAGACCCTTTAAACAATATCTTTCCACGCATGCTAAGGTGGGGAAGGTGACGGAGTCCGGCATTCAGAATTACTCCCCTTGAAACTTGTTTAACAATTATATGCTCACACAAACACCTTCAAACTTACAGAACTGAACATGAGAAGGTGAGGGCGTTGGCTTTTATAGTGTGAGAAATTAAAGACACTTAATAGAGGAGGGGGAAAGGGAGAAGTAAGGACAAGAATAAGAGAAAAGAAGGCTCGCCGGAGATAGGAGATCGGCTTCTGAGAATGAAGACGCCTCAGAGAAGGGGAAAGAAGAAGGGGAGAAGGAAAGTAATAGAAGAAGAGGAGAGGAGGAGGAGACTCGCTGAAGTTCTACTGCGGCATTGGAACTCCGGCGAGTTTCTAGGGTTTTAGGTGGATATTGGTCGTAGAGGATTTAGAGAGAGAACAAAGAGGTTTATGTAGTTGTAGACCATATCACATACACGACATATTGACAATGATATAAAAAAATAATAAATAATTAAATAAATAAAACATCAATTCAAAGTAGAAGTACAAAGGCCATGCTTGATCCATAAATATTCTCCCATTTAACGTTGTCTTGAAAACCAAGAAGAATAAAAAAAATGAGACCGGACAAATTCGATGGTACATATTGTATTTTATAGGAGACAAGGAGTGGATGTTTAAATACGGAATTTTCTTGAACAACTACCTTATGTATATACATATCAAATTTTGCGATAAACAACCTTATAAATATGATGCATTTTCAATCATTTTTTACTACTTATTCGGTTATTCTACCCAATTTCTCAATAACATTTTTATAACTCCTACTTCACCTTCTTTTTCATTGTTAAATTAAGCATATGGTAGAAACTTACACTATTTAGGTTTTATAAGATACTTTCTTACAACATTTTTTTATAGGGAATTGTTCCGTGTACCCCTAAGGTTTTAAAAAAATACACTGTGTACCCATGAAAGCTTTCAAATGCACCATGTACCCCTGACGTTTGTAAATAAATGCACCAAAAAACCCTAATCCGATCCTCTAACAAATGCACATATCATTAACTTATCAAACTAATAAAATCATGCCCACACACTGACTCACTTTAAGTACTTTATATTTATGAAGTAAAACCGCCTAAAAGCATAAATTACATCGAAACTTAAACTCCGTCGATCATTCTAAATCCTTAACTTTTGGGTGTTAGAATTTGCTTTATTAATTAAGTTAACTTATACTTAAATGATTTAGCATTAAAGTAACATTAAACTATAATGATTTCATATAATTTGATACTTGAGTCTCTCAATTTAACTAAACTAGTTTAGATCCTGTGCCAGGCACGGTAATTTTTAAAATTAATATTTTGTATTAATGAACTTTTTAATTTAATTGGTTATTTACAAAAAAAAAATAATAAATATACACACTATTTTGATGTGAATTCTAATCAACAAATAAATAACTTTTTTTATTGGAGAAAAAATATGAATATTTCCTTGAAGAAGATTAAAATATGTCGCAAATTTTGTTAATATTTTCTATTATGGTCATAAATGTTTGTGTGAAAAGATATATCAATTTTTTTCTTAAAAGTAACTATCTTTGTTAACTTATATAAGAAATTATTTTTGTATAAGATTTTATACTATAATTAATTTTTTTTTTAAGAAAAATACACTAAGGACACACCAGGAGATGACACGTGTCATTGCCAGTGTGTCTTTTAGTACATAGTTATTGATTAAAATTTATTATGGGTTTAAGGGTATTTGGTGCAATTTTATACACACCTCAAAGGTACATGGAGCATTTAAAATTTTTTAGTGGTATACGATGCATTTTTTAAAACCTCAGAGGTACATGAAACAATTTCCCATAAATGTATCTCATTCAATGTAATAATTCAGCAAAAGATAGCTTTTTAAAACATTAATTATTTATAAAATAGTTTCTTATAGCATCTATTGAATTGTTTAAAAAGTAGTTTCTTACAGCATTTATTTAAAAAGGTAGTTTTTCATAAAATCCGACTGTCTAAGGTAGTTATTTATAAACTTCCTTAACATCTAATAAATAATTGCAGAGTCGTTTCCTTCTCAACCCTCCAAATCCCCAATCCTCAAATATCATGCATTTGAATTAGTTAGTGTTTTTTTTTTTAACAAATAACTACCATTCCACTACTTTATTTTTTGTATTTTAAACAAAATTATATATATTTTTTCAAGAGATTGCAATAACTAATAATACCAATTTTTTTCTTAAACACTACTAACATTTCACTTTGAGTTATTTTCTTTCGTGTATAATGTGTGTCGTGTATTAGCACGGCTGCACGGATATACAGTTCCTTTATCAACAATTCACTATAGAACTCAAAAATCCCTAACCCTTCAATTCAAACAACTTCCAATTCTCTAATCATCAAAACAAAAATATGTACAACACGCTTTTTGCGTAACTAGCCTCATATAATAGTTGCTTGCAAAAGAATAAAGTAACCCCTCCTATAGCACTGAGGGAATAACCCCTATGACATTAACCGAGTAAATCCTATAACACTGAACGAGTAACTCTACAAGTTTGACAATGTAACCCCCATAATAGAATGTTACATTTGCGTGGTCACCCACATATAAGAGTAAGGTTTTATTCCTTTGAGTTTATGAGCAGAATATAGCACATTGGATTACAAAAGAGTACAGCAGGTGACAGTAGAGTAGAGCAGAGCTCAACAAAATATATCATATTTTAGTAGAGTAGAGCTAGAGCAGATCATAAATAGTTCAAAATAACAGGATCTAAGCTACTACATCTAAATCAACTTCCCGTATTTGAAATATATTTTTTCTTATATTATATAATTAAAATCTTTCTAATATAATATATATCCGTGCATTTTGCACGGGAACACTCTAGTTATTTGTAATATGAGAGAGAACAAAGAACGTTGTTGTGAGGGAGTGTAAAAAAAAAGTGGATCAATCCAATAGGCAAGTGAGCAATAGAATTTTTTTTTATTATTATTTAAAGAGCCAGAAGGACAGGGATGAAACTCGATACCAGGATCTTCTCAAATTGGGAAAGAAACTCTAAGAACTCGAGTTATCCCTCACTTTAGAGTAACAGAACAATATACAAGTATTTTTTTTTCCAAAATAAAATACTTTAGGTGGTAATTCCTAAAACAACAACAATTGTACTCGAGTTATCCTTCACTTCAAAGTAACAGTTGTTATTTGTGTTTTTTCACGGTATTTAAGAAATATGAGAAAAAAGTGGATAAATTACTATGAAAATACGTACCCTCCATGTGCAAAATTCAAGGGTAAATTAGGTAGTATAATGAATAAAGTTAAAATGTGAGGTTATAATGGTCTTTATATACCATCCAAAAATAGAAACAGGAACATCATTTTAGTAATCCTAAATAGGAACATAGGAACAATATTATAGGACGGGGGGAATATGTGATAATTGTCAAAGAATCCATAAAATAAAGTGGGTAGATTAGTAACGAATGAGCAAATTAAATTAAAAAGAAAATTGGACAACCCAATATAGGACTGAACTATGCTAGTTTACTCGACCTTTGTACTGTAAAGAGAAGTCACATGAATCATTTAAGGGAAATTTTCCATAATCTAGCTTAAATCGTTGTGAATTCGTGAAACACAATTCTTCAATGATGCCAAATATGATTTATTGATTGATGGATATTTCATTAAATGCTTTCATATAACATTTTTCATATAATTTAACCCCATACTAATTCGTGATACACATGACCTTAATGGTGCCAAAATTTCTCTTGTTTTATATTTTCAACGCTAGCTAGCGAAAGTGGGGGACTACAACCTATCCAAGAGGCAAGTTAGCAAGGAGTGGATGCCTTAGCTTATTAGCTTAATCTTCCCATCTATAAAATGAGTAGCATCAAGTGCATGGTTCAACACCAATTAAAACATCCAACATAAACATAAACATAATAAGCAAAGTGTTCCAATAACGAAAATGTCTCCAAAAACAGCCACTATCTCCCTCGCTCTCCTCGCAATTACTCTTGCTCTAACACTGTCCTCCGCCCATGCCCACTGCCCTGCTTCAACGATCCCTGGGATCTTGAAGTATTATGGGTTACCGCCCTCGATTTTCCCTGGTGATGCTGTGAGCTTCAGCTGCGATCCTGTCAACCAAAACTCCATCAGGTTAAATATTAATTTGCGTGGTAAATGTACCGTGGTTAACGAACTGGGTGCTATTCAAAATGTACTCAAGTGCTCAGAACAGATATCGGCGGTCTTATCACATGACAAACTGAGCGAAGTTAAGGGAGTGACTGTCCAACTCTATGTTAAGCTTCTCCCTTGGCTCGACGCAGCACCATTTGGTCCCCTCATGACCATAACCGGTGCCGAAGCCTCTTATGGACTTTTTAACTTGAAGTTGTTTATGTTTATTTCTGACCAAGGTAACAGTCCAGCCTTCCCCTACATGTTATTCCCAAATCAAGCTCCCAAGTGTTCCAAACTTGCTTTCTATGACACCGTTGTTGCCAACATCAACCAAGATATTCCTTTTAATCCTATTCTTGTTGCTTAATAAGCCAAGTTCACGCTTCCACTCGCACGCAGTCTTGCACTTCACTTGCTGATGCTTATCAATCGTTTCTATTTTATCGTGTATGTTTGTGGTTTATCTATGCTTCTACTTTTTTTTGTTTGAATAAATCTGCTTAAATGTAAGCAGCCCATCAAGGTAAAACATCCTGTACTTGTATGATCATCTCATTATTTTTAATCTACTACTTCTATCAGTCTTATTTATGTGTCTTAGAATTTTTTTGCTTAGCTTATCATGATGTCAAATTTCAAGAAAATTAACTAACTTCATTGATTAATACTTCCTCCAAGCCATAATACATGAGAAGTTGAACTTTTTTTCACCATTCATGCATTAGGTGTCACGGTAAATGTATTTTGGGGTTACAGTGTAGATTTCTAAAAATTGGGAGCACATTGTAGAAAACGAAAAGTTAGAGGGTTATAATGTAGAAAAACCCTATATTTTATCATAAAAATATATATTTTATGCTGTATATTTTATCATAAAATATATAGTTTATATTAATTATCCTAAAATAGGTTGTTAGATACTGTATGTTTTAATATAAAGTTTCATTATCCAATTTTTAAAATAATTTTTATTAACATTTAATTATATAAAAATAAAGTTAAACGAATGCATTGACATGTATGTAATGTTTGAATGTGTCATGTATTATGGGACAGGGAAGCTTCTAACGTAGTCGTCGACTACGGACGACTATGGGCGACCACGCTAAGGGATTAAATCTAAACCATATTATGGTTGTTGCTTAATCTTAGCCTTTGAATATTACAGTTTTGAAAAATTATAAAATCTAATTTACACCTCATTTAAGTCATGACCAGTCAGCGCCCCGTGAGCAAAGTGTTTTTTGTTTTCTTACTTTTAGAGGGTATTTTTTTTTTCTTTTCAAATTATGAATTTTAAAAAAAAAACCCATCCAATTTAACTTTCAACTTTCATTAATCATCCAAAACACATCTTAAAATTATCAAATTATATAAGATTTCATTAAGATTAACGTATAATCATTACATATATGCTTCAATTTTCTTAACATCAGAGTTTGTAATCAATTTCAATATATACATTCTTGAAAGTTTACGGATTATATCTTATTATTTCGTTATTAATTGTTATAATAGGTATGATTTTATGTTTAATTTGATCAGCCATATGAATTCATGAATAATCATCCGCCATTATTGGATGTTGAAGCT
The DNA here is from genome assembly GCF_001683475.1 of Chenopodium quinoa. Lineage (NCBI taxonomy): Eukaryota > Viridiplantae > Streptophyta > Magnoliopsida > Caryophyllales > Amaranthaceae > Chenopodium > Chenopodium quinoa. The sequence goes on along the minus strand of NW_018743252.1, from coordinate 11,469,650 downwards.
ATGGACATGATTTTAGGTTGAAGATGAATACACAAAAAAAAAAAAATAAATAAATAAATAAATAAATTTAAAAAAAAAAAAAACTGATTTGCGTTATTGTTTTCGTTTTTAACATTTTTTGTGCCGTTTTTTCCTCGGAAACATCAATCATGTTAATAGATAAATATAAAAGCAGAATCTATTTCACTATTACTAAAACAGAAGTTGCTGACATCATCATTGCCCACGTGTCGTTTTCTCAATAAAAAAATTTCCAGCCTAAATGTAATGATGATAGATGCCATTTTTTTCGGAAAGTTATCATATTTAACATTTTTGAAAATTAATTAAATATTGGAAGCTTCTACATTACAACTAAAATCTATTAATTTATCATAGGAAATTGAAACAATTTTAAATACCATACTCTTAAATGATCTCCTACATTGAACTATGAATTAGACAACATTGAACAGATACTACTACGCTCATAATTTTGATAAAAATAAAAAAAATTAAAAATTAAAAAAAATACGTAATTCTTATTTATATTCATGTATAATAGCGATTAATTTTTAAAATGTAAAAATTAAAATTAGGATTTAATAAACCGTGAATCGCACGGGTTCTAACCTAGTATAAATTCTAATATAAGGAAAGAATCTTTTCCATAACTAAAATATTTTTTTGAACAATCATACTTAAAATATCACAAATATATTCTTGTCAAAAAATTATCAAAAAATATATATATATGACTAAATCATATATTAGGCACAGGTTACTAGAGAATTATTAGGCTACAAGTCAGCCAACTAATATGATATATGAGTATATGACTAAATCATAAATAAAGATATATTTGATTGTACATACTCCACAATAAAATTCGTGGAATATATTTGCATTTATACCGTTCTTAGTCTAACACTTTAAGTAATTAAATCTTTATTTAAGATTAATTGTATATAACTAAATAAATAAATATCTTAGTCTAACTAAATAAATTTTTTTTTGACGGAACTAAATAAATATTTATGTAAGATTAGAATTTACAATAAAATGGAATATATCTTTATAAGTTAAAGCTAAATTATTATTTTTTGATTATTAGTTAAAACTAAATAAAAACTTTATTAGTTATATACTTCGTATATAATAAAAGTGGAATATATGTAAGATTAAGGGCCTGTTCATATTTACTGAACTGAACTTATTGGAGCTGAAATGAGCTTAAATGAAAATTTTATGAGAAAAAGAAATTAGGAGCCAACTGAACTGAACTGAACTGATTAGAGCTGAACTAAACTAAATTGAAATGAACTGAAATTAAGTAAATGTGAACAGGTTCTACAGGCCATTAGGGCATATTCTGATTGACTATCTCCCATTTTGGGGTATACCTAAGTTATATATCGGCGTACCTAAAACAAAGTGGTTCAATTTTTTTTTGGTACAAAATACATAAATATATATTAATACGGTTATTTGGGATATTCACATACGTATTTAGTAATCTTGACTAGATTAATTGTCACTCTATCTAGATTAAGGGCATGTTCACATTAACTGAACTAAACTGGACTGAACTGAATTGATCGAGCTGAAATGAATACTTTATGAGAGAGGAAAATTAAGAGCTAAACTAAACTGAATTGAACTAAACTGAAGTGAACTGATGAGAGCTGAACTAAACTGAACTGATTAGAGCTTAACTGAACTGAAATTAAGTAAATAAGAACAGGCCTTAAGTTGTCACTTTTAAAAATTTGGATATACTTAATTTATATTTAGGCGTACCTAAAACAGAGGGGTTCAATTCTTTTTTTTTTTTCTCCTTTTTTTACAAAATACATAAATTAATATTAATATAATTATTAAGTATATTCACATTCATATTTAGTAATCTTGACTAGATTAATTGTCACTCTATCTAAACAAGGTCTCATAATATAAGTTAATCACAATTCTTTTCAAATTAGAAATTAAAGCCTGAATCCATACTATTAATATATTAAAAGGTATATATTCCTAAAAACGTCTCTACGCAATGTAGGCCCCCTTACTACGCCATGACAGTACACTCACTCAGCTCCTTATTGTGCCACTTCATCCACTCAATTTTTCAATATGTTTTCGTATATCCCTCCATTAATTCACAATAAATGGTATCTAAATCTAAACAAGGATTGTTATGTAATAGGTAATGTTTTGACCGAGAAGTTAATTTCAGCATTTAAATTCAGGCTTTCTACTTTAATAATAACCGTGATTATGCTGATGAGACCTCAGTTACATAGAGTGACAATAAATCTATCCAAGAGTTCTAAAAATGGATGTGATTATCCAAAATAACCATATACTTCTATATTTTGTAAAATAAATAAAAAATTGAACCACTTCGTTTTAGGTACGCTCACATATAACTTAGGAATACCCAAATGGAAAACATTGTATACATCGAACGTGATCTATATTTTAATTAATAAAGTCTTATATTTGTCAATCGTTCTAATTGACTAATGACATTCAAATTTTTCATACGCACAAAATGAAATTGAGGATATCTAAATGCGAAATTTTGATTATAATGATCTAACTTACAACTTAGGTATTGTTTGGTATCATTTTTGGTTTTCAGTTTCCTTTTTTTTGTAAAACTAAAAACCAAAAACAGAAAACAAAAAAAAGGTGTTTTCACTTTTTTTGTTGCCAGTTTTCAAAATTATCATGATTTTAATAAGTCTAAATAATTTTTGTTTCATTATGTGACATATATAATATACTTTAAAAAAAACAAAAAAACCAAAAACCAAAAAACCATAGCGATATCAAACGAACCCCAAAGGTTTTTCTTTTTTTTTTTTTGCTTTTTTTAAAAAAAAAACATCTAAGTTAGACATTTCTTTCAACCTTTTTTTAGTATTATTAACAGCATAATATATTAAATTACCAACTAATAAACCTCCACCCCTAATTTTAATTTGACTATACATCATAACCAATAATAGTAATTTTTTATAATCTTTAATTTAAATAGATTAACCTTATTATAATTTTAAAATAAATAGATTAACCTTATCGTAATCATCTCTCGCTTTTCCTCCAAAAAAAAAATCTGGTGTTTTAAATATTTTTCTTTTCTTTTAAATAAAAAATAATGGGTAATATACTTATTATAGGCAAAGATGAAAAGATATTGGGATATTCCACCTTAAATCACGAATCACAAAGGTTTAAATTTGTATTCAGATTCTTTTTGAGGATTTATGTTGTAGAAAAACGGTAAAAGAAAGAAACAAGATATTATTAAGTGAAATATCATGATCCTATCTTAAGGCAAAGATGGTGGAGACTTGAAGACTAAAAGATACTCTTATCACGCATATTTTCCGATTTTTTTTTTTTGTTTTTTTTTTGGAATATATTTAATTGCTAATCCTTGATGTTCATCAATGATGGCTTAGACATAAAACATGTAATTGATGTCATATTACAATTTGTATTGACTAAAAAAACATAGATATTAATGTAATGATTATCATTTTTTTACTACTAATTTCACATTATTGATGAATGAAGTTTGAAATTGATGATAAAAGTTAAGGTTGGCAATGGAGATTTTTCTTGTAATAATCCATTGATAAGGGTTGAGTTTAACATTATTGATGATGAAAATTAAAGATGAAACTAATTATGTGTAACTAATTTATTTTTAATTCTTAATTATTTAACGAAACAACACATTAATGAATTTATAAATCATAATTGTTAGTTTTTTTGGAGAATGAATGTTTTGGTTGAAGCTGAAGGTTTTAGGATGAAGATGACATAAAATATTAATAATGTGAAAGATGATTTAGGTTGAAGATGAAATATTTAAATTTTTTTCGATTTTAATGAAAAAAATATAATCATATGTGTAAAACAAAAAAAAGAAAAAAAAAGTAACCAAACAATCCTTGGATGATTGTGTAGCTTAGGTGTTGGATTGGGTGGCTATGATTAGACAACTAATAAATCAACGGTTCAGATTTAATCCCTTAGTATAGTCGTGCGTAGTCGACGACTACGATAGAATTTTTATATGGGACAGAGGGAGTAGCTAAACAATAATTAGAACATTGTCTAGGAAACACACTAGTTAGCTATCACAAATTCATATATCTAATATTAAACTTTCATATTAAGTCAGAAAAATTGTTTAGAATAATCCGTACGTTGCCTTATCTACACATAATAATCCTAAATTTGGTTTTTTCTTTAAATAATCCAAACTACAATGCGAATTTTATCAATATGATCCCAAATGGTCATCCAACTTGTTATAACAAGTTACATGCACATTTTAGCACCATGATTGGTAAAAAAGTAAAAAAAAAATATATAAAATTTAGAAATATAAAATAAAAAATAAAAAATAAAAAACCATAAAAACCCACCACACTTTCCCCCTACCATTACCATCCCCTCCCCACCCCGCCAAGCTCAACCCACCATGCCAGATGCCCTTACTCTAGCTCCACCCCTCCCGTTACCGCATTTTCTCACTAGTAGAAAAAGGCTTATTTGCGTCGCTTATTTATAGTGTATTTGCGTCGCTTCTATGAGCGACGCAACTGCTCGCGACGCAAATGAATTTTAAGTCACTTGCGTCGCTCCTAGGCGCGACGCAAATAAGAGTCATTTGCGTCGCTCCTTTATAAAAGAGCGACGCAAATGACTTTTTTGATAAACTTATTTTTTGTCATTTGCGTCGCTCCTTTATAAATAAGCGACGCAAATGACTCTTCTGACAAACTTATTTTTTGTTATTTGCGTCACTCTTTTATAAAGGAGCGACGCAAATAACTCTTCAGATAAACTTATTTTTTGTTATTTGCGTCACTCCTTTATAAAAGAGCGACGCAAATGACTTTTCTGATAAACTTATTTTTTGTCATTTGCGTCGCCCCTTTATAAACAAGCGACGCAAATGACTCTTCAGGTAAACTTTTTTTGTTATTTGCGTCGCTCCTTTATAAACAAGCGACGCAAATGACTCTTCCAATAAACTTATTTTTAGTCATTTGAGTCGCCCCTTTATAAACAAGCGACGCAAATGACTCTTCAGATAAACTTTTTTTGTTATTTGTGTCGCTCCTTTATAAACAAGCGACGCAAATGACTCTTCCAATAAACTTATTTTTTGTTATTTGCGTCACTTGTTTATATAGGAGTGACGCAAATGACTGAGTAGACAATACAAAACTGATGTATTTGCGTCACTTGTTTGTTTTATGAGTGACGCAAATGAGGTGAATTTTTTTTTTTTAATTATAATATAATAATTGCCTTGTATATGTTTGTAGTACCTGTTTTCCTAGGTATAAATTAATATGCTAACGCTAATATAATTGAAATTAAAATGCAATATTATTGAATAATGCAAATGTAAATTTCGGCAGAGTCTCCTTTGTAATTTGGCCTACCCATAAAATTGGGAATGACGGCATTATATTAACAACCTCTCCAATAATTTACATCTCAATATCATAGACATTATACTCATCATCCCAACACCAATTAACCAAATTACTTCATTTCAAGCCTATAATCCAAAGCAAGAGTCAAACATGCGCTAAGTGGTAAATCTAAAGTTCAACATTACATATAAAATACTCTGCCCAAATATCTCGGATCTCATTTATCTCCTCCTTGGTGTACGGTGTAGTTCTTGAAAAATCCTATCAACACAACAAATATACAAGAGGAAAGTTTTAATTCAAGATTGTAGCTAACATCAAATTGTATTTATCAAACAAAAATGAAATATTTGACAACTCATACCTGAATAAGATCTTCACTGCTATGGTGATGTTCAAGTATTTCGTACATATAACGTATGACGTAGTAGCCACACTCACGTCCACCCAATTGTTGAGGACACTACATGTAATATATTTGTAAGTTGAATTAAATTGCTATACTTCAATTATTAAGAAACTAAAAGTTAGGGTAAGAAATTAAGGTAACCTGTCCCAAATGCCATGTCAATTTACTTCCCCTAGATTGTCCACTTAATGCCTTAAAACTTCGAAAAGCACTACACATTTGAAACAAATAACATATATATTACCCTTACACACATAAAATCATGACATTAATAACAAACTAGACTTACTTTGTCATTGCAAACTTAAGCGTAAGGATCAAATGATCTGCAATTAGCAATGTTTTAGAATCTACCCTGGTAGCCCTAGACTAAGACAAAAAGCAATGCATACAACACCATTCCCTTATATAATTTCATATGTATTAATTGTTTTATCAATGATCATTTGATTCACACTGACTTCCTTTTATTCAACCATTTACAAGGGAACATACGGATTCTCCATTTTAATGACTCGGAGATGACAGTTGTTCATGCTTGAGACTTACAAAAAAAAATTGAAAATAATAATAATAATAATAATAATTCTGGGTTTTTTCCTCCAGATTTAGGCCTTCAAATGTAGCTTAACAGATAAGAAAACTTGATACTAGGTTTAAAAACAAGTTAAAAACCATCATCCCTAAAAACCACTAGTTAAAAAAGTACATTTACACTATTTTTTATTATTAGCCAAATAGTCATAACATTAGTTGAGTAAGAAATACTGACATTGCCTCCTTTTCAATAAAGGTTTAAACTAAATTTCTAATACCAGCAAAACAAAAAGGTCTAACAGAACTGATGAATATGTGAAGACCATTACAGGAGCCCACACCTAAAGCTTCATTATAGTAAATTTTAAGTTTGCTACACTTCAATGATTACACTGACATTTTATACTTCCATTTATATTTATATTTATATTTATATTTTCATGTTAATTCTTGAATTGCTTGTTGTGGTCCAAGTTCAGAAAAGGTTCAATTTCCAACTGCCGGAAAATTTTAAGTTTGGACCAAAAGGCAGATCTTAGGCCAGGGGTTGAACCATGCTCTTAAGGTATGTTGAACAGCATGCCAGCAATAATCAAGTTGCATGACAATATGTATGATGGATATCGACTTTTCGATGCTTACAAATGCGAGCACGTAAACCTTAATCATCTGTTAGGCTAATTACAACTAAGATAGACATAACAATGTATCACTCGACTGAAGTGCTCGTTCAGCATGGTTCAATGACTAAACCCGAGATCATAATGGACTTTTTAGTTGCAATTAAGGCAGTAATAACTTAAATCATCAAGTAATGTACATTTGTACTAGACTAGAATAGATTAAGGCAGTAATAAATTAAATCAAAGTTTGCAAAATTACCAAGCAGAGACACAATAATTATGAATCATGTAAGAATAGCCAAAGTTTGCAAATTAAGCTTACTCAGCACACTTATTAATCTTCCCCGAATTCGAAGCCTTAAACCAAGAAAAGATTGAACATAAATAGAAGCAATCTTACCATAGGTGGAATTGACTTCAAAAATTCAACAATGTCGAGCCGAAATCGAACTTCAATTGTTGTTGCTGTAATTTGCTTTAACTTCCTCGGGTTTTTTGGGGCGAAATTAAGAGATTTTTCCACTCGAAAATTTCAGTTATTGCTCGAATTTTTGTTGCTGTAATTTCTTGACTTGAACCTAGAAAAGACCTAATTCAAACAATTATTGTTGCTGTAATTTCTTGACTTAACCTATTGTTGCTGTACTTTCTTGACTTAAATTCGAACAAAAACTATTTATGACTGAAATGGGACGAATTTCTTAGGGTATATTGTGTCGCTGCAAAAAACCCTAGAAATCCCCCCACGAAATCCCCCAATCGAACTTGAAGACCAAAATTGAATTTTTTGGGGTTTTTAGGGTTCGAATTTGTATGCTTTTGAGTTGATTTTGTGCTCGAAATGGGGGATTTTTGGTCAAAAACAATCAATTTTTCTGGGTTTAAGGCTTCGAATTTCTTAGGGTTTTTGGTCTAAATTTTTGCTCGAAATTGCTCGGATTTGCAGCCAATTATGGGTCTTCGACTTCACTGCGATTTTAGTTGTTAAATTTGCTGGGGAAACGCAAGTTTTTGGCCGAATTTGTCGAATTCAGAGACAAATTTGTGGGTGTTTTACTGTAGAAATTCGCTGGAATTTAAGAACTCTTGTTTTTTTTTTTCTTTTTGTATAGTGGGAATGTAGGTACCAGATGAAAAACTAAGGTTAAAAAACGCAGAAAAACCTAAAACTGTATTATAAAAAAGCGACGCAAATAACCTTGTTTATAATGTTGTACAATGTACATATGCGTCGCTCATTAGAAAAAGAGTGACGCAATTTACTTAATCACTTATTTGCGTCGCTTGCTAACTAATGAGTGACGCAAATAAGTTTAATAATTGCGTCGCTTTAATAAATAGGAGCGACGCAAATGATAGAAAGCTGAAATGCACTTGAGTTTTGCGTCGCTTCTTAAATAATATGCGACGCAAATAATTTAAAAGGAAGGTAAAAATAAACATTTGCTTCGCTCCTTAGAATGAGTGACGCAAATATGGCGACGCAAATATACATTTTTCTACTAGTGCCACAACCCAGTTCGCCTCCCTATAGCAGTGTTGTATCATCCTCTCCCAACCTTGTTTACTCACCAACTCCTTACATTTCTTAATTATATGATAAAATGGAGAGGAGGAGTTAATATCCTCCACCAGCAGCTTCACCACTACCTCAAAATCCACCTCAACTTGCACCCTCCTATGCCCTGCATGCCATGCTATACTTAAGCCACGCATTAGTGCATTACTGCTAGAAGCTCAGCCTTAGTACATGATGTAGCACCACAATTGAAAGCAAATATATGATGCAGCTCCCCCCTAGATCCTCGAATAATACCTCCACCCCCAGCAGCCCCCGGATTTCCTTTCGAAGCCCCATCCGTATTTAGTTTAACCCATCCCTCTCGAGGATACATCCACCGCACATAAATACACTCCCTTCCCATGTTTCCTTTGCTAGCTATTCTTTCATTGCGAGCCAAAGCTTTTTGAATAAGACCAACCCGAGCCATAATAAAACCAATTTGATCGACTGGGATAGCAGCTGTTTGATCAAAGCACCTATTATTCCTCCACTTCCAAATCCACCATAAAGTGGTGGTAAACACAATTAGCCAATCCTTATCTCTTGCAACAGCACCCTGTGTATTATACACAATCCACTCTTTGAACGGTTTTCCTAGGATCTCATCGTCATTCATTCCAGGGATCTTGCGCCATACCGTCTTAGCAACATGACACACCCTCAAAATGTGTTTAATATTCTCTTCCATCTCTCCACAAACTAGGCATCTAGGATTATTAGTAAGTTTACGAATAAACCTGTTAGCGTTTGTCATCAGCCTGTCATGTAGTACCAACCACACAAAAAATCGAAACCTTTGTGGAACTGGAATTTTCCACACAAAGTTCCAATTTTCAGTCACACCTAACTCCTCTTCACCTCTTATGATCTTCAAAGTCGAGGCAATTGTAAACCCCCAGAAGTCGAACCATTCTAGTACATACCGCTTCATCATCTTCAACAAGCTCAAATGAATCAATTATCTTGAGCAAATCACTTAGGAGATGGTCTGCAAACCTCTCCCATTTCCATCCATGTTCTCTATCCCACATGTCACTCACTGCCTCTTCCAACATTGTATCAGGTGGGGGATGAACTACTGCTTCGATCAGGGGGTGATTAACCGCCCAGTTACTCTTCCAAAACAAAGTGCTCCTGCCATTTCCCACTACTAGACTTGCTCCCTTTTTCAACGTGTCCAAATTATCAACAATCCCACGCCAAGTATTGCAAGAATCTTGCTTGTGGGAGAACATGTTAAGGTTACTCTACTATTGTGATTATTACGAAAGAGAGGAAATATATAAAAAGGGATGATTTGATCAAGTGAAATTTGACAAACAAAAACACTCTTTCTCTCTCTATAGTATACTTCCGTACATAGATAATTAGGATAAATAATAATGGGTACAAATTTACAATTTGGTACACAACCAACATTTGGAAAACTGTTTTGGGTGTTTTTGTCCCTCGGTATAGTTACAACTCGAAGATTGGTCCGACGCGCTTTGTACCTGCAAAAACGGAGACTTCGGTTGGTAAGAGCTCCGCCTCCGACGATCAAGTTAAAGTGTTGGAGAATGTAAAAAGTGCGGAAAAGTAAAAGTGAGATCTTCTCGGATTTCGAGATCAGGTGTTTTCTCTGATGTGAGAGAATGTAGGGTAGGTTGTAATAAATGAATTGTAGATGTTACCAAAATGGGGGGAATCTCCCTATTTATAGGGTCATTGGTAAATGTGTCCCCGATTAGGTAATTCTGACCTAATTCTGTTAGAGTGTGCCGAATTACGGCTTTTTCGGGATCTAGGCCCTGAAAGCCGTCTTTTCTCCTGAATTCTGAGAACATCACGTGTCAAAAGGGGATAGGTCCAGTTTGGACTAATCTTGGGCTAACACGTGTCGCCTGCTCGTTGGTCCACGTGGCCTGGGTAAAAATTACCCAAAACAAAATTGATCATAGATTGAGTTTTTAATAAAGAAGATCATATGAAATTAAACATACAAGTATAACATACCGTAGTTATTTGCATATTATAGCTAGCCCTATATATATTTTTCTTGGATTGGTTGTAGTCCCCCAATTTAGCTAGCACTGAATAATTGATGTTTCAGTATTATTTTTCATTTTTTTTTTTTACGGCATACGTTTGACGGTTAACAAAAAATACAAAAATCATAATTGGCGGTCCATTAAAAAGCATGTGACTCATGAATTAGCAAGGGGCCGGGTACCCGGGTTAAATTGTACGTTATATACTTATATGAAAACATTTAAGAATATTTCAATCAATTAAGTTTAAGAATATACTACTCTGTACGTATCAATGTATCATCAATCAAAATAATGTTTGTCGCCATTGAGGATATATTATACAAGTATAGTGTTTCACGAATTAGCAACAGTCTAATGTATGGAAAATTACAATCGATATTAACCAGTCGCTTGATTCATACTTCTTCCGTTTTTTTAGTTGACATCGTTTGACTTTTACACTATTCACACAGCATGTTTTGACTCGCTTTTATAGTTCATAGATATAATAAAACATTTTTATGCGGGATTTTGTTTGAATCATTTCAAGGTGTATTTTATTAATATCTTTTTTTATATATAATTTTATAATGTTGATAATTAAATATATTAATCGTTAAAAACATGCATTGACAAGCGTGATAATAGAAAGATATCATCTAAAAAACAGAGTAAGTATAATTTAAATCTGCGCCTAGACAACGTTAGAAACTAGTTGAAAATCAAGTTTATGTAGCTCTTCTGCCGTTGAAGAGCCACAACAATGTTGCGGTAGAATTGGCTCTCCATTTTCTCTCTCCTTGGATAGCTAAGTAAATCGTACCGTGAGACAAACATTTTAACATAAATCTTTTCAAATCATTGTCGTACTTTGTAAGAATAGTCATCATTTATCGTATTGATCGTATCATCTTAACCGATTAAAATATCAATCTATTAAATATTTTAACTCTACCCGTTTATATCTCTTGAAGCGCAGACCCGGCTCAACGAAAATGGAGAATTAGTTCAAAATTTCATAACTAAAATTCGTTTCCATGGAAACTACTGTAGTTTTGTTGAGGAAGAAATAAGAAGGAATGACTTCATTCACTATCATCAGCTTTTTTAGTGTGAAAATAGTGGAATGAAAAGGAAACTGACAAAATAGGAGAAAAAAAAGGAAAAATGATAAATAGTACGGAGTACTACCTCCGTCTCATAAGAGTATGTTATGTTCACCTAAATTTCACTTATTTCAGGTCTCATAAGTCTAAATAAGTTTGGCTATGGGTTAATTATATTTTAATAAGTGTTACATTAAATATAGTAAGAACTTAGGACTTGTTCACATTTACTAAAATGGAATGAACTGAAATGATGTGAACTGATTGGAGCTAAACTGAAATGAACAGAACTGAACTGAAATGATTGAAGTTGAACTGAACTTAATTGAAACGAATATTTTATGAAAGAAGGGAATTAGGAGCTCAACTGAACTAAAATGATTGGAGCCTGAACTGAAATTAAGTTGAAGTGAATAGATCTTAAATTGTCTTTATCTCTCTCTTAACACTTAGGCCTTATTATTTTTTTCTCTCCATCAATAGGCGAAAATGGAAAGTGGAGCAAGTATTTAAAAACGGAGGGAGTAATAATGTGTCCGATCCCCCATCACTAAACCAACTTGCATACACTCATAAAAGTGAAAAGGACAAATACACCTTCATCCACTTGAAATTTTTTGGTTCAATTTTAATAAAGCACATTTTGCTAATGAGACAAACAAATAGGGATAGAGGGAGGATAGTATGCCAAAACATTTAAAATTATAACAATCAACCAATCATATTTGGCAGCATTTAAGAATATTTCAATCAATCATGTTTGGCACCATTGAAGAAGTGTGTACGTGTTTCACGAATTGGTAAGAGTCCAAATTATCAATCGATATTAGCCATTCATTTTAGGCTCGTTTGCCATAATAGAAAATAATTCCTTTGAAAAATAATCCTCTATAGAATATACTTTCTCCGTTTTCTTTTACTTGTAACACTTCCCTAAAAAGGAAATGTCACAATATTTGCAACACACTATAAAAGGAAAGTTACTTTAGAGAAAAACTATAATATTTCCCTTATTTAAAGCACATGACCCCCACTAAATTACACTCCTAACAATCACTCATTCCATTTTAAAGTGTATTATATCATGTGAACCCCACATTTTTTAAATACCGTGAAAAAGTGTGTGTTGCATCTAAAAAAACGGAGGAAGTAACTTTTAACAGAAAACACAACTGTAAAAATATTCAAGTCCAAAAGTCTCTCATGTAAAAGGGTGTGAAGGTGTGATAGAGTATATAACAACCGTATTTCATTATGGAATGCAATCTATAAACGCTTATGTACATCATCAATGACATTTTTTCATACGCCATCATACCAATTAAATATCTTTACTGAATACAAATCCGATCCATTACTCATTTTAACGCAAATTCAAATAGCATTATTAATGTATCCACCCCATTACTCATTTTAAAGGGCCATCTTACTATATTTACTTTACCACGTTAATATGTTCCAAAAAAAAAAAAAGAGAGCCCCTTAGTGAGCTCCCAAGCTGTTGTAACACCTGCAAGACAACATTCCAAGGGCAATAGCAATCATATTCACGTAGTCCAGGTAATATTTTACCTCGTTTAAATCTTTATTTCTTGTTATTTTTAATTTCTTTTTAGGTGGATTAGAAAACATTTGTAGTTGTGTGCTCATAAACCCAAGATATATCTTACATAAAACCACCCTCACTATTACCAACGTTAAGAACTCCCTCCAAAAAAAAAAAAAAAAAAAATAAGTACTAGGAGATTTAAATAACGAAAGGAGTAAGAGATATTAAATCTGATAATTTTGATGTTGCTGAGCTTGTTAATGATCAGTGGACTAATGAGATTCTTGTTATCAAGGTAATAATAAGGTCAGGTTTTTCTTTTTTTGGTTCTGAAAATGGAGAGATATTTATATAATTTTTTTTAATTTTTTTTTTTTTTTTTTTGAGAAAATGAAGTAATATGCTTTAATTTCTAGAATTACATGGACTTTTCAAGTCATACCCGTGATTGGTCTCTTTGTAATTTGTATAGGATACAGTACCATAATACTTGACAATATACTACATGAATCTAAATGTTGTACTGATGAAAATCATCAAGTAAATTTATGTTGTGATATCATGGTACCATGATAATCTACGTTTATTAGCCAAGTCCTAGCTGTAGAGATGATGAGTTTGTGATACAATATATCTACTGTATATAATCTATAATCTATGTACCACCCCTCATCGGCGTAAAACCCACCATTACCACCCAGAAACCAACCTTCTAATCCCATGAAGACCACCATACAAACACCTTTTCCCCTCTCCAACGCCCTTAAAACTCTCTTCCCATTCTCTTTCCTCGTTTCCTCACATCTTTTTCGGTGGGGATGGGGATGGCCTTATGGGGCAGGTGACTTAGCTAGGGGTGGGAGTGGGAGAGGTGAACATTTCATGAGTGGGGGTGGGGGGGGAGTGGGGGAGGGGGGGTGTTTAATTCTAAAGCTTCAAAGGAAGAGGGAGAGGTTTTCCAAGGTTTTGTTAGCCTGTAATTGGGTGGTTTGGGGTGAAGGGGAGGGGCGTTGCAAAGGTAAGGAAAGAGGTATGGTATTAAGGGGGGAGGGAGAGGGGTGGCAAGAGTTGGGAGGGTGTTAAGGGTGGGTGGTAAGGTGACCAATCTAATGTAGGTGTTGGCAGTGTAGGGTTCAACTACCATAATTTGAGTTAAGGTGAGTCGTTACAAGAAGAGTAAAATCAGGTGTGTTTAAATTAACAAAAAAAAAAATACAAGGTGGTTTTAACAAATAAAAAAAAATACAAGGTGGTTTTAACAAATAAAAAAAAAGTGTATTTTATAAGGTGGATTGACAAATCTAATATTATATATATAAAGGGGAGTTTTTTCCTGAGTTTTTAGAGAGCCAGATTTAATTTTCTTAGCGCACCACGTAGGATTATAAATTTAAGTTGTAGCCAATTAAATAATAGATTATTAATTTTTTTACAATTATAATTCAAATGCCACGTAAGCAAAATTGACGAATGAGATACTAAAGTTTAAATTAATTAAATATAAAATATTATCTTTTGAGATTAGGAATTTTATCTAATATTTTAATGCTAATATAATAATAAAAATCACATAAACATGAAAAATATTTTTTTTTTAAATATTAACAAACCGTGCATCACACGGGCTTCATCTAGTTTTTTCTATATTCTATACATGCAATTCTACTGTCCGTGGAAATTTTCGTCAAATTTTATTAGCTTTCGACTAAATTTGAAATCGTGGAATCGTATTATATATGACTATTCTTAGATTTGCCTTTGTTTTATAGGATGGATTCCGTAAATCTCGGATGAGAACAAATAGAATAATATGTGATATCTATGATACGGTAGGTTTGAACAAATAGGGTGAACTGTTGCTTGTTCACAGATTATGTAAATGTTTACTCGTTTTGAGCACGTCACACAAAGATGGGATTGTTCTATTTAATTTTTTAATTAAAAGGAAAATTTGTAAATTGCAGCCATTTAAAATTCGTATTTTGCAAATTGCAGGCATTTAAAAATAAAATTGTAAATTGAAGCCCAAATGTTCATATAAATTGTAAATTGCAGCATGATTCAACTTTTTCATCGGTTTACAAGTTGAAAAATCTTCGATTAAGGTTTTAGGGGCCATTTTAGCCTTAGGGGTCCGAATTGAGCTCCAAATTAGCAAAAAAAATAACACAAGTATCTCGTTTTGCGTATCAAAAATGTATCAATTTGTGGGAAACTGCAAATATGAGACACTTACGTTATTTTTTTGCTAATTTTGAGCTTAATTCGGACCCCTATAGGCTAAAATGACCCCTTAAACCTTAACCGAAGATTTTTCAATATGTAAACCGATGAAAAAATTGAATTGGGCTGCAATTTACAATTTATATGAACTTTTGGGCTGTAATTTGCAAAAAAAAATTTAAATGGCTGCAATTTGCGAAATACGAACTTTAAATGGCTGCAATTTGCAAATTTTAAGTTAATAAAAGGCGTTAAAATTTATAATAATAGTAAAGTACATATTTGTTTTTCACATTGAAAAAGCTTTTAAACAAATAAAAATTAAAGTTAATTAAAAATAGTGCTAAATATTTAGAGTAAGTGAAAATTCCAGGTACTAGAATTGCAACTGTTCCATGTAATAAATTATTGAACCGGTTACAACCAGTTTCAATTCCAATTCCCTATTGTATTTTTCTAATCTATTCTCCTCAAGTTATTGAATTTTTTAGCTGCATGTACTCATGCTTTTTCAAAGTTATAAGATGTGTCCTCCACCTCACGTTATTTTATCAACAATAACCTTTGATAGCTACAATAGTTAACGAACATTAAAGAATGTTAAGTGGTGTTACTAAAATTGTTTAATAAAAAAAAAACGTTTAAAAAAAATCCAAATAAAATTCCCTAGCCACCTTCCCCCCACCCCTAAACCCTAACCCCTCCCCTAAACTCAGCGGAAAACCGGCCAACACACCACCTTAACCACCTAAATCGGCCGACCGATACTCTACCTACCCATCTGACCCACCCTCGGCCCGAAACCCTCCCTTTCCCTTAATCCCTGCCACATCTACCTTCTTTCTCGAAACACCAACCACCCAACTACGCTTCTTCTTCGTTCCCCCACATGAAACAATCCCTAACTCCCTTTTCCACACCTCGAAACGACAAGGGAGGGTCATGTCGAGGTGGTGGAAAGGGATTGCGAGGCTCGCCGACAGGAGGAATTGTCTGGGTGAGGGTGGACAGCCGATTGCCGGCGGTGATGACGTGGGTTGACGGGTTGGGTTGTGGTGGTGGGAGGGGTGGTTAGTTGTTTTTTAATTAATTCTTATTTAAGTTTTATTTATTTTATTTTCTGATTTTTTATTTTTGTTAGACCAATTAGAAGAGGACACGTGTCAAAATAAAAAGGCCACTTAAAGTCCGTTTACAGATATGGTTGTCAAAAGATATTGTTAATAAAATATCGTGAGGTGGAGGGCACTCACAGTTTATAACTTTGAAAAAGCATGAGTACAGCTTTGCAATTCAATAACCTGGGGGTATACCTTTGAAAAACCCTTCCCAATTTTTTCAAACCGGAACTAGTTGGATTCCAATTACTCGACATTTATTATAATACATGGATTTAAAAAAAAAAAATGTGTACTGTCTTGAATAATATGTATTTAGTAATTTTTTTGTAAAAAAAACTATTATTAAAATCTAAAAAAAATAAAAATAGCTTAATGAATTTAAAATATCAAATTAAAAGCTAAAATAAATAAAAATACACCAAAATAATATTATAATTTGTATAATTTTTTTAACAATTGTATATAGAAGCGGGTACCTAGAACCTACTGATACTCGTCGATTTAAATACTAAATGCAAAATTTTAGGAACCGTTTGGACCAGCTACATTTCCTATTCTAAATTTTAGGACCTGGTATAGTTCCTAAAATTTTGATTGCGTACTCCATTTTGTAAAACTTTTGCATGCCTCAAGTTTACAGTAATTTTACTATACATTGAGCATTTCGCACGTGTGAACAATAATATTACGGACTAGGTTTTTTTTTCAGAAGTCACCTATATTTTCACAAAAGTGACCCATATTTTCTCAAATTTTATTTATAATCTCACTAGTTTTTTGTTTTTTTTTTTCAAAAGTAACCAATATTTTCACAAAAGTAACCCATATCACCACAAAAGTGACCCATATTTTACTGTACATCATCATTTTCAAAAATTAAATTTAGATCTCCATTTATTTGAAGCTAAATTATAATTCACAAAACATAAACTTAATGCAGAAAGTATCTTTATCATTTATTTGAAGCTAGATTACAAGTCTTCTTCATTTCACAATTTAGAAGTAAAAATGTACCCAAAAAAAACACACACATAAACAAAAGATTTATAAATAAAAAATCAAACCACAATAACCTAACAAAAATGCACAAAAAAAACTGTGAAAATAAACCTGGAATAATTAGAAAAAAAATCACACATGTAATAGAAAAACAAAGCTTGAATTATCGCCATGGAAGCACTACAAGAAAACAAATAAATAACGACGGAAATTTTTTCGTCGGAAAACCCATTTCCGACAGAAATTTCGTCGAAACGGGTTGTCAGAAAACAATTTGTAGGAAAAACGGCCTTTTCAGTCGGAAACACTTTTCCGATGGAATTCAGTCCGTCAAAAGAATTTTTCCAGCCCAGAAGAGTTCGACGGAAATTTTCGATGGACTGTATTCCGACACTGTATTCCAACGGAATTTCCCGGACATAATTTTGGTCGAAAAATGCTTAACAAAAAAAACGCCTACCACCACCAACCACTAGCCCACACTATTGCGCACACCACCAGCCCCCCAACCCATACCACCAATCCATCTAACTTGTACAACCAACCACCAGAACCCTTACCTACCACTAGATTACCCACCTTAACCTACCCCACCTAACCTTAACCCACCCAAATCTGGATCTACGACCCTAAATGAACCCCACCCAAACAAACCCATATCTACAACCCTAACCCTAACAAATTCGGCTGAACCACCCATCGTAAGGAAACCACCCCACCACCCACCTAAAACCACCACCGTCGCCACCAAAACTAACCATCACAACCAAAAAATTAACAAAAAAAAGGGAAAAAAATAAAATCCCAACCCAACCCCCAAAACTCGAACTCCAACAATCACCACCCACCACAACCATATATTATAAAAATCCAATAAAACAACAAAATACCTTATTTCAACCACACAAAAACCTCAAAATTGGATTTATAATGTCAAATTCGACCATGAAAACTCTAGATCTAGAGTTTTTATGGTTGAATTTGACTTGAAAACCTTTGTTTTCAGCATGAGAAGAGAGAGAAAGGGCAAAAAAAGACAAAAAATTTTGTTGATATCGGTGTTGGTTGTGTTGTTGTTGATGTCGGTGGTTAGTGTTGGTAGTGGTGGTGTGAGATGTGAGGTGGTCAAAAGAGGGGAAAGAAGATCAAGGAGAGAAAGAGACGATGAAAGAAAATAGAGAAAGAGAAAAGAAACGAGAGAAAAGAAAAGGTGAGAGAAGGAGAATTGAGAGAAGCGGAAAGATAGAGAAAAGGAGAAGAGGAAAGAGGGAGAAGAGGCGGAATATGGAATAGGTAAGCAGTACGTGTAAGGGTTTTCTAGCTGATTATTTTTTTTTAATATACTCTGACGGAATAGTCTGTCAAAATTTCCGATGGAAAAATCCGTCGGATAGTAAATATATTCCGACGGAAATTTCGGACAGAATTGCTGAATTCGACAAAAATACCCAATGGAATGAAAATTTGTCGAAAATTTCGATTTTTCGACGGAATAATGTGTCCGTCAGAACAAGTCCGTCGGAATCTGCCTGTTTTCTAGTATTGAAGATATAAATAGGAAGCTTGAATATCTCAAATGGAAGAGAGGAGGGAGAAAAACAGGAGAAAGAACAAACACCCTAGAATTCGAATATGGAAGAGTTTGAAGCTTAACATCATAGATAAAAAGGGAGGAGAGAGGATGTGTGAATAGTCATAGAAAGAGAAAGTTTTGTGAAAGTGGGTGAAAAACAATTGAGAAAAGAGAGAAACTGAAAAAAAGAATATAAAGAAGAGGACTCACGTGCCATCCCAAACTAAAGTATTAACTTGCTTTATTTGTATCGATTTATAATAGCATTATCGTACATTGGATTTTTTACAACATTAGTCCTCCATTTTCTCACCACTACACATAATGTTTGATTGGCAAAAGATAACGAAGTCTTTGTGGCGTTAGATAAGACTCCAACTATCGGTGGTAAAATTTCACTTCATTTTTTTTGTTATCTAATTAATACTACCTCGGTTTTTTTTTTGATTTTTTTTTTTAATTTGAAACAAATCTATTCATTAATAAAAAGTCATCCGCCATCTACAAATAAAATCTAAAATGACAAATACATAAAATTGAATCCAATAGGATTTCCTTCATCAAAGCTACGATTTTTATCTTGCACTGTGGTACATCTACATCCTTTTCGAAGAGACGGTCTAACGATTTGTTGTAGCCGTAAGGAGGATTCTCATCTGATTTGCCTGAACGCATTTAAAAACTTGACAACCGTTGTGATCCTGAACAAATCTTTATCAAAGAAATGACAATAGGGAAAAAGATGATTACCTTTATTTTTTATGAACCCTAACACACAAACAAACCCTAAAGATAAACAAACAACCAAACTAAGAAAAACTAACGACTCCACCATGGGGAGACACTCCATCATTGGGAGACGGACGAATATCTACACTACTTATGTAGATTTATTGAAACCTTAATTGCAAAACTAAATAAAATTAAAAGATAAGGGTAGGAAATAGACTAATTTACGAAGAAATTAGACTATTTCCGGCCTAAGTAGCCAAGATGTTGGAGAAACCCTAGAAGAGATGAGGAGAGAAGAGGAGAACAGAGGCATGTTGACACATTTCTATTATCACGCTTGTTAACACATGTTTTTAATGCTTAATATTTCTAATTATCAACGAACATTATAAAATTATAAAAAGTGGATATTAATAAATTTTACATCGAGACAATTAAACAAGATCTCACATAGCTATATTTATCTTACCTATAAATCACAAAAGCAAGTCAAAGTGTATTGTGTAAATAATATAAAAGTCAAACGGTGTCAATTAAAAAAATAAAGGTAGTATCTTTCTTATAGTGCGTATTAAAATGGTACTTTTATATTGCAATTTAATAAAAATGAAAAGAGAAAAAGTCAATTATATTCCCTAGAACTTTGTGCCAATAATAACGCTTTAAAAACAGACGGACTCTTATCGTTTTTATATTCCTTTTTATATTATTGTAGCTTGCTAAATTATATAAACTTTTGACAGCCCGTTACTGAGTTCATATCTCAGATTCAATTCCTTACTCGATGAGCAAGGGATTATTCTTATTTGCTCAGTGTTGAAACTCATTGTATCCCACTTGTGAGTGTCCCACATTGGAGAAAGAGGAGAGGTACTTTCACTTTATAAGATAGAGGAGTTACTCCTACTATTGCCAATTTTAGTGTGGAAGCTCCAAAGCCTTGTTTGTGGACCAAACTCTCCTCCTCCTTATTCGGGTTGTCCAGCCCCATTTCATATTATTTCGAAATTTAACATGGTATCAGAGCCCAGATTTGTTGGGCCGTTTATAACTGGGCATTTTTGTCAAGCCACTGGTTAAGGGGCCTATATTGGATGTTCATTCCCAAAGAGGATTTATATTGTACCTTCTGGTGTGCTCTAAATTCTAAGGACACTCACAAGTGAGGGGGAGTGTGAAACCCATTGTATCCCACTTGCAGTGGCGGACCCAGGAATTTCCGACTGGTGAGTCACAATCGATAACCAAATATGTAAAAAAAATGTTTTACCAACCAAATAATAGTACTAAAAAATACATCCAAAAACCCAGAAACCATATATCCTCTGTTCGTGTACCCTCTTTCTCAGAAGCAAATCATCAACCAGTTTCAGTGCAATGGAGAATGAACAAAAAAAAGCAGCGACTTTTTGAGCTTGAGATGGGAGGAGAGAGAATGCAATTAAAAAAAATACTACAAAAGCATTTTTCGAGTTTTCATACTTTGAAAGCGTTTCAATAAATCATTATCACTAAATCTAACAAATAAGTCAATCTCAAGAAAAGTGACTTAAACTATCATTCAATA
The DNA here is from genome assembly GCF_001683475.1 of Chenopodium quinoa. Lineage (NCBI taxonomy): Eukaryota > Viridiplantae > Streptophyta > Magnoliopsida > Caryophyllales > Amaranthaceae > Chenopodium > Chenopodium quinoa. Next base: position 11,448,191 of record NW_018743252.1, on the reverse strand, counting down.
GTTTATCGTTTATACCATTCCGCAACCTTTTTTTTTTCTTTACATAAGACTTTTTATTTTATTTTTTACATAAGTCATTAATAATGAAAACATTCATTCCACACTTACAGTCACTATCAGAAGGATCAATGTAGTCTTAGTATTAATTTATTACAATACTAGTCTTAGTAATATTCTAGTTTTTTATTTAGTAAATCAGTAATACAAAAAATAAATTAGATATCTAACTAAAATCTCTAATAACCTAACATTCTAAATTCTAACACCAAAATATTAATATTACACACAAAACAAAAATCTCAATATATACAAATAAATTAAAAAATTATCAATTATACATTAATTATAAATTTAAAAACCCGAATATTTTACCTTGGGTTGGTATAATCAAGGCTAACCCATCCCTTCTTGTCTTTATCCAACTCAAAGATGGGCCAAGCCACAAGTTTCAGAACAGAGCCAGGCTAGTCGTCTTTTAAGCCCAAGACCTCGGCATGCATATGTGCAGTAAGCTATAGCGCCCAATCATGACATTTTTTTTAAAAGGAAAAACTTAGTTTTTTTGGACCCTGGTGAGTCACTTGACCCACTAGGCACAAGGCCAGGTCCGCCTCTGCCCACTTGTGAGTGTCCCAAATTGGAGAAAGAGGAGAGGTACTTCCACTTTATAAGGTAGAGGAGTTACTCCTACTATTGTCAATTGGTTTTTGTGTGGAAACTCCAAAGCCTTGTTTGTAGACCAAACTCTCCTCCTCCTTATTCGGGTTGTCCAGACCCATTTCATATTGTTTCGAAATTTAACACTCAGCACTAACAAAATGAGTATCTAAGGTATTACGTTGCTTCTATAAATGGTATTAATTATCATTAGTACAGCTTTTCGTTAGATTTAATTGGATTGGTAAATTTGGTTTAATGTGCTGACTACAGGATTGTCATTTGATTGTAGAGCAGCAGCTGCAGTTGGCGCTGCTTTAATGATGGGAGACGATATGTACAAGTTCAGCCGATCCCCTAGAGGACTCGATAGTGGTTGAGGATGTCCAAACGAAGAGTTCCTTAGATACACTATAAAGACCGATTGGATTGAACCATCAATGCTTTGATCGATGTTCTTTAATTTGCAATGTATCGGAGGAACTCTTCGTTTGGTCATCCATGTCTATGTTTACATCATGAGATCACTCTTCGCCTCATCGGTGAGGGAATCGCAAGCGTGAGAGTGGATGAAAGACTCTACAGCAATGCTCATAGGTAATAAACAACTCTGAAAACTAATTTCAGGCACTAGAAAGCTGAAAATTAAAGCTAAGGGAGAAAATGATTAAAATAAGCTTGAAACATTAAGAAAAATCATACAAATGAAAACGCAATACTAGCACTTTAATTTTCAGTATCTAGGATGCTAGGAAGCTCAAAACAAGCTAGCACAGAACAAAACTAAAGACTTGAAGTTTCTCTATGTAAACCATTTACTAATCCCTTCGTGTTTTAATAAAGGTTACACTTTCCCTGTCATTTAAATTTAGGTAATTTAATTGACTTAAATAAAAGGAAAATTTGCCCGGAATAATCCCACCTTTAGGCCGTCCACCCAAAATAATCCCACCTTTGGATTATTTTTTAATAATCCGACCTTTATGTCCAATCCGCTCAAAATGGTTCCGGGTGACCAGTAACCGGTTGAAAAGGTTATTTTTTTATTTTTTTAATATACACGTGTCATAACTTGATTTGTCCAAAATAATAAAAATAAAATTAGTAATAAAAAAGTAAAAGCATATACAAAAATAAAAATTAAAAATTTAAAAAAAAAAAAAACCACCTAAGCCACACCACAGCCACCACCATCCCCACCACCACCCTAACCCAGACCCTAAAATACCACCCCACCCAGACCGAAAACCACCGCTCCACCCAACCCGTATCCATCGCCGCCTAGAAACCGACTAATATCCCAACCCAACCCCAAAACCCATTCGAAAATCAAAACCCACCACGCGAGCAGATCTGGGGATGGGGGAGGTCGACGCGCCGAAGCTGGGTTTGAAGGAGTTGGTGGGTTTTCGCGGACGGAGCCTGGGTTTAAGGGTTGGGTTTTTGCGAGGGAAGGAGTGAGGGAGAGGGTTGGTGGTTCAGGGAAGATGGAGGGTAAGTCGAAGCTGGGTTTAGGGGCTGGCTCGCCGGAGCCGCGTGAATGGGGTTGGCTTAGTTTTGTGAGGGTTGCGGGTTGGCTTGGTTCATGTGGGGTTTCGTGAGGGAGGGTCGAAGGGAGGGATTCGAGGGTGGTTCAGGGGAGGGAGTTCGACTGTGGTTCAGGGAGGGGTGGCATGGGGAGGCCGGCGCGCCGGGATTGGTGGCAGGGGAGGTGGTTTGGCTGGTGGGTGGTTTATAAATTAATTAATTGTTTTATTTATTTATTTTTATTTTTTTGGACTAATTGGGTCCCGACATGTGGCTAGTAACTTGCTATAACAAGTTAACTAACCGGTTGGGACCATTAAAAAAGATTGGGGGGTAAAGGTGCGATTATTTAAAAATAATCCAAACGTGGGATTATTTTCAGTGGACGGCCAAAAGTGGGATTATTCCGGGCAATTTTACCTAAAATAAAAGGTTAGTGTGGTAGTTGGAGTATTAATAAATTGTAAACGAAAGAAAGTTGGGTTAATAGTTTAATTAAAAGTAATAAATATGAGAGGAACTAAATAATAATAATAATAATAATAATAATAATAATAATAATAATAATAATAATAATAATAATAATAATAATAATAAGTAATAGTGGGTTTGGATTTGTGTAACACTTATTAAAACACGGCATGCATCTACATTCAGTAAGTGTAATACTTATTAAAACACGGATGGAGTACTTAATAGTAGAACTATCAAAAGCTAACCCAACCCGAAAATTTTACCCGACCCGATCATGACCTTACCTATTCGAACGCGAGAAATTAATTGGTGACTCGAACCCTATATGACTCGAATTGAAATCAACCCGAGACCCGAGTTAACTTTAGGATTCATGACCCGATCTAAGATGACTCAACTCAGACATAACCCATCAATTATTGACCTTAACCGAACCCAAGATTGACCCTGTTACGGTTTAATAATAAGAGTATCATCAAGTTACAACGAGACATCGATCTAAATTTAGCATTTGCTAGGTTTTTATTTTTTTAATATCAAAAATTAGTATTTCTAACTAACAATAATTGATAATTTCTGTTACAAATAGGTAGCCTAATTGTAACGGACATTATCAATTGTCAATTACAAATAGATACCACTACAAGAAATAGGTTGATTTCCGACGGAAGTGTTCCGACGGACACAAAAATCCGTCGCAAATCGCAAAATTTCCGACGGATTTCAAACAGTTCCGACAGAATTTTCGTAGGTAAGTATATTCCGACGGAAAAATCCGTCGGAAATAAAATAATTTCCGACGGAAATTTCCGAATTTCCGTCGCAAAAGGCTTCTGAATAAAATTATTTTACAAAAAATAAAACTTTGTATAAATATCTAACCCTAACCCTTTACCCCTCATTTCAACCCCTTTCCGCCGTTTCATCTCCCCTTTCTCTCTCTTCTCTTTATCTCTCCTCTCTCACTCCTCTCCTTCGCTCTCTTCAGTCTCACTCTCTCCTTTGCTGCGTACTCCCTCTCCTCTTTGTCCTTTTGCTATTGAATTCCGGCCAAGCTAGCCCACAAAGCAACCCCAATTTATTCTCCGACCAATCTCCCGGCGTTTTTTTCATATCTAATTTATGGTTTTAAGGTCAAGTTCGACCATGGAAACGCTAGATCTAGCGTTTTCATGGTCGAATTTGGCCTTATATAACCAATTACAAGACTTTGAATCATTGTGGTAAGTTTTTTGGTCTGAATTTCAAATTTTTTTTTGTTCTGTTTTCATTTTTTTTCGGGTTTAAGTTTACTAAATCGAATATATGTTGTTATGGTAGATGTTGGAGTTCGGGTTTAAGGTGTTGGGATTTTAATTTTTTTCTTTTTTTTTTGTTAATTTTTTCGGGTTCTGGCGGTTGTTTGATGTTGGGTTTCGGCGGTGGTTTTAGGTGGGTGGTGGCGGTGGTCTGTTTTCATTTTTTGTAATTTTTTTCTTTTTTTTGTTAATTATTTTTTCGGTGTATTTTCATTTTTTTGTTCTGTTTTCAAATTTTTTTTCGGGTTTCAAGCTTTCATTTTAATTTTTTTTCTTTGTTTTTTGTTAATTTTTTCGGGTTTGGTGGTAGATCTGGTGGTTGTGGGTGGGGTGGTACATCTGGTGGTTGTGGGTGGTGGGGTGGTTTGGGACTGTTGATACGAGTTAGGGGGCTGGTGGTTGTGGCGGTGTCTAATGTTGGGTTTTTTGGTGGTTGGAGGTGGTGCTACGCCGTGCCGGTGGTGGCGCGGTGTATTTATTTTAAATTTCAGAAAAGCATTTTTCGACGGAATTTTCGTCGGAAATTTCCGACCGAATTGAATCCGTCGAGATTTGCCGACGGATTATTGCAGTGCCTGTAAATATTTTTTCGACGGGAAATTCCGTCGGAATAGTGTTTCCGCGGAAATTTTCGTCGGAAAAGTTCGTTTTTCCTACAACTGGTTTTCTGACAACCTTTTCCGACGGAATTCCGTCGGAAATCCTATTTCCGACGGATTTCAGGGTGTTTCCGACGAAATTTTTCCGTCGAAATTCGGCCTATTTCTAGTAGTGTACCTATTTATATAGCTGTCAATTCGAGTAAACAGGTGGGGTTTGTATCAGGTTAGTGTGGATTTGGTTAATTCAGATTGGGTCAATACGGGTTAATGTCATAACCTATGCAGGTCGGGTTCGGGTTGGGTACTTGAGTAGGGTCACGTCGGGTCATACATCTTATCGGATTTGTGTCAAATTTGGGTCAGGTCTATAACAAGTTGAGTTACATTTGGGTTAGATGAATAATAGATTGGGTTTAATTCGGGTTTTCAAAGGTTAAAATGCGTTAGGGTCATTCTCGGGTTCGAGTCGGATTTGGCTCAATTTAATAATTTGCGAGTTATAATTAGGTCAGGTCATTCTCGGGATCGAGTTGGGTTCAGTTCAAGTCAATGATTTGCCGGTTATATTCAAGTTGTGTTATTTCCAAGTCGGGTCATTCTCAAAATCTAGTCAAGCTTGGCTCAAGTCAATAATTTGCGCGTTATAATCAGGTAAAGTCATTTCCAAGTTGGGTCATCTTCGGGTTCAGGTCTGGGTTTCAAATATTGGGTTAATTTATGTTCCGATTTGATTTTAGGTCGGGTATATCGGGTTCGGGTACAATTTTTGGGCCAGTTTGTTAATAGGTCATGTCTTGACGTTCACGTTTAATAATTATCGATTTTTTCATTTATTGTAAGAGAATATATTTTTTCTAATTATATTTAGCATATGTTCTCTAAATATTGTATATATATTTATTTAGCTAGTCAATATATACATTAATAAATACATATACATTAATTAGAACATATATGCTAAATATATTCGAACAATTAGAAATGAGCAAATAGCTATAATAAGGCCTTGTTCTTTAAAACAATTTTGCTTTACTCAACTCTACTAAGTATACATATGTTCTACTTAAAAATGACAATTAATAATAATAATAATAATAATAATAATCATAATAATAATAATAATAATAATAAATATGTAATAATAAAAATTAAAATTTAATAATGAATAATTAAAAATAACAATAATATTAAATTAATAATAGTGATAAAAATAGTAGTAATTATAATGATGCGGTAATAATAATAATAATAATAATAATAATAAATTATTATTATTATATAATATTTATAATAATAATAATTTACAATTAATAATAATTAATATTGAATAATAATATAATAAAAAAAACAATTAATCATAATAAATAATATTTAAAGATAATATTAATAATAATATTAATTAATATTTAATAATAATAATAACTAATATTTAAAGATGATGAGTATGATGATGATGATAATAATAATAATAATAATAATAATAGTAATAGTAATAGTAATAGTAATAGTAATAGTAATAGTAATAGTAATAGTAATAGTAATAGTAATAGTAATAGTAATAGTTATAGTAATCATAGTAATAATAATAATAATAATAATAATGAAATTTTTTGTGCTCTGCTCTACTCTGCTATTCCCAGAAACTCAAAAGAATAGGGCTTAAGTCTTTGTAAAGAATGTTATGTATTGAACTATTGACTATTGAACTTATCATAAAAACTCGTTTGCACAAGCACACAACTACACAAGTAATAATTTAACTATATAACTACAACCTCCGTTAAATATTAGTTGCAACTTTTAAAATTTTTATATCTCGTAAATAATACCCCAAAGTTGTAACTAATATTTAACGGAGGTAGTATATAATACTAAGGTGGTCTAAATTGAATTTAAAGTGACATTAAATTGGGTCAAGACAATAACAAGTTAAGTTGGGTTCAAATTGGTCAAGAACAATTCAACTTGAATTTAGGTAAGGTCAATAACAAGTCGTGTCGATTCGAATTGGGTTAGTAACAGATTGGGTTGAATTTCAGGTCGGGTTAGTAAAAGGTCGGGTTAAACTCAGGGTCTGGTTAGTAACTAGTTGGGTTGAATTCAAGTCGAGTTAGAAACAAGTCGAGTTAAATTCGGATTTTGATGGGTTTAAACAAGTATGGGTCAATCTCAGTTCAGGTCGAGTTTGGTTCTGGTCAATAGTTCACGGGTTATATTCGGGTCGGATCATCTCAAGGTTGGTTCATGTTTGGGTTTTGATCTCAAATACTTGGGTCTAGGGTTGGTTTCAGGTCGTGTCATATCGAGATCGGGTCACAATTTTTTCCGGAATCAAACAGGTTAGTTAATAATCAGGTTCGAGTTAATTTTTTTAGCCAGGTCAGCTTTTGACAGCTCTACCTATTTGTAACGGACAAGTTAATTAATATTACAAATACAACCTGTTTGTAACAGAAAATTGAAATGTTTGTTACAAATAGGTACCTATTTGTAACAAATGATTGGAATATTTGTTACCCAGCAGTCGTAACCATCATTGTTGGTAACAAATAGGCCATTTTTGTTAGTTACAAATAGCAATTTTTTAATAGTGAATTTATATTTTTTATGTACTAAAAAGCATTACTAAAAATGTCAATGTATCACGTGTACCAATTCTCGCCCTAGAATCACACCACATCATCATTCACACTTATTGTGTTTATGTCATAGTACCAAAATGCATACAAAGAGATTTGAACCTTAAACCTCCTTAAATGAAGACTACAATCATTACAGTCTTAATTACAAATAAATCATGTTCAATATGTCTTGTCTACATAAATATATAAATATATATTTATACTTTTATAATAAAAAGCGTTCCTAAAAATATTTATATGTCACGTAGATCTGCACTAACATTGCGTCATGTCACCATTTAACTAGCATTGTGCCACGTGTAACAATTATTTCATGTCACTTTTAATAAGAACAAAAAAACATTTCCCAAGTTTCAAACATGTGATCTCATGGACATGAGATTACATTATTACCATCTTAGCAAATAATAATTCATGTCATTTATTTACACATAAATCAATATATATTACGTACAAAAAAAGAATAAAAAAATACAAGTAATTATATAGTAACATATAAAACACCCAGGAATAGCCTCAACAAAATAAAGACAATGTTAAGAGATTTTTTTACCAACATTTTGTTTCAAAGAAGTAATCGGTACAATGCCGGGCCTCACGCTAGTTAGATAAAGTGAACTTAATCCAAAACAATTTATTGTTGCCATGAACTCATGATATTATATATTTTATTGACAAATAAAAAGTCAAGAAGTATTTCAATTTATTTAAGTGGAGAAAAAAAATAATAACACCCGGAGCAACATCCAATCACACACTAATTACTTGATTAAAATTGTCAACAAAAGTCTGGACCAGACAAAAGAAAGCCAAGTAGCCAACACTTAAGATGCTAGCATCTAAACATTAATATTGGGTCGTTGACCCTTGGGCCTGGACAGCGGCTAATGCCATGCCATAGGGACGGGCCTTGCTAAGAGGCCTAGGACACATTTCAAACAATATTCAACTATAATCTTGTTAATTTTTTAGATAATACCAATAGGGTTTGAATAACCTAAGCAAAAAAGAGGAGATTTTGGTCCACGATCATGCCCCAATGAAGTTACATGCTAAAATCAATTGATTACGGTAGGATTTACTCCTCTATCTTATAAAGTTAAATAATATCTTCTCCTACTACGATGTAGGACATTCAAAAGTGAAAACTAAAATAGGTTTCATCAAATCTAAAGTTGTGGAGAACCTTTTATATACACTCGGGTGCATATAAATATAAGTGTACCCAAAGAGTATATTAAATGAGCATAATATGACCTTGCTACCGGGTGTATATAACAATTTTCAAAAGTTTTGAGTTGTCAGTCTTCAAACATACAATTAATTGATTTATGTTTGACAAAAGTCACAAAACTATTCAAATCCAAATAAAAAGGAATGAAGTAGAATAGTAGATGTGCCAACTTATGGCTCAGTTAGCCCATGGTAGTTGTGTCTTGGTAGCCCATGTCCATGTTATATTTTTTTAATGGGCTGTGCATATAAGCGGTGAACACAATGTCCTTGGTGCGTATACACTTGAAAAAAAATTATTTATTCTCTGATTTTGATATATTATTTAATCTAGTTTTATAATAATAAGAACTAGGTTAGAACCCTGCGATGCACAATTTATATAAAACCTATTTTTAATTTGTACATTTTAAAAATAAATCGCTATTATACATAAATATAAATAAGAATTACGTATATTTTGTAATTTTAAATTTTTATATTTTCATCAAAATTATAATATAGTATCTGTGTTCAACGTTATCTAATTCATGGTTCAATGTAGGAGGTCATTTATTAGTGTGCTATTTAAAATTGTTTCAATTTTCTACGATAAATTGATAGGTTTTAATTGTAATGTAGAAGCTTCCAATATTTAAATTTCAAAAATGTTAAATATGATAGCTCTACTAAAAAAATAAAATAAATTAATAAATAAAAGATGACATCATCATTGCATTTAGGCAGGAAATTTTTTATTGAAAAAGCGACACGTGGGCAATTGGTGACGTCAGCAACTTCTGTTTTAGTAATAGTTAATACGGAGTAGATTTTTATCTGAGGATAAAAGCTACTCTGTTTTTATTTAATTGACACCATTTTATTATCACGCTTACCAACGTACTTTTTCAAAGATTAATATCTTTAATTCTCGACATTGTAAAATTATAAAAAATAAAAAAATAAAAAAAAAGTGAAAAATATACCTTAAATGATTCAAACAAGATCTCACTTGATCGTATTTCATCGTAGCTATAAATCACAAAAGTTAATCAAAGTGTGATTTGTTAATAGTGTAAAAGTCAAATAGTGTCGACTAAAATAACTGAGGAAGTATATCTTACTAATTAACAAAATAAAGCTATATATTACGGAGTATTATTATCTTTCTTTCAAGTTAAACTGTAATTTTGTATTCCATTTTCATAAAGATTGCCAAAGAAAATGTTTTTTTTTACAACAGATACAAACAAATAACATATTAATAATAAAGCTAATAAAATTCACCGCCGCTTCCCCAGCAATTTGATGAGCTCGATGAACGTGCGAACGATCTGCCTTATGTATCCTACAATACAGAAAGGTTGAGCCAAGTAGTTGAATCTTGCGAATAAGCCAGAGGTAATCCACATCACCATGGCCATCCCCCCGAAGAAGAGTAACCAGATTATAGGAATCCGTAAAAACCGTGATAGATTGAAACCGACGATCCGAATCCCATTGAAGCCCATACAGGCACGCCAAAGCTTCGGCATGTAAAGCAGAAGTACACACCCCGAAGTTACTTCCTCCAATTATTCGAGCATCCAAAGGATCATTATTATCCAAACACCAACCCATCCCAGCATGACGAGACTCTTGAAACCAAGCACCATCAACTTGTAGTGACAGTAAAGTACCGTCCTGGTTACTCTAACCTAGCTGAACAAAGTAAAACCCTGGCAGCGAAGATGCACCTACGTCACCTCCAACAATAGTAAGGGAATTAGCCAAATCTGTCGAGGATACAAATACTGAATGAGTGTCCATGACCTCAACAAACTGTGAATCAAAGGACCTGGAAGCAGAAGAATCCCTAAAGATTCTGGCATTCCGACATAACCACAAACACCAAAGCATGCCAACAAAGGAACCTAAGAGAGCACTGGAAGGGCCATCCTGACTAATAAAAAGTCGGATATAATATTGGATCAAATCTGAAAGAGAAAGGTGTCCATTAAATTCTGAGCGGATACCAAGGCATCCACCCCTCCAAACTGAGCGTGCATTAAAGCACATTCTAAACAGATGCTGTAAATCCTCAAGTTATGAATGACAGAGGTCATATGTCACATCCGAAACTGGAACACCTCTGTGATGAAGTTCCACCTTAACTGCTAGTGCCCAATGGAGTAGTTTTCATAGAAACAACTTCCATTTTGGTTGTAACTGGAGAGACCAAAGTACCTTCCAGAAAGAATGAGAAGAAGAAAGAGTAGCCTCTGGATAAAATTGTTGTTGAAGAATTGCGTAGCCCATTTTTACCGAATACCTACCCGAACGAGTACCTGCCCAATAGCGGAAGTCTTCTTGAGTCGACTCAGGTGCTTCCAATGCAAGGATTGCAGATGAATCCGCAGGCACAAACCAGTCGAGCACTTTAGTAGAATCCCACCCCATTAACTGAGGATGGATGAAAAGACTAACTGATTAGGGGATTTTGCTCCCACCAATCGGAATGCGCCACGTGGACCAATCAGGTCCTGCCAAGTGTCCCCAAGTTGGAACAGCCAGGGCTTCCCACGTGGCACGCGCTTATTCGTCCACCTTGGACCTGTTATGTCACGACATGTGGCATACTCCATGCCTAATGGAGAAACCGGCCACCCAGGCCCAACTTCCGAGGGAAGCCCAATCGGCCCTAGGTTTACCTAAACCTAGGATGGGCACGTTTCCCAAGGTTATAAATACCTCCCTTAATCCTCATTAAGGGGGATTACGGAAAAAACATATTAATTACACACAGTAATAACCGGCTGATCTCGCTAACAAAGCAGATTACCTACATTAAACACTCTCACCTAGAGAGACCCAATCACTTTAATTTCCGCATTAATTACTCCTTAATCAGGTACTAACTTGACCGTTGGAGGCGGAGCTCACAGGAGTCTCCGTTATTTTGCAGGTACAGACGTCCGGTGCCAGTCTCGGAATTGTAACTCTCCCGCAGGACATCAGAAAACCCCGAAACATTTGGCGCCGTCTGTGGGGAGAGTACTTCTGAGATGGCATCCAAGTCTGTACCGACTCCTGAAGAGAGGCGTCCCCTAGACGACCCTCAAGTTCAGTCGGACCATGATACCGAAAGTGAATTTGAAGTTGAAGCTCATACAGCTTCAGACGGGACCCTAAGGGCCCGACGTACCCGTCATACCGAAAGGAGGGAACGGGAGCATCTTCAAACAGGAAGCGAGCCAGCAGGCGCACCGCCTGTTCGGCAACAGCCGACTGATGGGTCTGCTCCCATCACAAGGAACGAACTCATGACCTTCATGAGGGACTTCAAGGGAGAGATTCAAGAGTTGATCAACAAGAAGCCGCCTGCTCCAGTCAAGGAGCAGTCGGCCAAGAAACCCTCCACTTCACTGAAGAGGAAGCCAGTTCAAGGGCGAGAGGCGACACCTCATCCTAAATCTAGGAAGCGGGAGCCACCTGCCCTTGATTTCACAAAATTCCGTTATCCTACAGGAAATAGGAAACCTGTTCGTCATATTCAGGCGGACGGGTCGAAGCAAACATTCACAGATGCTCGGCTACTACTAGAGCAGAAGAAGAGTGACCGATTGTCAGAGTCGGCCTCTACTTCAAACTTTCAAGACAGTTTGCGAAATGCCTCGATGAGGCATACTCAGTCGTATCATGAGAGTCAGTCAGGCGGCACCTCCCGTCAGTCCGGCTTTCATAGCGACCAGGCGGTACCTAACTTACCCTTTGTGCCGCAACAACAGTATTTTTTGCAGCCACCTCCGTTTGGTGGACCTGCAGCAAAAAACGTCCAACCTATGGACTGGCAGCTACGGTTGCTTAGACTTGGTGAACAGCCGTCGGCCTTCTCCAAGGAAATTACTGAAGCCGCTCAGCCGGCCAAAGTGAAAAATGTACTAGTAGGCGCCTATGACGGCACTACTAACCCAGAAGACCATCTGATGGCATTCACCAACCTAATGTACCTTCAAGGGTTGGATGATCCCACTTGGTGCAAGTGTTTCCCAGCGACTCTCAAAGGAATCGCACAGCAATGGTTCGGCAACCTGCCGACTGGTTGTGTAAATAGCTTCAGGACGCTTGCTTACTTATTTGCCTCCAACTTCGCCATGAACATCCCTGCGAAGAAAACGACCCTTGATTTGGGAACAATTCAGCAGGGCGAGAAGGAGGGGCTTCGTTCTTACATCAGGCGGTTTAACCTGATGAGAATACAGATTCAAGGGTTACCGGATGAGGTAGCTTATACTGACTTTTTCAGAGGTCTCAAAGACGGGTCTACCTTCAAATTTGATTTGGTTCGAAAGAGGGTGGAGACTCTTCAAGAGGCCTTGATTGAAGCAGAAGCCTATATACAGGCGACTGATCTTTGTACGATAAAACAGTCGGACGGAAACGGTTCGACAAAAGAGAAGGACGACAGAAACAGTCGTCTAACAAAGATGAGAAAAGAAAAGAGGTCTGGGCGGCTGATTCCTCTAAACAGCCGGCCCAGAAAAAGAAAAAAGAATTCAAACCATACTCCCCAAAGTAGGCGTTTAACAGGGATAACCAGTTTATCCTAAAAGAAATCAAGGGACGGATCTCAATTGAGAAGCCGGTCCCCATGAAGGGTTCTGCAAACAACCGGAACCAAGATAAATTATGTGCTTATCATGATGATGTTGGTCATCACACCAATGACTGCATCAGTCTCATGCGGTACCTAGACCGCCTGGCTGAGCAAGGTGATCTTGACACTTATGTCAAGAAATCTACGGGGAACACTTCCTCAAAAAAGCAGTCGGCCAAAAAGAATCAGCAGGTCGACAGCTCTGATACAGATGATGCAGTCGTCTACACCATTGCAGGCGGCTTCTCAGGAGGCGGCCCCACTATTAGGGGCAACAAAGACAATATCAGGCGGTTAGATATAAATTCCGTTCACCAAGAACGGTCGTCCAAATATTCATTTCCTGAGATTGTCATCACTGAAGAAGATCTAGGAGGGGTAAGGGGGCCGCATGACGACCCTCTCGTTATTGAATGTAAAGTGGCCAACCAGAGAGTTGGCCGAATCCTCATAGATACCGGAAGCTCCTCAGATCTCATCAGTAGCAAATGTCTGTCGAAATTAAAATATCAGACTGATTGCATACATCCGGCCTCCCACCCTTTAGTAGGGTTTGGAGGAGGAGTCGTCCACCCACTGGGACGAGTAGATTTACCCATCCGCCTAGGTGAAAATGGGGAAGGACGACACATGGTAGTCCGGTTCCTGGTAGTAGAGGAACTCTCGGCCTACAACATGATTCTGGGTCGACCTACCCTGAATTATTCCAAGACTGTTATAATCCCATCTCTTATGTTGCTCAAGTTTGAGAGAGATAATGGAACAGTCAGCTCCCTAAGGGGAGATCAGAGGATGGCCCGAGAGTGCTATCTCTCGGATGTCAAGCCCACTGTTATGGCTACTGGGTCAAGCGGTGAAAAAACAGACCTTGACAAGGACAGTGCGCCTGTTCAAGAAGCTGGCGGCAAAAAGAGAAAGGCATCCCAGACAGGGGCCGCAAGAAAAGCAAGAAAATAGCAATCATTGGCAGAGGAGCGGCCGGATGAGTTCCGCCCTCAGCCGGCTGGTGAGCATGCGGACCTGATCTTAAACGACTCACGTCCTGACCGAACAGTCAAAGTTGGGACGACTGCTCTGAGAAACCTTGGTGACAACTTTCACAAACTATTGAAAGAATACAAGGACATCTTTGCATTCGAAGTCCATGAAATGCCAGGCATTAGTCCTGATCTGGCGATACATAAACTCGCCGTGGATCCGAAAAAGAAGTCGGTACGGCAAAAGAAGCGGAACCATGGCGAGGAAAGAAGTCAGGCGGCGGCCGCCGAAGTTAAAAAATTACTTGATGCAGGGTTCATTCGGCAATGTTACTTCCCAGACTGGGTTGCAAATGTGGTGCTTGTTAAAAACCGAATGGCACCTGGCGAATGTGTGTAGACTACACAGACTTAAACAAGGCGTGCCCCAAAGACAGTTACCCTCTGCCTAAAATTGATAACCTGGTCGACTCAACAGCCGGCCATGCCTTGATGAGTTTTATGGACGCCTATTCTGGTTTCCATCAAATTCCTTTATGGAAGAAAGATCAGGAGAAGACGGCCTTCGTCACTGATCAGGGGTTATACTGTTACACGGTCATGCCGTTTGGTCTTAAGAATGCCCCGGCTACCTTCCAACGAATGATAAACACTGTGTTCTTTGATCAGATTGGAAGAAACGTCGAGGCATACATTGATGATATGATTGTCAAGACTAAACTTCAGAAAGATCATCTGTCGGACCTTCGAGAAACTTTCGCCACACTCAGGCGGCACCATGTCATGCTCAATCCCAAGAAATGTGTCTTTGGAGTTGAGTCTGGGAAATTTCTCGGATTCCTTATCAATCAGAGAGGAATAGAGGCGAACCCTGAGAAGGTGCAGGCGGTCATTGACATGCAGTCGCCTCGTACCATCCGAGAGGTTCAGAAGTTAACAGGTTGTCTGGCGGCCTTGGGAAGATTTCTAAGCCGATCAGGCGACAAATGCCTATACTTTTTCCAGGCAATTAAGAAAAAGGCAAGGTTTGAATGGGGGCCGGATGCTGAGGCCGCCTTCCAGAAATTAAAAGTTCACTTGCATTCCTTGCCGAGGCTGGTCAGCCCTTTGCGCAAAGAGGTTCTCTACATGTACCTGGCCGTCTCTGATCATGCGTTAAGCGCTGTTCTCCTTGCTGAAAGGGACGGCTGTCAGCTCCCGGTCTACTTTGTCAGTCACGTACTGAAAAATGCCGAGTTGAGGTATCCCCTAGTGGAGAAATTTGGTCTTGCACTCTTCATGGCTGTTAAAAAATTGAAGCCCTACTTTTTGGCACATGCAGTCGTCGTGTATACAGACCAACCTATCAAGCGGCCACTGACCATCATGGAGTCGTCAGGCCGAATGATCAAATGGGCCATAGAAATACAGAGCCTCGAAGTTACATTCGAGCCTAGAAAAGCAGTGAAGGGGCAAGCCTTTGCTGATTTTATTGTAGAAATGACTCGTCCTCCCGACTCTCAAGTTCCAGACCAAGTATGGAAGGTATATGTGGACGGAAGCTCTACTTCAAATGGTTGTGGAGCAGGCGTCATATGTCAGTCGCCAGAGGGCGACAGGTACGAGTATGCTCTACGCTTCAGTTTTCAGGCTTCAAACAATGAGGCAGAATATGAAGCTTTACTAGCCGGGATCCGCATGTGCAAGGCGGCAGGGGCAAGAAAATTAGACGCCTGTTCCGATTCACAATTGATAGTGAGTCAGTACAATGGCGAATACGAAGCAACCCATCCGGCCATGATCAAGTATTTACAGGCGGTCCGACAAGCAGTCGGCTCCCTTGAGGATTTCCATCTAATCCAAGTGCCGAGATCAGAAAACAACCAGGCGGATGCACTGTCAAAATTAGCATCATCCGCCTCCTCTGATACTCCTCGAACTGTTTTTTGGGAAGTAATGGAGAAGAGAAGCATCGAGGAAAACCCTATTGGAATCCTAGACAGAAGCTCAACCTGGATGGATTCAATCAGGGCATATCTGACAAACGGTACGCTGCCGGATGATCCTCAACAGGCGGCAGCACTGAAAAAACGAGCCACCTGTTTTGAAATGATAAAGGGAGAACTTCACAAGACGGGGTACCTTCAACCCTTCTTAAAGTGTGTTACTCCAGAAAGGGACGAGAGATACTAGATGATCTTCACTCTGGTTACTGTGCTTCTCATATAGGCGGTAGGATGTTTGCTCAAAGGGCAAGGCGGCAGGGCTACTTTTGGCCTACTTTGGAAGCAGATGCAATGGAGATGGTGAAAAAATGTGACAAGTGCCAAAGGTTTGGCAAACTAATTCACCGTCCGGCTACTGACCTCACTACCATTCACAGCCCACTACCGTTCTCTAAGTGGGGCATGGACATTCTGGGTCCATATACGCCTGCTACAGGCGGAAAAAGGTACATACTTGTTGCCGTCGACTACTTCACTAAATGGGTAGAGGCGGAGGCTGTAAAGGGAATCAAGACGAAAGATGTAATTTCATTCATTTGGAAAAATGTCATCACTCGGTTCGGGGTTTCCATGTCTATGGTTTTTGATAATGGTCCTCAATTTGAGACGCCTGTTCTCAAAAGCTGGTTGGGTGACCAAGGAATTGCAAACTACTTTGCATCTGTCGGCCGTCCACAAGCAAACGGCCAGGTAGAAGCCTTTAATAAAATCATCTCAGACGGTCTCAAGAAAAAGATTGAACGAGCAGGCGGCCTATGGGCGGATGAACTACCACATGTTCTCTGGGCCATTAGGACGACTGAAAAAGGGGCGACTGGAGAAACTCCATTCCTCCTAACTTATGGTGCGGAATCTGTTCTTCCAATAGAACACTACGAGCCGACTCTTCGAGTAATGCTATATGACGAAGAGGCAAACTGGGAAGTCATGCGCCTGGCATTAGACTCACTTCCTGAAAAGAGGGGCAATGCTGTCTTGCGCCATGAGATCTATCGCCTGAGAATGACTAGATCATACAACAAAAAAGTACACAGGCGTCCACTCAAAGTAGGGGACTTTGTACTTAGAAAAATGGAAGCAGTTGGTAGGGCTAATGAGTCTGGCAAACTAACTCCCAACTGGGAAGGACCCTACCGAATCTATGAGGAAGTCAGGGACGGTACCTACCGTCTGGAAACACCAGACGGACAACCGTTGCCTCGAACTTGGAATGTAGATAATCTTAAGAAATATTTCTTTTAAATGATGTAAATAGTCAAGAGCTACTTAATAAAAGTGCACTTACTATTCAAATTTGTACTAAGAGGGGCACGCTGACTAACAAATAGTCGGCTACTCTCCGTGTTTAATTTTACTTACGAGGGGCATGCCGTCTGTACCTTTACAGTCGGCTACTCTCCATTGAGTTTTTCACTCTATCTTCATAGGGGCATGCCGTCTGTAACTTTACAGTCGGCTACTCTCCATTGAGTATTTTACTCACAATGGGGGCATGACGTCTGGGCATATAGTCGGCTACTCTCCATAAGAAGATGGCCGACTGATTCCAAACACATAGCCACCCCCCTAATACTTAGCTAAAAAAATTAGGGCCTGGCCGACCCTGTGCCTAACAGGCGGCTACCCTCCTTTTACTTAGCACCTACATTCACCAAGAACATACCAAGGCCACTGGCCGAATGATCAGACCAGGCGCCAAGCCAACTGATCAAATCTACAAAACTAATACGACCTGTCCCAACATCATAGCAGGCGTCCGACGGCATCCCTCCGGATGAAATTCGTCGCAGAGAGCAGCTCCCTTTTGGGTGGAACAATGTTCTATAAACTAATTACACGGCACCTATACGACTCTCCCCAAGGGCAACCACGTAGCCGTTTTCGAGACAAGGATAACTCTATCACTAACCAAACCAGTGGTAGTAGTTGACATCTGAGTCAGATGACCGCTTGTATTACTTGGGATAAATGCAGGGGGTACCTATTGAGTTAATAGCCAACAAACATTGGCGAATCAAGGGGTCTAGCCGGCCTACGCCGCCTGGTATCTCTACTTCTCAAACAAAAGTGACGGCCACTGAGTAACTCCAACGTTAACTCATAGTCACTCCCTCAAATTTGGTATGGAACCTAAAAGGTTTGAGTCGTCCGCCTGTTTTTAACAAAAAGGGGCACTCAAACCCCTATTCCTACTAGGTAACCTATTGAGTTAATAGCCAACAAACATTGGCAAATCAAGGGGATCAGCCGGCCTCCGCCGCCTGGTACCTCTACTACTCAATCTAGATTGTGACGAAGACTAAGTAACTCCTATGTTAACTTAATAGTCACTCAAACTTAGTATGGAGCCTAAAAGGTATGAGTCGTCCGCCTGTTTTTAAAAAACAGGGGCTCTCAACCACTACTCTTGTTAGGTTAACAAATTATGAGTTAAAAGCCAACAACATTGGCAATAAAGGGAAACAACCGGTACCCGCCGCTTGTTATCTCTACTACTCAATTCCTTGGCGACTAGGTAATACTCTATTTACTTGGTCAGACCACTTTCCTACTTGGTTAAATTTACAAATGACAGGACCGCCTGCCTAAAAAGGATCCAGACAAAATAGTTCGAATACTGATTGGATAAAGGGCCGACTGATCGTCTATCCTGGAAACAGACAACCAGTCGTCCAGGGGCATAGGCGGCGTACTAACTCTCCGTACCTGTCTGCAACGTTCGGCCATGTAAAACAGTCGGTCTAGTGAACAATTGGATATTAGATATGGAATACTTAGACAAATTTGAAGCAAAACAAAAATTCATTAAAAATAAGCCGGTCATTAAAGACCAGCAAAATATTCAAAGCCCCGGCCCCCTGGCCGGGTAAATACAAAGCAAACGGCACGCAGGCCGTGGAAAGAATACATAAAGCTTAAGAAGGGGGCAGTTCAGTATTAGCAGTTGCCGCCTGGTCAGCACTCTTCTTGCTGGACTCGGCTTCAGCTGCATCCTTTTTTGATGCCTTACCCCCAAGCGGCACAAGCGCCACTACCGGCTTCTCCTCCTCCTCCAACGCTTCCCCCAACGCCTCTTCTTCAGCAGCCGCCAGGATCTCTTGATTATATGTTTCCGAACACTGGCGGTACGTTCTTTCCCAAGAGGCAAAGTCGGCACTGGGGAAGAGGCGGCTTCAGGTCATGCGCTGGATTTGAGCGGAGTCTTCCATCATCTCCCGGACCAGCTCTTTCTTCTCTTGCTCGGCCTTTTCCGAAAGCTCTTGGGTAAGACTCTTCTCCTGGGTCACCAGGCGTTCCTTTACGCTGGCCAAGGATTTCTCCATGGCTTCGTAAGAGTACATTTTCAGGCGAAGAGGTTTCAGCTCGGCCTAGAGATTTGTGATGGTCGCCTCCAGCTCGTCATTCTTCTTCTAGGCCGCCTCTAACTAAGCCCGAACAGCGGCGGTAGCCTGCGCCTGATAATAAAGAATATCAATTGTCAGTACTTCATTTTGGGCAATTTGAAACATTGCCTTATCACAGTCAGAGGCGGCCATAGCTTTTGCAGCCTCTACCTCTTTGTTCTTCCGATCAAGCGGCTTGGGAAGGCCGTTAACTCGGAGCAGGGCCTAAGTACAAAAAAACAGGCATCCGTTTCCAAACAAAAAAGAAAACAGGCGTCCAGAAATTCAAATACTCAAAAATATGCTAAGTATACCTCAGCAAGGACCCCTGCAATCCCGTCAAGGTCAAGGGTGCCGACACCCCTGACCGCCTCCCTTTCAGCTGGAGGAACTGCCCTGATCATAGACTTGGCCATTTCTACCAAGTCAGGCTCCTGGGGGCCGGCTGCATCAAGCATAAACAAACGGATTAGACTTAGTAACAAAGGGAGCAAGTCTAAAATTTACAAGGACAACTGCATACCTCTAGGTGGCCCAGTTGGAGTTTTAGAAGAAGTGGCCGGCTGTTTCTCAGCCGCCACCTGTTTCCTGGCAGAACCAGGAGAGCTCCCAACAGTCGTCTTCCGGGCCTTGGGGTCCGGCTGTTGGGAAGATGAAGCTCTTGGAGCACCCGTCTAAAAAAGAAGAAAAAATCAGTATATGCATAAACACTCCAAAAAGAGGGTGAAAGGTTCGGAGCTCACCAAGGGTGCCCCCTTCTTGGGAGAGTCGGTTGAAGCTTGTTGCATAATAGAGGCCCGCAACATGGCCGCCGCAGTCTTAGAGGCGGTGATTTTGCTCATGGCGTCAGCTGCAAAAACAAACAGCAAAGTTAATAAAAGATAAACAAATGTATGGAACAACAGAGTATTCGACAGGCCGACTACCTCTTGAGCACCGACTGCTAAGGCCGCAGGCGGCCAAAAAGTACTCGTCATAGAGCCACTTGAAGCTCGGGACGCAGTGCAGGGGTACTTGCTCTCGTATCCCTGAAGTAGAGTCGACCCTCGACTCTACTTTAAAGAGTCCTTTATCAAGGATCACTTTCTTAGCCTTGGGGGGAACAGGCGGCATGCTACGGCCGCCTGCAAGAAGGGGCGGATTCCTGTTCCACCTATTGAAGCGCTTGTTCTGCTCAATGTCAGAACTCTCAATGATAAGGAAGGTGCTCCGCCAGTCCTTCCATTTGTTTGCTTTACCTCTCGTCATGAGGTAGCCCCTGTGGCTCGTCAATTGATACCAGCCGGTACCGCCTGTCTTAGGGGTCCGGCTGAGATAGTTCATATGGGCGAAAGCCTCGAAGCTCGGCTCCACCCCGTGCAGTTCGCACCCGGCCACATAGCCGAGTACGTTGACCCAGGAGTTTGGGGCTAACTGCCATAACCCCAACTCATACCCATCCAAAATCCGCTGAAAAGCCGGATGTAATGGGAAGCGAAGCCCTGCCTTGATTGCCGCCTCGTAGCAGCCAAAGCAGGAGCTTTCATAACTAGAACCAGCCGGCCAGACGACTGTGTCTTCTGGATCCGGCACAAACACTAGAAAGTCGGGGCCCATGGTGTGGTTTGCAATAAAGCTCTCCACTTTCTCTTGCATGGCTGTGATTCGGCCCCGAGGTACCGTGCAGTAGTAGGGGGTATTTAGCTCTCGGTAAGAGGCGGATGGTTCCGCCCAATTGTCCCCCTTCTCAACTGCGTGAGAAAGTCTCGCCTCTTGCAGGCGGCTGTTTTTCTCTTCTGTACCCAAAGAAGCATGGCCAGAAGAGCTTGACTCGGAATCGTCCTCCGACGAGTCTGAAGAGGACGACTCCTCCCCTCTCCCGGAGGGGCCCGCCTCCTCTCTTTGAAAAGGAGCAGATATGTTAACTGTTAAATGGGAAGGGGTCACTATGACTCCCCCCACAGAATTGTCGGCATCCAGGCCGCCTTGTTTCACTTCCACATCTGGCGCCTGGTCAGATGTTTCACTAATCGGCACCCTGTGGGAGGAGCCGTCTGAATTTGAGATCCTAGCTGTCTTTTTCGTTCTGGCCATCCTGCTCTGCATAGACACAGATACAGTCGGACTTTGTATAAAGGGCAAAGATGGGTCCGGAAAAGGGCAGGCGGCACTCCTAGTCCTAGATTCAGCCGTCCCCGGTGACCGGCTGATCACTAACCTAGGTCGTGTCGTGTGCTTCCGTGGTGCCATTTCAGAAAATAAAAAGAAAATTAAGAGTAAGAGAACTGAGTTACCTGAACGAGTGACGGTTGATGAAGTTCTGAAAATCTTGTGCAGTCGGCTTGTCAGAACAGGCGGTAGGCTGAAAAGGTCCAAAATGTCAGAGCAAGTTCAGGGGTCCGAATGTTCTCAAATAGTTCTCAAAGTGTGAAAATGACTCAAGACAACTCTCCCTTATATAGGCGAAGTGAGAAGGCGAAGGGTCACTTTCAGAATTCAAAATTTGGGCGGGAAAATCTCTCGTCCTTTCGCCGACTGACAGCTGTAGCAGGCCGTCGCCTGTTACAGTGCGACACCTGTCACAGGTAACACGTGACCAATCACGTGCCACCTGTGAGGGGCAAATGATTAGGGGATTTTGCTCCCACCAATCGGAATGCGCCACGTGGACCAATCAGGTCCTGCCAAGTGTCCCCCAGTTGGAACAGCCAGGGCTTCCCACGTGGCACGCGCTTATTCGTCCACCTTGGACCTGTTATGTCACGACATGTGGCATACTCCATGCCTAATTGAGAAACCGGCCACCCAGGCCCAACTTCCGAGGGAAGCCCAATCGGCCCTAGGTTTACCTAAACCTAGGATGGGCACGTTTCCCAAGGTTATAAATACCTCCCTTAATCCTCATTAAGGGGGATTACGGAAAAAACATATTAATTACACACAGTAATAACCGTCTGATCTCGCTAAAAAAGCAGATTACCTACATTAAACACTCTCACCTAGAGAGACCCAATCACTTTAATTTCCGCATTAATTACTCCTTAATCAAGTACTAACTTGACCGTTGGAGGCGGAGCTCACAGGAGTCTCCGTTATTTTGCAGGTACAGGCGTCCGGTTCTAGTCTCGGAATTGTAACTCTCCCGCAGGACATCAGAAAACCCCGAAACACTAACGGTGTGAGCTGCAGAGGTAGCCAATTGGATTCCGGGTTTAAACTATGGAATGCGACCTTTGACCCATTTAGCCAAACCATCAAGAGTAGACCTGTCGTTACCAATTTTCCAGTTGCACCCCTGTTTTAACAGGGAATCTGCCTTCAGTAACCCCCGAAGACTATACGAAAGACGCCCAGAAGAGGTAGGGCCAGTATGAGGGTTATTGGAGAGAAAGGTCGTTCGAGCACTGTAGACACCTGAAAATGTCTCCCTAAAACCAAACCCGATGATGAACAACCTTTCACCGCCATTTTTGGTCGGGTTGAGTATTTAATCTTGGAGTGCTTAAATCCATATTTCCATTTCATAAAACAACCCAACTCCTAGCTCATTTCCCCAAACCATAACTTATTTTTCTCTTTTCGTGCCTTTAAACCCAAAATAATTCATTTTGTGTCCTTTAAAATCATTCATTTCGTGTCCTTTTCATAAAAATGTTTAATCCAGTTTATTTTGGTCCATAATCTGGGTCTAATGATTTAATATTAGATGGGGTTTGAAAAGAGATTTTCAACGATATATTATAAGCCCAAATCCAAGTTATAACGAATAAGTTATGGCCAAAATACTGAACTGAGCCCAAACCGAACCCAAGCCCATCTTATCTACGACCCAATGATCATGTGGAGGGTCCAAGTTATTTAATCCAATTCCTAAACCAATTATGATTAATTAGAAGCTTCTATAAGTTTCTACAAGATTTAAATTATCATTTTTAAAAAGATAAGATTAAAAAGTTTGAAATTGAATAAAACTTTTCTTTTTGAAAATCCTATTCCTATCCGAATTGAAAGACGTTCAAAGATAGTAAGATATTATTTTTGTTCCTCGTATTTTTTACCCAAATTTTATATAGTTGGATAGCCCTTGAAAGTATCTTTTCATCGATATATTATAATATCAATTCCGAGCTATAACGGAAAAGATATGAATAAAATATCAAACCCTATCCAAAACTGACATTGTCTCACTCTTTCGACCATATCTTTTATTCTATAAAATATTTTAATCTGTATCTAATTAGGTTAGAAATCAGACTTAAAGAAATTTCCAACTATATCTTATTTATTTTATTGCGATTTCTGGATCAAAAGATATGATAAAAACAAAAACCGCAAAAATTGTTGTGTATCGCAAGAGTTTTATCCGATTCAAATTCTTATCTTGTTTTTTCGACCCTTATTTTTTCTCTATAAATAGAGGTCATAACTCCCCTTTTCCAATCATCAACAAGCTTGATCATCAAATAATTCTCTTCTTCCTCTTTATCCTAAACACTAGCCTCTATATTCTTCTACTATTTCTTCCTTTAAGCACTCCAAGGAGTCCATATATATAATACCCAAAGTTCTATACTTAAACCAAGGCGTGAAGGGTATAATTGTCTGAGGGTTTGGACCAAATCAACTCTACTTTTTATTTGATTTAATTTAATTTGATTTATATTTTAATTGAAGTTACTAACAGTTTATTCATGATGTAGCAATTTAAAGGAAAGGCGGAAAGTGAGTAATTAATCACTTAATTACTCTTATTTTTATTCTTGTTGCTAGTATCATGATTAGGGTTATTTTATATTTGATTTGACTAATGCTATTATTGTTAAATTGCTTCCAATATTAATGCTTATTTTCTGATCACCATATTGCATGTTTAAAGGGAATATGTAATTGAAATCACGCCTAATAAGATAATTTGGACGACCGGTTTAGGTTCCTTTTTAATCTTGTTGTTTAATCAAGTGATCACAAATTTTATAGAATTATTTGTTGCATTAATATTAAACAAACTTAGCTTAATTATAGTTTGGAGCAAATTGAATATTTTGTTTGCATGCCTTTGAGATCGCAAGAATCACTTTTCACTATAAGAATCGAGTAGAGGCCAATACGGGCGAATGTGACTCCATGACTCACTTCGTACCATCATCCCCGATCCTCCTTTCGTGGTTCCGAACCATATGGAGTTAGTAATCTCATGGGTTATGAATGGGGTGTAACCTTCACGGGTCAATCGTTGTTGCCTATAGTTGTCCCTTATCGTGGTTGCCTTTCTATGTCCGTGAACGGTTTACAAGTTCCTTAAAAACTTGTTGGCGGCTCCCTACTTTCCTTTTCCCTAATCGTATATGTCAATTCCCACTTCATAAAAGTGCCAAGCATATTCACTACATGCTTAACGTAGGCGCACTTCGAGCGATGACTACAATTTGGCGACTCCACTAGGGAGGATTCTTGGTTATTTATCGATTTGAATGATCGGTATTTAACTGAGATGAGTGGATGAGACTTGAAAGATTCGTGAATTGTATTCCTGCGATTTAATTGGCTTTGTCACATATGCATATGCATTTTAGCTTACCTATTTTGCCACAATAGTACGTGTTCTATGTATGTGGCTAGCCCGGGGGATTTATTCTCTATCAACCCGAAAACGCTCATGGCAATAAGGGTTCATCCGAGTTTTTAAATCCACCAAAACCGTGGAGTCGAGTTTGATTTCATCACGAACTCGGGGAGCCTCCCGTTGGCATACACCCTCAAGGGAGGCTGTCTTGCTAACGCGTCCAAACTCTTAACCATGGTACCCTTTGACACCCAAAAGCTTGACCATAGTCGAACATAGAACTTGACTTTAGGTTGCGAACTTCATTGCATCATGCGTGACAATATGCTTATATGTGCATTTTTTTATTGAATTTTTTTAATTATTTTTTTTTAGTCGAGTCATAGATTTTTTATTTTTAATTGAGTCAACCCGGATTTTTAATTCTCGTATCCTGCACAAGAGTCAACTTGTTTTTGTCATAGCCGGAGTTCTAGAAAGGGTTACGTGTCATGCCAACTATGGATCTGTAGCCCCTAGTTTTATCTTTGATTTAGAGTTGGTTTCGTCCCAATCAGAGTGTCAGATCAAAAGTTATAACTTATATACTACAGCCTTTCTAGTTTAGGTGTCTTTTTAGCGTCAACTTTTTTTTTTTTTAATCTTTTCGTGTCAAGCTAGTCTTAGCCAAGTCCTTTAATCCGTGTCAACTCGTATAACATAGGATTATAGATTTTTAGTTTTATTTTTATTTTTATTTTATTTTTATATCCATGAGTCATAACTCTTCTAGAATTCTAGTCCTTTTCCTAGTTTCTTGTGATCGATTTTTATGCTAACCTTAACATGTGTTCTTTGTCTTTGATTGTGGTTGATCGAATTATTTATGACTAACGATTGCCAATGGACCATTTTCACCTAGTAAATAGCATAAACATTAAAATTGGACAAAATTAGTCAAATTAGTTTGTCTTTTAGTCTTCCGTGCTATTTAGTCATTAAATTAGGTCCTTTGTTTTTCACATCGTCCTCATGTCTAGCCATGCGATCATACCATGAGTCTTATAAACTCACCTAATCACACATGTTGAGTCGTTGCACACACTTTGTCTTCGAGTAATGCACTATATTGTTTATGATCGTATACTAGGACCATGCATGCGTCGTTTTTCGTCGTAATAGGAATGAGTGGAGTATTTCCCATCAGATATCAAAATTGTTTCATACACTCTTCCCTTCCAATCTGAGTATTGAGTCAATGCATTAAGTGATCTCATTTTGTTCCATAGTACTTGAGTCTAAAATCACTAGGCAATAGTTGGAAGAATAAGGGGAACATCACTCCTTCCTTCTTTCCTTCCAATCAAAGCATCAACAACAACAAACTCTTTTCCTCACCGGGCGGCAATAAGTAACTCATAAACAGACATGAAGAAAAAGCACGATGCAAGCTTGAAGGTTCAATGGGCACTCAAGAGGGGGGGGGGTGAATTGAGTGTTAAGTAATCGTTAGCGATTTTTGCTTCTTTTCGGATTATGTGTAAGGAACCAGTTGTGCTGGTTCCCTTATGCAGCGGAATAAAACAAAGCAATAAAGAACACCACAGATTTAACGAGGTTCAGCCAACTCTGGCCTACGTCCTCCTATCCTAAGTCCTTTATTAATCTACTCCGAAAAATAAAGACAAAGAACACTCTACTGTTTCCCTACTCCGGGAACCAGTAAACCCAACACTCTACTCCGAATGTGCTCTAAACTTACCCTCGTAAGTTCCTAGTGTGTTTGAACTCACAAACACTCACCAAGTCTTCAACCCCTCTGTCAAAGACTTAATACAAGATCAAGAACTCTCTAATGATCTAACTCTCAAAAGTCAAATAGAGAAAAACGTTAAAACACTATTATGCTCTTGTGTATCACTTAATAATTGAATTAGTGCTTTTAGCTCTCAAAAATAAAACTCTATTAAAATGCGTGAGAGCCGTATCTGATTATTCAGAATAAGATGTATTTTATAGGTTAGTTAGCTAAACCCTAGTTACCTTAAATCATGCATATAAGATATATACGATTTATGGTAAGTATTTATCTTAATTGATTTGATCACAAGATAAAATCAATTTAAGATAAAATACTTCCTAGTTTTTAGCTAACCAAAAATATCATCTTTATTCTTAGCTGCTTGGATATATTTTAAATCAATATTTTTCGGAAAATATCTTTTTATAAAATCTTTGTAAAAACGGCAGCTTGAATAATCTGTTCAGTTAACCTGGTTCCCTGGCCTGGTTCCCTGAACTGAATATGTTATGAAATTTGTTCCAAACCTTGTACCAAATTTCATAACGATATTTAATATACTAAAAGCACTTTATATACTCAATTATATAAGTTATACTACGGAGCATTTACATGAAGTTCCTAAATAACTCTTTGAGTGTAGTCTTCCTTCATGCATTCATTAAGTCTTGAAAGCTTCCATGAATGAACTCAATTATTGACCAAAGGACCTTCCTTTAAGTTGATCGAAAATTCTTTCAAGCTTCCAGTCTTAGAAATCAACTTAGATACTGCACATTCAACAAAGTTAATGTACAATACTAAATAAGTAACTGCCTTTCATAAAAGCAATTTGAGAAAACAGTTTATACTGGTTTCCTACCAGTGCATAGCTCATTCATCATCTAACTGTTCCCTGTATAAAGATAAGTTAGTTCAACAAATATCTCATATAAGTAATAACTTATCTAGGGAAACAGTGTTCTATTTTAGCTGGTTCCCCCAACTGTATTGAACACTTTCAAAGACCTGTTTCCCTTAGCTGTTTGTCATCATTCAAAACTATCAATCAAAACCTAAGGGACTCAACAAAGCTTCTCACCAAGATTTCATGTTTTCTTCTTCTTTTGTATTAAACCCCTTTTCCCCTAATAAGTCTAGCATAGGTTCTTCTTATCCTTATGTCTATATGCCAAGTTCCATCAATGAGTATTTCTTTTCTTTTGCATTCGATCATGTCATTCGCAAAAAAAAAAAAAAAAAAAAAAAAAAAAAAAAAAAAAAAAATTCAATTACCGAACTAAACAAAAGTTACACCAATGACTTGAGGCACCTTTACAACCCTGTGATTTCCTGTTAACTGTTCAATCACATTCCAATTTCTTCATCAACCACTTTGAGCCTCGTCTAACGTTTGGCCTTCATTTCTTCAACCCATATTCACTTAACCCTGGGATTGGAAGATGTGTTATTGTATAACATTCAAAAAGCAAGTAAAAAAAAAAGCAGCAAAGCAACAATAAAACAATGTCTATAGGCAAGTGTTCCAATTTCTTTGATACGAACACGTCTCGAATTGCGTCTCTTATCGAGTGCTTGGTACCGTGCCTGAGAAACATGAATGCTAAGTGAGTGATGGACCGCATGATCTAAGATTGCCTACATTGATTCAAAAGAATGAAAAAAATAAAAAATAATCAAAGCAAAAAAAATATATGAAAAATAAACTTGCAAAGTTCAAATTTTCAAATACACAATTGCATATCTTTGAGGCTTAGCTCAGGTCTTGAGCCTTTTACCCCTTTCTTCCTTAAACCTTCAGCTTAACCATATAATGACCCTTGAAAGAACTCTTTGAGGTGTACATACACTTGTGCAAAGTTTGGTTAGAGCTTCGTTCGGCCTAATTCCTAACGGATACATAGGCAACCTCACATTTAGGTGCTGCCACATTCATATGCATGATCGAGTCAAAGAATATCCAATGCTTAATCCTATGACCCTATCCATCTAGAGCTAGACTTGGGGGCTTGAACCCACATCGTTTAGCCTACCTATCCTAAAGAGTCACCATCTCGACTCTTCTCACATCTATTTCCCTCACCATAGCCATTGCAACCTCACCTAGTATCACTTTCACACACGTCTTTCACACATACATAGCCATATCAGCTTTCCCTTAGGAACCTTTTATCATGAAATCTTGTTTCCCTACCGTGCATGCTTCATCATTTTCAAGACAACATTCATTAGAAGAAACGTTGTATACTTGCTTAGCTTCCTGACTTGAGCAATGTTCATTGTTTCATGCATCGCATAATGTGTTGAGCAACATTTATATATCAATGATTTGTAATCATACAAAGCATATCGTTCTTAGCTCCTTGACCTAAGCAACGTTCATTATGCAATAATCACTTCTTAGCTTCAAGACCTAATTGACGTTCAAGATCGTTTCTTTACACCATATATGATAATTAGCTCCATGACCTAAGTTCATCTATCGTGTCACATGATGTAATTGTCCTTAGCCTCCTAGCCTAAGAACATGCATCATGCATAAATTATTTTCAAAACAAGCAACTCAATCCATACGATTCCATTTCGTCTTGCTTAAGGAGGAAGTTCAAAACTTCTTCCCTTTTTCATTATTTTCTTTAGGGGAAGTTCAAAAACTTTTTCAAAATGTTTATCGAGGGAAGTTCGAAAACAAAACTTCATTTTTCACGTCTTTCTTTTTTGGGAGAAATTCAGTACCTTCCACTCGTTTCATGACAAAAATGACGAAAAATTTTTGCTGCTTATGTGTGCACACACACTTAAACTATACACACAGAACCACAAGCTATGCATATGTCATGTCGTTTCAAGTCAAAGCTTGGTCAAGTCAGTTGGTCAAGTCAATCATAGTCTATACGAGTCCTTTGGAAAATTTGATTTTGCAGGTCTCAATTACAGCCCATGTCCAGGGACAAGCGGACCATCTATAGCCCACGTCCGGGGACAAGCGGACCATCTACAGCCCACGTCCGGGGACAAGCGAATCATCTACAGCCCACGTTCGGGGACAAGCGAACCATCTACAACCCACGTTCGGGGACAAGCGGACCATCTACAACCCACGTCCGGGGACAAGCGGATCATCTACAGCCCACGTCCGGGGACAAGCGAACCAACTACAGCCCACGTTTGGGGACAATCAAACCACCATCATTTCACAACGCAAGGTTCTCGATACACAGAGACTTGCAATCTCATCATCTGTCGACTTTCCTCAAGCATGGAAAGTATTATCGGCAGGTTTCTTCAAGCATAGAAAACTGCCAAATTCCTTTGTCGGCTTTTCTCAAGCATGGAAAGTATTATCGGTGGGTTTCTTCAACCATAGAAAACCGCCAAACTCATACGTTGACTTTCCTCAAGTAAGGAAAGTATTATCAGGTAGATTTTTTAAGTATAGAAAGCTACCAAGCTCCTCAGTCGACTTTCCTTAGGCATGGAAAGCATTTTAACAAACATCATCCGGTGGATTCCTTCAAGAATAGGAAGCTACCAAGCTCATTTTCCACCGATACACTGGTGTTAGATAAGCATTATATCCCTTTACTCTTTTATATGTGGAACTAACATTTTTCTGCAGGTATCGGCGTATAAAGAGTGATTTAGGATCGCAAAACATCTTAACTCATTATCCGTCCCTATCAACTGCTTTGACTATCGTTTTTGAAACTGACGTTTCTACAATCTCAGTCAAACTGGGGGCTTTTGTAGACACCTAAAAATGTCTCCCCAAAACCAAACCCGATGATGAACAACCTTTCACCGCCATTATTGGTTGGGTTGAGTATTTAATCTTGGAGTGCTTACATCCATATTTCCATTTCATAAAACAACCCAAATCCTAGCCCATTTCCCCAAACCATAACTTATTTTCCTCTTTTCTTGCCTTTAAACCCAAAATAATTCATTTCGTGTCCTTTAAAATCATTCATTTCGTGTCCTTTTTATAAAAACGTTTAATCCAGTTTATTTTGTTCCATAATCATGGTCTAATGATTTAATAATTGGATGGGGTTTGAAAAGAGATTTCCAACGATATATTATAAGCCCAAATCCGAGTTATAACGAATAAGTTATGGCCAAAATACTGAACTAAGCCCAAACCGAACCTAAGCCCACCTTACCTACGACCCAATGATCATGTGGAGGGTCCAAGTTATTTAATCCAATTCCTAAACCAATTAGGATTAATTAGAAGCTTCTATAAGTTTCTGGAAAATTTGCAAATTGCATCCATTTAAAGTTCGTATTTGGCAAATTGCAGCCTTTTAAAAAAGAATTGCAAATTGCAGCCCAAAAGTTCATATAAATTGTAAATTGCAGCCTGATTAAACTTTTTCATCGTTTTACAAGTTGAAAAATCTTTGATTAAGGTTTTAGGGGTCATTTTAGCCCTTAAGGGCCGAATTGAGCTCGGAATTAGCAAAAAAATAACAGTATCTCGTTTTGCGTAACAAAAGTGTATCGATTTGTGGAAAACTGTAAATATGAGACACTTACGTTATTTTTTTTGCTAATTCCAAGCTCAATTCGGGCACCTAAGGGCTAAAATGACCCTTAAAATCTTAACCGAAGATTTTTCAACATGTAAACCGATGAAAAAATTAAATCGAGCTGCAATTTACAATTTATACGAACTTTTGGGCTGCAATTTGCAAAAAAAAAAAAATTAATGGCTGCAATTTGCAAAATACAAGCTTTAAATGACTGCAATTTACAAATTTTCCTAAATTTCTAAAAGATCTTATTTATCATTTTTAAAAAGATAAGATTAAAGAGTTTGAAATTGAATAAAACTTTTCTTTTTAAAAATCCTATTTCTATCGGAATTGAAAGACGTTCAAAGATAGTAAGATATGAATTTCATGACTCATATTTTTTATCCAAATTTTATATGATTGGATAGCCCTTGAAATTATCTTTCCAATGATATATTATAATATCAATTCCGAGCTATAACGGAAAAGATATGAATAAAATATCAAACCCTATCAAAAATTGACATTGTCTCACTCTTTCAACCATATCTTTTATTCTACAAAATATTTTAATCTGATTCTAATTGAGTTAGAAATTAGACTTAAATAGCTTTCCAACTATATCTTATTTTTTTTATTCCGATTTCTGGATCAAAAGACATGATAAAAACAAAAACCGCAAAAACTGTTGTCTATCGCAAGAGTTTATCCGATTCGAATTCTTAACTTGTTTTTTCGACCCTTCTTTTTTCTCTATAAATAGAGGTCAGATCTCCCCTTTTTTATGATCCATGAATGGTTTACAAGTTCCTTAAAAACTTGTTGGCGGCTCCCTACTTTCCTTATCGTGGTTGTCTTTCTATGATCCGTGAACGGTTTACAAGTTCCTTAAAAACTTGTTGGCGGCTCGCTACTTTCCTTGTCCCTAATCGTATATGTTAATTCCCACTTCTTAAGAGTGCCAAGAATATTCACCACATGCTTAACGTAGGCGCACTTCAAGCGACGCCTACAGGCGCTGAAAGCTCTGGAAACAAGAAGCTGCGGATTGGAAAAGAGTCTCCATACCTGTTTCATGAGCAACGCCTTATTTAAGGAAGACAAGCAGCGAATTCCCAAGCAACCCAGGCCACGAGGCATATGCATGGAATTCTTATTAACCCAATGCATTCCTTTTGTATCCGAACGCGCCCAGAAGAAGTGC
Source organism: Chenopodium quinoa (assembly GCF_001683475.1). Lineage (NCBI taxonomy): Eukaryota > Viridiplantae > Streptophyta > Magnoliopsida > Caryophyllales > Amaranthaceae > Chenopodium > Chenopodium quinoa. The sequence continues at coordinate 11,415,755 of NW_018743252.1, read as the reverse complement.
ATTATTAAGGAATCAATTTTCCCAGTAACAGAGACTAGTAACTCATAGCAAGCGAGAACATGGGACGCCATTGCCACCAGGATAGAGGTAATGAAAATCAACTTCTGCGATTGAGAGAGTCAGACAAAATTTAAGCAATTAATTCTTCCAGTAATTTTGTCAATAATGAATTAGAAGTGGTCCTTCTTTTTCCCAACGAAATCGATTGGAGCCCCTAGGTGATGATCGAACACCTGGACATGCTTCATTTGGAATATTGATTTGAACTCCGCCTGAGAAGAAAGCCAAATATTCGGGCTAAACTTTATCAAGGATTTTGACAAGTTTAACTCTTCTCCTGAAATCTTAGTAAACCGCTGAATGATCTGCATGATATTAGAACAAGAAGCAGACGTTGTACGAAAGAAGATAAGAGTGTCATCCGCAAAGAATAAATGCGAGATAGAAGGGCATGCTCTAGACAGTTTGATTCCTTGAAAGAGCTTTAAATCCTGTCCCAGATGCAACATCCGAGAGAAAATATCCATGCAGAACAGGAAAAGATACGGAGAGATAGGATCACCCTGACGAAAACCACACTGTAGTTTAAAGGTGTCCGAGGTAGTACCATTGATCAAAGATTTGTACGTAACCGTGATGAGGCATTGATCAAAGAAAATGTTGATGATGTACAATAATGGATTACAATTTCGCAACCATGCATACTAAAAGTAGTTGCCCGTTGAAGTCATTCTGTTTATGTAATATACAGAAGTTTGTACAGTTCTAGTTGACAGTTGACATAGTAGCTCTAGTGACATATTTCGTTTCTGTTTATACTGTGTTCGTTTGACATTGAAGAATTTTTATGATCACGGCTTACTTTCTCATAAGACGTTCATATTCAATAACTTTTTGCTATACATCTGGTATAAAAAGCTTGATTCTATCTGCAAATTCTTAATAAATGGGCATGAAACACCTTAAACATGTCTACATAACGACGCGACGTGTAGACGTGACTTGTGATCCGTCTAATTAAAATTAATTTTGGTGTCACCTTTTTTTCAATTTCAATAAAAAAAAAAGAAAAAAAACTGAGGTTTCAAGTAGTAAAGGGAATTTTTGGAAACTGGGTTTTCTAGGCTATTGATTCATATCTTCCACTGTGATATTTAAAGTGATAATCGTCGAGTTTCTTGGCACATTTGGAGACACGGTGCCAATAAATTGGAAGTTGTGGCTATCTACTAAGGGTTTGTTCTCATTGACTTAAATGAGTTGAACTGAACTGAAATGAATATTTTAAAAGAGAAAAAAAATTAGGAGATGAACTGAACTGAACTTATTAGAGTTGAACTGAACTAAATTGAAAATAATCGTATGAGAACAGGCCCTAAGTGTAGGAATTGGAGTAGTAAGCTTACTGATGGTAGCTGTTTTGTTGGAATGTATCCCGGTCGACAACCTTGGGTATTGTAACACCCTAGAAATTCCTTTCTTTCAAAATACCTGTTATGCCATGTTTTACAACTTTAAATAAGAGCATCTAAGATATTACCGCCACCGTGAAAACGACTAAGACAACTATTAAAGACACACAGTGGAAGACTCTCCTTTAAAAAATTTAAAACGACTCTACTTAAATAGTCAACTCACGCTAGTAAAGTCAAATCAAAGTAAAACAAAGTCAAACCTACAACTTGGAACCATTGTAGGCCCTTAACCAAATCAATTCAACTTAAGCTTTTATGTTTGTCTCGCAATAGAAATATCATAATATAAATAAAGCAATAGCACATCATATACTTACGAAAACTAGCATGATTCACTCTTCACTCATGTCCATCATGAACATGCTTCATCACATGAAAAGCTTCTCTCTACTTGTTTCCACTACTCTCCATTAAAAATAGGTCATCATAGGGCCAAGGTAAAGACAAGGCCAACAAACACACAAAACACACAATCAGCAAAACTGAATACATAAGCGTATTTAACACACTGACATGCATTTACCTATCAACACGCAACTTACCTTGTTGCACCTGTTTTTCAAGCACACAACATTTAACAAAACTTCTCAGCTAGACAACTACATAATTTGTTTAGCATTGATTACGCGTCGAACAGGTTTCCCAACTAACCTCCCCTTATAAATGAGGTTATTGACACGAGAGCTAATCGTGCCAGCATCAAATAACCACTCGTAAGTGGCGGAATTCCTGCGCATAATAATAATAAAAGGAATGTACATCGTCCTATACTCCACTAGAAGTTATGGTTAAATATAAAATCCCATATCTCCCTCCATATGTTCATAATCAAGTTATATATGTTCCAAGAGTTTTGTTGCGTAATCTTTTTCACTTTACGTTCTTTACAATTTATTAACTTGGTGATGACTCTCAAAACATAACAACATCAAACATCATGATTATTCAAACAATTAAACACTTTAATTTAAATCTTGAATAATTAGTGACCACATAATATTTAATGTTGAACCCTTTTTAAATCTACCTTGGTGTCAATGACACCTTAAACGCTAAATGAGTCAGAAATCTTATCCCTTGGTGTTAAAAACACCTTAAGTGCACTAAATTACTAACATACAATTTATTCCTCGTGTACATAGACACTTACATAACTCTTTTCTCATGCTTAAACCATCAATAAAAATTATATGAACCATAATAAAATTCTCTTTTAATATTCCAAGCCAAATTAAACCTTTAGTTTAATTAAAAATGCTTTCTATCATGCCATAAATAAAATTGTGGTTCATATCCAATATTCCAAACTATTATGTTCCAACCATTAATCCATCACAAATAATTCATGCTTCAATATTCAATCACCAATAACAACCAAATCATAATCTTCATTCCAGATACTACTTGTAATAATTATATTAAGCATGCTACTACATCAATAAAATTATGCTAAGTACGCGAACGTACCTTGTATACGGTCTTAAAATTACCACGACTAATAGAAATCACTCACTTCAAAGTCTCCTACAATTTAAAATCATAGAAGAGTATTAAAATCTTCTCTACACAAATTTCCAGCAATATATAGTATTATTAAACCCCTCATAATTTAATTAAAATAAGCTGAAATTATATTTAAAACCTCATACTTTAATCCCAATTAATGGGTAATTAAAATTACTTTAAGAAACTTAATTTTTAATGTACTACCAAAAATTCCAGTATTATATTTTAATGAAAACTTGTTGTAATTAAGCCTTAAAACACTTAATCAAAGGTTTATTAAACCATCCTATATTATAATCCTTCAATAATTAATAATTTATGAATCTAGAGTTTCAAAATTGGGGTTTTTTAATTAAAATTAAAGTCTGAAAATTAAATTACATGATACTTATAATCAAACATTATAATCTAATCACAAAACTCATAATTAATAATTAGATATAGGATTAAATTGGTTTTTTTTTAAAACAAAAGAACAATTTTCTTTTTGTTCGAAGGTCCGGGCAGTAGCCATGACACCACAGCCGGCTGCCGCCCTGCTGCTGCTGCTGCCAGTGCTGGTGGTCGGTGGCCCACCGGTGGCATGGTGGTGGCCGGTGGTGGTGAAGGCCGAAAAAAGGGAAAGGGAAAGGCAAAAAGACAAAAAATAAGGAGAAGGGAGAAAAAGTTTACCTTGGGTTTTTCTCCACTCTGGGCAAAGTTTGATATTCCTCGAGGGTTGAATATTTATACCTCTTCTCTAGAAATCCTTCTTCCTAAACTTTCCTTTTTTAATCTTTTCTAATCCCTATTCTAATAAAACTTTACTAAAATAAAACTTGCTTAAATAAATACCCAACTTAAATAAAATAATTAATTAATTAAACTTTTCTTTTTATAAAATATTTCTAAACTAATTAAAATGAATAATTAAAATACTATAAATAAAACATTTCAATTTATTTAGATACTTCTCAAAATACTTATTTTAAATAAAATACGTATAAAAATACAGGATATTATAGGTATCCATCTAAGCACCATGATGGTTATGAAGAGCTGCCTGCAGGCGGTCCAGAAACGGACTAAATCTGGACTAACACACGTTGATAAGCTTGTTTTTTTATTTGAAGAAACAATTAGGACAAGCATAACACTAGTTCTAGCTTAAAATGTGTCATTTTTAACTCTGTCCATGATTTTTGAAATTATATGTCAGCAGAACTAGCACACATCGCATACATTCAAATGTGTTGAAAAGTGTAAACAATTACTCCGTACCTACAATGAATCCGTATATCTTATTTTTTTCTTAAATTATATAGTAGTATATGCAATGTCAAGGTCGTCAATTATTAAAATTAATCTAAAACAAGAGTTATAGAATTGAATTTTTTTATACCTTAGCTTGGAACACTAAATAGGAAAGTTTCCAAGAAATATGCATCTTATATTATCCCGGCTTTTATGCAATTCATGCAAATAAAATTTCATAAATTTAATTATTTGAATTCAACAACAAAATTAAAAATAAAATTACAAAATAATAATAGAGCATGTGGCAGGAAATAATAATAATGTTTTTTAAAAAAAAAATAATGGATAAAATTAGGAATATAATAAAAGCATGTGACAGGAAATAATGAACAACATTTGGAACATAATCTCTGAACACATCATAGAATGACGAGCTGCCTAAGCTATGCAAAACATGTTAATGTTGTCAATTTTCAAAAATTATTTTTCATAAAAAAAAAAAAAATAAATAAATAAATAATTGTAAATTATTTATATTTAAAATAATAATTTTCCAATTGCCATGTACTCCAAGACAGCCAGAGAAACTCAAACCTTTAACTTACTCATACAATTGCGGCTAAGGAGGTGGAGGGAAGCTTCTATGTAGCAACCGAGTTTTTCGTCTATTTTTTACCAAATATTATGAATAACAAGATTAGTGTCTACTAATTATAAAAGTATTAAGGAAAATCATATTGTAAAATGATTAGATTACAGAAAACTAAAAATAATAATCATATAGAGTCATATGTGCAATATAAAATAGAAAATTTGTCAAATACTATCGCGTATTAATGTCACTTTTTTCATACTTGTAAACATCTAACTTTTTTTAAAATACTAAAAGATCGGGTACTCTACGACCCGATAAAGTTTTATCGGGTCGAGTCATGGGCCGGCGTTTAAACTACCCAGCAAAGCGGGTACTCGGACTTTCAGGTACCTGAAATGCCGGGTACCCGGTATAAACACCCCTAATTTTGTGTGAGAAATATAATTTCTTTTACTAAAAGTAATAAGAAATGGAGGTAGCAAAAAGTATATTTACAATGCTACTTGGAATACTATATGGAATAATAGACATGTATGGGGACTATTTTTTTTATACAAGGTAAGATACGAAGATTGTCTCCTATCATGAAAGGGGTAGGGTAAGGATCGAACCTAGGTCACTTTTGGGGAAGATGGAGGGACACCGCCTCTCCTATATAATCCTCGCATGGGGACTAGTGATATTAGTATACGGAAGAATACAAATGAAATGGACCCATAGAGAAAGAGGCCAAGGGAGGCAAGAAACATAAAAAAAAGAAAAAAGGAAATGCTTATGTGTTTCCACCTTGGTAACGAGCTATAAAAACTGTCCACACTCCTACACTGATCAATCTGAGTATATTACACAGTGATGCAGTATAAAGACATCATACATTGTTATCATCATAATTAATCCTCATCATAATTTTAATACTAATTAATTAATAACGAACCCAACTACGGAGTATTTATTTATGATTTCATCACCAACTCACCTCCTAGACGAGGAAGTAGTGAGGGAGGTTAGTTATGCATTTGCAAATGCATAATAAATACTAAAATATTAAAAAGCATATAGGGGTAAGAGAAAGCAGGAGAGAGATGGGTAAATGGGGCCACTTTTTAAATGTACCGTTAAAAGCTTAGATAGTACCATTGACTATGCAGTGATACTATTTCTACCATAATGATACTTTTTCTACACGTAGTAAGTACCGCTGAATGAATACATAGTACCACTACATACATAAATAATACCACTGAAATGTTCAATGATACCATTTAATCATCTAGTGATACAATTGATCACCCATTGGTACTACTCTAAATTCAGAAATGCATTTACGTAAAATAACCCTCATGCCCCTCATTATGCATCTACTCATACATAACTAACCTCCCTTTGGAACGCCTCCCTCCTAGACCCACTATTATGATGAGGTGACATTGACACATAATATATATGTTTCCCAAAACCAATTATACAATTTTCCTATTTATCATAATTCATAAATATGTACTATAGTAGTATAGTGTGTAACCAAAATAAGTAAGAAATTAATAGTTTTATGTTCTTGTAAAAAGGTTTTTATTTGGGACCGTATTAAATGAAATTTCACAGGAGGTCATACTTGATTGTCTCCCGGTCCCGGCCCTCATCTATTTCCTAACATGCAAACTATTACCTTGCGCTTAAGTTATCCAAATATAAACCGGGAGATTACTGACTTCCATGCACTAATGCACACATATTTTTTTTTTTTCATATTCTCTCCATCCAAATATTTATAATACTACCTCCGTTAACTTTTAATTGCAACTTTATGCTACAGTATTATTTGCGAGGTATAAAATATTCCAAAATTGTAACTAAAAGTTAACGGAGGTGTTTGGGCCAAGTCCATTGTCCTAAGCCCATTGACCTGGAATTACAAAAATACCTCTCTATGATCCAGCCCATCATTAGTCAGAGCAAAGTACAGATTTATCCATAATCTATCCAACTAAGTACAACTTCTGCCACCTGAAAGTACAACTATAAATAGTTCTCCAATCATTAATGATGGTAATTTTTTCCTAATTCTCTCTCTACTTTCTCTCTCTAACATTACTTTCTCTACTTTCTCTCTCTAAAAATTACATTCACTGACTTAAGCATCGGAGGGGCAATTCGGGTCACACACCCGGGGCAGTTTAACTTCTCTCTTTTGTAGGCCGAGCTCTCGAACAGTAAGACGGAGCCGAAGGACACTTGGACATTCATTGAATTTAGCCTCTAGGACATCTTGATATTATTACCCTAACCTCGAGGAGTAGTCTGTTTCCGGAAACAGGTGGCGCCGTCTGTGGGGATAGCAAACAGTGGCGGAGCTAGGATTTTTACGATGGTAGGGCACCGTATCATCTAAAATCCTTTTATCAAAGAATGTTCATAATATCAAGACTCAAAATTACTTAGCTATCGTATTTGTCAAACCTTTATTATTCAAAAATACATCAAATATTACTCCTATTCAAGGCTTTAAACAATAACCTCGCTCATATATTTTTAGACCTTTTATAATAGGTTTGGAATCAGATAAATCTTTGGTATCAAATAGAATTATCCAAAATATTAATTATAAGGATTTATAACTAATAATTCAAGTATACTCATACATGTTAAAAGAAATGTTAAAATTAAACTTGACTAGTTTTCAAGTTTTGAAAGCATATTATTATATCATCAATTTCATTATCTTAGGTAGAAAATTAATCTTGCCCAATGTGATCAAACTTTTATGCTAGTAAGTTTTTGTGTTATTTAGGAAATTGGATAAAAAGGACATTAAGAGAAAAGGAAAAAAAAAGGAAAAAAAAGGGGGGGGGGGACATTAAGAAGAATAACCAATGAGAGGTAAAAAAATAACAAAATGTTAGGCAAGAGATTAGAACCCATGACCTTTGATTGAAAAGGTAAAGCTCTAACCACTAGGCTACTAGTAAGTTATACCATAATGATGCACTTTATATTCTATTTAAACAAAATTTTGACAAACATTTATTTTTTTTATTTTTTTTTTTGAAAAATCCTGGCAGGGCACGTGCCCTACCAGGACACAGTGTGGCTCCGCCACTAATAACAAACAAAAAGACATGGTGAACACTAGGCGTCCCCGCAGCTCACATCAAGATCCTGTTAGGCAAGCTCCAGTTTTCTCGACTAGGCATCCCCATATAGTCGAGGAGATAACCCCCAGGCTAAAAGCGACCCCGCAGGCGAGGTGAATAGCCCCCAAGTGGTCACACGCTGGGATTTGGATCAACTATAGCAGCCCAAATCAATAAGAACCTTGAGAAGCCTAAGGGCAATTGTCAATTAAGGCGGAGGGCAAGATAGGTTGGAGAACGCTCCACATCTTAATCTTCAGCCTCACTTGTCCCAGCTCAATCAAGCTTCCTCTCGGCCTCCTAGAGTCCCGTCGCTCTCAACCGCATTAATCTCCCAACCCCCAGCGGGAGTCAGGGCAACCAAGACAACCAAGAGATGCTAGAGAGATAATCAATGACCGAAGCCTGAGGGAAGGAACTCTAGATGTCCGGCAGATAATCAACACAAGGCGAGAGAGCTCAAGAGAAGAAAATGATCCCCCAGAGAGGTCGAACTAGAGTTCACTTTTGTTGTATAGTTGACATATACTTGTAAAAAGTACCATTTCCGACGGAATATAAATCCGTCGGAAAATATGTACTTTTCCGACGAATTTTCCGTCGAAAAGTACCATTTCCGACGAAATAAAAACCGTCGGAACTTTCTGACGAAATATTCCGTCGGAATATTATTTAAAAAAAACTTTTTAAAAAACCCTAAAACCCCACCCCATTCTTCCACTTCCCCTTTTTCTTTTTCCCCCTTCTCTTTCTCTTTCCACTTCTCCTTCTCTCTCCTCTTCTCTTTCCTCCTCTTTTGCGTCTGTCTTCCTTGTCTCTCATATTCTCTTTCCTCCTCCTCTTTCCTCTATTTTCTCTGCTCTCTCCTCTCCCTCATCTTCTTTTTTTCTTCGTTCTCCTTCCTCCTTCTCTCTCCTCTTCGTCTTCTCTTCATTCTCCTTCCCCCTTCTCTCCCCTCTTCTTTCCCCTCTTTACCTCTCACCACCACCGCCAACTTAATCATCGTCGCTTTACAACCACGGACAACACCAACATCGACACCAAAAATCAACTACAATTTCCTCCTTTTCGCCCTTTCTCTCACCTCGTGATGAAAACAAAGGTTTTCGGGTCATATTCGACCATGAAAACTCTAGATGGCCAAATTTGGCGTTGTAAACCCAAATTTAAGGTTTTGTGTGGCCGAATAAAGGTATGTGTATTTTTTTTGATTTTTTTTTGTTGTTTTATCTGGTTTTTTTAAATATATATGTTGTGGTGGTTGTTGGAGTTTGAATTTAACGGGTTGGGTTTGGATTTTTTTTCTTAATTTTTGGGTTGTGATTGTGGTTTTTGGGTGTCCGTGGTTGGGCTGGTGGTATGGGGTGGTTGCTGGTGGATTTGATGGTTGTCCGTGGTTGGGCTGGTGGTATGGGGTGGTTGCTGGTGGTGTTGGTGTTGTCCGTGGTTGGGCTGGTGTGGGCTGGGGTGGTTATAGAATTAGCGGTGGGGGCTGGTGGTGGTATGGGGTGGTGGGATTTTTTTTTTTTTAAAGGATTTTCTGACGGACTTTTCGATACCAAAAAAACCTCTTCCAACGCATGAAATCCGTCTGGAATTTCTGTCGGAAAAGGCCGATTTTCCTACGAACACTATTACGACGACACTTTTTAACGGAAATTCCGTCGAAAAAGGCCGATTTTCCTAAGAACACTATTACGACGACACTTTCCGACGGAAAACAGGGTGTTTCCGACGGAATTTTTCCGTCGAAATTAAGCTGTTTTCTAGTAGTGTCTACTGGTCGAAGAGCCCCATCGTCCCCTCCAGAGAACCCATTGTTAACCTCCTTTCTCGTTGAAATCCCAAACCAAAAACAAATATCAATAAGGGTATCACGAACAACGTTGTGCCGACGTTTAATACACATCATCCCAGCACAAGACACTGCATGATCCCCAAAAATATCCTCATAAAAGACCCTTGAGCAAGCAGAATACGGTGTCGAAATAAAGAACAAAGAAACACCCATCCGGTAACAAAGAACACAACGGTAAGTCTTACATTTGATAGTTTGACTCAAACCTGATATTGGGACCGCTCGTAACCAGGCTGAAGTGTGATCCCCTCATTAGGACTTCCATAAGGCAACTTAACATGGAGATAAGGAGAAGTTGGATTCTGTAGATGTAGTGAACTTCGTGAAATATATATGTGCCAATTTCTTCATGATTTTAGGGGCTGCGAACTCACTAGGGTTACTATTAAGGTAAGTCTCCATAATCCTATTTAAAAGGCTAAGAGCACCATCAAAGGCCGGTCTTGGACCAACAATACTAGAATTGCGATGAAGCGTAGCTTGAAGACCAGAAGGCTGCAGATACGACGCAAGGAAAGCATAGTGTCATACATCAGCCGCTGAATAGACACCCAGTCCACCATAAGCAAAAGTTAACGTGGAAAGTCGACATTGCCAACCACCAAAACCAAGCCCCGAAGCTTTTACAATACGCTCTAAAGAAGCTTGAAGAGCCACATCAAAAGAAATTTGTGCCGCTTCAAAAAGACAAGGAGGACAAGTGCACATAGCAAAGTAGAGTTTTGAAACCCCAGTACACACACGAAGAAGTAACAACTCACCCTGGGGATCATCGAGCTTAGAAACAACATCCATTAGCACTATGGTCTTCGACACTCTTTGCAAAACAAGCTCACCATACAAAGAGGAATCAACACTGACAGGGCCACCCAGTAACTTAACACCATGCACTGGACGTCCAATATCCGGAGGAAAGACACCCACAAGACGGCTACAAGGGTCCTCTGAGGGCCAGAATACTTTTGTTTTCTCTACGTTGACATGGAGTCCGAGACGAGGTCCCTCCGCCAAAATCAACTCCAAAACCTTTCCTACCACTAAGGTGTCACCAACAATAGTCCCGTCCTCTAAATACCAAGCTTGCAACCATAAGTCAAAAGAATCCCTGATTTGGCACACTGACGGATGAAGAACCAAAGCAAAAGGCAAAGGGCCTAGAGGATCACCCTGTTGCACTCCTCGACATGACCATACGGTATGCTCCCCGTAAAACAACCTAGGTGGAGTAGATCAGAGTAACAAAATTCAACTCATCGCGAGAGAGCTGGACAACGGAGATGAACCTCACGCAACATAGCCGAACAGTCTACCAAATTAAAAGCATTCTTAAAATCCACCAACAACATAGAGAGACCAACATCACCACCACGCGCCTCAACCAAACGATTAACAGCATGAAGAATAGCCTCACCACCCGCCGGTACCCCAACACCAAACTGGAGACCTCTTATTATTATTATTATTATTATTATTATTATTATTATTATTATTATTATTATTATTATTATTATTATTATTATTATTATCATCATCATTATTATTATTATTAAATCTCAAAAACGAAAGTCATACAACCTACAATAAATTAGTGGGAAGCCGAGATACGATCGGGCCCCCACTCCTCTAGTTATAGCAAAGCCTACCCTAGTGAATATATGAGTTGCATTACAAGCCCCAATGTCTTGCGTCGTCGAGAACCTCTGAATCCGCTTCAACAATGCCACAGCCTCCTTCTCTAATTCCCCAAACGAAGAAAAGGAGAAGGAAGTGAAACCATATCCGATGAGCCACCACTACTAGAAAAAAAACAAATAACGACAAAAATTTTCCGTCGGGACTGGTTGTCGGAAAACCTTTTGTCGGAAAATGGGCCTTTTCCGACGGAATTTCCGTCGGATCGCTATTCCGACGGAATTCAGTCCGCCGGAAGATATTTTAAGGCCCAGAATAATCCCTCAAAAATGTACGACGGACTGTATTCCGCCAAGAATTTCCGACGGAAATTCCGTCGGAAAATGCTTTTAAAAAAACAAAAAAAAAAGGCCTACCCCCACTAGCAGCCACCACCCCACGGCACCAGCCACCACCCCAGCCCACCTAACCGGTACCTTCACCCACTACCCAACACATTAAAACCTCCACCACAACCCACCTAACAAAACCAGATCCCCCTAACCCTACCCCCACAGCACCAGCCACCACCTACCACCCAACCCACCTAACCCGTACCACCACCCATACCAAACCAGAACCCACAAACCAAACCACACCCCCCCTAACCCTTCCCCCACATCACCACCCACCACCCAACCCACCTAACCCGTACCACCACCCATACCAAACCAGAACCCACAAACCAAACCAGACCCCCTAACCCTAAATAACCAGACCCACCACCAAACCTACCCCACCTAACCTTAGCCCAGATCTACAACCCTAACACTCACATATTCGGCCGAATCCCCCAACCTAAGAAAACCACCACCACCGTGGCCGCCGAATACCACAATCACCACCAAAAATTAACAAATAAAAAATTAAAGAAAGAAAATTGAAATAAAATAAGATACATACCTTAATTCGACCACACATGACCTCAAAATTAGGTTTAAGAGGTCAAATACGATCATGAAAACTCTAGATCTATAGTTTTCATGGTCGAATTTGACCCGAAAACCTTTGTTTTCAACTTGAGAAGAGAGAAAAAGGGCGAAAACAGAAGAAATTGTTATCGATACGGTGATGGTGATGTTGTTCATGTCGGTGGTGATGTCGATGGTGATAAGCTTTGTCAGTGGTGGTGAGGATACGAGGAAAGTAGAGGAGCGAAAGAGGAGAAGAAAATAGGAGAAGAAAACGAGAGGAGAAGAAAACAACAGAGAGGAGAGAGGAGAATGAAGAGGAAAGAGGATAAGGAGAGGAGATAGGAGAAGAAAACGACAGAGAGGAGAGAGGAGAATGAAGAGGAAAGACGATAAGGAGAGGAGATAGAAGAGGAAAAGAGGCGTAAAACATTATAGGATTTTTAGAATTAGGGATTTTTTTTAAAAAAAATATATATATTCCGAAGGAAAATTCCGTCGAAAATTTCCGACGGACTACAAATCCGTCAGAAAATGTCTTTTCTGACAAAATTTTCTATCGGAACGCACATATATTCCGACTGATTTTTATTCCTTCAGAAATTTCCGACGGATTTGCGACGGAATTGTTGAATTCGTCGGAAATTTCCGACGGATTAAAAATTCGTCGGAAATTTCGACTTTTCCGACGGACACTCCTTCGATTCCAGTCTGTCGCTATTTGCTTGTTTTCTAGTAGTGCGCATCCGCCACAACCCGTCCCGGAACAAAATCAGATAGCCCTGTCTGTGTCAAAGGAGAAGACCCTGTGAAGTCGACACATACATCACGACCACGATCCCATGAATAAAGTAACACATCGGCAGGTCGAGGGCCCCGTCATTCCCTCTAGACAATCCTATGTCAACCTCCTTTCTTGTTGAAATCTCATATATGTAGCAAATATCAACAAAAGTATCTTGAACAACATTCTGCAGATGTTTAATACCTACAATACCAGCACATGACACCGCATGGTCGCCGAATGCATCCCTAGTAAAAACCCGAGAGCAAGCAGAGCACGGTGTCGAGACAGAGAACAATGGAACACTTATCCAACAACACAGCACACATCGGTATGTTTTAGCGTTCCTCGTCTAATCCAATCTAGATATAGGAACTGCTCGAAGCCAAGCAGACTGCCGAGGAGACAAAGAAAAGGTGGATTCTGCAGAAGCGGTAACCTTTGTGAAATATATATCTACCAATTTCTTCATGAGTTTTGGGGCAGTAATCTCACAAGGATTAACTAAAATGTCAGACTCAATCGTTGCAGTAAACAGACTTAACTCATCCTCAAAATCCTGACCAAGACCAACAATACCAATACGACGCAGAAGCTGCGTCTGCAACCCAGCAGACTGCAATCGAGAAGCAAGAAAAGCGTAATAACGAACATTACCTACGGAATAAATACCAAGCCCTCCAAACGTAAAAGGTAAGGTGGCAAGTCGCCACTGCCAATCACCAAACCCGGGCCCCGAAGCAGTAACAATACGCTCAAAGGAAGATCGAAGAGCCTCGTCAAAAACGCGTTGAGCCGCCTCGAAAGCACCTGGAGGACAAGTACGCAAGGCAAAGTAGAGTTTAGAAACTCCAGTACATGACCTAAGTAACAACATCTCACACTGAGGATCATCCAACATAGCAACCTTATCCATAAGCGCAATGGTCTTGGTCACCCTCTACATCACAAGCTCTCCACTAAACCTAGAATCAGAACTAATGGGACCACCAAGCAGCTTAACACCATGCAATGGTCAAGCAATAGAAGGGGGAAAAACACCCACAAGCCTGCTTCGAGGGTCTTCTATAGGCTAGAAAACTTCAGTTTTTTCCACATTGAGATGCAACCCAAAACGAGGTCCTTCCTCTATAATCAACTGTAGAACCTTCCCCACCACCAAATGTCTCCAATAATAGTGCGGTCATTCAAATACCATGCCTGAAGACATATCTCAAAAGCATCTCTGATTTTTCACACAAGAGGTTGTAAACCAAAGAAAAAAGGAGAGGACCAAGGGGATCACCCTACTGCACCCCCCTGAGACGACCATAAGGTGTGGTCCCCATAATACAATCTGGCTGGGTTAGAGTAGCAGAATTCAACCCACCGCGAAATACCCGAACAACGACGACGTACTTCACGTAACATGACCGCACGATCAACTAGGCTGAAGGCATTTTGAAAATCCACCAACAACATAGAAAAAACCAACGTTAGAACCACGATCCTCAATCCACCGATTCACAGCATGAAGAATAGCCTCACCCCCTAAAGAAACCCCAATGCCAAATTGAAGACCATCAAAGTATCTGCCTAAAGACTGGCCAACCATAACAGCACCGATCTTCAAAACCAAACGACGCCAAACAGTACCCACAGCTATAGGACGACGTATACCACCATTGGGCTTATTAAGTAGTGTGAGAGGAGCACTAGCAATATACTCTCCTATTTCCATAGAACATCTTCCAGTAAGAAAGAGATTTACCACCCTGGAAATAGAGGCAACTAACTCATCTGAGACAGCCACAGCAGCACCAGTCAAGAAAACCATAAGGTGTTGAGCACGTAAATTGTCCCTACCACATGAATTACCACGCGGAAAACTCTTAATCCGATCCAAAACAACATCGGAAGTAGCAACGAGATGAAGTTGATCAACATGTATATCAGTAGGCAAGGATGGAGCCGGGAAAAAAGGGTGTTTTGATTGTAAATCTGTAAGAGTGGCCTCGTTATACGGAGCAACCCCCGAAGAAGAAAGAACCCGGACTGCAGCTGTGTAATGGCCATCACAAATCTTCCTACAACATTGCTTGATATTACGCTCATCCAAATCAAGGTCCTCATCATCAACCACCGACAAAGTAGGAGAATCCTCTGCCAAAGTTTCCCTCACAAGCTGCTCACAACCACCTGGTGAACTCCAAGAGCATATAGCACGAGAAATACTCTCCTCTTGATGTCGACGCTTTACAGAAGACCTAGAATCACGACTACTCTGAGGGCAAAAGGTTTTAAGGGTGCAAAGAAGTAACACCAATAACGAGACCAAACTAGAAATGTCATCGGGCTTAGAGATCACCTTATCAAGAGCACCTTTCAAAACCCAAGAAAACTCCAAACGACACTTGGGAGGGATAGACTTCACAGTGAAAAACCCCTTATAGAATAAAAAATTAAGGAGAGCCACATCAAAACTACAGAACTGATCTCACGCCAAACCATCCACATGTCCAATATGAGCCGGAGAAGAGGGAGCTTGTGGCTTGGAGAAATTATGAAGCACAAAATGAACAATACCATCTCCTTCATCAGGAGGTGACACATCCTCACCCCTACCATGATGACACTTAGAACAAACCGTGTGCGTTTTGAAGCAAACTCCACATAACCAAATCCCTATACACCTAAAAGTAACTTCTGACTCAGTATAAACAGCGAAGTTAGAAGTAAGAGAATGTCGGGTTAAGATGCCTGATTAGAGAACGTCGAGTAAGGCCATTTACACTTCCATCTTGACAACCACTAAGACCCACAAAGGGACAATGAAACTTCACTACGGTAGCGGACAAGGCTACACACAACCAACAACAATATCCACTGCGAAAATAACACCCAAAAGCACAAGAAAACCAGCCAAATAATTGCACCCAAATGGCCCAAAAACCTACCAGAAAACTGCCCCAAAATGCACAAGAAAATGCACCAGAATCTTCCCAAGCTTGTTACAAACCTGCACCAAAATAGACTCTCCGTGTAGACACCTAAAAATGTCTCCCCAAAACCAAACCCGGTGATGAACAACCTTTCACCGCCGTTATTTGTTGGGTTGAGTACTTAATCTTTTGAGTGCTTAAATCCATGTTCAATCCAGTATATTTCATGAACCAATCCCATTTCTAGCTCATTTCCCTAAACCATAACCTATTTTCCACTTTTCGTATCCACATCACAAAACCGAGCTGAAATGATTTTATGGATATATAATTTTGATCCAATTATTATTTTTTTGGATAGGCCTTTTATTAAACTTTCCAACCATATATCATAATCCCAATTCCGAGCTATAACGAAAAAGATATGAGTAAAACACTAAACTCGGCCCAAAATCGACACCCTTCCACTAACATAGACATATATTAAAATCTACAAATAATTTTGACCTTATTCTAAGTGGGTTGGAAATTAGACTTGATAAGATTTCCAATTATATATTATATGCCTTATTCCAAGTTACGGTTCAAAAGTTATTGCAATTTTAAAAAAGGGTAAAAAACTAGAATTACAGCGCAACAGCTAAAACGCCGCGACGCGGCAAAGGCTGGCGTGTCACGGGGCTTATTGCCATGACACGGTGCTTTTTTTTTGTAATTCTGCACGTTTAATCCACTGTGTCACGGAATTTTTCACCGTATCACGGTATAATTTCCCGTGTCACGGTGCCCATTTCGTGACATGGGGATGTTCCGTGTGATTTCCGCGTACTTTTTTACCATGACACGGTGTACTGTACCGTGCCACGGTAGACAATGTCGTGTCACGGTGCCTGTTCAGTGACACGGTGAATCTCTGTGTCCTTTTCACGTAAACCCTCCACGCGTTTTGCTCCCCGTGACCTAATTATTCCCCGCGTCACACTGTTTACCACCGTGTCACGGGAGTGTGCCCTGTCTGAAGGTGCCTGGCACCGTGTCACAGTGTTCTCTGCCGTGTTGCGGTGTTAATTTTTAGGGTTTTTATCTTTTTAGGGTTCTATGTGTTCCCTCTGCTCATTTTCCCTATAAATAGGACCCCTCTTTCTGCAGTTCGGGGCATCAAAACATTCTCTCTTTCTCTCTTTTACACCAAAAATCATTCTATTCTCTCTCTCCCATATTCTAAGCCTTAAACCTATATTCCTAATTACACCATTCTTCCCTTAAGCACTCCAAGGAGTCCATACTTAACCCGCGGTTCCGTCCTTAAACCAAGGCGTGAAAAGTACAACTAACTGAGGGTTTGGACCAAATCAACTCTACTTTTTATTTAATTTAATTTAATTTTCATTTGATTCATATTTTTATTGAAGTTACTAACAGTTTATTCATGATGTAACAATTTAAAGGAACGCGCAGAATGTGAGTAATTGATTAATTTAATTATTCTTATTTTATTTTAATATTGCTAGAATCATGATTAGATTAATTTATTATTTGATTTGACTAACGCTATTATTGTTAAATTTCTTCCAATATAATGTTTATTCTATTTTTGTTTTTGTTCACCATATTGCATGTTTAAAGGGAATATGTAATTGAAAATCACGACTAATAAGATAATTTGGACGACCGGTTTAGATTCCTTTTTAATCTTGTTATTAAATCAAGTGATCACGATATATTAGAATTATATGTTGCTGTGGGGAATAAATTTCAAGCGTTAATCCCCTTGCTTGAGCCCCACTGTGATCATACACTAAAGTACGGTGGCGTCCAAAAGGGAAGAAGATAGAACAAAAGAGTCGCCAACAAGTTTTAGGAACTTGTAAACCATTCACAGGGTGAAGGTTACACCCCTTAACGATCCAAGAGATCGTCAACTCCATAAGGTCTAGAACCAAATAAGGGTTCGGGGATGAAGGTAAAAATCCAACCTAAAAGAGATTGAACCTGTCCTAAAAATAGGCCTCTACTTTGTTCAGATCGTATTCATGTGCGCTTTTTAATTAACATACAATCAATAGGATTAACCCTAAACCTGTTTATCTATGTTGGTTGAATATTAATGCACAAATAAATCTATTATTGGAGATCACTTGAAATTATAATCATAATTAACCCTAAACAAGATTATTAATTATCTTATTAAGCGTGATTACAAGTACCAATTTCCTTTAAACATGCATAAAAGGTGTGATCAAGCAATAAAAATAAATAATATCAAGCAACATAAATAATCATCATCATAAAATTATAATCATAATAAAAATAAATTAAAACAATCATAATAATCATAATAATAATCATCATAAATAAAATAATCATCATCAAAATAATAATAATAATAATAATAATAATAATAATAATAATAATATTCATAATTACAATTATAATCATAATCATGTTCATGTTAATATTAAAGCATAATAATAGCAAGATCCTAGGCATGATACTAACAAGATTAATAACAAACCCTAGCATGTCACTAAGCAATAAAAATCAAATCTTTAACCCTAACATGATACTAACAATCATAAATATTAGGAAGAACATAGGAAGCATCACAATTTTAATCATACTTGATATTAAAATTACCCTAGATATGATACTAGGAATATCATAATAACAATTTAAACATGATTTCTATATCATAATAATAATAAAACCATTAAAGTACTTACTTTGATGCTTCGTACCTCTTTCTAATAACAAAATACACACGTTAGTAACTGCAAGGAAAATATAAACAATACAATTAATTTAAATAGTTGAAAGAGAGATTTGGGACCAAACCCTCAGAAATTAAACCTTTCACGTCTAGGGCGAAGACAACTTCGAATATGACTAGATGTATCTAGATCTAATGAATGCGAATTTTGTATTTGAAAAGCAAGTTTAGAAAAAGAAAGAGATGGAGAGATGGATTAGAGAATGCGAGAATTGATGATTGCGAATGAAAACTGGTTGTAGGTGAATATAATTGAAAACTGATTGTTGATCAAAACGGAGTTTTTAATACGTTATTTATAGATAAATCAGCCAAAAAGATAAAATTATCAAAGCAGAGCATTGGCGCACGTGAAACAGAGCTGGCGCCAACGTTGGCTGATTGGCGCCAGGCTTAGCGCCAGGCGCCAATGCTAGCGCTAGGCGCCAATGCCTGGCGTTAGGCGCTAACCCTGTTTTGACGCGTTTTCTAAAATCAGATAAAAATTACCGTAGAGGAGGATAAAATCGTATTTTCCTCAAAAATTCTCTTTGATTTTAATTAAAACTCTGAAAAGTCAACAAAGTCAATTTATCAATGCTAATTGAATTAGGAATGAAAATAACCTTCTAGAAGAATCTAGAAGACTAAAACCATTCCTAATTGCATTAGGAATGATAAATCATATTAGGCCCTCCCCTAGATCATTGGGCCGCATATAAGGCTCAAACCGGGCCTAGTTTGGTAAATTGGCCATAACTTCCTCAATATTTATCGGAATTGGGCTTATAATATATCGTTGGAAAGCTCTTGTCAAGCCCCATCCAACTACACTATTATTGGACCTATATCATGGACCAACCAAACTGGATTGGCTATTTTCTTAAAATAAGTTTTCAAAAACAGAGAGAAGAGAAAAGAAATTAAAACTTTCCGCAACACTAAACTTTCCACAGTTTCGCTTCATTCGATTATGATTCGACGTGAAAGGTACTCATCACTGGGTTTGGTTTTGGGGAGACACAAATGGGTGTCTACAGAAGCCCCCACTTTGACTGAGTTTGGAGAAACGCAAGTTTTGAAAACAAAAGTCAAAGTATCGATAGGGACGGAGAATGATTCAGAACGTTCTGCAATCCTAAACCACTCTTGCAACGTCGATACCTGCAAAACTAGCATTAGTTAAACAGATAAAAGAGTTAAGAAACGCGTATCTTGCACCGTCGAGCACACGTCTCTGAAAGTAACCGATTTGATGTTTTAATGACCTCCTGCAAACTAGAGAATGCCATCCCGCTTGAAAACTGCTACGCCTGTAACTGCTTCCAATTTGGAAGACTGCTTCGCCTCAAACGATCCTCCTCCACTATGATAATATTCCACGTCCAAGGGAATATTATCGAAGATTGCTTCACTTGAAACTGAAAGGAATGGTGACCTTCGAACAAGTGTACTATTCCGTTAGTGGGTTCAGAATTATTAGAAAGCTAATATATTCAGTGAGGTCAAGTGATCGGAATGCCTGGGTGGAGGCCGCTTCCGATCAGTAATATTAATGAATAATTAATATTAAAACTTAATCTTGACTGAACCCTTCAGGTTACACCCAAGCATTCAACAAACCGAAACGACGAATTAATTCGGAAGGAATTAATGAGTCGACCGAGTAATATTTATTTAAACGTCGGAAATTCGAGCTTAGAGCGTCGAAACCGAGCGTCGGAAGTCGAGTCGAAAAATAGTGAAAGACGAGACGAGAAATAGTAATAAATCAACAAAAGACCAAAATACCCCTAGCATCGGAATGCCTAAGGAAACCGAGTGCTAAGGGCATATGGCCTAGCATGGTGGCTAGCATGCGCACCAAGCCGAGCCTAGGCTGGCTGGTGCGTGCTAGCGCACCCATGCTAGCATCGCAAGGCTATGAGCTGCCTAGTGCGTGCTAGCATGCTAGGCACAGCCTTGTGGGCGCAATGGCTAGCAAGCCATGCCACAACAAGCTGTAGCAGCTAGCACGCTAGGCGCGCCAGCTCGCCACAGCTAGCAGCAGCATGGCTAGGCCATTGCTTGCTGCCTAGCAGCGCTGGCCAAGGCACAAGGCCAGCAGCAGCCCGCACAAGCATGCTGGGCTTGCTGGCCAGCAGCGCCTGGCAGCCCGCATGCAAGTGCTGGGCCTGCTGGGCTTGCTAGGCATGGCTGCCACGGAGAGCAGCACATGGCAGCCCACCTTGGCTTCCTTGGTGCCCAAGGGTGGGTGCCATGTGGCTTGTGGTCCTTGAGTGTTTGTGGAGTGAGGTGGACGGTTATGGGAGAGAGAGTGGGGAGCAAGTTTGGTCCCTCCCTTCTCCAAGTGGTCTTCACCTAACCACTCACATGAGCTTGCCACTTGTTGATTTATTACTAGCTTGATTATTAATTTTATTTTAGCTTTAACATAAAATGGAAAAATCATACTATCCCACATTGATGGGAGAGTAAATGATACTCCCTTCATTTCCTATAAATACCCAAGTATGGGCATTGGGAATGTTGCTTGAGTAAGAGTTGTAAAAGGCATCACAATTAGTGAAAACCTTTGAACTCAATATAATTACTCGGGTTTTATTGGTCGGGTCTTGCTAACCCCAAGACATTGGACCTAGTCGGTTTTGTTGGTGCGGGTGGACTTTGTTGGAGGTCTCCGTGTGAGCGGGACTTAAAGCTTTCAAGTAAGAGCTCATTTTGGAGCGAAGCACGCGTCAAAGGTAATTAGCTTATCTTAATCTTGTGATTAATATAATTATGTTTATGGTTTTATTTATTGCGAGTGCGGTCTTGTTTTTGGGTTTGTTTCCGCGGTGAGTCGGACTCACCAAACCCCAACAACGGTATCGGAGCCTCGCTCGTTTATTTTTAAAATCATAATATTTTCAAGGTGTTTTTATGGCTTAATTTTTCTGGTTTTAAGTTGCTAATAAGATTAGTAATTCGTTTTTCCAATTTTTACCTCGTATTAGAGCTGTCTTCAGCTCCCGAACCCAGATTTCGACCCAAAAATAGTGAATTTTGGGTGGAAAAGGCGTTCGACTCTGTTTTTAGCCAAAAAACGACCAGAAATGCATTTTTCAAGGAATTTTTCGTTTTGACGAAAACTTTTAAGTCTTTCTAACCTTGAAAATTGATTGCATATTTATGGTGGTTATGAATTTGGTTCTTTCCTTTATTTATATGCAATTTTAGACCACTTTAAGCATGATTACTTGGTAGTAATTGGTGCTTGAAAGTTTGGTTTTATTTTTTCACATAATTGCAAATTAATTGCATTAAGTGTGAAATTGTTGTTCTTTGTTGCTTCCAAGTACTAAAGATTCAATCTTTATTTATGATAAGTGATTGAAACTTTGAGTTACTAAATTCCATGAATTTTGGTTAAACTTTGTTGATTTAATCATTTTTTAGTTGATTGGAATCATAAAGTTTAAAACTTGTGATTGAAATTGGTTTATCTTCATATTGGAAGATATAATTTTTTCATGGAGTCACAAGTATTAAAGTTGGAGTCTTTATTGAACTTATGTTCATTTTTCCAACTCCCTTTTATTTTGTCAAAATCTCAAGATTAATTTAAAGTGATTAAATTAATAGTGAGAATTGCCCTAATTTATTTTATTACACCAAGTTAAACCAATTTTATTAAAGAATGGTTCTTGGAAATAAATTTGGTTAATTGCATTTGGATGAATTATTTAAGTTGGACTTGTTATTTTTCATTTTTCCTCAAAATTGATTCTAAAATTAATTAATAATTGATTTATAATGTCACACACAAAAATCGATAATTTTTGAAGCATTAGCACGCAACATGAGGCCTAAGAGCCCCGAGCTAGCTCTCGGCCAGCTGGGCTGCTCACGCAACCCATATGTGGCTGCCGAGGCTGCTGGGCACTTCGTTCTTAGGTGCTTGGTGTTGTGCGTGTGTGTGTGTGCGAGGAAGGGCGTGGGCTGCTGCTCACTGCCAGCAGCATAGCGCGCTAGCCAGCAGCAAGCAGCAGCATGGCGCAGCAGCAGCATAATGTTGTGCGCGCTGTGCGTGCTGCTACGCTTGGCTGGGCTGGGCGTAGCGCATGCGAGCACAAGCAGCCCACATGCATGCTTGGTGTTGCGGGCGTGCGCATGGGCATACTACGTGCTTGTTGTACGGCACGTACAATCCCATAATTGGCACAATAACCCGGGTTATTAAGGCGATGCTATTTTAAAGTTAATTTTAGCGTTGCTTAATATGTAAGTAAGGGTATTTTTTGGACTCCAAGTCTTAGTGCTAGGCACTTAGACATTTTGGAATACGTATTTTGCTTAAATTGTCGTTTTAATTATTTTATTTATTTTGTTCATTTAATTAAAATTTTTGGAGGCTAGGCCTCGGGTTTTGAGCGACATTTGCAAAATTAATTTTGGCAATTATTTGGGTTCACCGACTTAATTAATTGGATTAGTTAAGTTGGATGCGGAATTTAGTGGGAGCGTCTCTTAGTTATTACCATAACCGGTTAAAACAACTTTGACTAGTTTAATTAGGCGTGTTAATTGGATTAACCACCTAGATTAGTTACTAGTTCTCGCGCGTTTTAGGCATTGTTACTTGTTTATCGTTGTAAAATGCATGGGCCATTCACAGATAGTGAATGGATGAATGGAATGTAAATTCTCTCACAGGTTTTATGAAATGGCAACTAGTGGGGCCCGATTAGGATAGAAAATACGGATTGTGATCCGTGATGTATTTTTGTAAATCTAAATACGGTCTGCGAACCGTTGAGTATTTTTGTACCTTAATATTTAGATTAGTCCTAATCGTAGATACTAGCAATTGTAATATTTTGGTCAAGTCTTGAAGACGGGGTTCTTAGAAGACAAAGCCATGAAGTTGCAAATGAAGAGCTTTTGAAGACTTGAAGATCTCAAGGGGTCATGCTAGTTGCCAAATGCATCTCTATTTATGTTTTCGATATATATTTATGTTTATATATATATGAATTATATGTTAGATGCATGTTTAGGATTTCGAATGTTGAGATGATTAATTAAGTTCACTTAAATCAACCAACATAGAAACCCTAGGTCCCTAAAATATTGAGTAAAACTTTCCATTCCAAAACACACTTACCAACCGAACGAGGGTAGTGGTGGGCTACACCAAAGCGAGGCATCACTACTTCTCCAAGGAACGTAAGGCATACCGGGTATGCAAGGTGGTTTTGGTTATACTCAACGATATGAGTGATGGAGTCCTAACATGTCGTGGCAAAGTGAATAATTTGTTTAGAGAGCATTGGATGCGACGATTTATTCAACCAAGAGTGGCTTGGAGCCATTAGCAAAGCGTTGCTTACCTTAGGAGATTGAGTGTTAAGACAAGCCAAAGCATGCTTAACCACTCTTTGTTTCTTTGGATCTTGGAATCGACTTATTCTCACCTAAAATGGGGATAATCTTTAATGTGTGAATAAGACGTTTTAAATAAGTTTGATTAAAATGCATGAATTCAATCTTATTTAAGTATAATGAATGGTTTTTCATTTCAAATTCTTTCAATTATAGAATCATGTCTTCAACTAATGTCAACGACCTTATGCTCCCGGAATTGCCCGAAAAGTTGCCAATTTCTCTGAACTTGGTAAACTTTAAGGAATGGGAAGAGGAACTCCGAAAGACCCTCCGAAATTGCTACCTAGAGCACATTCTGGACACTCAAATCCCGAGTTTCTACTCAAAGGGGATTATGAGTGATGAGGCACATGAGGTATGGAGTGTGGATTGTAAAAGAGTTTCCAGACTCATGGCAAACTCCATCCCGGTACAATGGAAGGGGAAGTTCTCCAACTATTTTCCAGACATGATGCTCAAAGCTCTAGAAGATGTAGTCAATTTGAGAGTCACCAAAAGTACCAGAGGCAACTATGATGGACTTGTGGAAGATGTGACTAGGTCACTCTCGAACATGAGGATCAAGCCACCGCAAAATGGGTGTCTCACGAAAGAGAGACAAGAAGTATGGGCTAAGGTCTATAATGCAAGACTTAGACCCGGGATGCCACTTCAAGCTCATGTGCTCAACATGACAAGGCTATTCACCCATCTGGAGCTAATTGGAAAACCAGCTGACGATGAGCAAGCGGCTCTCATGCTACTAAGCTCACTCCATTTGGGGTATGTTGCATTAAAGATGCGACTTACGGCCAAGCGGAACAAACTGCCCTTAATGGAAGTTGTTCAAGAGCTCCAGAAAACCTATTCTTGCAAGAAGGCTAAGGTTTCTCTGAGACCAAAGAAGAAGGAGTTCAAGAACAAAGCTAAGATACGCTGCTTCTATTGTAGTAGACCCGGACACTACAAAAGAGAATGTAGCATGTATCTAGAAGATGAGGCGAAAAGAAAAGTAACCTCAATCTCAGGTATCATCTTTACACTTGAACATAAGCCATTTATAAGGTATTAGATACCGGAAAATTGGCTCACTATATGCTCCTGTTTCAGGAACAAAGTGAGCGGTGCTTTTCAAGTGGATATGAGTACACAAGTGGAAGAAGAAGATAATCTTTCAAAGAAAGCTTGTAATCTCATATTTTGTCTAGATTTAAAACTTGTTTAGTTTTATCTACCATATGTTGATCTTGTGGCGTTGGACGTCATTTTGAACTTGATCACAAGACATATCATCTTGTTTATATTTATGGAATGACACGTTTGTGTCTTTGGACAAATTATTTATAATGATACCAAAAGACCTAAGACCATAGAGTCAAATCAGACTTACTTGTGGCATTGTCGTCTTGGCCACATCAACATCAAACGCATCAAGAAACTTCTACAAGAAGGTGTTCTTGACTCTTTCGATTTAGAATCGTTTGAGAATTGCGAGGGATGTCTATTAGGCAAGATGATTAAACATCCATTCTCCAAGTTGGGAGAAAGGGCAAGTGACTTATTGGGTCTTATACATACCGATGTATGTGGACCAATGAGCTCAACCACAAGAAATGGACATCGATATTTCATCACTTTCACAGACGACTATAGTAGATATGGCTATGTCTACCTCATGTCGCATAAATCTGAATCATTTGAAAAGTTCAAAGAATTTCAGAGTGAAGTTGAAAATCAGCTTGGCAAGAAAATCAAAGCCCTTCGATCGGATCGAGGTGGTGAATACTTGAGCCAAGAATTCGATGACCATCTGAAAGAAAAGGGTATACTTTCAGAATTGACACCTCCAGGAACTCCTCAATGGAACGGAGTATCCGAAAGGAGAAATCGGACCTTGTTAGACATGGTACGATCAACAATGGGTCTTAGTGATCTTCATATCTCTTTCTGGGGACACGTACTTCTAACTGCGGCACTAACATTGAACCGTGCTCCATCAAAAGCTATAGAAAAGACTCCATATGAATTATGGACGAAGAAACCTCCTAGGTTATCTTTTCTAAAGATATGGGGATGCGAAGTATATGTCAAGAAATTGATTTTTGACAAACTCCATCCCAAATCTAACAAGGTTTACTTTGTGGGCTACACAAAAGAAACCAAAGGGTATTACTTCTACAACAAATCGAAGAACAAAGTGTTTGTTTCTCACGATGGTGTCTTTTTGGAGAAGGAGCACCTTTCCAAAATGACAAGTGGGAGGAAAATCGAACTCGACGAAGTTCGTGAGGATGAGCAACAAAATCATAACGACAGTCAAAGTGCTCAAACAGCATCTGTTGACGCAAGTCAAAATGATCAAAATGTGCAAAGTCGAATCGACAATGCAAATGCTCAATCCATTACCCTACGTAGGTCTTAGAGGCCGAGATCTCAACCTGATAGATATCTTGGTTTAGTATTAATCGAGAATCAAGACATCCTGATTATGGATGGAGATGAACCGACAACCTACAAGCAAGCGATGGCAAGCACCGACTCTGCTAAATGGCAAGAGGCCATGAGATCTGAAATGGATTCCATGTTTGAAAATCAAGTCTGGGACTTGGTTGACTTACCCGAAGGTTATACACCTATTGGATGTAAGTGGATTTTCAAGTTAAAACCGACAAAGATGGAAATGTATTCATTTACAAGCTAGATTGGTGGCAAAAGGTTACAGACAAGTTCATGGTATTGATTACGATGAAACCTTTTCACCAGTCGCAATGCTTAAATCCGTTCGGATCCTCCTAGCGATTGCTGCATATTACAATTATGAATCATGGCAGATGGACGTCAAAACCGCCTTCCTTAATGGTTATTTGGAAGAAACTGTGTATATGACACAGCCTGAAGGTTTTGTCGACCAAAACAATGCTAGGAAAGTTTGTAAGCTTAAGAAGTCCAATTATGGATTAAAGCAAGCAAGCATACGTTGCAATCTGCGATTCGATGAAGCCATTAGTAAGTTTGGTTTTATCAAGAATCCAGATGAATCTTGTGTTTACAAGAAGGTCAGTGGGAGTGACATCGCCTTCCTAGTCTTATATGTCGATGACATATTGCTCATTGGAAATAGCATTCCGTTGTTAGAGTCTGTCAAGGCCTGGCTTGGAAAGTGCTTCTCAATGAAAGACTTGGTAGAGGCTCAGTACATACTAGGCATCAAGATCTATAGGGATAGATAGAAAAGGATGATTGGATTGAGTCAGAGTACTTATATTGATAAGATACTTGCTCGATTTGACATGGAGGAGGCCAAGAGAGGTCACCTGCCAATGTCACATGGCATAACCCTAAGCAAGAAGCAGTGTCCACAGACACTTGATGAGCGAGTAAGAATGAATCAGATTCCATATGCTTCGCTTATTGGATCGATCATGTATGCCATGATATGTACTAGGCCAGATGTATCGTACGCCTTGAGTGCTACGAGTCGTTACCAATCAGACCCAGGAGAGGCGCATTGGACTGCGGCCAAAAATATCCTAAAGTACCTGAAAAGGAATAAGGATAAATTCCTAGTGTATGGTGGTGCAGAGGATTTAGTTGTGGAAGGTTATACCGACGCAAGCTTCCAGACAGACAGAGACGATTTCAAATCGCAATCTGGATATGTGTTCTGTCTAAATGGAGGGGCGTTTAGTTGGAAGAGCGCAAAGCAGAGTACAACTGCAGATTCTACAACTGAAGCCGAATACTTAGCAGCTGCTGAAGCAGCTAAGGAGGCTGTTTGGATTCGTAAGTTCGTTGGTGAACTTGATGTTGTACCCTCTATAAAGGGTCCAATAGCCCTCTATTGTGACAACAATGGAGCTATTGCTCAGGCCAGAGAGCTTAGGGAACATCAGAAGGTCAAACATGTCAAGCGGCGATTTCACATGATTCGAGAATGGAAATCAGAGGGTGAAATCAAAATTTGCAAAGTTGGAACGGATGACAATGTAGCCGATCCACTTACTAAACCTTTGCCTCAAGTGAATCACAACAAGCACGTTGAGGCAATGGGAATCAAGCATGTAGGAGACTGGCTTTGATTTCCTTGTTTAGTGTTTTAGTTAATTTTGAGAAAAATTAATGTAAGACGCTAAGGAAAACCATTCATGTTTTGGAGTAATGTAAAATTTCATGCAATATTTTATTACTCCGTTATTAGGGCTGGCAAACCCTGACCCGACACGAAAACCCGACCCGAACCCGACCCGAAGTTACTGAGAGAGACCCGAACCCGACCTGAACCGAACCCGAACAACCCGAATTCGACCCGATTTGACCCAAATTTCATATTTCGTAATAATATTAAGTTTTACACTATTTTTAATAGTTTCTAAGCATAACCCAAAATCGACCCGAAATCTGACCCGAACCCGACCTGCTGACCCGAATTGCCACCCCTATCCGTTATGTTATTTAATTGTGGTTTAGGATTAAATAATGAGTCCATTCGATTTTGAGAATATTCAAAATAGGGTATCAAGACCAGTCTTGGTAAGGAAACACCTATTAAGTGAACATTGAATATTATAATTAAAAATTATCCCTAATCAAGGTCATTTAAACGATGGACGATTAATGACCAATTGAGATTAGTGTGTAGTTTGATTTATAGCACCGTTTCATGTGCTACAAGGACATGATTGTCATAAATCATTTGCACAGGTATTGGTTTAGAACCATACTGGATCGACCTATGAGAATACTTTAAGAAATTAAAAAAAAAATTGTCATAAGTATACTTCTCATTATGGCTATCGGAACCTATTTCCTCGACCATGAGTATTGTGAGTTCTCTTGTTTGAGTACTAGTTCGCTTTGATGTTGTCAACCGTCTGCCGTAATAGGGGATTATAACGGCAACACTCGGGCGACTAGGTCCTCTGAGTAAGAGGAGCTACATTACAAGACTGGGAATGCCCCGCTACTAAAATAGGGAAGATGTCTTTGTTGTATACAAGGCCTCTCGTAGAGCGACATTGTAAAATGCATGGCCGTGCTCGAATGGATTTTGGAAATCATTTGTTTATTGACAGTCGGACTCGGAATCGGGAAACACTTCTGGACGTAATAAGGATGACAAAATAAATCTTACCTTATAGTTCATGAAGAGACATTAAGCGACATAGGAAAAAGGTTGTACACAAAATGCGCACTTGTCCGGAAGGACAAGTGGGAGATTGAAAGGAATGGTGTCCTTAGAACAAGTGTACTATTCCGTTAGTGGGTTCAGAATTATTAGAAAGCTAATATATTCAGTGAGGTCAAGTGATCGGAATGCCTGGGTGGAGGCCACTTCCGATCAGTAATATTAATGAATAATTAATATTACAGCTTAATCTTGACTGAACCATTCGGGTCACACCCAAGCATTCAACAAACCAAAACGACAAATTAATTCGGATGGAATTAATGAGTCAACGAGTAATATTTATTTAGACGTCGGAAATTCGAGCTTAGAGCGTCAAAACCGAGCGTCGAAAGTCGAGTCGAAAAATAGTGAAAGACGAGATGAGAAATAGTAATAAATAAAAAAAAGACCAAAATACCCCTAGCATCAGAATGCCCAAGCAAACCGAGTGCTAAGGGCGTATGGCCTAGCATGAAGGCTAGCATGCGCACCAAGCCGAGCCTAGGCTCGCTGGTGCGTGCTAGCGCACCCATGCTAGCATCGCAAGGTTAGGCGCTGCCTACTGCGTGCTAGCATGCTAGGCACAGCCTTGTGGGCGCAATGGCTAGCAAGCCATGCCACAACAAGCTGTAGCAGCTAGCACGCTAGGCGCGCCAGCTCGCCACGGCTAGCAGCAGCATGGCTAGGCCATTGCTTGCTGCCTAGCAGCGCTGGCCAAGGCACAAGGCCAGCAGCAGCCCGCACAAGCATGCTGGGCTTGCTGGCCAGCAGCGCCTGGCAGCCCGCATGCAAGTGCTGGGCCTGCTGGGCTTGCTAGGCATGGCTGCCACGGAGAGCAGCACATGGCAGCCCACCTTGGCTTCCTTGGTGCCCAAGGGTGGGTGCCATGTGGCTTGTGGTCCTTGAGTGTTTGTGGAGTGAGGTGGACGGTTATGGGAGAGAGAGTGGGGAGCAAGTTTGGTCCCTCCCTTCTCCAAGTGGTCCTCACCTAACCACTCACATAAGCTTGCCACTTGTTGATTTATTACTAGTTTGATTATTAATTTTATTTTAGCTTTAAAATAAAATGGAAAAATCATACTATCCCACATTGATGGGAGAGTAAATGATACTCTCATCATTTCCTATAAATACCCAAGTATGTGCATTGGGAATGTTGCTTGAGTAAGAGTTGGAAAAGGCATCACAATTAGTGAAAACCTTTGAACTCAATATAATTACTCGGGTTTTATTGGTCGGGTCTTGCTAACCCCAAGACATTGGACCTAGTAGGTTTTGTTGGTGCGGCTGGACTTCGTTGGAGGTCTCCGTGTGAGCGGGACTTGAAGCTTTCAAGTAAGAGCTCATTTTGGAGCGAAGCACGCGTCAAAGGTAATTATCTTATCTTAATCTTGTGATTAATATAATTATGTTTATGGTTTTATTAATTGCGAGTGCAGTCTTGTTTTTGGGTTTGTTTTCGCGGTGAGTCGGACTCACCAAACCCCAACAGAAACAATCCTCAGTTATTTGTGACAACCTCCACAATCTAGGGAACGCCACCTTGTTGTTTCGATGTTCACTCGTCTCTGAACAAAGAGCTTCTTTTTTGATATGTTCACGCGTCTCTGAACAAAGAGCTTCTGTTTTTTTTTTAATATGAATTTCTAAATGATGTGTCCACACGTCTCTGAACAAAGAGCTTGATAATAGGATGCCACGCGTCTCTGAGCAAAAGAGCTTGAAAATAGGAGATATTTGATGATATGTCCACGCGTCTCTAAACAAAAGAGCTTTTGAATGATATGCCCACGCGTCTCTGGAGCAAAGAGCTTGATGATATGTCCACGCGTCTCTGAACAAAGAGCTTTTGAATGATAAGTCCACGCGTCTCTGGAGCAAAAGAGATTTTGAATGATATGTCCACACGTCTCTGGAGCAAAAGAGCTTGATGGAAATGTTCACGCGTCTCTGAACAAAAGAGCTTTGATGATATGTCAAGGCGTCTCTGAACAAAAGAGCTTGAATGAAATGTCCACGCGTCTTTGAACAATAGAGCTTGTATAATATGCCCACGCATCTCTGGAGCAAAGAGCTCTGATGGAAATGTTCACGCGTCTCTGAACAAAAGAGCTTCGGTACTTGAACGTTTGTTGCGATAATATTCTGAAGAAAAATTTTCGAAGACCAACATTTGTCGATCTCTAAAGCTCGCCTGAACTTTGTTTCTGCTAAAACCAGTATGTCGGCGTTTCCGTGATAAGCCAATTCTTAGGCTCTTTAAGCTAAGTGAGACGATCTTTCATTAGGTCGACCACTTATTGTGAGTGCAATCAAACTGACTACTTAATCATGTCAAATTGCTTATAGGGGCTAAACTGGCGTACCAAGGAACCCGAAATTGTTGTTTGAAGTCAAAATCACCTTTCTGAGAGGCTCCGAGCTCTATCATTGCTGAAATATCTCTGGCGCCAAGAATCGACTCGGTCACCGAACGTTGTGATCTAGCGCCAAGCGCTGAAATCTATTTCCAGACGCTAGATGTTTTCGTCCGGCGCTGGAGTAGGGTCTTCCCTGTTCTGCTGCACCTGTATTTATTTTTTACTATAGAACTTTGCCAATCTTTTTAATTATCTTAGGGTTGACCTAAGGTTTGACGTCGCTTGACTTATCGACTTGACACGACTCAAGGCATAAACTTGACTCGCTGTGATTGACTCGAGGTTGACTCGACTCGATGTGTTTTTGACACATGTGACTCGAAAATGCAAAAAAGCAAAAAAATTCCGTCATTTTTGTGTGGAGGGTACCGACTTTCTCCCGAAAAAAGAAAGACGCGAAAAAAGAATCAAAGTGTGAAGATGCATGTTGAATGAGCTTAGTCAAATGTTGTTTGATAATATCTCTCAAGGTGCAAGGATTAATCCATCCTAGGCTATCCCAATGGTTGACTCAATGATGAAAGTATTTAGGTAACTTAGGCACGGAGGCTAAGCACTTCATACTTTGTGATGCAATGACAATTATGATTGATGAGTGATGTTGATATGATAAGGCATGCTTCAGCGTTGTGTTAAGATTTCATGACAAAGGGTTCCTAAGGGAAAGTATATTTGGTCATGTATCTGTGGAATGTGTGAAAGTGACACTAAAGTTAGGCCGCAAGAGCTAAGTGTGTGGAAAAATATTATTTTTAAAAGAATAAAATGGTGGTGACTCTTAGGCTAGGTAAGCTAATGATGTAAGGATCAAGCCCCCAAGTCTAGCTCTAAATGAATAGGGATGAGCATAGGGAATCCCTTGATATGATCATGGTGTAAGAGTGTGAATTTGAATATGAATGCATTTTTATTACGGCCGCACCTCGATGTGAGGTTGCCTACGTATCCGTTAGGAATCAGGCCGAACGTAGCTCTAGCCGAACCTCGCACAAGTATGTATACCTCAAAAAGGTCTTTTAAGGGTTGTAACGTGGTTAGGCTAAAGTTTATAGAAGAAAGGGATAAAAAGACTCAAGACCAAAGATAAACCCCCAAGGTGTGCAACCTTGCTTTTGAGTCTTTATATTTTTATGCTTGAGTTTCTACTCTTTTTTAGCTAACTTTTATCTTTTGCTTTTGCATTTTTTATCTTTATAAGTGTGGGCAATCCCGATCATGCGGTCTATCACTCACTTGACATTCATGTTTCTCAGGCACGGTACCGAGCACTCGATAAGAGACGCAATCTGAGACGTGTTCTTATCAAAGACATTTTCATATCAAGGACATTGGAACACTTACCCTTTTGTACACTTTTATTATATTTTTTTATTTTGCTTTTTTTTGATATTTTAATTTTTTGAATTTGCTCAAGCCTTCTTTAGAATTGCATAAGTTACACACCATCCCATCCCAAGGTTAGGTAGATGTAGATTGAAAAATGAAGGGTCTATCGTTAGACGAGGCTTAAAGTGGTTTATGAAGAAAGGATTGTAAAATTGAAAAGTGAAAGGAGATATGATGTGGCTACAAGGGGTGCCTCAAATCATTGGTATACCTTGTGCTTAGATCGACATGGTTTTTTTTTATGCAATATAATGAAATGATCATATATAAGGAAATAAATGCTCATTTTATTAAAGGAAAAAATAATGATCCTACAAAATAAATCTAAGGAGAATAAAAAGGTGCCTATGCTAGACTTATTGGGGAAAGGGTAAATAAAAAAGAAATAGGAAAAAAGAGGTCACGAAATCTTGTCGTTGAAGCTCGCCTCTTGTCTTCCATTGTTTCCTTTATCATCACTCGTTCTTCTTGTTAATGGGAAGCTTGTTGTTATCAATCAAATGTTGGATAGCCTCCTTTAGCTTCCAACAGCTCTCAGTAGAATGACCCCTACCTTGATGGTACTTGCAGTGTTCGTCTGGATTCCAACTAAGCGATCTCTTCTCAAGTGGGGGATCTTGAATAGGTCCAATGGGAGTAATGAGTCCTTTGGCATGGAGTCGATCGAAAGCATTTTCGTAGCTAATTCCAATAGGGGTGAAATCCTTTCTCAGTTGCTTTCGATTACCCATGGCTAGGATCTCACTAAGGTTGAAAGTACCAACACTATTACTAGAGTAGGTGTTTCCAGAAGAAGAAGGATAGTCGTTCTTTTTCCCTTTAGAGCCACTGTTACTATTGTCACTGATCTTGGCCTTCTTGTCGCGCGGAGGAACATGAAGGAGATTTGAATCAACGAAGTCTTGAACACGATCCTTGAGGGCGAGGCACTTTTCAGTAGTGTGACCGGGACCTCTATGGTATTGACAATAGGAATTTGGATCCCAATTGGGAAAACGTTTTTCAGGTGGAGGGTCTTGACCTTGGTCGTGAAGACAGTCAAAAGCTCCATTGTAAGTCATTCCTATTAGTGTGTATTCTTCAATGGTTTGTTTTGCCTGTGGCTTAGGAGCATTGAGTTCTTCAATAAACCCTTGGCGAGAATTTTGTTCGATGACCATCACCCGATTTGCTAATCCTTCTACCACATTCAAGAGCATGGCAATGACATCTTGCAGTTTTCGAACGTCCTCCTTTAGACTTGACGAGTCTTCCTTGGTATTATCTAAGAAAAGACTTTCATCCTCCTCAATTATGGCCACTTCATCGAGAGAGGTCATATAAGCTGTTTCGATCATGGGCTCTCCTACAGGTGTGATAAGAAGTGATGGATCGAAGGATGCTTGGTCATCTTCGATGGCTAGAATCTCGGAAGTTTCACTATTATCGATCAGATCTTGAATAGCTTCTTTGAGTTTCCAACACTCCTCAGTGTCGTGACCCTTTCCTTGGTGATATTTGCAGTGCTTATTAGGGTCCCACTTAGGTGGCCTGGCTTCTGGAACTGGATCTTTGATGGTCCCAATGGGCATGACTAGTCCTTTGTGGTGTAACTTCTCGAAATCTGTTTCATAACTCATACCAAGTGGAGTGAACACCCTCTTTGATCTTTGGATTCGTGGTATAGAGGCGTTCGTGGCATGTACCTCATTGATGGGAGAGGAAGAAGAAGGATGGTCGCTCTTCTTTCCTCTCGCACTATTATCTTTCAGAAGGTCATCTTCAATGTCAATGCCTATATTATAGACAGCCTTGAAAGTATTCAAATTGTGTTGGTACTTTAAGTGCTTTGAATACTTCCCTTGGAGATTCTTGATAAACATCCTCACAGATTCTTTTTCGGTAGGAGCGTTGACCATATTAGCAGAAGTTTCCCTCCATTTGTTGAAGAAAGAAGTGAACCCTTCGTTTTCTTTTTGTTTTAACATCTCAAGTTGTTTGTGGTCTGTTTCGTCTTGGATGTTGCACTTATATCTATCAATGAAAGTGTTTGTTATCGACTCCCAAGAAGAGGTTTTTTCTTTCTCGAGAGAAAAGAACCATTGTTGACAAACGGTTTCGAGAGATAGTGGGAACAGAGAGGGGAAAACCTTCTTATCGATACCCTTAATGCTCATTATAGTTTTGAAAGCTCTGAGATGGAAGTAAGGGTTATCTGTTGCCTTGAATTTAGGGATGTCGGTGGCGTTGAAATTATGTGGAAGAAGTTCCTTGTCCAGCGAGACCCCTTGTGAACTCATGCCCTGAAATTTATAGTCACTAGATAGCTTGCTTAGACTCTCTTGCATGAGGTCCATCTGTTGTTGCTTCACTGGATCATCGATCTTGAGTGTAAGGAGCTTCAGTGTCTCAGTCACGGTAACCAATTGAATCCTAAGCTCATTGACTTCTTCTTGACTTGCCATTATCTTTTTAGCCTTCCTCTTTTGACGAATTGGTTTATCAAAAAGTGAGACTTGAATAAAGAGGTTGTCCTTGATTAATCGCCCTTCTCTTCCTCGACCAAGTACTGTGGAAAAGGAATTTGGGGATATTCATTGTTAATTATTTGACACAAACTTTATTCAACAT
Organism: Chenopodium quinoa; assembly: GCF_001683475.1. NCBI lineage: Eukaryota > Viridiplantae > Streptophyta > Magnoliopsida > Caryophyllales > Amaranthaceae > Chenopodium > Chenopodium quinoa. The sequence continues at coordinate 11,379,929 of NW_018743252.1, read as the reverse complement.
GCAATGAATGGAGGAAGTGAAGGAAGATGGAATAGAATGTGAAAGAAGATGATATAGATGAAGGGATATGAAGAATTAGAAATAGAATGTACCCCCAACTTAAATGACAGAAAAGACCGACTCATGCATGAACCTAAGACATGGTCATGGTGATACATACTCGGATCGAAGTGTGTGCTAAGACTAGTGAGTGTAGGTGACATGTTAAGACTCGTGTCATGACCATGTGGCTAGACTATGTTACTAGACTCAATTAATGACTCGTCAAGGTGTTATTGACAGTGAAAATTAACTGAATTAATTAGCAAACTGGTTAATTAGACTCTAGGTAATGACTCGACCAATAATCCGAACTATCGGCCAAACGACAGGACTGGTGTCGCACTGTGTAGCTTGGGGCCAGACGACAGAGTTGTCACCAGGCGCCACACTCCACAGGGTGGGGCTACAGCTCAGATTTTGGCGCCAATGGTGGAGCTTCAATCTGAGACTGTTTTCGGTGTTATTAATCAACTGGGGTATGCCTAAAGTCGTACTAGGTCAATTCTGATTAAAATATTAGACTTTATTTACTCTAATTAATTAATTAATTAATTAATTAATTAATTAGGCAAAGTTCACTAAGTCATTAATTTATTTAATCTCAACACAAGTCAAACAAACGGTTAAGAGAAACATAGAATATATGCACAACAAATAATGCACAATTAGTCAAGTAGGCACAATATGATGCAATGAGTTTGCAACCTAACCATGGCTCTAGTTCTCTAAAGTTCGGGATATGGTTTAGTCGATAGAGGGTCCATGGTTAATTGTCCGGATGCACCGCGCGAAAGCCTAACCGTGAAGGGTTGGCGCGAGTGGATGGGACACCGCGAGTTTAGAAAAACTCGCTTCCATGGTTTGGTGAATTCAACATTCTCGGATGTACCCTTTGTTGCACAGAGCGTTCAATCAGGTAGATGGAGCATGAATTCCCAGAGGGTTATGTCCATATGTAGAACACATATGGGTTTCAGAAAAGTGAGAAAAAATTCAATCAGGAAGTAGGATCGAGCAAACAATGCGAAAACCGGTCGAAATTAAAACGCATATTTCTGGCTCGGTATTGGGGAAGTTGGCGCCAGCAAACAGAGACTGGCGCCAGGATTTAGCTGTAGCGCCTGGCGCCAATGCTGGCGTCTGGCGCTACAGTTAAATGCCTGGCGCCAATGCTCTGGTCATTGGCGCTAAATTCCACATGCCTCAGCAGCTTTCTGTGCTCGATAAAATTTTCTAGTTTCGCGCGGTGTTATTTCGGTCCTAGTTGTGAAAGATATTTCTCAAATTTCCTACATGTAAAATCCTATGTTTTTAAATCATTACGGATGGTCTTTCCAATGAGATCTTTTTTATGCATATGACAATAATGTTAATCAAAATTACGCACATGAAATACTTAGAACGTTTCGAGTCTCATCCACTCATTCTAAATCATTGCCGAAACAAATTCAGGAATTAAAATAGAAATCCTCCCCAGTGGAGTAGCCAAAAACTGTGGGGAATAAATTTCAAGCGTGAATCCCCTTGCTTGAGCCCCACTGTGATCATACACTAAAGTACGGTGGCGTCCAAAAGGGAAGAAGATAGAGCAAAAGAGTCGCCAACAAGTTTTAGGAACTTGTAAACCATTCACAGGGTGAAGGTTACACCCCTTAACGATCCAAGAGATCGTCAACTCCATAAGGTCTAGAACCAAATAAGGGTTCGGGGATGAAGGTACAAAACCTAAAAGAGATTGAACCTGTCCCAATAATAGGCCTCTACTTTGTTCAGATCGTATTCATGTGCGCTTTTTAATTAACATACAATCAATAGGATTAACCCACTAGTAAATAACTAACTTTAAGTAACACCCAAATAGTGTTACATAAAGTGATAAAAGTGTTATTATAGACAATATGTAACACTTTAGTGGATGATACATCCGCCCATGTTACCTATGGTCTTATGTAACACTTTGGGCAACGTGTGGTAACACTTTTAAAAGTGTTACTATAAGCCCTCTTATGTAACACTTTTTTATATTATTAGTATCATTTTTAGAGTGTTACTTTTTATTTCTTATGTAACACTAGCTTATCTTTAGTAACATTTTTCAATCATATAGTAACACTTTATTTGACATTGTGTAACACTTTTGCAAACTAATGTAACACTTGGTTGATTGTTAAGTATCATTTTTTAATCATCTTTTGACATATAGTATCACTATATTTGTCTTTATTTATCACTTTATTCAAAGTAATGTACAATGGACACCGGTTCAAAACCGGCTTAGGGCACTGATTTAATCGCCTTTTTGGGGGTCGCCCATGATAGAGGTTATAGACACTGGTTCATGGGCCGTTAAGGGCATCGGTTTACCCTCTATGCCTAAAAAAATAGTAACTATGATAAACAAACCATTATATATATATACTTAGATATTTTTATTAATAAATGCTTGTAATATTACAATTTCACAAAAAATAAAAAAATATATATACAATGCTTAAGGCTAAGTATCAGTAAGGCACAACATAAGTAGTGTTAAAACACGATTATTTACAACCTTCTCCTTCCTCTGTTCCTCCCTTTCTGCAAGTACTGGCTGTTTGAGATGGGAGTCACATCCCCTGGAATGCATACACAAGTGCATCAGTACAAGGTTCGTCAGATAAAATGGAGATGCTAAGCACACTTAAACAGAAAGTTAATTAATTATTCACTACAATCTCAGATCTAAAGACCTACAATTATCCACAGTATAAGACTTTATAAGATCACTATCATCTTAGTTAAAGATCAGAATGACAGCCCGCAAATAAGAATGAAAAACATTGCCTTTATAGCTTCAAAAGTTTTGTTAGTAGATTGGATAAAGAATACTGTATATAGGGTTGTTATGTCCTGCCAACAAAAAAGGAAATTAAGTTATACCTTAGCATGATTATAATTTCTGAATAGATCAATGGATAGCTCAGAAACTGGTCCAAAAGGAGGAGACTCAGGTTCAAGAACCACGTGACCAGCATAATTAATCAAGATAATACTTTATGCCAGTCTTTTACGAGCCCTGCTGTCGATGTTCTTGATCACCATTATTATTAGAGAGCTCAGCTCAAATAATCATTTAAGAGAGAAATTGATAGAGATAGAGGTGAGTGGAGCAGAATAATCAAGGGAATATACTGGAGTATATTCTTGGAAGAATATCTCGATAATGGGAGGCTTCTCTAAGCATTGCCACCAGTTCAAAAACAATTGAAACCAAGCCAGACTAGGAAAGCCCGTAAAACTTTTGACTTCAGGAACCCATACGCTAATGTGAAAAAATAGATTCTTGTAGCCCCTAATAGCTAATCGATTGCTAATCATGAACAACCTGGTTTATCCCGCTACGGGGTAATGAATGTCTACATACAATGTGATAGCCATTAGAGCTTCATCTGCACATGATCAAGGTCGAGAAATATATACAAAAATTTATGAGCTATGTAATTGAGACCTTAACTAACATATTAATCCTGAATACAAAATTTTGAATAGTTATATGCTAGAAAAATATTTGAACAGAAAATCTGGTGTACTGTCAAACAAATTTAGAATAGAAGTTTTCCATAATCGTTCCTTTTCCATTCACGCCCATCTAAAAATAACTATATAATTACAGAATTATTCATGTTAGCATATACTTTTCACTCATTAACAAACCCATGTATATTTTTCTATTATACATTTCAAAATCCTATTATATCCTAAGCTAAATAATCTGATCGATCAAAATTCCCAAATTAAATCAATAATCACTAATAAATATCTTAAATTTAAACTCAAAATTCAAAAGAGAGAATATGAAAATTGAAAGAAAGCGTACCAGAAACACTCAGAATGGTTACTTCATTAGCAACAACTCAGCTAGTATCATTATCAAACAACACCACATTATTCATTTCCTCCTCCCACTTTTCCTTACTCCACTTATGCAAATTCATGTGCTTAAGCAAACTCATGTGCTTATGCAAACTACTCTAAATTCTACTAAATAACATAAGAAATTAAATTAAGGTGAGATTTTTTTAAAAAAAATAGTAGATATTAGTATGATCTTAATTAGATATACTATTTTACTCATAAGTCTATCTTGAATTACTGCAGTAGTTAAAATAACTAGGACTTTCGTAAGCTTTTTAGAAAATATCAAGGGGTTAATGAGAATCTGATCCACACCATCATGCAATTTAATCAACTAAAGGAATAGGTACTATGTACCTTTCAACCAGAATTCAATGGTTTATATACTTGTCGTAATTAGAGTTTAGACTTATACTATACAACCAATGTTTCAAGTAGTCTTGATATGCTAAGTTGCTAACAAGCAGCAACATACAAGCAATGAGTAAAAATAAAATTTCAGAAATAATTGTCACTTATATAGTAGCAACTACCAGCACCCAAACCGCCAAGCGTAGATATAAAACTCCCATTCCAATTATATACCTCTTTAAATGGCCAATTTACACACATTACACAATCAAGGTTCAAATCAGTAGTAATTTTCACAACTACTTATTTGCCTTATAAAGCATATAAGAGTAAAGAGTATAGTGGATTGACAATTATATAAACCTTTAAATTTGGTATTGGTTGATACCTCCTTTGAACTCTTTGTCATTGCCTATGCAAAAACTTGCCTGAAATTCTAAAAATACTCTGTCAGAATCATAGAATTTAACTCAAATGTCAATTTACTACTCTCATCAAACTTTATGACTAATTTCATGCAAAATTTAAATGCAGTCAAATTGCATGATGGAAGAATTTAATATAATTAACATGAACAATAAATTAAGAAGCTATGATGTTGACATCCAACATCTTGATAGAAAAACTCATAGTCTAATGTTGCTGATAATTGCGATTAAAACATAAATGAAGTCCAACAATGTAAAAATTCCAGATGTTATAGATATAGTTAAAAAAATCAACTATTGAAGAAGAAAAACAAACCAAACCTAGAAATCGGCTCCTCTTTCTTTGTTTGACCGTCTTTTAAAGCTTTTTCTCTGATTTGTTGAAGTGCTAAGAAAATTTCCTTTAATTTCACTGAGAAACAAGCCTTAATTTCACAAATTAGGAAGAATACCTGATTGGAAGTGCGAATTAGATGAAATCAGAGATGACTAGTTCAACTGGGCTACTGGTTTTGTGATTTTGTGACGATTGAAACCCCAGATGGCGAATTTGTGACAATTGAAACACTAGATGACAAATTGAAAGAAAAATACTGATTTTGTGATGAATTTCGCGAGGCAATAATGAATTGATGAACTGTATAACTAAAGATATAATGAAGTAATGAACACCGTTGTAGTACCGTATGCTGTGAATCCTTCGCTCTCGATTCATTTGATGATGTTGCTTGTTATTCAAATGATGGCATTGATCGATGATGATGATTCAGAGGATGACGCTACTAGTGATGAAGGCGACTCCATTAATTGTATAATCTAAACTCATTCAGAGAGAGAACGGGTATTTGAGCAAGAATGAGAGGAGGAGATGGAATAGAATGAGAAGTTTAAAAAAATAAAAAAAAAAAATAAAGGGTACCACTCATTTTTTTCTACAATGAGATTAGAAGAAAAAAATATTTAATAAAGAAAAAAATAAAAAGGATTGAGCATAAATTAAATGTTACAACTAAGTGATACCTAATATTAAAATACTACTGTAAAGTCTTACATAATATTAATGTGTTCCAAAAAATGTTACTTAATACGACAATGTTACAAAAGTGTTACGTAAAAATCAAATAATCCAAAATTTTTCTTTGTGTTACCAATGAGTGTTACTTAAGCCCAATTTTGTACTAGTGACCCTAAACCTGTTTATCTATGTTGGTTGAATATTTATGCACAAATAAATCTATTATTGGCAATCACTTGAAATTATAATCATAATTAACCCTAAACAAGATTATTAATTATCTTATTAAGCGTAATTACAAGTAGCAATTCCCTTTAAACATGCATAAAAGGTGTGATCAAGCAATATAAATAAATAATATCAAGCAATATAAATAATCATCATCATAAAATTATAATCATAATAAAAAATAAATTAAAACAATCATAATAATCATAATAATAATCATCATAAATAAAATAATCATCATCAAAATAATAATAATAATAATAATAATATTCATAATAACAATTATAATCATAATCATGTTCATGTTAATATTAAAGCATAATAATAGCAAGATCCTAGGCATGATACTAACAAGATTAATAACAAACCCTAGCATGTCACTAAGCAATAAAAATCAAATCTTTAACCCTAACATGATACTAACAATCATAAATATTAGGAAGAACATAGGAAACATCACAATTTTAATCATACTTGATATTAAAATTACCCTAGACATGATAATAGGAATATCATAATAACAATTTAAACATGATTTCTATATCATAATAACAATAAAACCATTAAAGTACTTACTTTGATACTTCGTACCTCTTTCTAATAACAAAATACACACGTTAGTAACTTTAAGGAAAATATAAACAATACAATTAAATTAAATAATTGAAAGAGAGATTTGGGACCAAACCCTCAGAAATTAAACCTTTCACGTCTAGGGCGAAGACAACTTCGAATATGGCTAGATGTATCTAGATATAATGAATGCGGAATTTTGTATTTGAAAAGCAAGTTTAGAAAAAGAAAGAGATGGAGAGATGGATTAGCGAATGTGAGAATTGATGATTACGAATGAAAACTGGTTGTAGGTGAATATAATTGAAAACTCATTGTTGATCAAAACGGAATTTTTAATACGTTATTTATAGAGAAATCAGCCAAAAAGATAAAATTATCAAAACAGAGCATTGGCGCACGTGAAACAGAGCTGGCGCCAACGTTGGCTGATTGGCGCCAGGCTTAGCGCCAGGCGCCAATGCTAGCGCTAGGCGCCAATGCCTGGCGTTAGGCGCTAACCCTGTTTTGACGCGTTTTCTAAAATCAGATAAAAATTACCGTACATGAGGATAAAATCGTATTTTCCTCAAAAATGCTCTTTGATTTTAATTAAAAACTCTGAAAAGTCAACAAAAGTCAATTTATCAATGCTAATTGAATTAGGAATGAAAAGAACCTTTTAGAAGAATCTAGAAGACTAAAACCATTCCTAATTGCATTAGGAATGATAAATCATATTAGGCCCTCCCCTAGATCATTGGACCGCATATAAGGCTCAAACCGGGCCCAGTTTGGTAAATTGGCCATAACTTCCTCAATACTCATCGGAATTGGGCTTATAATATATCGTTGGAAAGATCTTGTCAAGCCCCATCCAACTACACTATTATTGGACCTATATCATGGACCAACCAAACTGGATTGGATGTTTTCTTAAAATAAGTTTTCAAAAATAGAGAGAAGAGAAAAGAAATTAAAACTTTCCACAACACTAAACTTTCCACACTTTCGATTCATTCGATTATGATTCCACGTGAAAGGTACTCATCACTGGGTTTGGTTTTGGGGAGACACAAATGGGTGTCTACAGTTGCATTAATAATCAACCAATTTAGCTTAATAATAGCTTAGAGCGAATTGAATCTTTATTTGCATGCCTTTGAGATCGCAGGAATTACTTTTCACTATAAGAATCGAGTAGAGGCCAAACGGGCCAATGTGACTCCATGACTCACTTCGTACCATCATCCCTGATCCTTCTTTCGTGGTTCAGAACCATATGGAGTTAGTAATCTCATGGATTATGAATGGGGTGTAACCCTCACGAGTCAATCGTTGTTGCCTATCGTTGTCCCTTATTCGTGGTTGCCTTTTATGATCTGTGAACGGTTTACAAGTTCCTTAAAAACTTGTTGGCGGCTCCCTACTTTGCTTTGTCCCTAATCGTATTATATCAATTCCCACTTCCTACGAGTGCCAAGCATATTCACACATGCTTTTAACGTAGGTGCACTTTGAGCGACGCCTACACTCCGAAACTGATCATACGTTGCACTAAAAAACACTCCAAAATGCTGAAATAGAAGCGTGAAAAAGTCGCTGGGAAAATGAGCTCGAAACTTGTTGTAAATGGTCGCGGAATAACCACCCCAAAACTGGATCACAGCTGACCAGAAAACCGCTTCAAAACCGAGTAAAAAAACTGCACCCGAATAGAACCTAAACGGACCACCAAACTGAATCCACAACGGATCACTAAACTGCACCCAAACTTATCAAAAAACAGCCCCTAAAATGCACAAAAACTGCCAAATCCAGACCACAAACAGCACCATAAACTAACGTTAAGCGTCCTATTAAAAACCCGATTTTGTTACCTCATAAAGGACGCAGGAAAACCTGATTTAAATCGCCTTACAAATGGCAGAAAAAACCAGAAATCGGACACGAAAAAACGCACGAGAAGCAGCCTGAAATGCACCCCAAACTGCACCAGAATTCCGCCGGAATCCGCCTGTATTTCGCCTGGAAATGAGTCGCCGCCTCTGAATGTCCTTAATCCAACGGTACTTCGCCGTGAAAAACTGATGGAAAATAACGTGGAAGCAACCTACCGTTTATTATTATTATTATTATTATTATTATTGTTGTTGTTGTTGTTGTTGTTGTTGTTGTTGTTGTTGTTGTTGTTGCTGTTGATGTTGCTATTGTTGCTGTTGCTGTTGTTGTTGTTGCAGTTGTTGTTGTTGTTGTTGTTACTCGACAACTGGATTCGTACTTGACCCACTTTCAATTGGACGCATTAGTCACTACCTGTCCAGGAACAAAGTCAGAAAGCCCAGAATGTGTCAATGGAGAAGACCCTTTCAAGTCAACACACACATCGCGACCATGATCCCGGGAATAAAGTAACACATCTGCACGTCTGAGATCCCCGTCGTTCCCTCCAGATAACTCAATGTCCACCTCCTTTATATATGAAATCCCTGACCGATAAACTACTGTAGGGAATATTTCAAGCATTAATTATCCCTAACTTGAACCCCACTGTGATCATACACTAAAGTACGGTGGCATCCAAAGGGAAGGAAGTTAGAGCAAAAGAGTCGCCAACAAGTTTTAGGAACTTGTAAACCGTTCACGAGGTGAAGGTTACACCTCTTAACGATCCAGGAGATCGTCAACTCCAATAGATCTGGAACCATGATTGGTAGTTCGGGGATGAAGGTACAAATCCAACCTAAAAGAGATTGAAACTGCCCTAATAATAGGCCTCTACTTTATTCTGATCGTATTCATGTGCGCTTTCTGACTAACATGTAATCAATAGAATTAACCCTAAACCTGTTTATCTATGTTAGATGAACATTAATGCACAAATAAAACTATTATTGGCGATCACTTGAATTATAATCAAATTAACCCTAAACAAGATTATTAATTATCTTATTAAGCGTGATTACAAGTACAAATTCCCTTTAAACATGCATAAAAGACGTGATCAAGCAATAACAATAAATCATCAAGCAACAATAATTATAATAATAATTATAAGAATTATAATATTCATGTTAAAGCATAATAATAGCAAGATCCTAGGCATGATACTAACAAGATTAATAACAAACCCTAGCATGTCACTAAACGTTAAAGATCAAAGCTTTAACCCTAACATGATACTAACATGAATATTAGGAAAAGAATAGGAAGCATCGCAGAAATCACAATTGTCATATTTGATGTTAGAAATTATAGTTGTTACCCTAAACATGATACTAGGAAAATCAAAACACCCTAACATGATACTAGGAATTAAAATAATAACCTAGACATGATTTCTATATCATAATATCAATAAATCAATTAAAGCACTTACTTGGATGCCTTCTATCTCTTTCTAATAACAAAATACACACATTAGTAACTTCAAGAAAAATATAAAATCAAACAATTAAATTAAATAATTGAAATAGAGATTAGGGACCAAACCCTCAGAAATATCAAACCCTTCACGTCTAGGGCGAAGGCAACTTCGAACTTGGCTAGGTGTTTCTAGATCTTGTGAATGTGGAATTTTGCATGAGAAAAGCTATTTTAGAAAAGAGAAAGAGAAAAAAATCAAGAGATTCTTGAAGAGAGAGAGAATTGAAAATTAATTCTTGTTGATGAGAAGAATTGTTGATGATCGAAAACAGAATTTTAGGAGGCTATTTATAGAGAAAATCAGCCGGATGTGATAAAAAACGAATCAGAGTTTCGAAAAGAATAAAACACTATTAGCGCTAGACGCCAGACATTAGCGTCAGACGCCAAGCATTAGCGCCAGACACTAGACCTAGCGCCAGACGCCAATCCTAGCACCAGGCGCTGGTCTTGTCGTCAGGCGCTAGAAAACAGTTTCCACACGTTTTCTTAATTTGATAAAATTTAGCCATACAGAAGGGCAAAACAGTTTCCACACGCTAGAAAACAGTTGCCTATCGTTGTCCCTTATTCGTGGTTGCCTTTTATGATCTGTGAACGGTTTACAAGTTCCTTAAAAACTTGTTGGCGGCTCCCTACTTTGCTTTGTCCCTAATCGTATTATATCAATTCCCACTTCCTACGAGTGCCAAGCATATTCACACATGCTTTTAACGTATGTGCACTTTGAGCGACGCCTACACTCCGAAACTGATCATACGTTGCACTAAAAAACACTCCAAAATGCTGAGATAGAAGCGTGAAAAAGTCGCTGGGAAAATGAGCTCGAAACTTGTTGTAAATGGTCGCGGAATAACCACCCCAAAACTGGATCACAGCTGACCAGAAAACCGCTTCAAAACCGAGTAAAAAAACTGCACCCGAATAGAACCTAAACGGACCACCATACTGAATCCACAACGGATCACTAAACTGCACCCAAACTTATCAAAAAAACAGCCCCTAAAATGCACAAAAACTGCCAAATCCAGACCACAAACAGCACCATAAACTAACGTTAAGCGTCCTATTAAAAACCCGATTTTGTTACCTCATAAAGGACGCAGGAAAACCTGATTTAAATCGCCTAACAAATGGCAGAAAAAACCAGAAATCGGACACGAAAAAACGCACGAGAAGCAGCCTGAAATGCACCCCAAACTGCACCAGAATTCCGCCGGAATCCGCCTGTATTTCGCCTGGAAATGAGTCGCCGCCTCTGAATGTCCTTAATCCAACGGTACTTCGCCGTGAAAAACTGATGGAAAATAACGTGGAAGCAACCTACCGTTTATTATTATTATTATTATTATTATTGTTGTTGTTGTTGTTGTTGTTGTTGTTGTTGTTGTTGTTGTTGTTGTTGTTGTTGTTGTTGTTGTTGCTGTTGATGTTGCTATTGTTGCTGTTGCTGTTGTTGTTGTTGCAGTTGTTGTTGTTGTTGTTGTTACTCGACAACTGGATTCGTACTTGACCCACTTTCAATTGGACGCATTAGTCACTACCTGTCCAGGAACAAAGTCAGAAAGCCCAGAATGTGTCAATGGAGAAGACCCTTTCAAGTCAACACACACATCGCGACCATGATCCCGGGAATAAAGTAACACATCTGCACGTCTGAGATCCCCGTCGTTCCCTCCAGATAACTCAATGTCCACCTCCTTTATATATGAAATCCCTGACCGATAAACTACTGTAGGGAATATTTCAAGCATTAATTATCCCTAACTTGAACCCCACTGTGATCATACACTAAAGTACGGTGGCATCCAAAGGGAAGGAAGTTAGAGCAAAAGAGTCGCCAACAAGTTTTAGGAACTTGTAAATCGTTCACGAGGTGAAGGTTACACCTCTTAACGATCCAGGAGATCGTCAACTCCAATAGATCTGGAACCATGATTGGTAGTTCGGGGATGAAGGTACAAATCCAACCTAAAAGAGATTGAAACTGCCCTAATAATAGGCCTCTACTTTATTCTGATCGTATTCATGTGCGCTTTCTGACTAACATGTAATCAATAGAATTAACCCTAAACCTGTTTATCTATGTTAGATGAACATTAATGCACAAATAAAACTATTATTGGCGATCACTTGAATTATAATCAAATTAACCCTAAACAAGATTATTAATTATCTTATTAAGCGTGATTACAAGTACAAATTCCCTTTAAACATGCATAAAAGACGTGATCAAGCAATAACAATAAATCATCAAGCAACAATAATTATAATAATAATTATAAGAATTATAATATTCATGTTAAAGCATAATAATAGCAAGATCCTAGGCATGATACTAACAAGATTAATAACAAACCCTAGCATGTCACTAAACGTTAAAGATCAAAGCTTTAACCCTAACATGATACTAACATGAATATTAGGAAAAGAATAGGAAGCATCGCAGAAATCACAATTGTCATATTTGATGTTAGAAATTATAGTTGTTACCCTAAACATGATACTAGGAAAATCAAAACACCCTAACATGATACTAGGAATTAAAATAATAACCTAGACATGATTTCTATATCATAATATCAATAAATCAATTAAAGCACTTACTTGGATGCCTTCTATCTCTTTCTAATAACAAAATACACACATTAGTAACTTCAAGAAAAATATAAAATCAAACAATTAAATTAAATAATTGAAATAGAGATTAGGGACCAAACCCTCAGAAATATCAAACCCTTCACGTCTAGGGCGAAGGCAACTTCGAACTTGGCTAGGTGTTTCTAGATCTTGTGAATGTGGAATTTTGCATGAGAAAAGCTATTTTAGAAAAGAGAAAGAGAAAAAAATCAAGAGATTCTTGAAGAGAGAGAGAATTGAAAATTAATTCTTGTTGATGAGAAGAATTGTTGATGATCGAAAACAGAATTTTAGGAGGCTATTTATAGAGAAAATCAGCCGGATGTGATAAAAAACGAATCAGAGTTTCGAAAAGAATAAAACACTATTAGCGCTAGACGCCAGACATTAGCGTCAGACGCCAAGCATTAGCGCCAGACACTAGACCTAGCGCCAGACGCCAATCCTAGCACCAGGCGCTGGTCTTGTCGTCAGGCGCTAGAAAACAGTTTCCACACGTTTTCTTAATTTGATAAAATTTAGCCATACAGAAGGGCAAAACAGTTTCCACACGCTAGAAAACAGTTGCCTATCGTTGTCCCTTATTCGTGGTTGCCTTTTATGATCTGTGAACGGTTTACAAGTTCCTTAAAAACTTGTTGGCGGCTCCCTACTTTGCTTTGTCCCTAATCGTATTATATCAATTCCCACTTCCTACGAGTGCCAAGCATATTCACACATGCTTTTAACGTAGGTGCACTTTGAGCGACGCCTACACTCCGAAACTGATCATACGTTGCACTAAAAAACACTCCAAAATGCTGAGATAGAAGCGTGAAAAAGTCGCTGGGAAAATGAGCTCGAAACTTGTTGTAAATGGTCGCGGAATAACCACCCCAAAACTGGATCACAGCTGACCAGAAAACCGCTTCAAAACCGAGTAAAAAAACTGCACCCGAATAGAACCTAAACGGACCACCAAACTGAATCCACAACGGATCACTAAACTGCACCCAAACTTATCAAAAAACAGCCCCTAAAATGCACAAAAACTGCCAAATCCAGACCACAAACAGCACCATAAACTAACGTTAAGCGTCCTATTAAAAACCCGATTTTGTTACCTCATAAAGGACGCAGGAAAACCTGATTTAAATCGCCTAACAAATGGCAGAAAAAACCAGAAATCGGACACGAAAAAACGCACGAGAAGCAGCCTGAAATGCACCCCAAACTGCACCAGAATTCCGCCGGAATCCGCCTGTATTTCGCCTGGAAATGAGTCGCCGCCTCTGAATGTCCTTAATCCAACGGTACTTCGCCGTGAAAAACTGATGGAAAATAACGTGGAAGCAACCTACCGTTTATTATTATTATTATTATTATTATTGTTGTTGTTGTTGTTGTTGTTGTTGTTGTTGTTGTTGTTGTTGTTGTTGTTGTTGTTGTTGCTGTTGATGTTGCTATTGTTGCTGTTGCTGTTGTTGTTGTTGCAGTTGTTGTTGTTGTTGTTGTTACTCGACAACTGGATTCGTACTTGACCCACTTTCAATTGGACGCATTAGTCACTACCTGTCCAGGAACAAAGTCAGAAAGCCCAGAATGTGTCAATGGAGAAGACCCTTTCAAGTCAACACACACATCGCGACCATGATCCCGGGAATAAAGTAACACATCTGCACGTCTGAGATCCCCGTCGTTCCCTCCAGATAACTCAATGTCCACCTCCTTTATATATGAAATCCCTGACCGATAAACTACTGTAGGGAATATTTCAAGCATTAATTATCCCTAACTTGAACCCCACTGTGATCATACACTAAAGTACGGTGGCATCCAAAGGGAAGGAAGTTAGAGCAAAAGAGTCGCCAACAAGTTTTAGGAACTTGTAAACCGTTCACGAGGTGAAGGTTACACCTCTTAACGATCCAGGAGATCGTCAACTCCAATAGATCTGGAACCATGATTGGTAGTTCGGGGATGAAGGTACAAATCCAACCTAAAAGAGATTGAAACTGCCCTAATAATAGGCCTCTACTTTATTCTGATCGTATTCATGTGCGCTTTCTGACTAACATGTAATCAATAGAATTAACCCTAAACCTGTTTATCTATGTTAGATGAACATTAATGCACAAATAAAACTATTATTGGCGATCACTTGAATTATAATCAAATTAACCCTAAACAAGATTATTAATTATCTTATTAAGCGTGATTACAAGTACAAATTCCCTTTAAACATGCATAAAAGACGTGATCAAGCAATAACAATAAATCATCAAGCAACAATAATTATAATAATAATTATAAGAATTATAATATTCATGTTAAAGCATAATAATAGCAAGATCCTAGGCATGATACTAACAAGATTAATAACAAACCCTAGCATGTCACTAAACGTTAAAGATCAAAGCTTTAACCCTAACATGATACTAACATGAATATTAGGAAAAGAATAGGAAGCATCGCAGAAATCACAATTGTCATATTTGATGTTAGAAATTATAGTTGTTACCCTAAACATGATACTAGGAAAATCAAAACACCCTAACATGATACTAGGAATTAAAATAATAACCTAGACATGATTTCTATATCATAATATCAATAAATCAATTAAAGCACTTACTTGGATGCCTTCTATCTCTTTCTAATAACAAAATACACACATTAGTAACTTCAAGAAAAATATAAAATCAAACAATTAAATTAAATAATTGAAATAGAGATTAGGGACCAAACCCTCAGAAATATCAAACCCTTCACGTCTAGGGCGAAGGCAACTTCGAACTTGGCTAGGTGTTTCTAGATCTTGTGAATGTGGAATTTTGCATGAGAAAAGCTATTTTAGAAAAGAGAAAGAGAAAAAAATCAAGAGATTCTTGAAGAGAGAGAGAATTGAAAATTAATTCTTGTTGATGAGAAGAATTGTTGATGATCGAAAACAGAATTTTAGGAGGCTATTTATAGAGAAAATCAGCCGGATGTGATAAAAAACGAATCAGAGTTTCGAAAAGAATAAAACACTATTAGCGCTAGACGCCAGACATTAGCGTCAGACGCCAAGCATTAGCGCCAGAAACTAGACCTAGCGCCAGACGCCAATCCTAGCACCAGGCGCTGGTCTTGTCGTCAGGCGCTAGAAAACAGTTTCCACACGTTTTCTTAATTTGATAAAATTTAGCCATACAGAAGGGCAAAATCGTATTTTCCTTACTTCTTTTATTCTGATTAAAACTCTAAAAAGTCAACTAAAGTCAATTTATCAATGCTAATTAAATTAGGAATGAAAAGAACCTTCTAGAAGAATCTAGAAGACTATAATCAATTCTTATTGCATTAGGAATGATAAATCAATATTACGCCCTCCTCTAGATCATTGGAACGCACATAAATATCAAACCGGGCCCAGTTTAGTAATTTGGCCATAACTTCCTCATTATTCATCGGAATTGGGCTTATAATATATCGTTGGAAAGCTCTTTTCGAACCCGACCCAACTACATTATTATTAGACCCTTGCCATGGACCAAACCAAACTGTATTGGATGTTTTCTAAAAACTATCTGCAACACTAGACTTTCCACACTTTTACCTCATTCGATTATGATTCGACGTGAAAGGTACTCATCACTGGGTTTGGTTTTGGGGAGACACAAATGGGTGTCTACAACTACATCGACAAGGGTATCCCGAACAACATTATGCCGATGTTTAATGCTACAATACCAGCACAAGACACCGCGTGATCACCGAAAATATCCCCAGCAAAAACTGTTGATCAAGCAGAGCACGTCATCGAGATAGAGAACAAAGGAACACCCAACTAGTAGCACAGCACACAACGATAATTTTTGGCGTTCATCGTCTGACCCAACCCCGAAATAGGGACCGCCCGAAGCCAAGCAGAGGTGTGATCGCCCTGTTGTGATTTTCATAAGGCAGATTGTCGAGGAGTTAAAGAATAAGCGGATTCTGCAGAAGCGGTAAACTTTGTGAGATATACATCTACCAATTTCTTCATGAGTTTAGGGGCAGCGACATCACTAGGATTACTCAAAATTTCAGACTCCGCCATTCCATTAAACAGACTCAACGTATCCTCAAAAGCACGTCCAATACCAACAATGCCAGCATGTCATAGAAGTTGTATCTGCAGCCCAGCAGACTGCAACCGAGAAGCAAGAAAAGCATAATGACGAACATCACCTGCGGAATAAACACTCATCCCTCCAAACGCAAATGGTAAGGTAAGCCGCCACTGCCAATCGCCAAATCCAGGCCCCGAAGCAGTAACAATACGCTCCAAGGAAAATCGAAGAGCCCCATCAAAAGTGCGCTGAGCCGCCTCAAAAGTACTAGGACATATTATTATTATTATTATTATTATTATTATTATTATTGTTATTATTATTATTATTATTATTATTATTATTATTATTATTATTATATCTCAACAACTGATAAAGTTATACAACCTATAGAAAATTAGTGGGAAGTCTGATAGGCGTGTCGCGTACCTAACAAAAATAAACCTAACTAGACCACTACTATGTAGACGGGCAAGCAAGGGTCGGATCCCAAGAGACTATGGTTCAACTAATTAAATAGACGCAAGCAATTACTAAGCAAGTAAACAATTCAAATAAGTGAGAATCAATAACTAAAGAACTAATTAAAACGATTAAATCTAAGTAATATGACAAATCAATGCTAAAAACATCCAAGATCAAGCATCACCACGAATACAATTAATGCAATAGTCATTCTACCCCTAATACATAACTCAATTGATTAATGAGGAAAAGTAATCCATGAATAATACCAATGGTCTCTCCCGAGTTATCAATGGATTCTCTAATCACAATCAAGCCTACTTCCGTGGAATCATGTAAATTAAAGACTTTGAGCACATAACTCTAACTTCCTAATCATCCATTCAACTATTCCCGTGATGAACTTCAAACCCTTAATTGATTTATTCAAATCCGTCAAAACCCAACTCCCGTTGTGATTAAAACAATGGATTATTAAAAATACTATTATCCCTAATCTAGCATTGGCATGAGCACAATCAATTAAGCATATCAATTGCAATTATCATTAGAGAATTTAAAGAATTAATTCATGCATTAATCATATTCGGCTTCCGCTAGATCTTGGAATAAAGGACTAGTCACACATATTAACGGAAGCAAAAACAATATTCAATGCAGAAAACATGATTAATAAGCAATTAAAAGTAAAAAAAGAATTAAAGATGCATACCAATTGCTTGAATGAAGAAAAGTACCAATTGTTGATGAACAAAGATAAAAACTTGAAAGTGCAAATTAATCTAGATATAGAGATAATATTAGGGTTCTAATGAATGTTAAAAGCTGCTAAAAAGTAATAATTAAGTATATTAAGTCGGGTTTTACAAAGGGTATTTATATCCCTTAGTTAAGAAATCCTGAAAAAAATAGGAAAACAGGGTCTTCGACACTCTGCCTGGTCGGGCGCGACAGACAAACTCGCCTAAATGCTTCTTCACGTAGCCTCCTTGTGTAGTACCTCGTCTGCCCGGGCTGCCCGGGCAATGCTGCCCGATCCGAGCGGATAGATTTCAAACTCTTCATACTTTCTCTCCTGTGGCTTCTCTTCTGTCCTTCTTCGCCCTGGCTTCCAGGGCAATGTTGCCCTCCAGGGCGGACACGGGTAAAATTCTCTCCATATTAATAAGCTCTCATGGCTATCCAAAACAAGTCCAAATCATCCGAAAATCTTCATGTGCCTACAAAATCAATTAAATATACAAGCCACACTAGAGAAGAGAATATTAGCGAGAAGTAGCTCCGTAGAGCTCAAAAACCATACGAAAATAGCTATAAAATGAGGTTAAAACATGGTATAGAACGTGTACATCAAAGTCGATATACAATATGGGCCCCCACTCCTCTAGTTATAGAAAAGTCTATCTTAGTAAAAATATGACCTGCAACACGAGCCGCAATGCCTGAGTTGTCGAGAATTTCTGATCCCGCTTTAGCAACGCAACAGTCTCCTTGTCTAATTCTCCAAGTGAAGAGAAGGAGAAGGGAAGGAATCCACATCCAATCGCTCGAAAACTAGATTCAATTTGACCTGTTTTCGATGAGCTGCATCAGCTATAACCCCTCCAGGAACAAAGTCAGATCGATCAGATTGTGTCAAAGGATAAGACCCTATCAAA
The DNA here is from genome assembly GCF_001683475.1 of Chenopodium quinoa. Lineage (NCBI taxonomy): Eukaryota > Viridiplantae > Streptophyta > Magnoliopsida > Caryophyllales > Amaranthaceae > Chenopodium > Chenopodium quinoa. The sequence continues at coordinate 11,361,154 of NW_018743252.1, read as the reverse complement.
TCAACACAGAGATCATGACCACAATCCCAAGAATAAAGTGACACATCTATAGGTCTAAGAGCCTGTCGTTCCCTCCAAACAACTCAATGTCAATCTCTTTCTTGCTGAAATCCCTAATCGATAACAAACATCAATAAAAATATCCCGAACAACATTGTGCCGATGTTTAATACCCACCATACTAGCACACGACACCGCGTGATCACCGAATATATCCATGTGAAAACCCTTAAAAGCAGAGCACGACATCAATACAGAGAACAATGGAACACCCAAGCAGTAGCATAACACACATCTTTGCGTTCATCACCTGACCTAACCATAAAATAAAAACCGCCCGAAGCCAAGCGGAGGTGTGATCTCCCTGCTGTAATTTCCACGATGTTGATTGTCGGTGAGATAAAGAGGAGGTGAATTTGTAGAAGTGGTAACCTTTGTGGAGTATATATCTACCAATTTTTTCATGATTTTAAGGGCAGCAACCTCACTAGGATTACTCAAAATGTCAGACTTAACCGTTCCATTAAACAGACTCAATGCATCCGCAAAGGCTCGACCAAAGCCAACAACGCCAGCATGCCATGGAAGCTTTTTCTGCAACCCAACAGACCGTAATCGAGAGGTAAGAAAAGCATAATGACGAAGCAATTAAGCATTACTAATTCAGCTCACTTCCAATTAAGTGGATCAATTCAACTTAAAAGAATGGGATCTCGGTTTTATTGCTCACTAGCTTTGTGTACGAAGTGATATTACGAAGTAATCATCAATCAATCAATCAATAACTATATACTAAAAGACACACCAGCAATGACACGTGTTATCTCCTGATGTGTCCTTAGTGTGTTTTTTTTTATTATAAAATTGTATTAAAGAAATAAATCTTATACAAAATAACTCCAAAATCTTGTACAATATAATTACTTAAAATAAAAAAGATTTAGCATATCTTTAACTCAATTAATAATTAACATACTTTCGATCATTTTCTACTATCATTTTATATCTAACATATCTTTCATAACCTTTTGATTAAAATTTGTCAACTATATTTTTTAGATTTTTTTTTCTTCATAAAAAACTAATCTAATATATAATTCTACAGTAACTTTTCACGAGAGTGCTCCAAATCCCCATTCCTAAACTCCCATTCACTCCCGTTTTTTCCACTTAATCTCTACAAACAGTCTACTCTACTGAGTATTAGATTTGAATTTCAAAAACCAAAAAAAAAAAAAAAAACAAAAAAAAAAACAAAAAAAGAGAGAAAAAAAAGGAAAAACATCGTGGTAGGCAGTTATCTTCACTCCACCACACTACTCCATAACTACACACACTACAACAGATTAATAGAGTATGGATTATATAATACATACTTTGCAATACTCATTTCACTCACACACAAAAAAAAAATATCACTCACACACAAAAAAAAAAAATCAGAAATCTGATTTTTTGGGGTTTCAATCAGGTAACCAACATTTGGCTCACACAATTCCAGCGATCGTTTTCTGCGTCGTCTTTGCCGTTGCCTTCTTCCTTTTCGTGGATTCACTAATTCGTCTCCTTCTTCCCCAATTTCAAGGTAAACACAACTTTTGCTAGAAATTATCACAACTACATAGAGCATATATCAACAATATTGGAACAAATTATAATGAAATACCTCGAAGGAATGTAAAAAAAAGCACCGAATTTCGAGAAAAATCAAGCAAGAAAACCAGAAAAATCAAAGCCATGATTGAAAATAACACCTTGGTGTGAAAATCCACTCAAAATCGAGCACAAAATACCCAAAAATTCGATCACAAACCTGCCCAGATTTTCGACCCCTAAAACTGCAAAAATTCGAACCATAATGTAGTATAATGAACCAAAATTGCAGAATTTTAAGCTTGAAAGCAGAATTTCGAACCCACAACTGCAGAATATCTAATTAAGGGCTCCAATTCGAGCAGACGTTTGAAGGAAATAGCATGACCCAGAAATTCAAGAATCCAGTTTGAGTTTCTGTATCGTATTGAAATGAGTTATATCTAGAGATATTGGCTTTATAAAAGGAAATAGCATAAATAATATTTCTGGGTTATGAAAGAGTATGCCTTTATACGGAGTACTTTATACTGCATTTAATACAGCATTTCTAGAATGTGCCCATAAACATTATTAGTTATTTTTTAATGGATATAAAAAAATATAATATATATATCAAAAAATAAATAATATAAAGGCATATCTTTCATATAAGATAGTTTAATATGCGTTATCACATTAGATTATATCAAATTATATCTTTCATATAATATATGCCTTTAATGTAAGGAAATAGCATATTATCACATTAGTTATTATATTAAAGATGTATATTTCATAACATATTATATTTCCATTATTTTATATATGCCATTATATAACATATTCTAGAATGAGTTACTTCCTCTTTCATAACTTACATATTATATATTTTGAATCCATCTAATATAAAATCCAGAGAAATAATATAAAGTATAAATAAATGGGCAAAAACAAAAAGAGGAGATTGGCGTTGAGAAATTTGTGGCAGAGAGGAATTTTTTTTTTTTTTTTTTGTTTTTTTTGGTTTTTGCAGAAATTTGGATTTATTTACTGAGTAATTATATATTGCTATAGATATTTATATAATTAAAAGCAAAGATAAATATTGTATTTTATTTGCTTGATAAATATTGTATTTTGTTTGCTAGATATCAGTTTTGTTGCCTATGCATATTATTGTATTTTGTAAGCAAAGATAAATATTGTATTTATTATTGGGTTAAATTTTTTCAAATTTTGTTATGCATATTCTAGAGTGTAGTTTCAACATTAAATTCTTAATACTAACAATATTGTCTATCATTCAAAACCCCAACAAAGTGTCTCTGTACTTATAGACTCATAAGGGGTCTACCTTAATAATCTATGTAAGCGGTGATTTCTAATCATTATCGATTAGACATTACATAATGTCTTTTGTTACAATATTGTCTATCCTGATTGAGTGTATTACCCGTCAATCATTTACTGTAAGTTGGAAAGTGAATAAGGAATGTGCCATCATATTATGTAATCGTTTTTTTTTGTTAAAAAAATACAGAATAAATACTGCATAATATTTCTTCCAAAAAAAATCTAATATTATCGCTGCTAATCAATAGTTTTTACATTGAAATCAATTTTTACGTAAATTGCAATTGTTATCTTTTTCAAAAAAATAAAATCATTTCCTTTTTTTGCCACTTAAAATATTTTTGTTAAAAAAAACACACAAAATATATATTGCATTTTAAAAAAAAAAAATCATTTCCTCTTTTTTGCCAACTTAATTTTTTTGTACAAAAAAAACACAAAATAAATATTACTCCGAACTTTACTAATTTTGTACAAACATACTCTAAAAAATCAAACATTACAGACAATTATATGAACAACCTTTTTATACAAGTCTATAACAACATTTATTCTTAATTGAGGATTAGCAATAACAATGTTGATCCCTTGACCACGATTGTACTACTATTTCATTCTGTAAAGTAGAATTCAATAATAGGTTTGAGCATTTTTTAAAATGAAAGTTTGAGCATTTTTTTAAATGAAATGGAAATGAAGTTAATTAGAGTTACACGTGACTCATTATTTTTTGTAATGTACGTAGAAATGGAGTTGGTGTTTGAGATCGTTCATTAATTTAAATTATTGTTCCATTTTTTTACAGTATATAAAACACTCCGTTGACTGCATTTCACCTTTATCTTAAATTTCTACACCCTACGGGTATGAACAATTTATTTTTCTTTAATTTTGATAATGTGAATGAGCATGTATATTTAGGTAATTTCAGGATTTTATCTGCTCATAGAAGGATATGCTATTAATTTGCCACTACACTACAGTACATACATATATTAATTTGCCACTACTAGGATTATAACATTGTAAATTGTTACAACTTACTTCTATTAATTGATGTTGTTCAAACTATAATATCGATTCTTATATATTTATCTCTTGATTATTGTATAACTAAGAGATTAGAATGGACATACATTCAAGTAATTATCGATTCAGAGAGAATTTGCAACACAAATATGCTAGATTAGCTGTTAGGCGAAGGTTACTATTCAAACGCACTACAAACCATGAAGATCCTATTTTCAAGCAACGTCGTTACTTATTGGAGAAAGAAGCACGATCCTTGCGACTATTAATGATGCAATTACGTCGATCAACACATCAATATCACGATGTGACACGTGAAGTGAAGCAATTTCCTAATGAGATCAATATGAATGGTACTTAATTATAAGAACCATTAATATTTACTTTATAATACTAATACCTTGCATACATGATTCTATTAAATTTTTAAAATTTTCATTCCAGAAAGCTCACCTAATGATTGGATGCAATTACGTCGATCTACACATCAATATCACGATGTGACACGTGAAGTGGAGCAATTTCCTAATGAGATCAATATAAATGGTACTTATAAGAACCATTAATATTTACTTTATAGTAGTAATACTAATACCTTGCATTCAGGATTCTATTAAATTTTTAAAAACTTTCATTCCAAAAAGCTCACCTAATGAGGGGATAGACAATGATGCTAGACCTGATGAGCAAATTTTCGGAAGGAGAGGTAACCACTTTGCCAAGCTGCTTAACGACACACATAAGTGATGTCGACAATGTTAATTGATATTCACTAAAATAAATAATTTTCATGCAGAAGTGACTCATCAATGTCGTCGTACCGATGGGTTTGATAGACGTTGGGAGTTTGGACCTAGAACGGTTGTGTGTCCTGATTGCAAGGCCCTTATGTGGATAGAAGAAAGGGTAAAGAGTAGCAATAAAACACACCCAAGGTTCAATCACTGTTGTCAAAGTGGGCAAGTTATATTGCCGCTTTTACCTTTGACACCGCCATTTTTAATGTCACTTTTGCCACATCAGCAATTCCGAAACAATATTAGAGCTTTCAACTCTATGTTAGCTTTCACCTCTATGGGCGGTCGGATTGATAACACTGTTAATGATGGTAGAGGCCCCTATGTCTATCGTATAAGTGGTAGTAATTACCATCGAATTGGAACTTTACTCCCTGAGCCGGGAACAGGTCCAAAGTTTGCACAATTGTACATCTATGATACTGACAATGAAACATCCAACCGACTACATCACATGGGGGGCGCGGAAGCTTCTTCCATAGATCCAGGAATTTTACAAGGACTAAAAATGATGCTTGATGATATAAATCCTTATGTCACAGTATTCAGAAATGTTGGCAATATGTTGCGCGATCAAGGTGAGCATCAAGATTTGAGAATTAAGCTTATTTGCGCAAGAGAAGGCAGACAATATATCCAACCAACCACAAGTGAAGTGGCTGCATTGATGGTAGGTGATGGAACTAAAGACATAGGAAATCGAGATATCATATTGCAAAAAATAGATGGTGGGTTACAAAGGATTGATGAAACTCATCCAAGTTATATGCCTTTACAATACCCACTACTGTTTCCATACGGTACAAGTCGAAGTACAGTGACAATACGACAATTCTACGCATTTAGGATACATGATAGGGAAGAAGAGGGTGACACCTTGATAGATTCCGGGCGCTTATTGCAATAATTTGATGTTGATGCATACGCTGAAATGGAACAATATCGATTATCATGGATGAGGAGAAATCAAGGCAGGCTTCGCTCTGATTTATACAGTGGACTCCAAGATGCAATCAGGGCTGGAGATGTCAATGCTACTGATGTAGGTCGATTATTCATATTACCATCATCCTTCACATGAAGCCCCCGTAATATGGCCCATCATTATCAAGATGCTATGGCAATTGTTCGCATTTTGGGTCCGCTTGATTTATTTATAACTTTCACTTGCAATCCAAACTGGCCTGAGATTGTAAATGAGATATCTACACGTGGAAGTCGTCGCACTGAAGATAGACCAGACATTGTAGCACGTGTTTTCAAGATCAAATTGAAACAAAGGCTTCGCGATTTGAAGGATAACAAGAAGTTTGGAAAAGTCATTGCTGGTGAGTTGTGTTGATTAATTATGTAATCGTACTATATTGTTTTGACATATTTAATTAATTAACATGGGACATGTCTCATGTGTCAGATTTTATGTCATTGAATTTCAAAAGCGCGGACTTCCACATGCGCATATTCTCATAACATTGGAACCAGAAGATAAACCTAAGTGTTCAGAGGATATCGATGTAATTATCTCTGCGGAAATCCCTGACAAGGATATAGATCCTTTGGCATTTGAAACAATTACCAAGAACATGCTCCATGGACCATGTGGGCCATGTTTAGTTGATGGAAAGTGTTCAAAAAATTTCCCGAAGAAATTTTGTACTGAAATCAGCTTTGATGATAATGGCTTTGTGCATTATAGACGTAGACAACATAGAGAGCCCATCATTGTTAATGGAAGGGAGGTAGATAATCGTTGGGTGGTACCATATAATAGAGATCTATGTGTTAAGTACAATGCACACATAAATGTTGAGCGTGTTGCTGTGAGAAGTGTGGTAAAGTATCTATACAAGTATGTTACTAAAGGTCAAGATCGAGCAACGGTTGTCATTGAAAACAATTCAACCACACGACATGGTCAAGAGGTACGAAAAGGAAACAGAGTGGATGAGATAAAACAGTACTTAGATTGTCGATATGTATCGGCCATTGAAGCATGCTGGAGAATATTTGAGTTTGATTTGCAACATCAATATCCTTCAATGGAACTACTTCAGTTTCATCTACCTGGTGAACAATTTGTAGTTTTCAATGATAATGATGATCTGCACAGAGTCCTTGAACGACCGAGATTGCAACAAACCATGTTAACTATGTGGTTTCAAGCTAATAAGGATTTTCCAGAAGCAAATCAATACACTTACCAAAATTTTCCTATGGGATTTACATGGAATCGTTCTACAAAAAGGTAGGCACAACGGCAAGAAAGACCTTGCATTGGTAGATTGCCTTTTGTTCATCCAAATTCTGGGGAACGATATTACTTACGGATGCTTTTAACTAAGGTTTGTGGAGCGGAATGTTTTGAAGATATACGAACTGTTGATGGTGCCATCCACCCTACCTTTAGATCTGCATGTCATGCCTCAGGGTTGCTTGACGACGATAATGAGTGGCATGAAACTCTGTCAGAAGCCTCTAACTGGGCATCGGGTTCACAGTTGAGAAACATGTTTTGCTCCATATTGATGTTTTCAGAAGTAAGTGATCCGAAACAGTTGTGGGAACAACATTGGGGTGAACTTACCGATGACCTCGAGAGAATGATGCAACGCCAAACTAGAAACCCTAACTTACGATTAACTCCCGAAGAGATGCAGAATCAAGGATTACAAGAGATTGAGCATATATTGAATAAACTTGGAAGGTCATTGACAGATTTCCCTGACATGCCACAACCTTCTTCGGAGTTAGCACGCAATGCCTTAAATCGGTTGATAAGAGATGAACTTGAATATGACACACATGATGAAGCCAACAGATTTGATACCTTAGTTAAAGGGTTAAACACGGATCAATATAGAGTATATGCTGCAATACTCGATGCTCATTCTCGAGATGTAGGTGGCTTTTTTTTGTCTACGACAGTGGTGGGACAGGAAAGACATACCTGTGGAACACTATGATTGCGAAATTCAGATCTGAAAGAAAGATCGTGCTCTCTGTGGCTTCATTGGGAATTACTGCTTTATTATTGCCTAGGGGTAAAACCGCACATTCGACTTTCAAGATTCCTTTTGATCCTAATCAACATTCCGTTTGTAACTTCAAAAAAGACTCAACTCGTGCTGATTTGATCCGTGAAGCATCATTAATTGTATGGGATGAGGCTCCAATGACACATCGATTAGAATTTGAGGCGGTAGATCGACATTTCAAGGATATTTATAGTGACTATAGAGTTTTCGGAGGTAAATTGGTTGTTCTTGGTAGAGACTTCAGACATATACTTCCTGTGGTGCCAGATGAAGGACGAGAATCTATTGTTGCAGCTACCTTGCATCGAGCGTCCTTTTGGAGAGACTGCTAAGTTATGTGTCTAATGATAAACATGCGTTTATGGCGAAGTGACGTTCCCTCTGATACCCTTGAACAAATTCGAGAATTTGCTTATTGGATAATTAAAGTTGGAGGAGGAGTTATAGCAGGAGTGCCCATTACAGAGGAAGGTGAACCAAATTGGATTGAAATACCACGTGATTTTTTGATAACTAATGATTAACATGGTTTGCAAAATCTCATTAACTTTGTCTATCCAAACTTGCCTTTAAATTACATGGATTGGGAGTACCTCAAGGATCGCGGAATTCTAGCACCAACAAACAACGATGTAGATGAGTTAAATTCGAAAATTTTATCAATGCTACCAGGAAATGTGCATAGCTACTATAGTTCGGATACTTTGGGTCATACAGGAGATGGTGGGATCCTTGATAACATGGAGCCTATGGAATTATTAAACTCATTAAATTTGTCGGGTCTTCCTAATCATTGCTTAGAGTTGAAAGTTGGTGCCCCGGTAATATTGATGCGAAATATGAACCAAACCATAGGGTTGTGCAATGGAACACGTCTTATAATCAAGAAATTGGGTTACAGAGTGATTGAGGCACAAGTGATCATAGGTCCAAGAGCTAAAGAATCAGTTCTAATTCCGCGAATTGATTTAACACCTTCCAACAAGAAGATAGATCTCCCTCTTAAAAGAAGGCAATTCCCATTAAAATTAGTCTTTGCCATGACAATAAATAAGAGCCAAGGACAGACGTTGAGCAAAGTTGGCATTTTTCTCCATAGGCCCGTGTTTAGTCATGGCCAATTATATGTTGCAATGTCACGAGTTACATCTCCCTCCGAGCTAAAAATCTTAGTACAAAATAAGAAGGATGTTTTACACAATTTGACTAAAAATATTGTGTATAAGGAAGTATTAAACAATGTAAATTAGCTATGTATGTAGTTTTGTTATAACATTTATTTAGTAACTCTTAGCAATGTTTGTTTTATTGTAATTTCAGAGCTATACTATTTTTTTTATGTATTAGATTTTCTTTGTCATGTTAATTCTTCTATTTTACTTTATTAAAGATTTATTTCATTATCGATACTATTTATGTAACCTTTATACATGTGCGAGGTTGGATCAATAATGATATATTATGTAAATTATTTTTTATGCCCACTTCAATGATATTAAAATGCAGGAAATGAACACAAGATACACACCATGTCGTTGTATTACCCTTACAACATTGAATGTGAATATGAGAGTGTGTTTATATTTGGATGGTCAATGAGCAAAGTAGAGCTAGAGGTACAAATTACGTCCATCGTTCGTGGAGCATGGTATTCATTGACTCAGAGGTTTGAACTATATTTTTACTTAGTGATTCCTTTTTTTTCAATATATATTCATTTATTTGACACTTATGTATGTATCAAATTTTCAATTTATAGGGGGACGAAGTTCAAATCACACTATTTAATGCTGACATTGATAAATATAAAGAGATCTTGAAACAAGGAAAGGTTTATTCAATTGCTCAGCTAGATCTTATGCCTCTATATACATCTTACAAATATTCCAATAACCAAATGAGGTTGAAATTTGGCAACAAGACCATGATAACAGAAATTCTTGATGATTGTGATGATATCCCAAGGTACAATTTCATGTTTATTGAATTTTGCCACATTCCACAGTACCTTCACATGCGCAATAGTCCTCTCATCGGTATGTGTCTTTTAGTAATTAAAATAAATAGTACTAATATTTATTGCATTTTTAAAATTATTTTTGAGTTCTGAAGGTTATATCCGATCTTTTTTTCTTGATGATGAATGTACACAGATGTTATTGGATTGGTTATATATGTGTCTGAATCATATAGAGTCTCGGGTGGGAGACAACAATTCAAAAGAGACGTGTTACTCTGCAACACAAAGTAAGAGCATATTACAAAAGTTACAATATGTTTATGTAATTATAACAACTTATGCAATGTTAAGTTTTTTTTTTCTTTTTTAAAAAAAAAAAATCTAATGATATATTTTGATTTACAGCATGGAAACAATGAGGCTAACTTTACGGGAAGGGTTTGCTTATGATCAAGGTCGTTTCTTATTCAATGAGCTTAATCAGGATCATGTGTTGGGTGCATCCATGGTATCAGTTGGCTCTTATTATGGTAAAATAAGTTTTTTAAAATTATATAACCATGGAAAGGTTATGGTGTCATTTTCATTATTATCATTACTTTGAATACTTTTACTAACCTTCCAATAGGTGCATGTTTTTCTACTGTTGGACGTACCAGACTTTTTATTGACCCTGATATTGATGAAACTGATGATCTACATGGCTGGTAAGCCTAAAAACATCATAATATACAATGTAAGTTTATATTGCATACTTATGTACTTATATAACTCATGTAGGTATGCGGATGATGGATATGTCCAAAAACAAATCAGCTAGAGTCAGATATTAGCCAATAGTATCTCTGAAATGGAAATGGTGTTTAATGCAAAAAGGATCAAGTTAAATCAGTTTTCAGCGGCTCATAATGTATGTATATCAATAATTATTGATTTCATTTTCTTATACATGAGGTATTTAATATTTGATGTGTGTTTCCAGGTAAAATACTTTCGAGTACTAGCAAAGGTGTTATCTATTGATTCTTCTATGCCTATTTGGTATGAATCATGTGCTCGACACTTAAGGAGAGCTGATATGTGCGTGGAGTGTGACCCTTCTTTTAGTAGGCCAAGGTATTTTCACTTTTTTTATTTTATTTAAAAATTATAATTATAACCTGCTTTACATATCACTATACCTAATTATATCATATCAATAATAACAGATATAGAATCAATGTAAAAATTGGTGACGCTACAAATACAATGTCTGTTAACACTGTTTGGCCAATATGCTGAGATGATTATAGGTTGTCCAATATCAAGTATTCAAGCGATGACAAATAATGTAAGTATATCCTTTAATCATATATATTAAGGAATTACTCACAGACATAATGGCTACATTTGTTATTTATGAACAGGAATTTGGAGACTACTTTCTAGAGGAGTATCTGAGTGAACGATTGATGAATATATTCACTTTCATACTACATGTTCCTGAGATAGGAAATAATGATATCATAGTTGCATTTGTTTTACAAGTAAGATGGGAGGAAGAATTCTATTATCTGAAACGAGAGATGCATGGACAATCTAATTGAAGACTTAGATTAATTTAGCATAATATTTCAAGACTTTAAATTTTTTTTTTTTATATGAATTCAACACTTGGTTTTTTTTTTATTATTTTTTTTATTTTATAATTTGTAATCAATTTTCATTTTTTTGGTTTTTGTTGTTATTATATTTGGTTTTATTAAATACCATTTGCATCTATATACTTTGTATTTTTTTAAATCCTATCCTTAATTATAACCCGTGCATTAGCACGGGCACATTCTAGTCTAATATATAATTGCAGAGTTTTTTTTTTCCAACTTTCATTCACAGCCCTCTAAATTCTCATCCTTGTAATTCTAGCCCTTCTATTTTTTTTTTTAAAAAAAAAACCAATATCCACCATTTTTACTCATAACTACCCATATTACTTAATTAAAATCTAGCCCTCTATTAAAAAATAATAATAATAATAATAATAATAATAATAACCACCCTTTAATAACTATCACTTCTACCATTTTTTTTCTCTTAAATATATATACTACATATATCCCGTGCATGAGCACAGGTACACTCTAGTTATAATAATAGTAAAAATTATTGAAAATTACTATGCATAGCACGGAAACTAACCTAGTGCAATTGTTTTTTTGGAGACCATCTTGCTAATGTAGGATCACTTAGGAATTTCATTTATGGCAAATACGGAGTAATTTTTTTTTTCCCCATTATTTATTTTTGGTGCCTTTTTTTTCCAATAATTAGATAGACAATACATCAAATCATCAATTGATATAATTTGCCTTTGGTGAACTGTCCATTTGATACTTGTATTTTATTGTACTCCGTTTATATAGTGCTTTGATTGAAATATATAAATTCATAATTTAATAATAATAATAATATAAAAATGACATCACTTCAATCTCTGATAATACGTGTATATATATATTATATACTTCGTACTTTGTATATGAGAGTAGTCCAAACTATGGAGTAAAGTAACTTGCTTTTTCCAATCGTTTATCATATTTTGTGCTAATTAGGTTCAATTGCCTCTAAATAGTGGTCCTACAAATCTTTTTATTTTTTTTTTAATTTATTTCTGCTTTTCAACTACTACCAATGTCAATTAATTAATTATTATAGCTAATTTATGATCAAATTCAATTGCATGATATCAAGTCATTTCAAATTTAAATTGATCCAACTTAATGATTTAGATAGTGAAACATGATTAGAAAACAAGATATTATTCCCTCAAAAAAAAAAAAAAAAACAAGATATTATTCAATTACCTTTCAACCTTTCAATACTCTTTGACTAGAAATATTTATTACCATTTCATTGTTTCAACAATTTTTGCTAAACTCTTTAAAAGAATTTCAATCACTATCTTATCCACTAAAAAATTCAACTTCTATTATAAAATAATAAAATTAACTATTAGACAAAATTATCCGTTTCAATTACTAATTTCATAATAGTTTCAATTTTATGAAATTACCCTTTATGAATAATTTTTTGGGTAATAGTGTATGTATCCCTTAGAGCACTATCACCAAACAAAAAAATGAATTCCATCCCCTCTCTCTCTCTCTCTCTCTCTCTCTCTCTCTCTCTCTCTCTCTCTCTCTCTCTCTCTCTCTCTCTCTCTCTCTCTCTCCTCCACATCAAATTTTTTAAAAAAGATTTTTTTTATCCCACTAAAAATAAACCCAAAATTTCCCTCACCACTCTCTTTTTACATTTTACCATACAAAATAATAAAAAACACAAAAACAATTAGAAACCATCAACTTAGGCCATGTGTGTAGAAGGAAATTGAGAAAAAAAACTCTCCAAAGAGATTGTTTCACAAAATCTCTAGAATTTTTTTGGGGAATTTCTTTGGTGGAGTATTATTTATGCAAAATAAAAAATTCTAGAAAAGATTTTCTTCTTTGTTGTAAGCGCTCTCAGAATATACATAATAGACTTCGTAAAATGGAATTAAATTGAGAATTCATGACAAAATTACGCGCAAATACGTGAAATAACCACGCTCAAGTGGTTAATTCACAATACTCAATATTTTCTTTTTTAATTTCTTATATATAGCCTTTAAGGGCTATGTTTATACATTTATAAACAATTTTGACATGTTTGATACTAATTAAAGAGACAATAATAACTTTTTAAAAAATCAGTCTAATGTATTACTCTGTACATCGAAAATAAACCATCTTGCTTATTTTTCCCATGCAGGCTAAAAGCCTATTCTCTTTAGCTTAATTTCGATTCAGTTCTCAGTTCAACTCCAATCTGTTTCAGTTTAATTCAGTTCTTAATTTCCTTCTCTCATAAACAATTCATTTAAACTCTATTCATTTAAGCAATTCATTTTTATCTATTTATTTATTTATTGTTTTGCAACCACAAGGATGGATGATGAGAATCGATCCCAAGATCTCTTGGAATCGACAAAAAAAAAAAAATTTAACCACTTGAGCTACACCTCACTCTTTTAAAGTTACAGGTATATATTAAAAATAAAGGAAATTTTCTTAACCCTTAATTTTTGCAAAGTTTCATTCAACTAAAAAAAGAGAAATAAGTAAATAACTTTATATCTATACTGTATATTAAAAGGCGTTTCTTAAGAAGTTTAGGTGCCACGAAGCACTCTCCTTAAGAACTTTAGGTGTCACGTCGTGGTGCTCTCTTTATCTAATCCGATTTTCACTCCATGTCTAAAAATATGGTTCATACAAGATTTGGACCTACAACCTAAAGTTTAAATTTAATGTGTTAGCCACTAAGCTATTACCATTATTACATGTCATTCAATAAAAATTAAATATTAATAAAAAAAATTATCATGAAAATAATGCAGTAACTCGAGACATTGCCCGTGTTCAACACTAGTTGTTTTTAAAACGACATTAATAATGATTTTCAATGATAAATATATTTTTTTAAAAAAATATCCATCCTAAATTTTTTAAAACAATTATGTTATTGCAATCGACTACAGATAGAACAAATATTGTGAACCGGACATGATTTATATCAATCTTCTACGGTATTTTTGGTGATCAGAGATAGCAAACATTTGTCCAATTGTTTATCACTTTTGGTAGAAATTTGATTTAAATATGTGTTCCAATTTAACGATGATGAGATGAATTAAAAACTATGATCCTGATTAAGAAGCAAATCAAGCAAAGACTACGAGCCTGTTTACATTTACTGAATTGAGCTGAACTGAACTGATTAGAACTTAATTGAATTGAAATGAACTGCATTGAACTGAACTAAAATGAATATTTTATAAGAAAAGGAAATTAGGAGCTGAAGTAACAAATTACTTTAAGTCATTGTTATTGCCTTAAATTTTATCTAAGGTGCTTGCTGAACAAGGTTAATCAATTAAAGTGTTATATATTTTTAGCAATGGGTTTTCTTTCAACATGTGAAATGTGTTACTCCTACCGTCCCTATTTTTTTTTACCCCAGCACGTGTAATAAAACATCTATATCTTTATGTTTATATACATAAAATTGTATAAACATAATATTAATAAAATATACGATGAAACAAATCTAACAAAATCACTCATAAGTCATAATTCTATTATCTTTTACAGATTTACGGTAATTTATGGTCAAAGTTTTTAAAATTTGACTTTAAAAATGACAATGGGGCAAAAAAAAAGAAATAGAGGCAGTAGAATTTAGCCTCTTTTTAATGAAATAACTAGTTTATTGACCCGGGCAATGCCCAGGATTTTTACATAAAATTGATCATTAATGTATGTTGTAATTTATGATTATATTTTCTTGTAATTAAATTTGTTGTTATTAGAGATATTCTAGATACTCTATGATATTATTGTGATATAATTTAGGAAATATATCTTATGAAAAGATATAGTAGAATATTGTAGGGCTTAGGGGTTTGTTACCCCTAGTGTTATATATATTTGTATTGGCCGTGAATATTAATGAGAAGAATACAGAGAATATTTACATAATTTCCCTCTGATTTAACATGGTATCAAGAGCCTTGTAAAGGTCTAATTTTTTCTTTTGTGTTCAATTTTCATAATTGGTACACGATTTTTTTTCCTTCAGAATTTGTGAGTCTGCTTCTTTGACAGTTTATTTTCCTACTTTCATTGAGTTGTGAGTGATGGCCGAAGGTGCAAGCGGTGGTGACGGCTCAGGTGGTGATGGAGGAAAAGTCAAGGTGGACATGACTTATCACCTAGGTTCAAGTGTTGAACCCGGGAACATAATAACTCCGCTACAACGAACTTCGGGGTGAGAATTATGATGAGTGGGCAAGGTCTATTCAAACCTCGTTGAAGGCGAAGCGCAAATATGGCTTCATTGATGGATCCGTCAAGAAACCGACGGATGATGACAAATTGGATGATTGGGTGGCTGTTCATGCGATGTTGGTTGCTTGGATTAAAAACACCTTGGACTCATCGGTACGAGCTACCATTGGAGAGTATGGTGACGCTGAACTTTTGTGGTCAAACCTTAAAAGTCGTTTTTTTTTATTAGTGGTACACGCATATGTCAACTATAACTGGCTTTGGGTGAGTGCAAGCAATCTGCATCAGAGAGTGTTGCGGCATACTTTGGCAGAATTTTAAAGATCTTTGATGAATTAAATACATACATTACCGTACCCACTTGTTCTTGTGGTGCGTGTAAATGTAATATAGTGGCTCAGGTGGAACGATTGCGCTAAGAAGATTTTGTTCATCACTTCTTGATCGGTCTCGATGATGCATATACTTCTCTAAGGGGTCAATTGCTAGCCCAAACCCTCTGCTTTCGGTGGATAAGTCGTACCAACAGTTAATTCAGGCAGTGGCTCGTGATGCTCCTATGGCCTTCAAGTTACAACATGAATCACCCTCCAAACCGCAGCGAACAAGTGACAATTTCGATAAATTTTGCAATCATTGCAATCGTGTTGGGCACGATGAATCAGGTTGTTTTCAAATTCATGGTTACCCTTCATGGTGAGGTAACCGTGGGCGTGGAGGTCGAGGCCGGGGTCGTGGTGATTCCGGAGGAAATAATGGAGGAGGACGCGGGGGTGGGCGTGGTAATGCGCCTCCTGCCCCTGTGCGTGCTAACAAAGCAGCCACGCAAACTGCTTCCCACAACACGCAGCAAGGTAGTGCTACGACAGCTGATGGAGTAGGCCTTGCGGGGGTCACACCGACCCAATTACAGCAGCTTTTAGATCATCTTTCTTCTATGAAACCTAAGCTTCATGGTAAGGATCAAATAGGTTGGATTGTTGACACCGGCGCATCCAATCATGTGACTTGCGACTTATCCCTTTTGACGAATGTTTGTGATGTACAACATTGTCCGGTAGGATTACCGGATGGGAAAAGTGCTAATGCCTCTAAAATCGGTTCCGTGACTTTGCAAGGGGGCTTGAAGATTAATAATGTTCTATATGTGCCTCAATTAAATTGCAATTTAATTTCTGCAACACAATTGTGTGATGAATCTAATTGTGCTCTGCAATTTACTAACAAACTTTGTGTTATACAGGACCTAACGACGAGGAAGGTGATTGGAGCGGGTGAACGAGTGGATGGACTATATTATTTCTGAGGTGTTCCAACGGTGAAGGCTTTGAAGCTAGATAATGGTCGATCGACAGAGTTGTGGCATCAACGTTTGGGGCATCCTTCGGGAAAGGTTTTACAACATCTTACTTTTATGAGTAGTTCTAGTAAGAGTCTTAAGAATAAAACATGTGATGTATGTCTTAGGGCAAAATATCATAGAAGTAGTTTCCTTGTTAGCACAAATAAAGCAAGTCGTTCTTTTGAACTTGTTCATGTTGAGTTATGGGGGCCATACAAGACTCCATCATCTTGTGGCTCACTTATTTTTTAACAATTGTTGATGATTTTTCAAGAGTGTGGACGTATTTATTACGTAAAAAAACTGAGGTTGAATTGATGTTTCTTAACTTTGTTGCTTTAATTAGACGTCAATTTGAACATGTGATTAAAATAGTTCGTAGTGATAATGGAACGAAATTTAATTCCTTGCGACCTTATTTCAATGCTAATGGGATAATATTTGAAACTTCTTGTGTGGGGATGCCTCAACAAAATGGTCGTGTTGAGCATAAACATCAACATATTCTTAATGTGGCTCGGGCTTTGAGATTTCAAGCAAATTTGCCTATTCGATTTTGGGGGGAGTGTGTGCAAGCGACTTGTCATTTGATAAACCGTACTCCATCTAGATTGCTTGATTTTAAGACTCCATATGAGACTTTATTTGATAAGAAACCATCATATGAGTATATTAAAGTTTTTGGGTGCTTGTGTTATGCCCATAATCAACGAAGCAAAGGAGACAAGTTTGCTAGTAGGAGTCGCAAATGTGTGTTCTTGGGGTACCCTTTTTGGTAAAAAGTGGTGGAGATTGTTTGAATTGGAGACAAAAGAAATTTTTATTTCCCGGGATGTACAATTTTTGGAGCATGAATTTCCTTTTCTTATGTCTTCTGCTGATGAAATTAAATCTGCCCCAAGTGTGAACTTTGATGATATGTGTGCAAGTGATGATGAACTTTGTAGTGTTGGTGATGAGGGAGTTGGGGGCCGTGAAAATATAGAGGAGAGAGCTGAAATTTATGATGCAGGGGCTGGAATTTGCACCTAGGCAGAATACACCGCGGGCTGCCCGCGGCATACTCCTCTCAGCCACGATCTGCCCGCGGCAGAGGCTGCCAGCAGCACTGAAGTACACGCTGGGTTGCCAGCGTCTGCTGGTATGGGGGGGGCATCCCGACAGTAGCTTAGTAGCTTCCCACTTCGAGCAGCAGCACCAAGCACAACCTCACATTGATAATCTTGAGCAAGGTGAAATTCCTTCGGAAATGGGTAAAGGCAAACGAGTGAAGATTCCTTCGGTCAAGTTCAAGGATTTTGTGACTCATACCATTCGGAATAATAGTCCACTCACATCAAATCGTTCATCTGCGACATCTTCCTCAGGTACCGTTTATCCAATAACACATTTTGTTGATTTTCATCGTTTTTCTGCAAAACATCGAACCTATATTGCAGCAATTACATGTGGAAGTGAGCCGAAAAATTTCAAAGAAGCTATGCGGCATAAGGGATGGCGAAAGGCCATTACCGATGAGATTAAAGTTCTAGAGGAACAAGGCACATGGGAGCTAGTAGACTTACCTCGAGGTAAGAAGGCTCTTGGGAGCAAATGGGTTTACAAAGAAAAGTATGATGAGCACGGCTAGACTAGTAATATTCGGCAATCATCAAGTTGAAGGTCTAGACTATAATGAGACATTTGCTCCGGTGGCAAAGATGGTGATGGTTCGTACTTTTCTTGCAGTTGCGGCAGTAAAGAATTGGGAAGTACATCAGATGGACGTTCACAACGCCTTCTTACATGGTGACTTGGAGGAAGAGGTTTACATGAAAATTCCCCCTGGCTTTGACAAAAATAATTCTGGTAAAGTGTGCAGGATGAAGAAGTCATTGTATGGCTTGAAGCAGGCTCCTCGTTGTTGGTTTGCAAAATTAACAACGGCTTTGAAAAA
Organism: Chenopodium quinoa; assembly: GCF_001683475.1. Classification (NCBI taxonomy): domain Eukaryota; kingdom Viridiplantae; phylum Streptophyta; class Magnoliopsida; order Caryophyllales; family Amaranthaceae; genus Chenopodium; species Chenopodium quinoa. Next base: position 11,342,257 of record NW_018743252.1, on the reverse strand, counting down.
TTATGGCTTTAAACAGTCATATTATGATTATTCCCTTTTTACTCTGACAAGAGAAAAAATGTAGCTGAATGTGCTTGTGTATGTTGATGATTTAATAGTTGCAGGAAATGATAAGTCTGCATTGTTGCAATTTAAAACATATTTAGGGAATTGTTTTAAAATGAAGGACTTGGGAGTTCTGAAATATTTTTTTAGGGCTAGAGATAGCCCGAAGCAAATAGGGAATTTTCATGTGTCAGAGAAAGTATGCAATGGACATCATTACAGAAGCAGGATTACTTGATGTGAAACCTGCAGATTTTCCCATGGAGCAAAACCACAGGCTAGCTCTGGCAGTTGGGGAATTATTTGGTGATATAGAGCGGTATAGACGTCTTATAGGGCGTTTGATTTATTTAGCTGTCACTAGGCCTGACATGGCTTATTCTGTGCATATTTTATCTCAGTTTATACAGAGCCCAAGGGTAGAGCACTCGAATGCTGCCCTGCGAGTTGTGAGATATCTGAAGAAGAGTCCAGGTCAGGTTATTATGCTGAGGTCTGATAGTGCTCTACAGTTGGAAGGTTGGTGTGATTCGGATTGGGCTAGTTGTCCATTGTCTAGGCGTTCGTTGACCGGTTGGTTTGTGTTTCTTGGTTTGTCTCCCGTGTCTTGGAAAACCAGGCCAAGAAACAACCTACGGTAGCTATGAGCTCTGTCGAAGCAGAGTACAGGTCTATGTCCGCTTGCACTCGTGAGTTGAAGTGGCTAAAGCGGATTCTGAGAGATTTAGGTGTGCGACATGAGAGTGGCATGCACCTCTATTGTGACAGTCATTCGGCATTATACATTGCGAAGAATCCGGTGTTTCATGAGCGAACGAAACATATTGAAGCGGATTGTCATTTTGTACGGGATGCAATTACAGAAGGTCTCATAACACCGTCCTATGTTCCTACTACGCTTCAGTTGGCTGACATTTTCACAAAGGCCTTAGGAAAGGTCAAGTTTGATTTTCTATTCCGCAAGTTGGGCATCTATAATCCGTATGCTCCAACTTGAGGAGGGGCTATTAGAGATATTCTAGATACTCTATGATATTATTGTGATATAATTTAGGAAATATATCTTATGAAAAGATATAGTAGAATATTGTAGGGCTTAGGGGTTTGTTACTCTTAGTGTTATATATATTTGTATTGGCCGTGAATATTAATGAGAAGAATATAGAGAATATTTACATAATTTCCCTCTGATTTAACAATTGTTCATATTGTCCTTTGCTACATATTAATATTTTTTATTCAAAAGATTACATAAAAATTCACATAGCTCGATGGCAAGACTCTTATTCTTAGAATTAGAGGTTGTAAGTTCAAACCTTGTGATGAGAGCCACGTGTATTAGTATAGAAGATATAATGAGATTCATGACACCATTGTCTAAACATCTTTGATATAAATTGAGATAAGATGACAAAAAACACTCCCTTGCATGAATTTTATAGTTTATCTTAATTAACACTATGAATTAATTATGAAGTTTATATAGTCACATAAATAAATACTTAAGAATTAATTAATGAATCAATAAAACAAAATAAGAATAAATTAATATGAACGTTAGGAGAGCAAATAGGCCGAAAAGAAGAAGATAAAAAGGGGGTTTAGAGAGAGAAAATAACGAAGAAAAGAGGAGAGAGAGAACGTGCTGTTTATATGAACCAGATCTGAATCCGCTGTCTTCTTCTCACTCTCCCTTCAATTATAACCCCAACTCTCACTTCTCAACTTGACTACTTCTTTCTTTTACATTTTACATTTTTTTAGAGAGAGAAAAACACTTTACTTTCCTTTGTTTTAGAGAGAGAAAAAACACTCAACTAAAAACAATCATCTCTTAATAGAAGTTGAGAGTGAGAGCTCTCCTCAAACACTAGTAACAAAAATAAACAAACTCTCTCTCTAAAATCAGAAATTAAAAAAAAAAAAAAAAACCAGAAATTATTGAGTGTTTATTTTGATGGGTTTTGAAGCTGGCATAATGTTCGAATCGAATCAACTACAGCAACAACAAGGCGATGTTTCCGCAACGCTTGTATAGATGTTATGTTGGTGGTATATATTAGAATCAAAGATTATTGATTTGTATGAATTATATGACTAATTATTGTTCAAACTTCATGGAGTTATTATAACTGGTAAGGTTTCACTTCTTATTATGTTTTTCATTTATGAATTAACAAATTACATAAAATTAGATAAAAAGTAGCAGCAAATGCATGGGAGCTGTTCTGCAATAACTTTTTTCAGTCACTATTATATGCTTTTGTAAAAAAATAAAAATAATAATAATAATAAAATTCTCTCTCTCTTCTTTTTATTCAACTCCCACGAGAATACACTTTTTTTTTTTTTTTTTTTTTTGAATACTTTGGGCTTGACTTTCCATTATCTCACTCACACTCTTTTTTTTTCCTCCTTTTTAAAATTTTTTATTTTATTTTGCAGGAACAAAAAAGTTAATTGCTCCAATAATTAAGGTTTGGTGATTTATCTTCTTTTGTGGAAGAATTTGGAAACTTAGAGAAGAGAAAGAAAGAAAAGATAAGAAATGGATCCATATGAAGCAACAAAGGTAGTGTTTTCAAGAGTACAAAGTTTGGATCCGGAAAATGCTTCTAAGATTATGGGTCTTTTACTAATTCAAGATCATGGTGAGAAGGAAATGATACGATTAGCGTTTGGACCGGAGAATCTACTTCACTCCGTAGTAGTTAAGGCTAGGCAAGAATTGGGTATTTCTTCTCCAAATACGCCCTCTACTACTCCGTCTTCTAATGCAAACAACAATATTAATAATAATGGCAGTAGTAATAACTTTTCTAGTAGGCAGAATTCCACAAATTCCTCATCTTCTTCTAGATTTCTGCCTAATGGTATTAAGGTTCCTAGTTCTATTACCTTACCTACACTGAGTAGTCCTTCTTCTGCTTCTTTGCCTTCGTGGGGTGGTTCTGTTTTTGCTGATTATAGTCGTAACCAAGATGAGTTGATTAGCCCTATGTCAAATTCTGGGAATAGCTTTGCTTGTATGAGTTCTAGCAGCGCTAATACTACGTCGAACCCGTCTACCTTGAACCCTTCTACCCCGCCTTTTTATGTTAGTCGGAGTAGTGGGGGTGGTGTTGGGAGGGGTGGTGGTGAGTTGATGGATGAGTTTCAGCTCCAGGAGCAGTTGTCGTTTTTGAATGATAATTCTCCTACTCTCCGGTCTAAGAGCACCGACCTGTATTTCTCACAGGCCGAGCTCGAGATGGGTGGCGGAGTTGGCGACTTCGGTCATCACGGAGTCGCCAACTCCGCATCCTCCGCCTGGGGTGGAGGTAGTGGAGGACTCCCCCACAGGCGGAGTTGCTCAGTTAGTGATATTAACTTGGCATCATTGATGGATGACCCGGCTTCCGGGTTAGGGTGGAAGCCTTGTCTCTACTATGCTAGAGGCTTCTGCAAGAATGGCTCTAGCTGTAGATTTGTTCATGGTGGTGGGATGATGAGTGACTCGGATGCAGCCGCGGCTTTGGTGGGTTCGCCGAGTAAGCTAGAAATGATGGAACATTGCCATGAGCTGCTCAGATCCAAGTCCATGTCCATGCAACAGCAGAAGCTCATTGCTGCTGCCATTGCTTCAGCTTCATCTCCAAATTCTGCATCAGCTTCTTTTCCTTACTCAATGAGCAAGGGATTAAGCTTATTTGCTCAACAACAGCAAAATGATTCTCCAAGGTAAAATTTCTATAAATGGTACTAATAATCATTAGTAACAGCTTTTTTTTAGATTAGATTGGTGAAGTTAGTTTAATGTACTGACTATTTGATTGTCTTTTGATTGTAGAGCTGCTGCTGCAGCTGCGGCGGCCTTGATGATGGGGGATGATCTACACAAGTTTAGCCGGTCCCCTAGAGGGCTAGATAGCGGCCGGGGTGATTCGAGCCCGGCTTCGAGGCAGATCTACTTGACTTTTCCAGCTGATAGCACATTTAGGGAAGAGGATGTTTCCAGCTATTTCAGGTATTTGTTGTTACCATTGACTATAATTGATTATGATGATGATGATAGTGATGATGTCTTATAAATTATTATTAAATTATCATGCAATTTGATGATTATGTTGTTTAATTTCCTTGTTTGCTGCCTTGTATTTACAAATTAATGATTTACCCAAAAAGAGTAAAAAAAATCATTTTGATTTTAATTGATTGGCATGATTCTTGTAGCATTTATGGGCCAGTTCAAGATGTGAGAATACCATATCAGCAGAAGCGTATGTTTGGATTTGTGACCTTTGTTTATCCTGAGACTGTTAAGATCATACTGGCTAAGGGCAATCCTCATTTCGTTTGCGATGCTCGAGTTTTAGTCAAACCATACAAGGAGAAGGGCAAAGTGCCTGATAAGTTCAGGTAATTTTCGTCGAATTTTGACTAAAACTTTTATCTTTTGATAATTTCGCGAATATAGTTTGCTTAGATTTACTGGTATTTCTTCCAGGAAGCAACAACAGCAGATGGAAAGGGGAGAGTTCTCATCTTGTAATTCTCCCACTGCCCTTGATTCTAGGGACCCTTTTGATCTTCCACTTGGTAAGAAAGATTCCCAAAAGAAAAAATAAAGATAATCTTTTTATTCTGTTCATGTTGGAACTTGTATTATTGCACTTATTTTTAACATTATTTAACTTCAAATTGAATTTTAGGTGCAAAAATGATGTATGATACACAACAATACATATTGTGGAGGAGGAAGCTAGAGGAGCAAGCTGATTTACAGCAAGCTTTGGAGCTGCAAAGCCGTAGATTGATGGGTTTGCAGCTCCTTGATGTTAAGCGTAACCATCACCACCATTCGCTCTCCACTGGTGCTCCACCGATCCATTCTCCGACTCAGTCTCCTAACAGCATATTCAATCAGTCTCTCCTCAGCTCCGACCGCAGCAGTCCAGATGCTTCAGATGGTATACACTAGCTCCCTTCATTAATCTTTTAACATTAGATTCAGTCCAGGAAATTCAGTGCCAAATTGCTCAGTTGTTGAACAGCAGCATTTATTGTAGTAAATTTGTTAAGTTGTATTGAACGGATTGCATTTTTTTCTGCCCCAGAAAACTGTGGTAGCCCCCCACTTAATGACGCCAAACAAGCATTGCAACAGGCTATAAATGAGGTAACTGACAGAGAAAAGGAAGGTTCTGTTGGTGGGGAGGAAAATAGCAACAACTGCAATGGCAATGACAATCCATGTCATGAAGATAACATCATCCATTTACCCGAAAGGTGACTATTTTTACCTCCTTTTTCATAACCGATTCATTATTGGTTCGGAAGTTACCCATCTTAGAAATTATGTCACACACTTGAGAACCATAAGATTATGAAATTTCTAGGCAATGCATTTGTGATATAGTACGATTATGAAGATTACCCAATCTAAATTAGTTGTAAGCTAGGAGACTAAACATGTTGCAAACTTTTGGGACCAAAGTTTGCTTTAGTATAGATCAATTTTCAAACAAGAAAAATGCTTATGCCTTTTTGTTCCTTTTTTTGTGTTCATAAATGTAGCTTGGAGCATAATCTCCCTGATAGTCCTTTCGCTTCCCCTAGGAAAGGAGCGAGCCAGTACTTGAATACCTTTGTGGGTAACAATGTTGGTAGCGGGAGCGAGGTGGAGATGTTATCTAACCTAGGTACAGCTTCTGCTAACGGTAACGCCAAGGCTTCCTCCTTCCATCCTGCCACAACCGCATTGGATTTCAAGTCATCATGCTACTTCCAATTGCCTAGGTATACTTGATGCAAAGTGTTTTTTCTTCCATTTGAAAACAATTATTCTTTGTGAGCTATGCTACTGATATAATGAGGGGATGGACCTTGATATAAAGTTATTCTCCATGGAGAAAATCATTGGACACATAATTTTTTTTAAAATTTTTTGAAAAATAACTTGGGCTTTTTTATTAATCATGGGGGAAGGGCTCCACCAATTTTGAAAGCAGGTAGCATTAGAGTGGAAAAAGGCCTAAAATTATGCTAAATCTATCAACCCAAAATAATTTGAATGCTTTTGATACTCTCCAAGACTAAATTGGTACATGCATCTATTACTAGTTTTACTACTCCTTGATTACTAGCAAACTTAGTGTTGGGCTTTTGGTGCAGGTTTTCCCCTGGTCATGGCGCTATTGGTATGTAGGTAGCGGCTAAAAGGCGAGGTTTTGGCGTTATTAATCATTATTCAAGGTACGTCGTTATCACTAAATCTAATAGAATTATTTCCTTGTTACATCACTACAGCACGAAAAATTTGTTTATGTTTTGTTCTTTTGGTGTTTTTTTTTTTGCTTTTGTTATTTTACAGGAACGATTGAGAAAGAAGTGTGTTACAATCCATTCTGTATACCAGTCATCCAAGGTGTTCTTGTTTGAGGAACATAACATAAAAATAAAACTGAAAATAAAAAAAAGCTTCGCCACTGCCATCGCCACCACCATCATCACATTCGAAAACTTCCACCATCATCATCACCACCAAATAGTGTACCAAAGTTCCTAGTAGTTGTGTTAGTAGAAGTGGTAGTACCATAATTACCATACAATACATAAGATAAAAGGCAGTTAGAAAGAGAGAAAGAAAAGAAAGAAGTGGGGTCAGTTTATTTATGCCCTGTTTGTTTGTTGTACTACTATTTCTCCCCCAAAAAATCTCTGATTCTGTAGTTGGAAGTTTTGGAGTGTGGGGTCCACAGTAATACAACCCAAAGGTAAAAAAAAGAAAGTGAATGATTAGTGTGTAGTACTAATAATAGTAATAATAATTGGTCGCAGTAACTCAGCACTGTAATTTTCAACCTTCCCCTTCCTTTTTTAACCCTTCCTTTTATTCTCTATTTATGGGCTATTTTTTTGGGTAAAACAAAAAGAGAGACAAACAAGCCCTTAAAAAAATATAGGTTTTTTTAGTCTTTTTTTTAAAAAAATATAAATTACTAGGAAAAAAAAGGTCCTTATTTTGTACAGCCAAGCAGCACAAAGTCAGAACAAATAGCAATTTAACAACAGAAGAATTGGAGGAAATTGGAAGGTTGTATCAATGGGAAGGTGTGAAGCAAAATCTAAAGTTTGAAGAACTCAGATTATCAAGTATAAAAATAGAAGTTTGTAATTTTTTTTAGGGTTTTATTTAATTAGTTAAATTGATGTTATTATTGTATACTTCTGTAGACTTTCTCTTAAAAAAATGATGAAAGAAATAGAAAAAGGGAATTTATAATGGGAACAAGTCTCTATTTAAGTGCAATCCAGCTATGAATTAATGCTTTATATATACAAAATATATGTATATTTATTTATTTATATAATTTGTTGCCTCTTGAAATAGGACAATTTGTCTCCTTGTTGCAGCTTCATTTCCTCAATTACACAAATCCAAATTTGTCTTTTTTCCCCTATTACTCCCCCACCACTCTCTCATAACTCACTTTCATTTTAGATTAGTATCTTAGCCTATTTATTGCTTGGACAAATGACCTATATTATAGTTTGAGGTATACACTTCTAACCACTTTCTCCGTCCCTCTAAAATTGTCTTTTCCATGTACAAGCACACCGACAAAGAAATTACTTAGATTATCCTATTAGTCTACTCTCTAATCTTTCACAAGATAACTCGTTTAGAAGCCTAGACACTTGAAAGAGTGGAAGAGAGGGATTTTCAACCTCAAATTGCTCCTAGTGGGATCAAACCTTAAGATTGAAAGATTTTTTTTCTTGTTATTACTAGGTAACACTTTTTGTTAGATTCATTCAATATTGTGATAAAGATCCATTTAACAAAAATGTATTTCAACTTAATTGAAATAGGGAGAATAAAACGTTGGCTAATCACAAACAGTGTTTTATCTTTTGTGTTTAGAGAGCCGCAAAGAGTGAGTAATGAAAATCAATCTTAGGATCACCTGAATCGAGAAATGAGCTCTAATCATCTGAGTTATGACACGCTGGTCTAATCACAAACAATGTAGCATATGGAGATGACAATGAAAGTATATACACACAAATCATTATAAATGGAAAATAATGTGGTGAGAAAGAGAGGGTAGGGGCCAAAGCCAAGGCCAAGAAGGAGAGTTTCACAACAGAGAAGAGTCACATGGGGGAGCTGACAGTACATGTGGGGTCAATCTTATTTATATTCAATTTAATTTCTTTTTATAATTTTTATAATTTTTTTTTTAAATAAAGGGACCCGTCTCTTGTGGGTTTGATGGTGAGACCCATCCACCAACGCCTCCCACCCCCCATGTGAGTGATGCCACCCTCCATTATAACCCAAACAAATTCATTTGTGGGCCCCACCTTTCTCTCTCTATAAAACAACATACTTTCTCTTTCTTACTTTCATGGCAGTCAGTATTTGACAGGAAAAGACATTTTTTATGGATTTTTCAAAAATTAATTTTAATAAATTAAAAAAGCAAAAAAAATGAAAAAAAAATGAAAAAAGGGGTTGGTTTTAGATTAGATGGGATGCCACACGTATGACAAAGTGCACGATTGCAGGAATCTTTAGGGCTCTGTGTATTGTGCCCTGTGTCACTGTTTATGTATGAGATTTTTTTTATTATTATTTTTATTTTTAATTTCCCTTTAATTTTTCTATAAATTAAAATAAATTTAATATATTTTATTGGGTTTTGAATTAGCGTAATCTTGTTTATAATTAGATTGTTAATTGCATTTTACTTGGGAGTTTGTAAAATAATGTTATATTTGGAAGGTTGAACACTTGAACAGGCTGGCAAAGGAAGATAAGTACAAGAAATAGGAGTATCCTATTCCTTTGTTGAGGAGTTTGTAAGTTAAATTTTTTAAAATGTTTTGCTTTTGTTTTGGACTTTTGGCTCTTTTGGTTTGAATGACTTAATTAAGTAGAATTCTTTCCTAATCTATCTATTGTTTAATTAGATTTGGCTGTATTATCATAACTTCATTAACTGAACTAAGGGACTAATAATCAAACGGTTGGATGCTATGATTTGCATTCAAATATTTTTATCTAGAAGTTGAAAATGAAAAAATCAAGAATAACTAAGGCCCTGTTTGATTCACCTTAATTTTGTTGAACTGAAATTATTTTCACTGAACTGAACTTATTTTTACTGAACTGAACTTAATTTTACTGAACTGAAATTATTTTTACTGAACTGAAATTATTTTTACTGAACTTAAATTATTTTTACTGAACTGAAATTATTTTTACTGATTTTCTATTATAATTCTTCTTTAAGAAAACTGAATTTTACTGAACTGAACTTATTTTTACTGAACTGAAATTATTTTTACTGAATTGAAATTAATTTTACTGAACTGAAATTATTTTTACTTAATATTATTTTTTAAGGTGAATCAAACAGGGTCTAAGAGTCTGTTCTCATTTACTGAATTGAACTGAGCTGAGTTGAACTGAACTGTTTATAAGAGAAGGAAATTAGGAATTGAACTGAAGTGAACTAAAATTAAGCCGAAGAGAACAGACCCTAAGCAACAAGTGCACCAGTCCAACAAGAGTTGGCTCAAGTGGTAAGCAGCTTGCTGACGCTTAAGGGAGCTGAGGTAGTATAGCCAGGTGTGCAACTCGGGTCGGATCTAAATATAATCGGAGCTAAACTTCAGTAAAGCGAGTGGGGTAAACTCAAAGCCAGTGCACCAGTCTATGTGTATTTTTGTCATAAATTCTCACTTTACCTCATTTTATTAATGTATTTGATGCGTATATATGTTAATACCATCACCCTAACTAAATTTATTTGTAAAAAAAATACATCTTTTATTTAGTACCAGTATTATATGAATAGTAAATGACCTAATAAGCTCTAGCTAGCTTTGTGTGGTAGAAATATAGAAATGATGAGAAATCTTAAAATCTAATGCTTTTGCTTAAATATTCTTTTATTTGGATCATTAAAGAAAATCTTAAGATTGGATTTGTTTAGAAATGATGACTTAAATTATAGTTAGCTTATGATGATATATACTTTTTCCCGCGATTTAAATATCACAATGTTTACACTTTTGACGTCGGTTAAAATCTTCTATTTAACTACATATGGTGAATAATTATACGTAAGAAAGAATATAGTTATGTCTCTCGTGAGATCTTGTTATTAGAGTCTTAGAATTCATTGTCTTGATGTATACATTCACAATCCTGAACTTTTATTATTTTTACCATTATATAATATAGACAATTAGAGCATACTTGGTAAGAGATTTTGTTGGGTTGGAAACAGATTTAATTTAACTATTACCTTTACCAAGTGTTTGGTTACAGGGTTTGGGTAACAATTAGCATTACCTAGGAGTAATGGTTCCCGCCTGTTTATTACCTCTCTAAAAAAACCTAAGGTAACAACACTTATCCTCTTCAAACATAAATAATGGGAGTTAGGTTTAAGTGATTCCATTCCATACATATTAAACCAAACAAATAAAAAGATAAGAGTTAAATAATTCCTTTTCTTCCTCTTATTTATTTCCTTTTCACTCTACTTTCAATATATATATAAAACAACTCCTTAAAGTTTAAATTGTGCTTTATGAAGTCCAACCCATTTCAATCAAGTTACAATATCAAAAGAATGGAGAAAGCATTATATCTTGGTTACTTCCACCCCCTTCCCCCCTCCTTTTCTATGACTAATGAGTAATGTCTTTTCCTTTCCCTCTTTTCACCAATTCATATTGTCCCCTTAAACTTTTACACCGGTAATAAGGAGTCATCTTAAACTTTCACAATATCCCTATCATTTTTATGGCCATCTTAAATAATTTCATACATTCTTTGTGATTGATTAAAGTTTGAACATAGGTCATTTAATTTGAATGGAGTTAAATTCAAACTAATTTGGTCAAATGGGATTGATTTGATTCCACACTAATTTTAATTAGCATTTATATAAATATAAATAGATCAATTTTAATAAAATTTATTTTCAATCTAGGTTGGTTCGAGTTCAATAAATTAATTTTGTATTAGATCAATATTTATAATTGGATGTAGGGTACATTTGGGTTTAAGTCATGCAATTCAAAATGGAAATAATTTGTAAAGTCCAGCGATATATGTACATGGTGGAAATTATTAGATATTGGTTGTGTAATGTAAGACGTATTACATTTGATGGTTTTACAATGTTTCACAATGTGAGGTACATCTCAAAGGAGGCAACATTAGGCTAGAAGGAGGATATTGGTTGTGATAGAGTGGTGGTTTTGATGGAGTGGCGGCTAGTATCGTGGTTAATAATTATTGTATAGAGCTAGCTAAGGCAACAACGTGGTTGAGGACTTGAGGGTGGTGTAAAACACGCACATTTTAATTGAAAACCATCCACTTAATCTCTAATTTATTCAAAACCTACTTTATCTCCTCTTTCATTGCATAGCCACCGCCACATCAGACCTTTTCTTTCTCCTCTTCTCCCTTCACTGCCTTATCATCCCTAACCTAGATCTCCTCTCCTTGTTACATATCGTTCCTCCTTTCCTTATTTTGGGTCGAAGCTTTAATTTGAGCCAAAAAAAGTTGCACCCAAAGCCGCTATTTTGGGCAAAAAATAGTGGGCTTTTCGAACCAGGCTGAAATTTATAATAAAAAAGGGTTTTTCTAAGCTTTGCCCCTCAAGTGTTGGGTTTTTCAGATTGTACCCACGCCTTTTAACTGAAAATTCTATGTTGTTCCCCAAAACTGCTAATTTTTAATCAGTTATACCCCACCACTAATCCTAAAGTTAACACCGTTAACTTTTGTTAATATTACAAAAATAAAAATAAAACCCTTTCTCCTGCAAATCCACCCACCATCAACCCTTCCCTCCTCAAAACCCACCCACCTACCAAGCGAACCCCACTCCAGCCACGGGACTTTACCCAAGCCATCGCACTCACCCTACAAACCGCACCCAGCAAACCACCAGACCTAGTCCCTTAATGTGCCACCACCGCCGCCGTTCCTTGGATAAATTACGACCAAAATTAAATGAATATTCGTTCAAATTTTAATTGGAAAAAACAATCAAAACAAGTTTTGTGTATTTAATCTCAAACTAATTGAACCAAAATTGATGAATTAACAATGAAAATTTAATTGGGGTAAACAAAAATTAGGGTTTTCTATTGTTTGGAACCAAACTATTTGATTTTAAAAACGATAACATCAATTAACAACTTAATTTTGCAATTTGAATCTAATGAAACTAAAGCCCTAAACTAATTTGTTAAAAATTTCAGCAAATTTTCGAACAAAATTCCTCCATTCATTCGAACACTTTCTTTGGTGTGGGTGAGGCGATATCGATGTTAGGGTTGTTGGTGTGTGGCAGTTGTTGGTGTGTGGCGGTTGCTAGGTGTGGTGGGTGCTGGGTGTGGTGGTGGTTGGGTGTGTTAATTAGGGTGGTGTGGGCTGGGTCATGAGTGCTGGGTTTTGGTGGTGAGGGTTGGGCCGTGAGTGCTAGGTTTTGGTGGTGAGGAAATATAAAATTTTACGCCAATAGCTAACGACAACTTAATAGTGGGGTTACATCGTACGCACTAAATTAAAGGTACCTTGGGATTACAGCGTGGAATTTTGAAAATGGGTGAGTACAGCTTGGAAAAGTGAATACCTTAGAGGTACTGTGTAGAAAAACCCAAAAAAAAAAATTTGTTTTTTGATTGCTTAAATTCTGAAAAAAAAATTTAAATATAAAAGTTTGGGCCTAAATTTCTGCCGAAACCCTGCCCTTTTTTGGATAGGGCTAACTTTGACCACCTCTACCTTCTCTTTATGTATGTGTGCTACGTCACAATGCCACGTCATCATCCAAAGTATATGTGCCACGTAAGCTAGCCACTTCATTTAACAAAATAAAATATGCTTTTGAACAAGATTTGAACCCATAACCTCCAATAAATATAAGTAATACATTCACCATCTCAACCAACTATTATTAATGTTTCAAGCTGCACATAATATTTTAAACTCCTTTCATTTATTAAGTAAAATAAAGGAAATATAATTTATTTATTTTTCACAAGATTAGAATATAAACACATATGATGTAAAAAAAAAAAGTGACATCCGAGGCAACGCTCGAACCACTCACACACTTACTATACAAATAGTCGAACATAATTGCTAAATTAAAGCAAGAAATACACAAACTAGCAACTCGGGGCATCGCTCGGGGTACACACTAGTTAAAATTATAAATCGAGCTGCTTATAATTTGTAAATATTATTACATACATAGTATTCAAAGCCATTATTTGTTGATAGATATCATTAAATTAATACAAAATTATGACAGACTTATAATTTATTATTTAATTTAACGAAAAAATATATTTTTTGAGTAATTAATGAAAAAATAACCCAAAATAACAAGTAAAAACCGATGCAAAGAAAATAAATAAATAAAAAAAATATAAAAAAAAAACTCGACAGCTCGTCGTTGACAAGGGTGGTGCCTTTGCCATGGTAAGGGTTAATAAAAATTCACTTGTTCAGTTGTTCTACTATGTAGGACACTAGTCACTAGGGCACATGGCTTGATCAAAAAGTGAGATTAGATGAGCTAGTTATTCCTCCCACATCTATCAATATAACAAACAGAGAAATATTCACCAAGCTTGTAAATCAATTTCATAAGTCATTCCTCTTTATTCAACGTGAGGCATATCATGCATCATTGACATGAGTTTTAACTAAACTAAGGGCATGTTTTCATACGTTTATTTTTAGTTCGGTTCAGTTCAGCTCTTAATTTCCTTCTCTTATAAAATATTCATTTCAATTTAGTTCAGCTGAGTTCAGTCAATGAGAACATGCCCTAAAATGTGTCTCGAGTACAACATTGTGCTATAGTTAAGAGGTGGTAATGAAATATGCAATTCAAGTGATGTATGTTGAGGTAAATTTGATGTAAATTAGATATGGATCATTTAGCATCTAACTCATTTGGATCAGTCAACTTTATTTGGAATCAGGGCACGCATGTTCTGTTCAGCTTAATTTCGTTTCAATTTAGCTCCAACAATTCAATTGAGTTCCTAATTTCCTTCTCTCATAAACAATTCATTCAGCTCTATTCAGTTCAGTTTAGCTCCAATCTGTTTAGTTTAGTTGTTTTCAGTAAATCGAAACATGCCCTCATTCATGTTCAATTTAGCAAATATAATATTATAATAACTTAATCAATATAAATTCTATTATTTATTGAATTAGTTATGATAAATCTTGGTTATGATCAAAAACAGAAACAGATCAATAAATTCAAAAACAAACTAGTCGAATCAGTTACGACTGTACGAATCAATTTAGTGAGGTCTAGCTACATTCAATCAAGCTAACATTTGGCTTTTAGAATGGGTATAGGCAATTCTTCCCAAATAAAGTAGAAAAATGGTCCCATAAAAATAGTCACAATTAAATCCAGAAAAAGTCAAAAGAGATTCACAAGTGTTCTGTAACCTAGTCAGCCTGTTGAAAGATTGCAAAATAGATTGGTCATTGGATTATTATTATTGGAATGCATGTTCATAAACTTCAAATACCCCAGCATTGCAACTCATGATACTCAATTCATTATAATAATTTGCTAGCTATTATGTTACTAGTACCCCACCATATATTATTTATGTTAATGTCTATAACAATAATTTCATCAATTGTTAAGCAATTCATGTAGGTGTCTTGTAGCATTTGGCATGATATCATTCAAACTCAGCAACTTAACTTTACATTTTGTAGTGTATCTACCTTTTTCATTTTAATGTTCTCTTTTCATTTTTTAGGGTAATTTTGGTTTTGCAAGTACAGACATATTCATTTCCAATAACATTGAACATGTTGCATGCAACATGTTAGGTAACTACTATCAATAAGTAATTCATCAAAAAACATACTAAAAATAGTTAAAGTAAAGCCTAATTAATGTGGTACACACTTACTTTGCTTCAAGGGAAATTGAAAAAAAAAAAAAACTATTGTAGTTTCAATTAAAGGTTGATGTCGTGATACTACCACGAAGACCATGACCAGACCTCAAGCTTCACAGTTTTTTTTAAACTAATGTTTGCTTGTCAGATACTTGCTATATACGTATAGAAGCACAGTCACATTATGTTTCCATCATTATCACATCGTCGATCATGACGATCAACATAAATATTTTAGTAACCTAAAATATTGCTAAGTCTTGATTGTTGTATAATTGTATATACTAGTATATATAAGCACAATCTCTCCAAACATTAAAAATCTAAATGGGGACATCAACCTCAATTTATTATTAGAGGGAGTGGAAGAAAGAAAATTTAAAAGGGTTTCAGGTAGGTTTTAATGAATTTAAATTATAACACAATTAGAATGAGACTAATACAGTGAAAACTTTAAAGTAAAATAATGCTACTACAATTAACCTAAGCCAAACAAGGTGTCCACTTTTAGACATATAAACCTGTTTATACCAATTCTTTAAGGAATTTGTCACCATCTTTTTTGCCCCTTTTGATTGACTCTAAGGTCATTAGGAAGATAAAAGAAATTGCAAAATTAAGGATTGAATACGTACGAATTTCCGCAGCTAATATTGTTTAATTTATAATTAATCACCATTTTTAGGCTTAATCCAATCCACCTAATTTCCCTGATTATAGGTTGAATTTGACAGCATATTTTAAGATACTACAAGTGACTGTCACTTTCTCTCGTTTTGAAGAGATTGTTTTGTGTGATTTTCATGAGGGTAGTATGGGAATTTGCTATAATTGAATCTATGTTTTTTTTGAAAGGCATAATTGAATCCATTTAGGACTTGTTCACTTCACCTAAAACAAGTAGATATGGTCTGAATTTTTTAAGGTCTGATCTGATTTTTTCTGATCTGGTCTGGTTTTATCCGATTTAATAATTTGACTAAACTTTGACCGCATTGTATTACTAATCTTTAAATAAAAACATTATCAAAATGGATCTGGTTAGATTCGTCTCATCATGAACTTTTTAAATATGTAATTTTATTATTTTTTTTATACACAATTAATGATATTTAGCGATAAGTAAATGATAATCAAAAGTTCTGATCTGGTCTGATTTGAATCTTTCTGATCTAGTCTGATATAATCAGAATTTATTTAAGAATAAGTAATAAGTATCTGAAATAAGTTGAAGAGAACAAGTCATTAGGATAGATAAAATAATGTTTAGTTCATTTTATTTAGACATTTTTTTCCCATTATTACATTCTTTATAACTGCTTTTACCTTGTAATGTAAAGCTATTTTTTATTTTTGTTTTTTTTAAATGCACCCTTTTCATTATTAGAGGATCAACTCAACTAAAAGTTCCGTTCAAAAAAAAAAAAAAAAAAAAAAACTGAAAGTAAAAGAATTTCAAATTGATGGTCGATGTCTTGGAATATGCTTTATATTTTATTACGCCCTAGTTGGTTTTGAAGTATGGATGCAACATGGACCCTTTTCATACTGAACGCTTAATATTTCACTTTAAAAGGAGGGGTGGATGAGATTCGAATATGTGAACTTTGTGTCTCATTGATTCTGATATCATTAGGAGTGAGCATGGGGCGGATACCCGTACCATTAGTTCTAACGGTTCGGGTACCCGATAACCAATATCACTAAAGTGATATCCATAAACCGAACCGATAAGTTTGGGTACCCAAATTTTCGGAACGGTTATTGGGTACCAATAAAGTATCCAATAGTGATAATTAAACTTAATAAATTATTTATTATGATAAATTTTAACACTAATTAACAACAATACAATATGATCTTGACCAAATTATTAATTATATTACTAATCATTAATATTGTATAGTGATTATGAAGTAAAGTAAGAGTTTAGATTTTGGAAAAAATAGATTTAAGTAGGATAAAAAACAAAAAATTGCTTATCGGTTCGGAACGGGTAACCGTTAATTTTAAAATGATACCCAATAACCATACCCGATAACAAATTATCAAAACGGGTACCCAAACCGTTATGATTATCGGATCGATACCCTAATTTTCGGAACGGTAACGGAACGGATTTTCGAGTTTTCGGTTTTTCGGGTAGTTTTGCTCAGCCCTAGATATCATAATAGAGGACCAACTCAAGTACTCAACAAAACGTTTAAGCTAATGCTTGAAGCCTACTCAAATTTAGGGCTGCTCACTAGTATGATAATAAGGATTAAGGAGTAATAAACTGACTCAAAAAACGAACATTTGAAAAATCATGGCTCGAAGATTGGACTAATCATGCTAAAACCAACACTAACCCTTAACAATACTCAAAATTTAGCTTGGACCTTTTTAGACATACTTCTATGATTTTAAAATAAAAAGTGAATGTCTTTTAATTTTTTTTTTTAGTGTCACATAGGCGAGTGATGAAAATCCATCCCAAGATCCCCTAGAATCGTGAGAGAAGCTGTCATATGAGTTACTTCTTACTCTCATTAAGATCTTGATATACTTCTTCCGTTTTTTTTATTTATTTATTTTTAAAATTATATCACAACATTAAAAGTTTTACTCTATTTACACACGCACATTTCTTTGACCGTCTTTTGTAATTTATACGTAAGAAAAAAGCATTTTTGTTAAATAAGTATTTCGGTATAATATAGAGATTAATTTTTTCATTATTATTTACAAAAGTAATTAAATAAATTACTGGTGTTCCGAACAAAATGTTTATTGGCAATTTTGTAAACCCCAACGTTATACTAGTAATAATAAATGAACAAAATAAGTACAAATCCTTCTAGCATAGCATAAACAATTAATTATTTTAGAGGTTTAAAGAAAACAGAATTGATTCAATTGACGCTCCTCATTGGACCTCATATATCTGGGCTCTAAAGTCTAAATGAACAAGCAAATACATGTCAATACAATACTTCGCCTTTCTCCAAATTTATATAGTACTACATTGCACATTTCTAATTATCTACTCCAAATTTGAAGGATGTGGTGTGCCATGAAGGTTCACCAAAGAATAATAGGCTCCGTTAGGTCCATTAGCCAAAAGAGAGGAATGTGTACCTTTCTCTACAACCACCCCTTTCTCTAACACCGCGATAAGATCACACTTTTGTATGGTGCTCAACCTATGTGCCACTACAACACTTGTTCTACCAAACATTACTCGTTCGAGTGCCTCTTGCACAGTACTTTCAGACTGGCTATCAAGTGCACTTGTTGCCTCATCTAACAATAGTATTGCTGGGTTTCTTAGAATAGCTCTTGCTATTGCTATTCTTTGCTTTTGTCCTCCTGATAATTGAACCCCTCTATCTCCACACCACGTATCATACCCGTCTTTTAGTCCGGATATGAAGCCATGAGCGTTAGCTGCCTTTGCAGCTTCTATAATCTCTGATTCATCAACCTCATCACTAGCTCCATAGGCTATATTCCCCCGTATGGTATTGGCAAATAATGAAGGCTCTTGGCTCACTAGAGCTATATGCTTCCTAAGGGACCTAAGGTTATACGTCTGCACATCACGTCCATCAATTTTCACAGACCCCTTGAGAGGAACATAGAACCTTTCGATCAATCCAATAATAGTTGACTTACCTGACCCACTTTGGCCCACTAGCGCGGATGATTTACCAGCCTCAATATTTATTGAGAAGCCTTTGAAAATCACAACATCGGGCCTAGTAGGGTATGAAAATTGTACATCTTGGATTTCTATGTGACCACTTATTTTCTCAGGATGGTATCCGTCAGAACTGTCGGGATCAATCTTGGTAATACGGTCTAGGACTGCAAACACTGATCCAACAACATCCACACCCTTGGCAAGGTCTGAGGTCATGCTCCCGGCCTCAGCAATGACACGCCCGGTGGTCACTAAGATTATGATGTTCTGGAACAATGCCTTAGAAGTTAGAAGACCATGAGCCATTAGCCTACCACCATACCAAAAATCAGCGGCCCAAACAAAAATGTACATGCCCTGAGAGGCTCCCAGCCCAAAACCTGCATACCATGACTGTCGAATACTTTCCTTTCGAGGGCCTTCTTGTGCCTTCTCAAGCATTGCTAGGATTCGGTCCTGGGACGAGAAAGCAGTGACTATGCGAAGGTTGGATACAGCTTCAGCAGCCAACTTGCTACTGTCATTTTGTGCCTTGCTTGCCTTCTTAGACATGTTTTTAAGTAAAACCGCCCTCGCGTAGTAACTAATTATAATTAGGGGTTGGGTTGCTATCATGAAAATGGCTAGCTTCCATGAAATGATTAAGCCCATGGTAACTGCAGTTACAACAGCGGAAATTGATTGGACTATGAGTGACATCCGATCTCCAACCAACGATCTTACCTGCAAATAGTCAATAAATGAGTTTACAAGTCACAAAAAAGAGAAAAAATTACTTCCTCCATCACTTTTGATACGTATTCTTCTTTGGGAGTCTCGATTTTATGGTCACATTTAAGGAGGTTAATCGAGTAATGTTTAGGGGTGCTTTAGAGTTAATGAAATGACACATTCAAGGCATTTTTCCCATATAAGGTAGCCGTGAAAATAATAAGGTAGACTACACTATTTCGCTAACAAAGAAAAAGGCACTAAATATGTAGTCCTAAAGATATAACAGAATACAACTAGCACATCGAAATGGAACTATTTAGTAGCAAGGTGATAGATAACTTACAACATTGGCATCTATAGCAAGCCTTGAGCAAATAGCACCAGTACTATTTTCATCCTGATCGAACCACCCAACCTCAAAAGCAAGCATTTTAGCTAGCATCCTTTCTCGTACTCTCTTAGTTAAGAACTCCCCCATATATGCGAAGTTGTAATGTTGAACAATATTCACTATAAATGAGAGCACAGCCAATCCAAAAAAACACCAAGCATAAATCATAGTCTTCCTCTTGATCTCTTCTTTATCTTCCAAGAAATATACGGATATCAAAGACCCCATAGTGAATGCATAAAGTGGTTGGACTGCTCCAAATAATATAGCACCCAAACAACCCAAAATGGCTTGTTTCCACTCGGGTAAGTTCAAAGACAACAATCTACCAAGTGATGGGACAGGCAATATTTCATCTCCCTTAGGCTTGGTATCAAGTTCATTGGCAAAGTCATGCACCGATTTGACTGAACTTGAGCGACTCCCTAATGAGAGTGTACGGCTACTCATGCTATGTCTTGTATCCACATTGTAAGACATAGGTAAGTTTGAGGTGGAAGGGTGAGACAAAGTCCTTTGATTATCATTAGATTTTTCCATCTGCTGTAGCCGGACTAATGAAGTGTACATCCCTTCCTTGAGTTGGATCAACTCATCATGGGAACCGATCTCCATCACCTGGCCATTTTGGATAACGGCAATAGTGTCAGCATTACGAATCGTGGAGAGTCTGTGGGCAATAACTATTGTGGTTCGTCCCAAAGCAGCCTTGTCAAGTGCTTCTTGGACAACTCGTTCTGACTCGGAGTCTAATGCACTAGTTGCCTCATCTAGGAGCAGGACACGCGGTTTCTTGACTATTGCTCTAGCTATTGCTATTCTTTGCTTTTGTCCACCTGACATTTGGACTCCTCTTTCTCCAACCTGCAGACATGGTGCATAAAAAATGAGCAACATTTACTTCACCCACATCAAATATGTTGTACTTTATACATCAACACCAACATTATCTCAAAACCCCTTCGCGATTCCAAGGATGTCAGTGGAATAAGAGAAGGGAAAGTGAAGACGTATACAACCTTACCCTCACTAAAACAGAGAAATTATTTTATACTTGCATATAAATTCACTATTCCAATATGAATCACATTGTCACATATTAATATTGAACTATAGTATTCATTGTATGTCTCTAAGAGATTGTACTATAATAATCTTTAACAGTAATTAGACATTACTTGTTCTTTAGATAATATTCCAAGAAGAATTCAGCAATGCTCAACACTAAGAATGACTGGATACATGTGCAAATTATGATGCATATACCTGTGTATCATAGCCCTGAGGCAATTGACTGATGAAATTGTGAGCATTCGATGCTTTTGCAGCTTCAATGACCTCATCCATCGAAGCATCTTCTTTGCCAAAAAGTATGTTCTCTTTAATTGTAGTCGCGAAAAGTGCAGGTTCCTGGCTGACTAACCCCATTTGTGATCTCAACCACTTAAGTTGAAGTTTATCAATTGACACCCCGTCTAAAAGTATTTCCCCACCGAGGGGGTTATAAAACCTTTGAAGCAAAGCTACTGCAGTAGATTTCCCTGAACCACTCCCTCCAACTAATGCGACTGTTTTCCCTGCAGGAACTTGCAGTGAGAAGTCGCGGAAAATTATTGAATCTGGTCTTGAAGGGTAAGTAAAACTGACATTCTTAAAGTCAACTTCCCCAGATATATTATCTAAGGTCAGCCCATCCATTTTTTCCGAGTCAATATCCGGCACCCGGTTTATCACTTCCATCATCTTCTCTCCTGCTATAGCAGCTTCTGAGAAGTATTTAATGTTCGGTAAACTGGAACCCAGAGCTCTGTCGATAACATCAAAAGATAAAGAAATGAAGTAAGCAACAATAGAAGTCAAGAAGAAATTTTTTTATTGCATGTTCATGCAAGCAGCTTATCCTACTTTCATACTGTAAACACCAAGTTTATTTGATTATTGGTGTCACCATGTCATATTTATCTAAAAAGGGACAATATTACTAGTTAATTTAATGATATTTTAATGATTTTGGGATCATCTTTAGGGTCTCAACAGGTATAAAAGCAAGTCATAAAAGAGAGAGAAATCGAGCGTGTTACGATTTGTAACCCCTAAATTATCAGTTGAAATAATGTTTCTGTTTATTTCTTTCCTCTTTACATTAATATTGTAGGTTGGTTTTTATGGTTTACGCACATGCACCACAATTCTAAACTTCACAAATCACAACACAGAGATTTAAGTCTTTCGTAAATTAGATTGTTCCCTAATCGATTTCTTATTTTCTAACATTAAATTAGAGGGAGAGCAACAACAATATGTTTCAAAGGAAGCTAGCTAGAATAAAACAATAAATTCAAAAAATTATATAAGGGAAAATGAGCAAAAGAACTTACAGTCCTCCCACACAAAGGGCAGCACCAACCATATAAATGGTACCACCTTTAGCAGTGTGGTTTAAAACAAGTTTGGTACCATACCAAGTACAGAAAGCCCAAACAGCAAAAATTACGCCGTTGCTACCAATAGCGACACCCTTAGCCAAACCTTGTCGGAGTCCCAACTTCACTGATCCTTCCAAAGCAGTTGAGAAGTTAGATAATGTTTTCTGTTCTCCTACAAAGGCATAGACTGTTCTTATGGAGGATATTGCTTGTTCTGCTATGCCTGCAGCCTTATTGTACTCAAGAGTCAGCTTCCTAGATAGTCCCATCAATATCCTTCCGTACATCAAGCCCGGTATAATAAGGAAAACTACGAAGGGAAACCCGACTATTGCTAACCTCCATAGCAATGAAAATGCTACCACATAGCTTGAGACAAATAGGGATGCGTTCCTCACAAAATTTGGTACCTAATTCATCAGCAGAGGCAGCATTGGATTGCAAAACT
Source organism: Chenopodium quinoa (assembly GCF_001683475.1). Classification (NCBI taxonomy): domain Eukaryota; kingdom Viridiplantae; phylum Streptophyta; class Magnoliopsida; order Caryophyllales; family Amaranthaceae; genus Chenopodium; species Chenopodium quinoa. The sequence continues at coordinate 11,319,578 of NW_018743252.1, read as the reverse complement.
CATGTTAGCTATATACAATTCTACGGAGTACAATTTATCATGGATAACAGAGATGGACTCACAGTCTCACATTATCAAGGATGATGTGATTAATGACAAAAAATTTCTTCATGAGCTTACACACAGTTTCATAACCATTCCTACAATTTATGACTGCTTGCTAAATGCTACTTACAATTTCATGCAATAGCCAAGAGGGCAAGAAGGAAAATAAAAGGCATCATAACAAGAAAGTATACCTTTTCACTTATTACACCTTGGATGAGAAGGCTATCATTGGTAACACTGATGATTACTTCAGAAGTACTACTAACATTTAAATCAAAGTAACCCACATCTTGCCTCAACACTGCTTTCAAGTATTTATATCGCAGTCTCGAGGCTTGTCTTTCAGCTGTTCTCGTCCAACAATATCCCTCTGAAAATGGCAAAACCAAACAAATAAAGCAATTACATAAATAAACCAGATTGTAAATATAGCACTATAGGATAAGCATCAGCCTAGTCACAAGTTTCGGGTCAGCTACTAAACTCTACTCTCTAAGCACTCCATCCGTCCATTCTAGTAGCATTAAGACTCATAAGTCATTTTAGTCACTTCATATAAACATTTGTTACAAGAATTTTCCATGTTATATGTATAGGTTTTTACTCACTATTGCGGATGATTTCACAAGGATGACTTAGGTTGTTAGTTTTATTTTGAATCCCATTCAGAATATCATAACTTATCTCTAGTTATTAGGATGTCTTAGGATGATAAGCTGTTAGTGTTAAGAGCCCAAATGAACCTAATGAGGTCAAGGTAAGCCAAGGAGACATATTAATGTGCTTTGATACTTCGAAAAGGACATTAAACATCACAAGATTCACAATGACACTCCTCAACAAAAAAAATAAAACTCTATAATTTCAGCTTAAGTTGCATGTCAAAGAACTGCAGAGAGTGTGGAGCTATAACCTTATGCCGGAACCCGAGCGTTGACCATGTTTTCCGGCATTGACAGCCTCCCTGTATTTTTCCTCTTTCTCCCTCACCAACACCACCCCACCACCACCACTACCTCATTGCCACCCTCACTAACGCCATCTCACAAAAAAAAAAGAAGGTGAAGAACATATTTTTTTTTGAAGAAAGAAGGTGAAGAACATTAACTGGGTCAATTGCTGGTTAATTTTCTGTAAAAACCCTGATACACCTCTCCAATTAACTGGGTTGGTCTCACATCTAAGAAATATGAGAGCAATCGCCCTTGCATTAGGGTGCTCGCTCACTGCGGCATTTCATCGAACAGGTGGTGTGCCTCTGAAAACGAGCAACAAATTAAACCTATTGCCATTATGTACTCAAATAATCAGTGAGCAATCTGAATTGGGTTTGAAGAATTCGAGCTCTAATGGCGAAGAAGCACCCAAGATGTTGTCTTTTAGAATAGAGAGGCTTCCAAGAGGGGAATCAATTGGGTATTTAGTTCAGAAATGGATGGCTGAAGGTTTTCTTGTTCATAGGATAGGACTATAGGAGTGTTCTCTTTCCCTCTATTGGGTTTATTTTTGTTTTCATAAGAATAGACTTACTTGGTGATGGTGATGGTGTTGGTGAGGGTGGCATTGTGGCAATGAGCTGATGAGGTGGTGTTGGTGAGGGCGAGGTGGTTTTATGATATATATATATATATATATATATATATATATATATATATATATATTCTTCCTCCGTTCTGTTAATATTGCAACAATGGACTTTTTGCACTATTCATTACTCTTGTTTGACCATATAATATGATTTATACGTTATGCAAAATATAGTTATGTGAGATCTTATTGGATTCGTCTCATAAAATACTTTCACAGTATCAAATTTTTATAATTTTTACGCTTACACAATTATAGATATCTAGCATATAAAATGTGCATTGGGATGCATAATTTCCTCCTTGTTGCAATATTAATCGAACGGAGAAAGTATATAGTATAAAACCACCTCGCCTTTTCTCTCACCAACACCACCTCTTTTCTCATAAAACCACCTCTTTTCTCATAAAAAGGCGAGGTGGCATTGTGTTGTTTATATATATACGATACCCGGGTTGTTTATGAACTTTTAAGATAAAATTATATTATAATTCAATTTAATTAAAAATAGAATTCTAAATTAATTAATTTTTTTTTTGCTACAAAGTCTATCTATATTGATCCAACGTGGTACGACATTTGGTGAAAAATTAAAACGCTAAATGATGTTGTCTTATGGCCTAATTATAAGTTTATTATTTGGTATTTTATCAAAAGTAAAAGGGAAATTCTCATTGGTAGCCTCGTACTTTTGCGTATTTTCATTGGTAGCCACTTTTTATATGAATTATATTTGGTAGCCGCCAACTCTTAAGAAAATACTTCCATAACCTTATTGAGCTAAAACCGTTAGTTGATTGTTAAATTTAACCAAGGTTAGTTTTATAATAATTTAAAAATACTTAACTAAGGTTAGTTATATCATAATTTAATTAATCTTACAAAAAATAAAAATAACAACCCTTCCCCTAACCAGCCAGCCACCCCCTGCCATCTCCACCTCCATTGACGGCGCCGTCGCCCAAGCTTCCCCTCCCACCGGCGCCCACTTCCCGACACCCCGACCCCAATTCCCGACAACCCGACTCCAATTCCCGACACCCCCAGCCCTAATTCCCGAAAACCCCAGCCCCAATTCTCAAACACCCAAGCCCCTGCTCCCTCGCGCTCCAAATCGGGAAACCTCGCAGCACCCTCTAGCAAACGACCAAGGTTTTGATCTTTTGATGATAATGCTGACTGATGGAGATGGTTGATGTGGAATAATGAAGATGGTTAAATGGGGGTAGATCGTGAGTAGCCAATGAAAGGAAAGAAGAACATGGTTGGTTTGAGGGTTTTCATATAAAGAGGGAAAGAGAAAAGAGGTGATTTCGTGGTGGATTAGAGGGGACGGGGAGGATGACTGAAGGTGGGGGACGACAGCGGAAGCAGGAGCGGCTAGAAATGGAGCAGCAGCGCCGGCAGAAGGGGAGAGGGGACTAGGTGAGGGAGGTGGCTGGGCTAGTGCGTGGGGGAGGGGTGTTTTAATTTTTTTTTTTTAAAAATTAATTAAATTAAAATTAATACAGTTAAATTTTAACACCCACTTAATGGTTTATGTTAAATATGGTTACAGAAGTGAAAACGTTAACAGTTTGAGGCTATCAAAGATGATTCATATAAAAAGTGGCTACTAATGGAAATACCCAAAAGTACAAGGCTACCAATGAGAATTTCTCAAAATAAAACTCTAAACTAATCTTATTCTAAACAAATTTTTTTTATCTTATGAACTCTATCCAAATCTATCCAAGTTGGTGTGACACTTGGCGATTTTTATCTATAAAGTCTATTCAAATCTATCTAAGGTGGCGCGACACTTGGCGAAAAATTAGAATGTCAAGTGTTGCTATTTCGTGATCTGGCTAAAAATTTAGCTTTATATGATACGATATATACATATCATATGATATGAATTCTTATATATATATATATATATATATATATATATATATATATATATATATATATTATCTCCGTTAATTGTTTTGTGCAACTTTTGTCATTTCGGGATGATCGGAGTTATGTGCAACTTTCCAATTTCTTACTATTTTTAGTAAAAAAGGTGGAAATTACTGATTTACCCTTACTTAACCCTTTTAAATTTTTTAATTGTTACCCTTACTCTAACCTAGTTACACTAACCTTACACTTACTCTAATCTAATCAGATTCCCTAATCTAATGACTCCCTCCATTTATTACCCCAATTCCCACCAACCTCTTCATTCACTCACATCCCCAACCACCTAAAATTTATTACGATGCTTTGCCTCCTCTATTTCTTCTAGATATTTCTCCAGATGAACCCTAGTTCATCAATTGGGGTTTTCTCTCTCCTCTTCTTCTTCGGTTTCCCACTTCCTCTCTCCAGATCTAAACTTCTCTCCTTCTCTCTTTCTCACACTACTAGAAAAGAGCGTTTTCCGACGGAAATTTTTCGTCGAAAACACCCTGTTTTCCGTCGGAAAACATGTTTCCGACGGAAGCTGTCGTTGGAAAAGCAGTTGTAGGAAAAACGACATTTTCCGACGGAAATTCCGTCGGAAACACTTTTCCGACGGAATTTTCAACGGATTTTTTCCTCGAAAAATGTTTTCCGGCACCGTCAAAATCCGTCGGAAACTTCCGAAGGGAACAAAATCCATCGGAATTTTTCGACGGAAATTCCGTCGGAAACCGCTGCCAAAAAAAATAATAAGAAAAAGGCACCCCACCACCCACAACTGCTATCATCCCCCAACCACCAATTTTGCCACCAAACGCCACCACCACCACCACAACACCAATATCATCCCACACCACTTCCTTAACCCACCAGCCCCCTAACCCGTATCAACAGTCCCGAACCACCCCACCACCCACAACCACCAGAACCTCTACCCACCTAACCAAAACCCACACAAACGCCACCACCACCACATCGCTATCATCCCCCACCACTTCCTTAACCCACCAGCCTAGATCTACCACAAAACCCACACAAACCACCCCACGAGCCACCTTAAACCACCACCGCCATCGCCGAAAACAACCATCACAACCCAAAAATTAACAAAAAAAAATAAATTAAAATCCCAACACCCAAAACCCGAACTCCAACAGCTACCATAACCACATATATTCGATCTAGTTAACTTGACACCCAAAAAATAAAAAAACAGAACAAAAAAAGTTGAAATTCAGAACAAAAAACATACCACAACGATTCAACCATGGTTAGTCTTGAAATTGGTCTGAAAATTGGTTTTATAAGGCCAAATTCGACCATGAAAACGCTAGATCTAGCATTTCCATGGTCGAACTTGCTCTTAAAACCATAACACGCCAGGAATGTGGTCGGGAATATGGCCAGAAAAGCTTCGTGGGCTAGCTTAATCAACAGCAAATTAAAGGAGATCGAGAGAGGAGAAATAAAGAGTAGAGAAGGAGTAGCAAAGGAGATCGAGAGAGGAGAGATAAAGAGAGAGGAGAGATAAAGAATGAAGAGAGAGAGGGAGCGCAGTGCGGCGCGGCATGAGGGAAAGAGGAGAGTGAGGGAGAAAGGGGAACTGAAATGGGGGGTTGGTTTTAGGGTTAGCTATTTATACGAAATTTTTTACCTTTTAAAATAATTGTGGTCATATGCTTTTCCGACGGAAAATTCCGTCGGAAATTTCCGACGGATTTAAGTCCGTCAGAAATTATTTTATTTATGACGGATTTTTCAGTCGGAACATACTTTCCTACGAAATTTCCGCCGGAACTGTTTGAAATCCGTCGGAAAGTTCCGACGGAATAAAATTCTGTCGAAAATTTCCGACAGAATTTTTTTCCGTCGGAAATTTTGTGATTTGCGATGGATTTTCGTGTCCGTCGAAATTCGGCCTATTTCTAGTAGTGTCAAACACACGTCCCCTCTCAACCATGATTAACCTTGATCCCTTGAAAGAAGCTTACATGGCCACCGACGACAAAGGTGAGGAGAACTTGATCCAGCATCTTATCCACTGCTTTGAGACTAGTTCACCCTTCCCTCGTGCTTTCTATGAGTCCAGCGAAACGGGTCCCTATTGTACGTTATACAACTACAGGGCTCTGGGTCAAGTGCTCAAAAGTGTTGATGAGGAAGAAAAACAAAAGAGGGAGGAGGGACAGGGTGAGTCCCGTAGGAAGTCCCGATTTTTTTGAGGTTCCTATAGAAATGGTGTCGGAAACTGGAGAGGGGAGTGCGACTCCTCCAGAAAAACCTAGATCTAAGAGGGAAAGGCCACCCTTTAAGGTGCGTGCTACTCGGAAGGCGGCGCGTGTAGCTTTGAGAAGGATGCGTGGGCTTCCTGATGAGGAACTCATCGTCCTTTCATCTGATGAGGAGGCTGATGAGGCACCTCCTTCCTTGGAACCGGAATCTGACTCTAGTTTTGTCCCTGTTGTGCACTTCTCTGTGAGGCGAATGAACCCTAGGGTTCAACCCTCCGATTAACTGCTCTCGTAACGATTCCTAACCCTAATTTCTTTATTTGAAATTTTTGAGTCCCTCTTACTTGATTTTATGATATATTGGTTATGATGTTGTGATTATGTGCTGGTTAATTGGTTTGAACATGATTAATTGTTGTTGTTGGTTAATTGTTGTTGTTGGTTAATTGAACATGATTCTGTTGTGATTATGTGCTGGTTAAATGGTTTTTTGGATGACCATTTTAAATTGTTCCTGTTGATGGATGGAGTATGCAGAGAATGGTGGGTTATTGCTTGTGTTACTGGTTATGTTGCCTTATTTGGGGGTTGGTGTTATGTATTGGTTTCTCTTCTCTACTCTTGTATTGGAAATTTGTTTACCCTGGTTATGTTGTTGGACTATACTGTGTTGTTGGTAAGTTGATTACCTTGCTGTTGTTGCTGGTCTATACTGCTGTGTTGCCTATTTGGTGAACAAGTTTTCAATTGTGGTTGGAGTATGCATATTTTGGGTTATTGATGATGTTGGTGGATTGTTTGGACTGGTGCTGTTGTTGGTTTATTTGGCATGAATTACTTATGGCTTGAAAAGGGAATTTGATTGATGAATGATGATGCTACTTACTTACTGCTTTTTTGTGGTAAACTTCTGATTTTTATGTGTTGTTCTCAATGATCAATTGTGTAGAGAACAGTGGTACATGTTTGAGTCCCCTATTGTTGCTTGTGTACTACTCAGTAGGGAGCCCACTTTTGTCTGAGTACCTTATTTTATTTGAAGTCCATATGATGAAGGGACTCCATTGAATTACAAATTGAACAAGTCATTTGCTCCAACTATCACAATAATGGGATGGTTGTTGAGGTAAACTTGTTTTATTTGCTGTATTCAAGATTTAATAATTCTTCTAATGGATTCATTTTCATACCTCATAATGCATTCAAATTCTTTCATTCCATTCAAAATGTGGCTACAAAAAGCCTATTATAGAAGAACTAACATATCACTGCCTTAGTGGTCTATCACATGATAACAAACAAAATACACCTAACCACCTAGTCATAAACAAGACTAATAAAATAAAATGACCAAAAAAGGAACTACACACTGTAGATGGTTATGTGTCGCAGTACATGTTGATGTTCTGAGTCTGTTTCTTTCCTTGACTTAGTCTGCATCCACCTCCATATCCTCCTCTGCATCATGATTACCTTGAGGTGTTGGCCTAAACATTGTGTTTAGATACTCCACAGCCTCAATTACTACTTCCTTCTCAACCTGCACAACATTTGGCAGGGTTCCCAGATTTTCTAGTTTTTTCTTGTTCATGTGTGGGATTTTGTACTTGTTACCCCCTTGTGCTTTCAGTATCTTGATCATGCATCTCTGTAAAGTGACCCAAATATACTTGTTCACTTCTGGTTTGAAAGTGTTATATGACTCAATAAATTTCTCAACAAGTTCATCTAGATTTTTGGGAAAGGACTGATACTGTAATGATTGAATAGACCTAAAAAATCCTAAATCCAACACATTTAAATCTGGTGATTGTGTTGGCTGGAAGAAAAAATGTATGTTGAATCCATTTACTGTTGTTGCTGCAATAAACTCATCATCTGTTGGTAATTAATGTGGTCTTGCATTATCCCACTGAGTGATTACATTTTTAGGCAGACTTTCAGGCCAATTAGAAATTACAGCTGGTATAACTTTGTTGAGCAACATTTCTCTAATTACTTCTCTGTTTACATTTTGGAGTGCCTTTGTGACCATTGTTCCTGCTGCTCTGTTCTTACTTGATTTCTTAGCCCTCTCTTGAACTGTAAAAGGGAATATCCCATATTTCCCATCATGAATGAGTTCCCCATTAGGCCCATACAGTGGCTTCCCAATTAGTGCCATGAACATGGCCTTTAACTTAAACCTTCTTGATTGTTGTGCCATGTATGGATCTTCTTTACTTGGAAGGAGATAAAATCTCCTCTTGTCTGGGTTCAAGTAGAACCATTTTTCATCAATGTGTATTACTCTGTCCATATCTTCAAATGTGGGGTCCTCATTTCCTAAAAAAGGATTAATATGAGATAGAACCCACTTCATTCTTGCTACTTTATGGTTAGATGACAGTGCTGTCTTGTTACTTGCAGTATGTGTTCTCAGCCTACCCTTTTTATTCAAATAATGAAGAGTGACATGAGATATCTTCAGTGCTGATGCATAAGACCTTTCAGTCTGCCTTAAATGAAGGGGCACTGACTGTAAAAATTCATCTGTGAATTCCCTAGGTTTTGGACCTGTTCTGCCTATTTTTATAGACTTGACATCAATCAAATTTCCCTGAGCCATTTGTTTTTTAATGTCAGTGAATATCCTTGTGATTGTTGATTTGTGAACATGGAATTGAACTGAAAGTTGCACTTTATAACCTCTTGGTAAATTACCATCTTGCATTTTGAACAACATTGCATCAACAATCTGTCTTCTTTGTTGCATGGTTAGTTGTTTTCTGTTAATGCTCTGAGTGCCTTGTTGTTCTTCTTGCATGCCCTGAACATCTGCTTCTGTTTCTGATACATGAGTGCCATTTTCTGTATCATCCTCTTGCTGCATATTTTCATTTTCAGAGTCGTAATACTCTATGTCTTCATCTTGCATCTCCTCCTCTACATCGAAGTATAATTCTGCCAACTCTTCCTCTGTCAATAAGTGATCAACATCATAAAACATAGATTCATCAAACTCTGCCATGGCTGTTTTTTTTTCCTGTGTGTTTGCAGATTTCTGTTGCTGTTGAAGGACTAGTTGATGATGGTTTTTGAGGAGATGAAGCAGCCCTTCCTTTTGTGTAGATGAAGCAATGATGTTGACGGGTTTATGTGAAGATTTTGTGCAGCACTAATTAAATTTTTTGACTAATTATGGGCTAATTTAGGGTGCTTAGTGCTAACTTTTGTCAAACAGTTTCATGATTTGGAAAATTGATTGTTTGTAATTAATGGGTGAACATTTAATGGCTTTTGGTTGTTGGGGGCTAGTATTTATAAGCCTCTCAAACAATGAATGGAATGTGGGAATGATCTCATAAATTTTAAATGAGGAGCAGTTTTTTTTTTTTTTAAACTGTTGGAGGGAATTGAAATCCCACCCAAAATTCAAACCTTTTGAATTTTGGCTGAAAATTTCGGTGGGAATGTCATTCCCTCTAAAAGGGTATGATTTCCCCACCAACACACATGGGGGTAGCCTACCATTATCTCTCCTCCCAACTTTAATTACTTTATCAAATCAACCCTTAATCTATACCCCTGAAATTTTGCATTGGTAACCGAAAACCCCCTCAAAGTTGCACAAACCAATTAATGGAGGTAGTATATATATATATATATATATATATATATATATATATATATATATATATATATATATATATATATATATATATATATTATAAGGAGGTTTTTGGCAAACTATTCATTTTTTATGGTATGTTTTATGTGTGGTCGGCTGATACACACCAAAACACTGACTGGTTTAATCCTTGACCGAGTAACCCTCGATCGTCCGAGTAACCTCTTATTGATTGAGTAACCCCTAGACAAGTAACTCCGGTCACATAATGTGATTAGCTACAGGTAAAACTTAACTTTGTGTTTTTTTTTTTTTTTAATGTAACATGCTACGATTTATTTGTATATAAAAAAAAATGTTATGACTTAACTTCCATGTTCAATGTTCTTTTTACAATTCAATATACTTCGTACAATGTTATCTTTTGATCGAGTACATACAGTTTTAGACTTTTAGTAGGTGTTACTCCATAGTTTTATTCTAAGTACCACGTAAATTAGTGAGCTTCATGCCTTCATCTCTTTGTAAATTGATATTTTGTTAGCTACTTTATACAATTATATCCTTAGTATAGAAATAAAATACGGAGTAAGTACTGTATATAATAGCAAAACGAAATAAAGAAGTCAAAAACAGAAAAATAAAAATGAAAGATTGTGTAGACGCACCAAGGAAACCAAAAACCAATGCTCCTGCTCCCATAATGCATAAAACTAATACGTTCTGTAGAGAAATTACATGAACAATCTTAGATGAAAATGTGAAAATAGCTATTACTCAACAATTTATTACCTTACCATACTAATAATTGTGGTAACAACTAACAAGTTAGTACTAATGGATAATTAAAGGTTGTAATAATATTGTTTACCATAAAATATGCACATCCCATTGTTAGATTTAATAAAACAACAAAAGAAAAAACAGTAATGGGCAAGCCTAGCCATATAAGTTAGATAATGCATTATGCCTTGGGCTACCATGACACAAGCTAAGCACACAACACTATCATGGGCTAGCATAGCCATAAGTTAGCACAACCATTGCCATAATTTTCTTTTATGATTATTATTGAAATATAATTAAAGATATTTCATATCAAATTAGTGGATCCTGAAAAATGTGCATGGCAAAAAAAAAAAAAAAAAATCAATAATTGTGTAATGGAGTACATAATAATAAGCATCTTATGTGATCACCAAAAACTTTGTAACCAATCTAATTGAAGTTTTTTTTTCAAGGGAATTTTTCCTCCTAAACTCTATATTTTTTAAAAGCATTATTATTATTATTATTATTTTATTTTTTTTGACACATTATTATTATTATTATTATTATTATTATTATTATTATTATTATTATTATTATTAAATAACAAAAACCTACAAAGTCAAAAGATTTACAAGAAATTAGTGGGGAGCCGAGATACAATCTGGGCCCCCACCCCTCTAGCTATAGCGAACCCAATCCTGTTAAAGATGTGAGCAGCCGCACGAGCTCCAATATCCTGAGTCCTAGCGAACGCCTAAACCCGCTTCAGCAACGCAACGGCATCCTTCTCTAATTCCCCCAATGAAGAAAAGGAGAAAGGAAGAAAACCATAGCCAATAGCCCTGCAACGCGCCCCATACTTGTCTCGCTTCCGCTGAGCCGCAGCCGACATAACACGACCAGGAACGAAGTCAGACAACCCAGATTGAGTCAATGGAGAAGACCCCGTCAAGTCAACACATACATCTAGGCCTCTATCCCAGGAGTTAAGCAACACATCTGCTGGCCGAAGAGCCTCGTCGTTCCCTCCAGTTAACCCAACGTTGATCTCCTTCCTTGCAGAAATCCCAGAGCGGAAACAAATATCAACAAGGGTATCACGAACAACGTTATGCCGATGTTTAATACCCACCATCCCAGCACAAGACACTGCATGATCCCCATAAATATCCCCATCAAAAACTCTTGAGCAAGCAGAACAAGGTGCCGATACGGAGAACAAGGGAACACCCAACCGGTAGCAAAGAACACAACGGTAAGTCTTACCATTCATAGTCTGACCCAGACCTGATATCGGGACCGCTCGCAACCAGGCAGAAGAGTAATCCCCCTGCTGGGACTTCCATAAGGCAAACTGACGCGGAGACAAGGAGAAAGTGGATTCTGCAGATGCAGTGACCTTCGTGAAATATATATCTGCCAATTTCTTCATGAGTTTGGGGGCAGCGATCTCACCAGGGTAACGCAAAAGGTCAGTCTCCACAGTCCTATTAAAAAGACTAAGAGCGTCGTCGAAGGCCGGACCTGGACCAACAATACCAGAATTGCGAAGAAGCGAAGCCTGTAGACCAGAAGACTACAAACGCGACGCAAGGAAAGCATAGTGTCGAACATCACCCGCTGAATAGACACCCAGTCCTCCATAAGAAAAAGGTAAGGTGGCAAGGCGCCATTGCCAATCACCAAAACCTGGCCCCGAAGCAGTTACAATGCGCTCCACAGAACCTCGAAGGGCCACATCAAAAGAAATCTGGGCCGCTTCAAAAAGACGAGGAGGACAAGTGCGCATAGAAAAGTAGAGTTTTGAAACTTCTATATATCAATTATCAATAATTTACAAAAATCGAACATGGCTCGGAAATTATCTAGTAATCGGAAATTATCTAGTAATTACTTCTTTGGGATGAATGATTTTTTTTTTTCCTTTGGCCGGTCCAGAGGGATGTTTTGTGGTACTCCTCATGTCCTTAATTTTTTGCCTCACTGCAAAAATTAAAAAGTCAAACTTTAAAATCTTTAATCATTTTTCCTGATCTGATCTGGTCTAGTCTGATCTAAATGTTAAATTTGATCAAATTTTAACCTTAAATATACGATAATCTATACGGAAAAAATATATCAAATGGGGTCTTGTTAAATTCGTAATAATGTGTATTTTATTAATATGTGATTTTCATAATTTTTTTCATTACGAAATTAAAGATATTTAGCGATAAAAAACTGCACATAAAACGATGGTTTGATCTTAATTTATTTTATTCTGATCTTATCTAAACTTATTTTTTCAGCCCTAATCTATATAATATATTTATGTGGGATCTTCTTACATTTGTCTCATTATATATATATATATTTTTTATTAATTTTTAGTTTTTATAATTTTTACATGTATACATATGGAGATAAAATGTGCTTTGGAGACAGAAAAAAGTCATGTACTAAATTTGGTACCAATTAATTTATTAACCATTTTATCACCTTTTCATGTATATATATAATGATGGCTTTATGGAAAAAAAAAATTGTAATATCACATTACAAAGTCTTTTTTATTACATAAACATATACTCCCTTTGTTACTTTTCTATGAATTACGTCTTCTATTTTGGATGTACCAATTTTATGGCTAAATTTCTAATCTTTTATAAAACATAATTTAAGACCCCGTTCACTTCATCTTATTTTTGCTGAACAGAAATTATTTTTACTGAAATGAAATTATTTTTGCTGAACTTAAATTATTTTTACTGAACTGAAATTAATTTTACTGAACTAAAATTATTTTGCTGAGTTGAAATTATTTTTACTGATTTTCTATTATATTTTTTCTGTAAGTTTACTGATTTTTACTGAACTGAAATTATTTTTACTAAATATTATTTTTAAGGTGAAGTGAACAAGGCCTAATTTTACCCATTTAACCCCATATTTTCACACTTCTAATACACTATCCTCATATCATCTACTTCGAATGCAACTACTTTCATTTACCAAAATATTTACTTATCTATTAACTATTACTAAAACAAAAGTTGCTGACATCACCATTACCCACGTGTCGTTTTCTCAATAAAAAAATTCCCGCCTAAATGCAATGATGATGTCATCTTTTTTTTTTTTTTTGGAAAGCTATCATATTTAACATTTTTGAAATTTAAATATTGAGAGTTTCTACATTACAACTAAAATCTATCAATTTATCATAGGAATTGAAACAATTTTAAATAGCACACTAATAAATAACCTCCTACATTGAATTATGAATTAGAAAACGTTGAACGAATACTACATCATAATTTTGATTAAAATAAATAATTTTAAAATTATAAAATATACGTAATTCTTATTAATATTCATGTATAATAGCGATTTATTTTCAAAATGTACAAATTAAAAATAGGTTTTATATAAACCGTGGATTGCACTAGTTCTTACCTAGTTTATTAAAATATTTATCTAATCACAAAGCAAATATTATCATTTACCAAAATATTTACCTACTCACCAAACAAACACTTTCATTTAATAAATATCTACCTACCTCAAACAAATATTCTCATTTTACATATCCCAATTTTTTTTTATCGTAAATGCCCATGTTAAAAACTAAACATAACCATATAAAAGTGATAGAGGGAGAATTTATTTGTGTCTTTCTCTATACTTAATTGTGATTAAAATACTCCATCCGTCCCTAAATTACATTCCTCTTTGGAAATTTACACGGAAATTAAGGAGGAAAGAATAAGACAAATAACAATAATTAGATAATGCAATGGAAAGTACCAATCACATTGCTCATGACAAAGATAGATTAATGATTACTCATGACATATCATCAATCCTTCGCAAAAAAAAAAAAGACCAATCACATGCTCTTAATTGAAAATTTTTAACCAATCATATTCATTGTAACTTAGCACAAGGATTCTAAAAAATTAAAGGCTGAAAAAGTAAATTAGCCAACCAAACATTTAAAGTGGAATGTAAATACATTAATTATACATTAAAAGTACAACTGAAAAAGAGAATGTATTTGGGATATTTAGAAAAAAAAAAACTTACTAAAAATAGAAAATTGAAATGTAATATTGGAATACCCAAAATAGAAAGGAGGAATGTAATTTAGGGACGGAGGGAGTATTTTAAAAGAAATGACAACAAAAACTAGCCTAAGACAATATTGGTAAGGTCTAAGGGGCTACTATTAATTATCCTACCCCGAGCATATTAAATGTTAGATTTTCCTGGTTAATTATTCAAGCCTTAGGCCCTGTTCACTTCACCTTAAAAAATAATATTATGTTGTCGTCCAAAAATAAATAAAGTAAAAATAATTTCAATTCAGTAAAAATAAGTTCAGTTCAGTAAAAATAATTTCAGCTCAGTAAAAATAATTTCAATTAAGTAAAATTCAGTTTTCTTAAAGAAGAATTATAATAGAAAATCAGTAAAATAATAATTTCAGTTCAGCAAAAATAATTTATGTTCAGTAAAATTAATTTAAGTTCAGTAAAAATAATTTATGTTCAACAAATATAATTTTATTTCTGTAAAAAAAATTTCAGTTCAGCAAAAATAAGGTGAAGTGAACGAAACCTTAATAGATCGTCCTGAATTGAATAGTTTTATCTAGACATCTAGTCTCTATTACTCATATATTTTTTGTAAACGATAAGATAGGAGGTGTCCTATATCACAAGAGGGGTGGGGTGAGGATCGAACCTAAGTCGCTCCTGGGAAGATGTCTCGATTACTCATATAATCATATCGTCCTAAATTGAATAGTTCTATCTGGACATCTAGTCTCTATTACTCGTATATTTTTGTAAATGATAGGATAGGGGATGTCCCATATCACAGGAGGGGTGGGGTGAGGATCGAACCCAGGTCGCTCCTGGGAAGATGTCTCGAATCTCGATTACTCATTTACTCACGATATGAAAAAAAAAAAAAAACAGATTAAAATAAAAGTTAGGGCATGCATAATATAATACTATATGAACCTGAATAAGATGTTGCATCTTCATAAGCCCCATACATTGGGATCCAAAGTCGGCCGTTCAACCTACATTGTTTACTCCAGTTTTTCATCTTATGCATCTTTTTTCTATGCATCTAATTCCAAGACATTAGATGCTAATTTTTTTTTATTTATTTTTATTTTTTATTTATTTTTTGATGTATATGCTAAAGTGTTAATTGTGAAAGCTTTGACGTGCTTAGCTTGGCTATGGTCAATTTTCTTCACCTTATTCAAATACGGAGTAATATTTAGTACGGAGTAGTTTAGTATAGTAATAAGTAAGAAAAATTTTAGTTTAGCAAAAACAAGTAAAGTTCAGCAAAGTTAAATTAGTATAAATAAGTTTTAATCAATAAAATCAGTAACTTAAATTCGGTAAATAAATTCACATTAACTCAAAAAAAAAAAATGTTCGTCATGTGTGCGGTTGGTGACATTACGTGGCCGCTGGTAAAAGAATAAAATTTCCCTTGTAACACTGGTCAAATAACCCCTGTAAAACTGATCAAGTAATCCCTATATTACTGACGAAATAGCCCTTGTAACACTGACTGTTTAACCTCCTTAACACTGACCGAATAACCACTATAACACTTACGAAGTAACTCCAATTATAGCTAGCCACACATGTGGCCAACTGCATATAAGAATTTGCAAATAAAAAACAAAATAGAGAAATGGAAAAGAATTGTTGAAAATGCAATAATAAACAAACCTTGTTGACAATTTTGGTAAATGCTTGAGGAGAATTGAAATTAAAATTACTGCCAAAATTGTTTATCAACTTATTAGTGAAAACAAAAGTCATCGGCAATGTGCAACCATCACCAACGGCTCCGATAAAACCAAGGGCCATCAAAATTAAATCCACACCGTCTGCATGCATGAAGATGCTCCATAAAGACCCTTTTTTCTCCATTAACAAAAACAAGAAGAGAAGATCGAGTGTATAAAAAGTTGTTTATGGACTTTAAGTTGAACTATTTTTTTTTTTTGGTTTTTTGACAGAAACTTCAAGTAGGACTTTATAACATAGAGATGTGGGAAATGGCCAAATTGGAATCAACTCCTTAAAATGTGAGTATGTGACTTACTTCCTTATTTTATTTTTTTTAAAAAAAACATAATAATACTTTCATTTAATACAATCCCTCTATTCTTAATTATTATAAATAATATCTTCAATAAAATCCAATGAGATCTTGGCTAGTGGTTACATTAGTGTCTCATATATATTGACGGTATAAAAAAGTCAAAACTGAATTGTTTATAAGGTAAATAAGTAATGACATATGTAGCGGTGTAACTGGAATATAGTTGATGTTTCATGACACAATCACACACAAATCGATGTAGTTAATGTTTATTTATCTTTTTTTTTTAATTGTTGGTAAATATTTATCCTTATTGGCTTCATGCCTTCTTATAAATTTAAATTAATTTTATGTTTATAATTTTCCTTATTTAAATTAGATGGGTCTGTTCTGATTGATTGAACTGAACTGAACTAAATATTTTATGAGAGAAGGAAATTAATAACTGAACTGAATTGAACTTATTGGAACTGGAAATAATCTGAAGAGAACAGGCCCGAAGCTACCTTCACTTTTTGCTTTAAAACAAAATTTTCAATTTGGTACATTTGTCAATATGAAATTTTGACCAATAAAATCTTTAGTTAATTATCAATAAATATACGTACACGTAATTTATACAAAGTTAATATTATTTAAAAGGCAAAAACTAACGAATGCCCCAGAGACGTTGAATAAGATAACTAAAAGTAGAAATATTATATTAAAATGACCATTAATTATACCGATTGACACGTGATTTTGACATACACTCCCAAATCAATACCACTTTAGGAAGTATTTAACTGCTTATCTAACACCTTGGTAGCGTTCGTTAACAATATCCTATTTCAAAATGATACATCAAAACAATTTTAACAAGTACCACATGCAATATTAGGGCAAGTTCTGATTTACTGAATTGAACTGAACTGAACTGAATTGATTGGAGCTAAACTGAATATTTTAAGAGTGAAAAAAAATTAGGAAGAGAACTGAACTGTATTGAACTGATTGAAGCTGAATTAAATTGAACTGAAAATAAGCTGAATAGAATAGACCCTTACTCCCTCCGTCCCTAATTTACATGTTTGTTTCTAACATTTATTACTCACAAAATTAAATAAAGAAAAATAGACATTTAAATAAGGGTTGGAGTGAGTATGTATTAACTACAAAAATTAATCAATGTGAATAGTACAATGATAGCTAAAGAGGGAAATTTATTTTGAATAGGAATTCATTACTCATTTCGTCATAATTAAGGACATGTTCACATTTACTTAATTTAGTTCAATTCAGCTCCTAATTTCCATCTCTCATAAAATATTTATTTCAGCTCAGTTCAGTTCAGTTTAGCTCCAATCAGTTCAACTCAGTTCAGCTCCAATCAATTCAGTTCAGTTCAGTTCACTTCAGCTTAATTCAGTAAATGTGAATAGACCCTAACTCAATACACATGTCCCATTCCTTTGTGAAGAAATTTGTTTTCCTTTGGGGTATGTAGTAAATTTTTTAGGGCTAATACTATGTATAGCCTTTAACATTATAATAAAGCATTAAATTAAGGAAATTTTAGATTTTAACACCTCACAAAAACGCAAAAATTGATTTTAACACCTCCATAAAAAAATGGATTTTAACACCAGATAAATTTCTACAAATTTGGTATTACCACCACTTAACTGATTTTGTTTAGGAATCCGTTAAGTGGGTCTATAAGCCACGTGTCATGTTATTATTGGCCAAAAAAAGAAAAAAAAAACCTAAAACTACCCAGCCACCACCACAGCACCACCCCCGCCTTCCCCCCAACTCACCACAGCCCTCCCCGAAACCACCACCCATGTCGCACCACCACCCCAACCCACCTGAACCCTCCCCCTCCCCCTCCCTTTCCCGCAACCGTAACCGTAACGCCCCCAAAACCACCAAACCCAAAACCCTAGTCCCCCCTAAACGGCCACGAATCCGGCCTTAAAAGGCCGAAATCGGCCGGTTAAGGCCACTAATCCCCAAAACCGGCCGATTTCGACCTTTTAAGGCCGGATTCGTGGCCGTTTAGGGGGGACGAGGGTTTTGGGTTTGGTGGTTTTGGGGGCGTTACGGTTGCGGGAAAGGGAGGGGGAGGGTTCAGGTGGGTTGGGCGTGGTGGTGCAACACGGGTGGTGGTTTCGGGGAGGGCTGTGGTGAGTTGGGGGGAAGGCGGCGGTGGCGCAGGGTGGTGCTGTGGTGGTGGCTGGGTAGATTTGGTTTTTATTTTTTTTTCTTCTTTTCTTCTTTTTTTAATTTCTCTTTTTTTGTAACAAATAAAATACTGACACGTGTTATTGTGGGCCACACTTAACGGAGTTTTCGGATGAAAACCGTTAAGTTGTGGTAATACCAATTTTTTGGAAATTTATCTGGTGTTAAAATCCATTTTTCTTTTATGGGGGTGTTAAAATCAATTTTCGCGTTTTTGTGAGGTGTTAAAATCTAAAATAACCTTAAATTAAATATCTTTCTTATTTTGATTTAATTTAAAAATCCATGATATATTCATGCGCAAATTGGTGTGATAATGATACTTCATTAGAACTTTTGTTCTTCTATTAACTTATTATAAATGCAAATGAATAACTATATAAAGTGGTAAGTATATAATTTAAAATTAATGTAGGTCGTTTCGAAAAAAAAAAAATGAAGAAAAAAAATCAAAGAGTCTATGTTATTGGAAAATATAGACTTCTTTCTTTTGCTTTTATACTTCAATCAAAAATCAAATGTATCCTATTCTGATTTAGGTCCCGTTCAATTCACCTTATTTTTTGCTGAATTTAAATTATTTATATTAAAATGAAATTAATTTTACTGAACTGATATTATTTTTGCTGAATTAAGATTATTTTGCTGAATTGAGATTATCTGTTATATTTGTTCTTTATAGTTACTAATTTTTACTGAACTAGAATAATTTTTACTAAACAGAACTAATTTTTGTTGAACTAAAATTATTTTTACTAAATATTTTTTTAAGGTGAAGTGAACATGACCTTACTGAAAACAACTGAAGTGAAGTGAACTAATTAGAGCTGAACTGTACTGAAATGAATTGTTTATGAGAGAAGGAAATTAAGAAATGAACTAAACTAAATTGAACTGAACTAAATTGAACAGAACTTAAAATTAAGCTGAAGAGAACATGCCCTAGCTATCTATTTTTTTTACAATATTTTTTAATTTCCACTAGTTCTTCAAATTGTTAATTTTCATTCTGTATTTTTTTCAAAGTATATATTTTGAACTCAAATACAACTATACAAGTAATATGATTTTATTTATTTCATCGCGTCTCAAAAAAAAATGATTTTATTTATTTTTATTACTTTTGAATAATATTTTTTTTTAATTGGATACAAGTAATACGATATGCATGCCATTAAAGAAAAATCCATTGTACATGCCTACTAGTTTTGATTAATAATAATTAAAAGAGAAACAAGAAAAAAAGTTACAATACCGAAGCAACACCGTTACTGCATTGTCTGCATGCATGAAGGGGGCACTCCGTACACGTGAATGATTTACATAATGCCTTCATAAATTGTTCTATGGTTGACCTCAAACTACGGCCTCTTTAATTTACAATTCAACATGTGATCATTTTCGTAAAAGTTGACACGACATGATTACCAACATGAACTTGACACGAAAATATTGGGTTAGAGTCAAAGGTTCCCGACACGTTTAATTAAATGGGTCAATAAGACACGACACCTTTATTCAAACAGATTGGGCTAGTATGTTGAGATTCATAACATGAAATTAACATGACTTAACCCGCCTAAGAAAAAAAAAAAAATTTGTTACTCCCTCCGTGTTTTAACAAGTGTTATAGTTTGACTGGCACATACTTTTATGCAATTTAATTGACTTAAATAAAATAAGAGGTAATTGGGGTAGTTGGAGTACTAAAAAATTGTAAAATAAAAATAAAAATAAAAATAGTAAGGCTAATAATTTAGTAGTGGATTTGGGTGAGGACCATCAAAGGAGAGCGTGAAATATAATATTATAATATAGGTTTTTTTTTTTTTTTTTTTTTTTTTTTTGCTAAAAAGGAAATGAAACATTATTTATTAAAATACAACCTGATTTAATAAGTGTAACACTTATTAATGATGGGAGTAAATTTATTGAATAAGGATAATATATTTTTATATAACACGACAACACACCATGAATTGACATGAAAAAAGTGGGTTAATATCAAGGGTTTTTGGCACGTTTAACTAAATAAGTAAACACGATACGACACGACAAGTTTTTTGGATCAGGTTAATGTTGTGGCTTCCCAACACGTTTTATTTCGAACACGAACATGATAGTGCACACTAGCTCTAATTTCAGCTCCGTTCTTTTAAGCAGAATTAATATAAATTAAAATATGTAGCTTAGGAAAAATGAAGTACTATAAATTGAACTGAAATAGGTGCAAGAGAATAAGGCCTTCATATTTCACGTTTGTAATCAAATCATTATTCAATAAATCGCCTTTTTTTTTGTTCCACCCGATTCACTATTGGACTAATTCGGATTTGGGGATCAGTTATGGGTGGTTAGGTTCTAGTCCCCTTTCGATGTTGTTGCGGGGATCAAATACCGCTCCTCCCTATAAAGTATAGTTTCAATCACCACTAAACCAACAACCAATTAGTGCTAATATTTTTTATCATCAATATCACAATATCTAAAAATTATAGAAATTTGATATTGTGAAAATATAATTCGAGACAAAGCTAAACAACATAATTATTTTTTTTCCTTAGTTAACTTTCGGAAATTTTTTAAATTACCACCCAAAAATGACACCTATCACACAATAACCACCCATTTAATTTTTTATTTTATTTTACCACCCTTTAAATGAAAAAAATTACTCAGATTCCCACCTCATTCAAAATTTCGGTGGTTTTTGATTGATTTTCCGTCCATTTTCCGTTGCATCAACCGCAAAACCACCTTCCTGCTTCACTTTCTCCATTTTCCTTCTTACCTGAAACCACCATGGGAGCCCCACCTCCATTTTCCTTCTTACCTGAAACCACCATGGGAGCCCCACCTCCATTTCCCTCTTTTCGGTGGATTTTCCTTCTCTTCCCCATTTCCTTGCTTCACTTTCTCACTCCTCATTCTAACTTGAAACCACCATGGGAGGCAAAGGAAGGAGTCACACTCAACAGAAAGTCGGAAACACTTCAAGCAAAGCAGAGATAACGTATGGAAAAATGACTCTAAATCCGACGTTGCCTCCGACGGCGAGAATAACTTCGGCGATGATGAAAGAAAAAGCAAGAAAAACGAGGATCCATTGAAAATGCCCAATTGAATCGTCCCAAGAACCTTAATTCCCAAATCTAATTATTTACCCCAATTATAGTGGAATTTGGTGAAGGAAAGGCGAATTAAAATTGGGTGAACTGTTATAAGGAGAAAAATCAGGAGGAAAATCAGTTAAAAAGGTCAAAAAAAGAGGAGCGGTTAGGTGGGTCCCATAGACGGAAACCCACCGAAATTTTGAAAAAGATGGGAATCTGAGTAATTTTTTAAGGAAAATGCTATACATAGCCCTAAGGGCTACATATAAGCATTTAATTTACTCTTGAAAATTGTTTAAATTTAGAAAATCATGACAAAAACACATTAATTACACCGATTTGCGTGTGTTTTTGTCATAAATTCCTAACTTTATACATTTTCCAAGTGTAAATTCAATGCTTATATATAGCCCTACCCATTTTATACATTTTCCAAGGGCTATGTATAGCATTACCCATTTTTTAATTAGGGGTGGTAAAAATAAAAATTAAACAGATGATTAATTTAAAAATAAAGTCATTTTTGGATGGTAATTTAAAAATATTCCTTAACTTTAATCAACAAAGCTAGGCAAAATAATATGATAAATAATGTATGGAGAATAGTAAAAACCGAAGTGTAGTAATTTACTACTCCTAATACTTGACGTACTTGCAACAATTTGTCTTTAATATACACAAAGCTATGTTCATCCAAGGAAATTATAAGATATGAATCAAATGAAAATTAAGAGAAATGTTATAATTGATCATAAACGAAAGACCAAAAAGAAAAAAAAAATAAATAAAATAAAAGACAAAACAAAACACATGTTCAATTTATCATATACCTAAGCTGAAACATGATCAATTAATCATTCAATACAAGTCATTAACATGACGTTCCATTAAAATATGTTCACTGTGGTGTGCCATGAAGGTTCACCAAAGAATAATACGCTCCTTTAGGCCCCTTGGCCAAAAGAGAGGAATGTGTACCTTTCTCTACAACTTCGCCTTTCTCTAACACCGCGATGAGATCACATTTTTGTATGGTGCTCAACCTATGTGCCACCACCACACTTGTTCTACCAACCATTACTCGTTCAAGTGCCTCTTGCACAATACTTTCGGACTGGCTATCAAGTGCACTTGTTGCCTCATCTAACAATAGTATTGACGGGTTTCTTAGAATAGCTCTTGCTATTGCTATTCTTTGCTTTTGTCCACCCGACAGTTGAACCCCTCTATCTCCACACCAAGTATCATACCCGTCTTTTAGTCCGGATATGAAGTCATGAGCATTAGCTGCCTTTGCAGCCTCGATAATCTCTGATTCATCAATCTCATCACTAGCTCCATAGGCAATATTCCCCCTTATGGTATCGGCAAATAATGAAGGCTCTTGGTTCACTAGAGCTATATGTTTCCTTAGGGACCTAAGGTTGTATGTCTGTATATCACGTCCATCAATTTTCACAGACCCCTTGAGAGGAACATAGAACCTTTCGATCAATCCAATAATTGTTGACTTACCCGACCCACTTTGGCCCACTAGCGCCGATGATTTACCAGCTTCAATATTGATTGAGAAGCCTTTGAATATCACAACATCGGGCCTAGTAGGGTATGAAAAGTGTACATCTTGGATTTCTATGTGACCACTTATTTTCTCCGGATGGAATCCGTCAGAACTGTCGGGATCAATCTTGGTAACACGGTCTAGGACTGCAAACACTGATCTAACAACATCCACACCCTTGGCAAGGTCCGAGGTCATGCTCCCGGCCTCAGCAATGACACGCCCGGTGGTCACTAATATTATGATGTTCTGGAACAATGCCTTACCAGTTAGTTGACCATGAGTAATTAGCCAACTGCCAAACCAAAAATCAGTGGCCCAAATAATAACGAACAAGCCCTGAGCGGCTCCCAACCCAAAGCCTGCATACCATGATTGTCGAATGCTTTCCTTTCGAGGGCCTTCTTGTGCCTTGTCAAGCATTGCTAGGATTCGGTCCTGGGACGAGAAAGCAGTGACTATGCGAAGGTTGGATATAGCTTCAGCAGCTAACTTACTACTCTCATTTTGGGCCTTGTTTGCCTTCTTAGACATTTTTTTAAGTAAAACACCCCTCGCGTAGAAACTACATATAATTAGGGGTTGGGTAGCAAGCATGAAAATGGCCAGCTTCCATGAAATGATTAAGCCCATTGTAACTGCAGTTGCAACAGCTGAAATTGATTGTACTATAAGTGACATCCGATCTCCAACCAATGATCTTACCTGCAAATAGTCCGTATATGAGTTCACAAGTCACAAAAAATGCTCGTCAATGTTAAAGGGAAAACATTATCCCCTTCGTCACTTTTCTATGGTTACTCATTATATTTTGGGCGTCTCCATTTTATGGTAATGTTTAAGGGTTGATGCGAGTAATGTTTAGGGGTGCTTAAGAGCAAATGAAATGATACATTCAATGTGTTTTTTCCCCACATAGGGTAGCTGCAAAAATAATGAAGTAGACTAAACTATTTCTCTAATAAAGAAAAAAGAACTAAATATATGTAGATCTAAAGATATAGCAGAATGCCTAGAAGAAGGGGATAGAGAACTTACAACATTGGCATCTACAGCAAGCCTAGAGCAAATTGCACCAGTACTATTTTCATCTTGATCGAACCACCCAACCTCAAAATCAAGTATTTTAGCTAGCATCTTTTCTCGTACTCTCTTAGTCAAGAACTCCCCCATATATGCAAAGTAGTAATGTTGAACAATATTCACTATAAATGTGATCACAGCCAATCCAAAAAATAACCAAGCATAACTTGTAGCCTTCCTCTTAATCTCTTCTCTATCTTCCAAGAAAAATACGGAAATCAGCGACCCCATAGAGAATGCATAAAGTGGTTGGACTGCTCCAAATAGCATAGCACCCAAACAACCCAAAGTGGCTTGTTTCCACTCGGGTAAGTTCAAAGCCAACAATCTACCAAATGATGGGTCAGGCAATATTTCATCACCCTTAGGCTTGGCATCAAGTTCATTTGCCAAGTAATGATCCGATTTGACTGAACTCGAGCGACTCCCTAATGAGAGTGTACGGCTACTTATGCTATGTCTTGAATCCACATTGTAAGACATAGGTACGTTTGAGGTGGAAGGGTGAGACAAACTTTTGTGAACATCTTTAGATTTTTCCATCTGCTGCAATTGGACTAATGAAGTGTACATCCCTTCTTTGTGTTGGATCAACTCATCATGGGAACCGATCTCCATCACCTGCCCATTTTGGATAACAACAATAGTGTCAGCATTATGAATCGTGGAGAGTCTGTGGGCGATAACTATTGTGGTTCGTCCCAGAGCAGCCTTGTCAAGTGCTTCTTGGACAACTCGTTCCGACTCAGAGTCTAATGCACTGGTTGCCTCATCTAGGAGTAGGACACGCGGTTTCTTGATTATTGCTCTGGCTATTGCTATTCGTTGCTTTTGTCCACCCGACATTTGGACTCCTCTTTCTCCAACCTGCAGATTGTACAAGAAAAATGGGCAAAATTTACTACAGTAACTCTTGAATATAAGGATTGATGATTGACACAATTATATAACTAACCACATCAAATATGTTGTACTTTATACATTAACACCAACATTATCTCCATTAGAACAGAGAAATTTTATACTTGCATATAAATTCACTACACCAATATGAATGCCACATATCAAAATTGTACTATAATATATTCATTGTATGTCTCTAAGAGATTGTACATTTGTACTATGATAATCTTTCACGATAATTAGACATTATTTGTTCTTATGATAATATTCCACGAAGAATTAAGCAATGCTCAACACTAAGAATGACTCATTTAATACATGTGCAAATTATGGTGCATATACCTGTGTATCATAGCCCTGAGGCAATTGACTGATGAAATTGTGAGCATTCGATGCGGTTGCAGCTTCAATGACCTCATCCATCGTAGCATCTTCTTTGCCAAAAAGTATGTTCTCTTTAATTGTAGTTGCGAAAAGTGCAGGTTCCTGGCTGACTAAACCCATTTGTGATCTCAACCACTTAAGTTGAAGCTTATCAATAGACACCCCGTCTAAAAGTATCTCCCCACCAAGTGGGTTATAGAACCTTTGAAGCAAAGCCACTGCAGTGGATTTTCCTGAACCACTCCCTCCAACTAATGCGACTGTCTTTCCTGCAGGAACTTGCAGAGAGAAGTCGCAAAAAATTATTGAATCTGGCCTTGAAGGGTAAGCAAAACTGACATGCTTAAAGTCAACCTCCCCAGAAATATTATCTAAGGTCATTCCATCCATTTTTTCTGAGTCAATATCCGGCACCCGGTTAATCAATTCCATCATCTTCTCTCCTGCTGAAGCAGCTTCTGAGAAGTACTTAATGTTCGGTAAACTAGAACCCAGAGCTCTGCCGACAACATCAACAGATTAAGAAATGAATTAAGCAAAAATAGAAGTCAATCAATCAATCATAAGTGGGGTTGGATACATGAACCAAAAGTGATTATTATGTGTAGAAAGAAACAATAGAAGTCAAGAAGAGAAATTTTATTGTATGTTCATGCAAGCAACATATCCTAGCTACTTTCACAGGTATAGGTAGGACAAGTTATAAAAGAGAGAAATCAAGAGAGTTACGAGGCTTGTAACCCCTAAATTATCAATCAACCTCTAAACTTCATAAATCACTATACACAAATTTAAGTCTTTCATACATTGGATTGTTTCCTAATAATTTTTTTTATATGTAAAATAAATTAGAAGAAAGGAAGCAACAAATATGGTTGGGGAAAGAAGAAAGGGGGCGAAATCGAGATGTCGGGGATTCGAATCAAGAAAAATACTGCCACAATGTACAGCAATTATCAGGGGAAGTATGTCAAGCTAGACAACAATGCGGCATACCCCTCAAGGAAAGAAATGGCATGTCTTCCGATCATGAATCCGGGAATGAATGTCCTGCTATGGAACGCTAGAGGGATAGCGAGAGACGGATTCAAAAGAAATATCCGTCAACTGATCAAGGATCATCAACCTGATATCATTATCCTCACAGAAACGAAGGTGGGGAAGATTGGCTGTGAAGAATTGGTAGCTAACCTGCCATACAACTCTTTTGTGGTGGTTGACCCAGTTGGTTACTCGGGGGGAACTCAGGCTTTCACTCTCTCTCTGTTGTTAGCAAAGAGCCTCGTGCTATTCACACTGTAGTACAGGTATCTTCTTCGAAAAAATTCCTTCTTTCTGCTTATATGCTTCTACTTCATATGCTGGTAGACTAGAAATGTGGAATGCTTTAGAATTGCTTAGCAAGAATATAGATATGCCTTGGGTTGTATGTGGGGACTTCAATGAAATTTGCTTTGCACATGAGAAATGGGGAGGGAACAGTCACCCTTTACATCAAATGAGATCTTTCAATGAAACCATAGTTAAATGCAATTTGATTGACTTAGGCTATATAGGCCACAAGTATACTTGGTTTAACAAGCAGAAGAAAAACCCTATTCTAGAAAGACTTGACAGGTTCATGGCCAATAGTGACTGGATTCAACAATTTCCTCACAACTATGTAACAAACCTCCCTAGAATGTCTTCAGATCATAACCCTTTGATTCTCCACCTTGAAAAGAAAAAAACATTCCCTGGCACCATTCCCTTCAGGTTTGAACCTTTCTGGCTCACTGATCTTGATTTCATTCCTTTTGTAACACAGAAGTGGACATCCTATCACTCTCCTTTCTCTCAGAAAATAAATAATTTAGCCAAAGACCTCAAGCCTTGGGCTGAAAATTTGTTTACCAATAATCACTCAAAAAAAAAAAAAAAAAATCACTGCAAGAATAAATGGTGCTCAATTAGCCTTCCAGAGAAACCCAAACCTCACTCATTTGCTTGATCTAGAACATGACCTCCAAACCCAACTTAACTCCATCCTAGATCAAGAAGAAATTTTTTGGGCTACAAGAGCAAGATCAAACTGGTTGATTCATGGGGATAGAAACACCTTTTTTTTCCATGCTTTTGCAATAATTAGGGAAAAAAGAAATAAAATCCTTGCCTTGAAAAACAATGTAGGAGAATGGATTGAAGATCCTTATCTGATTCACTCTCACATCTTGGATCATTTTAAGAACCTCTTCACTTCAGAACCCACTGCAGCTCTTGAACCTATCCAAACCTCTGGTCATTTTGACGGTTCTGCCATACCTCAGCTGCCTGAATTAAAAGCTCTATTTTCCATTGCACCAAATAAGGCCCCTGGTTTAGATGGCTTTCATGCCTCCTTCTTTCATGCAACCTGGGATTGCATACACCAGGACTGTCTCACTTTTGTTCAACAAGTGTTCAATGTAAACAAAACTGTCATATGCCTGATTCCAAAAGTCTTCTCACCTTCTCTTATAAGTAGTTTCAGACCCATAAGTCTTGTAAATACTTCTTATAAGCTAATTTCAAAGATCCTTGTCAATAGAGTCAGGCCTCACTTGCATTCTATTATATCACCAAACCAGAATAACTTCTTGAAGGGGAGGGGAACTGAGGTCAATTATATTATAGCCTCTGGATCTTGCATTCAATGTCAAAGAAAAAGGGATCAAGAGGCTTATTTGCTTTAAAGTTGGACCTAGAGAAAGCCTATGACAGACTTGAGTGGTCCATTATCAACCACTATTTGCATTTCTTCAATTTCTCACCCAACTCCATTTCCTTGATTATGTCCTGCATATCTTCAGCTTCATCCCAGGTGCTCATAAATGGTAAGTTGTCTGAGGAGTTCAAACCAACTAGGGGGATAAGGCAGGGGGATCCTCTCTCACCCTACATCTTCATCATATGCCTTGAATATCTTTCTAGGAAAATTCATGAACAATGTCTAGCCAGAGAGTGGATACCATTCAGATTCAGAGGGGGAATCACTGACATTTCACACCTTCTTTTTGCTGATGATGTGCTGTTGTTTGGCATTGCTGACAAGAAAACCCTCACATCCGTAGCAAACACTCTTAAAAATTTATGTTCAATCTCAGGCCAAAAAATAAATGAATCCAAAAGCCAGATTTATTTTTCAAAAACACTACCATCCATATGATTGATGACTTTGAGCAAACCCTGAGTGTGAGTAAGGCAAATGATTTAGGGACTTATTTAGGGTTCCCTTTAACTGAGAAGAAACCTAATAGGAGACAACTTTCTTCTATAATTGATAAAATGGGGAAAAAGCTTTCCACTTGGAAGGCAAATTCCTTATGAAAGGGGGGAAAGTTAACTTTATTACAATCCACTATGCTTACCATCCCTAGATATACCATGTCTTGCATTAGGCTCCCTTCATTCATTTTATCAAAGCTTGACTCAATTTGCTCAAAATTCTTTTGGGGTGGTAGCTCACTAGAAAGACCTCTTGTATATCCTGGAAAAACATCATGTCAGAAGAAAGAAAAGAGTGGGTTAGGTTTACTTTCAAATCCTGAGGCTAACTTGTTAAGCTTGGCAAGGCTTTGCTGGATGGTGGACACTCGGTCAAATTGGGCTGGAAAGATTCTATTTGAGAAGTATGTTAGAAATAAGCAGTCCCCAACCCCTTTTAATAAAGGTTCCCATATTTGGAGTGCTGTTGGAAAAGGGTGGGAGCTGTTCAAACATAGTTTAAATTGGGAGGTGGGAAATGGAGAATGCATAAATTTCTGGGGAGATAAGTGGTTACATTCTGATAGCATGAGAGCATTACTAGTAGGTCCACTTCCTTGTAACTCTGAGTCAACTACCATAGCTACCCTCCCTATTCATACCAAATCTGAGCTAGAGGAGGCTATTAGCTTTCAAAATTCCTGATAACATTTATTCCAGAATTGAATGTATTCAACTCTCTAACATACATGATTATAACTTCACAAGCTGGACTAAAAGGGGCAGCTTTGATAGTACAGAGCCAGAGAGTGTCTGACTGAATGCAGAGAAGATTTAATGTCAAGAAGGGATGTAACAGAGAGGGACTGACATCTAATATGGAATTCCAATACTTATCCCAAAATTAAAATTTTCATATGGCAGCTTGCCTGGGAGTTAATCTCCTCAGCTCAGAAGCTCAGAACCTCCATCTGGAAAAATAACCCCCTCAAATCATTGTACTTTTTGCCCATCTGTGCTTGAATCTGCAGAGCACATTTTCTTGGACTATAGCAGAGTGCAACACATTCAACCACCACCCTACTCCCATAAACTTCAGAATGAAACATTCCGTCAATGGCTTTTCAAAAACCTCAATAATAAACAAACCTCCCACAACAATATCCCTTGGAACACCACCTTTTGCTTCTGCATTTGGCAAATCTGGAAACGAAGGAACTGCTGGCTATTTTCAAAACAAAACACCCCTATAAAAACCTCTTTAACTCAATGCTTGTGGGCTGCTAGTGAATGGTTTTACTCCACAAACCAGTCAACTAGAATAGAGCACACTCCAATGCATTGATTTCCTCCCCCACCTCTTTATTTGAAAGTAAATGTGGATGCAGACTTCAGTCCCTCTACCAAAGAAACAGGTTGTGCAGGAGTTTGCAGAGATGAAAATGGAAATGGCACTTGGAAGGAAGGATTTCAATGGAAAGGCTACTCTGCCTCAGCTAAAGTTAAAGTTGAACAGCAAGCCATATTCCTAGCTCTATCATGGATAAAAGATCGTGGATGGACATATTGTCACATTGAGTCTGATTGCAAGTTCATAGCAGGATATACAAGAAAGAATGCAGAGACTATCTTCTAACCCCAAAATTGAATGCTTGCAGGCTGTTGCTACAGGAACAAACTGAGGTGAAGCTCTACTATGAAGAAAGGGGCAAGAACAGCGTGGCTGATATTTTAGTAAAATAAGCTAGGGGAACGTTAAATGTTTTGAATCATATTTGTATTATATCAGTTCCCCTAGATGTCTGTATTAAAAACCTAGAACTAGATGTTGCTAATTCTGTTAGGGACTCAGATCCACATGCTGTACTTTTGGGCAACCTCATGGCAAGCCAACAAAACAATAACTTAACTTAATATATTGCCCCTTTTCTTCAAAAAAAAAAAAAAAAAAAAAAAAAAGGAAGCAACAAATATAACAGAGTTTTAAAAAAAATTTATGCAAAAATGAGCAAAGGAACTTACAGTCCTCCCATAACAAGGGCAGCGCCAACCATATAAATGGTACCGCCTCTAGTAGTGTGGTTTAAAACAAGTTTGGTACCATACCAAGTACAGAAAGCCCAAACAGCAAAAACTACGCCGCCACTACCAAGAGCGAAACCTTTAGCCAAACCTTGCCGGAGTCCCAACTTAACTGATCCGTCTAAAGCAGCTGAGAATTTGGATAATGTTTTTTGTTCTTCTACAAAGGCATAGACTGTTCTTATGGAAGAAATCGCTTGTTCTGCTATGCTTGCAGCCTTATTGTACTCAAGAGTCAGCTTCCTTGATAGCTTCATCAACATCCTTCCGTACATCAAGCCCGGTATAATGAGGAAAACTACAAAGGGAGACCCAACTATTGCTAACCTCCATAGCAATGCAAATGCTGCCACATAGCTTGAGACGAATAGGGATGCGTTCCTCAAAAAATTTGGTACCTGATTCATCAGCAGAGGTAGCATTGGGGTGCAAAACTCAACTTAGCTATATACAATTCTACAATTTATCATGTATAATAGAAATGGACTCGCAATATCAAGGATGATGAGTTTACACACAGTTTAATTTCCATTCCTACAATTGATGACTGCCCCGTAAGAGACTGAGAGTGAGCTTAACGAGAATCGAACACTAACCACTAGCGTGAATTAAACACAGGAATTCCTTTGAATTTCACGCAATAGCTAGCTAGAGAGCAAGAAGGAAAATAAAAAAAAAAAAAAAAGCAATTATAACAAGGTATACCTTTTCACCTATTACGTCTTGGATGATAAGGCTATCATTGGTAACACTGATGATTACTTCAGAAGTACTACTAACATTTAAATCAAAGTAACCCACATCTTGCCTCAACACTGCTTTCAAGTATTTATATCGAAGTCTCGAGGTTTGTCTTTCAGCTGTTCTTGTCCAACAATATCCCTCTGCAAATTGCAAAGCCAAACAAATATAACAATTACAAAAATAAACCAGATTGTTAAATATAGCACTACAGGGGAAGCAGCAGCCCTGTCACAAGTTTCTTGTAAACATTTGTAACAAGAGTTTCCCTTGTAAAATGTATAGTCGTATATTTTTTTACTAGCTATTGCGGATGATTTCATAAGGATGACTAAGGTTGTTGGTTTCATTTTGAAACCCATATAGAATATTTTAACTTTTTGCTTGTGTTAAGAACACAATGAGGTCAAGGAAAGCAAAGCTTAAGACATATTAATGTGTTATGATACTTTGAAAAGGCAAGGGCATCAAACATCACAAGATTCACAACGACACTCCTCGACAAAAAGGTTTCGTATATGGGAAGAATTAGAAATTAAAACACATACATACACTTCCTTGTGATTTGCTAAAGCTCTATAATTTCAATTTAAGGTGCTCATTTTCGATGAATAGAATGCAACCAACCATGAATCAAATTCGGTGTTAAATGTGATTTTAATCATTTAATGTAACATGCTATGAATTAACTTGATGTTCATTTTACAAGTCACATATACTTTGCACAGTGTGTGTTATCTTTTGATTGAGTGCACTCAAGTCCATTAGTCCAATTTGATTGTGTTATTAGTTGTTATTCTAAGTAAATTAGTGAGCTTCATCTCTTTGTAAATTAATCTTAACTACTTTTTTTTTTTGGGAATAGTGATCTTAGCTTCTTTATAGTATAACCCAAGTACAGAAATTAGATTAAGTAAACATAGCAAAATGAATTAAAGAAGTAAAAAACAAAGAAAAATAAAAAATGTAAGATAATGTACACTTACCAAGGAAACATAAAAACAATGCTCCTGTTCCCACTATGCATAAATTTATTACATTCTGTAGAGAAATCAAACGAACAATTAGTAAATGAAAAATGTGAAAATAGCTACTACATTTTCTCAACAATTTGTTACCTTAACATACTAAATATTGTGCTAACAAGTTAAAACTAAAGGAAAATTAAAGGTTGCAATAATAATGTTTACCATATAACATGCACGACCTATTGAAAATCAAAACAACATAAGAAGCCGTTTGGTAAACAACATAATGTTTACCATAGCATGATACATGTTTTGGTATTCAAAATTCCGGACTGTGACACTGAGCCATAAGTTTGCACAACCGATGCCATTGTTATAAGACACAATTGATAATCTCTTGATATCTCTAATAATAATGAGGTATTTTGATATGAATGAAGGTTTTTAGGGCCTGTTTAGTATCGTTGTGATTTTCATTTTTCTTTTATGTTTTTCAAAATCATACTCCATACTTCTTTTGTGTTTTTTAAGTGTTATACTCCCTCCGTTTTTATTAAATGCTTGCATGTACGCGGAGTTATAGGAAAGTTATTTAATTTAATATTATATTGTGCAAGTAGGACAAGTGGGTGATTAATTTATTTTGATAAAAATACAATGTGGGTCATGAAATAGATAATATGCGAGAGAAATTGATTTATATAATTATATAATGGCCCGGGACCATGAAAAAGAGAGAAATGCAAAAATATTTTGCCATTTTGGGTGGGGTATTATAGAAGAGAGAGTAATAATTAAATATAGTTTTAAGTTACCAAAGATAGAAATAATGAATTTAAAAAAAAAATCCAAAATGGAAAGTGATGCATTTAAAAAAACAGAGGGAGTACTTACCAAATGCAGTAGTGTAATTTTTAAGTCACATTTTTTTTTTGGGTGGCAAAAACCTACATTTTTATATTATATCTCTCTCCTTGGTTCCTATCCAAACCCACTATTATCTTTCATTAATAATTTTTTAATTCTCCAATTAATCAACTTACCTCTTATTTTATTTGAGTCAATCAAATTGTCTAAACTATGTGCCGATCAAATGTCTGTCATATAATGAATAAAAAATTAGTCAAATTTATTAAAATCAGGATGACTTGAACATTGACAAAATAAAAATTAGAAACAACGTTTTCTTGTTTTTCGATTTTTATTTTTCAAAAACTTATAAAGATGAAAACAAAAACGATGTCAAATAAACCCTCAAGTTTTTCCAATTAAATGTCCAAGATTACGGATTAATAAATGTATATAGGGTTGGGATCCAATGTGAATGATCTTAAAATGAGAAGAATGAGAAGGAATCTTGTTCATACAAATGAATCTAACGATTCCCAATACACCTGCGCAAAGTGCACATTTAACACTTACAAAAATCGTGCATATTTACTACAAAATTTATGCACGTTTAATTCAAAATTTATGCATATACTTTTTTCCCTTCAAATCTCTGTCTTCACTCCAATAGACTTTCTCTCTCCCCCTAATAGAACTTATTCAAAGTTCAAACTATTGATTTTTATTTTTAAAACAAACTTTTTATTTTAGAGATGAGAAAGTAATTGTCGTTATGAGTAATTTGAAAACCCAATAATAAGTATTATCGCGCTTCGTAACCCTGATGAGTTCAATTGCCGTATTTCAATCTCGAACTCGTCATAGCGTTAAACATTCTAGGATTACCATTCACAATGTAGCACAATGTCTTAACCTAGTAGAAAGGATCTATCTTATAATTAACTTGCAAAGATGGCTTGTGAAAATCATCATCAATCAATTGACCAGAGCTTAATGTAGAGATACCTTCCTCATCTTTAAGAATATATAACCTTATGCACATTTAATTAAAAGAATATGCATCTTTAGTACATAGGATTTGCACATTTCTATTAGAAAATATGTAGGCACATATTAATTTTAAAATATGCACATTTTTTACAAGAATGATGCACGTTTTTTAGATATTATGCATATTTAATCTTCTCTATTTTCTTTAATACCTGCTATGTTCATAGTACACTGACTATACGTATTCATGAAAAAAAACTTATGAAATTTTAGAGAAAAAGGGTAGGAAAAGAGATGAATAAGAAGGAGAGAGAAGGAGAGGAATGGGGTGGATATAGAAAGATGTGGGAGATTAACTCTTGAAGAAAGAAAAAAAAAAAAAGAGGTAAAGTGCTGAACATGGAGGGAAAAAGAGGAAGAGAAACATTGGAGGAGAAAAAGAAATGTGAAAATTATTCTTTTCATTATTTACAGTTTTTCCATTAATGAAGCATGTTATAAGAGTCGTTAGATCCATTTAATTGAACGTATGAGATTCCTTCTCATCCTTCTCATTTTAAGTCCCTAATATCTAATTCCTAATAATATAACGGGATGTTTGGCTTGAGGGATATGGATAAGGAGGATAAGATAGTGGGACAAGGATAAAGATTTGTTGGGAAGGATAAGGATAAATATATGTCT
Source organism: Chenopodium quinoa (assembly GCF_001683475.1). Classification (NCBI taxonomy): domain Eukaryota; kingdom Viridiplantae; phylum Streptophyta; class Magnoliopsida; order Caryophyllales; family Amaranthaceae; genus Chenopodium; species Chenopodium quinoa. The sequence goes on along the minus strand of NW_018743252.1, from coordinate 11,284,476 downwards.
ATCCTTTGTTTGGTAAGAGTTAGGAATAAGATTGAAATTTGTAATGAAATTACTCCTTATTATTTTTATACACCTTGTTACTTCCTTGCAATTCATTAATGGCAAAATGGTCATTTTCTTAAATAATCTTATCCCTCCATCTTATACCTAACCCCCCTAGGTATTATTTTCAAGGGAGAAAGGGTCATTTTGTCCCTATCCCTATCCCTCATATTTTTCCCTATCCTTTCAAACAAACAACACATTTCTTAGTCCCTTCCTTTTTATCCTTATCCCTCCAAACAAACACCCCCTAAGGGTAATGCTATATATATCTCTTAGGGGTACAAATAAGCATTTAATATTTTTCCTTTCTTGGTATAAAATTAGAAATGCATGACAAAATCACGCGCAAATTATTGTAATTATGAATATATTTCATTAATACTTTCCTCTTTTAATTTCATATACATAGCCCTTACGACTACATATAACATTTTCTATGAGAGTGAGGGATAGCTCAATTGGTTAGAGTTCCCCTCCCGATTCCAAGACATCTTGGGATTGATTCTTATCATCTGCCCATGTAGCATTTTCTATAATATAATATTTTTTTTCCATTCAATTCTGTTACTCACTAGGCAGTCGCCACCTCATCATCAACACTAACATTGTACCCCCCTGGTTAAATGAATGTTTCATTTTGACTTTTACACACTTTACATACACCAATTTGACCAATGGTGTCTTATACAATTATATATAAGATTAAACAAAATAAACTAATAAATAAATTAGTGTGTAGCCCGGATTACCCTCCAAGTTGTGACTTTGAACAACATTTGTATTTTAATAGATATGTTTATTCTTTATTCTTTATTTATATATTATTTGTCTTTTATTTTGAGGAGATTTTTTTATTAGTTTATTTATAATAACTTTTCATAAAACCTTTGACAATTATGACTAATTAGGTAAGCATGTCCTTCATTTATATTTTATAACATAATGAAACACAAAGAAATTAAACAACTAAAATAAGTTTATAACAGTGGTTAATTCTTCTTGTATTCATTACCTTGATGAGTAGTATTAGCAAATAATAGAATCAATTTTTAAAAAATTGTACTCCTACTTATAAAATGTTAATATGTCCAATCTATATATATTTATGAGTTGAGTATAAAAAATGATTAATTCATAGATAAGATGGTAAGACTTATAATGCATGTTTCGGTGATTGTGAGTTCAAATCTCATGCTAAACATACATTTTTCATTAATTAGAATATGCTCATAGTTGAAAGTAGAGGTGGTTATTGGGTAGGATAGCCCAATGATAATAGGATCAGGGCCAAGCTTAAAGGGCTTTTAATGGACAAGGCCTTTAATGGACAAGACCCTTATTGGACATGGTCAATATAGGGCCAAAATGTTTTTCCAATTTAATTAATAAAGAAAATAGATAATGTAAAAATAATTACATAGATAAATTTATATTCATATGAACTTAATAATGGCTTTGTTCAATATTTTTTTTAATTGATATTTTATAGGTCCGTCCATTATCGACCCGCGACCCGCATTGATCCGACCCAATATTGACCCTATAAAATTTGACCCTCTTTGACCCGACCCACAACTGACCTGCACCGACCCGCCCAATAACCAGGTCTAGTTAAAAGATGACGTGACAAGGTTGCCACGTGCCACATAAACATTTAGGGAAGATTTTTTAATATCAACTTTGTTACATTTTATTTTTTCAAATAAATATTAATAGTTAAAATTCTGCATTCACAAAATGAAATGAGGAATAACTTTTTGATTTGTCACAAGTTGATTGTGAGCTTGACCTTTACCATGTTCATTCATTAATTCATCTAAAAATGTGTCAAATACAAATGAAAATAAGGCAAAGTCATAATTTATTCATAAAAAATAATTTGGGAGCAATTCAAAACCAAAGGTAAAGAGAGATACAGAAAAATCGGGTACATAAATTCAAATTAACTCAAAAAAAAAAAAAAAAAAAAAGAGAAATGGAAAAGAATTATTGAAAATGCAATAATAAACAAACCTTGTTGACACTTTTGATAAAAGCTTGAGGAGAACTGAAAGTAGAACTACTGCCAACATTGTTTATTAAATTATTAGTGAAACCAAAAGTAATCGGCAATGCGCAACCATCATAAACGGCTCCGATGAAACCAAGGACCATCAAGATTAAATCCACACCATCCGCATGCATGAAGATGCTCCATAATGACCCTTTTTTCTCCATAACATCCTTCATTTTTATATTTTATGTATTGAAAAAAACAAGAAGAAAAGAGAAGAGAAGAGAATATAAATATAAAAAGTTGTTTTTTTTTTGGACTTTAAAGTTGAAACTTTGTTTTTTTTAGGAAACTTTAAGTTGAACTTTATAAAATAGAGATATGGGAAATGGGAATAAACTCCTTAATATATGAATTGCATTTATAAAAAAAAAAACATTTAATACATTCCCTCTGTCCATAATTTAAGTATTATAATTAATATCTTCAATGATTTTCTATCAAATGAGATCTTATTGGCTAGTAATTAACATTAGTGACATGTATTGACTGTATAGATAGGTCAAAACTGAATAATTCCGTATAACCTTATTAGACCTTGTTTGATTTACCAAAATTTTGCTGAACTGAAATTATTTTACTGAACTGAACTTAATTTTACTGAACTGAAATTATTTTTACTGAACTTAAATTATTTTTACTGAACTTCAATTATTTTCTACTGATTTTCTATTATAATTCTTCTTTAAGAAAACTGAATTTTACTGAACTGAACTTATTTTTATTGAACTGAGTTTATTTTTACTGAAATGAAATTATTTTTACTTAATATTATCTTTTTAAGGTGAAAAGAATAGGGCCTTAGACAACTTAATATAAAATAATAATATTGAGAATTCATGACAAAAAAAATGCATTAATTGATGTATTTAATGTTTATTTTTCCTTTTATTTTGAAACAATGTTTATTTATCCTAAATATTTCCTAATTTTGCTTCTTAATCTTTATTTATACATGGCTATATGCCAATGTCTATCATTATTCTTAAGCTATGTACTTCTTTTGTTATAAAATAAATGGGTAATGCTATACATAGCCCTTAGGGCTATATATAAGGATTGAATTTACTCTTGAAAAATGTATAAAGTTAGGAATGCATGACAAAAACACGCGCAAATCGGTGTAATTAGTATGTTTTTGTCATGATTTTCTAAATTTAAACAATTTTCAAGAGTAAATTAAATGCTTATATGTAGCCCTTAGGGCTATGTATAGCATTTTCCAAAATAAATTAGTTATTGACTGGAATGATGCCTAGATCACTATAAATTTGTAAATTGGACTAAAATTAAACTAAAAATGTTTGTGTTCAACAATATTAAAAATTTCTATTCAAAGTGAAACATATATTTTGAATAAGAAATCCATTACTCATTTCGTCACAATCAATTTGCTCCAATTTTCAATTTCCAATTTCTAATTTGAAGTGTCACAAATCCCAATAAACATGTCCCAATCCTTGAAATTTGTATTGTTCTCGTATGGAGTATGGATTAATTTATCACTAGTAATGCCCGTTATACATAGTCCTATTCGGCATATAAATTATCATTAAATATACTACATCCGGTCTAAATTAATCGTTTAGAATATTTTATATCTCACAAATAATACCTCAAAGTTGCGAGTAATTTGGACCGGAGGTAGTATTTCTTTAATTGTTACAAGTTGTACAACCTCCATTTTTTTATTTGACACATTTTGACTTTAACACTATTCACACATTCCCTTTGATCGTGTTTTATTTCTTTATGACATTGGGTTGTCTGGAGGGAACGACGAGGCTCTCAGACCTGCGGATGTGTACTTTTATTCCTGGGATCGTGGTCGCGATATTTGTGTTGATTTGACAGGGTCTTCTCCTTTGACACAGTCAAGGCTATCTGATTTCATTTCTGGGCGGGTTGTGGTTGAAGCGGCTCATCGGAAGCGGGTTAAGTATGAAGCTCGATGTCAGGCAATTGGATATGGTTTCATTCCCTTCTCCTTTTCTTCACTTGGGGAATTAGAGAAAGAGGCTATTGCATTGCTGAAACAGGTTTAAAAATTCTCGACGACGCAAGACATTGGGGCACGTGCTGTTGTTCATATATTTACTGGGATTGGATTTGCTATAGCTAGAGGAGTGGGGACCCAGATTGTATCTCGGCTACCCACTAACTTTTTATAGGTTGTATGACTTTGTCTGTTTTTGAGATATAATACTAATAATAATAATAATAATAATAATAATAATAATAATAATAATAATAATAATAATAATAATAATAATAATGTGCTATTTTTGGATTGGGTTAGACGATGAACGCTTAGACATACCGATGTGTGCTGTGTTATCAGATGGGTGTTCCATTGTTCTCTGTCTCGACTCCGTGCTCTGCTTGCTCTTGGGTTTTTACTGGGGATGTATTCGGCGACCATGCGGTGACGTGTGCTGGCATTGTAGGTATTAAACATTGGCACAATGTTGTTCGGGTTACATTTGTTGATATTTGCTACAGATCTGGGATTTCAGCAAGAAAGGAGGTTGACATAGGATTATCTGGAGGGAATGATGGGGCCCTTAGACCTGCCAATGTGTTACTTTATTCTGGGATCGTGGTCGTGATGTATGTGTCTACTTCACAGGGTCTTCTCCTTTGACATAGACAGGGCTATCTGACTTTGATTCGGGACGGGTTGTGGCTGATGCGGCTCATCGGAAGTGGGTTAAGTATGAAGCTCTTTGTCTGGCGATTGGATATGGTTTCATTCCCTTCTCCTTTTCTTCGCTTGGGGATTTAGAGAAAGAGGTTGTTGCGTCGCTGAAGCGGATTCAGAGGTTCTCGACGACGCAGACATTGGGGCTTGTGCTACAGATCATATATTCACTAGGGTAGACTTTGCTATAGATAGAGGAGTGGGGGCCCAGATTGTATCTCGGCTTCCCACTAATTTATTGTAGGTTGTATGACTTTTGTTTTTAAGATATAATAATAATAATAATAATAATAATAATAATATAATAATAATAATAATAATAATAATAATAATATAATAATAATAATAATAATAATAATAATAATAATAATAATAATAATAATAATAATAATAATGTGCTATTTCTAGATTGGATCAGACGATGAACGCTAAGAAATACCAATGTGCGATGTGTTATCTGATGGGTTTTCCATTGTTCTCTGTCTCGACTCCGTGCTCTGCTTGCTCTCGGGTTTTTACTGGGGATGTATTCGGCGACCATACGGTGTCGTGCGCTGGCATTGTAGGTATTAAACATCGGCACAATGTTGTTTGGGATACATTTGTTGATATTTGCTACAGATATGGGATTTCAGCAAGAAAGGTGGCTGACATAGGATTATCTAGATGGAATGACAGGGCCCTCAGACCTGCTGATGTGTTACTTTATTCTTGGAATCGTGGTCGTGATGTATGTGTCGACTTCACAGGCTCTTCTCCTTTGACATTGATATGCCTATTTTATATAGTGTTTTATCCCCGTCCTTTGGTCATAATTAGTAGTTCTTTAGTGCCACTTTTATTATTAATTGGTGTTTTCTAGTGTTTTTGTAGATTTGTTGAATTTTGTAGGGAATTGCACTTTTGGAGAATTTTCCCCAGATATTATGGAGCAACTACGAGCATTGGAGAAGCACGACCAGTTTCTATAGTCCAGGGCTGGTTAGAGCCATCGAACTGGTAATTAAGGGCTCGGTATATGTGATACCGGGGCATTTGGACCGAGTATTCAAGACCCGAAGAGAAACTCCGGATTGGCCCGAAGAATTGGAGCCCAATTGAAGTCCAAATAGTGGCCCAAGAGCGTCGCCCGACCAAAGGAGCTACCGCCCGAAGGCGCGCCTGGCCGGGCAGGGGAAGCAAGGTCGGCACCCGAACTCGCGCCCAGCCGTGCGCGAGAAACGTACCCGATGAGCAAAAAGGCGCGCCCGATCGGGCGGTGCCTCGCCTGATCTGGCGCGTGTGATTTTTAGGAGACGATTAGCGTCGTTTAAGTTTGTTTTAGTTTAGGATTCTTGCTTAATATAAGTACTTCTCCGTTAAGCGAGTTTAGTATCTTCTTTTACTCTTTCTTATTCTTCTCTTAGATTTTCTCTCTCTACTTAGCTTTTAGAGTAGTTTCTCTCTCTCATATACTTTGTTCTTAACTCTACTCTTAATTCCAGATTACCTTGGTAACAATTTCTTCTACTTTAATCTTTGTTATTTATTTTAATTCTTTCATCATGTCTTATTTTATTGCTTTGATTAGTTTAGAGTTAATTATGCGTGAGTAGTTTCATTTCTAGGGTTTGTAGGGATCCATAAATAATATGAAGGGGTAGTTTATTGTTGTTAATTATCAATGCTAGATTAATTTCCTATTGATTGATTTAATGCTCTGTGACTAGATTAGGCCTGATCTTTTATGCATGAGTTTGACAATATTGATTCGAGATTCGAGAGAGGAGAATTGATGTTTAGGTCTAGTTTCAATAGGAAGGTTAATTTATAAATGGTTAATTCGAGATTCGAGAGATGAGATTTAATACCGGTAAATTAATTGTGTGATTGTAATACGTAGCGAAAGCCCTTTATGATCTGATTAATTTATGCATTGATAATTGATTATTATGTTTTACCCTGGAATGTTATTTATCGGTGAACCCATGCCCTAGGCCTTTTATTCTTTGTTTTTTTCCTTACTCTTAATTTTCGTAGTTTAGTTTCCTTTGATTACAATATTTTGGTTACTTTATAATTTAGATTGCTTGAATTAATTAGGAATAGAAAGACTTGTTTCCCAGTGGATTCGACCCTACTTTCCTATCTATTTTAGTTAGTGGTTTTAAGAATTACTTTTGATTAGGTGATACGACTTTAGCCTGTCAAAATTTGGCGCCGTTGCCGGGGAAACGGTTGTATTTTTATTTCTGATTATTTTTGTAGTCTAGGTTATTTCTTTTTGCTCAGAGAACATTAGTTATTTAAGGAAAGTTTCATATTTGCTTTTAGTTCTTTGTTTATGCTCAGGTGTTCCAGATCAGGTTACATCCCATTCGATCTTGAGATCGAACGATCCTTCCATAGACAAAAGAATTTTTACAAGCAAATTCTGGCGGGTTCTGGTGATAATAATAATCACCGAGACCCTCCAACTGATTCTAGCGATTCAGAGGTATCTTTAGATCAAGAATCAGAGATGACGTCTCCAAAGAAGCTTAGTGATTATTCACAACCAAAGCTTACAGATTTTCCACACCTTACTCCCACTCCAGCTTTTGATGGGGTACAATTTGAGATTAAACCCCAATTTATAACGATGATAGAAAGGAAGCAATTTAGTGGAGCTAAGGGTGAAGACCCAAATATTCATATTGCAGACTACTGTCAGTACTGTAATACCATCAGGCAAGCTAGGGTCACACAAGACCAAATCAGGGAGATTCTCTTTCCTTTCTCTTTAAGTGGAAAAGCCAAATTATGGTTTAATGGTTTAAATAGAACTGCACTTGGTATAACTGACTGGGAAACTCTTGTTTTAAATTTTTATAACAAATATTATCCTGTAGAGAGAACAGCTGTACTACGGAGTGCAATTCAGAACTTTGCCCAAGAAGCCGATGAAACTTTATACGAGGCTTGAGAGAGGTTCAAGGACCTACAAAGAGAATGCCCCTACCATAATCTGGCACAATGATAGTTAATCCAAGCCTTTTACTATGGGATTGGAAATTCATCTAGAATAATATTGGATTCTGCAGCTAGTGGGAGGTTTATGAACCTTAATGTTGATCATGCAGGTTAAGTTATCGAAGATATGGCGACACATAATTCCCAATATGGGAAACCTAGAGGCTTTGCTAATAAAGGGAAACATAGTGTCAACTCTGTATCCTTTTTACAAGCTCAATTAACCTATATCTGCCAGATATTAGATAATCTTAGTACTGCAAATGTAGCTAATGTTTCTGCAATTAATAATAATGCTAATGAGGCTTTCTGTGAAAATTGTGGAATTTTAGGTCATTGGGAACAAGATTGCAGAGTTCCGCGAAGCAATTCAATGCCTTTCAAGCTTATAGGCAGAATAACCCATACTCCAACACCTACAATCCTGGGTACCGGAATCATCCGTACCTTTCCTACCGGAGTACCAATGTTCAAAATCCACCACCACAAGAACCACATGCGCCACAAAAATAGCAGAAATATTACCACCCCAATGCTGGCCGAACCAACCACAACAACCCTCCTCATCTTTCGACCCTGCTTTGGTAGAAATTAGAGCGATGCTGACTAATATGCAGAAGCACATGGAGAGTAGAGATGCCCAAATTGATTCGATCCTAGCACACAATAAAATTGTAGATAATCAAATTGCGCAACTTTCCGCTACTCTACAAGCCCGTCAACAGGGAGCCCTGCCAGCACAACCGACCAGGCCTACTGATCAAGCCTATGCAATTACTCTAAGGAGTGGTTCAAACTATGAAGGCCCCCCTATGCCCAGAGATGATGAACCTGTTTTAATAAATAATGCTAATCTTGATTCCGTTAAACCCGACATTGTAGCTAATAGCCCCGCAGGGCTAAAGAATAGTAATAATATATCTTATTTTACATTGCAGGGTACGGCTCTAGAGAAGGTAGCAGCTCCAGATAAGAGCAATAATGCTCCAAAGACAGTTATCAAACTTCCATTCCCCAATCTTCACTTGAAAACAAATTTGGATAAGCAGTTTGGTAAGTTTCTGGAGATGGTAAAAGATTTGTAGGTAACAGTTCCCTTCACTGAATTAACTACACAAATTCCTGAATATGCAAAATTTATGAAGGAAATATTGACAAGAAAAAGATATGTTAGTGAGGTAGAGACAGTAGCTTTCACTGCAAAATGTAGTGTTGTACTTCAAAATAAATCTTCACCTAAATTAAAAGATCCGGGTAGTTTTTCAATCTCTTGTCATATTGGCAATCTAATGATTGATAATGCATTATGTGATTTGGGTGCAAACGTTAGTGTTATGCCATTATCAGTGTGTTCCAAGCTAAATATGGGTAAATTAAAAGCTACTAATATTACTCTGCAAATGGCTGCCCGTTCTTTCAAATACCCCTTAGGTGTTTTAGAGGATGTTGCTGTTAGAGTAGGTAAATTTATATACCTGTTGATTTTGTTGTTCTTGATATGGATGAGGATACGCAAATCCCAATTATTTTGGGTAGATCATTCCTTAACACTGCAGGAGCAATTATAGATGTGAGATGTGGCAAATTGACACTATCAGTAGGGGACGATAAAATTATTTTTAATCTTAATAATACCCCTAAAAGTCCCATGACCGAGGAGAAGTGCTTTAGTGTTGATGTGGTTCAAAATTGTTCTAAGAAGCCCCAAGCTCTTGTAAAAGATCCCTTGGAGGCGGTATCTTGTGTTGCATCCTTTACAGATGAGATAGACAAATGACAAAAGGAAGTTGATGCAATAGAAAGAGCCCTCTACACTGTCCGTCTTGGCTTTGAAGATGAGAAGGTGGAATTAAACAAGCAAGCTATGGTAATTGAGCCTACAATAAGTGTTCCGCCAGATCGAGTTGCAAGTGCTAAATGTAGTGACAATTTTAAGCAACCATCGATCGAAGAGGGATCTCTAGTGCGTAGCATTGAAGAACCCCCAGTCCAAGTCAAGAAAGATCCACCAGATAAAGTGACTTGGCGTCCCACAAGGTATGTCAGGAAGCCGTGTCGTGGCCTAAACACCGCTTGGCCGGGTGAGAAACTACCCGACCAAGCGTTAGGCCAAGGGTCCTAGTTCTTGTACATGGTAAGAAGGTCGTGCGGGACCTAGATAAACCAGCGCTTTGCGGGAGGCAACTCGTATTTTAATGCTTTTTAGGCTAGTTTTTCTTCCTTTTTCTTATGAGAGGAGAGAGGAGGGAGTTTTATGAGTTTTTGTACAGGTTTGAAGGTAAAGAGTTAGCCAAAAATTGAAGAAAACAAAAAAATATCGTCCAATTAGCCTCGGGCCCGATCGGGCGAAGCTCGCCCGACCGGGCGCGAGAGTAAGGGTTGAAAAGGCTTAATTTTTGCCCAGCCAGGCGAAGCTCGCCCGACCGGGCGTGAGAGTAAGGTTAGAAAATCGGGAATTTTTTCTCGATTGGGCGAATGCCGCCCGACCGGGCGCAAAATTTCACGTATACGAACATTTTAGATCGCCCGATCAGGCGAAGGGCGCCCGACCGGGCGCGAGAGAAGAGAAATTTTTGGGCATTAGATTGCCCGACCAGGCGAAGGGCGCCCGACCGGGCGCGAGAGCAGCGAAACATAAATACCCAAATTGCCCGATCGGGCGCGATATACCCCGCGTCCTTCTTCTTGTTCTTTCTTCTTTCTTTCTTTCTTTCTTCATTTCTTACTTTTTTCCTCCATAACTTTCTCTCTCTAAAACTCTATTTTTCTCTACCTTATGTCTCAGTTTTCTTCTCCATCTCTTACCCAAATCCAATAATTTTTACATATTCTTAATCCTCTCTTCATCCTCTACAATCACATAAAAATTTTCAAGTTCCACTCAAATAATTTTTATACCCATTCTCAAAAATGGCGGCAAAGAGGGCAAGAACACTTCTAGGGGGAAGCTCAAGCCAACAATACGACCCGGCTTTGTAACTACCACATTGGTCGTCGATCAAGATAGCAACTCCGGAACAGAAGGAAAAGCTTGAGCAGCTCTACGAGCGAGAGGTAATTCCTTCACGGTGGTTACACTGCCCTACTCTAGAAGCATTAGGATTATATGACTATATTAGGAGATTTTCGAACGATATTGGTATGAGGAAATTTGTTGATATGCATTATGCCACTTATCGTGAATTAACTTGTGAATTTCTTTCTTCTTTGCATGTTCATAACCACAAAACTGGGCCAAAATTGATATTTAGGTTAAATAATGGGAATATTACTTTAACTTTTGTTGATTTTTGTAAATTATTTGATTTGGAACCTGATTTGCCTCACCAATGGCATGTTGAATATAAAATGGATGATATTTATACTGCTTTAACTAGTTTGTCGGCGCCTAATGTCCAACATGCTAGTGCTAAACTAATCCATCACCCTGTTCCCAAAATTTGGCAAAGATTTGCGGGTGTTAGCTTTTTAGGTAGGAACGAGCCCCATAACTGTTAGACCAATGAACTTGCTGTTATTGGCCATTATGTGTACGGGTTCGAGAAGCTTAACATAGCTAGGTATATCATCCACCGCTTAGCTAGGCATGCCACAGCTAGTAACGCCGCTAGTACCCCTATCCGTCTAGGTGGCCTTATCACTAGGATTGCTATTAAGAAGGCCGGTTTTGTAGAGACTACACCACACCAGATGACTAACTGTGGACCGGATACCTACATGACCACTAGAAACCTAGAGGAGTTGGGTTGGTACGATCGGATAGTGAGCAGACCCCCCACTGGTGTATTAGGACTAGGATTGAGCAGCCATTGCCTATATTTTCCTTACCTAGTCCTGACTTGACCGCCTTTCCCCCTGGGCAAGAGTCCTACACGTACGACCTTTTAGTTGCCTATTGTAGACACCTAAAAGTGTCTCCCCAAAACCAAACCCGATGATGAACAACCTTTCACCACCATTATTGGTCGGGTTAAGTATTAAATCTTGGAGTGCTTAAATCCATATTTCCATTTCATAAACCAACCCAATTCCTAGCCCATTTCCCCAAACCATAACTTATTTTCCTCTTTTCGTGCCTTTAAACCCAAAATAATTCATTTCGTGTCCTTTAAAATCATTCATTTCGAGTCCTTTTTATAAAAATGTTTAATCCAATTTACTCTGGTCCATAATCTGGGCCAATGATTAAATAGTTGGATGGGGATTTAAAAGAGCTTTCCAACGATATATTATAAGCCCAAATCCGAGTTACAACGAATAAGTTATGGCCAAAATATTAAATTGAGCCCAAACCGAACCTAAGCCTACCTTACCTACGACCCAATGATCATGTGGAGGGTCCAAATTATTTAATCCCATTAGTAAAAAAATTAGGATTAATTAGAAGTTTCTAAAAGATCCTAATTATTATTTTTGAAAAGATAAGATTAACGAGTTTGAAATTGAATAAAACTTTTCTTTTTGAAAATCCTATTTATTTCCGAATTGAAAGACGTTCAAAGATAGACAGATATTATTTTCTTGAATAATAGTTTTTATCCAAATTTTATTTGGTTGGATAGCCCTTGAAATTATATTTCCAATGATATATTATAATATCAATTCCGAGCTATAACGAAAAAGATATGAATTAAATAAAAAACTCTATCCAAAACTGACACCGTCCCACTATTTCGGCCATATCTTTTAGTTTACAAAATATTATAATCTGATTATAATTGTATTAGATATTAGATTTCAATATCTTTCCAACGATATCTTATTTATCTTATTCCGGTTTCTGGATCAAAAGATATGATAAAAACAAAAACCGCAAAAACTGTTATCTATCGCAAGAGTTTTATCCGATTCAAATTCTTTTCTTTTTTTTTCGACCCTTCTTTTTGCTCTATAAATAGAGGTCATATCTCCCCTTTTTTCAATCATCAAAAAGCTTGATCATCAAATCCTTCTCTCTTTGACACCAAAAATCATTCTCTTCTCTTTCTCTCATATTCTAAGCCTTAAACCTGTATTCCTAATTTCACCATTCTTCCCTTAAGCACTCCAAGGAGTCTATACTAAACCCGAGGTTCCGTCCTTAAACCAAGGCGTTAAAGGTATAAATAACTGAGGGTTTGGACCAAATCAAATTTACATTTATTTAATTTAATTTTCATTTGATTTATTTTTTATTGAAGTTACTAACAATTTATTCATGATGTAGCAATTTTAAGGAACGCGCGGAATGTGAGTAATTAATTAATTTAATTACTCTTATTTTATTTTTAATATTGCTAGTATCATGATTAGGGTTGTTATTATTATTATTTGATTTGGCTAACACTATTATTGTTAAATTGCTTCCAATATTAATGTTTATTCTATTATATTTTTTTATGATCACCATATTGCATGTTAAAGGGAATATATAATTGAAAATCATGCCTAATAAGATAATTTGGACAACCGGTTTAGGTTCCTTTTAATCTTGTTGTTTAATCAAGTGATCACAAATATTTTAGAATTATATGTTGTATAATATTAAACCAATTTAGCATAATAATAGTTTGGAGCAAATTGAATCTTTGTTTGCATGCCTTTGAGATTGCAGGAAACACTTTTCACTATAAGAATCAAGTAGAGGCCAATACGGGCGAATGTGACTCCATGACTCACTTCGTACCATCATTCCCGATCCTCCTTTCATGGTTCCGAACTATATGGAGTTAGTAATCTCATGGATTATGAATGAGGTGTAACCTTCACGGGTCAATCGTTGTTGCCTATCGTTGTCCCTTAATCGTGGTTGCCTTAAATAATCCGTGAACGGATTATAAGTTCCTTACAAAAATTGTTGGCGGCTCCCTACTTTCCTTGTCCCTAATCGTATTATGTCAATTCCCACTTCCTATGAGTGCCAAGCATATTCACAACATGCTTTAACGTAGGCACACTTCGAGCGACGCCTACACCTATGCTAGTGCGCTCACCACCTCGCATGTCTCATTCTGTCCCCCACGACGACTCTGACCCAGTTTGGGACCTTCAGAGTATAGGTCAGGCTTTAGGCCGTATCGAGCATTCCGACACTGACCTTAGGAGGATGATAGGCTCCATTGACCATAAGTTAGGGTACCTTTAGAGGAACCAGGGTAGAGCTCTCTACCCTATGTATGATGATTATGCTCGTCGGGGCAACACTCCAGACGATGCCATTTACCCTGACTGGTTTCAGCCTTTACCCCAGGGATACGATAGGGATCCCACTGCCCATGGTATTTATAGTGATTATTCTGCCTTCCATGGGTATGGTCAGGACATTCCTTTTAGGGGACCGGCGGGGGGGGGGGGGGGAGTTTTCACGCTGATTATTTTGGTGGTAGCTCTTTTGGTGTAGGTGGTGCAGATGGCAGCGGAGGTGGAGGTTTCGGCTCCATGGATGAGGATGATGAGGACTAGCTATGCTGGGCTAGTTCCTGAGCCAATGAGGACATTGTCTGATTTTGGCTTGGGGGAGATGTTGGGTTTGGTATCTTTCATTTTCTCTTTTCTTTTGTTTTTGGTGTGTTTTCTTAGTTTAGATTTATTGCTTGTTAGGTTAGTTTTTTTATGAAAAAATACAAAAAATAAAAAAAATTTGAAAAATAAAAAAAATCCACAAATACGTTCCAATGAATTGTAAATCATGCTTCCTTGTGCCCCATACTTGGAAAATATTGTTTTGATTCTTGGTATATGATGATAAGCATTGTGGATTTGTTGATCATGATTTGATATTTGATTGCCTTGAAACCTTAACACGCGTCAGTTTTGCCCAACTGCTTGTGAATATAGTGCTTGACAGGTTGATTTGGTTAGGAATGTGTTTTAGTTCTTGGTATGTCAATAAATTTGAGTATTAGTTTTCAACTATAAGTAATGTTTATATCACTCATAATTATGCACATTGTGGAGGATGAAGGCATTTGTTCTTTTAGGTGGCCTTCAGATGATTTAGATACATTTGTTCCCTTCTTGATACCCATGTTGTTGCCTTGACCTTTTTATTGTTTATTAGCCACATTACAAGCCGATTAGCCCCGTTGGTTACTAGTCCCAAGCTTGGCTTGGGGGAGCTATTATTGAGTGAGGTGAGGGAGTTTGTAGTGTGCTTATTATTTGCATAATTTGGGTGGGTTTTTAAAAGTTATTTTGTTCTTGATCATGTTTATTTTTGATGAGTTTGAAAGTTATATTTTCTTGAAAAAATAAAGTATGATGTTATGAAAAAAAAGAGAAAAATTCAAAGAAAAAAAATAAGTGAACTTCAAGGGAAAGAAAAAAATTGTTTAATGTTCAAATGTTCTAGTTGGAGTTTAATCAAAGGAAAGAAAAAAATTTAGCTTCAATGAAAATATTCAAGTTTGGAAAATAAAGTTTGTTTATTCACTGCAGTTCTTCATTATTATATCTTATGAGTGAAATTTGTAAGTGTTGGGATTGTTGTTTATGATTGGAGTATATTTGGTGAATTTTTGTTAGAGTTGGTTATGTAGGAGATGTTGATCATTATTTATTTTGATCATGGGTTTTACTAGTATTTGCTCCCTTAAGCATATCTTTTCTTTCACTTGTTCCCAAATGATTCCTACCCTTTACCCTAGCCGCACATTACAAGCTTTAAAGACTTTCCGACCTTTGTGCATAGTGTTGTATGAATGTGAAAGTGTTGTTTATAAATGCAAGTTATGATTTGACATATTTCGAGTCGAATAGTAGGTTGAGTGTACATCTTTTTATACACACGAGAGTGTGAGTTGGGAGGGCATTGTTCACATAAAGGGGTTGGTTGGAGAACGATCGAGTACATCTTTTACTCGCCACATAAATGAGAGTTGAGTGTATGAGCACTAGTCTTGAATTCTATATGCTCTTGTGGTTTTCTCTAATTGACAATCGTTAGGGAGGAAGGGTAATTGGACGGATTTCATTGATTGACTTTGAAGCATGTTTATTAGATTTACCTTGAATTGTTTGTGCTTAATTTTTACTTTTTGGGGTAAAGCATATTTATTTTTTCATCGATGAGATCTTTTCTTAGGGACAAGAAAAGGTTTGGCTTGGGGGAGTTTGATATGTCTATTTTATATAGTGTTTTACCCCCGTCCCTTGGTCATAATTAGTAGTGTTTTTGGCTCTTTAGAGCCACTTTTATTACTAATTGGTGTTTTCTAGTGTTTTCGTAGATTTGGTTGACTTTTGTAGGGATTTGCACTTTTGGAGCATTTTCCCGAGATATTATGGAGCAACTACGAGCATTTGAGAAGCATGACCAATTTCTATAGCCCAAGGCCGGTTAGAGCCATCGAACCGATGATTAAGGGCTCAGTATATGTGATACCGGGGCATTTGGACCGAGTATTCAAGACCAGAAGAGGAAATCCAGATTGGCCCGAAGATTTGGATCCCAATAGAACTCCAAATAGTGGCCTAAGAGTGTCGCCTGGCCAAAGGAGATACCCCCCGAAGGCACGCCCGGCCGGGCGAAGGAAGCAAGGTCGGCACTCGGGCCGGGCGCGTGAAACGTATCTGATGAGCAAAAAGGCGCGTCCGATTGGGCGGTGCCTCGCCCGATCGGGCGCTTGTTATTTTTAGGAGATGATTAACGTCATTTAAGTTTGTTTTAGTTTAGGATTCTTGCTTAATATAAATACTTTTCCGTTTAGCGAGTTTAGTATCTTCTTTTACTCTTTCTTAATTCTTCTCTTAGATTTTTTCTCTCTATTTAGCTTTTAGAGTAGTTTCTCTCTCTCATATACTTTGTTCTTAACTCTACTCTTAATTCCAGATTACCTTGGTAACAATTTCTTCTACTTTAATCTATGTTATTTATTTTAATTCTTTCATCATGTCTTATTTTATTGCTTTGATTAGTTTAGAGTTAATTATGCGTGAGTAGTTTCCTTTCTAGGGTTTGTGGGGATCCATAAATAATATGAAGGGGTAATTTATTGTTGTTAATTATCAATGCTAGATTAATTTCCTATTGATTGATTTAATGCTCTGTGACTAGATTATGCCTGATCTTTTATGCATGAGTTTGACAATATTGATTCGAGATTCGAGAGATGAGAATTGATGTTTAGGTTTAGTTTCAATAGGCAGGTTGATTTATAAATGGTTAATTCGAGATTCGAGAGATGAGCTTTAATACTGGTAAATTAATTGTGTGATTGTAATACGTAGCGAAAACCCTTTATGATCGGATTAATTTATGTATTGATGATTGATTATTATGTTTTACCCTGGAATGTTATTTATTGGTGAACCCATGCCCTAGGTCTTTTATTCATTGTTTTCTCCTTACTCTTAATTTTCGTAGCTTAGTTTCATTTGATTATAATATTTTGGTTACTTTATAATTTAGATTGCTTGAATTAATTAGGAATAGAAAGTCTCGTTTCCCTGTGGATTCGACCCTACTTCCTATCTATTTTAGTTAGTGGTTTTAGGAATTACTTTTGATTAGGTGATACGACTTTAACCTGTCAAACACAGACAGGGCTATCAGACTTTTGTTCTGGGATGGGTTGTGGCTGATGCGACTCATCGGAAGCGGGTTAAGTATAAAGCTCGTTGTCTGGCGATTTGATATGGTCTCATTCCCTTCTCCTTTTCTTCGCTTGGGGATTTAGAGAAAGAGGTTGTTGAGTTGCTAAAGCGGATTCAGAGGTTCTCGACGACGCAAGACATTGAGGCTCGTGCTGCAGATCATATATTCACTAGGTTAGGCTTTGCTATAGCCAAAGGAGTGGGGGCCTAGATTGTATCTCGGCTTCCCACTAATTTATTGTAGGTTGTATGACTTTTATTTTTGAGATATAATAATAATAATAATAATAATAATAATAATAATAATAATAATAATAATAATAATAATAATAATAATAATAATAATAATAATAATAATATCCACAAGATTTGAACAAGTAACCTCTAATTCAAGAACTAATTGTCTTACCACCAAACTATGTGATTTTTTATTCAATATTTGAATTCAAAATATTAATATGTAAAAAATGACAATATGAACAACAAGTTTAACTTCAAGAAAACTGAATCATAAATTGCAACATATATTAATGATCAATTTCATATAATAATAATAATGCATATATTAATCCGGCCCAAAAACTAGTTTATAATAAAAATGCCATGTATTTGGTACCTTTTAACTATATACTTTATATAAATCATATCATACACTCAGTTATACATATTTATTTAAGGATAAATTGTAATTAACCACCCCTCAAAACACCAAATTTTGATTTCACCATTTGTTATTTTTTTGGTTTTTTTAAATAATCACCCCTAATAAATTAAATAAAATTATTGATAGGATAAATGTCGTATCTTCTAATCAAAAGAGTTACCTAAGTCCTCTAACTAAAGCAGATAGGAAAGTAGGATCGAATCCACAGGGAAACAAGTCTTTCTATTCCTAATTAATTAAAATAATCTAGACTATCAAAGAAAAAAAAAAAGATTTGTATGAATACACTAAGGGTAAAATCAATAATAAAAATCCTAGGGTCATAGGTTCACCAACAATTAATACTCCGAGATAAAAACATAACAATCAATGATTAATATTGCAAACATAACAGGATTAACATGCTCTCGCAATTTATTAATCACACATATATCTAACAGGCTCTCGCAATTTACTAGATTTAAGTTTCTATTGAAAATAGCCATTAATATCAAATTAACATCTGCTTGATTCATCAATTCAATATTGCTATACTTTTACAATCAAATTACATCTGCTCGATTCATAATCCATTTGTTAATTATTAAAACAATTCAATAAGAAATTATCATGCAATATCAATAATAAAAAATAATAAATTATCCTTTCATTATTATTATGGATCCCCCAAGAACCCTAGAATTAAACTACTCACACATATTTAAATCTAAATTAATTAAGGAATATAGAGAAGAGATGATTAAAATCAAAACACAAATTAATAAAGCAATTAATATCAAGAAATAAATAAAGCGATAAAAAAGATGAGAAATAAAATTGAACGAAGGAAATATGAAATTGCATTAAAAGGGAAAAACTTGAGATCAACAATATAATAATCTCCAACTAAAAATCTCTCCAAAAGTTTAAGCATGAAAAAATTACTAATAGAAAACATAGTTAATAAAGCTTACAAAAAGTGCTTAAATACTAAACCTCAAAATTAATCCAAAAGAAAATCCTAAAAGCCCCTAGAAAAACACGCGCTCGATCGGGCGGCCTTGCCTTTTCTTCTCTCCACATTTCTGGGCACCCGCCCGATCGGGCCTGGTCTTTTTTTTTCCTTGGCCGAGTTATCTTTCTTGCAAATTTTTTGCTAGTCCCCAATCCAGCCACCACTAGCTAGTCCCTCCACAAAACGATGTCGATTTGTCATGTTTAGAAAGTTTTGACAATGAACTGATTTGAAAATGAACATTTACTAATTTAAAAACGACCATTTTCATATTTGGAAATGAACATATTGTATATATAATATTTTATTTTAAATGTTATTCATACAGATGGTATTGTCGAGAAATAAATTTTGATCAACTCATTAGCATCAGTTGTTTTGTTTTCAATAAGAATTAGTTAAATTTATTATTCCATAATATAATTATTTATAAAATGAAAAATTGACATATATCTACATGGAAAATTTAAGCTTTGTAGGCATTACATTTGTAAAATTCAAAGTGAATTATAGTTTGTCATATTGTATATATCTTCAACCTTAAATCCTCTTTTTGCTATACAATATTTGACGTATAAGGATTCAGCGTTGCCATGATTGTTGCAGGCTTCATAATAGTACAATTAGTAAATGTAATATTAGTGGTAATGAAAATAATATATATTATAAATGAACACACATAGTTTATGATCAATCATATTAAATTGATAATACATATGAAAAAAGAACTAACTGAACATACAACTTGAACATCATACATCATGAAAATGAACATTTCATTATTGAGAATGAACATCCTAAACAAGTGAATATAAATAAGAAAATTCAAAATGGAAGTGAACATTTATTAGAATAAACATCATATCAAATGAACATGAACAAGAAGTGTTATGAACATCCTATTGCATGAAAAGGAACATTTTTTGAGAAAAACATCCTATAAAATGTAAATTTAAATATGAAAATCACAATTAAAGTGAAAATTTATCATAATGAATATCCTACCAAATGAAAGTGAAAATTTAATTACTAAGCATGAATCTCCTATAACATGTAAATATAATTATGAAATTCAAAATGGAAGTGAACATTTATCATAATGAACATCATGTCATATGAAAATGAACAACCAATGTCATGAATTATGAACATATAACAATTGATATCGTGAATTGAGCATCCTTCAACAAAAAAAGTTAGGGTTTCAATTTTTTTTGGGATCAAACAAAATAATAAGTAATAGAGTACTTATAATTGTATACTTTTTTCACTTCTTGTCGTTTATTTAGGCACTTATGTTAAAATTTTTGCTCTAAACAAAATTTAGCACAATATTACAATTAATTTAACCAAAGTTGAATATGTATAAAATATCAAATAAATCAAGCAAGATTAAAATAAATTAACTAAAATTGCAAAGAGTTGGAAAAATAGTGGAATATATGATAAATTAAAATTTCTATGTACAATCTTGTTTTTAATTAAACAAATTTACTATGTAAAATTACCTTTTTTTAGAGGTTGTCTTTCAAATTCTTTGAGTGTACCTTGAATTCAATAATGGTGGTTTGAGAGAAAATAGAGAGAGAATGAGATTAGTTTTAGAGAGAGAAAATGGGCCTAACGATTCTGAAAAATTAAGAAAAAAAGAAGATGATTTTTTATTGTAAAATATGTATTTATATATATGGTTATTTCACATGATGACGTCACATAACTGTAGACACCCATTTATGTCTACCCAAAACCAAACGCAGTAATGAGTACCTTTCACGTCGAATCATAATCGAATGAGGTGAAAGTGTGGAAAGTCTAGTGTTGCGGATAGTTTTAAGTCTTTTCTTTCTCTCTGTTTTTAAAAATCCATTTTTAAAAAACAGCCAATCCAGTTTGATTTGGTCATTAGCAAGGGTCCAATAATGTGTAGTTGGGTCGGGTTCGAAAAGAGTTTTCCAACGATATATTATAAGCCCAATTCCGATGAATAATGAGGAAGTTATTACCAAATTACTAAACTGGGCCCGGTTTGATGTTTATATGCGACCCAATGATCTAGAGGAGGGCCTAATTTGGATTTATCATTCCTAATGCAATTAAAATTGATTTTAGTCTTCTAGATTCTTCTAGAAGGTTCTTTTCATTTCTAATTCAATTAGCATTGATAAATTGACTTTGGTTGACTTTTTGGAGTTTTAATCAGAATAAAAGAGTGTTTTTAAGGAAAATACGATTTTGCCCTTCTGTACGACTAAATTTTATCAAAATTAAGAAAACGCGTGAAATTAATGATTAGCACCTGGCGCTAGCCTTAGCGCTAATGTCCAGCGTCTGGCGCTAATCGTGTTTTATTCTCGTCGAAACTCTAATTTGTTTTTCTATCCGTTCGGCGAATTTTCTCTATAAATAGCGTCCTAAAACCTCCGTTTTAAATCATCAATTTCTATCAATTCTCATCAACAACAATTATTTTTCTTATTCTCTCTAGCTTTTAAGAATTCTTCTCTCTCTTTAGCTTTTCTCTACAAAATCCCGCATTCACAAGACCTACAAGCACCTAGCGTTATTCGAAGTTGTCTTCGCCCTAGACGTGAAAGGTTTTAATTTCTGAGGGTTTGGACCCAATTCTCTCTTTCAATTATTTAATTTAATTGTTTGATTTATTATCTTCCTTGAAGTTACTAACATGTGTATTTTGTTATTAGAAAGAGGTACGAGGCATTCAATTAAGTGCTTTAATTGATTTATTGATATTATGGTATAGAAATCATGCTTAGGTTGTTATTATGATTCCTATTGTCATGTTAGGGTGTTTTGATCTTCCTAGTATCATGTTTAGGGTAACAACTATAATTTCTAATATCAAATATGACAAGTGTGATTCCTGCGATGCTTCTTATTTTCTTCCTAATATTCATGTTAGTATCATGTTAGAGTTAAAGCTTTGATTTTTATTGCTTAGTGACATGCTAGAGTTTGTTATTAATCTTGTTAGTATCATGCCTAGGATCTTGCTATTATTATGCTTTAACATGAATATTATAATTGTTATGATGATGATTTATGATTATTATTTTTATGATTATAATTGTTATGATTATTATTATGTTGCTTGATTATATTATTGTTATTGCTTGATCACACCTTTTATGCGTGTTTAAAGGGAATTTGTAGTTGTAATCATGCTTAATAAGATAATTAATAATCTTGTTTAGGGTTAATATGATTATAATTCAAGTGATCGCCAATAATAGTTTATTTCACTAGTACAAAACTAACCTCAAGTAACACCCAAAAAGTGTTACAAAAAGTGGTAAAAGTGTTATTATAGACAATAGGTAACACTTTAGTGGGTGATACATCCGCCCTTGTTACCTAAGGTCTTATGTAACACTTTGGACAACATATGGTAACACTTTTCAAAGTGTTACTATATAACCTCTTATGTAACACTTTTTTATATCATTAGTATCATTTTTAAAGTGTTACTTTTTATTTCTTAAGTAACACTTACTTATTTTTAGTAACATTTTTCAAACATTATGTATCACTTTATCCAACATTATGTATCACTTTTGCAATCTAATGTAACACTTTGTTGATTATTAGGTAACATTTTTCAATCATCTTTTGACATATAGTAGCACTTTATTCGACATTATGTATCACTTTTTGCAAGCTAATGTAACACTTTATTCATTAATAGGTAACATTTGTTATTATTATTGTTATTATTACAACTACTACAAAAAAAAAAAAATCCAAGAAACACCAATAATTTGAATTGATAAAATTTAATAGTTTCTTACAAAAAATCCAATCAACACCAATTTTTTTTGTTTGGCTAAGTAATCTAATAAACAAAACAAAAAGAAAGTCATGAACTTCGATCTCTAGACTAGACCGCTAGCAGTAACAAAAGATTGCAGTAGCTAGCAGTAACAAAAGATTGCAGCGGACAGTAGTGAAAGCAGCGCGCATCAGCAGACCAGACATTATTCAGCATCAGCGCGCATCAGAAGAATGAGTTGGCAGAAATCTGAAACTTCAACAATAGTAGCTTGCTGTCTCCATAGGTATAGTGTAATGACAAGCCTGCAGTATGACCAAACATTATTCCTCTTCGATTGAAAAGATTAACAAGGCAAAAACCAGTAAAACAGATGGACTGCAGGTGATTAACAGTTGTTTTTGCAAAAGACATGGAGGCTTGTACATATCCATCAAAGTTTTTAAATGTGAGATTTCGAAATCCAGCTGAAGTCAAGGCTTGAGCAGACTTCTCACCGAATCTGTATGCAACTACTTCATCAGCTGGAAGAGCAAAATGGTGATGTTAGCAATGGTATGTAACTGTCAGCAATGTTAATAGTGCTTTATGCATCATTCGCTATGACTGCCCAAAATACTATTGAAGGATGAGGCAAATCGATGTTCATTACACACACGTTTCACCTCAAAGAAAATGCAACATCATACAAGAATTCTCATACTTGTCATGTGAAGTTTAGAATGATAAGGTTCAAGTGTATAGCCGAGTTATTAACATACTGTTTATATAATGCTTGTGTCTGAACTGAAGTATGAAGGAGAAAAGGTACAGAAGGACTTACATTTTCCATGACAGAGGAAAATTGGCAAGGACGCGGCCCTCTTGGAACAATGAACATCAATTGAGAAACAAAAACTTGTTTTTGATCAGAACAATGAAATAACATTAGTTGCATGCTCTATATATGGGTAAATAGAGTATCAGGAAATCTTTAGTATACCTTGCACCTAGAAGCCAACCACTAAGTCCAACTATTGCCCTCAAATTGATTGGATAGAAGTTTCCATTCGCGTATTTCCCCACAGCGAAGCAGGATGTTGAGTAGAGACCAACATCAGCACCCATACTAAATCCTCCAATACCAAGTTTAACTGTTTGAAAAAGCAATCAGTTTAACAGAAGGTGTAAAATGAAACTCACAAACATTTGTATTGTATTCTGGTTGGAATACACTAGTAAATAAAAATAATTAAGCTGTTATAAACTTATTGTTGTCATAAAGTTTTATCATATTATTGCTAAATATATTCTAGCTGTGCAAAGTTCAGACTGTTACCATCAGCAGGCTCTGTTGACAATAGATTTGCAATATGTAACGCCGAGGCATCCAATCCCTTAAGATCTTCTTGGCTATCCTCTGAAATCTCTGTTACATCAAACCCTATTATACAGAGAAGGAAACAATTGTGAATGCATATCAAAAGAAACGCAGAATTCTAATAATGGAATTACAAAGGATCAATTACATACGTAGTCACACTAGCACAATCAATTCCATCGGATAAGTTTCCGGTTCCGGTCCGGATCAGGTTTGTGCTAAACAGGTAGATCCTAATAACCCATATCAAATTGTTTTCAAGTTTGTATAGTTTTCTTCTATGCTGATTTTTTGGTCCTGTTGTATGGTAGTTTTTGTGCTAAAAAGGGAGATCCTAATAGCTGTTAACTAATTATAGTTTGGACAGCTGTAACAGATGCTAGTGCTAGATCATATCTTCTTTAGAACCCTATGCAGGTGAAACTGTTAGCATATCTCTCTCTTTCAGAATATATTGCTGTGATTTGAATAAATTATGTACGGTCTTCAATTACCAAGAAGTTGCTAAATTCTGATGTTGTATTATGTACTAGAGGTGAATCTATCTAACGACAATTCATGCTTGCTTCAAAGCTATTGGCTTATAAGGAGTTGGGTAGCTTGTTTCTGCTCAACGCATTTTGTAACACTCCTCCCAAGTCTCGAGCCACTTTTAATTGCTCCTAGCACTTATCCTCAAAAAAATTGTACAATGGGTCGATATTTATGTGAAAATTAGAATTGTATTCAATGTTTGAAGCATGTGTAAGCCTTTAGGACTGGGCTATGCTCGATTCATTACATTCTCGAGCAGGACTTTGTTAATTTGCAAGCCATTTAGGCTCATTCCTTATCATTGACAATTAATTGGAGCTTTTCTCTAGAATATGATTCTTTGTGGAATCAATTTTGTCTACATACATTAAATTTGCATATGATAAATAGATGAGTTACTAAAAATTTTGGATGTAGTACCTCAGAGGCTCAGACTGTAGATGGAATTTTGAGTTTGTTGTCTTAGTGGCTTCCTTTGAACAGATCAAAATCTTCTGAGATATTGATGTCTAAAATTTCAGATACCAACATTATCAGACTCTCACCTTAACTGGTGTGAAATTTCAGATACCAACATTATCAGACTCTCCAAATACTTCTGGACCTCATGGGCTTGTTATAACAACTGCTTTCATTACGAATCACCTATTTCACCAATTTTTATGGATTTTTGAGGAATGCCGGTGAATACCCAGAAATGATTGTTAGCATTTAGAGCTGACTAATTATACTAATCCCTTAACTAATGTTTAATTATTAGAGTTAGACCCTAAAACCAACACTCAATTCAATTACAAATTACCCAATTCATTAATTTAAATATCAGAGTAATTTACAAAACCCCCAAATAAGAAATCAAGTATAATTGTACCCCCAATTCAGATTAAATCATAAATTTAATTGCTAAACCCAATTATACATATTTTTACAATCACAAATTCACAATTCATTCATCACAATTATGTTTCTGAAATTCGAAGCTTACCTGTATAGTGAAGTGACGGTGTAGCGGTGCAGCGGAGATCGAGGTGTGGCGGTTGGCCGTGGATTGGTGCGTTCGGCGGAGGACTGGTGAGCGCGGCGGTGGAGCGATAATCAGTGCAGACTCCTTATGGGAGCACGGGTTGCGATAGGGGTAGGCTGCGGTAGGTGGGGGCTACATTGTCGCACCGGGAGGGAGAAGGGGATAGCGGTGGAGCACCGAGAGCGAAAAGCTCCATCAAGCTTGATGGAGAAACCGAGAAATACGAGGGAGGAAGAGAGTTGTGAGGCTATGACGATTTTCTTAAAAAAAAAAATTATATCAAATTTAATTTACAACCAAATTTTACCTAATATCAAAGTGCTATTACCACCAAGTGCTACCTAATATCAAAGTGTTACTGTAAAGTGTTACCTAATATTAAAGTGTTACAAAAAAGTTACCTAATTCAAGTATTCAATAATGTAACACCTCTTAGTGTTACCATAAAATGTTACTTTTTTTTAAAAGTGTTACTATGGAGTGTTACTTATGTTAAAAGTGTTACATTGAGTGTTACTTTCTAATAAAGTGTTACCTAAGTGTTACTTATTACTCTAATATTTTGCATTTCAAGAAGTGTTACCAATTACATGTTACATAAAGTCAATTATGTACTAGTGTTTGTGCATTAATACTCAACCAACATAGATAAACAGGTTTAGGGATAATCCTAATGATTGCATGTTAATCAGAAAGCGCACATGAATACGATCAGAATAAAGTAGAGGCCTATTATTAGGGCAGGTTCAATCTCTTTTAAGTTGGATTTGTACCTTCATCCCCGAACTACCAGTCATGGTTCAAGACCTATTAGAGTTGACGATCTCCTGGATCGTTAAGGGGTGTAACCTTAACCCTGTGAACGGTTTACAAGTTCCTAAAACTTGTTGGCGACTCTTTTGCTTTATCTACTTTCCCTTTGGACGCCACCGTACTTTAGTGTATGATCACAGTGGGGTTTAAGCTAGGGGTAATGCTTGAAATATTCCCTACAGTTTTTGGCGACTCTAATGGGGAGGATTTCTATTTTAATTCCTGAAATTTATTTCGGCAATGATTTAGAATGAGTGGATGAGACTCTAAAAGTTCTAAGTATTTCATGTGCGTAATTTTGATTAACATTATTTTCATATGCATAAAATAGATCTCATTGGAAAGACCATCCGTAAATGAGTTAAAAACATAGAATTTTTACACATAGGAAATTTGAGGAATATCTTTCACAACTAGAATCGAAATAATGCTGTGCGAAATTGGAAAATTTTATCGAGCACAGAAAGCTGCTGAGGCATGTAGGAACTAGCGTCAGGAAACAGAGTCTAGCGCCACTGATTTGACTTTAGCGCTTGGGTTTAAGTCAAATTGTTGGCGCCGGCCTCTGTTTGCTGGCGCCAAGTTCTTCCAATACCGAGCCAAAAATATGCGTTCTAATTTTGACCAGTTTTAGCACTGTTTGCTCGATCCTACTTCCTGATTGAGTTTTTTTTACTTTTCCGAAACCTATATGTGTTCTAAATCCGAGAATGTTGAATTCACCAAACCATGGAAGAGATTTTTTTCTAAATTCGCAGTGTCCCATCCACTCACGCCAACCCTTCATGGTTAGGCTTCCGCGCGGTGCATCCTGACAATTAACCATGGACCCTCTATGTGTTTTTCCTAACCGTTTGTTTGACTTGTGTTAAGACTAAATAAGCTGATTAATGACTAAAAGAACTTTTCCTAATTAATTAATTATTTGAGTAATTAAAGTTTAATAATTTAATCAGATTTGACTTAGTACGATTTTATGCATACCCTGTAGAGTAATAATACCGAAAGCAGTTCCAGATCGACGTTCCAGCAATGGCGCTGAGATTTAAACTGCAGCGCCACTCTGTGGAGCGTAGCGCCTAGCGACAGCGCTGTCGTTTGGCGCTACACTGTAAAGAGAGGCGCCAGTCTTGTCGTTTTGGTGACAGTGCGGTTTATTGCTTGAGTCATCACCTTGTGTCCATTTGAACAGTTTGCTAATCAATTCGGTTAATTTTTTACTGGTAATAATATCGTGTCAAGTCCTTAATCGAGTCTAGGCACTAAGTCCCATGGTCTTACACAAAAGTCAAAACATGTCACTTGCACTCACCATATAAAGCACACACTAATGCACACTTTGACCATATCTAAGAGAGTCTTGTATGCGCGTATTTTCTGTCATTTTTTTAAGGGGGTAAGTCGGATATTAATCCTCCAATTTAAACCACTTGATTGAACCCTATACTTGATTCCCAAAAATATACACCTTATTTTTGCCAAAAATATGCACCCTATTTTTTCTTTTTTCTTTTTCAAAACCCGTAAAGTCAAAGTCAATTTGAGTCAAGTCATTAAAACAAAAATGATTTAATTTACAGCACGTGGTCAAGAAAGGAAGGGCGCTTGATCAAAGACAATCTTTTTATTTAAGTTCAACTTTTCGACAAACCAATCGCTCGAAAAAGGAAAGCTAAGAAGATAATGGCAACTCAAGAGGAAGTTAATGAGCTCAAGAACCAATTGATTAGTGAAGCAACAACATCGATGATCTTGTGAACTCAAGAGGAAGAAGGCGTTGAAGGTTTTAACCCTCAAAATCGATGATCATGTGAAGCAACAACAGATGGACCTCATTCAAGAAAGTTTGAGCAAGTTGTCTAGTGAATATAAGTTTATGGAATTAGCTCACAAGGGGTCTCGGTGGACAAGGATGTTCTTCCGCAGAAGTTCAATGTCAACGACATCCCGAAATTCAAAGCGACCGACAACCCTTACTTTCACCTAAGAGCTTTCGAAACAATAATGAGCATTAAGGGTATTGACAAGAAGGTGTTTCCCTCTTTGTTTTCTCTATCTCTTGAAACTGTTTGCTAACATTTAAGTTGAAACTGACTATAGGGAACTTGAAATTCTCAAGCAGAAGGAGAATGAAGGTTTCACTTCTTTCTTCAACAAATGGAGAGAAACCTCTGCTAAGATGATTGAAGTACCAAGTGAGAAAGAATCTGTGAGGTTGTTCATCAAGAACCTTCAAGAGAAATACTCTAAACATCTCAAGTACCAAAATAATCTCCATACCTTCAAGGCCGTCTATGACATTGGAATTAATATTTAAGACGACCTGGCTAAGCTGAAAGCTGCTAACATTAACTCCAACAGTGGCTGGAAATGCAAGAAGAACGACAATCCTTCTTCTTCCAAAACTACCCACTCAAACAATGTTAGCACCTTTAATTTAAGTGAAGTCCTTACTATGAATAATCAAGGACAAAAGAAACCATTTAGGAGGAACTTTACTCCTATAGGTATGAGTTATGACACCGCATTTGACCGACTAAATGCAAAAGGTCTTATAACTCCTATTGGACCATTTGGGGACCCACCGGTCAAGAAGAGGATATCTAACTGGAACCCCAATGCACATTGCAAATATCACAAAGGTAGGGGCCATCTTACCGAACATTGTTGGAAGCTTAAGGAAGCTATCCAAGTTTTAATTGATAACAACAAACTGCCATTGCCTCCTACCAGTAAGAAGCCGAGCATTGACAATGCACCTCTCGCTCCTTCCTTGGCCATCTCTGATGAAGAAAACGAGGTTGATTCCTCATCTCTCATCAAACCTATTAAGGAAATTCATGCTATCGAAGAAGAGGAGGAGATATTTTTCGATGCCATGAATGACTTTCCTGAACCAACAAGCAAAGAAGATGTACGATTGCTTACATTGTCCATGTGGGAGGGATCAAGCTTGCTACGTGAAGCTCTCGAAGCGTGAAGAAACAATTAGAGGAGCTTCAGAAAAAGTGTGACAAGGTTCCACCCACGAAGAAGAAACCATTCTCTCTACAAGTAATTGACAGACCCAAGAAGAGTAATAAACTCTATACTTCAATTGGGATTACCTACGCTAAAATGTTCAAAATGCTCTCTGAGAGTGGCGAGATCAAACCTCTCGAACCAAGACCATTTGAATCGCTAAAGAGGACAGATAGGTTCCACTATCAATACCATCAATCAGGGGGTCACACTATTGCAAACTGTTTTAAATATAAAGATTTAATTCAGAAAATGATTGATGATAAAAAGCTAGTCCAAATCCCACAAGAGGAAGATGTTAGCATCAATGGGGTTTGGGACAACGACGATGAAGACGTCTATCTTAATGATATGGAAGAACCTCCACTTTTATTCATATACCCAATAAGCGATTTTTAGGATGAAGAAGACTCATCTATAGACGTCCTCACAAGGTCAGGAAGAATACAACCTCCCATTTCAACACAACCTATACCGACTACGCAACAAGTTCCCATACCCATCATAGAAGACAATAATATTGTCAAACAGTTCAAGAAAACCAAGGTTGAGATGAATGTATGGAAGCTTTTAGCAACATCTCAAGAACATAGGTTGGCAGTGATGAATGCCTTGGATAAGATAGGGATAGATTCTGACACCAATCCTGAGGGGTTGGCTACCTTCCTTACAAGTGATCTCCCTAGTCCTATCAATTTGATCACCTTTTCTGACAAGGATTTACCTCTAGAAGGTGACAAACATTATAAGGCACTAAACCTCACAATAGTTTGCAAAAGGATGAACGTCCCTATGACTCTTGTAGACAATGGATCGACAATTAATGTCTGTCCACTCAGAACTGCGAGGATGCTAGGCATAAGGGATGAAGACTTAACCCCGTCAACACAAGGAATAAGAGCTTATGACAACACTCGTCGTCAAGCTCTTGGCAAGATTACCATGAATATAACGGTGGGAGAAATAGAACATGCTACTACATTTCATGTAGTAGATATCAAAGCTTCATTCAATTTATTTTTGGGACGCCCTTGGATTCACGACTTAAAGGCCGTCCCTTCATCTATCCACCAACAGGTAAAGGCCATAGTTGGAGGAATCCCCATTACGATCGACGCTTCACCCATGAGAATTAAAGCTATAGAAAATCCAATAATTAATGTGGAGCACGATGAAGACGATGAAGATTTGTGGGGCTTTAATGAAGAGGTCTCCTTAATCAAGGAGGATGAAAGGACCCCTCTCTGTCACGACCCCCACTCCAATATGACAGTAAATGCTATTCTAAAGAAACAAGGGCATTTTCCTGGAATGACTCTAGGAAAGAAGAAAGGAATAGCAAAATCACTGGAATTACCTGACTTCCCTAAATTAGACACTTTCGGACTTGGTTTCGAACCGACTCGCGAAGATAACAAGCGAGCCCAGGAAAGGTCTAAGGCACGTAGGAACGCTCGTATAAAAAATAAAGCAATTCCAATGGATCAGTATCCTCTTACTCTCAATGGAAAATTCATAAAGGAAGGAGAGGACTATCCATGCTACGAATTCCCCGAACCTTTTGTTGTAAATGGCATAAGGTAACCGGGATTCGAAATTTTCCTAGATTGATGTTTTCTAGATGAAATCCCAACTCCTATCCACAAGGAGAAAGCACCCCCATGCTTTGACTTTAATGTCATGGGATTACTATTTGGGCGAGAAAAAGATGAGCCGAAGTACATAGAGGATAACTCTTCGCTCATCCAAACGGTACTACAAAGCGAAAGCTTTGACCCCTCAAAGCTCATCACTCCAGCAGAAGGATCACTACAAGGATGGCGCAAGATAGTCAAGGAGACTACTCCAAGTGGAAGGAGAATCTCCATAAAGACAGGGCAAGGACCGATGTTCGAAGAGTCATCTGAGTCAGAGTCAGAATCGGAGTCTTTTCCAGTAGATTCATCTAAGTCCTTACTTGTAACACCCTCTTCTTCTATCTCATCCCCTAGGATAGTTAGCAATCAAGTCCCTGAGGACATCTCTCTTTTTGATGTAATGACTTCTGAATTTAATAATATGTCTTCTTCCGCTTACTCCTCGTGCTTTTCTTTAACCCAAGATGACGAGCATTGCTTAACTAAAAATGAAAATGATAAAGAAATTATTAAAGCAATGGAAACGCTTGAAAAGAAAACACCGATAATCAAGGAAACTAAGACGATTGATATCTCAAATGATTCAACCATTAAAAGAGAAGTTAAAATCGGGCTAACACTTAATGAACAAGAAAGAACCGATTTAATCAATCTACTTAAAGAATTTATCGATGTATTTTCTTGGTCATATGAAGATATGCCAGGTATTAATAGAGAAATAGCTCAACACACTATACCGTTAATTCCAGGAATGAAACCTGTAAAACAAAAGTTGCGTCGAATGAAACCCGACGTAGCTCTTAAAATAAAAGGAGAAGTTCAAAAACAAATCACTACAGGTTTTATCAGGGTATCCAAATACCCCGAATGGGTGGCCAACGTCGTCCCAGTCCCGAAAAAGGATGGAAGGGTAAGAATGTGTGTCGACTATCGAGATCTAAATAAGGAAAGTCCAAATTACGACTTCCCTTTACCACACATCGATATTTTGGTAGATAATACAGCGAATCATGCACTTCTCTCGTTCATGGACGGATACGCGGGATAAAATCAAATTCTCATGGCAGAAGAAGACATGGAGAAAACAACCTTCATAACACCATGGCGTACTGTACGGAATAATTTCAAGAGTTAATCCCTAGCTCGAACCCCACTGTGATCATACACTAAAGTACGGTGGCGTCCAAAAGGGAAGAAGATAGAGCAAAAGAGTCGCCAAAAAGTTTTAGGAACTTGTAAACCGTTCACAAGGTGAAGGTTACACCCCTTAGCGATCCAAGAGATCGTTAACTCCATAAGGTCTAGAACCAAATAAGGGTTCGGGGATGAAGGTAAGAATCCAACCTAAAAGAGATTGAACCTGCTCTAATAATAGGCCTCTACTTTATTCAGATCGTATTCATGTGCGCTTTCTAATTAACATGCGATCAATAAGTTTTACCCTAAATCTGTTTATCTATGTTGGTTGAATTTTAATGCACAAATAAACTATTATTGGAGATCACTGGAATTATAATCAAATTAACCCTAAACAAGATTATTAAATATCTTATATAAGCGTGATTACAAATACCAATTCCCTTTAAACATGCATAAAAGGTGTGATCAAGCAATAACAATAAATATCATCAAGCAACATAATAATAAAATAATAATAATAAAATCATGATCATAAAATTATAACAATGAAATAATCATCATAAATTATAACAATCATATTAACCATAATAATAATCATGTTAATCATAATAATAATAATTATAAAATTATAATCATAATCAAAACAATTATAAAAATAATCATAAATCATGTTAAAGCATAATAAAAATAGCAAGATCCTAGGCATGATACTAAACAGATTAATAACAAACCCTATCATGTCACTAAGCAATAAAAATCAAAGTTTTAACCTTAACATGATACTAACAATCATAAATATTAGGAAGAACATAGGAAGCATCGTAACAATCATATTTAATATTAAAGTTACCCTAGACATGATACTAGGAATATCATAATAACAATATAAACATGATTTCTACATCTTAACACCAATAAAAATCGTTAAAGTACTTACTTTGATTCCTCGTACCTCTTTCTAATAACAAAATACACACGTTAGTAACTTCAAGGAAAATAATAAAATAAAACAATTAAATTAAATAATTGAAATAGAGAATTGGGACAAAACCCTCAGAAATTAAACCTTTCAAATCTAGGGAGAAGGCAACTTCGAACTTTTCTAGGTGTTTCTAGATCTTGCGAATGCGGAATTTTTTTAATGTGAAAAGCAATTTTTAGAAGAGAGAAAGATTGATGAATGATTATAGAAGAGAATGAGAGAGAAATGATGAATGAAAACTGATTGTAGGTGAATGAAAACGGAGTTTTAAATACGTTATTTATAGAGAAAATCAGCCAAAAAGATAAATTAACAGAACAGAGTCCTAGCGCAACTGAAACAGAGCTGGCGCCAACCCTGGCTAACTGGCGCCAGTCGCCAACACTAGCGCCGGGTGCCAATGGCTGGCGCCAGGCGCCAGGCCTAGCTCCAGGCGCCAATGCCTGAAGTCAGGTGCCATGCCTGTTTTTGACGCGTTTTCAAAAATCAGATAAGTTTGCCGTACTCGAGGATAAAATCGTATATTTTCCTCAAAAATGCTTTTTGATTTTAATTAAAACTCTAAAAACTCAACAAAAGTCAATTTCAATGCTAATTGAATTAGGAATGAAAAGAACCTTTTAGAAGGATCTAGAAGACCAAAGCCATTCCTAATTGCATTAGGAATGATAAATCATATTAGGCCCTCCTCTAGATCATTGGGCCGCACATAAGGCTCAAAACGGGCCCAGTTTAGTAAATTGGTCATAACTTCCTCAATATTCATCGGAATTGGGCTTATAATATATCGTTGGAAAGGTCCTAGCAAGCCTCATCCAACTACACTACTATTGAACCCATATAATGGACCAACCAAACTGGATTGGCTATTTTCTTAAAATAAGTTTTCAAAAAACAGAGAGAAGAGAAAAGAAAATTAAAACTATCCGCAACACTAAACTTTCCACACTTTCACTTCATTCGATTGTGATTCGACGCGAAAGGTACTCATCATCGGGTTTGGTTTTGGGGTGTCACAAATGGGTGTCTACAGAAGCCCCCACTTTGACTGAGTTTGGAGAAACGCGAGTTTCGAAAACAAAAGTCAAAGTATCGATAGGGACAGAGAATGATTCAGAACGTTCTGCGATCCTAAATCACTCTTGTAACGCCGATACCTGCAAACTAGTGTTAGTTAAACATATAAAAGAGTTAAGAAACGCATATCTTGCACTGTCGAGCACGCGTCTTTGAAAGTAACCGATTTGCTGCCGCTTCTGTTGTTTTGATGACCTCCTGCAAGCTAGAGAATGCCATCCCGCTTGAAAACCGCTACGCTTGTAATTACTTCCAATTTGGAAGATTGTTTCACCTAAAATGATCCTCCTCCGCAATGATAGTATTCCACGTCCAAGGGAATACTATCGAAGATTATTTCTCTCGAAACAATCCTCATCCGCATTGATAATATTTCACGTCCAAGGGAATACTATCGAAGATTATTTCCCTTGAAAAAATCTTTAGTTGTTTGTGACAATTCTCCACAAGCTAGGGAATGCCGTCGAAGATATCCTCGCTTGAAGTCATCCTCATTTGATGCGATAATTTTCCAAAGGAAATTACCGAAGATCTCCGCTTGTCGATCTTTAAAAACTCGCCTGAACTTTGCTTCCGCTATGCCTGTACGTCGGCGCTTCTGTTGCTTTGAACCTGTACGTCGGTGCCTTTTGCTGATAAACCAGTATGTCGGTGCCTTTTGCGAATGAACCAGTATGTCGGTGCCTTTTGTTAATGAGGCGCTTTAAACTAAGTGAGGCGATCTTTCATCAGGTCGATCACTTTATGCAATCAAGTCGATTACTAAAAATCATGTCAAATTGCTTAGAGGGGCTAACTGGCGTACCAAGGAACCCACAATATGTTGCAACAAGGTAGACCAACCTCACCGAGTGGCTGAGTGTCCTGGTGCTGCGAGGTTGTTTGAGCATGTCAGAGGGAACTAGTCCCCCTTGGTAATCTTGCACGATCCTTGGTCGATGCTGCGCAGAGGAGCTACTGGCGTTGTTAGCTCCAGTTCCTGTACCGGATGAGAATGTGGCGGTACAACTTTTCAGCTCTTATCTTTCGTTAAGTAGCCCCCAAGTAATGCCTCACAGACTTGGTTTTGCGATGCCGTTGAGTTCGTGCATACGGGTCAATTGAGGAGATGATTCCTCCGGCCGTGCTTTGTAAAGTGGTCGATTCCTCGCCACCAGACTTAAGTAAGCTTATTTATTTGCAAATTTTGTCCACATATATTATGAATGTTTATTGAATTATTTCTTTGTCTGCTCTCGCGCGGGGTGGTTTGTACCTGTGCTTTTTATTATTTGACTTTGTATAGAACTTTTCCTTTTAGTTAAAACTCATTTTTAGACATATTTTGTATATTTATGCTATTATGAGTTCATTTATGTTTGCTATTATTATGTGCATGTTTGTGTGTGGAAGAGAAGTGTGACAAACCATTTTGCGCAAAATTTCGTCATTTTTATTATTGATGGAGGGTATCCGACTCTCTCCCCCAAAAGAAAAAATGAAAAAAGGAAAAGACAAATAAAATGTTGGGTTTATAAAACCTTGGAGATTAATCTAAATAAAATCCATAAAAAGGAACAATATAACTAATATAATAGTTATATTAATTAAGAAAAGAATAAAACGATGTTTTTTAGAAAAAAAGATAAAAAAGCCGTAAAGTCATTAGCAGACTCGGATTAAGGTAAAAACGCAGTTTAAGAAAGCGCGGGTAACGTGGCAAATTGGCGCCAGCTGGCGCCACGAATCTTCCATAATTCCACGAATAAAATAATTCTTGACCTTAGAAAAATAATATCATGTCTCTAGTCACCAAAACTTTCACTCAATACACCCATGAATGGTGTCGATCTCTTGATGCTAGAGACAGAAAAGAATTAGATTTGTTTTACTTGGGGGGAATTTATGACATAAAAGGGGTATATCTTTACTTAGATTTCATTCATACCGCTCTAGAATATTGGAATGTTGATACTCATTGCTTTAGAATAGGGTATGATGAGATTATCCCTTTGCCAGAAGAATTTGGTGCTATTTTAGGCTTCCCTGCAATAGACCTCATAGTAATCCCTAGAGTAGATGCATATTATTATAAGGATTTTGAGCGCTTCTTTAATTTAAAAGAAAGGGATTTATCAAAAATAGTAGATGGCAACATAGTTAATTTGAAAGAATTTGCACGCCATTATTTTGATAAACCTCTTTCTGAATCTTTTCATATATATAGAAGAAGGGCTTTCTTATTTTGCATGCTTAATCAATTTTTTCTTAGTAGTGATAAAAATAATGAAGGTCAATCAATTATAACCACCGTACTAGAACAAATTGAATCAGGGAGAAATCTAATGCCATTGATAGTTGGAGAGACTATGATTAGTCTTGATGAATTGAAAAGGAACCCAAAAGCACC
This sequence comes from Chenopodium quinoa, assembly GCF_001683475.1. Lineage (NCBI taxonomy): Eukaryota > Viridiplantae > Streptophyta > Magnoliopsida > Caryophyllales > Amaranthaceae > Chenopodium > Chenopodium quinoa. Next base: position 11,247,691 of record NW_018743252.1, on the reverse strand, counting down.
TTTTCGCGGCTCTCCAGTTTTATTACAGGTAGAAAAATAATATTTTTAATTACAGAAATCAAAAAATATATTTTTGTATTGTAATAATAATTTATTTGCATTGCAATTTTTTTACAGATATGGCTAATGGAAAGGGTAGAATTAATTAGCCCCCCGGACAATATTGAGAAGTACACTCCCGATTGCTTCGTGAGGATGAAGAAACACTTCCCTAAAATTGGGCACCATGGGTGCAGAAAGGTCTTCGAATCTCGCAATTTTGCTATCAAGTGGGTCATCCCATGGTGGAAAATAGAAATGATGGTTGGTGTGAACAAGCAACCTTTCTGTCGTCTTCCAAGTTTATCTCGTATGACTTATTACTATCCCTGCAGGGTAAAAAGACAATACGACTTCTTCAGAATATTCCTTCCGGGGATCTTCGTCCTCCCTATGAGTACCCTGTCTCTCAGGAAGTAGAAGATTTGATGCTTATTGGAGTTCTAGACCTTTATGGGAAGTAATTACCCAAAAGGTTCCTCCTTCTTTGCCCAATGACGTGAAGAAGTGGTTACTGAAGAAACCTTTGAAGGATTCAAAGAAAGATCAGGGTAAAACTGATGTGAAGAGTCATCTAGGTGACAGGGTGATTCCTGCCAAGAAGCGCTTAGGTGCAAGAGTTGAATTCAAAACGCCTACAATGCCTAAGAAGAAAAGTACTATAAAAGATAAAGGAAAAAGGAAAGCTGCCACCACAGAGAAAAAAGCTTGGGTAGAAAAGAAGCATGGAGTCCTAGCTGAAGGGGAGACTATCTACTATAAGATTGAATGTAGGTCCTCTAAAGGATGCCTACTAGCTAAGGTTATGGATGACGAGGAGGAAGTAGACAAAAATTGGAAAAGGGCTAGGAAAGAAAAGAAAGATTAGGAGCATTACTTAACTTCAAATTATTAGACTTAGTTTATATTTTTCATTTAAAGTTTATTTCAGCTTTATTAAAATTCCATCAATAATGTAATTTTATTTTATTAATGAAATTTCAGCTTTTAATTAAATTATTTACTTTAAATTTATTTTATTAAAGCAATGAAAACCGAAAAAAAAATTAATTTTCAGAAATTCTTCGAGTACGGAAGTCGAAATTTTTCCGAAAAACACCGAAATTTGCCCAGAATTTATCTGCAAATTGGCACCGCTTATTTGCAATTGGCGCCTGCATGGAAATCTGGCGCCAGGCGCCAATTCCATCGGCTGGCGCTGATGGTTGTTGGCTGGCGCCAAATTATTCTCTACGACGCCGATATTTCGTCGATCTTCTGTCTAATTTTTAATTAACTCTGGGACGCGAGAAGGTCGAAAAATAAGGTGGCCGCACCCGTAAAGGGTTTCCTACGTATCCTTTCTTAAGGAATCAGGCCAAACGTAGCTCTCTTGAGTATCTTACTCAAGTAATTATGGGTAGTATTTTTTAAGTTGGTCAAGATTTGTCATGTTTGAGAACTCATTGCCATCCATATTAGTTAGTTTTTCTGCACCTCATGACAGGATTGTTTTGACAATGTAGGGTCCAGACCAATTAGGTCTAAATTTTCCCCTTGGATCTAAAACATTTTTCCTTAGTGCTTTTAACACCTAGTCTCCTACTTTGATGTTTCGTGTCTTGACCTTCTTATTTAAATGCCTAGCCATGCGAGTTTGATAACACTGAGTGTGATGTAGAGCTTCTAGTCGTTTCTCATTGAGTAGAATTAATTCTTCATATTTTGCCCTAATCCATTCAACTTCATCGAGTTTACTCTCTAACGCAATGCGTAGCGATGGTATTTCTAGTTCGACAGGTTGTACGACATCCATTCCATATACTAAGGAAAATGGCGTATTTCCTGTTGATGTGCGAATTGACGTGCGGTAACCCCACAATGCGAAGTGAAGCTTGTCAGGCCAATCCTTATAATTTTTCGTCATTTTTTCGATGATAGTCTTTAGATTTTTATTAGCTGCCTCGAATGCTCCATTTGCTTGAGGCCTATAAGGGGAAGAATGATGATGTTGAATGCCGTATTTTTGTAGCAATTCTTCACATTCAGCTTGAAAGTGAGTTCCATTGTCACTTATCATTTCATGTGGGACTCCGTATCGACAAATAATATTTCTCTCGATAAAGAGTGCTAAATGCTTTGCGGTGAGTTTAGCGTATGATTGCGCTTCGACCCACTTTGTGAAGTAATCAATCGCTACTAAGATATATTCGTGGCCTCCTATTCATGGGGGAGTGATTTTGCCGATGATGTCAATTCCCCATGTAGAGAATGGCCATGGCGATGTGTAGGTGTAGAGCAAGGATGGAGGAACATGTTGTAAATTGGCATAAATTTGGCACTTAGGGCATCTTTTTACATATTGATGGCAATCCTTATTCATTCTGGTCCAATAATATCCTTCTTGCATTATTTTCTGGACTAACATTTTACAGTTTATATGAGTGCCACAAATTCCTTCGTGGACTATCCTCATTGCTTTTTGTGCATCTTTCTTTCCTACACATAAGAGAGCTCGACCCTTAGGTACCTTTTTATGTAGCTCGTTGTCTATGAGTACATATTGGGAAGCTAAAACCACGGTTCTTCTTCTTCTTCTTCTTGGACTACTTTGTCGTCTTCTATAGCCTGGATGTATGCCGGTTTGTGCCTTTTTTCTATGATTAGAGGCATTTGCTCGATTTCCGTGGGAATCCTAACCATTGAGGCTAGTCTTGCCAAGGCATCAACAAATTGATTTTCTTCCATAGGGAGATATGTGTATTCTACCTTCTCTAACTGATCAGTAAGAGTTTCCAGATAGGTTTGGTAAGTGGCTAGACTTTCACTCCTTACTTTCCACCTTTTAGATATTTGGTTGATGATCAAAGAAGAGTCTCCGAATATCCTTAACTTTTTTACTCCCAATGCCAAAGCTGTTTAAAGGCCTACCACACATGTTTCATATTTAGCAGCATTATTGGTAACATCGAAATCAAGCTTTATGGAGATTGGAACATGCTCTTATTTAGGTGATACTAGTAACACTCCAACGCCACATCCCTTTTGGTTTGAGGCTCCGTCGAAGTATAAGGTCCAAGTATTGTCTTCAGTAACCATTAAGTCTTCATCTGGAAATTCATTATCTTGTAATGGCGTTGAGTCTTCTATTGGGAAGTCTGCTAGAAAGTCTGACACCAAGGATTCTTTGATAGCTTTTAGTGGCATGAACCTTACATCAAACTGGGCTAGATTGACTATCCATCTCGATATGCGTCCATTGAGTGTAGATTTCTCAAATAGATACTTGAGTGGATCTAATCGAGAGACTACGAAGACGGTATGTGCTAGCATGTAATGTATTAACTTGGTTGTGGCCCACACCAAGGCGAGGCACAACTTCTCGAGCGGTGTATAGCGTGCTTCGTATTTGAGCATCTTCTTGCTTAGGTAGTAGATTGCATTCTCTTTGCCTTCTACTTCTTGTGCTAGCATAGCTCCCATAGTCTTTTTGGTAACCGTCAAATATAACCTAAGAGGTATTCCGAGAAGTGTTGGTGCTAATACGGGAGGATTTGCGAGATAGGGTTTGATCTTTTCAAAGGATTTTTGACACCCGTCATCCCATATTACTGGTACATTCTTCTAAAGCTTTTTGAAGATTGGTTCACATATTGTCGTCAATTTTGATATGAACCTACTTATGTATTGCATCCGGCCAATAAATCCTCGAATCTGTTTCTCAGTCTTGGGCGGTGGCATTGACATGATTGCTTTGATCTTGGTTGGGTCTACCTCTATTCCTCTAGAGCTTATGACATAACCCAAAATCTTTCCTGAGGTTACTCCAAAAGCGCACTTAGATGGATTCAACCTCATATTGTATTTCCTTAGCCTTTCGAAAAATTTCCTTAAGGCTACTTGATGGCCTAGACGGTCTTTTGATTTTACAATCATGTCGTCGACATATACCTCGACTTCTTTATGCATCATGTCATGGAGTAAGGTAGTCGCTGCACGTTGGTAAGTAGCAACCGCGTTTTTCAACCCGAATGGCATTACCGTGTAGCAGTAAGTTCCCCATGGTGTTATAAAAGTTGTTTTCTCCATGTCTTCTTCTGCCATGAGAATCTGGTTGTAACCTGCGTACCCATCCATGAACGAGAGGAGCGCGTGATTTGTCGTGTTATCTACCAGAATATCGATGTGTGGCAAAGGGAAGTCGTCCTTTGGACTCTCCTTATTTAGATCTCGATAGTCGACACACATTCTTACCCTTCCGTCTTTCTTCGGAACTGGGACGACGTTGGCGGCCCATTCGGGGTATTTGGATACCTTGATGAAACCTGCAGTTATTTGTTTTTGAACTTCTTCTTTTATTTTAAGAGCTACGTCGGGTTTCATTCGACGTAACTTTTGTTTTACGGGTTTCATTCTTGGAATTAGTGGTATAGTGTGTTGAGCTATTAATGCTTGGCATATCTTCGTATGACCAAGCGAATACATCGATAAATTCTTTAAGTAAGTTATTTAAATCGGTTCTTTCTTGTTTATTCAGTGTTAATCCGATTTTAACTTCTCTTTTATGGGTTGAATCATTTGAGATATCAACCGTTTCAGTTTCTTCAATTACCGGTGTTTTCTTTTCGAGTGTTTCCATTGCTTTAATAATTTCTTTGTCTTTTTCATTGTTAGTTATGCAATGCTCGTCATCTTGGGTTAGAGAAGAACACGAGAAATAAGGAGAAGGAGAAATATTATTATACTCTGAGATCATTACATCAAAGAGTGATATTTCCTCAGGGACTTGATCACTAACTATTCTAGGAGAAGAAATAGGAGGGGAAGGTGCTACTACTAAAGACTTAGAAGACTCTAGGAGGAGAGACTCCGACTCAGACTCTGACTCAGACGACTCTTCAAACATCGGTCCTTGCCCTGTTGTGATGGATATCTTCCTTCCGCTTGGAGTAGTCACTCTGATAGTCTTGCGCCATCCTTGTAGCGATCCTTCAGCTGGAGTGATTAGCTTCGAGGGATCGAAGCTTTCGCTTTGTAGGAGTGTTTGAATGAGCGAGGAGTTATCTTCTCTGTAAGTTGGCTCATTCTTTTCTCGCCCAAATAGTAATCCCATAACGTTAAAGTCAAAGCATGGGGGTGCTTTCTCCTTGTGGACAGGAGTTGGGATTTCATCAGTGAAGTAGCAATCCAAGAAAATCTCGAATCCCGGTTGTCTTATGCCATTTACAACAAATGACTCGGGAAATTCATGGCATGGATAGTCCTCTCCTTCTTTTATAAACTAACCATTAAGTGTAAGAGGGTACTGATCCATTGGGATTGCTTTCTTTTGAGTGCGAGCATCACTACGTGCCTTTGGTTTTTCCTGGGCTCGCTTGAGATCTTTCCGAGTCGGTTCGAAACCAAGTCCGAAAGTGTCTAACTTAGGGAGGCCAAGTGACTCCAGCGGTTTTTCCATTCCTTTCTTCTTTCTTAGGGTCATCCCAGGAAAATGTCCTTATTTCTTCAGCATGGCATTTACAATCATGTTGGAATGGGGGTCGTGGAAAAGTGGGGTCCTTTCATCCTCCTAGATTAAGTAGACTTCTTCGTTAAAGCCCCATAAATCTTCATCATCCTCGTCGTGCTCCACATTAATGATTGGGTTCTCTATAGACTTGATCCTCATAGGTGAAGCATCGATGGTAATAGGAATTCCCCCAACTATAGCTTTTACTTGTTGGTGGAGATATGAGGGGATGCGCTTTAGGTCATGAAGCCAAGGGCGTCCCAACAGCAAATTGAACGAAGCTTTAATATCTACTACTTGGAAAGTAGTAGCGTGTTCTATTTCTCCTGCCGTTACATTCAGGGTAATTTTGCCAAGAGCTTGACGACGAGTGTTGTCATAGGACCTTATTCCTTGTGTAGACGGAGTTAAATCTTCGTCCCTTATTCCTAGCATCCTCGCAGTTTTAAGTGGACAGACGTTGATGGCCGATCCATTGTCCACAAGAGTCATAGGAACGTTCATCCTCTTGCAAACTACTGTGAGGTTTAATGCCTTGTAGTGTTTGTCACCTTCTGGGGGTAAATCCTTGTCAGAAAAGGTGATCAAATTAATTGGACTAGGAAGATCACTTTTAAGGAAGTTGGCTTATCCTTCAGGGGTAGTGTCAGAATCTATCCCAATTTTATCCAAGGCATTCATTATAGCCAACCTATGTTCTCGAGATGTTGCAAGAGTTTCCATACATTCATCTCAACTTTTGTCTTCTTAAACTGCTTAACAATATCATTGTCTTCAATGATAGGTATGGGAACTTTTTGTGTGGTTGGCATAGGTTGTGTTGAAACGAGAGGTTGCATTCTCCCGAATCTTGTGAGGACGTCTATCGATGAGTCTTCTTCAGCCCAAAAATCATCCGTGGCGTATGACACAGAAGGTGGAGATCCTATTATGTCTTTTAAGTAGACATCTTCTTCATCTCTGTCCCAAACTCCATTGATGGTTGCGTTGTCTTCTTGTTGCACTTGGACTAGTTTCTTTTCATCAATCATTTTCTGAACCAAATCCTTGAATTTGAAACAGTTTTCTATAGTGTGACCCCCTGATTGATGATACTGACAGTAATACCTATCTGTCCTTTTCAATGATTCGAATGGTTTTGGTTCGAGAGGTTTGATCTCGCCACTCTCGGAAAGCATTTCGAACATTTGTGCATATGGGATCCCAATTGGAGTGTAGATTCTATTACTCTTCTTGGGTTTTTTTCAGTGACTTGTAAAGGAAAACGCTTTGCCTCATAAGTCGTTCTCATGGGTGTGAATTCTCTCTTGGGTTCATCTTGCAAAAGTGGAACCTCGTCATGTTTCTCTTGGGGTTCCTTTATAGCCTTGAAAGTTTCATGTAGTAAATGCGATACCTCCATCATAGACAATGTGAGCAATTGTATATCTTCCTTACTTGCCGGTTCTGGAAGGTTATCTTTGACATCAAAGAAGGTTTCCTCCTTTTCTGTGGCATAGATTTCTTTGACAGGTTTAATGAGAGACGAGGGGTCAACCTCGTTTTCCTCATTAGAGATAGCCAAGGCATGAGCAAGAGGTGCATTATCAATGCTTGGATTTTTACTGGCAGGGGGCAACGACAGCTTGTTGTCGTAAATCAAGTCTTGGATAGCTTCCTTAAGCTTCCAACAGTTTTCGGTGAGATGGCCCCTACCTTGGTGGTACTTACAGTGTGCATTGGGGTTCCAATTAGCCGACCTCTTTTCGACTGGTGGGTTCCCAAATGGTCCAATAGGAGTTATAAGACCTTTTGCATTTCATCGATCAAATGCGGTGTTATAACTCATGCCAATAGGAGTAAAGTTTCTCCTAAATGGTTTCTTTTGTCCTTGATTATTCATAGCAAGGACTTCTCCTAAATTAAAAGTGCTAACATTGTTTGAGTGGGTGGTTTTGGAAGAAGAGGATTGTCGTTCTTCTATCCTTTCCAGCCGCTGTTAGAGTTATTGTTGGCAGCTTTTAACTTAGCCAGGTCGTCTTCAATGTTGATTCCAATGTCATAGACGGCCTTGAAGTTATGGAGATTATTTTGATACTTGAGATGCTTGGAATATTTTTCTTGAAGGTTCTTGATGAACAACCTTACATACTCTTTTTCACTTGGCACCTCAATCATCTTAGCCGAGGTTTCCCTGCATTTGTTAAAGAAAGAGGTGAAGCCTTTGTTCTCTTTTTGTTTGAGGATCTCAAGTTCCCTATGGTCAGTCTCAACCTGAATGTTTCACTTGTACCTATCAACGAAAGCGTTTACTATGGACTCTTAGGTAGAGGTCTTTTCTTTCTCGAGAGAAAAGAACCATTGTTGGCAAACGGTCTCGAGAGATAGTGAGAACAGAGAGGGGAAAACTTTCTTATCGATACGCTTAATACTCATTACTGTTTCGAATGCTCTTAAATGAAAATAAGGGTTATCAGTTGCTCTGAATTTTGGGATGTCGTTGGCATTGAACTTCTGCGGAAGAAGATCTTTGTCCACCGAGACCCCTTGTGATGTAAGCCCTTCAAACTTGTAGTCGCTAGATAGCTTGCTTAGACTCTCTTGCATGAGGTCCATCTGTTGTTGCTTCACGAGATCATCGATCTTGAGTGCTAGGAGCTTCAGTGTCTCAGTCACGGTAACCAGTTGGTTCCTAAGCTTGTTGACTTCTTCTTGTGTTGCCATTATAGTCTTAGCTTTCCTCTTACGAGCTATGGGTTTGTTGAAAAGTTGGACTTGTACGAAAAGGTTGTCTTTGATTAACCGTCCTTCCTTTCTTGACCACGCGCTGTAATTTAAACCATTTTGCGTTTTAATTACTTGACTCGAATCAACTTGACTTTACAGTTTATTTTAAAGAGGAAAAAATAAAAAATGGGTGCATATTTTTGGCAAAAATAATGTACATATTTTTAGGAAACTAAGTATAGTTTTTTTTTTTAAATTGGAGGATTAATATCCGACTTACCCCCCTAAAAAAAATGACGGAAAAAACGCGCACACAAGACCCTCTTAGACATGGTCAAAGTATGTGTATTGGTGTGTGCGTTGAGTGTAAGTGACATGCTTGGACTTTTGTGTAAGACCATGGGACTTAGTGCCTAAACTCGATTAACGACTCAACCAAGTACTATTAACAGTAAAACTTAACCGAATTAATTAGTAAATTGGTTAATTAGACACTAGGTGATTACTCGACCAATAATCCGAACTATCGGCCGAACAACAGAACTGGCGTCACACTGTGCAACTTGGCGTCAGACGACAGAGCTGTCGCCAGGCGCCACACTCCATAGTGTGGCACTACAGCTCAGACTTTGGCGCCAATATTGGAGCTTCAGTTTGGGACTGTTTTCGGTGTTATTAATCAACTAGGGTATGCCTAAAGTCGTACTAGGTCAATTCCGATTAAAATATTAGACTTTATTTACTCAAGTTAATTATTTAATTAATTAATTAGGCAAAGTTCCTTAAGTCATTAATTTATTTAATCTCAACACAAGTCAAACAAACGGTTAAGAGAAACATAGAATATATGCACAACAAATAAAGCACAATTAGTCAAGTAGGCACAATATGATGCAATGAGTTTGCAACCTAACCATGGCTCTAGTTCTCTAAAGTTCGGGATATGGTTTAGTCAAAGAGGGTCCATGGTTAATTGTCTGGATGCACCGCGCGGAAGCCTAACCGTGAAGGGTTGGCGCGAGTGGATGGGACACCGCGAGTTTTAGAAAAAAACTCGCTTCCATGGTTTGGTGAATTCAACATCTCGGATGTACCCTTTGTGGCACAGAGCGTTCAATCATATAGATGGAGCATGATTTCCCAGAGGGTTATATCCATATGTAAAACACATATGGGTTTCAGAAAAGTGAGAAAAAAATTCAATCAGGAAGTAGGATCGAGCAAACAATGCAAAAAACTGGTCAAAATTAGAACGCATATTTCTGGCTCGGTATTGGGGGAAATTGGCGCCAGCAAACAGAGACTGGCGCCAGTTTTTAACTGTAGCGCCTGGCACCAATGCTGGCGTCTGGTGCTACGGATAAAAGTCTGGCGCCAAGCTCTGGCCTCTGGCGCTACTTCCCACATGCCTCAGCAGCTGTCTGTGCTTGATAAAATTTTCCAGTTTCGTGCGGTGTTATTTAGGTCCTAGTTGTGAAAGATATTCCTCAAATTTCCTACGAGTAAAATCCTGTGTTTTTAACTCATTACGGATGGTCTTTCCAATGAGATCTTTTTTATGCATATGACAATAATGTTAATCAAAATTACGCACATGAAATACTTAGGACGTTTCAAGTCTCATCCACTCATTCTAAACTGTAGGGAATAATTTCAAGCGTTAATCCCTAGCTCGAACCACACTGTGATCATACACTAAAGTAAGGTGGCGTCCAAAAGGGAAGAAGATAGAGCAAAAGAGTCGCCAACAAGTTTTAGGAACTTGTAAACCATTCACAGGGTGAAGGTTACACCCCTTAACGATCCAAGAGATCGTCAACTCCATAAGGTCTAGAACCAAATAAGGGTTCGGGGATGAAGGTACAAATCCAACCTAAAAGAGATTGAACCTACCCTAATAATAGGCCTCTACTTTATTCAGATCGTATTCATGTGCGCTTTCTAATTAACATGCAATCAATAAGTTTAACCCTAAACCTGTTTATCTATGTTGGTTGAATTTTAATGCACAAATAAACTATTATTGGCGTGATAATCAAATTAACCCTAAACAAGATTATTAAATATCTTATATAAGCGTGATTACAAATACCAATTCCCTTTAAACATGCATAAAAGGTGTGATCAAGCAATAACAATAAATATCATCAAGCAACATAATAATAAAATAATAATAATAAAATCATGATCATAAAATTATAACAATGAAATAATCATCATAAATTATAACAATCATATTAACCATAATAATAATCATGTTAATCATAATAATAATAATTATAAAATTATAATCATAATCAAAACAATTATAAAAATAATCATAAATCATGTTAAAGCATAATAAAAATAGCAAGATCCTAGGCATGATACTAAAGAGATTAATAACAAACCTTAACATGTCACTAAGCAATAAAAATCAAAGCTTTAACCCTAACATGATACTAACAATCATAAATATTAGGAAGAACATATGAAGCATCGTAACAATCATATTTAATATCATAATAACAATATAAACATCATTTCTACATCATAACACCAATAAAAATCATTAAAGTACTTACTTTGATGCCTCGTACCTCTTTCTAATAACAAAATACACACGTTAGTAACTTCAAGGAAAATAATAAAACAAAACAATTAAATTAAATAATTGAAATAGAGATTTGGGACCAAACCCTCAGAAATTAAACCTTTCACGTCTAGGACGAAGGCAACTTCGAACTTGGCTAGGTGTTACTAGATCTTGCGAATGCGGAATTTTGTATGTGAAAAGCAATTTTTAGAAAAGAGAAAGATGGATGAATGATTATAGAAGAGAATGAGAGAGAATTGATGAATGAAAACTGATTGTAGGTGAATGAAAACGGAGTTTTTAATACGTTATTTATAGAGAAAATTAGCCAAAAAGATAAATTAACATAACAGAGTCCTGGCGCAACTGAAACAGAGCTGGCGCCAACCCTGGCTAACTGGCGCCAGGCGCCAGGCCTAGCTCCAGGCGCCAATGCCTGGAGTCAGGCGCCGACGCTTTTTTGGAAAATCAGATAAGTTTTCCATACTGGAGGATAAAATCGTATATTTTCCTCAAAAATGCTTTTTGATTTTAATTAAAACTCTGAAAAGTCAACAAAAGTCAATTTATCAATGCTAATTGAATTAGGAATGAAAAGAACCTTATAGAAGAATCTAGAAGACTTAAACCATTCCTAATTGCATTAGGAATGATAAATCATATTAGACCCTCCTCTAGATCATTGGGCCGCACATAAGGCTCAAAACGGGCCCAGTTTAGTAAATTGGCCATAACTTCCTCAATATTCATCGGAATTGGGCTTATAATATATCGTTGGAAAGGTTTGTCAAGCCTCATCCAACTACACTACTATTGGACCCATATCATGGACCAACCAAACTGGATTGGCTGTTTTCTTAAAATAAGTTTTCAAAAACAAAGAGAAGAGAAAAGAAAATTAAAACTATCCGTAACACTAAACTTTCCACACTTTCACTTCATTCGATTATGATTCGACGTGAAAGGTACTCATCACTGGGTTTGGTTTTGGGGAGACACAAATGGGTGTCTACAGGTACTTACCGCTACACGGTAATGCCATTCGAGTTGAAAAATGCGGGTGCTATACCAATAAGCAGCGACTGCCTTGCTGTAGACACCCAAATGTGTTTCCCCAAAACCAAACCCAATGATGAATATATTTCATGTCATTTGATTATCAAACAAAGCGAAAGTGTGAAAAGTCTAGTGATGAGAATGTTTTTATTAAAATATCTCTTCTTTCTGTTGTTGAAAATATTTCTTTTCTTACATTATTTATGAAAAACGTGCATTCCAGTTTAGTTTGGTCCATGATATAGGCCAATCATAGTGTATTTGGATAAGTCTTGAAAAGACCTTTCCAACGATATATTATAAGCCCAATTCCAATAAATAATGAGGAAGTTGTGGCCAGAATACTAAACTGGGCCCGATTTGGTTTTTATATGCGGCCCAATGATCTAGAGGAGGGACTATTATTAATTATCATTCCTAAAGCTATTAGGATTGATTTTAGTCTTCTAGAATATTCTAGAAAGTTCTCTTAAATCCTAATGGACTTAGGATTGATAATTATGTTTCAAAGAATTTGAAATTGAATAAAACTACTCCTTTTGAGAATCCTTGTTTTGTACGAAGTGGAATATATTCAGATTTTATTTTTGTTCCTCATAATATTTATCCAAATTTTATATGGTTGGATAGATCTTGAAATTATCTTTCCAATGATATATTATAATATTAAATCCGAGCTATAACGAAAAAGATATGAATGGAATACCAAACTCTATTCAAAGCTGACACCCTTCAACTATTTCGGCCATATATTTTTATCTAAAAGTGATTATAATCTGATTATAATTGTGTTGGAAAGTAGACTTCAAGAGATTTCCAACTACATATTATATGCCTTATTTAGACTTCTGGAGCAAAAGATATGATAAAAACAAAAAAACGCGTGAAACTGATTATTAGCGCCTGACGACAAGCACCAGCGTCTGGCGCTAATCGAGTTTTATTCTCATCGAAACTCTGATTTTTTTTTCTATCCATTTAGCTGATTTTCTCTATAAATAGCCTCCTAAAACCTCCGTTTTTAATCATCAATTAACATCAACTCTCTAGTCTTCTAATTCTCTTCTCTCTCTAAGCTAAAGCTTATTCTCTCTCTCTTTTTTAAACTAGCCTTTTGCATACAAAATTCCGCATTCACAAGATCTAGAAATACCTAGCCAATTTCGAAGTTGCCTTCGCCCTAGACGTGAAAGGTTTTAATTTCTGAGGGTTTGGTCCCAAATCTCTATTTCAATTATTTAATTTAATTGTTTATTATTTTCCTTGAACTTACTAACGTGTGTATTTTGTTATTAGAACGAGATACGAGGCATCCAAGTATGTACTTTAATCATGTCTAGGTTGTTATTTTGATTCCTAGTATCATGTTAGGATGTTTTTCTTAATTTGATGTTTAGAATGACAACAATAAGTTCCTAGTATCATGTTTATGGTAAAGAATAAGTTCCTTAAATCAAGTATGATTTCTATGATGCCTCTGATTGTCTTTCCTAATAGCATGTTAATATCATGTTAAGTTTAAAGCTTTGATTTTTATTGTTTAGTGGCATGCTAGGGTTTGTTATTAATCTTGTTAGCATCATGCTTGGGATCTTGCTATTATTTTGCTTTAACATGATTATTTTTATAATTGTTTTGATTATGATTATAATTATATTGTTATTGTTATTATTATTATTATGTTGCTTGATTTTATTTATTGTTATTGCTTGATCACACCTTTTATGCATGTTTAAACGGAATTGGTACTTGTAATCACGCTTATATAAGATAATTAATAATCTTGTTTAGGGTTAATTTGATTATAATTCAAGTGATCGCTAATAATAGTTTTATTTGTGCATTAATATTCAACCAACATAGATTAAACAGGTTTAGGGTAATCCTATTGGTTGCATATTAGTCAGAAAGCGCACATGAATACGAGCAGAATAAAGTAGAGGCTTATTATTAGGGCAGATTCATTTTCTTTTAGGTTGGATTTTTACCTTCATCCCCAAACTACCAGTCATGGTTCCGGACCTATTGGAGTTGACGATCTCCTGGATCGTTAAGGGGTGTAACCTTCACCCTGTGAACGGTTTACAAGTTCCTAAAACTTGTTGGCGACTCTTTTGCTTTATCTTCTTTCCTTTGGACGCCACCGTACTTTAGTGTATGATCACAGTGGGGTTCAAGCTAGGGGTAATGCTTGAAATATTCCCTACAGTTTTTGGCGACTCTACTAGGGAGGATTTCTATTTTATTTCCTGAAATTTATTTCGTCAATGATTTAGAATGAGTGGATGAGACTCGAAAAGTTCTAAGTATTTCATGTGCGTAATATAAATTAACGTTATTGTCATATGCATAAAAAAGATCTCATTGGAAAGACCATCCGTAATGAGTTAAAACAAAGGATTTTTACACGTAGGAAATTTGAGGAATATCTTTCACAACTAGGATCGAAATAATGTTGCGCGTAACTGGAAAATTTTATCGAGCACAGGATGCTGTTGAGGCATGTAGGAACTAGCATAAGAAAACAGAGTTTAGCTCCACTAATTTGACTCTGGCGCCAGGAGACAGTTTCTGTCGTCAGGCGCCAAAGCCAAATTGTTGGCGCCGGCCTCTGTTTGCTGGCGCCAAGTTCTTCCAATACCGAGCCTGAAATATGCGTTCTAATTTCGACCAGTTTTTAGCACTGTTTGCTCGATCCAACTTCCACATTGAGTTTTTCTTACTTTTCTTAAACCCATATGTGTTCTACATATGGACATAACCCTCTGGGAATTCATGCTCCATCTACCTGATTGAACTCTTTGTGCAACAAAGGGTACATCCGAGAATGTTGACTTTAGCAAACCATGGAAGCGAGTTTTTAACTCGCAGTGTCCCATCCACTCGCGCCAACCCTTCATGATTAGGCTTCTGCGTGGTGCATCCGGACAATTAACCATGAACCCTCTTTGACTAACCCATATCCCGAACTTTAGAGAACAAGAACCATGGTTAGGTTGCAAACTCATTGCATCATATTGTGCCTACTTGACTAATTGTGCATTATTTGTTGTGCATACTCTATGTGTTTTTTTCCTAGCCGTTTGTTTGACTTGTGTTAAGACTAAATAAACTAATTAATGACTAAAAGACTTTGCTTAATCAATTAATTAATTAATTTGAGCTAATGAATATGTCTAAAATCGAGTCATAGTCCCTTTAAGTCAACCCGGATTTTTATTCCCGCAAGCGTTAACTTATTTTGGTCATAGCTGGATTTCTAGGAATAAATACGAGTCGTAAAAACTATGGATCTGTATCCCCGAGTTTTATCTTTAAATTGGCGCTGGTTTCATCCCAATCAGAGTAATAGATCAAAAGTTATGACTAAAATACCACATCCTGTTTAGTTTAATGCATATGCATGAAGTCTTAACTTAGTCTTTACTTGAGTCTAGTCACATAGTCTAGCCACATGGTCATGACACAAGTCTTAACATGTCACCTACACTCACTAGTCTTAGCACACACTTTGTACATACTCTTTTCACATCATGACCATGTCTTAGGTTCATGCATAAGTCGTTCTTTCCGTCACTTGAGTTGGGGGTACATTATATTCCTAATTTTTCCATTTCTCTCCATCTACTCCATCTTTTCATTCTCTACATGCTTTCCCCATATCACAATATTCATTCTTCTTACCTTCTTCCATCCATTGCATGTTGGAGAGAAGGGCGATTAATCAAGGACAACACCTTTGTTCAAGTCTTACTTTTTGATAAACCGATTTGTCATAAGAGGGAAGCTAAAAAGATCATGGAAACTCAAGAAGAAGTCAACGAACTTAGGAATCAATTGACTACTGTGACTGAGGCATTAATGGCTTTAACCCTCAAAATCAATGACCCTATGAAGCAACAACAGATGGACCTTATGTAAGAAAGCTTGAGCAAACTATCTAGTGATTACAAGTTTCAGGGCATTAGTTCACAAGGGGTCTCGGTGGACAAGGAGCTTCTTCCGCAGAAGTTCAATGCCAACGACATCCCAAAATTCAAGGCAACAGATAACCCTTATCTTCACTTAAGAGCCTTTGAAACTATAATGAACATTAAGGGGATCGATAGGAAAGTCTTTCATTCCTTGTTTTATTTATATCTTGAAACCGTTTGTCAACAATAGTTCTTTTCCTTTGACAAAGAGAAAACCTCTTCTTGAGATTCCATAACAAATGCTTTCATAGATAGATATAAGTGCAACATCCAAGACGAAACAAACCACAGACAACTTGAGATGTTAAAACAAAAAGAAAACGAAGGGTTCACTTCTTTCTTCAACAAATGGAGGAAAACTTCTGTTAATATGGTCAAGGTGCCCACCGAAAAAGAATATGTGAGGATGTTTATCAAGAATCTCCAAGAGAAGTATTCGAAGCATTTAAAATATCAACATAATTTGAATACTTTCAAGGCTGTGTATAATATAGGCATTGACATTGAAGATGACCTTCTGAAAGATAATAGTGCGAGAGGAAAGAAGAACGACCATCCTTCTTCTTCCTCTCCCATTAATGAAGTACATGCTACGAACGCCTCTAAATCACGAATCCAAAGGTCAAAAAGAGTGTTCACTCCACTTGGTATGAGTTATGAGACGACTTTCGAAAAGCTACACCACAAAGGACTAATCATGCCCATAGGGCCTATCAAAGATCCAGTTCCAGAAGCCAGGCCACCTAAGTGGAATCCTAATAAACATTGCAAATATCACCAAGGAAAGGGTCACGATACTGAGGAGTGTTGGAAACTCAAAGAAGCTATTCAAGATCTGATCGATGACAATAAAACTTCCGAGATTTTAGCCATCGCAGAAGATCAAACATCCTTTGATCCTTCACTTCTTATCACACCTTTAGGTGAGCCTATAATCGAGATAGCTTATATATCCTCTCTTGATGAAGTGGCTATGATTGAGGAGGATGAAAGTATTTTCTTAGATAATACCAGGGAAAACTTGTCAAGTCTAAAAGAGGACGCTCGAAAACTGCAAGATGTCATTTCCATGCTCTTGAATATGGTAGAAGGACTAGCAAATCGGATGATGGTTATCGAGCAAAATTCTCACCAAAGATTTAACGAAGAACTTAATGCTCCTAAGCCACGGGCAAAACGGCCCATTGAAGAATACACACCGATAGGAATGACTTACAATGAAGCTTTTGACTGTCTTCACGATCAAGGACTCATTCACCCCATTGGTTCCAGTCAAGACCCTCCCCTTGAAAAACAGTATCCCAATTGGGACCCAAAATCTTATTGCTGATATCATAGAGGTCGTGGTCACACCACTGAGGTATGTCTTGCTCTCAAAGATCGTGTTCAAGACCTCATTAACTCTAATCTCCTTCATGTTCCTCCGCACGACAAGAAGGCCAAGGCTAGTAACAATAGCAGTAGTGGCTGGAAAGGAAAGAAGAATGACAATCCTTCTTCTTTCGAAAACGCCCACTCTAGTAACAATGTTAGTACCTTTGACCATAACAGTGTCTTAGCTATGGATAATCAAGGATATAAAAAGAAACCCAGGAGAGAGTTCACACCCATTGGAATGACCTATGATGCTACTTTTGATCGTCTCTATGATCGAGGATTAATCAAACCTATTGGCCCTATCGAGGATCCAACACCTGAAAAGCGATCTTCAAGATGGGATCCCAATTCCTATTGCAATTACCATCGAGGAAAAGATCATACCACTGATGAATGCTATAGGTTTCAAAATATTATTCAAGATCTCATAGGAGCAAACAAGATTCCAATTCCTCTAGCTAGCGAGAAGACTGGGTGATGATGAAGTAAACAACACAAGACGTGCAACAACAAGATTTCATGACCTTTTTTTTTTATTTCTTTTTCATTTTTTCCTTTCCCCAATAAGTCTAGCATAGACACCTTTCTTTTCCCTTAGATTAATTTTGTAGATTCTTTCTTTTTTCCCGTTTAATAAAATGAGCATTTATTTCCTTGCATATGATCATTGCATTGCATTGCATTCATATAAAAACAAATCTAAGCATAAGGTATACCAATGATTTGAGGCACCCCTTGTAGCCATATCATATCACCTTTCACCCTTTCAAATATATAATCCTTTCTTGATAAACCACTTTGAGCCTCGTCTAACAATATACCCTTCATTTTTCAACCCATATTTACCTAACTCTAGGATGGGATTGTGTGCAACTTATGCAATTTTCAATTTCCTAAAAAGCTTGAGTGACTTCAAAAGATTAAAATAGCAAAATAATAAGCAAAAATTAAATAAAAGTGTACAAAAGGGTAAGTGTTCCAATGTCTTTGATATGAACACGTCTCAGATTCCGTCTACTCTTATCGAGTGCTCGGTACCGTGCCTAAGAAACATGAATGCCAAGTGAGTGATAGACCGCATGATCTTGATTTCCCACACTTATTAAAATAAAATAAATAAAGCAAAAAAAAAAAGAGCTAAAAAAGAGTGAGAAACCTCAAGCATGAAAATACAAATATTCCAAAAGCAAAGTTTCACACCTTGAGGGCTTATCTAGGGTCTTGAGCCTTTTATCCCCTTCTTCTTCAACCTTTAGCCTAACCACGTTACAACCCTTAAAAAGACCTTTTTAGGTATTGTAGGGAATATTTCAAGTGTTAATCCCCTAGCTTGAACCCCACTGTGATCATACACTAAAGTACAGTGGCGTCCAAAGGGAAAGAAGATAGAGCAAAAGAGTCGCCAACAAGTTTTTTAGGAACTTATAAACCGTTTACGAGGTGAAGGTTACACCCCTTAACAATCCAAGAGATCGTCAACTCCAATAGGTCTTGAACCAAATAGGGTTCGGGGATGAAGGTACAAATCCAACCTAAAAGAGATTGAACATGCCCTAACAATAGACCTCTACTTTATTCTGGTCGTATTCATGTGCCCTTTTTGACTAACATACAAGCAATAGGATTAACCCTAAACATGTTTATCTATGTTGGTTGAATATTAGTGCACATATAAAACTATTATTGGCGATCACTTGAATTATAATCAAAATAACCCTGACAAGATTATTAATTATCTTATTAAGCGTGATTACAAGTACAAATTTCCTTTAAACATGCATAAAAGGCGTGATCAAGCAATAACAATAAACATCAAGCAACATAATAATAATCATAATGATCATAATAATCATGAAGCATAAAATTATAATCATAATTAAAATAATCATGTTAAAGCATAATAGCAAGATCCTAGGCATGATACTAACAAGATTAACAACAAAGCCTAGCATGTCATTAAACATTAAAAATCAAAGATCATATATTTATCCCTAACATGATACTAACAATCATAAATATTAGGAAAGAAAATAGGAAGCATCGTACTTTTAATCATACTTGATATTAAATTTACCCTAGACATGATACTAGGAATTATAATAACAACCTAAGCATGAACTCTATATCATAACATTAATTAAACCATTAAAGTACTTACTTTGATACCTCATACCTCTTTCTAATAACAAAATACACACGTTAGTAACTTCAAGGAAAATAATAAACAAACAATTAAATTAAATAATTGAAAGAGAGATTTGGGACCAAACCCTTAGAAATTAAACCTTTCACGTCTAGGGCGAAGGCAATTTCGAATATGGCTAGGTGTATCTAAGTCAAATGAATGCGGAATTTTGTATTTGAGAAAAGGCTAGTTTAGAAAAGGGAGAGAGAGTAATAAAGAGATTCTTGATGAGAGTTGGTGAAAATTGAGAGAATCGGTGATTGTAGGTGATTGTGGATGAATGTTGATGATTATTGATGAATGAAAACGGAGTTTTTACGACGTTATTTATAAAGAAAATCAGCCAAAAAGATAAAATATCAAAACAGAGTTCTGGCGCAGATAAAGTCTGATTAGCGCCAACGCTGGCTATTGGCGCCATACGCCAACATTAGCACCAGGCGCCAATGCTAGCGCCAGGCGCTACAGCTGGCGTTTGGTGCTAATCTGGAAATTCACGCGTTTTATTAAAATCAGATAAAAATTGTCGTACAGGAGGATAAAATTGTATTTTTCCTCAAAAATGCTCTTTGATTTTAATTAAAACTCTGAAAAAGTCAAAAGTCAATTTATCAATGTTAATTGAATTAGGAATGAAAAGAACCTTCTAGAAGAATCTAGAAGACTAAAGCCATTCCTAATTGTATTAGGAATGATAAATCTATATTAGGCCCTCCTCTAGATCATTGGGCCGCATATAAGGCTCAAACCGGGCCCAGTTCAGTAATTTGGCCATAACTTCCTCGATATTCATTGGAATTGGGCTTATAATATATCGTTGGAAAGCTCTAGTCAAGCCCTATCCAGCTACACTACTATTGGACCCATATCATGGACCAACTAAACTGGATTGACTGTTTTTCTTAAAATAAGTTTTTAAAAAACAGAGGGAAGAGAAAAGAAATTAAAACTATTCGCAACACTAAACTTTCCACACTTTCACTTCATTCGATTATGATTCGACGTGAAAGGTACTCATCACAGGGTTTGGTTTTGGGGAGACACAAATGGGTGTCTACAGAAGCCCCCACTTTGACTGAGTTTGGAGAAACGCAAGTTTCGAAAACGAAAGTCAAAGTATCGATAGGGATGAAGAATGTTTCAGAACGTTCTGCGATCCTAAATCACTCTTGTAACGCCGATACCATCAAACTAGCATTAGTTAAACAGATAAGAGAGTTAAGAAACGCGTATCTTGCACCGCCGAGCACACGTCTCTGAAAGTAATCGATTTGCTGCCGCATTGTCGTTGTTTTGATGACCTCCTGCCAAGAGAATTCCATCCCGCTTGAAAACCGCTACGCTTGTAATTTCTTCCGATATAGAATATTGCTTCGCTTGAAATGATCCTCTTCCGCTTTGTGACCATATTCTATGATCGAAGACAACTTCGCTTGAAATCACCTTCAGTTGCTTTTTGACAGTTTCCACAATCTAGGGAACGTCATCCTGCTGTTTTGATGTTCACTAGTCTCTGAACAAAGAGCTTCTTTTTTTGGATATGTTTACGCGCCTCTAAACAAAGAGCTTCTTCTTTTTTTAATAATATGTCCATGCGTCTCTGAACAAAGAGCTTTGAAGGATTTTCCACGCGTCTCTGAACAATAGAGCTTGAAAGAATTGTCCACGCGTCTCTGAACAAAAGAGCTTGAAAGAAATGTCCACGCGTCTCTGAACAAAAGAGCTTCAGATGATATGTCCACGCGTCTCTAAACAAAAGAGCTTCGATGATATGCCCACGCGTCTCTAGAGCAAAAGAGCTTGATGGAAATGTTCACGCGTCTCTGAACAAAAGAACTTGAAAATAGGATGCCCACGCGTCTCTGAGCAAAAGAGCTTGAATGATATGTCCACGCGTCTCTGAACAATAGAGCTTCGATGCTTGAATGTTTGTTGCGATAATATTCCGAAGAAAAATTTTCGAAGACCAACGTTTGCCGATCTCTAAAGCTCGCTGGTGTGCCTCAGTCGTATGCAACCAAAAATATCACAACTAAGCTAACTGCAAATAAACGTAGTTAGGGAAGTCGAGTTCGAATCCACAGGGAAAAAGGGACTAATAACTGGAAACCTAAGTGGAAATACTCTAGGACGGTAGTAACCTAAGTAACGAGGGGGGTTTTCACGAGCAATGATGATAAATGAACTAAGTAAGAACAACGAACGTAATGAATAGGTAATCAATGAGAAGAACGGTCTTGGTTATGCGAAATCCACTAATGAACATACAAATTGATCATAGAAGTCTCCTCAATCAAGCTCTATTGAACACCTTGTTGTAGAATTCCTAGATTCTAAATTCTCATAAATAGTTAGAAATAGCAAAGCGCTCCTTTCTAACCCTTTCCAATGCACAATTCAAGACAAGCGCTCTAAATTATCCACAAGAAGAAAATAAACGGAGAAATCAACAAGGATTGAATAAATTAACACAAGCGGTCTAATTTCTTCAATAATATTATTCCCTCTTCAAGTTATCAACCAAAAGCATGCATCAATAACCTAAAGTTGCTACTTTGGAAAGATTAATTAGATGCAAGCGAATCCAATAATTCTAACCTAGCAATTGATTAAAGCAAATCATGAAATTAATTCAAGGAACAATATATATTCAATAGATATTAAGAGAAGAAAGATCTCACAATTCGTAGCTAAAAGCTTCAATCTTTAACCAAGAATCCGGAAGATTAAGCTTCCATGGATTCTAATTCCAAAACAAAGAATTCTGAAAATTCCAAGAAAACCCTAGAAAGCTTTTTTTTCTCAAAACTTAATTCTCCTTTTCTTTCTCTTCTAAACTTAATTAAAACTAAGCTATTTATATGTTTCTATATTTTAATAACAGAACACAATAATAATAATAAAATAATATCCAAAACACGAGCCAAAACAAAGCCAAATTGCTGAAAATTAACCAAAACAGCCCGAATTTCTGCCAGAGCCGCTGCCAGCTGCTCTGGACCCGCTGGCAGCTGCTCTGGCAGCCCCTCACTCTGGTATACCCGCTGCCAGCGGCTCTGGCCAGCTGCCAGCGGCCCTGGCAGCGGTTCCTGCTGTTTTCGCCTTCTTTCCTTGCTTCTTCTTCTTGCTTTGCTTCACCTTTTCCTCAAGCTTTCTTCCTTGCTCTTCCATGCTCCATCACAACTCTCAAATCACGAGCCAAGGTCCATCCTTCTTACATAACTCTTCATTGGTTCCCGAGCTCACTCACTCACTTATACTCATAAATCCCGCCTTTTGCACATAAGTGAGATCACAGCCCAAAACTCACAAAAGCTAACAAAAGTACATATAAAGCATCAAAACACACCCTAAAATGCTTCTCTCAACCCATGATAAGAAGGCTTATCAAATTCCCCCATGCTTGAACCTTTACTCGCCCTCGAGTAAACTTAGAGAATAAAACACATCCTCCTCACTAAGGTTCAAAACAGAAGATGGTGGAATCAAACTAGCTCTATGCACTCAAACTCAACAAAACATCCTAGTACTTATCAACCAATCACAATCACACTCCCCCATACTTCACACTTTGAATCTCCCTTTTTTCTTATTTATCAATTCATCCCCAAAATCAACTTGGAACGATAAACGCATAGCCATGAGTATGAATATTCTCAACCTCCTAAAGAAATGAAATTTTTGATAAAATTGGGCAAACAAAAACTCAACTTAACCAAAAATCTCATAAAAACACTTCCACATTCAAGAGTGAAAACAAACAACTCATGCTCTCAAATTCCTAAGATGATCAACAAATTCCCCCAAAATCTCAACTATCTCCCAAAATCACCAAGATGAAACCTACCCCGACACCTCCTTATATCTCCTCCCCTTATGACACCGACTCCGGCAAATAGATGCGAAATTTCCTTGAAAAATCAAATTCATGAACATTTCTCTCTTTTTTCTCTCATTTTGCCTAGGAGCCCTTTCGGGTTTTCATCCTAGCCTCTCATCTTTTTCCAAATCTCACTTTCTCACCCACTCATTAGCCACTTTTTTGCTTAGGTCGCCCTTTCGGGTTTTCAACCTAACCGGGCCCCCATTTTTGCCTAAGCCGCCTTTTCAGGTTTTCGACTTAGCGGGTTTCTTTTTCTTTTTTCTTTCTTTCTTTTTTTTCTTTTCATTTTTCATTTTTTTTCATTTTGCATTTTTTTTTTCATTGAAACACAATTGAAATAGCTATACAAAACCATCAAATTAAGATAACTATACAATTTGTAATGATATGCAAGAATTGCTTCCCCCCCCTACTTGAATGAAACATTGTCCTCAATGCAAGAACAACAACAATTAAAACAAAAGTATGGGAAAGGAAGAAGGATGCAAAACCTCAAGGAGAAGGACCTCCGGAGCCGGAAGATTAGGCATTATCAAGGATTTCAAAAATTTCGAGAAGAAAAAATGAACTATGGGGACCCCAAGTGTTGCCCATGGGAAGATCATTCCAACCAAAAGCATTTTTAATTACCGCATAAGGCATGATATAGTTCTTATTGTTAAAATTGAAAGAAATTCTTGACATCCCTTAGTCAAAGTGGAAAGGAATTCATGTATACCTCACATAAGTAGGTGCGCTCGTGCTCCATCACCTCCTCCAAACCAACCTCTTGCAATGCCTCCAAATCGAAGAACTTTGTGCATTGCACTATACTCTTGGGTTGTTGGAGTTCAAATAGCTTGCTCCTTTGTAGTGAGCCTAATTCCCATGAAGTCACTTGCTTGGGGAAAAGAGGGTGATTCACCCTCTTTTGAAGTATCACCTTGTTGTCTCTTCCCATTGCTTAAGAATGAATTGCACAACTCACACTTTATTCTTCAAAGCACAATGAACACACCACCAAACCTCCAAACACCAAGGTTCTCACAATTCCTCAAATGCCAAGTGTGAAATTGAGAAATTGAAACAATTTTAGGTTGAATTGTCTTTGAAAGTGAGGGAAAGGGATTGTGTGTAGGAAAGATTGGGTTAGGGTTTGGGAGTATGAGTGTGGGATTGCTAAGAGAAAGAGAAGAAGGATGAATTGGATTTTAGAAATCAAGAAATGGGTCAAAAAGGGTGAAAAATTCAGGAAAGGCTGGAAAGGCCGCTGGTAGCGGCTTGGGACCCGCTGCCAGCGGCTAAAGCAGAGCTTTTGGATCTTCTTTGCTGGAAGACCCGCTGGCAGCGGCTATACTGCGTAAATTTTTTTTTTTTTTTTTTTTTTTTGTTTTTTTTTTTTAGAAAAAATAAACGTGGAGGGGGGGTACCCGCTGGCAGCGGCTTTTGAGCAGCTACCAGCGGCTGGGACAGCAAAAGGGGAGGTTGGGCTGCTGGAAGACCCGCTGGTAGCGGCTGCAGAGCAGCTGCCAGCGACTACTGCAGGGATAGCCCCCCTTTGGCCTGTTTTGCTCTGTTTTTGCTGCTCTTCGCGCATAACAAATACTCCCAAGGCATCCACCTACACAAACACAATAAAAATACTCTTCACATCACAAGAAAAATAAAAAACTAAACTACAAGAAGAAATGGGGAAGATTTTCGATCGGGTTGCCTCCCGATTAGCGCCTTTGTTTTACGTCGTTGGCTCGACGCGGCTCATCCCACTTCGCTACTCCATTGATGGCTCGTAGAGATCGATGCACTCCACGTTCTCGGTTTTGAAACCCTCGAAGTAGGGTTTGAGCCTTTGGCCATTGACTTTGAAAATCTTATCGGTCTCGAGGCTTTGAATTTCAACTGCTCCATGCGGATATACATTCACCACTTGAAAAGGGCCCTCCCAACGGGACCGAAGTTTTCCCGGAAATAATCTAAGTCGGGATTGATATAGGAGTACTTTTTCACCGACTTTAACCTTCTTCCTAGCAATCATCTTGTCATGCCACAACCTATTCTTTGCTTTGTGGTATAAATGGGACAATTTCTTGCCCGGAATTGCAGACGGGCCGATTGTTGAACCTGGTGGTATAGGTGGAAGCTTGGAATGTTCATTCAATTCCCCCACCTTCACCTGCACATTAGTAGGCATAGAGAAATCCAAGAAATCACCAGATACAACATTAGTTATAGGTGTGAGGAACTCATCCCCACGATGATTGTTAGGAACATCATGCACCATTGGATCGACAACATTAAGAGAACATAAAGAATGAGTGTTGACAGGATACTTTATGGAATCGTAAATGTTATACCCAATTGCTTTCCCATCAACCTCCATAGTCAAGGAACCGGTAGACACATCGATTTTTGTTTTAGCAGTCTTCAAGAAAGGTCTTCCTAACAAGATGGGGACTACTTGTTTGTCATGTTCCATGTCAAGCACATAAAAGTCAGCAGGAAAAATCAAACCATCAACCTTAACCAACACATCTTCCACCACCCCCTTAGGATACACATTAGACCTATCCGCTAACTGAATCACTACCCCAGTTCCATGTAAAGGTCCAAGTTTTAAAGATTTAAACAGGGAATATGGAATAACATTAATTGATGCACCCAAATCCAACATAGCTCTATGAAAAGTGGTGTCCCCTATTGTAACTGGAACAGTAAACATACCAGGATCACTACATTTTTCAGGAAGTTTCTTTTGGAAAACTGCAGAAACATGAGCACTCACTTTCACTTTTTCCTTCCCTCCTAACCTGTGCTTCCTCTTTATAGTACACAGTTCTTTCAAAAATTTAGCAAATCGAGGAACACTTTTTATTAAATTCAAAAGGGGAATGTTTACCTCACACTTGCTGAATGTTTCATAGATGTCTTTGTCTTTCTCATACCTCTTTGTTTCTTTCAAAGCTTCAGGAAAAGGTGGTGTGGGTTCATAAGATGGAAAAGTGGGAGGATTTGCTACAGCTTCATGTTCCACTTCCTTCTCCTCAGCTCCAATCAACTCTTCAGCCCTCTTAGTTGCAATTTCAGTCTCTTTCAGCTCCTTGCCATTTCTCAATGTAATAGCGTTGGCTTGTTGCTTAGGATTCAACTCCGTTTGAGATGGAAGTTTTCCCGAATCCTTAGCTTCAAGTCTGCTCACTGCAGTTGAAATTTGACTCACTTGACTTTCCAAATTCTGAATACTGGATTTGGTCTCTTGCTGGAATTGCACCATGTTTTGCTGCATAGTAGAAACATTAGAAGTTAGTGATCTAATCATTTCATCAGTTGACATATCATTCGAATTTGAGCTTTGGCCTTGAGGTTTGGCCAATGGTGCCCTATATTGCTGATATTGCTGCTGGCCTTGAGCATTTTGCTGTTGTTGTTGGTTCCCCTGGGAATTCCCATATCTCAAATTTGGATGATCCCTCCATCCTGGATTGTATGTATTCGAATATGGATCATATCTTCTCTGAGGACCTTGCCCTTGGAAACCCATTGCATTGGCCTGCTCATTCTGTTCCTCTTGTAATTGAGGACATGCATCAGTGGGATGTCCTGTGGAGGTGCATAAACCACAAGCATTCAGTTGCTGTGGATTCCTTGAGTTCACCATGAACTCACGCATCATAGAAGTCAAATCAGCTACTTGACTCTCTAACTCAGTTGTATTTGAATTTGCTGCATTCACCCGGCGCGTGGGAGTTCTCTGACTGAACTGCCTAGAATTCTCTGCTAGCTCTGCAATCAGCCTAGTTGCATCTCCTGGAGTCTTATTCACTAGCCCTCCACCACTTGCTGCATTCACCATCCTCAGATCATCATCTGTTAGACCTCCATAGAAGTATAGGATGAGGTCTTGATCGGAATACCCATGGTACGGACAACTAGCACACAATCTCTTGAATCTCTCCCAATACTCATACAAGGACTCATCTTCCTTTTGATCCACATTGCTGATAGCTTTCTTAAGGCTTGCAGAAATAGTGGCTGGGTAATACTTCTCTAAGAAACACTTCTTCAAACCTGCCCAATTTGTTATGCTCCCTGGGGGAAGATAGTAAAACCAATCCTTCGCTGCATCTTTGAGAGAAAAAGGAAATGCTCTCAACTGAATTTGCTCATCAGTCATCCCAATCGGTTTCATGCTAGTACATACCACATGAAATTCTGCCAGATGTTTATTTGGATCTTCACCCTTCATGCCATGGAATGCCGGCAATAGATGAATTAGACCAGATTTGATCTCAACATTAGCACCTTCCTCCAACTGCTGATATGCGATGCACAACGGCTGTTGGTTCAAGTTAGGAGCTGTTAGCTCTCTCAGTGTTCGATTTTCTGCCATCACTTCCTCTTCTTGAATGTTGAAGATGTATGTTGATTCACTGGGGTTTGTTCTTGCCTCTCTTCGCAACCTGGAAATATTTCTTTCAATTTCTGGATCAAACTGCAAAACTTCTTTGTTAGCAGAACGGGTACTTATCATACCCTAGCGAACAAACAAAGAAAAAAAAAATAGCTAAGAACAATCCTAAAATAAATTCTACTAAGATAAACAATTAAACGGTAACGCCTAGTTCCCCGGCAACGGCGCCAAAATTTGGTGTGCCTCAGTCGTATGCAACCAAAAATATCACAACTAAGCTAACTGCAAATAAACGTAGTTAGGGAAGTCGAGTTCGAATCCACAGGGAAAAAGGGACTAATAACTGGAAACCTAAGTGGAAATACCCTAGGACGGTAGTAACCTAAGTAACGAGGGGGGTTTTCACGAGCAATGATGATAAATGAACTAAGTAAGAACAACGAACGTAATGAATAGGTAATCAATGAGAAGAACGGTCTTGGTTATGCGAAATCCACTAATGAACATACAAATTGATCATAGAAGTCTCCTCAATCAAGCTCTATTGAACACCTTGTTGTAGAATTCCTAGATTCTAAATTCTCATAAATAGTTAGAAATAGCAAAGCGCTCCTTTCTAACCCTTTCCAATGCACAATTCAAGACAAGCGCTCTAAATTATCCACAAGAAGAAAATAAACGGAGAAATCAACAAGGATTGAATAAATTAACACAAGCGGTCTAATTTCTTCAATAATATTATTCCCTCTTCAAGTTATCAACCAAAAGCATGCATCAATAACCTAAAGTTGCTACTTTGGAAAGATTAATTAGATGCAAGCGAATCCAATAATTCTAACCTAGCAATTGATTAAAGCAAATCATGAAATTAATTCAAGGAACAATATATATTCAATAGATATTAAGAGAAGAAAGATCTCACAATTCGTAGCTAAAAGCTTCAATCTTTAACCAAGAATCCGGAAGATTAAGCTTCCATGGATTCTAATTCCAAAACAAAGAATTCTGAAAATTCCAAGAAAACCCTAGAAAGCTTTTTTTTCTCAAAACTTAATTCTCCTTTTCTTTCTCTTCTAAAACTTAATTAAAACTAAGCTATTTATATGTTTCTATATTTTAATAACAGAACACAATAATAATAATAAAATAATATCCAAAACACGAGCCAAAACAAAGCCAAATTGCTGAAAATTAACCAAAACAGCCCGAATTTCTGCCAGAGCCGCTGCCAGCTGCTCTGGACCCGCTGGCAGCTGCTCTGGCAGCCCCTCACTCTGGTATACCCGCTGCCAGCGGCTCTGGCCAGCTGCCAGCGGCCCTGGCAGCGGTTCCTGCTGTTTTCGCCTTCTTTCCTTGCTTCTTCTTCTTGCTTTGCTTCACCTTTTCCTCAAGCTTTCTTCCTTGCTCTTCCATGCTCCATCACAACTCTCAAATCACGAGCCAAGGTCCATCCTTCTTACATAACTCTTCATTGGTTCCCGAGCTCACTCACTCACTTATACTCATAAATCCCGCCTTTTGCACATAAGTGAGATCACAGCCCAAAACTCACAAAAGCTAACAAAAGTACATATAAAGCATCAAAACACACCCTAAAATGCTTCTCTCAACCCATGATAAGAAGGCTTATCACTCGCTTGAACTTTGCTTCCGTTATACCAGTACGTCGGCGGTTTGCTGCTTGTGAACCATTTTTTCTGTGTCTCCGTGATGAGCCAACGCTTAGGCGCTTTAAGCTAAGTGAGACGATCTTTTGTCGGTCGATCACTTATTGCGACTGTAATCAAACCGACTACTTAATCATGTCAAATTTCTTATAGGGGCTAACTGGCGCACCAAGGAACCCGAAATTGTTGTATGAGGTTGAAATCACCTTTCTGAGAGCCTTCGAGATCTGTCGCTGCTGAAATATCTCTGGCGCCAAGAATTGACTATGTCGCCAGACGCTGAGATCTTGCGCCAAGCGCTGAAATCTATTTCCAGACGCTAGATGTTGTCGTCTGGCGCTGGAGTAGGGTCTTCCCTATTCTGCTGCACCTGTATTTATTTTTTACTATAGAACTTTGCTAACCTCTTTAATTATCTTAGGGTTGACCTAAGGTTTAATGTCGCTTGACTCATTGACTTGACACGACTCAAGGTATGAACTTGACTTGCTATGATTGACTGACTCGAGGTTGACTCGACTCGAAGTGTGTGACTCATGACCCGTGTGTGCATAGTGTTGATTCAATGTGACTCAAAAATGCAAGAAAGCAAAAAAAAAAATTCCGTCATTTTTGTGGAGGGTACTGACTTTCTTCCGAAAAAGAAAGACGTGAAAAAGAATCGAAGTGAAGTTTTCGAAGGTGCATGTTGAATGAGCTTAGTCAAATGTTATTTCTCACAGTACAAGGATTGTAACATCTTAGACTATCCTAGTTGACTCGATAATTAAGTATTTAGGTAACTTAGGCATGGAGGCTAAGCACTTCATACTTCGATATGCAATGATGATTATGAGTGATGTTGGGCATTTTGACATGACAAGGCATGCTTCAGTGTTATGTTAAGATTTCATGACAAAGGGTTCCTAAGGGAAGTATATTTGGTCATGTATCTGTGATGTGTGTGATAGTGATTCTAAAGTTAGGCCGCAAAGGCTAAGTGTGTGGGAAAATATTATTTCAAGAAGAGTCAAATGACGGTGACTCTTAGGCTAGGTAAGCTAATGATGTAGGGATCAAGCCCCCAAGTCTAGCTCTACATGAATACGGATGAGCATAGGAGATCCCTTGATATGATCATGGCGTGTGAATGTGAATATGAATGCATGTTTATTACGGCCGCACCTCAATGTGAGGTTGCCTACGTATCCGTTAGGAATCAAGCCAAACGTATCTCTAGTCGAACCTCGCACAAGTGTGTGTATACCTCAAAAAGGTCTTTTTAAGGGTTGTAACGTGGTTAGGCTAAAGGTTTGAAGACAAAGGGGATAAAGGATCAAGACCCTAGATAAGCCCCCAAGGTGTGCAACTTTTCTTTTGAATATTTGTATTTTCATGCTTGAGGTTTTCTACTCTTTTTTAGCTCTTTTTTTTTTTGCTTTAGCATTTATTTCATTTTTAATAAGTGTGGGCGATCCCGATCATGCGGTCTATCACTCACTTGGCATTCATGTTTCTCAGGCACGGTACCGAGCACTCGATAAGAGACGCAATCTGAGACGTATTCATATCAAAGACACGTTCATGTCAAAGACATTGGAACACTTGCCCTTTTGAACACTTTTATTATATATTTTTTGCTTATTTTTTTCCATTTTAATCTTTTGAAGTCACTCAAGCTTTTCATAAGTTGAACACCATCCCATCCCAAGGTTAGGTAGATATGGGTTGAAAAATGAAAGGTTTATCGTTAGACGAGGCTCAAAGTGGTTTATCAAAAAAAGGATTGCATATTTAAAGGGTGAAAGGTAGTATGATGTGGCTACAAAGGTGCCTCAAATCATTAGTATAACTTGTGCTTAATTCGACATAGATTTTTTTTTAATGCAATAATAATGAAATGATCATATGTAAGAGAATAAATGCTCATTTTATTAAAAAAAAAGGGAAAAAGAAAGAATCTACAAAATTAATCTAAGGGAAAAGAAAGGTGCCTATGCTAGACTTATTGGGGAAAGGGTAAATAAATAAAAAGAAAAAAGATGTCATGAAATCTCGTCGTTGAAGCTCGCCTCTTGTCTTGTGTTGTTTCCTTTATCATCACTCGCTCTTCTTGTTAACTGGAGGTATGGGAAGCTTGTTATTATCAATCAAATGTTGGATAGCCTCCTTTAGCTTCCAACAGCTCTCAGTAGCATGACGCCTACCTTGATGGTACTTGCAGCGCACATTTGGATTCCAACTAGGTAACCTCTTCTCAAGTGGGGGATCTTATAGAGGTCCAATAGGAGTAATGAGTCCCTTGGCGTGGAGTCGATCAAAAGCATCATTGTAGCTAATTCCAATAGGGGTAAAATCCTTTTTTGTTGCTTTCTAAATCCTAAGATCTCATTAAGGTCGAAAGTACCAACACTGTTGCTAGAGTAGGTGTTTTCGGAAGAAGAAGGATAGTCATTCTTCTTTCCTTTACAACCACTGTTACTATCGTTACTAATCTTGGCCTTCTTGTCGCGCGGAGGAACATGAAGGAGATTTGAATCAATGAAGTCTTGAACACGATCCTTGAGGGCGAGACACTTTTCGATAGTGTGACCGCGACCTCTATGGTATCGACAATAGGAATTTGGATCCCAATTAAGAAAAAGTTTTTCAGGTGGAGAGTCTTGACTAGGACCAATGGAGTGAATATGACCTTGATCATGAAGACAGTCAAAAGCTTCATTGTAAGTGATTCCTATTGGTGTGTATTCTTCAATGGTCCATTTTGCCTGTGGCTTAGGAGCATTAAGTTCTTCATTAAACCCTTGGCGAGGATTTTGTTCGATGACCATCACCCGATTTGCTAGTCCTTCTACCATGTTCAAGAGCATGGCAACGACATCTTGCAGTTTTCGAACGTCCTCTTTTAGACTTGACGAGTCTTCCCTGGTGTTATCTAAGAAAAGACTTTCATCCTCCTCAATCATGGCCACTTCATCGAGAGAGATTATATAAGCTGTCTCGATCATGGGCTCTCCTACAGGTGTGATAAGAAATGATGGATCGAAGGATATTTGATATCCTTCGATGGCTAGAATTTTGGAAGTTTCATTGTTATCGATCAGATCTTGAATAGCTTCTTTGAGTTTCCAACATTCCCCAATGTCGTGACCCTTTCCTTGGTGATATTTGTAGTGCTTATTAGGGTCCCACTTGGGTGGCCTGGCTTCTGGAACTGGATCTTTGATAGGCCCTATGGGCATGACTAGTCCTTTTTGGTGTAGCTTCTAGAAAGCCATTTCATAACTCATGCCAAGTGGGGTGAACACTCTTTTTGACCTTTGGATTCGTGATTTAGAGGCGTTCGCGGCATGTACCTCGTTAATGGGAGAGGAAGAAGAAGGATGGTTGTTCTTCTTTGCTCTTGCACTATTATCTTTCAGAAGGTCATCTTCAATGTCAATGCCTATATTATAGACAGCCTTGAAAGTATTCAAATTGTGTTGGTACTTTAAGTTCCTTGAATACTTCCCTTGGAGATTCTTAATAAAAATCCTCACAGATTCTTTTTCAGTAGGAGCCTTGACCATATTAGCGGAAGTTTCCCTCCATTTATTGAAGAAAGACGTGAGCCCTTCGTTTCCTTTTTGTTTTAACATCTCAAGTTGTCTAGGGTCCGTTTCGTCTTGGATGTTACACTTATATCTGTCTATGAAAGCGTTTGCTATGGACTCCCAAGTGGAGGTTTTTTCTTTCTCGAGAGAAAAGAACCATTGCTGGCAAACGGTCTCGAGAGATAGTGGGAACGGAGAGGGGAAAACCTTCTTATCAATACCCTTAATGCTCATTATAGTTTCAAAAGCTCTTAGATGAAAGTAAGGATTATCTGTTGCCTTGAATTTAGGGATGTCAGTTGCGTTGAACTAATGCGGAAGAAGTTCCTTGTCCAGCGAGACCCCTTGTGAACTAATGCCCTGAAATTTATAGTCACTAGATAGCTTGCTCAAACTTTATTGCATAAGGTTCATTTGTTGTTGCTTCACAAGGTCATCAATTTTGAGGGTTAAAGCCTTTAACACCTCAGTCACGTCATTCAATTGATTCCTAAGTTCATTGACCTCTTCTTGACTTGCCATTATCTTTTTAGCCTTCCTCTTTTGATGAACTGGTTTATCAAAAAGTGAAACTTGAATAAAGAGGTTGTCATTGATTAATCGCCCTCCTCTCCTCGACCAAGTACTGTGGAAAAGGAATTTGGGGATATCTATTGTTAATTGTTTGACTCAAACTTTATTCAACATGCAACGGATAGAGGAAGTGAAGAAAGATTGAAATAGAATGTGAAGAAAAATGATGTAGATGGAGGGATATGAAGAATTAGGAATAGGATGTACCCTCAACTTAAATGACGGAAAAAACCGACTCATGCATGAACCTAAGACATGGTCATGGTGATATGTACTCAAAGTGCGTGCTAAGACTAGTGAGTGTAGGTGACATGTTGAGACTTGTGTCATGACCATGTTGCTAGACTATGTGACTAGACTCAATTAATGACTTAACAAGGCATTATTGACAGTAAAATTTAACCGAATTAATTAGCAAAATGGTTAATTAGACACACAGTGATGACTCGATCAATAATCCGAACTGTCGCCAAAACGACAGGACTGGCGCCGCACTGTGTATTGTAGCGCCAAACGACAGAGCTGTCGCCAGGCGCCACACAACACAAAGTGGCGCTACAGTTCAGACTTTGGCACCAATGCTGGAGCTTCAATCTGGAACTGTTTTCGGTATTATTAATCAACAGGGGACGCCTAAAGTCGTACTAGGTCAATTCAGGTTAAAAATATTACACTTTTTATTTATTCAAATTAATTAATTAATTAGGCAAAGTTCTTTACGTCATAAATTTATTTAATCTCAACACAAGTCAAACAAACGGTTAAGAAATCATAGTATATGCACAACAAATAATGCACAATTAGTCAAGTAGGCACAATATGATGCAATGAGTTTGCAACCTAACCATGGCTCTAGTTCTATAAAGTTCGGGATATGGTTTAGTCAATATAGGGTCCATGGTTAATTGTCCGGATACACCGCGTGGAAGCCTAACCGTGAAGGGTTGGCGCGAGTGAATGGGCACCGAGAGTTTTAGAAAAAACTCGCTTCCATGGTTTGGTGGATTCAACATTCTCGGATGTACCCTTTGTTGCTCAGAGCGTTCAATCAGGTAGATGGAGCATGAATTCCCAGAGGGTTATGTCCATATGTAGAACACATATGGGTTTTAGAAAAGTGAGAAAAACTCAATCAGGAAGTAGGCTCGAGCAAACAATGCGAAAAACTGGTCGAAATTAGAACGCATATTTCTGGCTCGGTATTGGAAGAATTTGGCGCCAACAACCAGAGGTTGGCGCTAGGATTTAGCTGTAGCGCCTGGCGACAGAGCTATCGTCTGGCGCTATAGTTAAATGTCTGGCGCCAGCTTCTGTTCGCTGACGCTAATTCCTACATGCCTCAGCAGCATTCTGTGCTCGATAAAATTTTCCAGTTTCGCGCAGTGTTATTTCGGTCCTAGTTGTGAAAGATATTCCTCAAATTTCCTACGTGTAAAATCCTATGTTTTTAACTCATTACGGATGGTCTTTCTATTGAGATCTTTTTTATCCATATGACAATAATGTTAATCAAAATTACGCACATGAAATACTTAGAACGTTTTGAGTCTCATCCACTCATTCTAAATCATTGTCGAAACAAATTAAGGAATTAAAATAGAAATCCTCCCCAGTGGAGTTGCCAAAAAACTGTAGGAAATATTTCAAGCGTTAATCCCCTAGCTTGAACCCCACTGTGATCATACACTAAAGTACGGTGGCGTCCAAAGGGAAAGAAGATAGAGCAAAAGAGTCGCCAACAAGTTTTTTAGGAACTTGTAAACCGTTCACGAGGTGAAGGTTACACCCCTTAACGATCCAAGAGATCGTCAACTCCAATAGGTCTTGAACCAAATAGGGTTCGGGGATGAAGGTACAAATCCAACCTAAAAGAGATTGAACATGCCCTAACAATAGACCTCTACTTTATTCTGGTCGTATTCATGTGCGCTTTTTGACTAACATACAAGCAATAGGATTAACCCTAAACATGTTTATCTATGTTGGTTGAATATTAATGCACAAATAAAACTATTATTGTCGATCACTTGAATTATGATCAAATTAACCCTAACAAGATTATTAATTATCTTATTAAGCGTGATTACAAGTACAAATTCCCTTTAAACATGCATAAAAGGCGTGATCAAGCAATAACAATAAATATCAAGCAACATAATAATAATCATAATAATCATGAAGCATAAAATTATAATCATAATTAAAATAATCATGTTAAAGCATAATAGCAAGATCCTAGGCATGATACTAACAAGATTAACAACAAACCCTATCATGTCACTAAACATTAGAAATCAAAGATCATATATTTATCTCTAACATGATACTAACAATCATAAATATTAGGAAAGAAAATAGGAAGCATCGTACTTTTAATCATACTTGATATTAAATTTACCCTAGACATGATACTAGGAATCATAATAACAACCTAAGCATGAACTCTATATTATAACATCAATTAAATCATTAAAGTACTTACTTTGATACCTCATACCTCTTTCTAATAACAAAATACACACGTTAGTAACTTCAAGGAAAATAATAAACAAACAATTAAATTAAATAATTGAAAGAGAGATTTGGGACCAAACCCTCAGAAGTTAAACCTTTCACGTCTAGGGCAAAGGCAATTTCGAATATGGCTAGGTGTATCTAAGTCTAATGAATGCGGAATTTTGTATTTGAGAAAAGGCTAGTTTAGAAAAGAGAGAGAGAGTAATAAAGAGATTCTTGATGAGAGTTGGTGAAAATTGAGAGAATCGGTGATTGTAGGTGATTGTGGATGAATGTTGATGATTATTGATGAATGAAAACGGAGTTTTTACGACGTTATTTATAAAGAAAATCAGCCAAAAAGATAAAATATCAAAACAGAGTTCTGGCGCAGATAAAATCTGATTAGCGCCAACGCTGGCTATTGGTGCCATACACCAACATTAGCACCAGGCGCCAATGCTAGCGCCAGGCCCTAATTGTAGCGTCAGGCTCTACAACTGGCGTTTGGCGCTGATCTGGAAATTCACGCGTTTTCTTAAAATCAGAAAAAAAATTGCCGTACATGAGGGTAAAATCGTATTTTTCCTCAAAAATGCTCCTTGATTTTCATTAAAACTCTGAAAAAGTCAAAAGTCAATTTATCAATGCTAATTGAATTAGGAATGAAAAGAACCTTCTAGAAGAATCTAGAAGACTAAAACCATTTCTAATTGCATTAGGAATGATAAATCTATATTAGGCCCTCATCTAGATCATTGGGCCGCATATAAGGCTCAAACCGGGCCTAGTTCAGTAATTTGGCCATAACTTCCTCGATATTCATCGGAATTGGGCTTATAATATATCGTTGGAAAGCTCTTGTCAAGCCCTATCCAACTACACTACTATTGGACCCATATCATAGACCAACCAAACTGAATTGGCTGTTTTTCTTAAAATAAGTTTTCAAAAACAGAGAGAAGAGAAAAGAAATTAAAACTATCCGCAACATTAAACTTTTCACACTTTCACTTCATTAGATTATGATTCGACGTGAAAGGTACTCATCACCGGGTTTGGTTTTGGGGAGACATAAATGGGTGTCTACAGGTATACACACACTTGTGCGAGGTTCGGCTAGAGCTACGTTCGGCCTGATACCTAACGGATGCGTAGGCAACCTCACATCGAGTTGCGACCGTAATAAAAATTCATTCATTCATTCATATTTACGTTGATAATCGATCATGTCAAGGGATCTCCTTTGCTCATCCCTATCTACATAGAGCTACTTGGGGGCTTGATCCTTTCATTATTAACTTACCTAGCCTAAAAAGTCACCATTATTTGACTCTTCTCAAAATAATATCTTTACATACACTTAGTCTTTGCAACCTAACTTTAGTATCACTTTCACACACTGCACAGATACATGACCAAATATAATTTCCCTTAGAAACCCTTTGTCATGAAATCTTAACATAACGCTGAAGCATGCCTTGTCATATCAAAATCTCTCATCAATCATCATTGCTTCACAAAGTATGAGGTACATAGCCTCCGCGCCTAAGTTACCTAAATACTTTCATTATCGAGTCAACTAGGATAGTCTAAGATGTTACAATCCTTGTACTATGAGAGACAACGTTAACGGATTAAGATCATTCAATATGTATCCTCAAAAAACATTGCTTCTTTCTTTTTTCGCGTCTTTCTTTTCGGGAGAAAGTCGTACCCACCACAAAAATGACTGAAATTTTTTGCTTTTTGCATTTTCGAGTCACTCGATCACAATACAATGCACACACGGGTCATGAGTCACACGTGTCAGTCACGTTAAGTCAACCTCAAGTCAGTCAAGCCTTAGGTCAACCCTAAGAAAAGCACTAGCAAAGTATTTTGGCAATTTTTTGATTTTTACAGGATAAAACTATTCAGCAAAACTATTGTTCGCAGCCAACCGAACGATCACAACAAACATTCAAGTATCAAAGCTCTTTTGTTAAGAGACGCGTGGACATATTATCAAAGCTCTTTTGTTTAGAGACGCGTGGACATATTATCAAAGCTCTTTTGTTCAGAGACGCGTGGTCATATCATTCAAAAGCTCTTTGCTCAGAGACGCGTGGACATATCATTCAGAAGATCTTTGTTCAGAGACGCGCGGACATGTTAAAAAGAAGCTCTTTGTTCAAAGACGCGTGAACATATCATTCAGAAGCTCTATTGTTCAAAACGCGCGAACATATCTAAAAAAGCTCTATTGTTCAGAGACGAGTGAACATCAAAACAACAAGATGGCATTCCCTTGATTGTGGAAGGTTATCACGACAAATACAATAGCAAATCGGTTACTTCAGAGACGTGTGCTCGACGGTGTAAGATACGCGTTTCTTAACTCTTTTATCTGTTTAACTAACACTAGTTTTCAGGTATCGGCGTTACAAGAGTGATTTAGGATCGCAGAACGTTCTGAACCGTCCCTATCGCTACTTTGACTTTTGTTTTTAAAACTTGCGTTTCTCCAAACTCAGTCAAAGTGGGGGCTTTTGTAGACACCCAAATGTGTCTCCTCAAAACCAAACCCAGTGTTGAATACCTTTCACGTCATTTGATTATCGAACAAAGAGAAAGTGTGAAATGTATAGTGATGAGGAGGTTTTTATTAAAATATATGTTCTTTCTGTTTTTGAAAATATTTCTTTTCTTACCTTATTCATGAAAAACGTGCATTCCAGTTTAGTTTGGTCCATGATATGGTTCCACTAATAGTGTAGTTGGATAGGGCTTGAAAAGACCTTTCCAACGATAAATTATAAGCCCAATTCTGATGAATAATGAGGAAGTTATGGCCAAAATACTAAACTGGGCCCGATTTGGTTTTTATATGCGGCCCAATGATCTAGAGGAGGGCCTATTAATAATTATCATTCCTAAATCTATTAGGATTGATTATAGTCTTCTAGAATATTCTAGAAGGTTCTCTTAAATCCTAATGGAGTTAAAATTGATAATTATGTATCAAAGAGTTTGAAATTGAATAAAACTACTCCTTTTGAGAATCCTTGTTTTGTACGAAGTGGAATATATTCAGATTTTATTTTTTAGCCTCATAATATTTATCAAAATTTTATGTGGTTGGATAGATCTTGAAATTATCTTTCCAATGATATATTATAATATTAAATCCGAGCTATAACGAAAAAGATATGAATGGAATACAAAACTCTATCCAAAACGGACACCCTTTCCATGTTTCGGCCATATCTTTTTATACAAAATATTTTAATTAGATTTTAATTAGGTTGGAAAGTAGACTTCAAGAGATTTCCAACGACATATTATATACCTTATTTATACATCAGGATCAAAAGATATGATAAAAACAAAAAAACGCATGAAACTGATTATTAGCACCTGACGACAAGCATTAGCGCCTGGCGCTAACCTTCGCCGCCTGGCTCTAATGACCAGCGTCTGGCGCTAATCAAGTTTTATTATCGTCAAAACTCTGATTTGTTTTTCTATCCGTTTGGCTGATTTTCTCTAAAAATAGCCTCCAAAAACCTCCGTTTTTAATCGTCAATTAGCATCAACACTCTAGTCTTCTAATTCTCTTCTCTCTCTAAGCTAAAGCTTATTCTTGTTGGGGTTTGGTGAGTCCGAGTCACCGCGGAAACAACCCCAACCCAAGGAACCACTCGTAATTAATAAAACCATAAAGCATAAATAAATAAACACAAGAAAAGGAAGAACGAATCATACCCTTGAAGCGAGCTTCGCCCTCTCAAAACGGGCTCTTACTTGAAAGCCTTGAGCACCGCAAATGCCGTGCCTCCAACGGTATCCACCCACAAAGGGCGAACACGAATTTTTAGGTCCGCTACCTTGGATTTAGCAGGGTCTGACCAAAACCCAAGTGTTAATGGAGTTTAAGAGTTTTTTCCAAAATATGGAATGCTCTTTCTAACTCCCACTCAAGCACTTTACTCCAAATCCCAAGGTTGGTATTTATATAGGAAAGTATGAGTGGGAATTTCTATCCCATCAATGTGGGATCATGAAATTCCACAAATTAATTTAAAGCTAAATTAAATTAAAATTGCAAACTAATAATAAATCTACAAGTGGTATTACCATGTGAAATGGGTTGGTGAGGACCACATGGAGAGTAGGGGACCATACTTGCTCCCCACTCAATACTCTCCTTGTGCCACATGTCCTTACCCACTTGCTCCCATATTCCTCAAGCTTACCCATAGTGACCGGCCCTATGGCCCAGCCACGAGCCCAGCCCCGCACCAAAATGCGGGTTGCTGCTGTGCGCGCAAGCCATGCACTTGGTGCGGGCTTGCTGCTGAGCGTGACTGCTAGTGCGTGCGCTGCTAGCACGCCTTGCTTGCGTCAGCTAGCTGCTGCTGTGCGTGGCTGCTAGCACGGTGCGCTAGCACGCACCTAGCAAGCCATGCTAGGCTCGGCTTGGTGCGCTTGCTATCCACCTATGCTTGGATATTTTTGCCCCTAGCATTCGGATGCTCGGGGCACTCCGATGCTAGGGGTATTTTGAGAATATGGTCGATTTATTATTATTTTTAACTCGACTTCCAACGATCGGTTTTGACGCTCCAAGCTCGAATTACCGACGTCTAAATATTTAACACTCGGGCGACGAATTAATTTCTTCCGAATTAATTTGTCAATTCGGTTCGTATATTTTTCTTGGGTGTGACCCGAAGGGTTCAGTCAAGATTAAGCTGTAATATTAATTATATTAATATTACTGATCGGAAGCGGCCTTCACCCAGGCATTCCGATCACTTGACCTTACTGAATATATTAGCTTTCTAATAATTCTGAACCCGCTATCAGAATAATACACTTGTTCGAAGGACACTATTCCTTTCAATCTCCCACTTGTCCTTCCGGACAAGTGTGCATTTAGTGTATAGCCCCTTTCCTATGTCTCTTCATGTCTTTTCATGAACTACAGAGTAAGATTACTCGTCATCTCTGTTACGTCTAGAAGTGTTTCTCGAAATCCGAGTTTGATTGTCAATAAGCAGATGATTTCTAAAATCCATTTGAGTACGGCCATGCATTTTCACAGTCTCGCTCTTCGAGAGGCCTTGTAAACAACAAGACATGTTCCCTATTGTTAGTAGGGGGACATTTCCAGTCTTGTAATGTAGCTTCTCTTACTAAGAGGACTTAGCCGCCCGATATCTGTCGTTATAATCCCTAGTTACGGCAGACGTTTGGCGGATACCAAAGCGGACTAGTACTCAAACAAGAGACCTCCCACTACTCATGGTCAAGGAAAAGAGTTTCGATAGCAATAATGAGAAAAATACTTATGATGATTTTAAATCTCTTAAAGTATTCTCATAGGTCGATCCAGTATGGTTCTAAACCAATACCTGTGAAAATGATTTATATCCTCATAGCACAAAAAACGGTGCTATAAATCATACTACACACTAATCTCTATTGGTCATCCACAAAAAATATGACCTTGATTAGGGATAATTTTTGATTAAAATATTCAATGTTCACTTAATAGGTGTTTCTTTATCCAAGCCATTGACTTGATACCCTATTTTGAATATTTATTAAAATCGAATGGACTCATTATTTAATTCTAAACCACAATTAAATAGAGACGGAGTGAATTAAATTGCATGAAAAATTTTAATTACTCCAAAAATTGAATGGTTCATCATTGTGCTTTACATTAAAATTGTCCAAAATTTAATTAAAACACTATAATATGGAAATCAAAGCCAGTTCGCGACATGCTTGATTCCCATTGCCTCAATATGTTTGTTATGCTTCACTTGAGACAAGGGTTTAGTAAGTGGATCGACTACATTGTCATCCGTTCCCACTTTGCAAATTCTGATTTCACCCTCTGTCTTCCATTCTCGAATCATGTGAAATCACCTCTTGACATGTTTGACCTTCTGATGTTCTCGTAGCTCTCTAGCCTGAGCAATAGCTCCATTGTTGTCACAATGGAGGTCTATTGGTCCCTTGATGGAGAGTACAACACCAAGTTCATCAATGAACTTGCGAATCCAAACTACCTCCTTGGCTGCCTCAGACGCTGCCAAGTACTGGCTTCAGTTGTAGAATCAGCGGTTGTGCTTTGCTTTGCACTCTTCTAACTAAACTCTCCTCCATTGAGACAAAATATGTATTCGGATTGTGTCTTGGAGTCATCTCTGTCTGTCTGGAAGCTTGCGTCGGTATATCCCTCAACAACCAATTCATCTTTACCCCCAAAGACCAGGAATTTATCCTTGTTCCTTTTCAGGTACTTCAGAATATTCTTGGCCGCACTCCAATGCGCCTCTCCTGGGTCTGATTGGTATCGGCTCGTAGCACTCAAGGCATACGATACATCCGGCCTAGTACATATCATGGCATACATGATCGATCCAATAAACGAAGCATATGGAATACGACTCATCCTTTCTCGCTCATCAGGTGCCTTTTGACATTGCTTCTTGCTTAAGGTTATGCCATGTGACATGGGTAGGTGCCCTCTCTTAGCTCCTTTCATTTGGAATCGAGCTAGTACCTTATTGATGTAAGTACTTTGACTCATTCCTATCATCCTCTTTGATCTATCCCTATAGATCTTGATGCCTAGTATGTACTGAGCCTCTCCCAAGTCCTTCATTGAAAAACATTTCCCGAGCCAAGCCTTTACAGACTCTAACAACGGAATGTTATTTCCAATGAGAAAAATTTCATTGACATATAAGACTAGGAAGGCGATGTCACTCCCACTGACCTTCTTGTAAACACAAGACTCATCTGGATTCTTGATAAAACCAAACTTACTGATGGCTTCATCAAATCGCAGATTCCAACTTCTGCTAGCTTGCTTTAATCCATAAATGGACTTCTTAAGCTTGCATACCTTCTTAGGATTTTTCTGGTCGACAAAACCTTCAGGTTGTGTCATGTACACAGTTTCTTCCAAAATTCCATTGAGGAAGGCGGTTTTCACGTCCATCCGCCATATTTCATAATTGTAATATGCAGCAATCGCTAGAAGAATTCGAACGGACTTAAGCATAGCTACTGGAGAAAAGGTTTCATCATAATCAACGCCGTCAATTTGCCTGTAACCTTTTGCTACCAGCCTTGCTTTGTAAATGAATACATTTCCATCTTTGTCGGTTTTCCTCTTGAAAATCCATTTACATCCGATAGGTATGTAACCTACGGGTAAATCAACCAAGTCCCATACTTGATTTTCAAACATGGAGTCCATTTCGGATTTCACGGCCTCTTGCCATTTTACAGAGTCGGGGCTCGTCATAGCTTGCTTGTAGGTTGCCGGCTCATCTCCATCCACTACTAGGATGTCCTGATCTTCGGTTAATACAACACCGAGATATCTGTCAGGTTGAGATCTTGGCCGAGTTGACCTAAGTAGGGTAATGGACTGAGCATTTGCATTGTCGGTTTGAATTTGCATATTTTGACTTTGACCAATGTCAACAGATGCTTCGTGAGCACTTTGATTGTCAGCTTGTCCTTGTTTCTCGTCCTCTCGAACTTCGTTGAGTTCGATTTTCCTCCCACTTGTCATTTTGGAGAGATGCTCCTTCTCCAAAAAGACACCATCACGAGCAACAAACACTTTGTTCTCGGATTTGTTGTAGAAGTAATGCCCTTTGGTTTCTTTTGGATAACCCACAAAGTAAACCTTGTCAGATTTCGGATGAAGTTTGTTAGAAATGAGTTTCTTGACATATGAATCGCACCCCCAAATCTTGAGAAAAGACAACCTTGGAGGTTTATTTGTCCATAATTCATATGGAGTCTTTTCCACTGCCTATTACGGAGCACGATTCAGTGTAAGTACCGCAGTTAAAAGTGCATGTCCCCAGAAAAAGATTGGAAGTTCACTAAGACCCGTAGTCGATCAGACCATGTCTAACAGGGTTCGATTCCTCCTTTCAAATACTTCATTCCATTGAGGAGTTCCCTGAGGTGTCAACTCTGAAAGTATTTTATGTTCTTTCAGATGGTCATCGAATCCTTGGCTCAAATATTCGCCACCTCGATTCGATCGAAGCGCTTTGATTTTCTTGTCGAGTTGGTTTTCAACTTCGTTCTGAAATTCCTTGAATTTATCAAACGATTCAGATTTGTGCGACATTAGATAGACATAACCATATCTACTATAGTCGTCCATGAAGGTTATGAAATACCGATAACCACTCCTTGCGGGTGTACTCATTGGCCCACATACATCGGTGTGTATTAGTCCCAACAAGTCACCGGCCCTTTCTCCCAAATTGGAGAATGGTTGCTTTATCATCTTGCCTAATAAACATCCTTCGCAATTTTCAAAGGATTATAAATCAAATGAGTCAAGAATACCTTCCTGAAGAAGCTTCTTGATGCGTTTGATGTTAATGTGGCCAAGACGACAATGCCACAAGTA
This sequence comes from Chenopodium quinoa, assembly GCF_001683475.1. Classification (NCBI taxonomy): domain Eukaryota; kingdom Viridiplantae; phylum Streptophyta; class Magnoliopsida; order Caryophyllales; family Amaranthaceae; genus Chenopodium; species Chenopodium quinoa. Next base: position 11,203,267 of record NW_018743252.1, on the reverse strand, counting down.
AGTTTGACTAAACAGTGTAGTCTTAGCTTTCTTTGCATTGGTATCAAACATTTTGTCTAAAAACACGTGAAAGTGTCATTCCATAAATATATTCAAGACATCAAAACAAAAGTCTTGGTTGATGAAAACGACGTCCAACGTCGGAAATACATCAAAAGTATGGTGCATAAAACTAAATAAGTTCTACTTCTTTAGACAAAACATGAGATTACAAGTTTTCTTGGATAGATCACCTTCATCCTACTTGTGTACTCATTTCCACATGAAAAAACACAGCTCACTTGGTTCCTGAAAAAGGAGTGTATTGTGAGTCAATTTTCCGGTATCTAATACCTTTTAAAATTGCTTATATTCAAGTGTTAAAGATGATACCTGAGGTTGAGGTTACTTTTCCTTTCGCCTCATCATCCAGATACTTGCTGCATTCTCTTTTGTAGTGTCCGGGGTTACCACAATAGAAGCAGCGCATCTTCCTCTTGTCTTTGAACTCCTTCTTCCTTGGTCTAAGGGCAAAGTTATCCTTCTTGCAAGAATAGGTCTTTTGGAGCTCTTGGATGACTTCCCTTAAGGACAGTGTATCCCTATTGGCGGTGAGACGCATTTTAAGCCCCACATATCCCGAGTGAAGAGAGCTAAGAAGCATGTGAGCCGCTTGCTCGTCTTTCACTGGTTTGCCAATTAGCTCTAGATGGTTGAATAGCCTTGTCATGTTAATTACATGATCTTGAAGTGGCATTTCGGGCCTAAGTCTCGCATTGTAGACTTTTCCCCACACCTCTTGTCTTTTTTCGAGAGACAACCATCTTACGGTGGCTCGATCCTCATTTTGGAGAGTGACCTAGTCACATCCTCTACGTGACCATCATAATTGCCCCTAGCACTTTTGGTGACCCTCAAAATGACTACATCCTCAAGAGCTTTGAGCATCATGTCCGGAAAATAGCCGGAGAAAATCTCCTTCCATTGAACCGGGATGGAGTTTGCCATGAGTTTCGAAACTCTCTTGCAATCCATGCTCCATTCTTCATGAGCTTCATCACTCATGATCCCTTTCGAGTAGAAACTGGGGATCGGAGTGTCCAAGATATGCTCTAGGTAGCAATTTCTGAGTGTCTTTCGAAGTTCATCTTCCCATTCCTTAAAGTTCACCAAATTGAGCAAAAATGGTAACGTTTCAGGAAGTTCCGGGTACATAAGGTCGTTGTCATTAGTTGAAGACATGATTCTACAATTGAAAGAATTTTAATGAAAAACCATTCAAAATTACTTAAATAAGATTGAATTTTATTCATGCAAATTTTCAATACTTATTTAGCATCTTATTTACACGTAAAATTGTCCCTATTTTGTGAAAATAAGGCGGTTCCAAGATCCGAAGAAACAAAGAGTGGTTAAGCATGCTTTGGCTTGTCTTAACACTCAATCTTCTAGGGTAAGCATTGCCTTGCTAATGGCTCTAAGCCACTCTTGGTTAGACAATCGTCGCATCTAATGCATCTTTGACTATATATCTCTTTTGCCACGGTATGTGAGGACTCCTCACTCACACCGATGAGTTAAACCAAAACCAACGTGCACACGCGGTGTGCCTTATGAGCCTTGGAGAAGTGATGGCACCTCGCTTTGGCGTAGCCTACCATCACCCTCGTTTGGTTGGTAAGTGTTGTTTTGGAAAGGCAAGTTTGACTCAATATTATTAGGGACCTAGGATTTCTATGTTGGTTGATTTAAGTGAACTTAACTAATCATCGAAACATAAAGAAAACCTAAACATGCATCTAACGAATAATTCACATGTATATAAGCATAAAATATAAAGCGAAATTATAGATGCATATTGGCAACTAGCATGACCCCTTGAATTCTTCAAATCTTCAAAAGGTCTTCATTTGCAATTCAAGGCTTTGTCTTCCAAGATACGTCGTCTTCAAGACTTAACCAAACTATGCAAATACTAGTGTCTACGACTAGGAATAATCTAAATATTAAGGTACAAAAATACTTAACAGTGCGTAGACCGTATTTAGATTTACAAAAATACATAACGGCACGTAGTCCGTATTTTCTATCCTAATCGGGTCCCACTAGTTGCCATTTCATAAAAACTATGAGAGAGAATATATATTCCATTCATTCATTCACTATTTGTGAATGGCCCATGCAATTCACAATATCAAACAAGTAAAATGCATTTAAACAACGCGCGCACTAGTAACAAATCTAGGTGGTTAATCCGATTAACACGCCTAATTAAAACTAGTCAAAGTTGTTTAACCGATTATGTAATTTGACGTCATTAATTAATTGAAGCTCCCACTAAATTCCGCATATCCCATAATTAATCCAATTAATTAAGTCGGTAGCACCCAAACTTGTCAAAATAAAATTAAAACGGCAAAATAAGCAATATTAAGCCAACCGCATTTCAAGTGGCTTTCGCTTTAAGCGTTTTGCCAAGGAAACTCGAATAGTCGCGGCTGATGCAAACCAAGCATACTACAGCTATTCACCTCACCGCACCAAGCATATGCACACACAAAAAACTCCGCACGCACGCGCACGCACAGCCATGGCTGCTGGTGCGTGGCTGCTGCGGCCGTGTGCTGCTGCCGCGCGTGTGGCTGCACGCAAGGCGGGGCAGCCACCTTGGCAGCCACATGCGGGCTGCTATGCAGGCCAGCTAGCCAAGGGTTGTTCTTTGCCTCGTTATAGCAGCCCAGCTAGCCAAGGGTGGTTCTTTGCCTCGTTTTGCGTGCCATGGCCTCGGGATTTGATCCCATTTCGCGAGACATAATTAATTAATTCTAAATTAATTTTAGAACTAACTTAATGAGCAAAAAATAAAAAATTTTAAACAAGTCTAACTTAATAAAATTTTAAAGTGCAAATAACCAAAATAATTCCAAGAACCATTCTTAATTAAATTGGTTTAGCTTGGTGCAATAACAAAGTTGAGGCAATTTCTCACTTTTAATTTAATCAATTTAAATAAAAATTGAGAATTTGACAAAGTAAGGGGAAGTTGTTCTTTTGTATTGCAATTTCTGGATTATTATATGATTATTTTTTAACTTTCCATATATAGGAAAGAGATAGACTAGAACCCACATCTCTTATGTTGATGACACCAAAGGGATATTAAATGAATGGAATTGGGATATGGATGGAATATAATGAAATAGAGCCACTTTGAGGTTCCCTATTAAATGAGGCATGGAAGGGAGCCACTACGAAGAAGTTCCGGGAGTTACGAAAGAAGCTTCGAGCTGATATTGGTCATGGTTTGAGAACGGGAATGGAACTCACAAAACACACCTGTATCAGAAGCAGACATGGCAGAGGTCCAACATAAACCTCCTCACAGGCAGCCAAAGATGGGCGACCAGTCGGTCTCACAGTCAGGCAGGCTTATACCATTACGCTCACGAGCAGAATAGACGCTTGAGCCTACCTTCGCACACCTCCGTTACTCTTTAGGAGGCATCCGCCCCAGATAAACTACCCACCTCGCAGTGTCCCGCCTTCAGACAGAGAGGGGACTCTATCATACCTGCGAACTCCTAGGATGAGAAGTCAGTCTCTTGTTTTTGGCAGGAAAAGTTCTACCTTCGGCTTTTTCCACGTTGTTTACCTTAGTTACTGGGGGGTTTCGGGGAAGACCCATGTGGGGCACCTTTTGGGTGTGGGATGCGCGTTTAACTTCTGTATTCATCTCGTTCCTTATTTACTTGGGTGCGCTGTGTTTTCAAAAGCTTGGAAAAATATGAACATTAATGTTCAAATGAAAATTCCAACATCTAAATTTTGTGAATCCTTGAAAATTATATCTTCCAACATGAAGATAACCAAATTTCTATCACAAAAATTGAAACTTTATGTTTCCAATCAACTCAAAATGATTAAAACAACAAAGTTTAACACAAAATAACATGGAATTTAGTGGTTTTTAAAGTTTCAATCACTTATCACAAATAAAGATTGAATCTTTAACACTTAGGAAGCCTCAAAAAAAAAAAATTTCACACTAAAAAGTAATTAGTTTGCAATTATGTGAAAATAAATCAACCTTTAAGAATCAAATACTACCAAGTAAGTGTGCTTTAAGAGGACTTAAAAATGCAGAAAATAATGCAAATAATCAACCACATAATCAACAAGTTATGCCATTAATTTCAAGGTTAGAAAAGACTTAAAATTTTTCGTCATAAACGAAAAATCCCTCGAAAAAGGCATTTCTGGTCAGAATGTGGCTAAAATCACAGCCCCAAATGGGTAAAAACCTTTCCAGAACACCTTTTCCACCCAAACTTCACTATTTTTGGGCGAAAATCTAGGTTCTGGGCGAAATTCGACATTAAAAACCGGATTAAAATAAATAAAACCGAGCTACTAATCTAATTAGCAACTTAAACCAGAAAAATAAGCTAAAATAAACCTTGAAAAACATGATTATAAAAATAGACGAGCGGGGCTCTGATACCGCTGTAGGGGTTTGGTGCGTCCAACTCACCGCGAAAACAACCCTGACCCAAGGAACCACTCGTAATTAATAAAACCATAAAGCATAAATAAATAAACACAAGAAAAGGAAGAACGAATCATACCCTTGAAGCGAGTTTCGCCCTCTCAAAACGGGCTCTTACTTGAAAGCCTTGAGCACCGCAAATGCCGTGCCTCCAACGGTATCCACCCACAAAGGACGAACACGACTTTTTAGGTCCGCTACCTTGGAGTTAGCAAGGTCCGACCAAAACCCAAGTGTTAATGGAGTTTAAGAGTTTTTTCCAAAATATGGAATGCTCTTTCTAACTCCCACTCAAGCACTTTACTCCAAATCCCAAGGTTGGTATTTATAGAGGAAAGTATGAGTGGGAATTTCTATCCCATTAATGTGGGATCATGAAATTCCACAAATTAATTTAAAGCTAAATTAAATTAAAATTGCAAACTAATAATAAATCTACAAGTGGTATTACCATGTGAAATGGGTTGGTGAGGACCACATGGAGTGTAGGGGACCATACTTGCTCCCCACTCAATACTCTCCTTGTGCCACATGTCCTTACCCACTTGCTCCCATATTCCTCAAGCTTCCCCATAGTGATCGGCCCTATGGCCTAGCCACGAGCCAAGCCCGAGCCCAACCCTGCACCAAGATGCGGGCTGCTGCTGTGCGCGCAAGCCACGCACTTGGTGCGGGCTTGCTACTGAGCGTGGCTGCTAGTGCGAGCGCTGCTAGCACGCCTAGCTTGCGGCAGCTAGCTACTGCACTTACCTAGCCAGCCATGCTAGGCTCGGCTTGGTGCGCTTGCTAGCCACCTATGCTTGGATATTTTTGCCCCTAGCATTCGGATGCTCGGGGCACTCCGATGCTAGGGGTATTTTGGGAATATGGTCGATTTATTATTATTTTGCGCGTCTCGTCTTTTTATTATTTTTGACTCGAATTCTGACGATCGGTTTCGACGCTCCAAGCTCGAATTACCGACGTCTAAATATTTAACACTCGGGCGATGAACTAATTTCTTCCGAATTAATTCGTCGAGTCAGTTCGTATATTTTTCTTGGGTGTGACCCGAAGGGTTCAGTCAAGATTAAGCTGTATATTAATTATATTAATATTACTGATCGGAAGCGGCCTCCACCCAGGCATTCCGATCACTTGACCTTACTGTTTATATTAGCTTTCTAATAATTCTGAACTCGCTATCAGAATAATACACTTGTTCGAAGGACACCATTCCTTTCAATTCTCTCTCTCTTTTCTAAACTAGCCTTTTGCATACAAAATTCCGCATTCACAAGATCTAGACACACATAGCCAAGTTCGAAGTTACCTTCTCCCTAGACGTGAAAGGTTTTAATTTCTAAGGGTTTGGTCCCAAATCTCTATTTCAATTATTTAATTTAATTGTTGTTTATTATTTTCCTTGAACTTACTAACGTGTGTATTTTGTTATTAGAACGAGATACGAGGCATCCAAGTAAGTACTTTAATCATGTCTAGGTTGTTATTTTGATTCCTAGTATCATGTTAGGATGTTTTTCTTAATTTGATGTTTAGAATGACAACAATAAGTTCCTAGTATCATGTTTAGGGTAAAGAATAAGTTCCTTAAATCAAGTATGATTTATATGATGCCTTTGATTGTCTTTCCTAATAGCATGTTAGTATCATGTTAGGGTTAAAGTTTTGATTTTTATTGTTTAGTGACATGCTAGGATTTGTTATTAATCTTGTTAGTATCGTGCCTAGGATCTTGCTATTATTATGCTTTAACATGATTATTTTTATAATTGTTTTGATTATGATTATAATTATTGTTATTGTTATTATTATTATATTGCTTGATTTTATTTATTGTTATTGCTTGATCACACCTTTTATGCATGTTTAAAGGGAATTTGTACTTGTAATCACGCTTATATAAGATAATTAATAATCTTGTTTAGGGTTAATTTGATTATAATTTAAGTGATCGCCAATAATAGTTTTATTTGTGCATTAATATTCAGCCAACATAGTTTAAACAGGTTTAGGGTAATCCTATTGATTTCATGTTAGTCAGAAAGTGCACATGGATACGAGCAGAATAAAGTAGAGGCCTATTATTTGGGCATATTATATCTCTTTTAGGTTGGATTTGTACCTTCATCCCCAAACTACCAGTCATGGTTCCAGACCTATTGGAGTTGACGATCTCCTGGATCGTTAAGGGTGTAACCTTCACCCTGTGCACGGTTTACAAGTTCCTAAAACTTGTTGGCGACTCTTTTGCTCTATCTTCTTTCCCTTTGGACGCCATCGTACTTTAGTGTATGATCACAGTGGGGTTCAAACTAGGGGTAATGCTTGAAATATTACTTACACTGGCTCCATGAGATGATGTACAAAGAAGTTGAAGTATATGTGGACGATATGTTTGTGAAATCAAAAGATCGCCCAGGCCATCAAGTCGCCGTGAGAAAATTTTTTGAAAGGCTAAGAAAATACAACATGAGGTTGAACCCATCCAAGTGTGCTTTTGGAGTCACCTCAGGCAAGCTTTTTGGTTATGTCATAAGCTCTATAGGAATAGAGATAGACCCAACCAAGATTAAGGCAATCATGTCAATGCCACCGCCCAAAACCGAGAAGCAAATTCGAGGATTTATTGGCTGGTTGCAATACATAAGTAGGTTTATATCAAAATTGACAACAATATGTGAACCAATATTCAAAAAGCTTAAAAAGAATTTACCAATAATATGGGATGATGAGTGTCAAAAAGCCTTTGAAAAGATCAAAGCCTATCTCACAAATCCTCCCGTATTAGCACCAACACTTCCAGGAATACCTCTAAGGTTGTACTTAACAGTAACCAAAGAAACAATGGTAGCCATGCTTGCACAAGAAGTAGAAGATAAAGAAAATGCAATCTACTATCTAAATAAAAAGATGCTCGAGTATGAAGTACGCTATACACCACTTGAGAAATTGTGTCTCGCATTGGTGTGGGCCACAACCAAGTTAAGACATTACATGCTCGTCCATACAGTCTTTGTAGTGTCCCGAATGGATCCACTCAAGTATTTATTCGAGAAGTCTACACTCAATGGGCGCATATCAAGATGGATAGTCAACTTAGCCCAGTTCGATGTAAGATTCATGCCTTAAAAAGCTATCATAGGATATGTGGTTTCAGATTTTCTAGCGGACTTTCTAATAGAAGATTCAACGCCAATACACGACAATGAATTTCCAGACGAAGACTTGATGGTCACAGAAGATGATACTTGGACCTTATACGTCGATGGAGCCTCAAACCAAAAGGGATGTGGCGTTGGAGTATTACTTGTATCACCTAAAGAAGAGCATGTTCCAATCTCCATAAAGCTAGATTTCGACGTTACCAACAACGCTGTTGAATACGAAGCATGCGTGGTAGGCCTTGAAACAGCTTTGGCATTGGGAGTGAAGAAATTACGAATATTCGAAGACTCTTCATTGATCATCAACCAGATTTCTAAAAGATGGAAAGAAAGGAGCGAAAGGCTAGCCCCTTACCAAACTTATCAGGAAATTCTCACTAATCAGTTAGAAAAGGTGGAATACACGTATCTACCTAGAGTGGAAAATCAATTTGCTGATGCCTTAGAAAGACTAGCCTCGATGGTTAGGATTCCTACGGAAATCGAGCAAATGCCTCTAACTATAGAAAAAAGGCATAAACAGGCTTATATTCAAGCTATAGAAGATGATGAAGTGATCCAAGATAAAGAAGAAGAAGAAGAAGAAGAAGAAGAAGAAGAAGAAGAAGAAGAAGAAGAAGAAGAAGAAGAAGAAGAAGAAGAAGAAGAAGAAGAAGAAGAAGAAGAAGAAGAAGAAGAAGAAGAAGAAGAAGAAGAAGAAGAAGAACCGTGGTACACGGATATACTTAATTATGTCACCAAAGGAGAATACCCTCCTCATGCTGACAAAAGAGCAAAACGAGCATTAAGAATTTTGGTTTCCCATTACGTACTAACAGACAACGAGTTACATACAAGGGTACCTAAGGGTCGAGCTCTTTTATGTGTAGGGAAAAAGGACGCTCAAAAAGCAATGAGGATAGTCCACGAAGGCATTTGTGGAACTCACGTAAATGTCAAAATGCTAGTCTAAAAGATAATGCGAGAAGGATACTATTGGACTACCATGAATAGGGATTGTCATCAATATGTAAAAAGATGCCCTAAGTGCCAAATTTACGCCAATTTACAACATGTTCCTCCATCTCTACTCTACACCTACACTTCACCATGGCCATTCTCTACATGGGGAATTGACATTATTGGTAAAATCACTCCCCCAGGAACAGGAGGTCATGAATACATCCTAGTAGCAATTGATTACTTCACAAAGTGGGTCGAAGTACAATCATATGCTAAACTCACTGCAAAACATGTAGCACTCTTTATCGAAAGATATATTATTTTCCGATATGGAGTCCCACATGAAATGATAAGTGACAATGGAACTCACTTTCAAGCTGAGTGTGAAGAATTGTTACAAAAATATGGCATTCAACACCATCATTCTTCTCCTTATAGACCTCAAGCAAACGGAGCAGTTGAAGCGGCTAATAAAGATCTAAAGACTATCATCGAGAAAATGACAAAAAATTACAAGGATTGGCCTGACAAACTCCATTTTGCATAGTGGGGTTATCGCACGTCAATTCGCACATCAACAGGAAATACGCCATTCTCCTTGGTTTATGGAATGGATGTCGTACAACCTGTAAAGCTAGAGATACCATCTCTACGCATTGCATTAGAAAGTAAACTCGATGAAGTTGAATGGACTAGGGCGAGATATGAGGAGCTAATTCTACTTGATGAAAAACGACTAGAAGCTCTACATCATACTCAATGCTATCAAACTCGTATGGCTAGGAATTTTAATAAAAAGGTCAAGATAAGAAACATCAAAGTAGGAGACTTGGTATTAAAAGCATTAAGGAAGAATGTTTTAGATCCAAGGGGTAAATTTAGGCCTAATTGGTCTGGACCCTATATTGTCAAAACAATCCTATCTGGAGGTTTAGAAAAATTAACTGATATGGATGGCAATGAGTTCTCGAACATGACAAATCTTGACCAACTTAAAAAATACTACCCATAATTACTTGAGTAAGATACTCAAGAGAGCTACGTTTGGCCTGATTCCTTAAGAAAGGATACGTAGGCAACCCTTTACGGGTGCGGCCACTTTACTTTTGGCAAACCTCGCATCCCAGATTTAAAAAAAATCCGACAGAAATTCGACAGAAATTCGACGAAGCACCGGCTCACAGAAAAGTTCCGTCGCCAGCCGATTAACTCTAACGCCAGACGACAGTGTCTGTCGCCTGAAGCCAGACTGCTGCAGCTGACACCAGTCATGAAGAAGCGGCGCCATTTTTCTAGGGAGCACCTGGGAATATTTCGGTGATTTTCGGAAAATTTTTGACTTCCGTACTCGAAAAAATTTCTGGAAAATTAAATTTTCAGTTGTTATTGCTTTAATAAATTAAATTTAAAGGAGATTATTTAATTAAAAAGCTGAAATTTCATTAATAAAATAAACTAACAAATTACATTATTGATGAAATAAATAAAGCTTAAATAAAACAAATTAATTTTCAATTTAAAACTAAGTCTTATTATTGAAAGTTAAGCAATGCTTTAATCTTTCTTCTCTTTCTTTGCTCTCTTCCAATTTTTGTCTACATCCTCTTCATCATCCATGACCTTAGCTAGTAGGCATCCTTTAGAGGACCTACATTCAATTTTGGAGGAAATAGTTTCTCCCTTAGCTAGGACCCCATGTTTCTTCTCTACCCAAGCCTTCTTCTCTGAAGTGTCAACTTTTCTTTTCCCATTATCCTTTGTAGAGCTCTTCTTCTTAGGCATCGTAGGTGTTTTGAATTCAACCTTTTCACCCAAGCGTTCCTTAACGGGAATCACTTTGTCACCTAAACGACTCTTCACATCAGTTTTACTTTGATTTTTCTTCATTTCCTTTGAAGGTTTCTTGAGAAACCACCTTTTCACATATTGGGCAAGGAAGGAGGAACCTTTTGGGTAATCACTTCCTATAAAGGTCTAAGCTCTAATAAGCATCAAAATTTTCTACTTCTTGAGAAACAGGGAATTCATAGGGACGACGAAGATCCCCAAAAGGAATGGTTTGAAGTAGGTCGTACTGTCTTTTTACCCTGCAGGGATAATAAAAAATTATCTTGGTTAAGCTTGGAAGACGACAGAAGGGTTGCTTGTTGAAACCAACCATCTTCTCTATTTTCCACCAAGGGATGATCCGCTTAATGGCAAAGTTGCAAGAGGCAAAGACCTTCTTCCACTCATGACGCCCCATCTTAGAGAAGCATTTCTTTCTTCTCACAAAGCAATTTGGAGTGTATTTTTCAACATTATCAGGAGGACTAATTAATTCTAGTCTCTCCATTAGCCACATCTGTAAAAAAAAAAAAAATTATTCAATGCAAATAAATTAATATTACTATACAAAAATATGTTTTTGATTTCTATAATTAAAAATATTATTTTTCTACCTGTAATAAAATTGGAGAGCCCCGAAAAGATGCTTTTGGATTTCTCTTCAATTCATCAAGACTAAGCATAGTCTCTCTAACAATTAGTGGCATTGGATTTCTCCCAGATTCAATCTGCTCCAAAACAATTAATATAATTGCTTGAGCGTCATTAGTTCTACCACTAGTGAGAAGATATTGGTTAAGCATGCAAAAGAGAAAAGTCCTTCTTCTATAAACATGAAAAGACTCAGAATAAGGTCTATCAAAATAATGGCGAGCAAATTCTTTCAAATTAATTATGCTACCATCTACTATATTTTTTAGATCTTTGTCTTTTAAATTAAAGAAGCGCTCAAAATCCTTATAATAATATTCATTTATTCTATGGATGACTGCAAGATCTAATGCAGGGAAGCCTAAGATAGCCCCAAATTCTTCCGATAAAGGGCTAATTTCATCACACCCTATTCTAAAACAATGAGTATCCACATCCCAATATTCTAAGGCGGTATGAATGAAGTTTATATCAAGATCTACCCCCTTGACACCATAAATACCCCCCATATGAAAAAAGTCTAATTCTTTTCTCTCCTTGGCAGTTAGAGACCGACACCATTCAAGAGTGAAGTTGGTAAAACTCTTATAATTAACGATATGATTATTTATTTTTTTCAAAAGCTAAGACTATATTTAATCTGCTGAAATTATGAAGAAAATCGACTGATCTTGGGCTAATTATACACAACATCAGCACAGTTTCAATACGAAAAAGATTCGGAGTCAGCGCTCATCAGCGCCTAACGCCAGAGCCTAGCGCCAAGCGCTAAGAATTAGCGTCTAGCGCTAACGCAAAACGCGTGGCGCCAGGTGGCGCTGACGTGTCTTATCATACGAGGTTTTCATAAACCACGTTTTTTGGCTGATTCGAGTCGAACAATGACTTTACGATTTTTTTTTATATATCCTTTTAATTAAATTTATCAATTATATTAATTATATTTTTTGGATTTTATTTAGACTTATTTTTTAAGTTTTTTTGTAAATCCAATATATTTATTTTTCATTTTCTTTTTTGTAAGAGAAAGTCGGATACCCTCCATCAATAATAAAAATGACAAAATTTTTGCGTAAAATTATTAATTATCACAATTCTTTGCACACACAAATATACACATAAAATGAAAAATAATAAATAAATGTTAAATAAATAAACTCATAGTGGTATGTATATACAATTATGTCTAATAAATCAGTCTTGTAAAGGCAAAGTTCTGTACAAGTAAAAAAAAATGAACACAGGCATAAACTACGGCGCCGGAGGACGCAGATTATAAGAGACTCCCATCATATCGTAAAACTACGCAGTACGAGGAGTAACCTCTCCTCCAACTCCAACTCCAGCTCTAGTCTCCTCGGGAGGTGGAAAACTCAGCTTAGCACCCGTCCACCCAAGATCACCCTGAGGCTGAGGTTGCGGAGGCTGCTGCGATGACGAACCGACCTCGTTTATCCCACCACCTTTAAGAGCCGAGGTAGCCTCTCCCTGGCCTACCGGCCCAGCACGTGCACCCTCAGATGAAGAGCCCGAGCCCTCCACCGCATGCATCAGTCTGAGCAGCCTCAAAACGACCACGCTGACCATGCAGACATAACAATGCTGAAATAAGAAGGAAGGTTACCTCCTGAACGGCGTCGTCGAGACGACACGTGGCCACATTCCTCATCCGAACGAGCTGGCTCCGGAAGGCATCTATACACTGTGCCATCGTCGTGACCACCTCCCGCGAGAACTGTCGAAGAAATAAAGTCAATAATAATGCATAACATACATGAAAAAAATTGTAAATAAATAAAGCTTACCCGAGTTTGGTGGCGAGGAATCGGCCGCTCCACGAAGCGCTCATCCTCAAGTGCCGGAGGAATCATCTCCTCGATCGGCCCGTATGTCCCCTTATAATGGATGGACATAAGAGGAGGCACGGACTCGGTGGGTCCAGCCTGGAGAAAGCAAATCTAAATCAGTAAGATATCACTTGGGGGCTACTTAACAAAAGGTAAAAGATGAAAATCATACCGCCACCTCCTTAGCCGAAACAGGGGCGACAGCAGCTCCTCCTCCTCATAGCATCGCCCAGGGATCGTATAAGATCGCCAAGGGGCGCCAGCCCTCTCTGAAATGCTCACCAGCCTCGCCCCATTGAACATATGACGCGGCGGAGGAGCAGGAACGACAAAAGTGTCTGAGGAATGCTGAATAGCAACCCTCTCTCCAACATATGCAATCGCTTCATATGTCCCTAAGAAGTAGCGACGCTCAGCGGTATACTGCGCAGCTAACCTAGGGACAACCAAGCCGATCCACGGCCGATATCGCACGTCAGGCTCTAGCGAAGAACGCATATGAGATAAGAATTTACTAAAGATAATACGAAAGTGTTCAACTATACAAAGAACCATACCGGGATAATCTGATCTCGGACATAAGCAGTAGACATCCCAGCGCGGCGGCCTCCCCAGCAGGCACTCACCGAAAACCCGCGCGGCGACGGTCTCGCCAGCGCAACTAAAGGAAAGTACTCGTAGAACCAGATCTACAAAATGCAAAAAGTATTAGCAAGTGCTAACCAAAGCTTAGAGCTAAACTTTATGGGATATAAAGTATACCTCTACGACTCTCCAAAAGCCGGACAGAGCAATGTTCCCCGTGAAGGACTAATGTCGAAACGAGTCTCGTAACGCTCGAACAAAGTCAGCATAAGCCAAGTTGGCCCAGTCGTAAGTCCCGATCAAGTGAAGATTACGGACCGTATGTAGATAGTAAAGCAGCACTCTACTACCCTTGTCAAGGGAAAACGTCCCTGACAGCAAGATAAGCACAAAGATACGTACCCGCTGCTCTCGGGTGATCGCATCTTCCTCGAAAGTTGCCACCAAAGTCGATCGGCGAATGCCTTTAGCACTAACTGAGTCGACTCTACCTCAGCACGAGCCCGAACAGCAATCGGACCCAACAGCTCCTCAACCTCAGGTTAGAAAACACTGATCTCGTTGTCGAATGGCAGCGCAGTAGAGCTAAATTTCAATCCCGTAATGAGACTGAAGTCGGTCGGGGTGACCATCATCTCACCCCAAGGGAAGTGAAAAGTGTTGGTGGGGTCCCAAAAGAACTCCACCAGGGCGCGAGCCATGTGGTGACCCCTGTTAAAGGCAATCATCGCCTCCGAGGTCTCAAACAGCGCGGTCAACCCGCAAGACTCCCAGAGAAGTCTCACCTCTCCATCGACGGCGATGTACATCTTGTACAGGTCGCCCAAGGTATCGCAGCCTGAGTCGTGGTAGCGCGTCCTACCAACCGTGAAACCACGTCGCACCCTCTCAGAAATATGGTGGACGGGGGAGAAGTACAGAGTCCGCTCATCCCACTCGGGGAGGGGACCAAGAGAACTGGACGGGTCGGCGTCCTCCTCTACGATCTCATGCTCTCGTCGCGTGTCTCGGGACCGTGAACCCGAACTCGCTGTCTAGCCATGCTACGTTGTGCAAAAATAACATAAAATAAGGTTCTATAGTATCTAAGGTTCGCCTAGCCGCATGATACTATGTTTGCAAAAAAAAAAATAGAGTACATAGTACTAAAACAGAGCACAAATTCAAATTGAGCATACAAATAATTTCTTGCAATATTATGGTAATTATTGTGACAAATTGGACAAGAATTGCTAACAAAAACATCAAGAACAAGCTACATTATATTCCCGACCTTAAGAGGTCCAACAATGGTGATTTGTTCGTTTCTTGACCAAATTGAGTCAAACAAGTCTCAAATTACTCCCAAGGCAATATATAAACATAATCAAGAAATTTCATGGCATAAAATTTGACAAACAAAGTGAATTAAGCATTATAAATTTCGAATTTTCAAGAAATTCGTGAACAAATATGTGCAAAATTCATCAAAACCGGAGTGAGTTTGGAGAAAACTTGCATAGATCAGGAAAGTAGATGAAAGAAGCTTTTATTTGCAACAAATTTGAGCGAATTCGATTAAGAAACGAGCAAGAACGAGTGAATTGAAGCTCAGCGGCGATTCTCAAACAAAAGCAAGCAACAACAGCGCAAATGACGAAGAAGAGGGGTATATACGGAAATCTCGACTTTAGCGCCAAGCGATAGGCCTTGGCGCCAAACGATAAGGTTTAGCGCCTGGCGCTAGTTCCAACGTCTGGTGCTATAGCTAAGTTGTGGCGCCAACAGAATTTCAGCGGCGACAGAATGCTCAACTACTCAGAACGGTTACTTCGACCTCTTACAGCATTTTGGGTTTCTTGGTACGCCAGTTAGCCCCTCTAAGAAATTTGACAAGATTTAGTAATCGACTTGATTACAATTGCATAAAGGGATCGACCTGATGAATGATCGTCTCACTTAGTTTAAAGCGCCTAAGCATTGGCTCATCAAAAAGCACCGAAATAATGGTTTGTATAACAAAGGCACCGACATAATGGTTCATGCAGAAAGGGCACCAACATAATGGTTCATACAGCAAAAGTACCGACATACTGGTTCACAATTCAGAAGGCACCGACATACAGGTTCAGAAGCAGCAAAATTGCCGACGTACTGGCATAGCGGAAGAAAAGTTCAAGCGAGCTTTAAAGATCGACAAGAGTGGGTCTTCGGTAATTTTCCTCGGAATATTATCGCAACAAATTAGGATAGCTTTAGGCGAGGATATCTTCGACAGCGTTCCCTAGCTTGCGGAGAGTTGTGACAAATAACTGGAGGTGATTTCATGCGAAGTTATCTTCGATCGTGTTCCTTGGCTTGCGGAAGATGGTCACAAACCGCTAGAAGGTCGTTTCTAGCGAAGCAATCTTTGATGGGGTTCTCTAGCTTGCAGAAGTCTATCATGGAGGAATTGGAGGCAGTTACAGGCGTAGCAGTCTTCAGGAGGCATTCTTTATCTTGTAGAAGATCGTCAAAATTAACAGCAGGTTTGCGTTCCCTGGCTTGCGGAAGCTTATCACAAATAACTGTAAATACATCAACAAATCGGTTACCCTTCAGATACGTGTGCTCAACGGTGCAAGATACGCGTTTCTTAACTCTTTTATCTGTTTAACTAATGCTAGTTTGCAGGTATCGGCGTTCCAAGAGTGATTTAGGATCGCAGAACGTTCTGAATCATTCTTCGTCCCTATCGTTACTTTGACTTTTGTTTTCGAAACATGTGTTTCTCCAAACTCAGTCAAAGTGGGGGCTTCTGTAGACACCCATTTGTGTCTCCCTAAAACCAAACCCAGTGATGAGTACCTTTCACGTCGAATCATAATCGAATGAGATAAAAGTGTGGAAAGTCTAGTGTTGTAGATAGTTTTAATTCTTTTCTTTCTCTCAGTTTTTGAAAACCTATTTAAAGAAAACAGTCAATCTAGTTTGGTTTGGTCCATAGCAAGGGTCCAATAATGGTGTAGTTGGGTCGGGTTCAAAAAGAGTTTCCAACGATATATTATAAGCCCAATTTCAATGAATAATGAGGAAGTTATGGCCAAATTACTAAACTAGGCCGGTTTGATGTTTATATGCGGCCCAATGATCTAGAGGAGGGCCTAATTTGGATTTATCATTCCTAATGCAACTGATTTTAGTCTTCTAGATTTTTTGAGAAGGTTCTTTTCATTCCTAATTCAATTAGCATTGATAAATTGACTTTGGTTGACTTTTTGGAGTTTTAATCAGAATAAAAGAGTGTTTTTAAGGAAAATACGATTTTGCCCTTCTATACAACTAAATTTTATCAAAATTAAGAAAACGCGTGAAATTAATGATTAACGCTGGCACTAATGTCCAACGTCTGGCGCTAATCGTGTTTTATTCTCGTCGAAACTCTGATTTGTTTTTCTATCCGTCCGGCTAACTTTCTCTATAAATAGCCTGCTAAAACGCCCGTTTTAAATAATCAATTTCTATCAATTCTCATCAACAAAAATTATTTTTCTTATTCTCTCTAGCTTTTAAGAATTCTTCTCTCTCTCTAGCTTTTCTCTACAAAATTCCGCATTCACAAGACCTAGAATCACCTAGCGTTATTTGAATTTGCCTTCACCCTAGATGTGAAAGGTTTTAATTTTTGAGGGTTTGGTCCCAATTCGCTCTTTCAATTATTTAATTTAATTGTTTGATTTATTATCTTCCTTGAAGTTACTAACGTGTGTATTTTGTTATTAGAAAGAGGTACGAGGCATCCAAGTAAGTGCTTTAATTGATTTATTGATATTATGATATAGAAATCATGCTTAGGTTGTTACTATGATTCCTAGTGTCATGTTAGGACGTTTTGATCTTCCTAGTATCATGTTTAGGGTAACAATTATAATTTTTAATATCAAATATGACAAGTGTGATTCCTGCGATGCTTCCTACTTTCTTCCTAATATTCATGTTAGTATCATCTTAGAGTTAAAGTTTTGATTTTTATTGCTTAGTGACATGTTAGGGTTTTTTATTAATCTTTTAGTATCATGCCTAGGATCTTGCTATTATTATGCTTTAACGTGAATATTATAACTGTTATGATGATGATTTATGATTATTATTTTTATGATTATAATTTTTATGATTATTATTATGTTTCTTGATTATATTATTGTTATTGCTTGATCACACCTTTTATACGTGTTTAAAGGGAATTTGTACTTGTAATCACTCTTAATAAGATAATTAATAATCTTGTTTAGGGTTAATATAATTATAATTCAAGTGATCGCCAATAATAGTTTATTTGTGCATTAATATTCAACCAACATAGATCAACAGGTTTAGGGTTAATCTTAATGATTGCATGTTAATCAGAAAGCGCACATATGTTAATCAGAAAGCGCACATGAATATGATCAGAATAAAGTAGAGGCCTATTATTAGGGCAGGTTCAATCTCTTTTAGGTTGGATTTGTACCTTCATCCCAGAACTACCAGTCATGGTTCAAGACCTATTGGAGTTAACGATCTCCTGGATCGTTAAGGGGTGTAACCTTCACCCTGTGAACGGTTTACAAGTTCCTAAAACTTGTTGGAGACTCTTTTTCTCTATCTTCTTTCCCTTTGGACGTCACCGTACTTTAGTGTATGATCACATCGGGGTTCAAGCTAGGGTTAATGCTTGAAATATTTCCTATAATAACATGCACTTCTTTTCAGATTATTAGCATACATAAATGCGTTGTTTTGTAGAGGGTCTACAGTACAATTGGATAGCTAGTAGTCTCGAGACTAGCTACCAATCAATAACTTAATACTAAAACAGGCACCGGGAGTGACACTTGTCACATCCTAGTGTTGTTTTTTTCCTTCCAAAACTCCCCTTCCCTTTTTAACTTTTTTTTTGTTAATATTTGATTCTATAATAAAATCATTCCAAATCTTTTATATTATCTTTATGACAGATATATTTCTTCTTACTTGGTGTTCATTATACTTACCTAATTAATTATTTCAATTTCTTTTTAATTATCTTTTAAATGGGGTGTTATTAGATTTTAATTTGTTAAAAAAGTAATAATAAATTGATTCATATAATAAATCTTACGTAAATTACTTTAAAACATTACATAAATTATTTTTTTTTCAAATACATCTAGGTTCTAGATAATATTTTATTTCAATTTCAATATAACTATATATTCAAATTAATTACAATTTTGTTTCTGAAATTTTACTACTACGTATATATTATCACAAATTAAGGATTTCTACAATATAGTATGACTATAAAATGAATGTTGTGTTTGACAATTATATCATATGTCTAATTCTAGGGAAAGTTAAAATATCAATTATTTTTTTTTTTTGTAAATTACGTAATTTTATATGTAAAGCATCAATCCATAAATAGAAAGTGTAATACTATAGATTAGTACTGCCCAATTATTGATTATTCTTTTCCTAAATGTTCAAAGTAGTATTTATTTCCATAGAAATGATTTTTTAGGTATAAAATATGATATATTATTTGTAATTAATATATACGGGTGTTTGTGCGCGCTCACACACTTTTGTGCACTTTTAATAATAATTTTACTGGAGATTTTAGTATGTTGTTTGAATAATTATGTTCTTTAAAAATGCATTTATAAATAAGTATTTATTAATATGGCCTCTAGTCCTAATCAAACTAAGTGCCTCGTCCGGAAAAATTCTCGGGTTTAGGCAGCCTAAAAATCCATTTTTGTTTAATTTTTTTGATTTGCCTATTAATACAGATTATGACATTAGAATTTTTATATATTTGATGTGTATGATTTATCAAATTTTATTTGTTATATATAATTAATTTTCTTATAAAAAATTAGACTTGACGTGCATGGCACGGGCCTTAAGCTAGTTAACTACTGTTCTCTTGCTTCTCTTCTATTTTTTGGGCTCTAATTCTTATTGCCCAATTCCTCTTCCTTGTTCAATTACTCAGTCAAATTCCACGAGCCAAGCCCTTAATCACCGATATGATTGGTCTTGGGCTATGAACGACGGTCATAAATGTGAACATACGCTTCTATATCTCATAGTAACCGAAAAACCATAAACACCACCTAAAAGTCCGGAAATTCCTACAAAACAAATACGATTCTACAAAACACTCGAAAACACACATTCGTAGTAAAAGTAGCTCCGAAGAGCTCAAATATGCATAAAATTGACCCGGACGGGGGATAAAATAGTGTATAAAATACATATATCAAACTCCACAAAGCCTTCACCCCTAACAAATTTCAAAATCATGACACAATTCAAAGCCAATCCAAAAAACATGCACAATAATCAATCACTCAAATCCATCCAATTACCAATCTTCCATAATAATTGTCAAGTAGAGCAAACCATAAGAGCATATAGAATTCAAGATAAGTGCTCACACACTCAACTCTCATTTACGCGGCGAGTAAAATATGTACTCGATTGCTCTCCATCCCAAACCCTTTAATGTGAAATGTGAACAATGCCCTCCCAACTCGCGCACTCGTGTGTTTAAAAGACATACACTCAACTTAGTAGTCAACTTGGAATATATAATTATTCTTCGCATTGATAAACAAATACTTTCATACTCACACAACTCTATGCACAAAAAACGAAAGGTCTTCAAAACTTGTAATGTAAGGCTAGAGTAAAGGGTAGAAAATATTTTGGAAAATGTGAGAGTAAAACTATGCTTAAGGGAGTCAAATCCTAATAAAATCAAGGCCAAAAAATAAGTAATGACCAATCATCTCCAACATAACTCAACACTACAAAAAATTCACCAATCAACCAATCCAATATTTCACAAATTTTTCAATGCTTACAACTTCACTCATAAAGATATATATAATATTATAGAACTTGAGTGAATCAAACAAACTTTGAACTTTTTTTTTTAATTTTCTTTTGAGCAACCTTCATTAGAACACTTGAACATTGAAATAATTTTTTCCTTTTGCTCTCTTTTTTTCTTTTTACCTCACGTTGGAAATTTTTTCAACTTTGAACAACAATTTCTCATATTTTCCAATCACAATACCAAAAGAACAAATTACTCCTCTTATTCACCCAAATTGTGTAAATTATGTGCACACTACAACTCCTTCACCTCACTAACTATTAGCTCCCCCAAGCCATTAAGAATAAAACACAAGAAAAAACAACAAATATATAGCATGGTGCTAGGTGGGCAATGTGTCATGCCGAGCTACCACAGGCCATGCCTGGTGGTGGCTCGTGTGGCACCGTGACGCACCTGCAACTTGACGGGTCGTGCCGAGCCACTATTTGACACACCCTAGCCCACGTGCTGGGCCACCATTTTATTTTTATTTTTAAATCGATATATATATTTTTTAAACAACTTTTAAAATGAGTATATTTAAATAATTGTATTAATTTATGTTTATGTTTTGTATTATTATTATTGTTTTTATTATTCTTATTTTTATTATTATAGTTCTTTTACTTGTTTATTATAACCGTTTTATGGCTGTTGAAGCAATTAAATATAGTCGTTTGCACGGGCTGTGGCGTGCTGTGACGGCGGGCCAAATTACCACGCCGGCCACCGTGCCCGTGCCGATTTTTCAAAATTGTGTTTAGCGCACGACCCACGGCTCATTCCTCGGTCACCGTGTCGTCCCGTGCCACTAGTGAGCTCGTGTCAGGCCATACCACATCTGTGCCGTGCTCATGCTGCCCGCGAGCCAGCACGACCCATGCCCACCTCTAGTGGTAAATTAGAAGTCGATAACTTACACCATTGGCATCTTTAGCAAGGCTAGAGAAAATAGCACCAGTACTATTGTCATCTTGATCGAACCACCAAACCTCAAAAGTAAGCATTTTAGCGAGCTTCCTTTCTCGTACTCTCTTAGTCAAGAACTCGATCCCAATTGTATGCAAAGTTGTAATGTTAAACTATATTTACTATCAATGTGAGCACAACCAATCCTACAAAGCACAAAACATAAACCATAGTCTTTCTCTTAATCTCTTCTTTACCTTACAAGAAATATACATATATCATGGATCCCATACGAATGCATAAAGTGGTTGGACTGCACCAAATAACATAGCACCCAAACAACCCAAAGTGGCTTGTTGCCACTCGGGTAAGTTTAAAGACAACAATCTACTGAATGATGGGACACACAATTTTTAATCACCTTTAAGCTCAATATTATTTAATCCATTGGCCAAGTCATGGGCCGAGTTGACTAAACTTGAGCGACTCCCTAACGACAGTGTACAGCTACTCATGCTATATGTTGAGGATGGTTCTATATAATCGTAGACTACGGACAACTATGGTCGACTATAATAAGATACTAAATATGAATCGTTGGTATTTTTTATTGTTTAATCTTAGCCTTTGAATATTATATTTTGCAAAAATTAAAAAAAAAAAAGGGAAATTCTCTTTGGTAAACTTCAATTTTATAAAATTTTAAGTGGTAAACAAAGTTTTTTAAAATTATCTTTGGTACTCATAAAATTTTTTAATTATTAATGGTGCCATTAATTATTATATTTTATTAAAAACTTAACTATAGTTAGGTTTTTTTATTTTTTTTAACAATAAACTTTAACTATAGTTAGGTTTTTAATTATTTTTTTAATAATTTAATAATTATACTAACTTTTTTTTTTAAAAAAAAAAAACAACCACCCCTTCCCCCCACCCACTGCCAGCTCCCCCTCCCCTGCACCCACCCACGCCGGCGCACTGGCCGCCAACCTTCATTGTTGCGTCGTTCCTCCCCCACCCCTGGAAACGCCGACCTCTCCCAACCTCTGTTCGTCGCCCTAGAAACACTAAACCCAACCCAAAAACACCAAAAAAACCCAAACCCAGAAATCAGGTTTGAGTTTTTAGGTGGTTTAGGGGGCTGGTTTTCGGGGAGGCGAAGGGGATAGGGGTCGAATCAGGGTGGGGGTCAGGGGAGGAGGGTCGATTCCGACAGGAAGAGGGTCGTGGTGTGGGGAAACGGGTTTGGGTTTTGTGGTGGTGAGAGGTTATTTTCGAGGGAGAGTGGGCAAATTTTTTCACAAGTATGAAGAAATGAAGATGGCTCAATAAGTCCATGTGAAAATTTGAAGATTTGAAGATTCAAGTTCAATTTGAAAGGATCAATCATCAAGAAATGATGTTCTGCTACATGAAATAAGTTACCCAACCATATCGCGTCGGATTTTTACACAAAAAGACTTCACGTTAATACGTTATGTATTCATCAGGGGGAGAAAATACGCGCATCACTCTTTTTTCCTTGACCATGGTTTTGTCCCACATTGGGTTTTAATGGTAAGGTTTTTAATGAGGCAGCATTGCAAGTGTATTACGGAGAATGATGTACTCTTTTTCCTTTACTATGTTTTTATCCTACAGGGTTTTTCGTAGTAAGGTTTTAATGAGGCACAATCTTCGATAATAGACATCCAAGGAGGAGTGTTATGAAATATTGTGTGGATGCCCATTATATTCATGTACCATCTAGAATATTTTTCATGGCACACTTCACCTTCAACCTTTATTTTTTGTCCAAAACTCGTTCTTAGATTATCAAAGTATATATAAAATCAATAATATTAAATCATCATATTTAGATGTCAATTTAAATTAATTAATGAGGTTGAAATCAATTTAATAATATACGTAATTTGGCTAATAAAAATAACATATTATCTTATGATTTTGTGTTTAATACTCCCTCCTTTTTTAAATACTTACTCCATTTCTCCATGCGCGGAGTTTAAGGAGAAATTAGAGAAAGTAATAAAATATGAAGGTAGTGGGGTGGGTGGAAGAATAAAAAATTGTATAAAGAAAAAGTAGTGGAAAGAATTGGAGGAGAGAGAATATGAATTTAATAAAAATATGATTTATGTTGGGCCCACTAGGTGAGATAAATTAATTAAATATTGTAAAAGCTTTCCAAATAAGGAAATGGAGCAAGTATTTAAAAACTGCCGGAAAATGAAAGTGGAGCAAGTATTTAAAAACGAAGAGAGTATTAATTAGTCATATGCTTTTGTGTTTAATTTTTATTAGTCATATGAATTTTTGGTAATACACCATTATTAAATTTTGAAGCTACAATAGCATTGATGAACTTGGGAGTTAATTTATGTTGAATAAAAAAACCAAAAAAAAAACAAAAAGAAAAAAAAAACTGAAGACTTACGTGTCAATAAATTAAAGATAATAATTTTAATAATTCAAAGAAACATATTCTAATAATCAAATTTTTTGACTTGTATTGCTTCTCTTTTGAACAAGGATTTCCTTATGAATGAAAGTTGATTGCTCCTTTGGAGCTTTTCCTCAAAAAAAATAAATAAATAAATAAAAAATAAAAAAAAAATTTAAAAATCAAAGTTTCAATATAGATACGTGCGTTTGTTTTTTCTTCTAATAATTATCTTTATATTTTTAATTAAAAATAGTTATGAAATAAAGGGAATATAAGAGGAATTGAGGAGAGAATAGATCAGTCTATTATTCCATTGAGTAAGGGATGTATATATATACATACAATAGCTAGGGTTTTCTTAGGGAACATTAAACCATAAACCTATAATATTCTAGATGGTACATGAATATAATGGGCATCCACACAATATTTCATAACACTCCTCCTTGGATGTCTATTATCGAAGATTGTGCCTCATTAAAACCTTACTACGAAAAACCCTGTAGGATAAAAACATAGTAAAGGAAAAAGAGTACATCATTCTCCGTAATACACTTGCAATGCTGCCTCATTAAAAACCTTACCATTAAAACCCAATGTGGGACAAAACCATGGTCAAGGAAAAAAGAGTGATGCGCGTATTTTCTCCCCCTGATGAATACATAACGTATTAACGTGAAATCTTTTTGTGTAAAATCCGACGCGATATGGTTGGGTAACTTATTTCATGTAGCAGAACATCATTTCTTGATGATTGATCCTTTCAAATTGAACTTGAATCTTCAAATCTTCACATGGACTTATTGAGCCATCTTCATTTCTTCATACTTGTGAAAAAATACAAGTGTTTACCACTATTTCATTCAATTCGGTAGTTTTGTTTCGAATTATCATAATAATTATATGTATGACTTCTTCTAGAGGTCATGTATACTACAAAATGATGATCAATAATTGATCACATTATCCAAACATAATTTCATGGCAACACTTGATATCATATATATTTCATTTTCCAGTATCATATGAATTAAGAAATTAAACTAATTACATATTTTGTTCATGGATCTTCTGGACCATAAGATTATTATTCTCACTCGATGGTATCTCAATATTTATTCTTTAATTAGACATTTCATGTTTTATATGAGAGATCGCCAATGAATACATAGACTTGTTGAATCTCACATACTCAAACTTCAGGTTGAGATATCGATGATGTAGTCATATTGATTTTTCATGACTTTGATAATAATTACAATATTCAAGTTATAAAATATGTAGGGCTGGGTATTTAAATACTTCGTATATAAATTCTTCAGGAAATCTTCTTACATGAATCATAACAAGTTATTATTAAAACGAAGTCATAATAATTTCATCACTAGTGTAAGCCCATTGAAATATAAATATTTCTTTGTAAGTTCCCATCAATGTTGTATATACGAGTTACTATACATTGGACAGACATTCACACATACCACAATTATTATATAGATACTAGCTAGTGCATGAAATATGAGATATACGAATCATGATAAGATATTGAACAAACTTTATAATAAGTAATGCATCTAACAACTTCCTAAACATGCAATTAAAAATCCATATTCCATTGGACTTCTAGTCCATGAAAAACTTTTGATTATTATCATTGTGTCGACATAAAAATGGACATATATTTCATATCCCTTATTCACTAGTCCATTATATTATGCATATGCATATTATTCATCGGTTCCATTGTGTACCGGTATCATAAAATTTATTTAATGTATATTCTACATGTTGTTTTGCAATGATATCAGAATACATTTTCAATTGGTACCATTATAACTTTCTCATATCATATGCCATCTATTTAGTTCATATATCTATACCACTTCTATCTAGGGTATTTCTCACACTATGGTATTAATATACTATAACACTATTAAAAGTGTCAACTGCAATCTTGTCATATATCACATCTTTATTTTGGAACCGATTATAAAATCTACACTTCAGGTGTAGTGATTCAAGTATATACAATTTACAAGCTTTATCTCAATGTGAAATATATCTTGATAACATATGGACGAAAGTTGGCTAGAATACATTTCAAATTACCCATTATATATAGGGATCATCAATGTAAATAATTTTTGCCAACTTACTCCAATTATCCCCCTAATTTGGTAAAATATCTCACGTATAGGGGCATCACAATTCTTCACCAACTTAGTATACAAATTTGCGATAAAATTCATTTTATGGGAGGATCATAATCAACAAAATTTATGTCTCAGAAGAATTATATTAAACAAATTTTATCTCTTCTAGAGAGCATTTATAAATCATTTCTTCATTATACATTGCATAACACATATGTATTTATTACTTAATCTTTCATAATTTGTTCTCTTCAGCAGATCAATAATTCAACATCAATGGGGAAACATATGTTGTGAAGTAGAATTTCCTTCTTTTCTATTTCTTATGTGTTGATATACAATAGCCCCAATCAATAAAATTGTTATACAAACATATATCACTTTCTTGTAATTATACTAGGTGGTGATCTTTTGGATTTTTTTTTATTATGTCAAAAAAAAAAATATCCAAAAGATCACCACCTAGTAGAATTACAAGCAAGTGATATATGCTTGTATAACAATTTTATATATAGAATTACAAGCAAGTGATCTTTTGGATCTTTAAAAACTTAAATAGTGTATTTGATGAGTTTCTGGTCACTTAATAGTTGACAATAATATATAAGTTATTTTGGTGAACTTCTGGTCACCCATTACTCTTTTATATAAGAAATCAAAACCAATTAACTCTTGAAAATTTTATTAAGACAAATGGTTATGAATCACAGTCCAAATATAGCTCAATCTCAATGTTATGTCTTGCCATTCAATTCATTTCTTATATCTAACATTTGAGAGAGTGTCATCACATTATCAAATGAAACTTCAGGTTTCCATAACGGGTAATTATTTAACCCGAATGGCCTAATTTAATTATCACATCCAATCACTTCTCTAAATTGAAGTCTAGTCAGTCTTCCAACACTAGTGATCACTTTATTAATCTTATGTTAAGCATGGTCATGAATTTGATGTGATATTTGAAAACCAACATGTGTTTCTTTATACAATTGGCAAGACAAACAACAAATATTTTATCCAATAATTTACTCATACTCTGCTGGAGTTTTGACTATAATTTTGATACATGTTAATCTTGTTGGATATTTCATACTCTTTAAGAGTCATTTAATTATATAATCATGAAACATATAAATTTTACTAAAAGTGATTTCTTCTAGAAATGTAATGGGATTTATCATTTCCTCAAACTTTCCATTGTCACTAGTTGCTCCATTCCTTTTCCGAAGGTTGTTATATTTTAACTCTATTGGACTACAACGCTTCAGACGTGCTTTAGGTTCATTAGTAACCGATGTTGTCCTTCTGGAACAATAATGGTAATTAGAGCATTTATAATTAGTATATGATCAATGACATTTATATCCATCTTCAAGATGGTATCATTTCAAAATATTTAAATAACATGTGGCCACTTCTATTAAATAAATCGTTAATATTTAAGGTAATGTATGTACCAAACTTAACAACAAAATCTTTTAATATATATGTGCAAGGATAAAATAATAGAATAATTAATACACTCTCCCCCTAATCCTTGCACGTAGGATATGAAATGAATCCAACAACATTTAAATCTCATCCACAAGGCATAAATTATTTTAGCAATACATGTATCATGTTATTCTTACAAACTAGCTCTTCATATTACAATCATAATAATTATAATACTAGCGGCTAATTAGAAACAAAACCTAATGCAAAAAAAAAAGTTCCAATATCAAAATATGTTGGGATAACGATAATCATCAAATAAACATTTATATTATCAATGTGATAAAATATTGTAATCCAAATAAGCAAAGCAACAATTATTCTGGTTTCCCATTCGGAGCATGGAAACTTTGACTTCAAAATCAAAATCATGAACTCAATGAACAAAATTTGCCAAACCAGTTATAAAAGTACCTCTAATATGTTAGAAATTAATTCTCATATCCATAAACGAGTAAACATAACTAGTCGAAATAAACATAAAATAATTTAGAGTTTTTGAAGTCTAAACAACAAAACCTCTATCATAATCCACTTGTATAACAAATCATACGATGCATCAAATTAAGGAATAAAAATACATGTGCTCTTGAATTACCCAAAGAAATAAAGGCCCATGAAAAAAAATCCCAACAACAATCTATCAATTAGAATTGGTGAGTATCAGAGGAGTATGTACAAAAAAACTAAACCTAACTTTCCAAAACTCATTACGACTGCGTGACAACCACAATAAATTACATCACCAATTTTAACAACATCGATCATATAATTAACATAATTTTGCTCCAAATTTAAAAAAAAAAAAACAGCATATAAAGAATCAAATATTTGAAATCAATAAACTGTCTCAAATTGTTACTGAATAAGAAAATAAAACGATAAGTACTTATCTCAATGTTGTGTAGACCAAACTTGTCGAGTCATGGTGAATCACTTACCTAAAAGACGATTCTAGCCAGAGGAAGAGTTTGGTGCTGATAACGTGTTATGAAATAAAGGGAATATGAGAGGAATTGAGGAGAGAATAAATCAGTCTATTATTCCATTGAGTAAAGGATGTATATATATACATACAATAGCTAGGGTATTCTTAGGGAACATTAAACCCTAAACCTAGAATATTCCAGATGGTACATGGATATAATGGACATCCACACAATATTTCATAACAAAAATTGAATTATTTTTGAGTAATATGAATTTTTTTTTTGTTCAAAAAAAGCGTGGGTTTAGTTTTCGTTAAATCATGGTATTTTTTTTAATTATTCAATCCTTAATTATCTTTGCCAAAAATAATTTGTTAAAATATTACTACAATATAACATTTGAATTATTAGGATATATTTAGAATATATGATGTAATTATTTGTATATCTTTATGTTTCTATAATTATGTTTATGTATCATTGAACTAGTCAACTTTAACGTTAAGCAAATCAACTAGCTACCTTTTTTTTTTTTTTTTTTTTTTTTTTTGTGCAATCATTTAGCTAATTTGCAGCCTAACTTTATTTTGTACATATACCAAACTAGGAATGAAATACTCACATAATTGACTTCCTTCATCGAATAAAAGATATATACAAATAATTACAAAAATATATTCTAACATAAATCCAAAATATTAATTTTTGGCAAATTTTTGTATTTAAAAACACATTGAAACTATTTACATGCATGAATATATTTTCAAATTCATTAATTATCACCAACTTCTTTTTAAATAGTCAAAAGTATTTTTTTTTTTAATCTTATTAATTAGGTGTTCCCAGATCCTAGGTGAGTATCCCTACCTTGTTAGGGTATGTATGATGAAAGAGAGGTTTGATTTTAATGAATTGCATTTTTTAAAATCATTTTACCAACAATGACACCCTTATTGATTAAAGTAATTGTTAAGTACAAATGTACAATAGTGGATTCAAATATTCAATGTTTAAATGTTCTTATTAATTTTTTTACAACACAGACACCCTCGGCCCACTTGCAATATATAATAATACAAGATAAGTACTACTAAAAGTTTTCATATCATGAGGTGATGCAAATAAAAAATAAAAAAAAGGAGTAAATTAACTTGATAACAATCAAGGATAAAACTCATTCAATCATAATGATCACCTCTCTACGTTTGACAATAATAACTCTTATTTAATACACCACTCATATAGTCATATGGTATTAATTAGATCCTGATTTAGACATTTATAAATCTAATTTCTAGTACACTAAACAAACATGTCACTCTGTCACTCTGTTTGACAAGAATATCCCTACATAAATCACAACTCACGTAGTATATTCTTTTTAATCTTTTTAGGTACCTCAAATTTTTATTTAGGAGTACCCAAAACAAACATTTCTAAATTTGAACGACTTACATGGATAAATATATGTAGGAGTTTATAGGTATGAATTGCGAAAACATGAATCACATTCATATAGCACCTAATCCCAAGATCATGCATAACACATAAAGGAACTAGAATTAATACCTTTAAAGTGTGATTCCATGTATGATCGAGTAAGAACAATTAGGAGAATAAGAACCCCATGTGTGATTCCTCTACTAAGTCCACGAGCACGGATTAAACCTCCACTAATGCTAGTTAGTTGTGATCGAACACTTCAATCAACCTTTGACGGAGATATGAGTCACGAGCACACCACGAACCACCCACGACACCACCACATGCGCCACCCAAGGAGGAGGGTCGTATGGACAGGGAGGAGATAGAGGGCCGAGAGGAGAGAGAGGGAGAGTCAGGGTTTTGGGAGTTGGTTGCTTAATTCACAATTAACTGTTAATTGTTATATTATACAACCCTAGGCATGGATTATATTTATAGATCACATCTCTAAATAAATTTATGTCAAGCCCAAAACACATTAAGCTCTTCTTACTATTCTAGCCCAACAATCAATGTAGCATGTCATAAACTCATGAGGCCCAATAATGGGCATATAACTTGTTTGACCCAATACTCTTGTGTGTGACCTCATAGGATCCACTCTATGAGGCTTTGGACTATTCAACTAGCCCAAAGATCAATTGTCATATCTAGCACCAAACATTGATGACTCTATAGAATGAACTAATCATCTCCATAATTGTGCTCCTTGATATATCTAGTAATTGCACTTATCGAAGACATAACTCCTTCAATATATTGCTAAGTGGATTCACTACTCTTGACTAGATTTATTTCCCCTCTATCTAATGAGGGACTCATTAGCTTAATCACAATTCTTACTAAAGTAGAAAGCTAGACTTTAAATGTTGAAAATAATTGTTTGTCCAAAACATTACTCATTACATAACGATCTTGACTTAGAAAGCCCTCGTCTTAATTAAGAGATACGCGAAAAACAAATATATATATATATATATATATATATATATATATATATATATATATATATATAAAATATATATATATATATATATATATATATATATATACACTTGAATGTACATTGTACGTAACAAATAATACAACCAGGCGGTCCCAAACGACTACTAGCTAGTTAGTGCCAAAATAAAATGCTAAAATGATTAGTTTTCCTTTAATAGAAGGATAATTATAAAATTCAAACACACAAGAATCCTAAAATTTCAATTAGTCCTATTGTTTAAAACAATTTTATCTTGTGTAGAACAAAATTCACAACCTATAAAGCATACATAAATTTCTCTTTTAGATATGCCTTATTTAGTTTTAGGCGTGTCTTAAATTTGAATTTTATTATCTGAGTTTTTGAGTGGTATAGGATTATAGAGCAATTCTGTAAGTGAGTAGGTTATGTTACATTTTTTAAAATTTTTTTTTTTTCATTGGAGTACTTTTTTATTGATTAATTGATTGAGTTACCTTTTTGCTTTTGTTTCACAAGTCCATTGTGGCTCTATCGGTTATGTTTCTCTTCTGGTGTTGTTAGTTCATACCATTACAGTGGATCGATAAAGATAAGATTTGATTAAAATATAGAACACTGGTGGATAAATTATTGGATTTTTTTACTTTTACTACCTGTGAAACAACTCGATTTTAATTTTGCTATCCATCAAAACTTTTATTTTATTTTACTACCTAACATATGCACTTCTTTTAAATTTTGCTACCCGTTAACGGAATCTGTTAGGGGTTCCGCTAAGTTTATTATTTTTTTAAAAAAATAATAATAAATTAAAAATTAAAAAATAATAATAAAAAAAACCAGCCACCCCTTCCCTCCCACCTGCCGGCGGCCGGCACCCAAAGTTTTGGGTGGCACCGGCGCGCGAACCCACCCACCTTTTCCTACACAGCCCCGACCTCATCCCGAACCAAAACCACCCCCCTTTCCCCTTCATCCATCACTTCCTACCTCAAGCCACCCACCCACCTCCCTCCTTCGAAATTGGTTCGAATTTGGGCATAATTCGAACAATTTTGTCAAAATTGTTTTAGGGCTTTTGTTTGTTTACATTTGAATTGCAAAATCATGTATTTAATTGTTGTTTCCGTTTTGAAATCAATGAGTTTGATTCGAAAAAATTAAAAACCCTAATTTTTCCCCCAATTTGATTTCAAAATTTAGGGGTTTCGTTAAGGGGGTTCAAGTGGCTAGGAGGTGTCGCGGGTGGGTATGGTGGGTCGCGGGTGGGTTGGGTCGCGATGGAGTGGTGTTGCGATGGAGGTGTCGCAGGTGGGTATGGTGGGTCGCGGGTGGCTTGAGGTGGGCAGTGATGGATGAGGGTGGTGGAGGGGGGTGGCAGGGGTGGCTAAGGAGGGAGTGGTGGCCGGAAGGTGGTAATGAGGGTGGCTGGATCTCACTAACGGAATTATTAATAACGGATTCCGTTAACTGGTAGCGAAATTTAAAAAACGGGATTTGATAGGTAGTAAAATAAAATAACAGTTTTGATGGGTACCAAAATTGAAATCGAGTTGTTTCACAGGTAGCAAAAGTCAAAATTTCCTAAATTATTTCCCATTTTAGGTATACCTTTGTTATATTTGGGTGTACCTAAAACAAAGTACTTCAATTATTTAAAAAAAAATACAAAAATATCAGGTTAGCTCTATCACATCACATCCTTTTTTAGTACTATTGACTAGATTAATTGTCATTCTATATAACCAAGGTCTCATTAGCTCAATCACATTTCTTATTTAAAGTAGAAAGAATGTAGTTAATTACTGAAAATAGCTGTTTGGCTAATACATTACCTATCACTTAACGATTCTTGTTTGGAAACCTCGTATCTTAATTTAGGGATGTGCAAAATATATACTCGAATGTACGTAGTACGTAAAAAAGTAAACAACTAGGAGGTTTCAAACGACTATTGATTAAACTAATTCTAATATAAAACGCTAAAGATTAGTTTGCCTTTAATCGAAGGATAATTTTTTAAATACGCATTTAATTAAATATCCCTTATTCAATTTAAGGCATACCTAAAATTTGAATTAACGTTAAAGACATTATGCAGTTATCATAAACCTTATTATTTGGTTTGAAGTGCCAAGGAACGATAGGTATTCTCATTGTATTAGGGTATGGTGAATTATATAATCTTAAACACAATTGTTTAAAAAAACAGGTTGTACAATAACTTACTGTGTGGCAAAAAAAAAACATAAAAGAAGAAAGAATTATATGAATAACTTTTGTAACACTATGGGTAACTTTTGATAGGTTCCGTGTCTTCTTTTTTATCTTACCAATTTTGCTATATTACTTTAATGGTATAGAAAATATCCTCTATTTTTCACATCATATCTTACCACAAAGCCCACATAAAACTATATATAGTAATACATTAATACCAACTAGCCTTCTGGCCCGTGCAATGCACGGGTGTAGGGAATAATTTCAAGCGTTAACCCCCTTAGCTTGAACCCCACTGTGATCATACACTAAAGTACGGTGGCGTCCAAAAGCGAAGAAGATAGAGCAAAAAATTCGCCAACAAGTTTTAGGAACTTGTAAACCGTTCACAGGGTGAAGGTTACACCCCTTAACGATCCAAGAGATCGTCAACTCCATAAGGTCTTGAACTAAATAAGGGTTCGGGGATGAAGGTAAAAATTCAAGCTAAAAGAGATTGAACCTGCCCTAATAATAGGCCTCTACTTTATTCTGATCGTGATCGTATTCATGTGCGCTTTCTGACTAACATGCAATCAATAGGATTAACCCTAAACCTGTTTATCTATGTTGGTTGAATATTAATGCACAAATAATCTATTATTGGCGATCACTTGAATTATAATCATATTAACCCTAAACAAGATTATTAATTATCTTATATAAGCGTGATTACAAGTGCCAATTCCCTTTAAACATGCATAAAAGGCGTGATCAAGCAATAACAATAAATATCAAGCAACATAATAATAATCAAAATAACAATTATGATCATCAAAATAAAATTATAACAATAATCATGTTCATAATCATCAAAACAATAATCATAATAATAATCATAATAATAATCATCAAAATAATAATTATAATAATCATAATCATAATAATCATGTTAAAGCATAATATTAGCAAGATCCTAGGCATGATACTAACAAGATTAATAACAAATCCTAGCATGTCACTAAGCAATAAAAATCAAAGCTTTAACCCTAACATGATACTAATAATCATAAATATTAGGAAGAACATAAAAGGCATCATAACAATCATACTTGATATTAAAATTATCCTAGACATGATACTAGGAATCAAAATAACAACCTAATCATGATTTCTACATTAATAAAAACCATTAAAGTACTTACTTTGATGCCTTGTACCTCTTTCTAATAACAAAATACACACATTAGTAACTTCAAGGAAAATAATAAACAAACAATTAAATTAAATAATTGAAATAGAGATTTGGGACCAAACCCTCAGAAATTAAACCTTTCACGTCTAGGGCGAAGGCAACTTCGAATATGGCTAGGTGTTTCTAGATTTAATGAATGCGGAAGTTGTATGTAAAAAGCTAGTTTAGAAAAAGAGAGAGAGAGATGGTGAATGATTAAAGAGAATGAGAGAGAATTGAAAACTGGTTGTAGGTGAATGAAAACGGAGTTTTTACGATGTTATTTATAGAGAAAATCAGCTAAAAAGATAAAATTATTAAAAAAGAGCCTGGCGCACAGAAAACAGAACCAGCGCCAACGCTGGATGTTGGCGCTAGGCGCCAATGCTGGCGCCAGGCGCCAAGCGCTACAGCTGGCGTTTGACACTGATCTGGAAAATTACGTATTTTCCTAAAATCAGATAAAAATTGCCGTACAGGAGGATAAAATTGTATTTTCCTCAAAAATGCTCTTTGATTTTAATTAAAACTCTGAAAAGTCAACAAAAGTCAATTTATCAATGCTAATTGAATTAGGAATGAAAAGAACCTTCTAGAAGAATCTAGAAGACTAAAACCATTCCTAATTGCATTAGGAATGATAAATCTATATTAGGCCCTCCCCTAGATCATTGGGCCGCATATAAGGCTCAAACCGGGCCCAGTTTAGTAAATTGGCCATAACTTCCTCAATATTCATCAGAATTGGGCTTATAATATATCGTTGGAAAGGTCTTGTCAAGCCCCATCCAACTACGCTACTATTGGACCCATGTCATGTACCAATCAAACTGGATTATCTGTTTTCTTAAAATAAGTTTTCAAAAACAGAAAGAAGAGAAAAGAAATTAAAACTATCCGCACCACTAAACTTTCCACACTTTCGCTTCATTCGATTATGATTTGACACGAAAGGTACTCATCACTGGGTTTGGTTTTGGGGAGACACAAATGGGTGTCTACAGAAGCCTCCACTTTGACTGAGTTTGGAGAAACGCGAGTTTCGAAAACAAAAGTCAAAGTATCGATAGGGACGGAGAATGATTCAAAATGTTCTGCGATCCTAAACCACTCTTGTAACGCTGATACCTGCAAAACTAGCGTTAGTTAAACAGATAAAAGAGTTAAGAAACGCGTATCTTGCACCGTCGAGCACACGTCTCTGAATGTAACCGAATTGCTGATGTATCCTTGTTTTGATGACCTTCTGCAAGCTAGAGAATGCCATCCTACTTGAAAACCGCTACGCTTGTAACTGCTTCCAATTTAGAAGACTGCTTTGCCTGAAACGATCCTCCTCCACTTTGATAATATTCCACATCCAAGGGAACACTATCGAAGATTTCTTCTCTTGAAACAATCCTCATCCGCATTCATAATATTCCACGTCCAAGGGAATACCATCGAAGATTATTTCTCTTGAAACAATCTTCATCCGCATTGATAATATTCCACGTCCAAGGGAATACTATCGAATTTTATTTCTCTTGAAACAATCTTCATCCGCATTGATAATATTCCACGTCCAAGGGAATACTATCGAAGATAACTTCGCTTGAAATCACCTTTAGTTGTTTGTGACAACTCTCAGTAAGCCAGGGAAGGCTGCCGAAGATTTCCTCGCTTGAAGCTATCCTCATTCGTTGCGATAATTTTCCAAAGAGAATTACCGAAGACCTCTGCTTGTCGATCTTTAAAATCCTGCTTGAGCTTTGCTTCCGCTATGCCTGTACGTCGGCGCTTCTTCTGCTTTTGAACCTGTACGTCGGTGCCTTTATGTATGAACCAGTATGTCGGTGCCCTTTGTTAATGAGCCAATGCTTAGGCGCTTTAAGCTAAGTGAGACGATCTTTCATCAGGTCGATCACTTTATGTAATCAAGCCGATTACTAAAAATCATGTCAAATTGCTTAGAGGGGCTAACTGGCGTACCAAGGAACCCAAAATATATTGCAAAAAGGCTAACAAGCGCCGCAAGGTTGTTGAGCATGTCAGAGGGAGCTAGTACCCCTTGGCGACCTTGCACGATCCCTGGGCGATGCTATGCAGAGGAGCTACTGTCGTTGTTAGCTATAATTCCTGTACCGGCTGAGGATGTGGCGGTACAATTTTTCAGCTCTTATCTTTCGTTAAGTAGCCCCCAAGTAATGCTTTATCAGGACGATGCTGCTGAGTTCGTGCCACCCCGTATGTCTATCCATTACCAGGGGATATATGGGCCGATTGAGGAGATGATTCCTCCGGTCGCGCTTCGTAGAGCGGTCGATTCCTCGCCACCAAACTCGAGTAAGCTTATTTATTTGCAAATTTTGTCCCCATATATTATGCATGTTTATTAACTTATTTCTTTGACAGTTCTCGCGCGAGGTGGTTTGTACCTGTGCTTTTTATTATTTATTTGACTTTGTATAGAACTTTACCTCTTAGTTAAACTCATTTTTTTAGACATATTTTGTATATACATACTATTATGATTTTATTTATGTTTGCTATTATTATTTTTATGTGCATGTTTGTGTGTGCAAGAAAAGTGTGACAAACAATTCTGCGCAAAAATTCCGTCATTTTTATTATTGATGGAGGATATCTGACTCTCTCCCCCAAAAGAAAAATGAAAAAAGGAAAAGGCAAATAAAGTGTTGGGTTTATAAAAACTTGGAAATTAACCTAAATAAAATCCAAAAAAGAATAGTATAATTAATATAATAGTTATATTAATTAAACAAAAGAATAAAAGGATTTTTTAGAAAAAGATAAAGAAGCCGTAAAGTCATTAGCAGACTCAGATTAATGTAAAAACGTGGTTTTAGAAAGCACGGATGACGTGACAAATTGGCGCCAGCTAGCGCCACGCAATTAGGTGTAGCGCCAGCCGCTACACTTGGCGTGTGGCGCCAAGCCTTGGCGTCTGGCGCCAATCGCAGCGTCTAGCGCCAAATAGCGTTGATTCCGTATTTTACCTCGATTAAAACTACTCCTAAATCGTGCATAAATAGCCGCCTACCCAGCCGATTCTTTTCATAATTTCAGCAAATAAAATAATTCTTAGCCTTAGAAAAATAATATCATGTCTCTAGTCACCAAAACTTTTACCCAATACACCCATGAATGGTGTCGGTCTCTAAATGCCAGAGAACGAAAAGAATCAGATTTGTTTCACTTGGGGGGAATTTATGGCATCAAAGGGGTAGATCTTGACTTAGATTTCATTCATACCGCTCTAGAATATTGGAATGTTGATACTCATTGTTTTAGGATAGGGTATGATGAAATTAGCCCTTTGTCGGAAGAATTTAATGTTATTTTAGGTTTCCCTTCAATAGACCTCATAGTAATCCCTAGAGTAGATGCATATTATTACAAGGATTTTGAGCGCTTCTTCAATTTAAAAGAAAGGGATTTATCAAAAATAGTAGATGGCAACATAATTAATTTGAAAGAATTTGCACGCCATTATTTTGATAAACCTCTTTCTGAATCTTTTCACATTTATAGAAGAAGGGCTTTTTTATTTTGCATGCTTAATCAATTTTTTCTTAGTAGTGGTAAAAATAATGAAGGTCAATCAATCATAACCACTGTACTAGAACAAATTGAATCAGGGAGAAATCCAATGCCATTGATAGTTGGAGAGACTATGATTAGTCTTGATGAATTGAAAAGGAACCCAAAAGCACCTTTTCGCGGCTCTCCAATCTTATTACAGGTAGAAAAATAATATTTTTAATTACAGAAATCAAAAAAATATATTTTTGTATTGTAATAATAATTTATTTGCATTGCAATTTTTTTACAGATGTGGCTAATGGAAAGGCTAGAATTAATTAGCCCTCTGGACAACATTGAGAAGTACACTCCAAATTGCTTTGTGAGGAGGAAGAAACGCTTCTCTAAAATGGGGCGCCACGAGTGGAGAAGGGTCTTCGAATCTCGCAATTTTGCTATCAAGTGGGTCGTCCCATGGTGAAAAATAGAAAGGATGGTTGGTGTCAACAAGCAACCTTTCTTCCGTCTTCCAAGTTTGTCCCATATGACTTATTAATATCCCTGCAGGGTTAAAAGACAATACGACCTTCTTCAGAATAATCCTTCCGGGGATCTTCGTCCTCCCTATGAGTACCCTGTTTCCCAGGAAGTAGACAGATTTGATGCTTATTGGAGTGTCAGACCTCTATGGGAAGTAATTACCTAAAAGGTTCCTCATTCCTTGCCCAATGAAGAAGTGGTTGCGGAAGAAACCTTCGAAGGATTCGAAGAAAGATCAGGGTAAAACTGATGTGAAGAGTCGTCTAGGTGACGGGGTGATTCTTGCCAAGGAGTGCTTAGGTGAAAGAGTTGAATTCAAAACACCTGCAATGCCAGTACTACCAAAGATAAGGGAAAAAGGAAAGTTGACACCACAGAGAAAAAAGCTTGGGTAGAAAAGAAGCATGGAGTCCTAGCTGAAGGGGAAACTATCTACTTTAAGATTGAATGTAGGTCCTCTAAAGGATGCCTACTAGCTAAGGTTATGGATGAGGAGGAGGAAGCAGACAAAAATTGGAAAAGGGATAGGAAAGAAAAGAAAGATTAGGAGCATTTCTTAGTTAGACATAGTTTATATTTTTATTTAAAGTTAATTTATTTCAGCTTTATTAAAATTTCATCAATAATTTAACTTTATTTTATTAATGAAATTTCAGCTTTTAATTAAATATTTACTTAAAATTTATTTTATTAAAGCAATGAAAACCGAAAAAATTAATTTTCCATAAATTCTTCGAGTACGGAAGTCAAAAATTTTCCGAAAAATACCGAAATTTGCCCAGAATTTATTTGTGAATTAGCGCCGCTTATTTGCGACTGGCACCTGCCAGGGAAGTCTGGCGCCAGGCGCTAGTGCCGTCGGCTGGCGTTGATGGTCGCTGTCTGGCGCCAGAGTTTCCTCTGCGACGCCGATATTTCGCCGATCTTCTGTCGAATTTTTAATTAATTCTGGGATGCAAGATTTTCAAAAAATAAAGTGGCCGCACCCGTAAAGGGTTACCTACATATCCTTTCTTAAGGAATCAGGCCGAACGTAGCTCTCTTGAGAATCCTACTCAAGTAATTATGGGTAGTACTTCTTAAGTTGGTCAAGATTTATAATGTTCGAAAACTCATTGCCATCCATATCAGTTAGTTTTGCTGCACCCCCTGACAGGATTGTTTTAACAATGTAGGGTCCAGACCAATTAGGTCTAAATTTTCCCCTTGGATCTAAAATATTTTTCCTTAATGCTTTTAACACCAAGTCTCCTACTTTGATGTTTCTTGTCTTGACCTTCTTATTAAAATGCCTAGCCATGCGAGTTTGATAACACTGAGTGTGATGCAGAGCTTCTAGTCGTTTCACATTGAGTAGAATTAATTCTTCATATCTTACCCTAGTCCATTCAACTTCATCGAGTTTACTCTCTAACGAAATCCGTAGAGATTGTATTTCTAGTTCGACAGGTTGTACGGCATCCATTCCATATACTAGGGAAAATGGTGTATTTCCTGTTGATGTGTGAATTGACGTGCGGTAACCCCACAATGCGAAGTGAAGTTTTTCAGGCCAATCCTTATAATTTTCTGTCATTTTTTCGATGATAGTCTTTAGGTTTTTATTAGCTGCCTCGACTGCTCTATTTGCTTGAGGTCTGTAAGGGGAAGAATGATGATGTTGAATGCCGTATTTTTGTAGCAATTCTTCACATTCGGCTTGAAAGTGAGTTCCATTGTCACTTATCATTTCATGTGGGACTCCGTATCGACAAATAATATTTCTCTCGATAAAGAGTGATACATGTTTTGCAGTGAGTTTAGCGTATGATTGCGCTTCGACCCACTAAGATATATTCGTGGCCTCCTATTCCCGGGGGAGTGATTTTGCCGATGATGTCGATTCCCCATGTAGAGAATGGCCATGGCGATGTGTAGGTGTAGAGCAAGGATGGAGGAACATGTTGTAAATTGGCATAAATTTGGCATATAGGGCATCTTTTTACATATTGATGGCAATCCCTATTCATTGTAGTCCAATAATATCCTTCTCGCATTATTTTTTGGACTAACATTTTGCCATTTATATGAGTGCCACAAATTCCTTCGTGGACTATCCTCATTGCTCTTTGTGCATCCTTTTTTCCTACACATAGGAGAGCTCGACCCCTAGGTACCATTTTATGTAGCTCGTTGTCTATGAGTACATAATGGGAAGCCAAAAGTCTTAATGCTCGTTTTGCTCTTTTGTCAGCATGAGGAGGGTATTCTCCTTAGGTGACGTAATTGAGTATATCCGTGTACCATAGTTCTTCTTCTTCTTCTTCTTCTTCTTCTTCTTCTTCGTCTTGGACTACTTCGTCGTCTTCTATAGCCTGGATGTATGCTAGTTTGTGCCTTTTTTCTACAGTAAGAGGCATTTACTCGATTTCCGTGGGAATCTTAACCATTGAGGCTAGTCTTGCCAAGGCGTCAGCAAATTGATTTTCTTCCCTAGGTAGATATGTGTATTCTACCTTCTCTAACTGATCGGTAAGAGTTTCCAGATAGGTTTGGTAAGGGGCTAGACTTTTGCTCCTTACTTTCCACCTTTTAGATATTTGATTGATAATCAAAGAAGAGTCTCTGAATATCCTTAACTTTTTTACTCCCAATGCCAAAGCTGTTTCAAGGCCTACCACGCATGCTTCATATTCAGCAGCATTGTTGGTAACGTCAAAATCAAGCTTTATGGAGATTGGAACATGCTCTTCTTTAGGTGATACTAGTAATACTCCAACGCCACATCCCTTTTGGTTTGAGGCTCCGTCGAAGTATAAGTTCCAAGTATCATCTTCAGTAACCATTAAGTCTTCGTCTGGAAATTCATTGTCTTCTATTGGCGTCGAGTCTTCTATTGGAAAGTCTGCTAGAAAGTCCGACACCACGGATCCTTTGATAGCTTTTTGCGGCATAAACCTTACATCAAACTGGGCTAAATTGACTATCCATCTTGAGATGCGTCCATTGAGTGTAGATTTCTCAAATAGATACTTGAGTGGATATAATCGGGAGACTACAAAGACGGTATGCACTAGCATATAATGTCTTAACTTGGTTGTGGCCCACACCAAGGCGAGGCACAACTTCTCGAGTGGCGTATAGCGTGCTTCGTATTCGAGCATCTTCTTGCTTAGATAGTAGATTGCATTCTCTTTGCCTTCTACTTCTTGTGCTAGCATAGCTCCCATTGTCTCTTTGGTAACCGTCAAATATAACCTAAGAGGTATTCCAGGAAGTGCTGGTGCTAACACAGGAGGATTTGCGACATAGGTGTAGACACCCATTTGTGTCTCCCCAAAACCAAACCCAGTGATGAGTACCTTTCACGTCGAATCATAATCGAATGAAGCGAAAGTGTGGAAAGTCTAGTGTTGCGGAAAGTTTTAATTTCTTTTCTCTTCTCTCTGTTTTTGAAAACTTATTTTTAAGAAAACAGTCAATCCAGTTTGGTTGGTCCATAATATGGTCCAATAGTAGTGTAGTTGGATAGAGCTTGACAAGGGCTTTCCAACGATATATTATAAGCCCAATTCCGATGAATATTGAGGAAGTTATGGCCAATTTACCAAACTGGGCCCGGTTTGAGCTTTATATGCGGCCCAATGATCTAGAGGAGGGCCTAATATGATTTATCATTCCTAATGCAATTAGGAATGGTTTTAGTCTTCTAGATTCTTCTAGAAGGTTCTTTTCATTCCTAATTCAATTAGCATTGATAAATTGACTTTTGTTGACTTTTCAGAGTTTTAATTAAAATCAAAAATCATTTTCGAGGAAAAGATACGATTTTATCCTCCAGTGCGGCAAACTTATCTAATTTTCGAAAAACGCGTCAAAAACAGGCCTGGCGCCTGACTCCAGGCATTGAAGCCTGGAACCAGGCCTGGTGCCTGGCGCCAGCCATTGGCGCCTGGTGCTAGCCATTGGCGCCTAGCGCCAATCAGCTGATGCTGGCACCAGCTCTGTTTTGCGTGCGCCAACCTCGTTTTACGTGCGCCAAGTGCTCTGTTTTGATATTTTATCTTTTTCGCTAATTTTCTCTATAAATTACGTATTAAAAACTCCGTTTTCATTCACCAATTCTCACGAATTTTCATCAACAATCAGTTTTCATTCGCAATCATTAATTCCCTAATTCTCTTTAATCATCCATCTCTCTTTTTCTAAACTAATCTTTTGCATACAAAATTCCGCATTCGCAAGATCTAGAAACACATAGCCATATTCGAAGTTGCCTTCGCCCTAGGCGTGAATGGTTTAATTTCTAAGGGTTTGGTCCCAAATCTCTCTTTCAATTATTTAATTTAATTGTTTGTTTATTATTTTCCTTGAAGTTACTAACGTGTGTATTTTATTATTAGAAAGAGGTACGAGGCATCAAAGTAAGTACTTTAATGTATTTATTGATTAATTGATATAGAAATCATGTTTATATTGTTATTATGATATTCCTAGTATCATGTTTAGGGAAAAGGTTATAATATCAAATATGCTTATTATGATTCCTGCGATGCTTCCTATGTTCTTCCTTATATTTATGATTGTTAGTATCATGTTAGGGTTAAAGATTTGATTTTTATTGCTAGGATTTGTTATTAATCTTGTTAGTATCATGCCTAGGGTCTCGCTATTTTTATTATGTTTTAAATATTAACATGAACATGATTATGATTATAATTGTTATAATTTATGATGATTATAATTATTATTATCATTATTATTTTGATGATTGTTATTTTATTAGTATGATTATAATTTTATTATCATGATTATTATAATTATTATTGATTATTATTATGTTGCTTGATGATATTTATTGTTATTGCTTGATCGCGCCTTTATGCATGTTTAAAGGGAATTGGTACTTGTAATCACGCTTAATAAAATATTAATAATCTTGTTTAGGGTTAATTATGATTATAATTCAAGTGATCGCCAATAATAGATTCGTTTGTGCATTGAATTCATCCAATATAGATTAAACAGGTTTAGGGTTAATCCTATTGATTGCATGTTAATTAAAAAGCGCACATGTATACGATCAGAATAAAGTAGAGGCCTATTATTAGGGCAGGTTTAATCTCTTTTAGGTTGGATTTGTACCTTCATCCCCGAACCCTTATTTGGTTCAAGACCTTATGGAGTTGACGATCTCTTGGATCTTTAAGGGGTGTAACCTTCACCTCGTGAATGGTTTACAAGTTCCTAAAACTTGTTGGCGACTCTTTTGCTCTATCTTCTTCCCTTTTGGACGCCACTGTACTTTAGTGTATGATCACAGTGGGGTTCAAGCTAGGGGGTTAACGCTTGAAATTTATTCCCTACAATAGGCTTTGATCTTTTCAAAGGCTTTTGACACTCATCATCCCATATCACTGGTACATTCTTCTTAAGCTTTTTAAAGATCGGTTCACATATCATCCTCAATTTTGATATGAACCTACTTATATATTGTAACCGGCCAATAAATCCTCGAATCTGTTTCTCAGTCTTGGGCGGTGGCATTGACATGATTGCTTTGATCTTGGTTGGGTCTATCTCTATTCCTCTAGAGCTTATGACATAACCCAAAAGCTTGCCTTAGGTGACTCCAAAAGCGCACTTAGATGGATTCAACCTCATTATATTTTCTTAGCCTTTCGAAAAATTTCTTTAAGGCTATTTGTTGGCCTGGACGGTCTTTTGATTTCACAATCATGTCGTCGACATATACCTCGACTTCTTTATGCATCATGTCATAGAGTAAGGCAGTTGCTGCACGTTGGTAAGTAGCACCCGCGTTTTTCAACCCGCATGGCATTACCGTGTAGCAGTAAGTTCCCCATGGTGTTATAAAAGTTGTTTTCTCCATGTCTTTTTCTGCCATGAGAATCTGGTTGTAACCTGCGTACCCATCCTTGAATGAGAGAAGCGCGTGATTTACCGTGTTATCTACCAGAATATTGATGTGTGGCAAAG
Source organism: Chenopodium quinoa (assembly GCF_001683475.1). NCBI lineage: Eukaryota > Viridiplantae > Streptophyta > Magnoliopsida > Caryophyllales > Amaranthaceae > Chenopodium > Chenopodium quinoa. Next base: position 11,158,989 of record NW_018743252.1, on the reverse strand, counting down.
GGAAGTCGTCCTTTGGACTTGACTTATTTAGATCTCGATAGTCGACACACATTCTTACCCTTCCGTCTTTCTTCGGAACTGGGACGACGTTGGCGACCCATTCGGGGTATTTGGATACCTTGATGAAACCTGCAGCTATTTGTTTTTGAACTTCTTCTTTTATTTTAAGAGCTACGTCAGAACTTCTTCTTTCATTCCTGGAATTAGAGGCATAGTGTGTTGAGCTATTTCTCTATTTATTCCCCGCATATCTTCGTATGTCCAAGCAAATACATCGATAAATTCTTTAAGTAAGTTAATTAAATCGGTTCTTTCTTGTTTATTCAGTGTTAATCCGATTTTAACTTCACTTTTATGGGTTGAATCATTTGAGATATCAACTGTTTCAGTTTCTTCAATTACCGGTGTTTTCTTTTTGAGTGTTTCCATTGCTTTAATAATTTCTTTGTCTTTTCATCGTTAGTTAAGCAATGCTCGTCATCTTGGGTTAGAGAAGAACACAAGAAATAAGGAGAAGAAGAAATATTATTATACTCTGAGACCATTACATCAAAGAGCGATATGTCCTCAGGGACTTGATCACTAACTATTCTAGGATACGAAATAGGAGGGGAAGGTACTACTACTAAAGACTTAGAAGACTCTAGGGGGAGAGACTCCGACTCTGACTCTGACTCAGACGACTCTTCAAACATTGGTCCTTGCCTTGTCGTGATGGATATCTTCCTTCCACTTGGAGTAGTCACCTTGATAGTCTTATGCCACCCTTGTAGTGATCCTTCAGCTGGAGTGATTGCTTCGAAGGATCGAAGCTTTCGCTTTGTAGGACTGTTTGAATGAGCGAGGAGTTATCCTCTTTATAAGTTGGCTCATTCTTTTCTCGCCCAAACAGTAATCCCATGACGTTAAAGTCAAAGCATGGGGGTGCTTTCTCCTTGTGGACAGGAGTTGGGATTTCATCTGTGAAGTAACAATCCAAGAAAATCTCAAATCCCAGTTGTCTTATGCCGTTTACAACAAATGGCTCGGGAAATTCGTGGCATGGATAGCCCTCTCCTTCTTTTATAAATTGACCGTTAAGTGTAAGAGGGTACTGATCCTTTGGGATTGCTTTCTTTTGAGTGCGAGCGTCTCTACGTGCCTTTGATTTTTCCTGGGCTCGCTTGAGATATTTCCGAGTCAGTTCGAAACCAAGTCTGAAAGTGTCTAACTTAGGGAGGCCAGGTGACTCTAGCGATTTTGCCATTCCTTTCTTCTTTCCCAGGGTCATTCCAGGAAAATGTCCTTGTTTCTTCAGCATAGTATTTACAATCATGTTGGAATGGGGGTCATGGCAAAGAGGGGTTCTTTCATCCTCCTGGTTTAAGGAGACTTCTTCTTTAAAGCCCCATAAATCTTCGTCATCCTCGTCGTGCTCCACATTAATGATTGGATTTTCTATAGACTTGATCCTCATAGGCGAAGCATCGATGGTGATAGGAATTCCCCCAACTATAGCTTTTACTTGTTGGTGGAGGGATGAGGGGACGACCTTTAGGTCATGAAGCCAAGGGCGTCCCAATAGAAAATTGAACGAAGCTTTAATGTATACTACTTGGAAAGTAGTAGCATGTTCTATTTCTCCCGACGTTATATTCAGGGTAATTTTACCAAGAGCTTGACGACGAGTGCTGTCATAGGCCCTTATTCCTTGTGTAGACGGAGTTAAATCTTCGTCCCTTATGCCTAGCATCCTCGCAGTTCTAAGTGGGCAGACGTTGATGGCCGATCCATTGTCTACAAGAGTCATAGGGACATTCATTCTCTTGCAAACTACTGTGAGGTTTAATGCCTTGTAGTGTTTGTCACCTTCTGGAGGTAAATCTTTGTCAGAAAAGGTGATCAGATTAATTGGACTAGGAAGATCGCTTGTGAGGAAGTTGGCTAACCCCTCAGGAGTAGTGTCCGAATCTATCCCTATTTTGTCCAAGGCATTCATTACAGCCAACCTATGTTCTCGAGATGTTGCCAAAAGTTTCTATACGTTCATCTCAACTTTTGTCTTATTAAACTGCTTAACGATATCATTGTCTTCAATGATAGGTATGGGAACTTGTTGTGTGGTTGGCATAGGTTGTGTTGGAATGGGAGGTTGAATTCTCCCAGATCTTGTGAGGACGTCTATCCGATGGGACTTCTTCAGCCCAAAAGTCATCCGTGGTGTATGACACGGAAGGTGGAGATCCTATTATGTCTTTTAAGTAGACATCTTCTTCATCACTGTCCCAAACTCCATTAATGGTTGCATCATCTTCTTGTGGAACTTGGACTAATTTCTTTTCATCAATCATTTTCTGAACTAAATCCTTGAATTTAAAACAGTTTTCGATAGTGTGACCCCCTGATTGATGATACTGACAGTAATATCTATCCGTCCTTTTCAATGATTCAAATGGTCTCGGTTCGAGAGGTTTGATCTCGCCACTCTCAGAGAGAATTTCGAACATTTGTGCATATAGGATCACAATTGGACTGTAAATTCTATTGCTCTTCTTGGGTTTTTCAGTAACTTGTAAGGAAAAACGCTTTGCCTCATAAGTCGTTCCCTTGCTAGCTAGAGGTAATGAGATCTTATTAGCTTCCACAAGATCTTGAATGAGGTTTTGAAACCTGTAGCATTCATTTGTGGTATGACCGTTTCCTTGATGGTACTTGCAGTAGGATTTAGGGTCCCACCTTGGAGATCGCTTTTCTGGTGTTGGATCCTCTGTTGGACTAAAAGGTTTTATTAGTCCTTGATCATAGAGATGATTAAAAGTAGCATCGTAGGTCATTCCTATGGGTGTGAATTCTCTTTTAGGTTTATCTTTCAGAAGTGGAACCTCGTCATATTTCTTTTGGGGTTCCTTTATAGCTTTGAGAGCTTTACGTAGTAAATGCGATACTTCCACCATAGACAATGTGAGCAATTGTATATCTTCTTTACTTGCCGGTTCTGGAAGGTTATCCCTGACATTAAAAAAGGTTTCTTCCTCTTTTTCTGTGGCATAGATTTCTTTGACAGGTCTAATGAGAGACGAGGGGTCAACCTCGTTTTCCTCATCAGAGATAGCCAAGGCATGAGCGAGAGGTGCATTATCAATGCTTGGCTTCTTACTAGCAGGGGGCAATGGCAGCTTGTTGTTGTCGATCAAGTCTTGGATAGCTTCCTTAAGCTTCCAACAGTTTTTGGTAAGATGGCCCCTACCTTGGTGATACTTACAATGTGCATTGGGATTCCAATTAGCCGACCTCTTTTCGATTGGTGGGTCCCCAAATGGTCCAATAGGAGTTATAAGACCTTTTGCATTTAATCGATCAAATGTGGTGTCATAACTAATGCTAATAGGAGTAAAGTTTCTCCTAAATGGTTTCTTTTGTCCTTGATTGTTCATAGCAAAGACTTCACCTAAATTAAAAGTGCTAACGTTGTTTGAGTGGGTGTTTTTGGAAGAAGAAGGATTGTCGTTCTTCTTTCCTTTCCAGCCACTGTTGGAGGCAGCTTTTAACTTAGCCAAGTTGTCTTCAATATTGATCCCAATGTCGTAGACGGCCTTGAAGGTATGGAGATTATTTTGATACTTGAGATGCTTGGAATATTTTTCTTGAAGGTTTTTGATGAACAACCTTACAAACTCTTTTCCACTTGGCACCTCAATCATCTTAGCTGAGGTTTCTCTCCATTTGTTAAAGAAAGAGGTGAAGCCTTCGTTCTCTTTCTGTTTCAGGATTTCAAGTTCTCTATGGTCAGTCTCAACTTGAATGTTGCACTTGTATCTATCAACGAAAGCGTTTGATATGGACTCCCAGGTAGAGGTCTTTTCTTTCTCGAGAGAAAATAACCATTGTTGGCAAACGGTCTCGAGAGATAGTGATAACAGAGAGGGGAAAACCTTCTTATCGATACCCTTAATACTCATTATTGTTTCGAAGGCTCTTAAATGAAAATAAGGGTTATCAGTTGCTTTGAATTTCGGGATGTCGTTGGCATCGAACTTCTGCGGAAGAAGATCTTTGTCCACCGAGACCCCTTGTGATGTAAGCCCTTGAAACTTGTAGTCGCTAGATAGCTTGCTTAGACTCTCTTGCATGAGGTCCATCTGTTGTTGCTTCACAGGATCCTTGATCTTGAGTGTGAGGAGCTTCAGTGTCTCAGTCACGGTAACCAGTTGGTTCCTAAGCTCATTGACTTCTTCTTATGTTGCCATTATGGTCTTAGCTTTCCTCTTACGAGCTATGGGTTTTCGAAAAGTTGGACTTGTACGAAAAGGTTGTCTTTAATTAATCGTCCTTCCTTTCTTGACCATGCGCTGTATAAACCATTTTGTATTTTAATTACTTGACTCGAATTGACTTGACTTTACGGTTTATTTTAAAGATAAAAATAATAAAAAATAAATAAAAAAATGGGTGCATATTTTTGGCAAAAAATAATGTACATATTTTTAGGGAATTAAGTATAGTTTTTACATTGGAGGATTAATATCCGACTTACCCCCCTAAAAAAATGACGGAAAAAACGTGCATGCAAGACTCTCTTAGACATGGTCAAAGTATGTGTATTGGTGTGTGCGTTGAGTGTAAGTGACAAGCTTGGACTCTTGTGTAAGACCATGGGACTTAGTTCCTAAACTCGATTAATGACTCAACTAAGTACTATTGACAGCGAAAATTAGCCGAATTAATTAGCAAACTGGTTAATTAGACACTAGCTGATGACTCGACCAATAATCCGAACTGTCGGCAAAACGACAGAACTGGCGCCGTACTGTGTAGCATAGCGCCAGATGACAGAGTTGTCGCCAGGTGCTACACTCCACAGAGTGGCGCTACAGTCCAGATTTTGGCGCCAATACTGGAGCTTCAATCTAGGACTGTTTTCGGTGTTATTAATTAACTGGGGTATGCCTAAAGTCGTACTAGGTCAATTTTGATTAAAATATTATACTTTATTTACTCAATTTAATTAATTAATTAATTAATTAGGCAAAGTTCTTTAAGTCATTGATTTATTTAAGCTGAACACAAGTCAAACAAACGGTTAAGAGAAACATAGAATGTATGCACAACAAATAATGCACAATTAGTCAAGTAGGAATAATATGATGCAATGAGTTTTCAACCTAACCATGGCTCTAGTTCTCTAAAGTTCGGGATATGGTTTAGTCAATAAAGGGTCCATGGTTAATTTTCCAGATGCACCGCGCGGAAGCCTAACCGTGAAGGGTTAGCGCGAGTGGATAGGACACCGAGAGTTTTAGAAAGACTCGCTTCCATGATTTGGTGAATTCAATATTCTCGGATTTACCCTTTATTGCACAGAGCGTTCAATCAGGTAGATGGAGCATGAATTCCCAGAGGGTTATGTCCTTATGTAGAACACATATGGGTTTCAGAAAAGTGAGAAAAAACTCAATTAGGAAGTAGGATCGAGAAAACAATACGAAAAACTGGTCGAAATTAGAACGCATATTTCTGGCTCGGTATTGGAAGAATTTGGCGCCAGCAAACAGAGACTGTCGCAAGATTTTAGCTGTAGCGCCTGGCGCCAATGCTAGCGTCTGGCGCTAAAGTTAAAAGTCAGGAGCCAATTCTCTATCTTCTGGCGCTAATTCCTACATGCCTCAACAGCTTTCTGTGCTCGATAAAATTTTCCAGTTTCGCGCAGTGTTATTTCGGTCCTAATTGTGAAAGATATTTCTCAAATTTTCTACGTGTAAAATCCTATGTTTTTAACTCATTACGGATGGTCTTTTCAAAGAGATCTTTTTTATGCATATGACAATAATGTTAATCAAAATGACGCACATGAAATACTTAGAACGTTTCGAGTCTCATCTACTCATTCTAAATCATTGCTAAAACAAATTCAGGAATTAAAATAGAAATCCTCCTCATTGGAGTCGCCAAAAACTGTAGGAAATAATTTCAAGAGTTAACCCTCTTAGCTTGAACCCCACTGTGATCATACACTAAAGTACAGTGGCGTCCAAAAGGGAAGAAGATAGAGCAAAAGAGTCGCCAACAAGTTTTAGGAACTTGTAAACCATTCACAGGGTGAAGGTTACACTCCTTAACGATCCAAGAGATCGTCAACTCCATAAGGTCTTGAACCAAATAAGGGTTCGGGGAAGAAGGTACAAATTCAACCTAAAAGAGATTGAACCTGCCCTAATAATAGGCCTCTACTTTATTCTGATCGTGATCGTATTCATGTGCGCTTTCTGACTAACATGCAATCAATAGGATTAACCCTAAACCTGTTTATCTATGTTGGTTGAATATTAATGCACAAATAAATCTATTATTGGCGATCACTTGAATAATCAATCATATTAATCCTAAACAAGATTATTAATTATCTTATATAAGCGTGATTACAAGTACCAATTCCCTTTAAACATGCATAAAAGGCGTGATCAAGCAATAACAATAAATATCAAGCAACATAATAATAATCAAAATAACAATTATGATCATCAAAATAAAATTATAACAATAATCATGTTCATAATCATCAAAACAATAATCATAATAATAATCATCATAATAATAATTATAATAATCATAATCATAATAATCATGTTAAAGCAAAATATTAGCAAGATCCTAGTCATAATATTAACAAGATTAATAACAAACCCTAGCATGTCACAAAGCAATAAAAATCAAAGCTTTAACCCTAACATGGTACTAATAATCATAAATATTAGGAAGAACATAAAAGGAATCATAACAATCATACTTGATATTAAAATTACCCTAGACATGATACTAGGAATCAAAATAACAACCTAAGCATGATTTCTACATCATAACATCAATAAAAACCATTAAAGTACTTACTTTGATGCATCATATCTCTTTCTAATAACAAAATACACACGTTAGTAACTTTAAGGAAAATAATAAACAAACAATTAAATTAAATAATTGAAATAGAGAATTGGGACCAAACCCTCAAAAATTAAACCTTTCACGTTCAGGGCGAAGGCAACTTCGAATATGGCTAGGTGTTTCTAGATCTAATGAATGCAGAATTTTGTATGTAAAAAGCTAGTTTAGAAAAAGAGAGAGAGAGATGGTGAATGATTAAAGAGAATGAGAAAGAATTGAAAACTGGTTGTAGGTGAATGAAAACGGAGTTTTTACGACATTATTTATAGAGAAAATCAGCCAAAAAAATAAAAATATTAAAAAAGAGTCTGGCACACAGAAAACAGAACCAGCGCCGACGCTGGCTATTGGCGCATGTGTTGGCGCCAGGCGCTACAGCTGGCGTTTGGCGCTGATCTGGAAAATTACGCGTTTTCCTAAAATCAGATAAAAATTGTCGTACAGGAGGATAAAATCGTATTTTTCTCAAAAATGCTCTTTGATTTTAATTAAAACTCTGAAAAGTCAACAAAAGTCAATTTATCAATGCTAATTGAATTAGGAATGAAAAGAACTTTCTAGAAGAATCTAGAAGACTAAAACCATTCCTAATTGCATTAGGAATGATAAATCTATATTAGGCCCTCCCCTAGATCATTGGGCCGCATATAAGGCTCAAACCGGGCCCAGTTTAGTAAATTGGCCATAACTTCCCCAATATTTATCGGAATTGGGCTTATAATATATCGTTGGAAAGGTCTTGTCAAGCCCCATACAACTACGCTACTATTGGACCCATGTCATGGACCAACCAAACTGGATTATCTGTTTTCTTAAAATAAGTTTTCAAAAACAGAAAGAAGAGAAAAGAAATTAAAACTTTCCACACTTTCGCTTCATTCGATTATGATTCAATGCGAAAGGTACTCATCACTGGGTTTGGTTTTGGGGAGACACAAATGGGTGTCTACAACGGGTTATTCATGTAAAATTATATTTAGAGATAATTGAGGAACTATCTGTAAGTCATTATAGGGTATAATATGTAATCGGAAAAATTGTACTGAGAGATAAGTGAGGAAATATCAGTAAGTCATCATAGGGTATAATATGTAATCAGAAACATGATTAAAGAAATTAAAATTTTGGAACTTTAATCGAAAAAAAGACTTAAATAGAAGGTGCAAGGGCTAAAATTAAAGAGAGAACATGAAAAGATTGAATTAAAGGGGAGAGATGAAGTGTTTATGAAAGATGAAGTATAAGTTTAATGAAAGAATTAAAAAAAATGGTGTAATAAAAAATTAATAGTGTAAGATGACATGTGACACTATGGTTAGAGAAGTGTAATAGAATGGATGGGGACATGTGTCTTTCTTAGTTATAATTTTTAAATACTAAGTATAGATGTCTAAAAACAACTTTCTCTCTAATATCTAAAAATTAAAATTGGAATCCACTTTCCACTCACTACTTCGTTTTATATGTACAATAAATGGAAAGATTAAAATAATTTAAAAAAAGGAACGGTTGGAAAACTTTCTAATTTGATTATAATAAATAACTTTCAAATATTCTATATTGGGATTTATAATACTTAATTGATATTGTCTAATTTGATTATAATAATCTTCAAATATTCTTTATTGGGACTTTACAATACTTAATTGAGACTGCCTAATTTGATTTAATATTTTCTATTGGGACTCTATAATACTTAATTAGGACTTCCTTATTTGGTTGTAGTTGACACTACACAATACTTAATGAGACTGCCTAATTTGATTGTAACAAGTTTTTAAACATATTCTTTATCGAGAGATTTGTGACTATATATTACTTGATTGATGAGATAGCCTAATTTGATTGTAATAACATTCAAATATTTTTTATTAGTACTCCATAATACTTATTTGGGACTAGCTAATTTGGTTGTAATAACTTTTAAATATTCTTGATTAAGACTACATAACAGTTTTTGGATCAGCCTAATTTGATTGTAATAATAACCATCACATATATACTATATTGGGACTATGTAATTCTTAATTAGGATTTCCTAATTTAATTATGATAACCTTTAAATATCTTGAGTGAGGCTACATAATACTTATTAGAACAACCTAATTTGATTATTATATATGCATTAAGAGCATTTTTTTTTGTTTATTATTAGGGACTACTCTATAATCGTTTGGGACATCCTAATTACATTTTTATTATTATGTAAATATTTAACATGATTATCTGAAATAAGTTTGATTATATATATATATATATATATATATATATATATATATATATATATATACATATAAAAAATGCACACACACACACATATACATAAAATTGATCATGGCCAATATATTATATATATTATGAGAGTGAGGAATAGCTCATGTGGTTGGAGCTTTCAAACCGATTCTAGGAGATCTTATGATTGATTCTCACCCCTTCCCTTGTGTCTCTCTAAACACCAAATATATATTATATAATACATATAATATATATAATATATATAATATAATATATTGGTCATGATCAGTGGTGTTGACTAAACTCGATTGGATAGTCATTGTCACCGAATGACGAGTTTTTATTGTTTATTATTTTTATTTGTGTGTGTGGATATTGAATAAAATAGGAGGACACAAGGAAATTTTATAGTGAAAATTAAACTATAGATGAATTATTATGGCTACTTGTATTTATAATGATTTATTTTGAATAAGCATGGTCTTCCATAAAGTTGAATGAATTTGGAAGAAGCTAGGTTTTAGCTTGAGATTGGTTAATTGGTTTTGAAAAGTAAAGTTGAGGGGGGTGGGGGAGTTCAAGTGCAAGGAATTTAAAGATTGAGATTGGTTAATTGGTTCTGAAAAGTAAAGTTGAGGAAGGAACTTCAAGTGCAAGGAATACAAAGATTGTTAAATGAACATGTGTAATGGAAAGATTTGGAAATTCACCTTCAAACACAATAACTCTCAAAATTCTACATGGTGGCATGGTAAAAATTTTATTTTACAAAATTGGTGCCCTACTTTTTAATAATACACATAGTGATCTTATTAAGCATATTTACTAACCCATCATTAAACACTTAATTACTAACCTACCCCTTAGTTATATTATCAGTAATTAAAAATCATCCCACCCCTAAATCATATTATCACATTAATAAAAATAAGTAATATTCGGTTTTCAATAAGGAAATATATTACAATTATAGTTAGAGACAATACAAATACATCAATACACATGAAAACATGACCCTAGCTACAAAAATACTTTAAAATAAAAAATAATAGTAAAAACATACTGATTAGAGAAGAGTACACCGTTATAATATTCATTCTCGAAGCAAACAAAAAAGAATAGTGGCAAACATACTATTAATGATAGTAACTAATCTGAAACTCTTAGCAACTTTCTAAAGCCTTCATCAATACCTCCCTCCTTTTATCACTGTATTTTTTCTGTATTTGTTCTTCACCTAGAAAGGAAAAAAAAAACTAAAAGAGAAATTTACAAATCGTTATCGACATGAATAATTCAATGAATTGATAGAGAAGTTTACAAGTCGTTATTAGTGGTTATCGGCATGAAGTATAGTATTTTAGAGCAAAGAGTTATTAGTGGTTGGAAAATTTCACATAGTAGAAATGAGTCAATTTTATAGGTGATGGACCAAATATGACGCAAAGTCTCAAATTGAAGAATGAATCCACACAATGTTATGTTGATTTTACGGTTTTATAATATAATATATTCCCTCTACATTCTGGCATCACAGCTTCCACTCGGCTTTAGGTATTTGCTCTTCACCTAGAAAGAAAAAAAAATGAAAGTAAGGCTAATAAAATAGGCCTATATCCCATCTCATATAATTAAAATTTAATCCCAATATGTTAGGGCACTATATAGGTCATCCCAAGTAGCTAAAAAGCAGTGACGGATCTAGAAATTTTTCTTATGTCTTTGGAATTGTTGAACACATTTTTTTGTATATAAATGAAAATTATATAACATAATTCAAACTAAATTACAATTGATAATTTGGGTGTGTACATTTGAAACACACAAATAAATAAATAAATAAATAAATATATATATATATATATATATATATATATATATATATATATATATATATATATAGGAACTAATTAGGGACGTTGGATCTAACTTGGATGCGCGTTTAATAAGCGGCCCAGATTCACTCAAGCATATTCTCCAACAATCAAGTGCAGTATCTCGTGTTTCTCTCTCAGGGAGCATTTTCTCTGTCCTCCATTACAACAAGTGGTCTGAATCCTCCATTAAAGAGCCCTTCAAGCTTTATCTATTCCATTGATGCATCTTTCGAGCTTTCTCTAATATAATGAAGCAGCTTTTGAGGTAAGATGTTTGTTTTCCTCTGTTTTCCGAATCACCAATTTCAATTTCACTAGTATTTCGTTAATTTTTTTTTCAATTTAGGCTTAAGTTCCGCGATTAATTTTTAAATTTGGGGATTTGCTGAATTTTGCGACGCTCTTCTCACCCAGTTTGCAAACTTGACCTCAAATCAGGTACTAATCAGAGTTTTATAACGATTTTTTTTTTTGTGCATCAATTACATTATTGGTCTTTCTTTTGAGGTATTTGATAATCCATTTAAAAGCTATGAAATATTGTTTACATTGAATTGATTTTGATTATTTGATTATTGTTATTGATTTTTGTGTAACTTTATGAATTATACGGTAGTCTACTTTTTGAGTGAAATTTAGAACTAATTGATTTGTAAATTTTTAAAATTTTAAATAGATGACCGATATTGTTATTTGGTTTTTTTTTAGTAGACTACATATCTTTATAAGTAAACTGTTCGACAAAATGCCTCAATGAATCATATTATTTTGGTGCAATATGCCTAAACAATTAGATCTGAAAACACTAGAAGCTATAACTACCACAACACTAGCATCTAACTTTGAATTGGTATGTGTAATACTTCGTATTTTTATACGTATTTAAAATAAGTATTTTCAGAAGTATTTAAATAAATTGAAAGGTTTTATTTAAAGTATTTTAATTATTTATTTTAATAAGTTTACAAATATTTTATAAAAGGAAAGTTTATTTAATTAATTATTTTATTTAAGATGGGGTTTAATTTAAGAAAGTTTTATTTTAGTAAAGTTTTATTAGGGAAGGGATTAGAAAAGAATAAAAAAAGGAAAGTTTAGGGATAAGGGTTTCTAGAGAAGGGGTATAAATATTCAACACTTGCCCAGAGTGGAGAAAACCTAAGGTAAACTTCTCTACGGCATCGAAGAGTGGCGAGCCACTCACTACTGCAGTCGGCGCTGCAGCGGCTGAAGCGGAGTCTCCTCAGCTTCGCGTCTAAGGTAAGACACGAATCAAACTCCCATGGCCTGTTGACTATATGCGAGTCAAGACTCGGGTCAATCCGCCTAAAGGTTTGATTAGCAGCCGGCACGAGTCGGGTGCCGCTTGTGCTGCTTTCTCACCAAGTACTTCTTTTGGTGCAAATACCCCCTTAGCGCCGCCTGCCGAATGTGAAGGTAGTGGATTTTAACCGGATCTAGGGCTTGCTAGATGAGGTAACTTTTTACTTAGAAACTTACTCCTTATAGTTTTTAACTCACTTTGCTAACCCTTTTCAGGCAATGCTGAGGGTAGACGGGTTTGGGGTCCCCTTCAAATGGAAGAGAGAAGAGGTAAATGACGCTAAATAGAGGGCCATTTAAGCTCTCAACTCTGCTGATTACAGTAAAATACAATGTGATGTTGAAATTAAAGCAGTAGATTTGAAACAGGAGGAGCTGATAAGGAACTTGACGGCTGCTAATTATGCCGCTAACGAGCGAATGACTAAGCTTGAGCAGGGTCTAAAGACATCCCAGTAAGATCTCAAGGCCTTGGAGGTGGAGGGTGCTGATAAGGAGAATGCCGACCTGAGAGCAGACGTCAACCGCCTGGGGGTCGAGCTTGTCCAACAAAGGAACCAACACAAGGTTAAGGTTTCCCAAGAGCAAAAGCGGTTGGTTGTTGAAAATGAGCATTACATGGGGTCTTCTCTACCCTAACATTGAGTTTGATGTGCTCAAAATGCGATATGATTACGCCACTAAGGTGTATGACGCATATCAGCTCAATGAGTAGGCCCCACCTCCCTTTCAAGGCATGGACCCTTGAACAAGGCTATGAGGTCTCTGATGATGAGGAAGAGCCGACTGCCTACCAGGATAATCAAGTCCAAGTTAATGAAGCTCAAACTGATCAACTCCAGGATGGTTAGGTCTCGGATGCACAAAACAAAACAAGCCTCCTAGCAGTTCAGATCTAGCTGGAGCCTGTCCAATAGCCGTAATTTAGCTCTTTTTCTTCTGCGCCAGTATGCCAGCGTTATCCTTTCCAGCTTGTGATCCCAGTACTTCCTTGTATCTTTTACCGACTATAGTCGCTAAAAGTGCAGGTTCTTGGTTCACTAAACCCATTTGTGATCTTAACCATTTCAGTTAGAACTTATCAATAGATACCCCATCTAAGAATATCTCCCCACCAAGTGGATTATAAAACCTGTGGATCAAAGCTACTGTTGTGGATTTTCCTGAACCACCACTCCCAACTAACGATACTATCTTCCCTGCAGGAACTAGTAGTGAGAAATCCCAAAATATTATTAAATCTTGTCTTATAGGATAAGAAAATACAACATGAAAAAACTCAATCTCCTTGGAAATTTTATCTAAGGTCAATCCGTCCATTTTTTCTGAGTCATTATCTGGCACCCGGTTTGTCACTTCCATTATCTTCTCTCCAGTTGAAAAAGCTTTTGAGAAGTACTTGATATTCGATAAACCAGAACCAAGAGCTTTGTCAATAACATTGAAACATTAAGAAAATATGAAAACAACAATAAAAGTTAAGAAGAGAAATTGTCACACTAAGTCTTTGATGTGATAATGAGACCCATATACTTGTGCTAATTTATTTGTTGCAATAATCGAATTAAAATTTATGGACATATCAAAGAAAGAATGAAGAAACACAGCAATTACTCTAAATAATTTTACGGGAAGAATGAGAAAAAGACTTACAGTGCTCCCAAAGCAAGGGCAACGCCAACTGTATAAATATTATGTTATTTCGGATGATATACTACAAGAGGGGGGTGAATTGTAGTAAGTTTCTAGTTCCTACTTTTCGTGGAATATAAAACTGATAGCTGTTAGGAACTTAAACAATGCAAAGAGGATTTTACGAGGAAACCTTCCAGGGGGCCCAACTGGAAGTAAAACCTCGACCTTCCAAGGGATTTCAAGCCAAACCAATCCACTATAATAGGCCAAACACTCCTAGTTACAACCTATTACAAACAGATCTTTCTCACATGTTCCTACCCAAAAACTTGCTACTTGATAGTACCCTATCCTACCCAACCTAAGCCCCTCACTTAGATTTACTCGTACTCCCTGAGTACTACTCACTCGGCCTCTCACTAGAAGCTCACTCGAGTTCACCCTAGAAGCTCACACTTTGCACTCGTACAATTATGATAACGAGACTTCTCACGAACTCTCACAACCCAATACATAAAACACTCAAAACCGTTTTTTCCCAATTACAAGATCTCAAAGAATAATTCTAAATACATGTCAATGAATTAAGAGATAAAACTAATATGCTGGACACTCAAGATCTGTCTGGAACTTACTGGACGAACTGAAACCAAACCTGACTGGAACTTTGACCGGGAGGTTTGACTTAGCTTTGTGGTGAAGGATGAAACCATTAAGCACGACCACTAAGCTTCGTTAGCCTCAACTTTGAATGAATACATATGAGCATATTTATAGTACACTCAAATTCTTCTTTTCGTAAAAGATAAGTATTCTCAAAAGATATGTTTAAAAGATATTTACCAAAAATAAGTTTTCTTAAAATATATCTTTTTATTAAGAATATATTCTGTCAATAATAATAAGATATATTTTCTATAAAATCATATTTTATTTCAAACTTATACTTTCCAAATATACTAGCTTATCTTTTTCAAAATATATACTTATTGTAAAATCATATTTTATTCCAAACTTATATTTTCCAAATATACTAGCTTATCTTTTTTAAAAGATATACTTATCATAAAATCATATTTTATTCTAAACTTATTTTTGCTTAAAATACTTCCAAAAATAACTTATCTTTTTCCAAAAGGGATTTATAAAAAATAAATATCATATATATATATATATATATATATATATATATATAGACACACACACACACACACATCATTAAAACCGAATTTTTATGACTTAAGTTCTAATTAGGTTATGGAACTCTGATAGTCTGTGAGTTTCTAACAAATCAGTAACTCTAATTTCATTGACTATCATAAGTTCATATTTGTTCTTTAGACTTCTTCCAGACTGACTTTTATATATGTCCAACATACTTACATGAATCCTAGAGCGATATACTTCGATTTCTCCGTCTTCATGTTATTTCTTTGAAACTCTTGTTCTGGAATTTTGTAGTATTGATGAATTCTAGATCTTGGGGAAACGTTCCACTTCTGGAACCGTAGGCCAAGTTCCTAACTGGAACTTAATGTCACTCTTTTCATTCCTTATTGGAACTCGCAGACTAGGTTCCTTTATGAAACTTGCTATCATCTTCGCAGTCCAAGCTTCACCCTTTAGCTTGTTGTCATGCTTCTGTTAGGAAGCTCCTTGTGTGTACCTGTTAGGGAACATGCTTTGGCTCTCGTGGGAAAGCCTGCCGAAGGTTCCTTATGCATCTCCTTGGAGAATATCTTTAGGTTCCTTCATGGTTTGGTTCTCGTGGGAGAGCCTGCTTTAGGCTCATTCATTCTCTCTTACTCCTCTTGAAGTCTTCTATGTTCCAACCCATTGACTTCACCTAAGTCAGTTCATGTCTTCACATAAACACTTAAGATAAAGATTATATTAAAGTTTATTTATCATAAATAAACTTCAAGTGAGAGAACTAATTAAACTTAAAGCTTATGTAAATACTCCTACACATATACAACTCATGTATGCATAGTGTACTTACCTCATGAAGCTAACAAATGCAAAAACCTATTTACATAGTTACCATACCTTCATGATTCTGTAGCCATCATCATGCTTATCAAGCATAATACTCATCATTGTTCTTGTTCCTCTATTGCTTATCCTATATTGCTCAAGATCCTTATATCTATACTTGACGTTGCTCAGGTTCCTTTCCTTGTATCCCGTTCCAATCATAACTTGTACTTTCTATGCACAACTTAACAAACACGTTAGATACATACTCATCATTAGTTTATAATCATCAAAACCTAATTACTCAACACATTACCACCTCTAGCACCGTGATATATAACAAGCTTGATGCCATACCAAATACTGAAAGCCCAAACAACAAAAAATACACCGTTGCTACCAATAGCGACACCTTAGCCAAACCTTGCCGGAGTCCCAACTTCACTCATCCCTCCAAAGCAGTTTAGAACTTAGACATTGTTTTGGGTTCTCCAACTGTTGGTGATACTCTTGCTCTTACTGCTGCTATTGCATTCACCTTAGCTGCCACTCCCAATATCAAAGAACAACTAGCTGAAGGATTGGGGCATTCCTGCTCTCAAGTATTATGGGAACCTCCAGATAGTTCTAGATGCTTCTATAGGTTTTTTATAGACTCTTGTACAGCTTAGCATTCTGTTACAACAAAATGTCAGTTCATAATTATTTCATAACAAAATTCTGTTGTATATTGTAACTAATTCGTATTGCTGTAAATTAGTTATAAATAGATATAGAGTTGTAATATTATTACATACTTCAATAATAAAATTTCCTTTTTCTCAAACTTCTCTCTCTAATTCCCTCTCTAGAATTCTGCTAGTTCTTAGAAGAAAATTTGTTGCGTTTGCAGATTTCATCATGGTATCAGAGCACTAAATTGCTCGATCTTCATAATCAAAGCTTCCGCAATTCATTGTTTTTCTTCATTTCAAATTTCTTCTAGTTCTTGATCTTGAGGTATCACTCAAATTCATACTGTAATAATTAATTTTTTTTAGTTCTCTCGATTGTTGTTTCTGTTTCTACAAGTTGTTGTTGGTTTCTAGCAAATAATTCTGAGTTCTAGAAGCTCTTGTTTGCTACTATGAGATCAAATTCTTGATAATCTCTCATTTTTCATTACTATTTGAGATCAAACATTCTGCAAATTGCTAAATAAATGGCATCAAAATCTCATATTCCCATTCCTATTGGTCAAGATCCTTCTTCTCTTATTATATTCATCCTTCTGATATGAATTCCATGCAATTTGTTTTGAATAAATTCAATGGTGAAGGTTTCACTGACTGGAAGAGAAGCATGAAAATTGCTCTCTCGGCTAAAAACAAACTAGGTTTTGTTACTAGCATTATTCACAAACCTAATCATGAGGATGTGAATTACAAACAATGGGAGAGAGTAATGATATGATTATCTCCTGGATTCTGTACAACTTAGATGCTACTATTGCTCGCAATGTCTTATACTTCAACACTGCAGCAGAGATTTGGAAGGACCTAGAAGATAGGTATGGTTATACATCTAGACCACAATTGTATTCAATTGAGCAATTATTATCAGATGCTCATCAGAGTGCAAATTCAATTGCTGCATTTTTCACTAAGATGAAGATGCTATGGGATGAGTTAAATGATGCTAGTCCTTTGCATATATGTGTATACAACCAGTGTACATGTAATCTTAGACAAAAGATCTTCAAGATTTAACAAGATCAGAGGTTGGTGCAGTTTCTTATGAAACTTAATAAGCATTTTGCTAGCTGTCCGAGGAAACATACTCATGATGAATCCTTTATCTAATCTTATTCATGCCTACAAACTACTTAATTATTCAAGAAGAAAGGCATAGAGAACTCAGCAACATACACAGCCAAGGAAATGCTAATGAAATGGCTTTTGCTTCAACCGGACGATCAAAGATAGGATACTGAACAAAGGCTTCAGACAACTTGAATCCAAATCAGTTTTCCAAGCTAACAACAACAACAATACTAGGCCTATGACAGGATACAAAAGATCTACATCTACTTTTTGCAATCATTGCAACATGCCTAGACATTCCATTGATAATTAATGGAAGTTACATGACTATCCAGAAGATCTCAAGAAAAATGTATGGCAAAAAGGGAGAGGTGTTGTAGCTACTGCTCAACAGACTGAGTCAAGCAACAATGCAACACAGGAGATTCAGGCAGATCAGGCTTCTGATCTAGTTATCATTGTTGATCAATATAATCATTTGTTGGATTTGTTGAACAAACAGCAATTAGAATCTGTAGGCACTCAACCTTCTGAAGTTGATGCTCAGGCCAATCTGGCAGGTAAAATCTGTCTCAGTTCTTCTCTTAATATTGGTTGGCTTATTGATAGTGGTGCTACAGACCATATTTGCACCAACTTAAAGTTGTTCTCTAATTTTAAAGAATTACATGGCTTGCATAATTCTATCACTATTCCAGATGGTAGTAAGATTAGTGTTCTGCACATTAGAATTTTAACTTTATATGAGAATATAATATTGCATAATTTTCTACATGTTCCTGATTTCAAGTTCAATCTGTTGTCTGCTACCAAATTATGCAAGGATTTCCTGCAAAGTTTTGTTCACTCATGATGCATGTTTTATTCAGGTCCATTCTCAGATTACAACTCTTCTTGGTAGATTACATTCTGGTTTATACTATGTTGAAGATCAGAAGTGTCATGGAAGTTCATCTAGCAATTTTCTTAAAAGTTGTAATAATACTAGTTGTAATCAAGCTAGTACTATCACTAAGAATTTAGAATTATGGCATCTTAGGTTAGGCCATTTACCTTTTCACAATTTCAAGCATGTATGGCCTTGGCATATTAGAGACTGCACTAACAATATAGTATGCAAGGTTTTTCCTGCTGCAAAGCAGCCTAGAAAGTCTTTTCCTAAGAGTTCAATAAAGAGTTGTAAACCCTTTGAGTTAGTTCACATTGATGTATGGGGTCCCTATAAGGATCAAACCTATAAGGGATATAATAAGTTTTTGACCATTGTTGATGATTTCATCACTAGATATACTTGGGTTCATTTGCTCAAATTTAAGAATGATGTTGTGAATGTTATGATAAATTTTTCTCATTATGCATGTTCATACACAATTTAACACAAAAATCTTGTGTGTGAGGTCTGATAATTCCTAAGAACTAACTGAGGGAGCAATGAAACAATGGTACATCAGTAATGCGATTGTTCATCAAACCAGTTGTCCCGATACTCCACAACAAAATGGGGTTGTGGAACGCAAGCACAAACATCTTCTGGAAACTGGAAGAGCCTTGAGTTTTTAGTCTCTTCTTTCTAACAGGTTTTGGGGTGAGATCATTCTTTATGCAGCATATCTAATCAATAGAATGCCCCTCAAGAGTATAGATTACAAAACACCATATCAGAAACTTCATGGTGAGTCTGCTTTAATTGACCATATGAGATCCTATGGTTGTCTTTGCTACTATTCTACATCAAAAGTTCAAAGGAGCAAGTTTGATGCTAGAGCTTCTCCAGCAGTGTTCATTAGTTACTCTCTTCATCAAAAGGGATACAAAGTTTTAGATCTAAATACTTACATGATTCATGTTACTAGAGATGTTTTTCACGAGTTTCAGTTTCCTTTCCACTACAAAGATACAAGTACAACCTCCCCTTCTCTTATTTTTCATAGATACACTACTCCTCACATTAACTTACCTGAAACTCTCAATACATTTCCTAGTCTTACACAAAATATTCACTCTGATATCTCTCACAATTCACTTGATTCTTATATCTCTGACTCTGACCCTATAATTGATCCTGTTCTCAGTCAGACACCTAGTCAGATACTTCAGATTCCTTGTGTGAGACAATCTGCTAGACCATCAGAACCTTTTTCCTATTTCCTAGATGAAAGACTACAAGTGTTATTCTTCTATTACTCACTGATGTAATTTGATTTCTTTTAGCTCACTTCCTGCTCATTCTAAGACCACTATCATTGCTGTTGCACAATTGATTGAGCCTATTTCTTTCTTAGAAGCTTCTTTGGATCCAAATAAAATTCAGGCTGTGAATATAGAAATTGCAGCACTTGAAAAGAATTCAACTTGGGATGTTGTTTCTCTTCCAGCTAAGAAGAAAACCATAGGCTGCTAGTGGGTTTACAAGCTGAAGCTGAAGTTAGATGGCTCTTTAGAGAGATATAAGACAAGGTTCGTTGCCAAAGGTTTCACACAAAAATATGGGGTTAATTTTGAGGAAACTTTTTCCTTAGTTTTTAAGACGCCCACAGTCAGGTGTGTTCTATCTCTTGCTGCTGCTCACAAATGGCATTTGCGCCAATTAGACATCAACAATGCCTTTTTACATGGGGATTTGGCCGAGGAAGTTTATATGAAGATGCCAAAAGGAATTCCCAAACCAGAAAACAAAGTATGCAGGATGAGAAAATCCCTCTATGGTCTGAAACAGGATTCAAGGCAATGGTTCTCCAAATTGCATAGTGAACTGCTTTTCCAAGGCTATAAACAGTCTAAAAATGACTAATCTTTGTTCTTAAAGAAGGTCAATGGCAGTCTCACTATTGTTGCTGTATATGTTGATGATATTATCATCACAGGAAGTGATACTCCTGAGATTCTCAGACTAAAAGCTCAATTGGATGCTACTTTCAGCATCAAGGACCTTGGCTAGCTCAACTATTTCCTAGGCATTGAGGTTACTTATCTTGATGATGGTATTGTTCTTACTCAAAGAAAATTCACCAAGGAATTACTTTCTTTTTGTGAAATGGATGTCTCAAGGTGTGCATCTACACCTTTACCTATCAACCTCAAGCTCTTAGCTGATGTTGGTGACTTTTGTCCTGATCCTGCGTTGTACAGATCTCTGGTTAGCAAACTGAATTTCTTGACAAACACTAGACCTGATCTCTCATTCTCTGTACAAACATTAAGCCAATTTATGCAGCAGCCTCGTGTTCCTCACATGAATGCCTTACATCATGTGCTCAGATATGTTGCTGGAACTGTAGGTCAAGGCATCTTGTTGAGAGCTACTGATCATCTTTCTCTCAGAGCTGGATGTCCTAATTCAAGAAGACCAGTTACTGGATATGTTGTTCTTCTTGGTGGATCTCCAATATCTTGGAAGTCCAAGAAGCAAGGGACTGCCTCCAAGTCTTCCTCTAAAGCTGAGTACAGATCTTTATTTTCAGCTGCTTCAGAAATAGCTTAGACTGTGAGATTACTTGAGAAATTGAATGTTAAAGGCATATACTGTTCTTATGGAAGAATTTGCTTGCTCTAAAATGCGTGTAGCCTTATTTTACTCAAGAGTCAGCTTCCTAGCTAGCCCCATCAATATCCTTCCATACATCAAGCCCAGTATAATGAGGAAAACTATGAAGGGGAACCCAATCAACTATTGCTAACCTCCATAGAAATAAGAATGATGCCAAATAGCTTCCAACAAATAAGGATGTGTTCATCAAAAAATTTGGTACCTAATACATCAACAGAGGTAGCAGTGGAAAGTTAAACTCATATTTTAAGATCACATTGTGGTACTTTAAAGCTATTTATATTATCCTTTAAAAAAAAGCTAGCTCCAATTTCAATCAATGATTTCTATTATCATTCCTACAATAATATAAAATTTATATATGACCGTCTACCAAATGGTCCATAAGAGTGAGCCTAACGAAAAATCATACACTAACTCTTGCCTAAATTGTAACAAGAAGATATACCTTTTTGCTTATTACATTTTGAATGATAAGACTGTCATTGGAAACAATAGTGATCGCTTCAGAGGTACTTCCAATATGAAAATCAAAGTAGCTCACATCTTGCCTCAACACTGCTTTCAAGTATCTATATCGTAGTGTTGAGGCTTGCCTTTTCAGCCGTCCTTGTCCAACAATATTTTTCTACCAAACGCAAAGCCAAACAAATAAAGAAATTACAAAATTTTACTAGGAAATACAGAGGATAAATCTCAACTCCCTTCTTTAGTACTATATTATGTATGTGCTAAACACGTTCAATTAATAGAATGCCAATTACAGTCATAGGTTAACACCAAACCTGTATCAGTTTGGATTTTAAAATTAATTGATAATTTTCTAATGTAACGTACTATGAAATAACTTCATGATTATTTTACATATACAATGTCATCTTTCGATTGAGCGCACACAGCATGCACCAAGTCCATAGCCTAGCTATTGGTGTTAGTTAATTATGAAGTATTGTATTTATTTTATTGATCAGTGAACTTCATTCCTTTATAAATGCTCTTCGGCTAGCTAGTTTATATAACCTTTGTACAAAAAATTTAATGAGTGAATAAAAGAAGTAAGAAAACAGAGAAAACTAAAAATGTAAGATAGTGTAGACATACCAAGGAAACAAAGAACCCATGCTCCTGCTCCCACCATGCATAAAAGTTTTACATTTTGTACATAAATTATTCAAACATATGAGAATTGAAAATAGTTACTCCACTTTATTTTCTCAACAATTTGTTACACTATAAAAGAACAATTAGTTTGTTTTGAGAATAAATTACTACTTAAGGAATTGGAAAAAGGCTGCAAATTCAAGGTGTATGACACATTTTTCTGTATATTCTCTATACTCTGCATTCTATGTGGCAAATTACTCTACTTAAGTATGAGTATGAGTGTAGAGTATAGATCAGAGTAACAAATTCAAAGATAGAGTGATTTTGCATAGTTATAAATTAATCTATTAATTTGTAGATTGATTTTGTTACTCTATAATCTGTAGAGAATGTATGACACATTTTTCTCGATACTCTACACTTCTTAAGTAGAGTGATTTGCCACATTGAAGGTCGAGTATGAGTAAGTATGGAAAATTATGCTACTGTAGGAGTGTCGAAAAGTTGCAAACTCAAAGTGTATGACACATATTTCTCTATACTCTACACTTCTCTTTATTACCAGATTCTTAGATAAGGCAGATCACTTTCCATCTATAGAGAATGCATGACACATTTTTATTTGGACTCTACTTTTTTCTATCAGCGCATTTTCTCATTGGCTCGCAGTGTGGCCACGTGTAAAATACTAAGTAACCACTATAACACTGATATAGTAACTCCTATTATACTGATAGAGTAACCCTATTATACTTATTGAGTAGCCCTACAACACTAATCGAGTAACCATTACAACATAAATCGATTAACCCCTATATTGATAACCGTGTAACCCCTACAAAACTAATCGAGTACCCACGTGATGTCGGGGGAAAACCACATACTTAAAGTTAGTGTTTTTCCACAAGTTTTCTTATACAAAAAAACAAATGAATTTCTTTTTGATAGAGTATATAAATTGATCATTGACTTCAACCATTAACTTAAGCTTTTGGTTGAATTGGTCCTTTGAAACTTTTCACAATCTTTTTTCCATTAAGTATTGTTTTCTTTAGAAAATTATATTAATGTTTCCCATTATAATGATATTAAATGTTTCCCATTAGAATAAACAGAGCTAAGAGAACAACACTTAAAAACAAAGGAATAATAAGTGTTGGTGATAGTTCAAAGGTCAAGTACCAACATAATTATCCATAAAAATATTCTGTGATCAACTTACAGCCAATGGTTAAATTGTTAAAAGAAAGACGATGAAAATTATAGTAAATCACTTCAAAATTAACTTATTTAAGTGGAAATGAATGATAGATTAGCAATTAACAAACCTCGTTGATGATTTTGGTAAATGCTAGAGGAGAAATGAAAAAAAAAAAAAAAAAGTGCCAATATTGTTCACTAACTTATTAGTGAAGGCAAAAGTAATCGGCATTGACAAGCCATCACCAACGGCTCCGATGAAACCAAAGATCATCAATACTAAATCCACACCGTCCGTATGGATTACTCTACAGTGTCATTTTTCAAAAAATGACACCATTAATATGATGATGTGTCAGTTTATGAATGGTCAATTTTTGATTTATTTTTAAAAGCCTAAATGTATTATACATGTATATTTAATTGTAAATGCATTTATTTTTTTAACAATACGTAATTATAGCTTTTTAAATTCTATTTTTATCTTTTTAAATCATTTTCGAAAAATTAAATTATAATTAAAATTTAGAAAAAAAAAAAATTCATCATTGTTCAACATTGTTGTTCATTCATGTCATAGATTAACCACCCATTCCCAAAATCATTGTTATTTGTTAAAGTATACTCAAATCCAGCCTAAAATCCTCATCAAAATTCATAAATGAATTGTGTTGTAGAGTTTCGTTTTTTTAGTTTTGATTTTTAGGTTTTGTTCATAGAAAAATCAAAACAATCTCATTTTTAAGTATTTGTTAAAGAAGAATTATATGCATAGGTGTTTTGCAATATCATAGTAGTCGGCAGCATAGTGATTTAGGTTAAATGAATGGCGTTCTTCCAACTTTGTATTCGGAGAAGATTACCATTTTTTTCTTTTCGAGTCCTATTAGTTTGATCCGCACAAATTAATTAATTTTTCGAAAACTTGTTTGTGGACTAGGTATTGACCTAAACTACTTTTGGTCATTACATATAAGAATTATATGCTCTGTTTATATTTAACGCATTTACCTATGTATACTTTGGGCATAACCTCATAATTATATACAAAACCGTAGCATTAATCTCTACAAATCTACAATCAGGGGGTCAAAGGTATAAACTAGGAAAGAATATCAATGATTATTATTATCGAAATATATCCTATTATTAAATATCAGTTATAATCTTATAATTTATTTTATAATAACCAAAATTATCCCTTTTTAATATATTAGTTATTTTCCATTCAAAAAATATATTAGTTATTATTCTATAATTAGTTTAATATTGTAATTAACTGAATTTAGGAAAAATTGTCAGGAACTACATGCTTAATAGGGGTATTTGAAAACAACTACCGACTAAAATTTTTTATCAAAAAACTACCCCCTAAATTTAAAAAGTTAGAGTTGCACTACCCATTTGCATTTTTTGGCGAGAAAGTCCGGCGTGTGGGGCCCACTTTTACAATTTTTCTTCTGAAAATTCCTAATTGAAGAAGTGAAAACAAGTAGGATATGCAATTCATAGGTAATTCTTCTCTTTTAATCCATTAATTATGAATTTTGATGTTAGGGTGTAACAATTAGAAAATTTAGGGTTCTTAGAAATTGGGGATAATTTGAAATTAGTTGAATTTGTTGTTTTTAATTCAAATTGGTTATCTTAGGGTTACAAATTAAGGTCCAATTTGTCATTGCATCATGTATTTTCAGAGATAAATTGAAAAAGTGGGACCATGCGCCGGACATTTTCGCCGGAAAATGCAAATGGGTAGTGTTAGAAAAAATGATATTTGTAACACTCTATTTGTAACTGGCATAAACTATTTTAGTTACTACAAGGGTATTCATAACTGACGTTGTTAGTGCGAGTTACAAATAAATTAGCATTAATAACTGACATATCCAAGGTTAGTTACAATAAGTAGTTCAAAAGTAGACAGACCAACCATTAGTAACGGACATAAAAAAGGCTAGTTACAAATAGTAGGTCAAAATTTGTTTACTTTATTAATTATAGTGGACTTTATTAAGGTTAGTTACAAATGCTATTGAGCACAATTGCATAACTGCACAACACTTACTTCACTTGTATATTTTTATATATTATTTAAAGAAACTACTCCTACTCTTCCTCGGTTCCTCCGAATCAAACTTGCCCCAATTTTTCTAGAACAACAAACCTCAATAATTTTTCGCTCTCCTTCGGAACTCCTCTAAAATTCATCCAAAAATCATTCATCGAAGAGTATCATCAAGGTAAGCTCTTTTTCTCCACCTAATTTATCTATTTTACATCAATTTTAACCGATTATTTGAAAAAAGAACTAGGATAAAAATTAAAAATTATAGGGTTTGTGCTTTTGTTGTTAATTGAATTTAATGGAAGTTTAGGGGTTTAATTATTTGCTAGTTTAAAACTTGGGTTTCATAGTAAATTGCAATTAAGGAACATCTACTTTTGAGCAGCTAGGTGGCGAGAGTTTCGAGCGCAAGAGAGAGCAATTGGGGCTTGTAATTCCTCAGCATCATCCAACAAGTGGGACAATTCCGAAATGCATGTTTGTAGAAGGAGAGCGCGCAGGTTGCTGCTGGGTGGCCTATTTGGCTTGCTGCCATTGTAGGGGAGGCTATCGGAGGGTGGTTTGTCGCGGGGTGATTCCTCTTAGATGTCAAATAAGGTAAGCCATTTAGTGTATCCCTTGTAATTATGATTTGTTTTGGAGAATGAATAATACAGAAAAAAAAAAGTTAGAGCTAAGAATGCTTTAGAAAAATATCTACTAAAATGTAGATGGCATTGGGAGTAGACTGCCTGCAATGGAACTAGTACGGGCACTTTGTATTCGTTTGTTCTAATTGAAAGTATAATAATTTATTATATGTTATCTAATAAACGATCGACAACTAGATTTTTTTTTGTAAAGCGTAAGATTAAATGTCAAACGTACCTAGTGGTAATGTTATGGTGAAATTAGTTGCAGCTATCATGTGATAGGCTTGTGGCAATGAATAATATTGTAAATGGTAGAGGTGGTGAGCATTAACTTCAATTATTAAAGGACATTCCCGTAAGTCCACTTTCTTAAGCTTCGCAACTATTATACCATTTCAATTTCACTATTTCAAGTTAGTTGGCTCTATTTGTCTTAGTATGTTAGACTTTTGTGGCTAAATTATGTACTCCCTCCGTCTCCAAAATTTCGACCCATTTGGCCTAATTTTAGTCCCAAAAAGAATGACTCATTAGCATTAAAATACCCACTAATTTGCAATAATATTTGTGCAAAATTAGCTTCCCTGAATAAAATTTTGTCTTACCATATACATTTATTACTATCTCTCTCTACTTTTTTATAAACCCCATATAAATTTATCTTTTCTATATACTTTACTTCTTTTTATTTAACTTTATTAATACCTGCAAAATCAACCTTAAAGGGTCGTTCTTTTGGAGACGGAGGGAGTAGTTTTTATTCCAAATTTAAGATAGCTTAATTCAAGGAAATATGCTATATGCTATGTATATCATTCTAGTACTTCAGGGGAATCTGCTTAATTAGATTTCTTATAGTGGTTTTTTGGTGTTTGGAAATATTTGACGGAGTTAATAAAAATGAATTATTCATGAGAATAATGGGAGTACCTTAGTACTTCAGGTAAAGTTGATGACCTATTAGTACTCTGTGTATACAATATTGGTTATTTTATGTTGTGCAACTCTAATTTCTTTTTTCAGGTTTGTTTCACTGTGTCATGTATATTGCATATTGAGTTCCTTGGTAAGTTTGTTAAAACTGTAAAGTGAACCGGTAGATGTGGCTAGTCTGCACTGTCATTGGTGCTATCAGGCACCTTTTTATTTTTCTTTGCCACTCTTTTTCTGTTTTCTATTCCCCCTTTATTCTACACTATTAGTCATAGATGTTGTAATTGATGTTTTATATGACATAACCTTAGAAACACGAGTTTATATAAATGAATTAGTCTGACTGGCTGCGCTGAATTGGACACCAAGGAGGAAAGGTCATTCATGACTGTGTTTTGAAAAATATTCGTCCAATATGTCAAAAGCAATCTCAATAAAAAAGATTTAAATTCACATTGTTACTTACAAATGAATAGCAATAGATTAATGGTTATTCTATGCTAATGAAATCTTGCTTATGATGCATACAATATATCTTTCTTTTTATGTGTGTGTGAAGAATTTGACTGGTCTTAAAGGTTTGTCTGAGGCTAAAGTTGATAAGAAATGAGAATTAGCTGAGAAGATTGTAGTAAGTTTGTTAAAACTAATGGACCTAATCAAATGTTTATGAATTTGCATTATAAAGAAAAGTTTTCTTTATCTCCTTAATTTATGGGGTTTGTTTAAGGTGAATAAGTTAGAATCTTACTATCTTCCTTTAGTTTTTAATTTTTATATTAACAGTAGCTGAATTCAGAAATGAAAATCAGAACTGAATTCGGAGTTGAATTTTAGAACCGAATTCAGAGCTGAATTTCAGAACTAAAATCAGAGCTGAATTTCAAAACTGAATTCATAACTAAATCTCAAAACTGAATTCAGAGCTGAAATTCAAAACTTAATCGAGAACTAAAAATTATATTAGATTCAGAACTTGGTCTTATAGCCATGCTTTAGAGTCATGTATGCAGTACAACTTCAAAACCTTATTTCAGAAATTCATTTTATTTTTCATCTTTAAGAAAAAAAAAGTGTTAATAAAATACAAAAGTATGAACATGGAAAGGTCCATTAGAAGTTACACCCTTCAGAATTAAGCAGGACTCAAAAAAATCAGCTTGTCATGTTTGTTGAGAGTTTTTAAGATGACAAATAATACCCATGAAGTCTGCGTGGAGTATAGTAATGATCGTAATCCACTCTCAACCCCCAAAATAGAAGCCCATGTACTGTCAATACCTCATCTCTGATAACTGATCATATGGGGTTTGTAGTGCTGTACTATTGTCTAAGACCTCAGGGTATCTCAGTTCATAGAAGAGTGAGCCATGATAATTGAATTCCTTTATTCATCAGCTAGTTTCTCAGTTACTCATCCTTGTCCAACTACCGTATTTAGTTTGAACTCATCACTATGGAATTTTTAACTTAGAATTAAATGTTAATTTTCTATAGATATTTTGAGATATTCTGAAACGGAATAAAATTGACATTAAGGACTGAGAGAGCTAATTTATCCATTTATGTGATCAATGCCGGTGACCATTTCCTTGTAACTGTCATTAGCTTGCCTTTATCAATCTTCTTGTCTGTTATGACTAGTCTTTATTGATGTGCACATACAAAAGCATGGTTTGTCAATATTCTGAAAGTGAATTTTGAGTTGCATCTTTGCATTGAACAATGGGATTTTGAAATGCCTTTTCAATCTGACTTTAAGGTTAAGACATGTCAAAAACTATTTATCCTTTGTATTCCATTAAATGTTACTTCTTAGTATAGCATGCAGTAACTTTGGTCAGTCCATTACTTTAATTCTTAGATCTAATATTTTCTACTTATGGCAAATACGACGTACAGATCTCTTCTGAGTATTGACTTCTGTTTGGCAGCTTTTATTTTGAAGCACCCCCTTGTAGCAAGTGCTGTTTTTGGAGCAACCAAGATATGGCAGCTTCAGAAGATTGTTAATGCATGTCGTATTGAGTTATCAGCTGAAGTAGCTGAAGTAGTTGCTGAGATAAACAAGGTTCATTCAAGATTTCCAAATCCATGTCCCTAGGATTGGTAATGTGAGATAATATTCTTTTGTATTTAAATTAATACATTTTTGGCCCTAAATTTATGGCTTTGCTTGTAACTTATAAGACTTGTAAGTGTGTGCATCTTTGGACTTCCGAATTCTATGTAATAGGTTTAAGTGATAAGCCATGGAGTTAGCTGTTTTGGATTGAATTGTAACAGGTTGTAACCCATTTGGTAGGATATACTACCATTTTGTATACGAATCAAATATTTAATTTAAAAAAATTATTTATTTATAAGTAACTAGCGTAATCTAATGCTAGTTACTAATAGTATTTTTTTTTTAAAAAAATTAAAAAATATATTTGTAACCGGCGTTAATATTTGCCAGTTACTAATAATACCCTCATTGTAACCGGCGTAACTTAATGCCAGTTACGAATAGTATGCTTTTTAACTTGGAAAATAAATTTTTTGTAACTGGCGTTAGGTTAAGCCAGTTACGAATAGTACATTATTTGTAACTAACATTAGCCGGTTACGAATA
This sequence comes from Chenopodium quinoa, assembly GCF_001683475.1. Classification (NCBI taxonomy): domain Eukaryota; kingdom Viridiplantae; phylum Streptophyta; class Magnoliopsida; order Caryophyllales; family Amaranthaceae; genus Chenopodium; species Chenopodium quinoa. The sequence continues at coordinate 11,129,127 of NW_018743252.1, read as the reverse complement.
ATTTTCACTAGTTGTAACGGTGGCATTCGCAACCAACAATGCCAGTTACAAAAAGTCAATTTCGCCAGTTACAAATAACACTTTTTCTACTAGTGCGCGCTACTCTAACTTTTAAAATTTAGGGGGTAGTTTTTTTGATAAATTTTTTAGTGGGTAGTTGTTTTTAAATACCCCTATTAAGCGTGTAGTTCCTGACAAATTTTCCTAGAATTTATCCTATTTTATATTATGTTTCATATGCTCACAACCTGAATACGTTGAAGAAATGGTTGCATTATATGCTTTGAAGTTGGCGACAAGGTTGGGATACAAGCATTTAGATGGAGTGTGATGCGGTAAATGTTGTCAAGAAGGTGAATGCAAATAGTGGGGGTCTTACTCCTTTATTTGTTATTTATGATGATATTAGGATTTATAGAGCTTGGTTAGATAGTTGTATTTATTACTCATGTTAATTGTTCATGTAATACCGTTGTCCATTTAGTTGCTAGGTGGAATACGGGTGATCATTCAGAGTATGTACGACTTGACTCTTTCCCCCAAAGTATTATGACTTTGGTGGGCTTAGACGCTTCTTAATAAAATGCTCTATCGATTTTCCCTAAAAAAAATAATTATGTTTCATAATTCTGTGAATGAATAAAAATAGAATGTTTAATTCATGATGAAATTTATATTGTAATATAATTGTGTCGATAAAAAGATAATAAATAATATCACTATTTTAACTAAATAGGAGAAACAAATTAATACTAGACAATAGACATGACCTAATATAATAAAATTTATGTAATTTCCTTACTTTATATAAGATGGTTGAATAATTGTTTTAAAAATGAAAAGAAAATTATGTGGAGTACTTACATTATATACCACGGTTCCATATTTATATATTTGTACTCCAGGTAATGACCTAAATATTTATAAGTCATAAAGTTTTTATTTAATGTTATTTAATTCATTAGTGTATCCCTGTTCTTAAAGTATCAATTAAAAGTCTAATAGATGTTAGTTTAACACTTCATAAATGAAAATGTTATCATCTTTAATTCATAGTTGTAACACTATTCTAAAATAGATTTGTCACAATAGTTACAATTCACTATAAAAGGAAGTTTGGGGGATTTTTCTGTGAGACTGGCCACAACGTGTAGCTGGAGTTACTCAAGTTACTCGTTTAGGGGTGACTCGAGTTAGTCCTGACCGAGTAACCGTATAAGTAACCCCTAACCGAGTAACCCCTGACCAAACCCCTCAAGTAACCCCTAACCGAATATTCCCTCGAGTAACCCCTCAAGTAACCTCTGACCGAGTAACCCTTTATCGAGTAACCCCCTAAACGAGTAACCCCTGACCAACCCCTCAAGTAACCCTTGATTGAGTAATTCCTGATCGAACCCTTCAAGTAACCCTTGATTAAGTAACCCCTGATCGAACCCCTCAAGTAATTTATGACCGAGTAACTTGAGTAACCCCTAACCGAACAACTTGAGTAACACCGGCCACACGGTGCAACCAACCACATATAAAAATTTGTGTTCAAATTGAAAAATGTATACTATTAATTCCAAATATAAATCATAGTGGGCAATTATCTCAGTGTCATGTAAGACAATCAACAAGTTTGATCTTATTAGATTTCTTTTCAGATAATTTTTCAAAACATCAACTTTTTAAAAAATTTACTTACACGTAGCCGAAGTTATTAATGGTCAAGAGATTCATTGAAGACCATACAAATGTAAAGTGAATCGAAATATTTAGGAATTGAGGGAGTATATCAATTCTCAAAATCTCAAGAACATAATACATTCAATGCAGCTAGTCCTTTTTCCCAACCATTATACATAGTAGTAATAGTAGTAGTATTAGTAATAACATCAACTAAAAAGGTAATGACCTATATTTTGTTATCTCATTACCTGAATTTGTTATTTAAAATAAATTTTTACTCCAATAAAACTTATTAAATAATTGTCTTTCATGACACTAAGATAAAAAAAATTGTCTACTATGATTTATATTTGGAAGTAATCGTAAACATTCTTTAACTTGAATTGTTCATCATTATCAATAACTATATACTAAAAGACATACCATCAATGACATGTGTCAATTTATGGTGTGTCCTTAGTATAATTTTTTTAATGATTAATTATTAAATTTTAATTTAAGCAAGTTATTTTAAAAAAAAGTTTATTTTTGTCAACTTTTTTTTTCAACTATATAAATGAGCAATAATACTTACCATTTTTATGTTGATACATAATTAATTACGGAATAATTAGGAAATAAATAATCTTTTTTCAAGAAGATATAATTTTAATGAAATATTTTTTTTTTAAGAATATGATCTTGGTCAAATATTCTATGTTACTTCAATGTTGTTCGACAATTAACAATTTTATATTTTATGCTATAAAAAATTAATTTATCAAAAGAAAATATAGGGTAATTAAAATAACCGTGCATGGCATGAGACCTAACCTAGTTAGACTCTATAAATAACATGTACAAGATTGTTCTATTTATGTGATTATACATATTTTTTAAAAGAAACAATTGCATACTTCCTCCATTTCTTTATAGTTATAACATAAAGTTTATCACGGTAGTTAAAAAAAAGTGGACCTCACATGTTATTATACATTTAAAATGGGATTAAGAGGTTGTTAAGAGTATAATCAAGTGGGTCATGAGTTTTAGATAAATGTATTAATAAATTTTTCACCATAAAAACCTAGCTTCCTATTATAGTGTATTGCAACTATTGTGATAAATCTATTTAATGAAAGTGCTGCAACTATAAATTAAAGATAGTAATATTTCCATTTATAAAGTGTAAACTAATACCTATTAGACCAATAGACATCAATTAATTTACTTTCTGTCAAAAAAAAAAAAAAAAAAAAAAACCACTACGATTTATGTATGAAAGTTTTACATATATTGCATGTTATATATATGGTATATATCTTTGTAAATAAAAAATTATTTTATTGATTCATAATTATATACAAATCTGTAGCTTAACTAAAAGCTATAATCAAGGGGGTCAAAGCTATAAACTAGGAAAGCATATCTACAACCAACTATTTTGCAATTTTACAAATCAAAAGCTATACACTAGGAAGGAAAATAATATATTAACTAATTTACATTTACAAATATATATATATATATAATATATTTAACAATATATATACTTCCTCCGTTTTTTTATTATTGCACCATAAAGGTTGGATACAAATATTTTGGTAGGGGAAAAAAGTAAGAGAGAGAAAGGTAAACATACAAAATTGCCCATGTGACATTGATAAATAAAAAAGTAAGTGTGAAAAAAGTAAGGGTATGTTGGGTATTTGTAGTGTCAACACAAATAATTTTTTTCCTAAAGAGAAAATGGTGCAATATTTGTAAAACTTCCTAAAAAGGCAAGTGGTGCAATAATAAAAGAACGGAGGAAGTATATAAAGGGATCTAAATGGAAGTAACTAAAACTACAATCTTAAGAATCCATAAATAATGTGTAAATAATTGTGGACTGATTGTGCTTTTATGTTATATATATATATTTTTTAAAAATCTACATATTATTTATATAATTACATCATAATATATTTTTAGGTAATGCCCAAACTAAATATAGGTAAATGCCTTAAGTAAAAACAAAATATATAAAACCCTCATTTCCTATGTAATGACCTAAAGTAGTTTAGGTCTATTACCTAATTCACAAACAAGTTTGCGAAAAATTAATTAATTTTTACGGATCAAACTAATGGGATTCGATAAGAAAAAAAAGGATCGTCTTCTCCCTCCTGTTACCAATCGGAAGAACACTAATCATTCAACCTAAATCGCTATGTCGCCGACCATCTATCGTGATATTGCAAAACACATATGCAAGTAATTCTTCCTTAGCAAATACTAAAAAAAATGAGATTATTGTTAAGATTTTTTATGAACAAAAATCTAAATTTAAAACTAAAAAAACAAAACTGTACACGACAATTAATTTTCTGAAAAAAAAAAAACAAAACAGAACAACATATGCAATTTATTTATGAATTGACAATTAATAATGATTTTGTGAATGAGTGCAATGGCTAATCTATGACATGAATGAAGAGCACTGATGAACATTGAAAAACAATGATGAGCAATTTAATTTTTTTTTATTTTTTAATTATAAATATAATTTCAAAAACTAATTAGTTTTTTAAAAATAGATTTTCTAATTTATAATTATGTAAATCTAAATAATATATGTATTAAAAAGAATATATAATATAAATACAATTTTAATACATTATGAACATTAAAAATAATTCAAAAAGAAAAACAAAATACTAAATACAGGCCCATCAAATATCGTCACATAAGCAAATTGTGGTTCCTATTTTGAAGAATGACATTGTAGAATTTTTACCATCAGTATGCATGACGATGCTCCAAATTGACCCTTTTTTCTTCTTTTCTTCAATTTTTTCCATAATAACTTTCTCTCTCATTTTTTTAATTACGGAGTACTTTGTACTTCTTATACAAAAGTAATACTTCCTCCGTTTTGAGGAATTTTTTTTTTAAAAGTGTGGAGAAGGACCTTGACCATATCTTATATCCACACCTTCGAAGTGTCTCTAGTGGGGATTGAACCCTCAACATTAAGATTGATAGGTGTAATTCTTACCACTAGAGCAAGATTAAGGTGGTTAAATACAATCTCTTATAATCCTATTTTCATTTAGTTCTATTTGTAAATGGTACATTTTTTGAGGTCTTTATAAAAGAGACAAAATGACTACTTCGTGTAAGTTTTTTTAAAAAAATTAATTTGTATATGTGTTACATATGTGACAAACACACTAAGCATAGGTCATCACAAACACTAGGGGCCTGTTCATTTTAGCTTAATTTCAGTTTAGTTTAGTTCAGTATATCTCTAATCAGTTCAGTTAAGTTCAGCTCCAGCCAGTTCAGCTCCTAATTTCCTTCTCTCATAAAATATTCATATCAACCCTATTCAGTTTAGTTCAGTTCAGCTCCAATCAGGTCAGTTCAATTAATGTGAACATGCCCTTAAAAATATTTTTTAATTGACAATAAGCATGTTGATTAATGTTATTAGTAGAGTCCGAACTTAAGAGCAACAATTTTTTGAGTTTGAAGTCTTATAGTCATAACTATTTCGCAGCATTTGGGACGACCGTGAGTTCTCGGTTTGGCTGGTTCAGCATTTGGTTACAAGATATTGGCACTTATGTCAATCAGTGGTGGTGTTCCCGTATGATGGTGACTTTATCTTTTTATGTGGCAACGACGACGACGATGCTACTGACCTTGACAACTTAGGATGGGTTCACCTTAAAGGGATTCATATGGTGGTGCAACGTCTTCGAGGTCACTCAGTACCTGAAAATGTTAACCTCAATCTTACTGATATGTGGGTGACGGTAGTTAGGCTTCCGATTGAATACTCTACTTCGATGGTGGCAACTTCTATTTTAGGCCATGTTGGAGATATAACCAGGGTGGAGGATTTACAAGGTGAATTTCCTATTCCTAGGCCTCGTGTTAAGCTATTGGTGGATCTTTCCCTTCCTTTGATTGCGGGTTGTTACTTTCCCACCTATGACAACCGCGCTACGTGGGTGCGATTTAAATATGAAGGTATATATAGATTTTGCAAAAAGTGAGGATTTGTCGGACACGGTCGTACTACGTGTGGAAAAGAACAAGCTGAGGTAAGCTTCCATCTTGAACGCCGCTTTCGTAAGCTCCACGAAAGCGGTGTACGTGTTTTATTTGGTCCTACTAATGTTTCTTTATAATCAAATGCTATTCGTGGTATAAATCCAAACCCGGATAATTGGACAAAGGAAATTTGGTTTGGTGTTCATGATGATGACGACCCTTTGGAGTACTCTAGAAATTCGCATCCCTCTGATAGAGATGTTGGTCCTGGTCATTTGAATTCTCCGCCGCTAGGTAATTTGCCTTCAAGGTCTTTACCGGGTTTATTTCCGCAAGTTATTCCTGGTAGTTTTCGAAACGAACATGATGAGGTGTGGCGTCGGAATTTAGGGATCAACCGTGCTTAGAAAATGGAGTTTGTAGCTCCGGCAGCAAGTCGTCGGCCACCTGGTATGCTACATGGGGGTCAGCCCCTGACCTTTAGTCAAGCGTCAGATTATAGAGGTGGGTGGCTTCAAGAACCGCCACCTGTCAACCATGCAAATCATATTTGCTCGGTGCGGTGCAATCTTGCACGTGAAGGTTTGGCTTTACCTCATCAACTTTTTCATTCTAATCACTTGGGGAATTAGGTTGAGGGGACACGTGGCTCAGAATAATTTTTCAGAATTATCGTTTTCCTTCTCAACTTCAAATTCGGATTTACATGCAAATCTAGACCATGTACGCTTTGGGCCCAGTCACACTTTAAACAATAGGCCCAATTTCCCTCCTGGGTCTGATCCAGCTTTGTTGGATTTGGGAATGGGTCAACCAATGAATGTTTCTTCTGATCCATGCCCAGATTTAGTGTTAGAAGCGCAAGTGTTTGGTGACACCTTTGACACGGATTTCCTGTTACGGGTTTCTCAAATCCCTCCTTCCTCTTTTGGGAACTCGGACCCTTACAGTGTGTTTGGAAGTTCAGTGGTGGCTTCGGCGACGGCCGCTCCTGTTCAGATTTTTTTGCCGCCACCTCTAGGTCCTTCAGGCCCCCTTTATCCGGATCCCTTTGGAGCAGGGCCGAGTAACTGGGCGGCTGGTACTCCGTCTCCGGCGCCGGTAAATTCTCCTGTTGTGGTTCCGTCGCCATCACCTCCAGTGCTGTAGTTTACTCCTTTTCCTAGTCAAGGTGATTCTGGCTACATAGCTGTAGACACCCATTTGTGTCTCCCCAAAACCAATCCCATTGATGAATACAAAGTGTGAAAAGTCTAGTGATGAGGATATTTTTATTAAAATATCTCTTCTTTCTGTTTTTGAAAATAGTTTTTTTCTTACCCTATTTTTTAAAAACGTGCATTCCAGTTTAGTTTGGTACATTATATGAGTCCAATAATAGTGTAGTTGGATGGGGCTTGAAAAGACCTTTCCAACGATATATTATAAGCCCAATTCCGGTGAATAATGAGGAAGTATGACCAAAATACTAAACTGGGCCCAAATCGGATTTTACCTACGACCCAATGATCATGTGGAGGGTCCAAAGGTTTAATCCTATTCCTAAACTAATTAGAATTAATTAGAAGCTTCTATAAGTTTCTAAAAGAGCTTAATTATCCTTTTTCAAAAGATAAGATTAAAGAATTTGAGTTAAATAAAAACTTTCCTTTTTTAAAACTTTCCTTTTTCTTAAATCCTAATTCTATTCGAATTTAAAGATATTCAAAGACAGTTAGATATTATTTTCGTGGCTCATAATCTTTATCCAAATTTTATATGGTTGGATAGATCTTGAAATTATCTTTCCAATGATATGTTATATTATTAAATCCGAGCTATAACGAAAAGGATATGAATGAGATATGAAACTCTATCTACAACTTTTTATCTACAAAAGATTTTAATTTTATTCTAATTGGGTTGGAAAGTAGACTTCAAGATCTTTCCAATGATATATCATATTCCTTATTTGGATTTCTAGATCAAAAGATATGATAAAAACAAAATCGGTAAAACTGCTGTCCGTCGAGTTTTATTTCGATTCGAATTCGTATTCGGATTCTCTTCTTATTCTTTGACCCTATTTTTTCTCTATAAATAGAGGTCATATCTCCCCTTTTTAAATCACCAACTCTCATCAAGAATTTCTTGATTCTCTCCCTCTTTCTAAATCAACCCTTCTACAAACACAATTCCTCATAAATTAGCACTAGACACACCTAGCCAAGTTCGAATTTGCCTTTGCCTTAGACGTGAAACGTGAAAGGTTTTAATTTCTGAGGGTTTGGTCCTTTAGGCGTCGCTCGAAGTGCGCCTACGTTAAAGCATGTGGTGAATATGCTTGGCAATCATAGGAAGTGGGAATTGACATTACGATTAGGGACAAAGCAAAGTAGGGAGCCGCCAACAAGTTTTTAAGGAACTTGTGAACCGTTCACGGATCATAAAAGGTAACCACGAATAAGGGACAACGATAGGCAACAACAATTGACCCGTGAAGTTTACACCCCATTCATAATCCATGAGATTACTAACTCCATATGGTTCGGAACCACGAAAGGAGGATCGGGGATGATGGTACGAAGTGAGTCATGGAGTCACATTCGCCCGTATTGGCCTTTACTCGATTCTTATATTGAAAAGCATTCCTGTGATCTCAAAGCCATACAAACAATAATTCAATTCGCTCCAAACTATTATTTAACTAAATTGGTTTAATATTAATGCACACATAATTCTAAAATATTGGTGATCACTTCAATTAATAATAAGATTAAAAGGATCCTAAACCGATTGTCTAAATTATCTTATTAGGCGTGATTTTCAATTAAATATTCCCTTTAAACATGCAATACGGTGATCAATAATAGAATAACATTAATATTAAAACCAAGTTAATCACAATTCCAACAACATAAAATCGTTAGAAAAATAATAGAAATAAAAGGAACATGATCCTTAATTTGATTCTGTTTGTTTGCAACTACAAAATAATAAACGAGTTAGTAACTTCAAGGAAATAATAAAACGATGATTAAATTAAATTAAGTAAAGTAAATTTGATTTTGGGGTCAAACCCTCAAACAATTCTACCTTTCACGCCTTGGCTTAAGGATAGAACCACGTGTAAAGTATGAACTCCTTTGAGTACTTGAAGAAGGAATTTTGAAGTAAAAAGGGTAGGCTAGTGTTTAGGCTAAAGCATAGAAGAGAGGAGAATAAAATTAGAGAATTACTCGGTGCCCCGTACATCAAAAATGAGGGGGTATTTATAGGGAAAATGTGCTGAGGGAGCACACGGAACCCTAAAATGATAAAAACCCTAAAAAAGTATCCCGTGACACGGTCAAACTGTACCGTGACACGGGAAGCTCCACCGTCAGACGGTACACTTTCCCGTGACACGGTACATTTTTGGTGTGACGCGGGAAATTTTCAGAAAACGGGATAAAAAATGCGTTAAGGGTTTACGCGGAAAAGACACGGAATGTCCTGTGTCACGGAAGACCTCCCGTGACACGGGAAATCCCACCATCAGACGGGAAGGATTCCCGTGACACGGTAGGTACTTGCCGTGGCGCGGGAAATTCCAGCCTATTTTTTCGTCTAAATACATTTTTAACCCTAATTTCCTTCGGCATTTTAAGTGTCGATTGATAATTTCGGGCTTGTTCTGACTTTTTATTATTCAGGCTAAAATAAGAAAATAATTAAATAAAAATAAATAAAGGGTTTGGGCCAAAAATAAATAATAAAACAATAAAATAAAAAAAGGCTTGGGCTAAAAATTAATTAATAAGTTTGGGCTGAAATTAAAACTATGCTTTTGACCAAACATCAAGACTAATCCATGGACTGTTCAAAAATATGAATTTAATAAAATACGATTTTTTAAGCACTCCCGAGATTAAATACTGAACCCGACCAATAGTGGCGGTGAAAGGTTGTTCATCATCGGGTTTGGTTTTTTGGGGAGACATTTTTAGGTGTCTACAGGTCCCAAATCTCTATTTCAATTATTTAATTTAATTGTTTGATTATATTTTTCTTGAAGTTACTAACGCGTGTATTTTGTTATTAGAAAGAGGTACGAGGCATCCAAGTAAGTGCTTAAATTGTTTAATTGATATTATGATTTAGAAATCATGTCTAGGTTGTTATTATGATTCCTAATGTCATGTTAGGGTGTTTTGATCTTCCTAGTATCATGTCTAGGGTAAAGAATAAGTTTCTTAAATCAATTATGATTCCTGCGATGCTTCCTATTCTCTTCCTAATATTCATGTTAGTATCATGTTAGGGTTAAAGCTTTGATTATTAATGTTTAATGACATGCTAGGGTTTGTTATTAATCTTGTTAGTATCATGCCTAGGATCTTGTTATTATTATGCTTTAACATTATTATGATGATTAATATTATGATTTTGATTGTTTTGATTATTATTATGTTGCTTGATATTTATTGTTATTGCTTGATCACACCTTTTATGCATGTTTAAAGGGAATTGGTACTTGTAATCACGCTTAATAAGATATTTAATAATCTTGTTTAGGGTTAATATGATTATAATTCAAGTGATCGCCAATAATAGTTTTATTTGTGCATTAATGTTCAACCAACAAAGATAAACAGGTTTAGGGGTAAACCTATTGATTGCATGTTATTAGTCAGAAAGTGCACATGAATACGATCAGAATAAAGTAAAGGCCTATTATTAGGGCAGGTTCAATCTCTTTTAGGTTGGATTTGTACCTCCATCCCCGAACTACCAGTCATGGTTCCAGACCTATTGGAGTTGACGATCTCCTGGATCGTTAAGGGGTGTAACCTTCACCCTGTGAATGGTTTACAAGTTCCTAAAACTTGTTGCCGACTCTTTTGCTCTATCTTCATTCCCTTTGGACGCCACCATACTTTAGTGTATGATCACAGTGGGGTTCAAGCTAGGGATAATGCTTGAAATATTCCCTACGGTTATTTGGCGACTCCGCTAGGGAGGATTTCTATTTTAATTCCTGAAATTTATTTCGGCAATGATTTAGAATTCCTAGAGGGTTATGTCCATATGTATAAAAAAGATCTCATTGGAAAGACCATCCGTAATGAGATAAAACATAGGATTTTTACTCTAGGAAATTTGAGGAATATCTTTCACAACTAGAATCGAAATAATACTGCGCAAAACTGGAAAATTTTATCGAGCATAGAAAGCTGTTGAGGCATGTGGGAACTAGCTTCAGAAAACAGAGTTTAGCGCCACTGATTTGACTCTGGCGCCAGGTGACAACTTCTGTCGCCAGGCGCTAAAGCCGAATCGTTGGCGCCGGCCTCTGTTTGCTGGCGCCCGGTTCTTCCAATACCGAGCCAGAAATACGCGTTCTAATTTTGACCAGTTTTTGGCACTGTTTGCTCGATCCTACTTCCTGATTGAGTTTTTCACACTTTTCTGAAACCCATATGTGTTATACATATGGACACAACCCTCTGGGAATTCATGCTACATCTACCTGATTGAACGCTCTGTGCAACAAAGGGTACATCCGAGAATGTTGAATTCACCAAACCATGGAAGCGAGTTTTCCTTAACTCGCAGTGTCCCATCCACTCGCGCCAACCCTTCACGGTTAGGCTTCCGCGCGGTGCATCCGGACAATTAACCATGGACCCTCTTTGACTAACCCATATCCCGAACTTTAGAAAACTAGAGCCATGGTTAGGTTGCAAAATCATTGCATCATGTTGTGACTACTTGACTACTTGTGCATCTCTTACTTGTGCATACTTATTATGTGACTAAACTAATCGTTTGTTTTGACTTGTGTTTGTAAATAAGTCTTAATAAACTAATTAATGACTAAAGGACTTTTCTTAATTAATTAATTAATTAATTTGAGCTAATAAATATGTCTAAAATCGAGTCATAGTTCCTTTAAGTCAACCCGGATTTTTATTCTCGTATACTGCACAAGCGTCAACTTATTTTGGTCACAGACGGAGTTCTAGGAATAACTACGATTCGTTAAACCAATGGATCTATAGCCCCGAGTTTTATCTTTTATTTGGTGTTGGTTTCATTCCAATCAGAGTCACAGATCAAAGTTATGACTAAAATACCACAGCTTGTCCAGTTTAATGCATATACGTGAGGTCTTAACTTAGTCTTTGTTCGAGTCTAATCACATAGTTTAGCCACATGTACATGACAAGAGTTTTAACATGTCACTTGCACTCACAATATATAGCACCCACTAATATATATGTCACCATGACTATGTCTTAGGTTCATGTATGAGTCGGTTTTTTCCGTCATTTGAGTTGGGGGTACATTCTATTCCTAATTTTTCATATCTCTCCATCTACATCATCTTTCTCCATATATTTCATCTTTCCATTCTCTACATGCTTTCTCCATATCACAAACTTCATTCTTCCTACCTTCTTCCATCCATGCATGTTGAATCGAGTTTGACTCATGTGATTGACAAACAAAAAAAATGAGGGTAATGATGAAACAAATGCACAAGGCAAGCTTCTCACCAAGATTTCATGCTTTTTTTTTTTCCAAATAAGTCTAGCATAGGCACCCTTCATCCTCCTTGTATTTATTTCTTAGAGTTTGATTTTTACCCTTCACTTTTTAAATAAAATGAGCATTTATTTCCTTGCATATGATCATTGCATTGCATTGCATTGCATTAAAAAAAAATCCATGTCAAACTAAGCACAAGGTATACCAATGATTTGAGGCACCCCTTGTAGCCACATCATATCACCTTTCACCCTTCAAATATGCAATCCTTTGTTGGTAAACCACTTTGAGCCTCGTCTAATGATAGACCCTTCATTTTTCAATCCATATCTACCTAACTTTGGGATGGGATTGTGTGTAACTTATGTAACTTCAAAAAGCTTGAGTGACTTCAAAAGATTAAAATAGAAAAAAGTAAAAAAAAAAAATAATAATAAAAGTGTACAAAAGGGCAAGTGTTCCAATGTCTTTTACATGAACATGTCTTTGATATGAACACGTCTTAGACTGCGTCTCTTATCGAGTGCTCGGTACCGTGCCTGAGAAACATGAATGCCAAGTGAGTGATAGACCACATGATCGGGATTGCCCACACTTATAAAAATGAAATAAATGCTAAAGCAAAAGAAAGAGCTAAAAAAGAGTAGAAAACCTTAAGCATGAAAATACAAATATTCAATAGCAAAGTTGCACACCTTGGGGCTTATCGAGGGTCTTAAGCTTTTATCCCCTTCTTCTATAACCTTTAACCTATTCACGTTACCACCCTTTAAAAAGACCTTTTTGAGGTATACACACACTTGTGTGAGGTTCGGCTAGAGCTACGTTCGTCCTAATCCTAGCGGATACGTAGGCAACCTCACATCGAGGTGCGGCCGTAATAAAAATGCATTCATATTCACATTCATACACTCACACCATCATCATATCAAGGGATCTCCTATGCTCATCCCTATCTACTTAGAGCTAGACTTGGGGGTTTGATCCTTACATCATTAGCTTACCTAGCCTAAAGAGTCACCGTCATTTGACTCTTCTTGAAATAATATTTTCCCACACACTTAGCCCTTGCGGCCTAACTCTAGTGTCACTTTCACACACCGCACAAATACATGACCAAATATACTTTCCCTTAGAAACCCTTTGTCATGAAATCTTAACATAACGATGAAGCATGCCTTCTCATGTCAAAATCGCTCATTAATCATCATTGCATCACGAAGTATGAAGTGCTTAGCCTCCGTGCCTAAGTTACCTAAATACTTTCATTATCGAGTCAACTAGGATAGTCTAAGATGTTACAATCCTTGTACTATGAGAGACAACGTTAACGGATTAAGCTCATTCAACATGCACCTTCAAAAACTTCGTTTCTTTCTTTTTTTCGTGTCTTTCTTTTTCGGGAGAAAGTCGGTACCCTCCACAAAAATGACGGAAAAGTTTTGTTTTTTTGCATTTTCGAGTCGCACGATCACAATACAATGCACACACGGGTCATGAGTCACAAGTGTCAATTCACTTTGAGTCGAGTCAACCTCGAGTCAATCACAGCGAGTCGAGTTTATACCTTAAGTCGATGAGTCAAGCGACATTAAGCCTTAGGTCAACCCTAAAATAATTAAAGAGATTAGCAAAGTCCTATAGTCAAAAATAAATACAGGTGCATCCCAACGGCAGAAAGAGCAGAATAGGGAAGACCCGACTCCAGCGCCAGACGACAACATATAGCGTCTGGCAACAGATATCAACGCCTGACACTAGATCCCATCGTTTGGCGACAGAGCCAATTCTTGGCGCTAGAGATATTTAAGCGACGACAAAACGCTCAACCACTCAAAGCAGTAATTTCAACCTCTTTCAGCAATTTCAGGTTCCTTGGTACGCTAGTTAGCCCCTATAAGCAATTTGACATGATTAAGTAGTCGTCTTGATTACAATCGCAATAAGTGGCCGACCTGACAAAAAAGCGTCTCAATTAGCTTAAGCGCCTAAGCATTGGCTCATTACAAGCACCAATGTATCGATTTAAAAGCAAGCACTTAAACGACAATATTTCCAAATAAGGATTGTCGCGCATTCTTCTTAAACAAAAATTTTTCCAAATATGGATTGTCGTGCATTCTTCTTAAACAAAATTTTTTCCAAAAATTGGATTGTCATCCCCAACTGACAATATTTCCAAATGTGGATTGTTGCGCATCTTCTTCAAACGACAATTTTTCTAAGATTGGATTGTCATCTCCGGAAAAGTTTCCAAGCGTGGATTGTCGTGCTCCTTCTTTGATTGGCAAGTTTTTCCAAGTTCGGATTGTCATACATTCATTGATCGCTGGCAAATTTATCCAAGTTTGGATTGTCATACATTCATTGATCACTGGCAAGTTTTCCGAGATTGGATTATTACACACAGTTCCCTATAGAAAAATTTCCCAAAGGATTGTTGTAGGACTCTATTCGTCATAAATTTCGGCAAAAGTTCCTCAACGTGGATTGTCATTCATTTCAGAAAGTGGAAAATTTTCCCGAAGTGGATTGTCGATCAACTCTTTTTTGGAAAATGTACCAAGACACGGATTGTCAATAGTGGCAATATTTTCCTAAAAGGATTGTCGCATAGCATTGGCAAATTTCCAAGGTGGATTGCTTTCAAGAGTTATATTCCAAGATGTGGATTGTCGATCGTAGCAAAGTTCTTATGACAGATTGTTACGAAGCATTGGCAACTTTTCCCAAAATTAGATTTTGGCAAATTTTCCGAGATACGGATTGTCGCTTCATCGTAACAACATTTCCAAGGATAGATTGTTACGTGGCATTGACAACTTTCCCTAAATCGGATTGTCATACATCATACAAGAGTTGTGTTGGCAACTATTCCCAAATAAAAGAGGATTCTCATCACAGCAAAAGCACAAACATACTGGTTCACAAGCACCAAAGCGCCGACGTACTGGCATAGCAGCATTAAGGATCAAAAAGCAGTGATCTTTTCGAAGAATATCACAGTGGAAATTGGAGGCAGTTATAGGCGTAGCAGTCTTAAGGCGGTATTCTCTAGCTTGCGGAAGATCGTCACAACAAATCGGTCACCTATAGAGACGTGTGCTCGACGGTGCAAGATACGCGTTTCTTAACTCTCTTATCAGTTTTACTAAAGCTAGGTTTGTAGGTATCGGCATTACAAGAGTGATTTAGGATTGCAGAACGTTCTGAATCATTCTCCGTCCCTATCGATACTTTGACTATCGTTTTCGAAACTTGCGTTTCTCCAAACTCAGTCAAAGTGGGGACTTCTGTTGACACTCATTTGTGTATCCCCAAAACCAAACCCAGTGATGAATACCTTTCATGTGATTTGATTATCGAACAAGGCGAAAGTGTGAAAAGTCTAGTGATGAGGATGTTTTTATTAAAATATCTCTTCTTTCTGTTTTTGAAAATATTTCTTTCCTTACCCTTTTTTTGAAAAACGTGCATTCCAGTTTAGTTTGATCCATTATATGGGTCCAATAATAGTGTAGTTGGATGACGCTTGAAAAGACCTTTCCAACGATATATTTTAAGCCCAATTCCGATGAATAATGAGGAAGTTATGACCAAAATACTAAATTGGGCCCAAACCGGATTTTACCTACGACCCAATGATCATGTGGAGGGTCCAAAGGTTTAATCCTATTCATAAACTAATTAGGATTAATTAGAAGCTTCTATAAGTTTCTAAAAGATCTTAATTATCCTTTTTCAAAAGATAAGATTAAAGAATTTGAGTAAAATAATAACTTTCCTTTTTTAAAACTTTCCTTTTTTTAAATCCTAATTCTATTGGAATTTAAAGATGTTCAAAGACAGTTAGATATTATTTTCTTTCCTCATAATCTTTATCCAAATTTTATATGGTTGGATAGATCTTGAAATTATCTTTCCAATGATATATTATATTATTAAATACGAGTTATAACGAAAAAGATATGAATGAAGGGCCTGGCAAATGGGTCATTCGGGTCGGGTATGGGTCGGGTCATTTCGGTTCGGGACAAGTTCGGGTCAAAAGATTATCGGGTCAAGTTCGGGTCAGGTCGGGTCATTTCGGTTTTTGGGTTGATTTCGGGTCGACTGATAATCGGGTCGGGTCGGGTATCGGGTCAACAGTTCGGGGCAAGTTCGGGTCGGGTCAAGTTTGGGCCGGGTCAGTTTGGGTCGGGTCAATTTTCGGGTCAGGTCAATTTTCGGGTCAACTTCTAGTCGAGTCATATTCGGGTGATTCATTGGGTTAAATTCAACTCTGTATATATATTTATTTATTTTTTGACGAAAAACTCACTATATTTATTAAGGCTATTTTTTTCATGGATTATAGTAATTGTTTGACTTTTATTAACTTTTTTGTTTTTATTGTGTGTTTAGAACTTTAGGCTAAGAATCACTTTCAGGATCTCCTGAAACTAAGAAGAGCTAATTGAGTTATACCTCACTCTCTTATTGATCTTAGTTTTAATACGTACTCTTATTATCATTGTCATTGTTGTAATAATTTCTTTGAATTATTCTTGTACTCCCTTCGTCCCAAATTACTCTTAACGATTTGACATTTTCCACTATTCACACATCTCACTTTGACTATCTTTTTTAGCTATTATATGAAGGTCAATGTAGTCATGTAAGATGTTGTTGGGTCTATTTTAATGTATAATTTCCTAATATAAACTTTTTATACTACCTCCGTTAACTTTTATTTGTAACTTTGGGGTATTATTTGTGAGATATAAAATATTCCAAAATTGCAAATAAAAGTTAACGGATGTAGTAACTTATATAATTATTTACTAAAAGAAGTTAAAGGTCGGGTCATTTTCGGGTCGGATCAACTTCGGGTCTCGGGTCAACTTCGGGTCTCGGGTAAACTTTGGGTCGGGTCGTTTCGGGTCTCAGGTCAACTTTGGGTCGGGTCATCTCGGATCGGGTCATTTCAGGTTTCGGGTCAGTTCCACTTCAGGTCGGGTATGGGTCGGGTCGGGTTAATTCGGGTTTTGGGTCAATTTCGGGTCACTGGTTTCGGGTCGATTTAGGGTCATGGGTTTGGTCAATCGGGTCGGATTATCGAGTCTGGGTCAGGATTGCCAGGTCTAATGAATAAGATATGAAACTTTATCCAAAACTAACATCGTCCTACTATTTCGGCCATATATTTTTATCTACAAAATATTTTAATTTTATTCTAATTGGGTTGGAAAGTAGACTTCAAGATCTTTCCAACGATATATTATATGCCTTATTTGGATTTCTATATCAAAAGATATGATAAAAACAAAATCGGCAAAACTGCTGTCCATCGAGTTTTATTTCGATTCGAATTCGAATTCGGATTCTCTTCTTATTCTTCGACCCTATTTTTTCTCTATAAATAGAGATCATATCTCCCCTTTTTAAATCACCAACTCTCATCAAGAATTTCTTGATTCTCTCCCTCTTTCTAAACCAACCCTTCTACAAACACAATTCCTCATACATTAGCACTAGACACACCTAGCCAAGTTCGAAGTTGTCTTCGCCTTAGACGTGAAAGGTTTAAATTTCTGAGGGTTTGGTCCCAAATCTCTATTTCAATTATTTAATTTAATTGTTTGATTATATTTTCCTTGAAGTTACTAACGCGTGTATTTTGTTATTAGAAAGAGGTACGAGGCATCCAAGTAAGTGCTTTAATTGTATAATTTATATTATGATTTAGAAATCATGTCTAGGTTGTTATTATGATTCCTAATTTCATGTTAGGGTGTTTTGATCTTCCTAGTATCATGTCTAGGGTAAAGAATAAGTTTCTTAAATTAATTATGATTCCTGCGATACTTCCTATTCTCTTCCTAATATTCATGTTAGTATCATGTTAGGGTTAAAGCTTTGATTTTTAATGTTTAATGACATGCTAGGGTTTGTTATTAATCTTGTTAGTATCATGCTTAGGATCTTGTTATTATTATGCTTTAACATTATTATGATGATTATTATTATGATTTTGATGATTTTGATTATTATTATGTTGCTTGATATTTATTGTTATTGCTTGATCACACCTTTTATGCACGTTTAAAGGGAATTGGTACTTGTAATCACGCTTAATTAGATAATTAATAATCTTGTTTAGGGTTAATATGATTATAATTCAAGTGATCACCAATAATAGTTTTATTTGTGCATTAATGTTCAACCAACATAGATAAACAGGTTTAGGGGTAAACCTATTGATTGCATGTTATTAGTCAGAAAGTGCACATGAATACGATCAGAATAAAGTAAAGGCCTATTATTAGGGCAGGTTCAATCTCTTTTAGGTTGGATTTGTACCTCCATCCCCGAACTACCAGTCATGGTTCCAGACCTATTGGAGTTGACGATCTCCTGGATCGTTAAGGGGTGTAACCTTCACCCTGTGAATGGTTTACAAGTTCCTAAAACTTGTTGCCGACTCTTTTGCTCTATCTTCATTCCCTTTGGACGCCACCATACTTTAGTGTATGATCACAGTGGGGTTCAAGCTAGGGATAATGCTTGAAATATTCCCTACAATAGCAGATTCCTCCAATGAAGTTCTTGGGATTCAGTCGGATTATTCCCCTGCTCCGAATACTGATATTGATAGTTAAGAAATTCTAAGAATTTCGCAAGCTTTGAGTGATGATCCGATTACAATGGACTGTACACCCTAAATTTCAATTCACTCTTCTCCTGTTTCTTCCTCTACTACAATTTCTGGAAAATGTGTTCTAAATTTTGATAGGGCAAAAAACAGTTGACCTTGAAGCTGGCTCAGAAAGGCGGCCGCGTTTGGAACTGGGTGAAAGAAGCATGTCCCTGCAAACGTCGATCTTCTGCTCCAGATGACCCCATTCACCATTCTCACGTTTCGGATGCAGGTTCTGCTTGTATCTCAAACCTTTTAAGAAGCGTAGGTGCAGCTCTAGTTCTTCAACTTCGAATGATTCGGATGGTTCTTCTGAGGGTATGGTGGCTCCCCGTACTGAGCCACCAAAGGAACCGTGAATGTAGCAGCTTGGTACGGCGGACTCCCCTAAAGTTCCATATGTGGCGACTTTGATCCGCTCTCATGCTATAGATATTATGTTTGTCATAGAAACTTTTGTATATGTAGATATGGTAGTTAAAAAGTTAGCTTTGGTAGGTTTTGAGGGTTTTTGTGGTTTGGATGCTATAGGTTTGAGCGAGGTTTAGTAGTTTTTTGGTTCTCCCCGGTAGTAGTTAGGCCTATTTCAGTTTCTCCTCATGTAATATTTTGTGAAGTGCTGGTTCCTGGTCAAGCAATAAAATATATTATATTTGTGTATGGGTCGCCTTATCCTTCTCTTAGGAGTTTAGTTTGGGACGAAATTTCATCTTTTTTAATTTCTATCCCAAATGTGGTTTTGTTGGGTGATTTCAACCAAGTTAAATATTTAAATGACAAGGTGGGGGGTTCTTTTGATATTTCGGGTCGTCATGGATTTTTAGAATGGAAGCTTAGTTCTCAGTTAGTGGATATTCCGTTTTATGGTCCTCGGTTTACTTGGACAAATGGACAACTTCAGAACCCTACTTTTGAAAGACTTGATAAGGGCTATGCGACGCCCTCGTGGTTGGATTTACATCCTGATGCTTTAATTTCTCATCAGCCAAATTTATTTTCTGGTCATGCAACCATCATTTTACTAGAGGTTTCCACCTTTTACACCAAGAAGAGGCCTTACAAAATTGAAAATTGGTG
Organism: Chenopodium quinoa; assembly: GCF_001683475.1. Classification (NCBI taxonomy): domain Eukaryota; kingdom Viridiplantae; phylum Streptophyta; class Magnoliopsida; order Caryophyllales; family Amaranthaceae; genus Chenopodium; species Chenopodium quinoa. The sequence continues at coordinate 11,109,161 of NW_018743252.1, read as the reverse complement.
TTTAGGTATTTTTGAGATTTCCTCGCTTATTTCTTCGCACTAGCATGATTTTCTTCTGGGTTCGCAGAAGTTAGAAAATTTAAAGCGAAGGCTTCTTTTTTGGTGTGTAAACCATAAGAAACAGTGGGGTATTGATTGGCGGGAATTACAAAATTTAGATGGTTATGAAAATATGGATTTATTGGATCCAGGAGATCGTCAGAATCTTCTTAGACTATATGAGGATAGAATTTCTCACGCTCAAATTCCGTTCCTCTACTGGAAGCAGCATTGTAACATTAAATGGGATGCTTTGGGAGAATGCCATTCTCGACTTCTGTTCTGTTCAGTTCAAACTCGTCGGCATCGGAATAAAATCATGAGTCTTCAAGACGAGCATGATTCTTGGGTTTCCAATCAGGTTGGGATTTCTTCCTTTTCATTGCAGCATTTCTTTGGTATCTATAATTTTCAGGATTTGTCTCCATCCCCTGCTACCTGTTGCTGGGATAGTTTAGACTATCCAACCCTTTCAGAGTCAGACCGCTAGTTTCTTATGCACCCGTTTTCGACTTTGGAGATAAAAAAGGCTATGTTTAATATTGGTGATGACAAATCCCCTGGTCCTGATGGTTTCACACTAGGTTTTTTCAAATCACATTGGGGGATTGTTGGGACCCAGATTATTAATGCAATTCAATATTTCTTTGCTCATGGTTATTTATTAAAAGAATGGAATCTTACCTTTCTGGTGCTACTTCCAAAAGTGGATCATCTTGAAACCCAATCTCAATTTCATCCGATGGGTCTATGCAATGTATTGTACAAGTATATTGCAAAATGTCTAACGAACAGGTTACGACGGGTGTTACCTTCTTTATTTCAGATTCTCAAACTGCCTTTGTTCCGGGTCGACAAATGGCAGATAATAGCTTACTCGCTCATGAATTGTTTTCCTATATGGATTCCTCTTCAAGATGTTCTGCGGCCTTAAAATTGGATATGAATAAAGCCTATGATAGGGTTAATTGGTATTTCCTCTGGAATACTATTCGGCATTTTGGTTTCCCTCCATAGTGGATCCATATTTTGCAGCAATGTGTTACAACAGTGTCGTACCAGATTTTGGTTAATGGGTCTCCAACCCACTCCTTTCGGCCCAAATGTGGTCTTTGCCAAGGTGATCCCTTATCTCCTTACCTATTTGTTCTCTACATGGAGGTTTTCTCTCTTATGCTTAAGCGAGACAAACATTTGGGTTTATTTCAAGGTTTACGTATTTCTTGGCGAGCTCCATCGGTTTCTCATCTGTTTTTCGCAGATGACGCTCTCTTGTTCTCCATGACTTCGCCTTCATCTTGTGGACAGATTAATTCTGTGACGACTGAATTCTGCTCAGTTTCGGGTCAAATGATAAATTTACAAAAATCCTTTGTTCGTTTTAGCCGTAACACTCCAGATGATTTTCGGGAATTCCTTTCGTCGGCTCTTCACATGAAGGCTTGCCCTACTGTTGGTACTTACTTGGGGCTGCTGTAGACACCCATTTGTGTCTCCCCAAAACCAAACCCAGTGATGAGTACCTTTCACGTCGAATCATAATCGAATGAAACGAAAGTGTGGAGAGGTCTAGTGTTGCGGAAAGTTTTTATTTCTTTTCTCTTCTCTCTGTTTTTGAAAACTTATTTTAATAAAATAGCCAATCCAGTTTGGTTGGTCCATGATATGGGTCCAATAGTAGTGTAGTTGGATGGGGCTTGCAAAGACCTTTCCAACGACATATTATAAGCCCAATTCCGATGAATATTGAGGAAGTTATGGCCAATTTACCAAACTAGGCCCGGTTTGAGCTTTATGTACGGCCCAATGATCTAGGGGAGGGCCTAACATGATTTATCATTCCTAATGCAATTAGGAATGGTTTTAGTCTTCTATATTCTTCTAGAAGGTTCTTTTCATTCATAATCCAATTAGCATTGATAAATTGACTTTTGTTGACTTTTCAGAGTTTTAATCAAAATCAAATAGCATTTTCGAGGAAATTATATTATTTTATCCTCCAGTACGGTAAACTTATCGGATTTTTGAAAACGCGTTAAATTTGAGCTTGGCGTCTGACCCCAGGCCTTGGCGCCTGGCGCTAGCCATTGGCGCCTAGCGCTAAGGCTGGTGCCTGGCGCCAGCTAGCCAGGGTTAGCGCCAGCTCTGTTTTCTGAGCGTCAGACTCTGTTTTGTTAAATTATCTTTTTTGGCTGATTTTCTTTATAAATATCGTATTTAAAACTCCGTTTTCATTCACTCAATTGTTTCCATTCATCAATCATCATCTACATCTATCATTCACCAATTCTCACGATCATTCGTCTACAATCAGTTTTCTAATTATGTCATTCATCTCTCTTAAAACATTCAATTCTTTCTTACTTTGCTTTTCATACAAAATTCCGCATTCACAAGATCTAGAAACACCTAGCCATATTCGAAGTTGCCTTCGCCCTAGACGTGAAAGGTTTAATTTCTGAGGGTTTGGTCCCAAATCTCTATTTCCATTATTTGATTTGATTGTTTGATTATTATTTTCCTTGAAGTTACTAACGTGTGTATTTTGTTATTAGAAAGAGGTACGAGGCATCAAAATAAGTACTTTAATTGATTAATTGATATTATGATGTAGAAATCATGTTTACATTGTTCTTGTGATATTCCTAGTATCATGTCTAGGGAATTTTTAATATTAAATATTATTGCTATGATGCTTCTTATGTTCTTCCTAATATTCATGATTGTTAGTATCATGTTAGGGCTAAAGATTTGATTTTTAATGCTTAGTGACATGCTAGGGTTTGTTATTAATCTTGTTAGTATCATGCCTAGGATCTTGCTATTATGTTTTAATATTAACATGAACATGATTATGATTATAATTTATTGTTATCGTTATTATTATTTATTATGTTGCTTGATACTTATTGTTATTGCTTGATCACACCTTTATTGCATGTTTAAAGGGAATTGGTACTTGTAATCACGCTTAATAAGATAATTAATAATCTTGTTTAGGGTTAATATGATTATAATTCAAGTGATCGCCAATAATAGATTTATTTGTGCATTAATATTCAACCAACATAGATAAATAGGTTTAGGGCTAACCTAATGATTGCATGTTAATACAAAAGCGCACATGAATACGATCAGAATAAAGTAGAGGCCTATTATTAGGGCAGGTTCAATCTCTTTTAGGTTGGATTTGTACCTTCATCCCCGAACCCTTATTTGGTTCTAGACCTTATGGAGTTGACGATCTCTTGGATCGTTAAGGGGTGTAACCTTCACCTCGTGAACGGTTTACAAGTTCCTAAAAAAACTTGTTGGCGACTCTTTTGCTCTATCTTCTTCCCTTTTGGACGCCACCGTACTTTAGTGTATGATCATAGTGGGGTTCAAGCTAGTGGGATTTAAAGGCTTGAAATTATTCCCTACAACTGCGTGTTGACTTGGGCCGCAGTAAATGTAAAGATTTCAAGTTTATGGTTGATAAGGTTGTTTAACGTCTGTCTTCCTTTGCTACCCTGGGTTTATCGGCGCCTGCTAGATTGGTCATCATTAATTCCATTATGGTTGCCTCTTTTAACCATATCCTTGCTGTGTTTAAGGTCCATGTGACTATTTGTGATAGAATGGATGCGCTTACTACCCGATTTTGGTGGAAGTCGGGTAAGCTCTCTCGGGGCATGGCTATGGTCCCTGCTGCTTTGCTGCATCTTCCTAAAGGTCTAGGGGGTTTTGGTATTTGACATCTCCGTTCCTTTAACCTGGCCTTGCTTGCAAAACAATCATGGCGGCTTATGCATCATCCCCAACTTTTGGTTTCCAGAGTTCTTCGTGCTAAATATCCTTCTTTACTTACTGTGAATCCAAATATTACGTCTAGGAATCCTTCCTGGGGTGGTCGAAGCCTGTTAGAAAGAAGTGTTGTTTTCTCCAAGGGGCTTTCTTGGAAGGTAGGCTCGGGTAATAAGATTAGTATGTTGCATGATTCGAGGCTTCATTCCACTAAGATCGTTTTCAAAGAGGATATTCCTGAAGCTGCATGACCGGTCTTGGTTTCTGAGTTACTTTTTTCCGGGTCTTTGGACTGGAATGCTACTTTGATTAGGCATCTTTTTCCTCCTCATATTGCGTCGGCTATTTTACGTCTTGAGCGGCCCAAGCAGAAGATAGATGATTTTGTATACTGGAAATTTTCTTGGGATGGGTCTTTCACCACAAAATTGGCTTACTCATGTTTGTTAGATAGTCAGCTTACCAATGGAGTTTCTGTTTATCATGCTTCTTGGTGGAAGCGGTTTTGGGGATTACCTATTATTCCCAAGTGGAAGATGTTTATTTGGAAAATTCTTCATAATGCACTTCTGATGGGTAATTTGCTTGTTTGTAAAGGCCTCCCGGTTGACTCTACTTGTGTGTTCTGAATCGGTGGATCATATGTTTTGTGATTGTTTGTTTACTCAAAGTCTTTGGAATTCTGGGATTTGGGTTCCTCCTACTTCAGCTTTTTAGTCTGCCCCGTTCCATTTATGGTTTATGGAGCTTGTCTCGGGTTATAGCTCTACTAACGACTGGTTTCAGCTCGACCTTTTCTTGGGTTTATGTTGGGCGATTTGGGTGACGCGGAATAATGTTAGATTTCGATCAGAGGTTTATTCGCCTAATTTTGTTTTGAAGTTAGCTTCTACTTGGGAGAATAGGAGGAGCCAAGTTCGTGTCTATCTTGAGACGTTAGGGCCTTGTCTGCCAGGTTTTCCTGCTATGCCTTTGTCTCACACTCTTTGTGGTCAATCGTCTAATATTTGTGATTTTGTTTTGGAATTTGATGGTGCTTGAGATAAGGATACTCATAATGCTGGTGGGGGTTGGTGTCTTTGGAGTTTGGAGGACCATTCCTGTTTAGGGGGTGGTGCTCGGGCTTATATGGCTAGTGCTGCGCTCCACTCTGAGTTATTAGCTTGTTTTTGGGGGGCTCAAGTATGTTCGCCAAAAAGGATTTTCTAGTATTTTGTTGCATTCTGACTGCTCGACCATTTCCCGCCTCCTTTCAGTTCCTGGGCTTTTGGATATTTCGGTGGTCTGGAACATAGAGGAGATTCGTAATATTCATCATCCTTTTTATCGTGCCAGTTTATGAAGGTGTCGCGTTCTTCTGTTGCTGCTGCTCATACACTTGCTGGTGCTGCTCGTCGTAGGGAGTTACTTAGCTATGTTTTTAGTTTTATTTTTTTAGTTCTCTTTGTCAAAAAAAAAAAAAACCTATTTCTCAGTAACATTTTCAAAATCAGCTCAATATACATACTGAATTAACTTTAATCGAAAGGTGTTTAATTACATATAATCTTTTTTACATTAATTCGATTTGATCCCATACTTTTCAAAACTTTAATCAATATCACTAGTTATTCATCCACATATCTTTAGTTTATTATTTTAATTATATTTCAAATTCATAAAAAATTTCTATGACATTTAAAGAAACAATATTTGTACAGGCCACCTACTAATCTTAACTATTCCGTCCGTTTTTAAATACTTCATTTCTCCATGCGGAGATTTAGGAGAAATTAAAGAAAGTAATAAAATATAGAGGTAGTGGGTAAGTGGAAGAATAAAAAATTGTAAAAAAACAAAAGTAGTGGAGAGAATTGAAGGAGAGAGAATATGAAAATAATAAAATATGATCATGATGGGTCCACTAAATGAGAGAAATTAATTTAATATTGTAAAAACTTTTCAAATAAGGAAATGGAGCAAGTATTTAAAAATGGCCGAAAAAGAAAAGTGGAATTAATAAATAAATTAAAAATCTATAAATATTACTAAAGTAACAACCGCTGACGTCATCATTGTTTACGTGTCATTCTCTTATTTTATTTTTCCTGCCAAAATACGAGGATGATGTCATTTTTCTTTTTCTTTTTGAGCTACCCTATTTAACATTGTTTTGAAAGTTAAATTCAAATTGAACTTTAAATTTTAGGTTTTCTATGCCTATTACGCTATTTTATTATTTACAAGTACATAGTTGTTAAAAATAGTTAATAATATAGTTTAATTGATTCTTCCTAATTAAATATGAAAATAAAGAATTTTTGGAAATTGTATTTTCATATTTAATTAGAAAACAGAAAAAGTAGATGTTTTCTCTCAACATATGCTAAGGAATCTATAAATCATTTCTTATTTTAAAACCGTACATCGCACAGGACTAACCTAGTAAATTAGTAAAAGATTGTCGAAGCTACACATCTCGACTATTCATTGCTCGAACGATACCGTACACGTGAAGGGTTGTTGCCCTTATTGGTGATGATGTACATGAAGCCATTTATAAAAGTATTTTGATTGACCCCAAAACTATGGGTATTTTAATTTGCAATATAACATGTGATAATTTTCGTTATAAATTTATAATATTGTATGAATAGTAAACATTGAAACATAAAATTACCTTTGTTTTTGATTAATTACAATATATCATGAGATTTACATTAAGTTCAAGGGAAACTATAAGATATAAATCAAAGTATCAAACTGAAAACATCTACGATATAATACTTTATACTCCGTGTTTGGGTCCAATTAAGCCTAATTGGGCCTGGTCCATAAATGATTCAATTCCAAGTCAAGGTCAAGGCCCAAGCCTCCAATCCTGCCAATTCAAGCTCAAGTCAACGGTCCAGTCATCATTGTCAGCCCATATGACTCTAAGCCCATTCCTCCTCATTATGCTAAGGTATAAAAGCCTTCAATTGCACCATTTATCATCATTCACACATAGCCTCAAGCAATTAATACTCTTGCATAGCTTTCTCTTTCTAAACACTGTTTGACTTCGGCATCGAAGGGGCCTTCCTCGGCACAACCCCCGAGGCCATTTTATTTGTGTTTGCTGTGCAGTATCACTTGGACCGAGTTCAGTCTTCAGCCACATCTTCATACCTTCAACGAGGTCCCATTGTTTTCACCCGAAACAATTTGGCGCCGTCTGTGGGGAAGACTTTCAAAAAATCTTTAAGCCAATTTCAATCTTGCTCTAACCTTAGTTTCCATGGCTAAGAACTGCAAGAACAAAATATTCGAAGCCGGACCTTCTTCATCGAAGAAGAGCCGCATAATGATGACGGAGAAAAAGAGGCCCTTGGACCCTCCCTCTCCGTCACCTCAACCATCTCCGAACAGGAATTCCTCCGGGGAAGCCAGCTCGGGAGAGCCATCAAGGGAGAGGTCACACTCTCCCTCCATCCGCTCGCAGCGCAAGACGAGTCCTCCTCGGTCCAACGCTGCAGCTCAGTCCAATCCAAGGGCTCGCACCAACACGTGAAGCCCACCTTTGAGCATCCATTCTCGCCCCCAAACTCAAAGAGGGACCCCTCAAACAAGGCCCTCCACCGAGGAAATTGCACGAGCGGTGGCAGTCGTCATGGAGGCCATGAAGGACGACATGACGCCTCCACCTCGTGACCGATCACCTCCGCAAATCAGGCATCAGCGGACGAGAACCGGGCAAGAAGGGAAGAGACCCCAATCCTTCAAGGAGTTGGAGTAAAGTTGGGAAGAGGATACTTAGAGAACCGAGCGAGAAAAACAAAATAACTCGCATTTCTTCAAGGAACCTTCTACTCAGCTCACCTCGAGCAAAACTCACAAGAGTAGTAGTTCAACCTCTCGGTCGGACACTATTCACCGAAGCGTTCACGAGCGCCTAGGCCGCAGGGAACAGAGTGTGCACCCGCCTCTCGTTTGGGAACCGAGCCCCAACATTCTAACCAAGGAACGAAAACCACTTCTACCTCTCTGAGAGGGCGGAGAGCGGTTCCTTCGGCCAAAAGTAACGGTAAAGCCGTGATGCTTCCCACCAGTTCTCCATTCGAGCAATGGTTTCTAGAAGAGCATGTGCTGACGGTTAAAATCCCGTCGCACATTACTTATGATGGGACTTCGGATCCGAAAGACCATATTGCCTCCTATGAGGGGCATATGCATCTCTGCCCTAGGTCCGAAGTGACCTGGTGCAAATACTTTCCTACTACTCTCAAGGGGGTCGCACAAGCGTGGATCTCCAAAGGAGTAAAGGAGGGTTCTATAACTGGGTAGGACGATCTGTCCACCAAGTTTAAAAGTAATTTTTCTACGGAAAACCGCCGAGAGAAGACAACTGCAGAGCTTATGGGCATGAGCAAGGGGAGGCCGAAAGCCTCCGGGATTATCTGACTCGTTTCAGCAACGAGTCATCCATCGTTTCCCAGCTGGATCAAGGGTTGGTCGTCTTTGCTATGCAAAATGGCCTTCAGCCAAGAAAGTTCCTTAACTTTATGGTCATGCATCCCCCGCAGACCTTGGAGGAAGCTCTGAACGCTTCGGATAAGTTCATCCGAGTCGAAGAGTGGAACAAAGCAAAATCCCATCCTCGATCAGGAGGTGGGAAACAAAAACAACCATCGACCGAAGGCCAAGGCCAGAAGTCGAAAGGAAAGGCGAAAGCCTCGGAACAAGCTTCGGTCAACGAGCCGAAGAAGGAGAAATATGCACCTTACCTGGGCAGATATGAATCCTACACTCCGCTTGCCCTCCTACGCGCCAAAATTTATAGCGTGACGAAGGGAGAGCAGAGTAACCGAAAGCCGAGACCACTTCCCCAGTGGTATTAGCAGAAAAATAAAGATCTTTGGTGTGAGTTCCACGAGTCACCGGGACACAACACTGAAGAATGTATCCAGATGAAGGACCAAATTGAGGATATGGTCCGGAAGGGATACTTGAAAAAATATATCGCGGATCACCGCGAGATAAAAGAGGCTGAGAAGTCAGAGAAAGACTCTCGGCAAGAACTGGACTTCCCGCGGAAGAACAACAACAAGACTTCGGAGGAAAAATTTGCCTCGATACATGTTATATCCGGGTGGACGTGTTCTCGAAGGGAGCATAAGAGTCACCTTAGGGCTCTGACCCATCAGGTGAACAATGTTGATGTTCAACCTCCTCAGTCCCCAGCGCCGAACATGGCGTTTTCAGCTGCCGACTGCCAGGGGGTAACATTCCCCACAAGGATCCCTTGGTGATTGTTGCTACAATTGCCAACCACGATGTGTCCAGGACTCTCGTGGATGGAGGTAGCAGAGCAAACATTTTGTTCCGAAAGACCTACAACCAAATCATCAAGCTGAAGCCCAAGCACCAAACGCTAGTACCCTACCCGGTTTCTGGATCCAACAGAGCTTCAACTTATCCTGATGGGAAGGTCCTTCTTCCTGTCACCATCGGCCGCGCTGAAGCAGCCAGGAACGTCATGACCGAATTCTTGGTCATTCACGCTCCTTCAGTGTACAACGTGATCATGGGGAGACCTATGATTCACGAAATTCAAGGGGTAGTCTCAACATACCATCAAATGATGATATATGTTTCGGATGCTGGCTATCCCGAAAGAATTAAGGGCAGCCAAAAGGAGGCCCGAATGTGCAACTACCACAAGCCATCCACTAGTCATTCGAAAAATGACAACGATGAGGATGAGGAGGAAAAAGAAAAAGAAAAAGAAAAAGAAAAGGAGCCACGTGCGAAGAAGCCGAAAGACCTAAGTGCTTCGGCCCAAGGTTCTCTGTCTAACGAAAAACGGTCAGAGAAAGAAAAGGCTAGTTCTTCATCTGAGCCGAACGACTTAGAGAGCCAGCCAGAGAAAAAGTCTGGGACGCCCGCTGACATTGATAGCAGGCCAGATGATGAAGAGTCCGACTCCAAAGAAATGGAGCTGGATCAGCAAACTAAAACGGTCTAGTTGACCGAAGGAGACGCTGAAAAATGTGTTACAATTGGAATGGATCTTGATCCAAATGTCCGCGTTGAACTCATCCAACTCCTTTAGGACAACCGAGATGTGTTTTCTTTCTCGGCAGCTGACATGCCCGGGATAAGCCCAGACCTCATCTCTCACAAGCTTAATGTTGACCCCACGTGTCGGCCAGTTAAGCAAAAGAAGCGGAATTACTCTGCAAGCAAGAACCGAGACATCGCAGCCGAAGTCAAAAAGTTTCTGGACGCAGGCTTCATCGAACCCTGTCAGTATCCAGAATGGCTGGCTAATGTGGTGATGGTTCAAAAGGCAAATAGCAACTGGAGAATGTGCGTTGACTTCACGGACCTAAATAAGGATTGTCCGAAGGACTTTTATCCCTTTCCGAGGATCGATCAGCTAGTCGACTCGACTAGCGGCCATGCCTTGCTTAGTTTCATGGACACATTTTCTGGGCACCATCAAATCTTCATGCACCCCGACGACCGAGAAAAGACGGCATTCGTCACGAACGCCGGGGTGTACAATTAAAATATGATGCCCTTCGGATTGAAAAATGCGGGGGCAACATATCAAAGGTTGGTGGATCAAGTTTTTGCCGAGCAAAAAGGCTGAAACATGGAAGTCTATGTTGATGATTCTATCGTCAAAAGCAAAGAAGATAAAGATGATGTTAAGGACCTGGTTGAAACCTTCGCCACCTTAAGAAAGCACCAAATGAAGATGAATCTGAAGAAGTGTGTCTTCAGCGTGAAGTCTGGAAAAATTCTCAGCTTCATGGTCAGCAAAAGAGGGATTGATGCAAATCCTGCAAAATTTCTAGCAGCGCTCGATCTCCCTGAGCCGAACACAAAAAGAGACGTTAAGCGGCTCACCAGAAGAATGAAGCCCTCTCAAGGTTCATCTCCAGAGCCTCGGATAAAGGGTTACCCTTCTTCAAAGCCTTGAAACTTCCAAAAACAAAAGAGCTCATCTGGGGAGATGAGCAGAAAGAGGCCTTCAAGCAACTTTGGGAGCATCTTGCTCAAATTCCTACGCTGGCTTGTCCAGCTAAAGGGAAAACCCTATACTTGTACGTGACTGTCAGCCCAGCCACCATCAGTGCAATGCTGCTAAGGGAAGAAGAGAAAATTCAGCAGCCGATCTATTTTGTCAGTCACACTCTAACAGATGTCGAGACTCACTACCCCCTACTTGAAAAAGTTGCTTATGCGGTAGTGGTAGCAGCTCGGAAGCTGAGACCCTATTTTGATTGCCATCACATAGTGGTCTTAACTGATCAATCGCTAGAAAAAGTGCTCAGCAAAGTAGAAAAATCTGGTAGGTTGGCAAAGTGGGCTTTCATGCTCACTGAGTTCAGCATCAGCTACCAGCCGAGAGATTCCATCAAGGCTTAAGCTCTAGCGGACTTCCTGGCCGAATGCTCGTACCAGGAGAAGCTAGACAAAGGAAAGAAAGTCTGGACCATTTTCACGGATGGATCCTCCACCGTAAATGATCCAGGGGCAGGGGTAGTGATATCCTCTCCCGAAGGCAAATCCTTGGAGTATGCACTCAAATTTTCTTTTAAAGTTTCGAACAACAAGGCCGAATATGAGACAACAATTGCTGGCTTAGAATTGTGCATCTCATTGGAAGCCGAACATTTCTGTCTGAAGACAGACTCTCAGCTAGTTGCGTATCAGATCAGAGGTGACTACGAGGCTAAGGAGCCATCGATGATAGCCTACCTTGCCAAGATCAAATCAGTCATCGCAAAGCTGAGAACTTTTGAGGTTCAGCTGATCCTAAGGGGTTAGAATGCTCAAGCCGACGCACTCTCCAAACTTGCTAGTTCAACTCTTACTGAGCTGAACCGATCCGTTTATACGAAGGTGCGCCGAGAAAGAAGTGTCGACGAAACACCTGAAGTGTGTTGCGTTGACCCAGAACCCAGTTGGATGGATCCCATCCTAGCTTTCAAGCTTCGGGGAGAAATTCTCGAGGACAAAACCTTAGCCTCCAAGCTGAAGCGAACCAATTCCAGGTTCATTGTCTTCAATGGAGAGCTGCTGAAAAAATCCTTCTCAACCCCATTACTGAAATGCGTGGGCCCTATAGACGTTGATTATATCCTTTAGGAAATCCATCTTGCCATCTGTGGAAATCACATTGGGGGAAGGACATTAGCCCATAAAGCTTTAAGAGCAGGGTACTATTGGCCCACCATGGTGTCAGACACTAAGGAGCTGGTCAGAAAATGCGAAAAATGTCAAAAATTCGCACTAGTCATCCATCAGCCGGCCCAGGAGCTTCGGTTAGTCTTGAATCCGCTTTCATTTGCCCAGTGGGGGCTGGATATCCTGGGCCCCTTTCCAAATGCTCCATATCAAAAAAAATGGATGATAGTCAGCATAGACTATTTCAGCAAATGGATCGAGGCCGAAGCAGCCTCGAACATTACAGAGCAAACTGTCAGAAAGTTCATCCGGCGGAACATCATTACTCGTTTCGGCATCCCAAAAGTATTTGTCTTTTATCATGGAAGGCAATTTGACAATTTGTCGCTGAAGCGGTATACTGATCAATTTGGCATCAAGTTGGAATATTCAGCAGTGTGCCATCCGCAAAGTAACGGACAAGCTGAAGCTGCAAATAAGCAGATTCTTAACGCTCTCAAAAAGAGGGTTGAGGATCAAAAATTAAAATGGCTAGAAGAACTCCTTGGAACTCTCTGGTCTCTTCGGACAACTTAAAAGGAGGCAACGGGCCACCCACCTTTTGAGTTGGTGTATGGAGTCGAAGCCGTTCTTCCAGTGGAAATCGGTTCTGAAAGTCTGCGAGTGCACCACTTCTCGGCTGAAAATGAGCAACTTATGAAGGAATCTCTTGATTTCCTTGACGAAATAAGAGACTCAGCCAAAGACAGAATGGCTACATACAAGCAAAGAATCAGCAAATTTTATGACCGAAGGGTCCATGCAAGGCCTCTCAGAGTTGGAGACCTTGTCCTTCGAAATGCTGCTGCAGTTCAGAAAAACCGAATCCATGGGAAACTCTCAGCCACCTGGGAGGGACCTTACGAGATATATGATGAGCTTCAGCCTAGGACATACCGACTTCGGAAGTTGGATGGAACTGAGCTGAAAAATCATTGGAATGCTGATGTACTTAAAAAATTCCATGTGTAAACCCTTCGAGGAAGAACAATCTTTGTATGTACATTTTTAATTATTCATGAAAGGCCTCAGAGCCAACATTTCTACAAATATTTGCAATTTTTATTCTTTCATTTTTCTTTATTATATCTACTCTTTAAGATTTTTCCTTCATCCCTGTCTGAAACTTTTGCCTCTAAAACATCATGTTTCAGATTGCTGACAAACTCGCCTATAAAAGAACACTAGACTTTCAGCTGAAGTAAACGCTTCAGCAAGACTTGTTCTCCGAGGCAATGAGTCCATGGACGAATCTGGGATATTGCTTTCACTAAGCCTTGTATCCGAGAGGGTCATTGTTTGGGACATTGCCTTAAGTTGCCTCGTGTCTCAGATATCCATTTTTTAAATATAGACAGAAAAACAAGAGTAATCGCATAACAATTAGAAATTGATTAAGCACAGAAAAGCTTCGTCTAAAGTCAAAAAACACAGGCAATTATCTCAGAAATCCGAAGATAAACCTTCAGAATTCTAGGGGGGTAACAGTCACTAAAAGTGCTCAGCAGGTGAAAAACTTCTAAAGTTGAAGGGCTTTTTACTTAGCAAATTTTTCAAAAATCCACCAGATTAATGCGCAAGTTCAAGGCAAAGCAATAAGAAGAAAAGATACAAATTCATAACATGAGTAAAAAGCTCGGAGTCCGAGCTACAAAGTTAAACTATTTCAGAGCATAATAAAATCGGCAACCGCCCACAAGCGGAAAATCACAGCTGCCGAATACGTACAAAGGTAAAAATAAAGAGTTTGTACATTAAGGCAAGCTGAAGCAAAAACAGAGGCAAAAAATTTAGAAGCGGCAATTCAGAAGTTAAGCACAAGTTGATCCGCAAGATTCTAAAGACGATTGCCCGAATCCCTAGGCTTCAGCTGAAGGATCAGGCTTTCCAGCAACGCTGGGCTCCAAGGTGGCATCGGTTCCGGCTGCTGAAGAGGCAGGCTGAACTTGAGCTTGAGCTTCATTCTCTCTGTTTTCAGCTTCCTCAGCTTCAGCATCCTCCATTTCCTCATCTTGGAGACGGATCTCCAGATCTACCTCAGTCTGGCTGGCGAACTCCATATGAGGATCTTTGGGGTCTTCAGCCCAAATTTCACATTGGTACCAGTCAAGCTCAGGAGCTGCGTGAAGGGCCAGTCTTCGGGCCACTTTGTACCCATTTTTGTAAGCAATCGAGTACTCAGCCTTGGAGTAACCAGCTGAGCCTAAGCGTCGGCCAGCTTCTTTTGAACCTCCTCCAAGGCCTTCTGGGAGGACTCTTGCTGCTCCTTCAGCTTGGTCTCAGCATCAGCGAGTTGCTGCTCCTTTTGCTTAGCCTCAGCCTGAGCTTGGCATAACTCATCCTCTTTGTCATTCAGCTGAGTCTCCAAGCTGGTCAGTCTCTGCCCTTGAGCCTCGACTTGGGTGTTAGCCTCAATCAGCTCAGTTTCCCTATCATCATATGCCTTTCGGTGTCGGTCGACGTCAGCCTCCAAGATTTTGACCCTTTGTTGAAATAAAGCTTACCGAGAAAGCATTCGGGAGTCAACCTCGTGCACGATCTTCATCTCGATCTGAGTCTTGAGGCTCTTGACATCGACAGCACCGAACTCATTGATGAGAGCCACACCCTCGTCCATCATCGGCAGGACCTCCTTCTCTATGTCGTTGCAGAAGACATTGAAGGAGTCCACGATTTGCTTGGCCTTGTATTCAGCCTTGGCATGCTTCAGCTTGGCAAGATTTGCCTCCGTTTCAGCTATATCCACTCTGTTTTGGAGAGAATCAATCATCTCACAGGTTAGAGTGTGGTTGTGGACAACCTACAGAATCGGAACTCAGGTCAGCAAAAAAAATAAAAATGAATGATAATCTGAAGAGCTAAAGTAAAGTATATAATAACAACAAGTACCTGCATCAGCAGCCTTTGGTTGTCTCTTGCGGGGTCTGGGACCTCTAGGCCAGGATCGGCTATCCCAGCAGTGGCTCTAAGAGACCACTCTCTAGCCTGCTCCATTTCGGACAGGTGGGAGCAGCCGCTGAAATAAGCCTCAACGCTCTCTCCGTACCTTCCCCAGATCTCAGCCCGAGCGCTGTTGGGGATGGGGATCCGAGGCGCTGAGAAGCCCATATCCCCAGATTGAAAGGTTCTAAAGGAGGGGAACGAAGATGATTGAGCTTCTTTAGCTTTGTTGGGGTCAGTTGGTTCCTCCCCTGCTCCAGTTTGGTCCCCATAAGCATGGACCTCTTCAGCGTCCTCAGCAGGTTGGTTAATTAAGGCATTAACCTCCTGCTGAATCTCAGCAGTTAAACCCCCATTGGCTGCATTTTCAGTAGCAGCCACCTCTTCAGCTGCCCCTCCAACAGCAGCTTCGTCACCAGAGAGCTTAGCAGCGCTCTCCTTTTTCGACGCCTCTTCTAGAACATAGGGGAGATCATGGGACGGGTACCCGTTCCAATAAAGTTATTGGTTCGGGTACCCAATAACCGTTAAGGCTAAAACCAATTCCCGAAATTGATCCAATAAGGTTCGGGTACCCGAAAATTCGGTTACCCGAAAATACGGTACCCGAACCAAATATCCGAACCGAACCAATAAGCTGAATTTTTTTGTTTGGGTCTTTTTATGTATTTAACACCTGCTTTTTTCTAGTTTTTTTCACTTATGTTTTTTTTACTATAAAAATTCAACCTGAATACCTGAAAAGTACATTAAAAATCCATAATTTCAAAAAATAACCATCTAAACAAAAAAAAAATAGTCCATAAATTAAAAAAAAATAACAACCAAATAGTCTCATACAAAATTACAAACATACAGTTTCTTATAAAAAAAACTAAAAAAGTCCAAACTCCAAACTCCAAACATACAGTTTCTTATACAACTCGTTACATAACCTTAAATAATGTCTATGATTTAAAAAAATGATGCCTTCAGTTAGTCCAATCACCAACAAAGAGGGATTGTTCCTTCATGCTTATAACAGCTCCTGCCTCTAACAGCTCCTTCCTCTAATCATCATCAACAAAGAGGGATTGTTCCTCACCAAGTGGTAACATTTCTTCAAAAAAAAAAAAGTAAGGAATAGGAAGATATCAGACTTAAAGGAAAAAAAAAGAGAAAATATTTAAATGTTACCTGATTCAATTTTTTCCATGTCTTCAAGTCTCTCCTCAAGTATAAGTAGACCTTGAGATGTACGTAGCCAATCTTGTGCACAAATCAAGGCTTCTACCATCTTTGTTGAAAGTGAGTTGCGAAATGAATCAAGCACTCGACCACCGGTGCTAAAGGCTGATTCAGAAGCGACTGTTGAAACGGGAATAGCAAGTACATCTCTAGCCATGAGAGCTATTGTTGGGTACCTTTCACAATATTTTTTCCATCACCCCAAACAATCAAAGCTTTTTCCAGCAGGATTAACTTCTCTATCATCTTCTAAATACTTGGCCAACTCATTTTTCCCTTGCACTCCAACACTTGAACCCACATCCTTTTCAAACTCTAATTCCGCAACATCTACATCAGAGTCCATATCTTCTACTTCCTCCAGAAAATCAGAAGTTTTGGGGGGAATGGAATCATTTAAAGGGTTCTCAGAAACATAAAGTTCATATATTTCATTCAGAGTTTCCATCACTTTAGCACACAAATACTTAGCTTTTTCAGAATCATATTGTTAAGTAATTGCCCATTTAGTATATCCCATTTTCCGCCTAGGATCAAGAATGACAACAATATACAACAAAAGATTCATATTATCAACATTCTCCCAATACTTGTCATGCTTTTTCTTCATTCCACTAGCCATTAAACTCACCCCCACATCATTACTCAACATTTTTTTCTTTATTAACACACTAATCCCAACAAGTTCTTGTAAATACACATTAGAGGTGATATACAATGAGCCAGAAACTCTTAGAGTAGCATCATAAAATATTTTAAGGAAAGGAAGAAAAGAGGCAACATGATCCCAATCACTAGATTCAGACACACCATCTGACTTATTTAACTCATACTTAAATTTACCACCATCAGAACATTCAAGCAAATAAAAATCCCTACGATATGCCAAAGCACCTTCCAACATTAAATAAGTGGAATTCCACCTAGTATCCACATCTAAACAAAGAAAACGTTTTGACTCCAACTTTTCTTGTTTAACACAGCTCATAAACTTTTGCAATCTAGAACCCGATGATCTTACATACCTAATAGCACAACGAATTCTTTTTATAGACACATCATTTTCTTTCAATCCTTCTTTAACCGTTAAACTTAATATGTGAGCACAACATCTCATGTGTAAAAACCGACCACCCAAAACTAAAGTCCTTCAACTTTCAAACCTCCTTTTCAAATATTGAATGCCCACATCATTTGAACTAGAATTATCTATCGTGACAGTCATAACTCTAGAAATACCCCATTCAAGTAGGCACTTTTGGACAGATTTACCAATAGTTTCACCAGAATGACCAGAAATTATACAACAGTTTATTATTTTCTTGTATAATTTCCAATTTTGGTCAATAAAGTGAGCGGTTAAACACATGTAATTCATATTCTGGCAAGAAGTCCAAGTGTCAGTGGTCAGACTTATACGTGAAGTGCACTTGCTAAAAAATCTCTTCAAACTTTTTTTCTCATCCAAATAAATCCTAAAACAATCTCTAGTCACTGTCCATCGAGAAGGAATAATGAAAAAGGGTTGTGTTACCTTCATAAAGTTGCGAAAACCTTCATGCTCCACTGTTCTAAAGGACATTTCATCCATAATCACCATCTTTGCCAGAGCTTTCCTACTATCTTCTTGATTGAATTTCCATAACTCAAGTCTACCTTTCTTTTGATCCACAAGATTCCCATCAAGAGTTTGCTGACTAAGGGACAGTAGTTTCTGATTTTGATCAATGTTTGGGGGGTATGCCTTACATCGCGATATGTGGTTCTTCATGCCGGAGGTACCATGAAGTGATGCACAACCAATTAATGCATGACAATAGATACATTCAGCCTTGTTTTCTCCATCCTTTTTATAAAATGCTCCCAATGAGGAGACCGCCTTTTTCTACTTTTTTTTGAAGTTTCACCAGAGGGGGCAACAACATCAACATCTTCAGAAGGTTGGTTTGATTGATTTTTTTGCACAAAGGGGTCATTATTTTCCGTCATTGGCTCATACTCACAAGGCTCGGGAGGAGGACTAGGAATTGGATGGTTTCGAGCTGAGGCCGATGCCCGGCGTCGTAATAAGGGAACCTGTCGCAGGCAGGGGCAGGGTTCCTAGAGCTGCAAGGGGTCCTCCACCCCTAGTTTAGCCACCACCACCAATTCCTTCACCGCCGAAGACCCCTCCACCACTTCCCCAAAGGTACGTCATCCCCCTTCGGATGCTGACGGGCGTCAATTGGGACAGGGAGATCCTGTACTTTATTAATATGTCCCTGAAGAAGGGATTTAAGGGGAACCGAAGCCCATATTGTAACTTTCGAGTGTACACCCCCACATATCCAGGAGGTGGACGATGAATCCTATCAGTGGGCGCTAGCATTCGGCACCAATACCCATCCGCCTCCAGAATGTCGTAGTGCAACTCTAGTTGTTGGGGGAAGCGGTAGGTCTCAGCATTCTTGACCCACCAAGGGTATGGTACATTCCTCATCATAGCCAAAATGGCTTCGGCATTCTGCCACTCATTATACCCAGGGAGCAAGTTCCAAGGCGCGGCGGGCATAACTTCCTC
Organism: Chenopodium quinoa; assembly: GCF_001683475.1. NCBI lineage: Eukaryota > Viridiplantae > Streptophyta > Magnoliopsida > Caryophyllales > Amaranthaceae > Chenopodium > Chenopodium quinoa. The sequence goes on along the minus strand of NW_018743252.1, from coordinate 11,090,410 downwards.
CTGCTCAGAGACACCAGCCTCACCCGTTTCTTGGGGAAGCGCCGGACATAAAGGGGTTGCCCAAATACCCTCTTCCGAGTCAGCCCCAATTATTCCCTCTTCCGGGTTAGCCCTGACTCTTTCCCCGTTCCAAGTGTCGGTTCGGTCCCTCGGATCTCGAGCCTGACCCGGTCGTCCGGGTTGACGCCCTCTTCCTCTAACCATTGTCGGATTTTCGAAAGAAAAGTCAAAAAAAGGGGAGTGCTTTCAAAATTCAAGAAAAATCGAAGAGAAATAATCGAAGAAAATTACCTTAATCTGAAGAGGAATTCGCCGGTCTACTAGTTCGGAGCAATGAATTTCAATTTCAAGACTTAATATCGGGGTTTTAAGTGAAGTTTTGAAGCGGAATCAAGGGTTCTTGCGGGAGTTCGAGTGTGAATTTGTGAAGAAGTGAGGGGAGAGAGTCAGCGCACTTAATCTCTCTTAAATACCTCACTAAGTAACCGTTAAACACACTTCCCTCCAATTAACTATCCATTATCCGTCCAACTTCCCCACTAATTATCCAAATCACAGTTATTTCATGAATAACTATTTAAAAATTTAAATCTCTCTAATTTAATTAAATCATTCACTTCCCTCCAATTTTATTAAATCCAAACCCGACCCGTCATCCTTCCAAATCGGGTCTGGGGGGCAAGTTGTTTGGGTCCAATTAAGCCTAATTGGGTCTGGTCCGTAAATAATTCAATTCCAAATCAAGGTCAAGGCCCAAGCCTCCAATCATGCCAAGTCAAGCTCAAGTCAGCGGCCCAGTCATCATGGTAAGCCCATATGACTCTAAGCCCATTCCTCCTCATTATACTAAGGTATAAAAGCCTTCAATAGCACCATTTATCATTCATTCACACACAGCCTCAAGCAATTAATACTCTTGCATAGCTTTCTCTTTCTAAACACTGTTTGACTTCGGCATCGGAGGGGCCTTGCTCGGCACAACCCCCGAGGCCAGTTTACGTGTGTTTGCTGTGCAAGAAACCCTCGACCCAACATCACTTGGACCGAGTTCAGTCTTCAGCCACATCTTCGGACCTTCAGCAAGGTCCCATTGTTTTCACCTGAAACACTATGTATAATTTCTAAGAGTCGGGGTATATGTACTATTTCATTTATTCATTTATTTGATTGTTAGTGGGTAGTGCAACCGTGCACTTGAGGTAATGGCATACAACAAAAAAAAACAAAAAAAAAAAAAGTGGATTTTTATTAGCTTATTAATTTCACTAGAAAATTGTTACAATAGATCTGGTTATTGGGCAATTGCGAGGCGGATCAAGGTTCGTTGGTGCGGGACAGGTCAAAGAGGGTCACAGTTTATAGGGCTAATAACGAGTTGGGCTAATGCAATCCCGGGTCGATAATTGACGGGCCAGAAGGCCCAGAAACTTTCCATTTATATAAATATCAAACAAAGCCATATATAATTAAGTATATATGAATATGAAATATCTATTCTTAATCCATAAAATTAGACAAACATTTTAACACTTCATTTACTTTATCCAATAACGGTCTCCCTGTCCATTAAAGGTTCTTTAAGCTTGGCCTTGACTATATTATGATTGGATTACTCTACCTAATAATCACATCTGGTTACAAACTTACAATTAATTATAAATAGATAAAAATAACTAAAGACAAGCATATATTGTACCTATTTAGAATTGGAGAGAGTAACAAAGTCTATATTAATTGTAACTTGGCAGTTAGACTGATGATACTCATCATAAACTGAATATATATGAAACGATCATTTCATTCAATACAAGTTCTTAGAATACAAGACGTTCCACAAATATATGGCACGTTTTTTTTTAAAGGTAAGCAACAAAAATATTTTCTAATTTTCATTATTTGAAGGATGTGGTGTTCTTTGAAGGTTTACCAAAGAATGATAAGCTCCTTTAGGTCCCTTGGCCAACAGAGAGGAATGTGTACCTTTTTCTACAACTTTGCCTTTATCTAACACGGCAATGAAGTCACAATTTTGTATGGTACTCAACCTATGAGCCACTACAACACTCGTCCTACCAACCATTACTCGTTCGAGTGCATCTTGCACAATCTTTTCAGACTGGCTGTCGAGTGCACTTGTTGCTTCATCTAGTAATAGTACTGCCGGGTTTCTTAGTATTGCTCGTGCTATAGCTATTCTTTGCTTTTGTCCTCCCGATAATTGAACCCCTCTATCCCCACACCACGTATCATACCCGTCTTTTAGTCCGGACAAGAAATCATGAGCATTGGCTGCCTTTGCTGCCTCGATGATTTCGGATTCATCGACGTTATCACTTGCTCCATAAATGATATTTTCACGTATGGTACCGGCAAATAATGTAGGCTCTTGGCTCACTAGAGCTATATGTTTCCTTAAGGACCTAAGATTGTATGTTCGAATATCACGTCCATCAATTTTCACACAACCCTTAAGAGGATCATAGAACCTTTCGATCAATCCAATAATTGTCGACTTACCAGACCCACTATGGCCTACTAAAGCCGTCGATTTCCCTGCCTCAATATTGATCGAGAACCCCTTGAAGATCACTACATCAGGCCTAGTAGGGTACGAAAAGTCCACATTTAGGACCTCTATGTGACCAGTTATTTTTTCGGGTTTGTACCCTTCGGCATTGTCCGGATCAATTTGGGTTTTACGGTCTAGGACAGCAAAAACAGACGCGACAGCATCAGCTCCCTTAGCAAGGTCCGTAGTCATGCTCCCTGCATCAGCAATGACACGGCCCGTGCTAACTAGTATCATAAAAGTCTCAAATAATTCCTTGGCAGTGATGTATCCTTGACTAATTAGCCTACCACCATACCAAAAGTCCAAGGCCCAAGTACAAATATTAAGTCCCTGAGAGGTGCCTAGTCCAATGCCTGCGTACCATGATTGTCGAATACTCTCCTTTCGAGGGCCTTCTTGAGCCTTCTCAAGCAATGCTAGGATTCGAGCTTGGGATGAGAAAGACGTGACAGTACGAAGATTTGATACAGCTTCTGCAGCCAACTTGCTACTCTCATTTTGTGCCTTGATTGCCTTCTTAGACATGCTCTTAAGTAAAACCCGTCTCGTGTAGAAACTGACTATAATTAAGGGTTGGATTGCAATCATAACAATAGCTAGCCTCCAAGCAATGATTAAGCCCATTGTAAATGCAATTACAACTGCTGAGATGGTTTGGACTACAAGTGCAATTCGATCTCCCACCAACGATCTCACCTACATATAGTCGAAAAAACACGATTTAGGACAATATTTCTTCTGTTTAGATACAGGAAAATAAACATGATAAACCAGGGAAATACATAGCTAGAATTTCAAAATAATTCTATTTAGTTCACTCAATCATGTATTATTATGAGCAGGTGAAATATGTTTGTTCATCCAAAAAATGCTAATGCATTGATGCAAGTTGCAATAATTTACAATTTCAAGGCAATACTAGGTGATTTAATATTCACACTGCCTATGTTTTGGCAATTTCAAAGCAGCGAACATTTGTAATTTGTGGTCCTATAATTTCTCATTAGTAGACCAATAGAAAAAACATACTTGTTTAAGTCAAATTAACAGAATTTCATTTTGGTCCTTAGATACATTTACAATCGACTGAATCACAACTACCAACAATTAGCATTAGATGGGACAAAAATTATAAGGGAAGATGTAAATGCTCGACTTCAAGTTATGATAAGATTGAAAACTAGACAGGGACTTCCGTTTGGATAAAGAGTCTATTTGCCTAATTAGTTAGTCAAATAACAGGGAGCGAAATTCGCCGTTTTAAATGTTGACAAAAAAGGGCATATGTTAAAAAAAATTCACTGTGCCTAGTGATAGTTGTCAGATTGTTAGGCAGTTAGACAGAATTACATTTTCTATCAAACTACTAAAAGTAAAATAAGCACTAAAAACTAAAAGCTTACCAAAGTATACTATCAGATGGAACTATATGAGACTTGAGAGGATATAACTTACCACATTGGCATCCTTGGCAAGCCTAGAGCAAATGGTACCAGTACTATTTTCATCTCGATCGAACCACCCAACCTCGAAAGTGAGCATCTTGGACAGCATCCTTTTGCCTTACCCTCTTAGTTAAGAACTCCCCCATGTATGCAAAATTGTAATGCTGAACAATATTCACTATAAATGAGAACACGGCCAGCCCTAGAAAACATGACGCGTAAATTGTAGTCTTCCTCTTAATCTCTTCGTTATCTGGCAAGAAGTACACAGATATTGTAGAGCCCATTGCAAATGCATAAAGTGGTTGGACCGCGCCAAAGAGCATAGCACCAATACAACCCAAACTGGCTTGCTTCCACTCGGGTAAGTTCAGGGCCAATAATCTTCTAAACGATGGAAGAGGCACCTTCTCTTCACCCACGGGCTCATGCACAACATCATCATGAACTGACCGGAATGAACTAGCTGAGCTTGACCGACTCACCAATGAGCTTCTACGACTACTCGTGTTGTACCTCAATTCCATATTGTTCAAAATCGACGAGTTTGATGTTGAAGGGTGAGTTAGACCTCTTTCGTCTTTAGATTTTTCCATCTGTTGTAAGCGGACTAATGAAGTGTACAACCCATCATCGTGTTGAATCAACACATCATGGGAACCACTCTCCATCACCTGACCATTCTGAATGACAGCAATAGTATCAGCATTTCGAATTGTCGACAGTCTATGAGCAATCACTATTGTAGTCCGTCCTACAGAAGCTTTGTCAAGTGCTTCTTGGACAACTCGTTCAGACTCTGAATCTAACGCGCTTGTTGCTTCATCTAGAAGCAGAACACGAGGTTTCTTGATTATAGCTCTTGCTATTGCAATCCTCTGCTTTTGTCCTCCTGACATTTGGACTCCTCTTTCTCCAACCTGTAAGACAAGGTACATGAAAAATGAGCGATTTGTTGTATACAATTTTAAACACGGCTATGTTAGTTTATAGTAGAACTGATAGAATATAAAACATATTCCTAGACCTCAACCATCAGCTTAAGCTTTTGGTTGATACATTAGTATGTAGTATGATACATTAATACATCTATGTGAACATTATCCCGATACCTCTAAAATGACAAATTTTCAAGAAGAGTATCTTGTGTTAAAACTCGAGGAATGCAACAAATACCTGAGTATCAAAACCAAGAGGCAATTGGCTAATGAAATTGTAAGCATTAGACGCTTTTGCAGCTTCAATAACCTCATCCATAGTAGCATCTTCCTTGCCAAAAAGTATGTTCTCCTTAATTGTAGTCGCGAATAGTGCAGGTTCCTGGCTGACTAACCCCATTTGTGATCTCAACCACTTAAGTTGAAGCTTATCAATTGACACCCCGTCTAAAAGTATCTCCCCATCAAGTGGGTTATAGAACCTTTGAAGCAAAGCTACTACAGTGGACTTGCCCGAACCACTTCCCCCAACTAACGCGACTGTCTTCCCTGCAGGAACTTGCAGTGAAAAGTCGCGGAATATTATTGAATCTGGTCTTGAAGGGTAAAAGAAGTTGACATGCTTAAACTCGACCTTCCCTGAAATATTGTCCAAGGTAAGTCCTTCCATGTTTTCTGAATCAATTTCCGGTACCCTCTTAATTACTTCCATTATTTTCTCTCCGGCTGAAGCTGCTTCTGAGAAGTACTTGACGTTTGATAAACCAGAACCAAGAGACCTATGAATATGTTACAAAAGTATAATAACAAAGTCAATACATGTAAGACTTGAGCATTAATTTTCTTGTAAGAGTTATGTAAAATTTCAAAACTTCAATATACATAAATTCAATTCGGAATATCCAAGTAATCCAACACAAAACAATTAGTCAGATTTATCTAATTTCTTGTAAAAAAATCATGGAAGCTCAATGTTTATAGCATGGTAGACCAATTGCACATTGAAAATTGCATTTCCACAAGATACAACTAGTGAACTAGTTGTACATAGTGTGTTATTGTAAGTCTTCACAATTTCCATCCAATGAGACAAATAAATAAAAATTGCCTTTACAAGATGCCTCAAAGTCTCACACTACAAAAGCAAAGTTAAGAGTACATCAATGTTGAAAAATTTGTCAACTTTAACATCACTTCAACAACAAAAAAGATAAAACAAATAAGCAACTTTAGCACATATCTTTGGATCAACAAAGAATATATTAACACTAAAAACTTTAAGGAAGAATAAAGGGAAAGGAACTTACAGTCCTCCCATAGAAAGGGCAGCACCAACGGCAAAGACGGTACCACCTTTAGCACCATGATACATGACAAGCTTACTACCATACCAAGTACTGAAAGCCCAAACAGCAAAGCTCAGACCATTGCTACCAATCGCGACACCCTTAGCCAAACCTTGCTTGAGCCCTAACTTCACTGACCCTTCCAAAGCAGTTGAGAACTTATCCATTGTTTTGTTCTCTCCTACAAAGGCATACACTGTTCTTAAAGACGATATTGCCTGCTCTACTACACTTCCTGCCTTGTTGTACTCAAGAGTTAGCTTCCTCGCTAGCCCCATCAATATCCTTCCATACAGCAATCCCGGTATAATGAGCAGAACTATGAAGGGCAAACCGGCTATTGCTAGCTTCCATAGCAATAGGAATGCCACCAAATAGCTTCCAAAGAAAGTGGACGTGTTCATCACAAAATTCGGTACCTAATTATTTATTTTGCACAATACAAAAAATCAGGAAAAACATGTTTTTCATTCCAACAAGCACAAAATTACCAAGAAATTTGTGGCATGCCATTCATTTTTATTCTTTTTTTATAGGAAAGTACTATAAGTAGAATGACTATATCATATGATTAGATTTTCCATACTAATAGACAATTTATGTGATTTACAACCATGTACTAAAAGTGTAACCATTAGTAGAAATATATGCAATAGGTCTCAGCTCCCTATAGGGTTAAACCACTTGTTATTCTGCACACATGGTATCAAGAGCAGAATTCTTTGATTGGCACGAAGTATGAAGTATGTACTCGTACGACATTACTAGAAGGAGGCATTAGGCATACCTTTTCACTTATAACGTCTTGAATGGTAAGGCTATCACTAGAAACACTAACAATAACTTCGGAGGTACTTCCAACATGCAAATCAAAGTAGCTCACATCTTGCCTCAACACTGCTTTTAAATATCTATATCTCATTCTTGCAGCTTGTCTTTCTGCTGTTCTTGTCCAACAATATCCCTCTGCATGCCAACCAATTATCAATCAAAGAGTTCTAAATCAAATTAAACCGTGAATAATAGCTTAGTCTTGTTAAATAATGGCAAATTCTAGATTAAGAAATAAAGGGTTGCGCCTACTAATTCTTGTTTGTGGATATTAAAGGACCAACTCAACTAAAAAGTTTAAACCGATGACATTATATTGGTTTATGTTCTTTTATGTCCGTTCATGTGAGTTGAGGGTTAGAGTCCAAGATTGATTTTATATTCTATTGATAGAGATAATTAATCTTTTGCTTGCCAATATATGTAATTAATTTATTATTAATAGTCAACAAATGTGATTATTTAAGAGTAAACTAAGAAAAAAAGAAGTCAATGCATGTCATTATTTGATATCATACTTGTAAAATAAAATGAAATACAAGTGTACACGCACCAAGGAAACAAAGTACCCATGCTCCTGCTCCAATCATCAACAAAACTGTTACATTCTGTCACCAAACAAAACATAAATTATATGTTCAGACGACTTTTAAGTTAAAAACAAAAATGAAAACAGCAACTTCTCTTTGTCAACTAAAAAAAGGTGATGTTTCATTTCTCTCTTCACTACTAAAATTTTTAGAAAGTGTTGAAACATAACCTTTGTAAACATTTTCTAATAGTCATTTGAAATATAAATTTCATAATATATTCATAATTATATGGTTTTAACATATTTTTTTTCAAATAATATATGGTATTATATTATTATCAACAAAATAGAGTACTACAGAGTATAATATATATAGTATTATCAACATATGTTTCATTTATCCAATTTTTTAGTTTCATTTAATAGTTTCTCAATAATAATTATTGTATATTGGATTAAAATTTCAAAATATGTGCAATACAATTTTCTCACTTTAATAATAGAACAAAACTACTACTGGTATAGTGAAACACTTTTTTAAACCAAGAGACCTACTCTTCACGCGGATCTCTTAAGTTTCATACCCCTTATTAAGTTTATTAAGTTTCATACCCTACATAAATTTATTTAAAAAAAATAAAAAAAAAAATTATAAAAAAAAATTATAAAAAAAAATAATAAAAAAAAACTATATATGTGGTCATATGCAATAAATTGATAGTTAATTCTTACTCTTATGCACTTAATTTTTATTTGGAAGTGGGATAGAAAATGGACAGGGTATGAAGTGCAGAGTAATAAAGTATTTACATAGTTTTACCACTATTTTTTTCACTGCAGCAAAACACAAATTATTACTTGACTACGGAGTGTGGACCAACTCATAATTTTCTCAAAATTTCTTGTTTTGTTCACCATATTTTTCAATAAGTTTAGGAACAATAAGCACTACCCTGAGTTCAAATACACCTAAAATAAGATCAAATAAACTTTAAATTATTAAATTTAGATGACTAAAAATCAAATTAATAAAAACACACATTAAAATCATTTTACGATACAGGAGTATTATAAAATAAACAAGTAAAACTATAAATATTTTATATAAACTTTTCATGTGATTATAAATAGCTAAAGTTAATATGCCTTGATTTTTTAATTAAATTGATTAGTACTCCGTATAATGTGCTACGGAGTACCAAGTAATACCAACAGATAAAAGAGGTAGAACACACGTGATATAACAACAATGGGACAGAGTATTTAGTCTTAGATTCATACAAGACAGTACAATAACAATCATACTTCTGTTGTAATAGACATTTTCTTTAGAATTACGCTACTTTAAGCGGCAAAATGGTGATATCAACCGAAAATATTAAATGCAACAAAGTAGTCCGTTTAATCTCTTTATCGAACAATTAATTAATTATATTTTGACTTTATAAAATGAAAGACACAATTATTATTTCATAAGGGAATAAATCTCAATTTAGTGATTTATTACCAAAAATAAATAAAATTAGTATCAATAAAATTTCATAGTACAAGTCTACAATTCACTACTACCGTTGATAGTTTGTAGTCATGTACCACCACAATCAGTCCAATCACCAATTAAATTATTTTGTGATCACTACATAAATCCAATATAAAATTAAAATATATATATATATATATTTCATTTTTTTTTTTAAAGAAAGAGGGTAATGATTTACTCCCTCTATTATTTAAGATTTCCCCTATTTACTATTTATATGGTCAAATTCATCCGAAGACGCGTGATTTTGTCATGAATTTCTAACTTAATACCATTTCAACCAATATAATTTATCCTTATCTAACGCCGCGGGGCGCTCGTTAGCAAGATCGTTTATAAAATTATGGACTATATCATCAAATGATGTGTTAGAGTCCTTAGAGATATGATACCATCAACATCAGAAAATCATGATGGGATCTTGGGATCTGGTAATTTAATTTCTCTTCATTGTATATATTTACATGCAAATTTAATTATGAGTATGTTCAAATAGTGGTTTGACAATAATATACTCAACTCATTTAATGTTCTATTTCCTTACCACTATTCTTTTATAACAAAAAAATTAAAAAGTGTTTTGACAATAAAAATACTCAGCTTATTCAAATAAAGACCCTCCTAATATTATTACTACATGTCATGTATGAAATGATATTCTTTCTTTTTCTAAAAGTTCATTCCTTTTTTATTTTTTCACGAGACAATAATCATCTTCCAAAGTTCCAAACATGTTAAAAATGAAGGTAGTAATAAATATGATAGTGATAGAACAATAAAGTAAATAACAAACCTGATTAATATGGCTGGTAAAAGAATCAGAGCTATTGAAATTGGAACTCCCTCCAATATTATTCATCAACTTACTAGTGATAAACAATGTCAACGGTATTGTGCAACCATCACCAACGGCTCCGATGAAACCAAACAACATCAAAATTAAATCCACACCGTCCGCATGCATGAAGATGCTCCATATTGATCCTTTCTTCTTCTTCACCGTTGTCTTCGTCTTCGAAATGCTCTTTTCATCCATCTCTAACATATAATCAACACTACTTAATAATAGAAACCATAAAAAATTTCTACTAACAATAAAATTATTTCTTAGGTGAAGAAAAAAGAATACTAGCTCTTTCAAAAAAAAAAATGGAGTTTATAAAGTTAATTTGTAACGTTTATAGATAGAGTAGAGAAGAGATCGTACTTGTATATATAGAGGTGTGGACCCAAGGATTATGCTGTATAAAAGGGGAGATATTATTTATTTATTGTGAGGAACTGTTTTGGGGAATATAGATTCGGCCTCACTTTAATCAGTGTAACTATTTATATTATTCATGTTGTCATCTAATTATAATACTTGTACTATAAGTCTATAATGATAAGAATAGAGCTTGTATATAAATAATGAATAGATGAAATTTGATAATAGTGTATTCAATTGATCATAATTGTTTGCCTTGATTTTAATATGTATATATATATTTGCTATACTGTAAATAAATCAACTTTTTAATTAATTTTCAGCTTACAAATCAAATAACTTATGGAGTATATGCTCTTGTTTGGTAATTAGCTAGTAACTGATTGTATTAGATGTAATGTTGTTAGGATAGAGATCCTACTTTTTATGGAAAAGCGGTAATAGGATCGGATCGTAGGATCCAAATTAAATACTCGTAAAAGGGGTGATAAAAGACAATATAAGGCACTTCCTCCGTTCTGTTAATATTGCAACAAGGAGGAAATTACGCATCCCAAAACACATTTTATATGCTAAATATTTATAATTGTGTAAGAGTAAAAATTATAAAAAGTTGATACTGTGAAAGTATTATATGAGACGAATCCAACAAGATCTCACTTGACTATATTTTGCTTAACATATAACTCATATTATACGGTCAAACAAGAGTGATGAATAGTGCAAAAAGTCTATTGTTGCAATATTAATAGAACGGAGGAAGTATATTACATGATATTCGGCGTAAAATTGATGTTAAAACCAATAATTTTGAAATAATTAACCATATAACAATATAACCCAATATTTATTAGAATACTAAAGGCTTGTTTTCTTCAGTTTAATTTTAAATGAATTCGGTTCATTTCAATTCAACTCCAATCAGTTCAGTTCAATTCAGCTTCTAATTCCCTTCTCTCATAAACTTATTCATTTCAACTATATTCAGTTCACTTTAGTTCAGTTCAGCTCCAACCAGTTCAATATAGTTCAGTTCAATTCAGCGCAGTTCGGTAAATCAAAACAGACCCTAAATAATCAAGTAGGATCATGTTGTATTCTACAACAATCCTACCACATAACTTGGGTTGACATTCCTCACCATTTTGTCGATTTGCAAGATCGATGGGATCGTATGATTCTATCGATCCTATAAGATCTTACTATGATCTCACCTTAATTGTGATTTTGCTTACGATCCGGATCCTTTGGTTAAAATTGGATAGTTGGATCGATCATATGATCATACAATTCAGATCGCGAATCTAATAACAATAATTAGCTAGTTTGAATAATAACTGATACATAAATTGATAAACTAGTTTGAATAGCTAGCTGTAAGTGTATGGTTGTGTAATAGTGTTTGTTAGATAGTTGTTAGTTATTAGTTGTTTAATATATGAAACAACTAAAGAACTAAATGTTTAATAAGCTAATTTTTAAAAAGCTCATGTTTAACTTCTTCAAAAAGAGGTCTTTTCAATCCAAAAAGCTTTTTTAATAACCTTTTTAATCTTTACCAAACACTAAAATTGCATTTTGATAATTGTCATCAAACCTCTAACAGGTTCAATAACTAAAAGGATTCCAAAAAAAACTCTTTATGAAACAAGGCCTATATATTTTAATCGAGACAAACTCAAATAAACGAAAACTATATTAATGGCCTTGTTAGATAAAACAAGAGAAATAAAGTAAAAGAAAGAGTTCTATTCCCCCTTTAAAAGGAATAAAGCAAAGCAAGAATATCAATTAAGAACACAGCTAAACGGAATAAGGGAAATAATAATTTTTTTAAAAAAAAAAAGAAAGAAAGAAAATGGAGAGAGCATCATAATTTCATAACCTATTACAGAACAGTATTCCAAATTTTATTTTTATTTTTTTTGCTTAAATGTTATACTCACTTTTTTTTTCCTTAATGATATACACACTTTTTGTTTTAATTAAGCTTTATGGCATGTTTGGATTGAGTGTAATAAAGCCAAACTTGAAAAGGCTATTAATTAGCTAGAGGTGTTGTTGTATGGGGTATGGTGTTTACAAATGAAATAAGGTAGGACGTGTTCTCTTTAGCTTAATTTTAGGGCATGTTCACATTATTTACTGAGCTGAGTTGAACTGATTGGAGCTAAACTGAACTGATTGGAGCTGAACTGAGAAATGAATATTTTATGAGAAAGGAAAATTAGGCTGAACTGAACTATACTGAACTAATTGGAGCAGATTTGAATTCAACTGAAGTGAACTGATTGGAGCTCAACTGAACTGAAATTAATTAAATGTGAACGGACACTTAGTTCAGTTCAGTTCAAAATTTACTTCTCTCATAAACAATTTTGTTCAGCTCAATTCAGCTAAGTTTAGTTTATTAAAGTAAATCAATACAGGCTAGTTGTTGCATGAAGAAAAGAGAGAGGTGGAGAAATTATTACCCTTATAATGAGGGTAATAATAATTACACTCCCTCCCCCTAGTGTAACTATTACTCCCAAAATAAGCCTCTTTTTTCACCTCAAACCTCACTATCACTACATAATATTTTAAGAACACTATCATTATCACTATCTCCTCCTTCCTATTTACTTTCATTTTGCTTAGTTTAGCTTTTATTACCTTAGTAATACTAAAACATTTCTCTCAATCCAAGCATGCCTTTAATTTATTAAGATTGAGCGGTGGTAAATTAAAGGGATTAAAGGATCAAAGGAAAGTCCCAAATAATCTCCTTGATCAACATAATTCAACATGTCAAATCACTAGATTTTGGAGTAAAAGAAAGGTAGAATTAGTATTTTTTACCCTAATTTTTGCAATTTTATTCATTTCTATCACAAACTATTACACTTACGCCATAAGTTTATCACAATGTAAAAATATGAGAATTATCCAACTGTATCACATGCTTAATATAAGTAGTGAGACAATGAGACAACTAATTTTTGATGAAACTATTCCACGAAATAGTAAATAAATAAATAAAAAACAGTAAATAAAAAAAAACAGTAAAACAAAAATCAATGTTTTATGCAAACCCGTTTAGAGTTTTAATGAATGGGACATGTGAGCTTGTGAAGGGGGGCTTACATATAGCATGACGGTTGACCAAAGTAGCCATTCAAGCTAGTTATCGTCATTAGTGACGTTTTATGTGTTTTGCAAACTAAGCTACAATAAAGTTAATTATTAATGCACACCTATAAATAAATTAATTAATTAATGAGCAAAAATCAAGCCAGATGGACAATTGAAGAACATTTGGCATAACTAGTATTTAATGAATTAGTTAATTATTGTTTTAATTAATACGTTTAAGTTAATGAGGAGGTGGGCCCTCTTGTTAGAGTTGGATACCCCCATAGCCATAAATTTCAGAATTAAGATGCAGACTTATTTGAGACCGGTGTTTTTCCTAATTCATACATACTTGATACGGAGTACGTAAAGTCAATGGAGTTTATATTTATAAAATGTAAGTTTATTGTTTCTAAGTTGCTTTCAACTTCCAATAATAATATGTTACACTTACCTGATAGATATATAATACTCCTTATGTCGTCTGCAATAAGCAATATTGCAAGAATAGATGTCAATTGTTATTTGTCAACTCATAATTTTAATTAGATGTGGCAATTAAGTCATTCAAGTCGGGTATGGGGCAAGTAAATAATTTCGAGTCCCTTGCGCCTTCAAGTCAAGCTAGTTTGAGTAAGTTTGTCACAATTAATAATCGGGTTGGGTTGGGTTGGGTTGAATTGGGTTTTGGGTTGAAACTTCTAGTCAAATTTCGAGTCGAGCATTTCAGGTCAAGACTTCAAGTTTGGACATTTCGGGCCACGGTGAGTTTTTCTTTCCGAGACTTTGGGTCATATTCAACTCGGGTCATTTTGAGGCAAGTCAACCTTTGAACAACAATGGTAATCAACTTGATGTCGTTTTAGGGAGGTTTCAAACTCGAACGTCTCCGATATAGAAAACTCTTGTTTGGAACTAAACTCGCATAAGCTAGGTATGTGACCTAGGTTGGATCGCTTAGGTGAATCGGTGGGGCATACTAAAAAAAAGTGTCTTCCTCATGCATTTCCCAGTATGGCAATACCCATGAAAAACATGTTTATCACAATTTTTCCTTCTCAAATTGCAACAATTAGGTAAAATTCACAACACATTCTTCTAAAATATATAAATAGCGTTTGCATTTATCCATTTGAACTATGTTGTGCCAATAATTTTCATAGATAAATAAAACGTGACTTATACTATGGGAAAAGAAGAAGAAATGTACCAAATTGCATATATACTTCGTATATGCTATAATTACATTACTTTATTGGATGTCTATTCTATGATGATCATATGCTAGCTGACTAATAATGAATGAAACTTTGTTCATCCGTGATTTGTGAGAGGCATCGCCCACTCGCCAAACAACATAGCATGGGGAACCAAATGGAGGATACTGCCACTCACCTTTCAGTCCTTTCAATCCTACCACTAACTAGTTTCTGTCATGTCATTTCCCCCCAATGGCCAAGTAGCCGAATGGTTCGGGCTATTTTCGGAATGAAATTTTCAACTTAACCCAACTCATTTGATTTAATCGATGATAGGATTAACTCAAGTACTTAAATGGGTTAACAACTCAGTTTGAATCCACTTATCTAATGACAAGTTATTGGGCCGAGTCAACTTTCACCAACCCTATATTTAGAGGTGCCAAGAAAAGTGAACTTGCTCACTATTGATTTGAAAGAAACTGACAAGTATAGATATTTACAAATCTAATGGAAAATTCAGTGGTGAAACACTTTTATAAATATCATGTGGACAA
The DNA here is from genome assembly GCF_001683475.1 of Chenopodium quinoa. Classification (NCBI taxonomy): domain Eukaryota; kingdom Viridiplantae; phylum Streptophyta; class Magnoliopsida; order Caryophyllales; family Amaranthaceae; genus Chenopodium; species Chenopodium quinoa. Next base: position 11,075,129 of record NW_018743252.1, on the reverse strand, counting down.
GCAAGGAAAACCAAGATATTTAACAGAAGGGTTCTTGATTCTAAATAACAATGCACGATAAAAGATATCGAGTAAATTTACAAATGGATGATAGATGAGGTTCAGTAACATACCGATACAAGTACAATCTTTAACCATTAAGATTGAATCCATTCCTCATTTGGTATTCCAGGCTTTCCAACTGTGAAGCATGAGACCATCTGTTCCTCTTCTTAATGGTGATCAATTTGTCATAAACACACCATGGAAAGCTAAGGAGATGATCCCGATTCATCCCTTCATTATACTTGCCAAAAAAAGTTGGATGATATGTCACATGATACCAAGCTGATGCTTTTGCATACAGGTCGTCACCTTCTGAGTCATATTCGCTTTTATTAAACCATGCCCGAGCTTCCTTCCTCAAGGATCTGACAGCCATTGTTACAGCTTCTGCATCGTTTCTTCTATCAAAAGACTTCGACATTCTCAAAATATTCCCACTCAAAATCTCTGCTTCAGTGGTGATCCCGTAGTAATCCATTAGATTACCTAGCTTATAATCATACTGGCTCTTGTAAAACTCAGCATCATCAAGATGATCCTCAAAGCCATCATATTCCATGTCAGGATCATAGGAACGCGCAGCAATTTCACTGGTGAATAATCTAATGGATTTTGAACTAGGGGATCTTTCCTTGACCTCCCTAAAAAGCTTGCCAATAATGTTGTGTGATTCATAAGTTGGCTTATCAGGGTATTCTTTTACTTTGAGGGAAGGTGGTGTAACTGCAGGGATGCCAGTTTTGGGGAAGTCAACAGCAATCGAAAAAAGTTGAGCGAGCTGTATGCAAGGGCTACTCATTGCCCTCGCATGCTCCCTATCTGCGAAGGCTGTGTGTGCATTAGCAATCCTGCCTAAGCTGTCGTTGATTATATAGTTGGTGAAATAATCAATCACTTCCTGCACATCAATAACATATACCAATATGATATCACTTAAGTACATAAGAATACAGTTATTCAGCTACTCAGACAAACATCTGTCATGACTCATGAGCACAGAATTACAGGTAATCTTTAAAACAAATGTTTATAGGAAAATTATATTACATCTGAACCTCCATACCTCAACAGCAGAAATAAGAAAAATTTATTACTGATTCATCACTTCATCAGCAGAAATACAGATATCAATAGCATCAACAAGGTCAAGAAAAAACAATGGTGTTAACTTTTTACTGATATATACTCGTAGTTGAAACATACTAGTATAACTTTCTGCATTATTTCATTTTCACCCTAAAGTATTCCAGTCACAAGGTGCAACATTTAATGTATCACGTAGCCATTCTATCAGGATATGCAACAGTTTATATATTGGTATTTATGTGGTTTGCAACAAATAAATATACAATCATCAATAACTAAACCTGAAAAAAGGATGTATTTCCCATTATCTGATAAACTAGCATATAAAATATAGGGCTAGATCAAACAGATTGTAGTGCAAATGCTTATGAACAGAAAATTAGAAGTCTTAAAAGCCTGACACAAATATATAAAGTAGAAAGTATCAGAGGCAAAGAATCACCTCCATGGTAACATCATGATCCAGTATTGTGCTTTCAGCTGCAGTGTAATCCATAGGTTCCTCTTGGCGAGGGGGTATCAGCTCGGCATCCCAACAAACAAAGTATATATCACCATCCAAATCACTTCCAGAGCATTCATTTGGATGAGGCCTGAAATTCACATTTGGAAAGCATATCTGAGAATAAATTTCAAAGTCACATCCCAAGTCATGTGGCATCTATTCTTTGCAATAGTTTATATGTGTTGATCAAATTAATGTTGATTGCTTTTAATGAACTATAAACTACTAATCATGCTTGGAATTGTGAAGAGAAATAAATGAGGACGGAAAAATAAATAAATAAATAAATACTCTGAATAAGTATAGCTGCTTAGTTACATGAGATCATGTTCTTGAGCAAGAAAAAAGAAAGCTTAATTCACAGATATGGAAATCATGACAGCTAATAACTAATCACACTTTTGAGCAATCATATGCAATTCAGAATCCCCAGCATTGTGTCACACTAACAGCATATGCAATTCAGAATCAATTAAAGACAACCACAAACCTGCTAGAACTGAACAGATTATGAAATAAAGTTTGAGATAGTAGAGAATCAAGTAATTCATATACCTCTTTCCTTTCTGAGGAAAGACAACACAGTCAACCATGTGACGCAAAGCAGGCACGTCTACTGCCATCAGAACACGGACATCACCCGGATGTAAACAAGGGTTCTTCGCAATAACTACTTTTCCCTTCACAACATAGTTATTGGGTTCAGATTCATAGTCAGTGCAAGTGAGGAATTCATTACCAACATTCCTAAATTTTGAGCCTGAAACCTGCACAAACACCTGACCATATTCCAAGGTTTTAGTTTCATCCAGACATCCCATTATTGCTCTACCACGTGGGACAAACATCCTTGATTTGGTGAGCAATTCCTGCAACTTTGCAGCCCGGAAAGTTTGCAACATCATTGAAAGGAATGGTTCACCATCAGGCTTGTAGCCACATTTAAGCATTTCATTGAGAATGTTTGTAACCTCCCCAGGACACATGAGCTCCAACGCTTCTTGTGCCTTTAGTGGATCTTTTAGGATTGCATCTAGGTTATTTAATGCTTCTCTTTGCTTTTTCTCAAATACACGATCTTGCACTCCAAGAGTGGACAAGAGAGTAATTATCTGACGATTCATATAGCATGCTTGATATTTACTATGTCCCAGTACATCAAGTTTATCGTTATCTGATTTATACTTGAGCATGCTTCTTCGCAATGACAACTTCTTAGATGACAGGGGATCAATAGCAACGACACCCTTATATCCACCATATCTAATCTGGAAGGCAGATGGGGTGGAGCTGTAACCACATTTCTTTGCCACTTTGCAAGCAAAATCAGCTGAAATCTTCCCAATTCCATCAGAAAAGTTGTATGTATTTCTCCCAGCATTTACTTTCACATCAGGTATCATTTCAACTTCCTCAATAGGAACAGTTAGTCTCCGTGGATGAGCCGAAAGATTGACCAAGTCTGGCAGCATACTTTGCAACATTTCTTATTTCTCTGAAGTCACCCATCCAATTTCTGATGTCTGTGGCAGACAATCCAGGCCTAGAAGCAAACATCCATGCAGAGTTTTCCCTCAATTGGCTTGATGAAAAGGCCAATAACTCAAACTTCTTATCACCAATATGTATTCCATTACTGAGAACAGAACGAATCCTTCCATCGATCTCAGTCCGCTTTCCGGCACGTGGAGATAAATCTGTTGAGTATAATTTTTCTAGATTCTCATCAACAAAAGAAATGCGAAGGAAGTTATCAATGTCATCGGGATAATTTCGCAACACCCGATTGGAAACATTCACCTCTGGGCCACAAAAGTACACTCTAGATGGAGTTATTTGAACTCTGCGTACATAAACCAAACCTGCATCCAATGAAAGGGTTGGCTTCCCAGGACTTCTCTTAGATGTAAGGTATTTTGTGTATTGCTGTCGTAGCCACCTAACTGGATTGTAGCAGCACTCCTTCAGAAAATACAGATTTTCAAGTGCATACTCAATAAGGGCCATATCAAATCTCCTCGGATCAACCATCTGATAGAAACTCTGGTCAAGGTTTGGGCCAGGAAGACATCCAGATTGAACCAAATTATTTACCTTAAACAAGATATTAAATGGTAAATCAACCCCTCTTGGAAGAACCACTATTGGAACAAGTCCCAAGTTGTGGGAGAAGGTACTGCCATATTCTATAGTAAATTGGCCATCATCCTCCTTAAAATATGCAAAGTTAGCTCTGAAGTCTGGTAGTTGGCAGTTATATGGAAGCTCCAAACATAAAATAGACGATTGTCCTATACAACTTAAGGAGGTGAAATCTGTCGTCCTGTCCCATTGATCCTCTTGTCCATCCTTATAATAGTCAAAGGCCAGTCCTAAAGAGCATGCATCCTTCTCATATATCCGAGGAGCCCCAAACAGCTGAAAAATTCAAAGTACAGATCTAAATCTATCATAAATTTCCTCAATTCATTATAACCAACAGCCTACAAGTAATCAAGAGAAAAAAAAAAAAAATAGAAGCTACAAGCGAAACCTGCATATACATGTTTGTCATATTCTCCGTTAAGTTAGCAATTAAATTAGCCAACAGATTCTTGAGTTTTGGCTGCATGTGCTGACCATAAGTGTATACAGTCAACTGTTTGCTCAAAGCCTCAAATGGTATTATGGGGATGTGTTGGGAAATAGGTCAAGATTTACTCATGAATGAACAAAGTTTTGAGGACAAAGAGAGCTGCCACTTGCCTCTGTCCAGGAACAGAGAGCTAAATGCAGCTCAATATTTGCCAAGAAACTAGGGGGGGGGGGGGGGGGGGATCCAATGGCAACAAAATTGCCCTTTAAAAATTTACTTTGTATTGTATTACCACGGATGTATGGTGCACCTACTGATACAGCTAATATCTGATGAGGCAATGAATTTAACAATCTAAAGGGGGCAAGAATTGTCAAGGGGGGCCCCAAAGGGAGAGCATGCTTCCAATGGACCTCGAAGCCTCATAGGAGCTAACTGTTTACCAATTTTGCCAAGCATATCATAATTATGTCATAAAATCACTTTTTTCCAAATGCAAGAAAATTTTGTTAAAAGATAACCAGGATAGAAACCAAACCTGAATTAGAAGATACTTCAAATGATTAGCACGTGGACGTCTTAGCTCAATCTGCCAAATACTCTCATAAGAAAGTTCAAGTTTATATTCCTTAAAATTATATTCTAAGGAGAAGTATAACTTCCTCAATCCTGAGCCAAATGATAAAGAAACATCCTGAACTCTCCAAAATGCTCTGAAGTTGTCATTTGAAGTCTGACATCCAACATGAAGCGTTATGTTGTCCATTTTATGTTGATAAATTCTTGGCTTGGGCACAATATCATATTCCAACTCTCGTACCTTCAAGTAATTGGAATTATACCAAAGTTTCTTCGGAGGCTGAGAGAAACTGAGGATAAGACTTGCCATCCTGACAGAGGTGAATTGCACAACTGCATAACATCTCGACCCACCATTTTTAAACTGCCTTAATTTCAGAGCATAAACAGTTTCTTTACCAGTTATATCCTCCAGATATGCGGTGACATTTTCAACAGTCACAGTAGAAGGAAAACCAGACAGCTGAAGTGTCTTACCCATGAAGTTGAGCTAATATGCCAAGTCAGGGATTAAAATTATACTCAACACCAATTTTCACGCACGCAACAACAAAGAAATGGAATACAAGTTTTTCCAAAACAGCAGCAATCTCAGTGTATCATATATCTGACTACTACATCTACATCTGGAGTAGAAGATATTGACTCAATAGAAATAAATGCAAGTGGTTTGCATTAGCAAAGGGCAGTTAGCCAGATAAACTAAAAAAGATTACCAGCAAAGCAGCAAATTGGATTCTGATAACAAGATAATTGAGAAAAAAAGACACTTTTTTGCTGCTAAGAATTCAAAAGAGCAGTTATATGTCTAGCATTATCTCACTCTTAGGAGCATGGTGATAGAGAACCATAAATCTAAAAGCAAACATGACACTTAAGCTATAATAGATCTTCCGTTATGATGATCAAGGTTTTCCATCAATGAACAAGTTAGTTACATTAGCCATATACAATTTTTTAAGTTTTTTACTGAATTACTGAAAATTTTCTTTGGTTGATCAAAGATTGAGAAGGATATAAAAATTAAATAAAAAAATAACTAAAGAAAAAACGCATAATGTTTTATCCTATACATGAGGTGAAAGTGTATCCGACTTCCAATTATACCAGTATGAAGGTACCTGAAAGTCTGAAACACTTCCAATCACTGCTTTAATAGGAAAACCATTTACTGGACATCTTTTGATGAAAGAAAAACTCTGCCCATTTGAGTTATTTGCTTACATAAGCAACAGAATTAAGGAATAGGCCTTTTCTTAACAGAAAGGAAGACATTTTCTTTGTAGGAAAGAAGGCAATTCCACCAGGCAGACCTTAACATAATTTCAAACAATTGAATCCCTATTCAAACATTGATACAACCCCAACATATAATATATCTTGATTGTAAACAGGAAATTGAGGCATGTAAGGGTTAACCCTTGATCCTTAATTTTCCCATATAATCCATTTTTTCTTCTAATATTCTCTGATTAAAGATATCTAGTTAATCAAAAAGAAAATTTATTTATCAACAATTAAGGAAAAAGCGACATTAGGAGACCCTCCTTAGTCCTCACGAGGGAAACGCCTAATGCATCTACGAGTCTTGCAAATCTTGTTCTATTTTTCCATATTCCAAGTTACTTTATCCGGGTAATTCCGGATTTTAAGTAACTAATGGTATTCCCTCCGTCTCATATTAATTACTACTCCTACATTTTGACCGGGCACACTTATACCCCACAAGAGTCACAACCCTCAAAAGAAAAAAAATTTACAAAGTATAGTTGCAACAAAACCAACTTAAGATCATAGGTTTTCGAATATGCTAAATACTGTAAAAAAAAAAAGGTAAAATAAATATACAACAATCATGATTCATGAATCAATGAATTTCAACCTTACTGAATCAAGTTAATTCATCTTATATTCCTTACCCAAAACTAAGTTACAGGGTTTATACCAGTAATTCAGTCAACATCAATAAGAATCAAAACCTACAAACATATTCCATTAAAATTGCTGTAAATAGTAAAAATTATTAAAAAAATAATGCAAATTTTCTATTTAATCAAATTTGAGGGAGAAATAAATTACATAAACAAAATGTCTATTTATACCAAAGTGCAAAAAACACAACCCCTCTTTTCTCTGAGTTATTTTTCTTCTCTCAGATTTTCTCTTGAAAATTATTCTATACAAATGAAGGAAATGCTCAATTTAATGTTTTCCTAAAACAACCTAAGCCATTTAAAATTTAGCCTGCAATATTTATTACTATTAGTTATTTTTCCCTATATTTGGAAACACCTTTAATTTTCAATGGTAATGCATGGTTATTTAATAACCATTTATTTTTTTCTTTATGTTTCTTAATTATCTGCCAACAATCTCCCACTTGAAGACTGATTTCAATCTGTCTTCACACCAAGGAGTAGAACCTCAACTAGTCTTCTGTCATTTTAAGACCAATTGATGTTGAGCACAATTTCAACTTGTCAATCGTCACTGTTTTCGTTAACATGTCTGCTGGATTCTTACTGCCAAGAATCTTTTTAAGAGTTAACACTTCATCTTCTAGAAGAGACCTGATAAAGTGATAACGAATACCGATGTGCTTTGTTCTTGAGTGAAACGCCGAATTCTTTGCTAAATGTATAGCACTCTGACTATCGCTATACAAAATATTATTCACTTGTTTGAACCCCAGCTCATTTAACAAACCTTGAAGCCATATCATCTCTTTACTAGCTTCACTGCCACATACTCAGCTTCTGTAGTGGATAAAGCAACAATCTTTTGTAGTTGGGACATCCAACTTACGGCTGTATTTCCAACTGTAAATACATAACCCGTTGTGCTCTTTCTATTATCGACTTCACCGCCAAAGTCTGTATCAACGTAACCTTGTATTTTCAATTCACCTTTACCAAAGTACAAACACTTATTAATTGTACCTCGTAAATACCTCAAAATCCATTTAACAGCTTCCCAATGGACTTTTCCTGGATTGGATATAAACCTGCTTACAACTCCCATTGCATGTCCAATATCTGGTCTCGTACAAACCATTGCATACATCAAACTTCCAATAGCCGAGGCATAAGGAACCTTGGCCATATATTCTTTATCTTCATCTGTCTGAGGGGACTGATCCTTTGATAGACGAAAATGACTCGCCAACGTGTACTAACAGGCTTAGCATCACCCATATTAAATCTCTGAAGAACACGTTTGATGTACTCTGATTGTGATAACTGCAAAGTGCCTCTCTGCTTATCTCTTGTGATTTGCATTCCTAAAATCTTCTTTGCTGGACCCAAGTCCTTCATGTCAAATTCCTTTGACAATTGATGCTTCAACTTTATAATATCATTCATATCAGAACCTGCTATTAACATATCATCAACATAAAGTAATAGGATGATATAACTGGATTGATATCTCTTGAAGTAGCAACAGTGGTCAGCGTTGCACTTTTGGAAATCTTCCTTGTGCATGAAGTTATCAAACTTTTTGTACCATTGTCTTGGGGCTTGTTTTAGCCCGTATAAACTTTTCTTAAGTTTGCATACCATCTGCTTTTTCCCACTTTTTATAAAACCTTCTGGCTGGTGCATGTATATTTCTTCATCAAGATCTCCATGAAGAAATGCAGTCTTCACATCTAACTGCTCGAGATAAAGATCTTCAATTGCAACAATACTCAACACTGTTCTAATGGTATTGAGTTTCACAACAGGAGCAAATATCTCATTATAATCAACTCCCTCTTTCTGTTGAAAACCTTTGACAACTAGTCGAGCCTTATACCTCTTGGAATCATCGTGCTCCTTTTTTGCTCGATATATCCATTTGTTATGAAGGGCCTTCTTACCTATGGGTAACTCAATTAGTTCCCATGTCTGGTTTGAAATCAGGGATTGCATTTCATCTTTCATTGCAAGCCCCCACTTGCTAGCATCTCTGGTCTGGGATGCTTCATAATAATCTTCTGGTTCCCCATCATCAGTTAATAACAAATAATTCATATATTTTCTATTAGGCACATGTGGTCGAGTACTCCTTCTTAGTGTAGGAGTTGGACAAGAAGGTTGTTGTATGTCATTTGATTGCGATGTACTGCCCTGTACAGTCTGTTCTTCTTGTTGCGGAATACTTATGATAGTGTACTCTTGCATCGTACTGTCTGGGACATAATCTTCATAAATGAATGTAGATTCTTTTTGATTTGTTTCATAACTCTCAATTTTATGCCTATCTTTGTACATGACTCTCTCATTGAAAATTACATCTCTTGAACGAATAATCTTTTTGCTTTCATCATCCCAAATGCGGTATCCGAACTCATCTTCGCCATAACCGATAAAAGTGCAAACTTTTGATTTAGGATCAAGCTTATTTCTGCCTTGATCACTAATGTGCACATAAGCTACACAACCAAATACCTTTAAGTGCGACAATTTGATCTCTTTGCCGCTCCATACCTCCTCTGGTAATTTGTACTCCAATGGGGTTGATAGTCCTCGATTGATCAAGTAAGCTGCTGTATTGACTGCTTCTGCCCAGAATTGTTTTGGTAGACCTGACTGTATACGAATGCTTCTGGCTCTTTCTGTCAATGTTCGGTTCATCCGCTCAGCTATGCCATTATGCTGAGGCGTACCTGGCACAGTTCTTTCCATCTTAATACCATGCTCGTAGCAAAACTTCTTGAATTTGGTGTCCTCATACTCCGCCATTGTCGGACCTGAATCTTTTGATCTTCAGACCTGTTTCATTTTCAACCCTAGCTTTCCATATCCTGAAAACTTCAAACACTTCGGACTTGTATTTTAGAAAGTAAACCCATACTTTCCTAGAGTGATCATCAATAAAAGTCACAAAGTACTGTTTTCCACCTATAGACTGGGTGGTTGTTGGTCCCCACACATCAGAATGAACAAGCTCCAATTTTTCTTTCATTGGAGTTCTTCCATATGTCTGAAAGCTTACCCTCTTCTGTTTTCCAAGTATGCATTCTTCACACATGTCTAAATTCACAGATTTTAGACTAGGGAGTTTTCCAATTGAATGCATGATCTTCATTCCTTTCTCACTCATGTGACCAAGTCTTTGGTGCCATAACTTGGAATTTTCATTCTCTGTTGCAACTGCAATCGAATAACACGCTCCAGCTGTCAAATAGAGAGTACCATTCTTTTTACCATGAGCAACTATCATTGCTCCCTTTGAAATCTTCCAATTATCACCTTGAAAGATTATAATGTAACCTTCACGAGCCAACTGCCCAACTGAGATCAAGTTCTTTCTTAGGTCGGGAACATGTTTGACATCCTTCAGCTCCCAAGCTGACCCATATAACTTAATTTTGACATTACCTTGACCAACAATATCACAAGGTTGGTCATCACCAAGGTATACCTGTCCAAGGTTTCTATGGACATACTTCTCAAAAAAGTTTTTATTAGAAGTAGCATGGAACGATGCTCCAGAGTCTAATACCCAAGACTCTTCTTTGCTCTCCAATGAGCATATCAACGCATCATCACCTTCTCCGGTAGAAGTGACATTTGCCTCTGCCTTCACTTCTTTGCCTTTTGGTGTTCCCTTGCACTGATTTTTATAGTGCCCAATCTTTCCACAATTCTAACACTCCACAGTCTTTGAGTTTTGGAAATTATTTGGATTCCTGGATTTTGACCTCCTATCTCTGGATTTTCCTCGATAGTTTGATCTTCCGCGTTCATTCCTTCTGATTAAATTTCTTCCTCTTGACTCTGTATGCAATACTGAAGAGGATGAAGATTCACCTGATTCTCTTCGTCGAATCTCCTCACTAAGAACCAGATCACGAACGTCATCAAACTTCAACTTGTTATTTCCCGATGAGCTACTCACAGCTGTGACTGTAGCATTCCAACTATCTGGCAGGGAAGATAAAAGTATTAACGCTAATACTTCATCATCAAATTTGATTTCAACATAACTCAATTGGGTTGTGACAGAATTGAGTTCATTAAGGTGTTGAGCTACCGATCCACCTTCTGACATCCTCAAACTAAACAACCGCCTCATCAAATGAACTTTATTGGAGGCTGATGGCTTCTCATACATATTAGAGAGAGATTTCATGAGACCTGCCGTTGTGGTTTCCTTTGCAATGTTAAACGCCACATTGCGTGATAACGTCAATCGAATAACTCCGAGTGCTTGTCTATCTAAAAGTTTCCATTCTGCTTCTTGCATGCCATCTGGCTTTTTCTCTTCCAGAGGTTGATAGAGTTTTTTCTAGTATAAATAATCTTCAATCTGCATTTTCCAAAATCCGAAATCTTTACCATCGAATTTTTCAAGTTTAACTTCTCCTTTGTCTGCAGCCATTTCTCCCACTCAAATTTGACTTTTTCTTTTAGGATCGTTTTTATTTTTATCGTAATGTGGATTAATTGTCAACCAAGCTCTTGATACCAATTGTTAAGAAAATAATGCAAATTTTCTATTTAATCAAATTTGAGGGAGAAATAAATTACATAAACAAAATGTCTATTTATACCAAAGTGCAAAAAACACAACCCCTCTTTTCTCTGAGTTATTTTTCTTCTCTCAGATTTTCTCTTGAAAATTATTCTATACAAATGAAGGAAATGCTCAATTTATAGTTTTCCTAAAACAACCTAAGCCATTTAAAATTTAGCCTGCAATATTTATTACCATTAGTTATTTTTCCCTATATTTGAAAACACCTTTAATTTTCAATGATAATGCATGGTTATTTTAATAACCATTTATTTTTTTCTTTATGTTTCTTAATTATCTGCCAACAAAAATAAATAAAAAATAACGTAAAATTGAAAATTTTAAACCCCAATAATCTTGCATTAAACCCCATTAAAATGAGAAAACCCAGAATTAAAAAGATGAAAATGAAAGAATAATTACCTTAATCAAGAATCAGAAAAACTGCAACGATCATTTGGAGGAGAGAGAAAGATGGAATTATGGGAGCGAAGTGGGAAGAAGAGAGTGAGGAGTGTTATGATCTTTGGTCTCCGATATAGTTGTCATTCGTCAACGTCAAGGTGAATTTTATTTTTTAAAATTTTTAAAGATTGAAGAATAATTCTTTTCTTCTTTCTTTTACTTTAGTGATGTGTAAAAATGAACCTAATTATTTGATTTAGTACGTACATTGTTTTTTCCTATAAAAAAAAAAGTAGTACGTACATTGTTTTCCTCGTCTTTTCGTTTCATTGGTGGTGTTTTTTGGTTGTTTGGTACCGATGTTTTTAAACCTTGGTAACTTTGGGTATTACAGAGTAAATTTTAAACTATAGTCAACATTAGTTAATTAATTTTAAATTTTTAGAAGTTCTTTAAGTTTTTGGGACTTTACAAATGACATGACAGGATTCGTAGTATTGTTATTACCATTTTTTATTTTTATTATTATTATTTTTTTTTTTTGACAAAGGGAACACCAAAAAAACTAAAAAACAAAAGAAAGCATAAAGCATAATGCATGCTTCACTAAGACACTCTATTTCATGTGGCAAAGTATAAGGTTCACAAATTGTACGAGCTTTGATTATGGACCAAATATCTAATTACTTATTTCAAATCAAATTTAAAAAAATATATTCAGATTAAACTTCATCAAAAAATCACAGCCACAACACGATTGAAACAGGCACGAGATATACACAAAATTATTGAAAGAAAACATAAAGTTGACACAACACGACACGAAACTAATTTGAACAAACCTGTTAATCAAATTAGTCAAGTATTTCAATTACTAGTATGTCATATTTAATACTTCGTATAAGTTATTTAGATTTTGTGAACACTACAAAATAAACATGAGTTGAAACACGAACACCACATGACTCAACTTTTTGACAGCTTTACTTTATCGTTTTTATATGTATGTATAATTTTGTATCACTAAATATCTTTAATTTTGTAATTAAAAAAATTATAAAAATTGCATTTTGTAAACATACATTCATACAAATCTATTAAGACCTCAATTGATGTATATTTTCTTTAAGGGTTAGCATACATTAAAAAAAATAAAAAATAAAAAATAAAAATAAAAAAGAAATCAACTTTAGTCAAATTAGGAAATTAGATTATACCACCAAAAAAAAATAGTTCTGTTTAGATCAAAAAAATTAATTCTAATCACATCAAATCAAATCAGCTTAAATAATTTCTAAAACAAAAGCAATAATAAGGTGAATTAAACAATAACATAGACATTCTTTCAAAAAAAAAACAATAGCATAGACACATAGTTTTACTCTCTTTGGGTTTTTTCTACGGTGAACTAAGGAAATTTGTCTAGATTTACCTTTAAAAGGACATTTTTGTGAGAAACTACCCGAATTTTTTAATTTTGTAATTTAAACAAGTACCTCTCATATACAAAAACTTCCCTTTAACAAATTTCGTCTACATTTACCGTTTGTGGGCCTACATTTTTGTTTCCTTACCAATTTACTTCACTTCACCTACTTATTCTTTCTTCTGTTCCTTATTTTATTTGCCTCTATTTTCTTTTGCCTTTTGTTTAGGGTGAAAATATCCTAGACACTAGTTTTTTTCCCGTGCAATGTACGGATTTATAATAATAAGATTTGTAAATGCTATATAGTTAATTAAAATAAAGTTAATTTAAATTAAATTACTTATAGAATTTTTTTATTTGAATTTATTTTAGGTCTTCCCTTAAAATACTCGTGTTAGATATATAAATTAAAATATTGTTATAGGTTACTATAAATTTATTCATTAACTATTTTATCAATTTATTTTTTAAGGAAATAAAAGAAAAAAAAAACAAACAAACAAATTGGTAGGAAAATTGTGTGACACGTGTACTTAAAAGATAACTCTGGTGATTACTTTAGTATATAGTATAGATTTTTTAATTTGAATTTATTTTAGGTCTTCCCTTAAAATACTCGTGTTAGATATATAAATTAAAATATTTTTATAGGTTACTATAAATTTATTCATTAACTTTTTTATCAATTTATTTTTTTAAGGAAATAAAAGAAAAAAAAACAAACAAATTTGGTAGGAAAATTGTGTGACACGTTTACTTAAAAGATAACTCTGGTGATTAATTTAGTATATAGTATAGATAGATAGATAGATAGATAGATAGATATGAACCAGTAATTCAGCGACACGTGTTCCCTAGGCCAGCGCTCAAAGAGCCAACTAGAGCAAGACATGTGACACCAGTCAGCATTAGAGTAAATTAACCTTCAGGCTCAATTTCTGAGAAACTGTAAAAAAAAGGCGATGTAGCCAACTATTTAGGTTAAAATGACCTAAATGGCACATATTCGTAAACATTATAAATACTGGTCATAAATGAACAATGGGGAGCATATATATTCAAAACACAATTATTACATTCACACAAAAACAAAGGAAATTACTCTGATATCTTTCCTTTCAATTATTACAACTTTCATTCTAGTACTAACTTTACCATCGGAGGCAAAACTCCAATTTTGTAACACCCCCGATTTACTAGCTAATAATAAACAATAAATAAAGGAAAAAATAAAGAACCTTTAAATAAAATTGCAGAAGCATATTCCTAAATCGGAGGTATTACCGCCACACTCGACAACCTGTCAAGTGTTAAGGCTTACAAAATCCCAATAATTACAATCCAATAAACTAGGTGAGCTATTTATACAACTTTATAAACTTGTTATAAACAAACTAATCGATCACTTGAGCTCCTTTAGCTACGAACACTTGTTCAACCTGTTCAGACAAACTTGACTGCTCACCATTAAGGACAAATTCCAAAATAGATCGTTGCAGGGCCACCATAAGAAAAAAAACATGGTCGCAAACACAAGTAACAGAACAAAAACAAACATACACGTCAGCAAAAACTGAGTAATCACCACATATCAGAATATAGTGTATAATATAATAATTAACATTAATATATCAATTAAATAATGTAGTTCGAAACTACATTACACATTGTACTCTGAAAATAACCTCTGTCAACTCAACCTCGAATAATAACACAATCCTTCACTCAATTAACTCATAACCAATTAATGTGTCATGCTCTTTGTTTTATACCTAGCCTTGGACATGAGTAATTCGAATAAAACCAACAAGTATAAAAACTTGAATACTCCCAATAACCAGAAAACACCTTGAACCAGACCACATACAGGCCAATTCCCACTGTAGGGGACCATAGAAAAATAATTAATAAAGATTGTATCTCATTCTTAACTTATGATCATTATCTCATTACCAACATGTCAAGGACTAAGGTCTATAACGCCGAGCCTCAAACCAATAACAAAATAATTTTCAATCTTTTGATCTCATACATCGATCAAGTAACCATTTACAAATTAATTAATAATATCTCAATAATGGCACAGGTTCCCAAAAAAAAATAAGAATTCGATTCAAAAACTTCTCAACTCTTAGGAAAATAATACTAGTTCCCAAATATAATCAAATCTCAACCCAAAAATAACACTCGCATTAACAACCCTAAAACCTTGATAAAACAATACTCCCTATAACAACAACATTAAAAATCCTAGCAATAACACAATCAATCAATGCGACAATTAAATCATATAATATCACACACTAATCAAATACAAATAAATCATGATCATATATAATTCACAAATTATAAAATTTACACATAACAATACGGAGTACAATTAATACTAACAATTTATAATCAAACAAATCAAAAAAATTAATTAAGGTAGTGTGATTACCTTTAAACCAATCACAATATATAAAAGGGACGAAATAGCTCGGCAACAACACTATTCAAGGCCGTCAATCACATTTAGACCAATGTGATGTTGGGGATTATAGAATAAACCAAGAAACATTATATAAAAAAAAAATTCAAATTTGGGTTTACTGGTTTATGAAACTAGCGCATAATATAAATACTCCAGGGTTAATAAAACTAGCGTTTGCCGTTTGTTTTAATAAAATAATAATGTAGGGTTAAAGGATATAAATAGTTTATCATAAAAATATTCTAACCAACATAAGATATATATTTTAGATTTCATCAAATAAGATAAGAAAATTAAATTTTAAAGTATACAACTCTAATTTTATAATTTGTAAAATCATAAAATATACGGGTATTACAATCTACCCTCCTTAAAACAAGTTTCGTCCCCAATCTTGAAATATAAAAATTTAGGGTATTACAAATTTTCCGGAGCTTTCGTTGTTTTGTAGATGTAGCGCATTCGGTGGGATATATTCAATGTTGTAACTCTCCAGCAGAACATCCAAAAAAAAAAAAAAAAACAGAACGCCTTTTTCCAACTTCCTCTAACCAAAGCAAAACTTATTATTCATTTTTTTTTTCCTTTTTTAGTATTTTAACAACTCAATCATCCTTTTTACCCTCAATTGAATCCCTAATTATGATAATTGAATATAAACCCTAATTCAATTGAAACCCCATATATTGAAACCTTTGAGTTAAAACACTAAAGCCCTAAAATGCAAAATCTCTAATTTTATTGAAATCCTAAACTCTATGAAACCCTAATTATGATAATTTAAGATAATTAAAAATCCTAAATCCACTACATTGCTTTGAACTACAGGAATCACTGTTAAAAAACAAAAAAAACAAAAAAACAAACAAAAAAAAACAAACTACAGGAATCACTTGATGAGTTTGTTTTTTGTTTTTTTTTTTTTTTTTTTTTTTTGAAGACTCACTTTATGAGTTATTGTCTTCCATAGCTTTAAATTCCAGGTTCTTGAGCAAAGAAGCGAGGTAATTAAGGAAAAATGAAAATGTGGGCCCCACATATTGCAAAAGTGGACATAATCCTATAAAGGTAGTAGTGGACAAATTTTTGCATTTTTTAAGGTAGTTGTTTAAAATAAATAAAAAAATTAAAAATAAAAAAAATGGCTAGTTCTTCGTATAATAAGCCTTTTATACGGTAATTTTGAAAAAAAATCGGTGAACTATACATAATTTTTTTGATAAATTTATAGAGGTCAGTTGAAATATGACTATTATAATTTTTTTTTTTTGAAACAAACTATTATAATGTTTTAATGATTATGAATTTCATAATTGACATATTTTCACATAAATTAAGAAAAAATTGAGATAACAATGTTTATTTATATTCCCTCCGTCCCATAATATAGTTCCTAATGTTGTTTTTCACGATATTTAATAAATAAGAGAAGAAAGTGAATAAAGTATCCCTACCTTATAAAAAGTAGAAAGTTGTTCTTATGAATAGTGCACGGACTTTTATACCCTTCAAAATGTTATTTTACCTTTGTACCCTTATTTACCCTTCAAAATGTGTTTTACCTTTGTACCCCTATTTGTAATTTTGTACTCCAACAGTCCAACTTTAAATTGTTCTTACCCGTCTTCATTTCCTTACACATTTGAGTTTTCTCTCCTTCTCTCCATGACTCCATCTCTTGAAAGCTTTTAGCTTTCTCCCTCCACACTATCATTGCCATTTCCAAGTACTAAATTCCACATCTTTGTTCACCACCTTCCCAAAATTTTCAAATCATATTGTGGGAAAAAAAGTTGACAATACCAATATATAGCAGAAAAGGAATAAATAACGAGGACCTTTTCGCGGTCAATGGTCTGGAAACGGGAACGCTGAGGAAGGGGAGCTCGAGAAGGGAGAAGGGAGAGGGGGAGGCGGTGGAAGAGGGTGGCCGGCTTTTTAGGGAGCAAAGTCCATAGATTTAAATAGGATTATCATAAAGTTCAGAACATTCTACTATGGATTTTGAACTAATGAACTTCATAACTTGTAATGATAGGATCACACTGGGATTCTATTAAAGATCATTATTTTAGCATATGAGCAATTCATCAGTGTAAGATAAGATTAATTTCATAATTTAGTCTAGACTTGAATTTAGTCACTATACACTATACAAGACTTCTAAAGTCTAAGAACTCATTGGTTAGACTGGACTTGATAGGTGGATATAGGTTGCTTTAGTAATTTATATATATATATATATATATATATATATATATATATATATATATATATATATATATATATATATATATATATATATATATATATACACGGTTGTTTCGGTTTCATCTAGAAGGACTGTGATTTTAAATTAGAAATGAACTCATTGATTAATATTGTTAGCCTATGTGGTGGATTAGGAATTGGTCGTTTTGGTTTCATCATTGATGATTATTTCTCTATTTCGTATTGTACCACCACAATTAAGTAATGCTAATATCAACACTGCGAAAATAAACAAACATAATTCTAACATTTGTTCCTTTTCTGCATTATCATTGAAAAACCTAAGAACTTTATATTCTGCTATGACTCTACATAGTATTCCAATTAAAAGAATCACCATATACAAATAAATAAATAATAAAAATAAAGATTTTTTTCAATATACGAGATATTTTACATATAACATTCAACTTAGCACGACTATAAACAAACAATGCCTAAGTAATAGAAATACTACGTATATTCCTTTGCCGGTCTTTTATTTCTCCATGTGAAGTGCAAACACAAGACAAGTAAAATTAAGTTGCAAAGGCTAGCCATTCCGCGCGCGCGCGTTGGCTGCCCTAGTTTTAATAAAAGTGAAAAGTACAATCATACACAAAAGTTAGAGAGAGAAAGTAGAAAAAAGTGCATTGGCATGTGCAAAATTCAAGGGTAAATTAGAAAATACAATGAATAAAGTTAAAAAAAAGTGAGGGTATAATAGTTTTTACTCTTTACATACTCCGTTTTTAAATACTTGCTTCACTTTTTACTTGCGGCCGTTTTTACATACTTGCTCCATTTCCTTATTTGAAAAGCTTTTACAATATTTAATTAATTTCTCACACCTAGTGGACTGAACATATATTTTCTCTCCTCCAATTCTTTCTACTACTTTTGTTTTTACATTTTTTTATTTACTAATCCCACTACCTCTATATTTTATCACTTTCTCTAATTTCTCCTAAAACTCCGCGCATGGAGAAATGGAGCAAGTATTTAAAAACGGAGGGAGTAGTCGGAGTACTATCCAAAAATAGAAACGAGAACATTATTTTGGTTCTCCAAAATAGAAAAATAATATAGAAATTATATCATGGGACGAAGGGAGTATTATACGGAGTATGTATCAATAATTTATGTATATTAAATCGTATGTTCCTTTAGGTCCTTTACGCTTTCAATCTCACACTCGAGATTCAAGTAGAGGGGTTTTTTGTTTGTTCTTTCAAGTATTAATAAGTATAGAGTACTTATTTGTCGTGTTTATTAAGTGGTGCAACTAGTACGCATTCATAACAATAGTTTGCATAAAGAGAGTAAGAATTTTCAAAGCACTTTACTTCCTTAATCTCCAAGCTACGGAGTAGGATCTTGAGAGCAATGAACTTTAATTATCATTACCCTTTTTCTTTTTCTACAGGGAAAAAAGGTTTCATTCATGGATTCTGTACGGATCCAATAAGTATAAAGATATGATAGAAAAGATACAACATACAAGCTCCTTATATGATACCAATTTGTCTAGTAGAGACTGATAAGGATTGTATTTTTGAACCGGTTGAGAGTTCAATCCCCACTAGAGAGACACTTTGAAGATGAAGATCTCTTATCATTTTCCCTCACTCTCAAGGTGGATAACCCACAAATACCGAACCAAAAAAATATGAGGGTTGAAATGCATTGAGGATCCTGCTCCTTTAAAAAAATGTCATGTAGAGTGATAGGCGTGTCGCGTACCTAACAAAAATAAACCTAACTAGACCGCTATTATGTAGACGGGCAAGCAAGGGTCGGATCTCATGAGACTATGGTTCAACTAATTAAATAGACTCAAGCAATTACTAAGCAAGTAACCAAATCAAATGAATGAGAATCAATAACTAAAGAACGAATTAAAACGATTAAATCAAAACAATATGACAAATCAATGCTAAAAACATCCAAGATCAAGCATCACCACGAATACAACTAATGCAATAGTCGTTCTACCCCTAACATATAATTCAACTGATTAATGAGGAAAAGTAATCCATGAATAATACCAATGGTCTCTCCCGAGTTAACAATGGCTTCTCTAATAACAATCAAGCCTACTTCCGTGGAATCATGTAAATTAAAGACTTTGAGCACATTACTCTAACTTCCTAATCATCCATTCAACTACTCCCGTGATGAACTTCAAACCCTTAATTGATTTATTCAAATCCGTCAAAACCCAACTCCCGTTGCGATTAAAACAAAGGATTAATAACAATACCAATTATTCCTAATCTAGTATTGGCATAAGCATAATCAATTAAGCATATCAATTACAATTATTATTAGAGAATTTAAAGAATTAAATCATGCATCAATTATATTCGGGTTCCGCTAGATCAATAAAGAAACTACTCACACATATTAACCAAAGCAAGAACAATATTAAACGAGGAAAACATGATTAAAAGGCAATTAAGAGTAAAAGAAGAAATAAAGATGAATGCCAAATACTTAAATGAAGAAAAATACCAATTATTGATGAACAAAGATCAAAACTTGAAAGTGCAAATTAATCTAGATCTAGAGAGAATATTAGGGTTCTAATGAAGGTTAAAAGCTGCTAAAAAGTAATAACTAAGTATGTTAAGTCGGGCTTTACAAAGGGTATTTATATCCTTTAATTAAGAAAACCCGAAAAAAATAGGAAAACGCAATCTTCGACACTCCACCCGGTCTGACCGGGCAAGGCTGTCCGGTCGGGCGCGAGAAGCAATTCCTTTTTGCGCTTCTTCATATGGCCTTTATTGTACAGTTCTTTGTCTTCCCGGTCTGCCAGGGCAATGCTGCATGCCCGGTCCAGGCGGACAAAAGCTAACTCTTTGTACTTCCTCTCTCGTGACTTCTCTTCTTTCCTTCTTCGCCCTGGCTGCCAGGGCAATGTTGCCCTCCAGGGCGGACACGGGTAAAATTCTCCTCCATCTAATAAGCTCTCATGGCTATCCAAAACAAGTCCAAATCATCCGAAAATCTTCATGTGCCTACAAAATCAATTAAATAGACCAAGCCACACTAGAGAAGAGAATATTAGCGAGAAGTAACTCCGTAGAGCTCAAAAACCATACGAAAATAGCTATAAATTGAGGGTAAAATATGGTATAGAACGTGTACATCAAATTCCCCCAAGCTAACTTCTTGCTTGCCCTCAAGAAAGACAATCAATGACTATCAACAACCAAATAAACATACTTCACCCCATAATACATTCGAAAATATCATACTTATAATCGAAATCGGACACACAAGCGTCTTAGCCAACCAATCACCTCATTCAAACTATCAATCAACCTGAATGGCCATTAAACAGAGTCAACCATGTACACATAAGGAATAGATGACTAGAATATCTCACTTAGTGGTCACTCCGCACAATTTTATGTGGCGAGCTAAAAATGAGCCCGATCTCTCCCCATCCCCACTAATGATGATAACCCCCCTTATCTCACAACACTCATGTGTTTAAAGGGTGATGATGCCGCTCAACCTAGTCAAAAGTCGACTCGAAATGTGACACATACTCCAGCATTTTGACAAAATACTCATTTCACATGAACACAATACTATGCACGAAGGTCAGAAGGTCTTTTTCAAGCTTGTAATGTAGGTCAGGTGAAAATGGGTAGGAAAATTTTGGAAAATGTAGGTAAATATAGTCCCTCAGGGAAGCCATCAAAAATGAACAATACACATCAAAATCCCATCGAACTAATTCACTAGAATACACACTCCAAACATAACTTGAATTAAGAGCAACTACCACCTTATTTACCCTACATAACAATTCATCGCACTATTCTTATTTTTGGAAGCTCTTTTATTTATCCTTCAACAAGCTGAATTTTTTTTTTTTCATTTTTTTTTCAAACTATAAGAGCTTCAACAATAGATCATATATCAAAAATTTCAAGAACCTTCAAGCTTCAAATTTATCTTCTCCAAAACATCATCACAAACCAAAAAGAACACCGAGATAGATGGCTCCCCCAAGCTAGACTTGGGATAAGTTACTAATTTGGGGTCGATAGGTTAATTTTGTGACTTAGATGAATAACATGGACAAGGCTACAACATGGGTAAGCAAGAAGGGGACGGACGTTTCTAAATTCATCTAGAGGCTACATAATGAACATGGCCTTCGTCCTCCTCATCGTGCATGTGCAATGTACCATGACACACTACTAAAAGTCTCAAGACAAAACTAAGGTCAATGTCACACCAGGAACTAACACACATGAATAAATAATAAAGGCTCAAGCCTCACAGTTAACACAGTCAAGCTCCAGATTCACACACAGTTGCGCAAAGTTGATTTCCATTAGGCTAAGACAATCCAAAATCAGATCATAATCATTTAATCCGCATTGCAAGTATTTTAATCAAAATCAAGCCAAAAACCTTTAAAATCATCAAGGATAGGGGCACAGAGAAGTAGTTTACTAGCTATTCATCGTCATGATTCACAAAGTAACTGCCCAAAGCCAAAAGTAATCCCTCCCCCAGGCTAAACTTCACATTGTCCTCAATGTGAACATATATCGAATAAGAACAAGCAAGGGAAAAAGAAAACTAGGCCCTACTGATAGAGGAGGGGTCATACCTAAGGGCGGAGCTGGAACCACCCTCAAAATAACGTCGCATCATAACCCCAAGACACTAAAAAAAAATTAAAAAAAAATAAAATAAAGGGAAAATAAAATAAATAAAAAAACGAAATGGGTTGCCTCCCATTTAGCGCTTGTTTAAGGTCTTTAGCTCGACCCCTCTTTAGTAGCTCAACCTGGGTCACCACACGGAGAAGATACTCTGTGGTATTTCTCATCAATATATCCACCTCCAAACGACTCCTTCAAATTAGAGTTGATGTGCTTTGTGTTTCGGGGTTTTCTGATGTCCTGCGGGAGAGTTACAATTCCGAGACTGGAACCGGACGCCTGTACCTGCAAAATAACGGAGACTCCTGAGAGCTCCGCCTCCAACGGTCAAGTTAGTACCTGATTAAGGAGTAATTAATACGAAAATTAAAGTAATAAGACCTCTCTAGGTGAGAGTGTGTAATGTTGGTAATCTGCTTTGTTAGCGAGATTAGCCGGTTATTAGTGTTCCGTAATGTTTCTGTTCTTCAGGTGAGATTAATTGCTTCTCAATTGCTTGATGTTCTCTTGATTTCTTGATTGCTCAATTAATGAGGATTAATTAAGTATTTATAGTCTTGAGAAGCGTGCCACTCTCTAGGTTTAGGGTAAACCTAGGGCTGACCGGGCCTCTAGACAGGATTGGGCCTTGTTGGCCGGTTTTCCCATTTGGCATGGGTGGACACGTGGCGTGCCTCGATTGGTCCGTAGAGGACGTATCTGTGATTGACACGTGGCAGGCTCCTATTGGCCTTCGTGAAGGACACGTGGCGGAACCTGGTTGGTCCACTTGTCAGACGGTGATTGGTGGATAAAAATCCCCTAATCATTTGCCCCTCACAGGTGGCACGTGACTGGTCACGTGTCGCCTGTGACAGGTGTCGCATGGTGACAGGCGACGGCCTGCTACAGGTGTCACCTTGCAAACGGCCGAGAGATTTTCCCGCCCAAATTTTGAATTTGGAAGCGACCCTTCGCCTTCTCACTTTGCCTATATAAGGAAGTGCTGACTTCGGTCATTTTCACATTTGAGAACTTTGCGAGAACATTCGGACCCCTGAACTTGCTCTGACATTTCGGACCTTTTCTGCCTACCGCCTGTTCTGACAAGCCGACTGCACCGGATTTCCAGAACTTCATCAACCGTCACTCGTTCAGGTAACTCAATTCTCTTACTCTTAACTTTCTTTTTATTTTTTGAAATGGCACCACGGAAGCACACGACACGACCTAAGTTAGTGATCAGCCGGTCACCGGGGACGGCTGAATCTAGGACTAGGAGTGCCGCCTGCCCCTTTCTGGACCCATCTTTGCCCTTTATACAAAGTCCGACTGTATCTGTGTCTATGCAGAACGTGATGGCCAGAACAAAAAAGACTGCTATGATATCAAACTCAGACGGCTCCTCCCAAAGGGTGCTCCTTAGTGAAACATCTGACCAGGCGCCAGATGTAGAATTGAAACGAGGCGGCTGCCAAGCCGACAGTTCTGAGAGAGGGGCCAAGGTGGTCCCTTCCCATCTTACCGTTGACATGTCTAATTTTCCTCCTGCTCCTTCTAAGGGAGAGGAGGCGGGCCCCTCTGGGAGAGGGGAGGAGTCGTCCTCTTCGGACTCGTCAGAGGACGAGTCCGAGTCCAGCTCTTCTGGCCACAGTTCTCCAGGCTCAGAAGAAAGATATAGCCGCCTACAAGAGGCGAGACTTTCTCATGCAGTTGAGAAGGGGGACAATTGGGCGGAGCCGTCCGCCTCTTACAGAGAGGAAAACGCCCCCTACTACTGCATGGTACCCCGGGGCCGGATCGCAACCATGCAAGACAAAGTGGAGAGCTTTATTGCTAACCACAGAATGGGCCCGGAATTTTTACTGTTCGTGCCGGATCCAGAAGACATTGTCGTCTGGCCGGCTGGTACCAGCTATGATGACGGCTGCTTTGGCTGCTATGTGGCAGCCATCAAAGCTGGACTACGCTTCCCATTACATCCGGCTGTTCAGCGGATTTTAGATGGGTATGATTTGGGGTTATGGCAGTTAGCCCCCAACTCTTGGGTAAACGTACTCGGCTATGTGGCCGGGTGCAAAATGTACGGGATGGAGCCAAGCTTTGAGGCTTTCGCCCACATGAACTATCTCAGCCGGACCCCTAAGTCGGGAGGTACCGGCTGGTATCAATTAACAAGCCATAGGGGTTACCTCATGACGAGAGGTAAGGTGAACAAATGGAAGGATTGGCGGAACACCTTCCTTATCATTGAGGGTTCAGACACGGAGCTGAACCAACGTTTTAACAAGTGGAATAGGGATCCGCCTCTTCTCGCAGGCGGCCGCAGCATGCCGCCTGTTCCCCCAAAGGCTAAAAGAGAGATCCTAGACAAAGGACTCTTCAAAGTAGAGACTAGGGTGAACTCTACTTCAGGGGTACGAGAGCCAGTACCCCTACACTGCGTCCCGAGCTTTAAGTGGCACTATGACGAGTACTTTTTGGCCGCCTGTGGCCTCAGCAGTCGGTGCTCTAGAGGTAGCCGGCCTGACAAATACTCTGTTTTTTTCACGCCTTGTTTACTTGGGATCTTTACTAACTTTGCTGTTTATTTTTTGCATCTGACGCCATGAGTAAAATAACAGCATCCAAGACTGCGGCGGCCATGTTGCGGGCCTCTCTCATGCAACAGTCTTGTGCCGACTCCCCCAACAAGGGGGCACCCTTGGTAGGCTTCGAAAACTCTTCCTCTTTTAGGAGTTGTCTTATACATATACTAACTCTTTTTGTTTTCATTCTGGCACTCCAAGAGCTTCTTCCTCGCAACAGCCGGACCCCAAGGCCCGGAGGACGACTGTTGCAAGCTCTCCTGGGTCTTCCAGGAAAACAGTGGCGGCTGAGAAGCAGCCGGCCACTTCTTCTAAAA
Source organism: Chenopodium quinoa (assembly GCF_001683475.1). Classification (NCBI taxonomy): domain Eukaryota; kingdom Viridiplantae; phylum Streptophyta; class Magnoliopsida; order Caryophyllales; family Amaranthaceae; genus Chenopodium; species Chenopodium quinoa. The sequence continues at coordinate 11,049,703 of NW_018743252.1, read as the reverse complement.
CCCCGGCGGGGCCGCCTAGAAGTATGGACAATCACTTGTAAAAACTTTCACACTTGCTTCCTTCTTGACTAGGTCTAACTTGCTTTTTTTTCGCTTGATGCAGCCGGCCCTCAGGGGCTTGACTTGGTTGAGGTAGCCAAGTCCATGATCAAAGTAGTTCCTCCATCTGAAAGGGAGGCGGTCAGGGGTGCCGGCACCCTTGACCTTGATGGGATTTCAGGGGTCCTTGCTGAGGTATACTTAGCATATTTTTGAGTATTTGAGTTCCAGGACGCCTGTTATCTTTTTGTTTGGAAACGGACGCCTGTTTTTTTTTTTTTTTTTTTTTTTTTGTACTTAGGCCCTGCTCCGAGTTAACAGCCTTCGCAAGCCGATTGATCGGAAAAACAAAGAGGTAAAGGCCGCAAAAGCTATGGCCGCCTCCAACTGTGATAAGGCAATGTTTCAAATTGCCCAAAATGAAGTACTGACCATTGATATTCTTTATTATCAGGCGCAGGCTACCGCCGCTGTTCGGGCTCAGTTAGAGGCGGCCCAGAAGAAGAATGACGAGCTGGAGGCGACCGTCACAAATCTTAAGGCCGAGCTGAAACCTCTTCGCCAAAAAATGCACTCTTACGAAGCCATGGAGAAATCTTTGGCCAACGTAAAAGAACGCCTGGTGAGCCAAGAGAAGAGTCTTACCCAAGAGCTCTCGGAAAAGGCCGAGCAAGAGAAGAAAGAGCTCGTCCGGGAGATGGTGGAAGACTCCGCTCAAATCCAGCGCATGACCTGGGGCCGCCTGTTCCCCAATGCCGACTTTGCCTCATGGGAAAGAACGTACCGCCAGTGTTCGGAAACATATAATCAAGAGATCCTGGCGGCTGCTGAAGAAGAGGCGTTGGAAGAAGAGGAGGAAGAGCCGGTTGTGGCGCTTGTGCCACTTGGGGGTAAGGCATCAAAAAAGGATGCAGCTGAAGCCGAGTCCAGCAAGAAGAATGCTGACCAGGCGGCAGCTGCTAATACTGAACTGCCCCCTTCTTAAGCTTAATGTATTCTTTCCACGGCCTGCGTGCCGTTTGCTTTGTATTTACCCGGCCAGGGGGCCAGGGCTTTGAATATTTTGCTGGTCTTTAATGACCGGCTTATTTTTAATCAAATTTTTGTTTTGATTCAAATTTGTCTAAGTATTCCATATCTAATATCCCATTGTTCACTAGACCGACTGTTGTACATGGCCGAACGTTGCAGATAGGTACAAATAGTAAGTACGCCGCCTATGCCCCTGGACGACTGGTTGTCTGTTTCCAGGATAGACGATCAGTCGGCCATTTATTCAATCGGTATTCGAACTATTTATTCAATCGGTCTAACCAAGTAAATAGTATTACCTAGTCGCCAAGGAATTAAGTAGGATAACAAGCGGCGGGCACCGGTTGTTTCCCTTTATTGCCAATATTGGCTTTTAACTCGTAATTTGTTAACCTAGCAAGAGTAGTGGTTGAGAGTCCCTGTTTGTTAAAAACAGGCGGACGACTCATACTTTTTAGGCTCCATACTAAGTTTGAGTGACTATTAAGTTAACATAGGAGTTACTTAGTCTTCGTCACACTCTAGATTGAATAGTAGAGGTACCAGGCAGCGGAGGCCGGCTGATCCTCTTGATTTGCCAATGTTTGTTGGCTATTAACTCAATAGGTTACCTCGTAGGAATAGGGGTTTGAGTGCCCTTGTTTGTTTAAAACAGGCGGACGACTCAAACCTTTTAGGTTCCATACCAAATTTGAAGGAGTGACTATGAGTTAACGTTGGAGTTACTCAGTCGCCGTCACTTTTTTTTTGAGAAGTAGAGGTACCAGGCGGCGTAGGCCGGCTAGACCCCTTGATTCGCCAATGTTTGTTGGCTATTAACTCAATAGGTACCCCCTGCATTTATCCCAAGTAATACAGGCGGTCATCTGACTCAGATGTCAACTGCTACCACTGGTTTGGTTAGTGATAGAGTTATCCTTGTCTCAAAAACGGCTACGTGGTTGCCCTTGGGGACAGTCGTATAGGTGCCGTGTAATTAGTTTATAGAACAATGTTCCACCCAAAAGGGAGCTGCTCTCTGCGACGAATTTCATCCGGAGGGATGCCGTCGGACGCCTGCTATGATGTTGGGACAGGTCGTATTAGTTTTGTAGATTTGATCAGGTGGCTTGGCGCCTGGTCTGATCATTCGGCCAGTGGCCTTGGTAAGTTCTTGGTGAACGTAGGTGCTAAGTAAAAGAAGGGTAGCCGCCTGTTAGACACAGGGTCGGCCAGGCCCTAATCTTTTTAGCTAAGTATTGTGAGTAAAATACTCAATGGAGAGTAGCCGACTGTAAAGGTACAGACGGCATGCCCCTCTGAAGATAGAGTGAAAAACTCAATGGAGAGTAGCCGACTGTAAAGGTACAGACGGCATGCCCCTCTGAAGATAGAGTGAAAAACTCAATGGAGAGTAGCCGACTGTAAAGGTACAGACGGCATGCCCCTCGTAATACAAAATTGAATAGTAAGTGCAAACTTTATTAAGTAGCTCTTTACTTTACATCATTCAGAAGAAATATTTTTTAAGGTTATCTACATTCCAAGTTCGAGGCAACGGTTGTCCGTCTGGTGTTTCCAGACGGTAGGTACCGTCCCTGACTTCCTCATAGATTCGGTAGGGTCCTTCCCAGTTGGGAGTTAGTTTGCCAGACTCATTAGCCCTACCAACTGCTTCCATTTTTCTAAATACAAAGTCCCCTACTTTGAGTGGACGCCTGTGTACTTTTCTGTTGTATGATCTAGTCATTCTCAGGCGATAGATCTCATGGCGCAAAACAGCATTGCCCCTCTTTTCAGGAAGTGAGTCTAATGCCAGGCGCATGGCTTCCCAGTTTGCCTCTTCGTCATATAGCATTACTCGAAGAGTCGGCTCGTAGTGTTCTATTGGAAGAACAGCTTCCGCACCATAAGTTAGGAGGAATGGAGTTTCTCCAGTCGCCCCTTTTTCAGTCGTCCTAATGGCCCAGAGAACATGTGGTAGTTCATCCGCCCATAGGCCGCCTGCTCGTTCAATCTTTTTCTTGAGACCGTCTGAGATGATTTTATTAAAGGCTTCTACCTGGCCGTTTGCTTGTGGACGGCCGACAGATGCAAAGTAGTGTGCAATTCCTTGGTCTCCCAACCAGCTTTTGAGAACAGGCGTCTCAAATTGGGGACCATTATCAAAAACCATAGACATGGGAACCCCGAACCGAGTGATGACGTTTTTCCAAATGAATGAAATTACATCTTTCGTCTTGATTCCCTTTACAGCCTCCGCCTCTACCCATTTAGTGAAGTAGTCAACGGCAACAAGTATATACCTTCTGCCGCCTGTAGCAGGCGTATATGGACCCAGAATGTCCATGCCCCACTTAGCAAACGGTAGTGGGCTGTGAATGGTAGTGAGGTCAGTAGCCGGACGGTGAATTAATTTGCCAAACCTTTGGCACTTGTCACATTTTTTCACCATCTCCATTGCATCTGCTTCCAAAGTAGGCCAAAAGTAGCCCTGCCGCCTTGCCCTTTGAGCAAGCATCCTACCACCTATATGAGAAGCACAGTAACCAGAGTGAAGATCATCTAGTATCTCTCGTCCCTTTTCAGGAGTAACACACTTTAAGAAGGGTTGAAGGTACCCCCTCTTGTGAAGTTCTCCCTGTATCATTTCAAAACAGGAGGCTCGTTTTTTCAGTGCTGCCGCCTGTTGAGGATCATCCGGCAGTGTACCGTTTGTCAGATATGCCCTGATTGAATCCATACAGGTTGAGCTTCTGTCTAGGATTCCAATAGGGTTTTCCTCGATGCTTCTCTTCTCCATTACTTCCCAAAAAACAGTTCGAGGAGTATCGGAGGAGGCGGATGATGCTAATTTTGACAGTGCATCTGCCTGGTTGTTTTCTGATCTCGGCACTTGGATCAGATGGAAATCCTCAAGGGAGCCGACTGCTTGTCGGACCGCCTGTAAATACTTGATCATGGCCGGATGGGTTGCTTCGTATTCGCCATTGTACTGACTCACTATCAATTGTGAATCAGAACAGGCGTCTATTTTTCTTGCCCCTGCCGCCTTGCACATGCGGATCCCGGCTAGTAAAGCTTCATATTCTGCCTCATTGTTTGAAGCCTGAAAACTGAAGCGTAGAGCATACTCGAACCTGTCGCCCTCTGGAGATTGACATACGACGCCTGCTCAACAACCATTTGAAGTAGAGCTTCCGTCCACATATACCATCCATACTTGGTCTGGAACTTGAGAGTCAGGAGGACGAGTCATCTCTACAATAAAGTCAGCAAAGGCTTGCCCCTTCACTGCTTTTCTAGGCTCGAAAGTAACTTCGAGGCTCTGTATTTCTATGGCCCATTTGATCATTCGTCCTGACGACTCCATGATGGTAAGGGGCCGCTTGATTGGTTGGTCGGTATACACGACGACTGCATGTGCCAAAAAGTAGGGCTTCAATTTTTTAACAGCCATGAAGAGTGCAAGACCAAATTTCTCCACTAGGGGATACCTCAACTCGGCATTTTTCAGTACGTGACTGACAAAATAGACCGGGAGCTGACAGCCGTCCCTTTCAGCAAGGAGCACAGCGCTTAACGCATGATCAGAGACGGCCAGGTACATGTAGAGATCCTCTTTGGGCAAAGGGCTGACCAGCCTCGGCAAGGAGTGCAAGTGAACTTTTAATTTCTGGAAGGCGGCCTCAGCATCCGGCCCCCATTCAAACCTTACCTTTTTCTTAATTGCCTGGAAAAAGTATAGGCATTTGTCGCCTGATCGGCTTAGGAATCTCCCCAAGGCCGCCAGACAACCTGTTAACTTCTGAACCTCTCGGATGGTACGAGGCGACTGCATGTCAATGACCGCCTGCACCTTCTCAGGGTTCGCCTCTATTCCTCTCTGATTGATAAGGAATCCGAGAAATTTCCCAGACTCAACTCCAAATACACATTTCTTGGGATTGAGCATGACATGGTGCCGCCTGAGTGTGGCGAAAGTTTCTCGGAGGTCCGTCAGATGATCTTTCTGAAGTTTAGTCTTGACAATCATATCATCAATGTATGCCTCGACGTTTCTCCCAATCTGATCAAAGAACACAGTGTTTATCATTCGCTGGAAGGTAGCCGGGGCATTCTTAAGACCAAACGGCATGACCGTGTAACAGTATAACCCCTGATCAGTGACGAAGGCCGTCTTCTCCTGATCTTTCTTCCATAAAGGAATTTGATGGAAACCAGAATAGGCGTCCATAAAGCTCATCAAAGCATGGCCGGCTGTTGAGTCGACCAGGTTATCAATTTTAGGCAGAGGGTAACTGTCTTTGGGGCACGCCTTGTTTAAGTCTGTGTAGTCTACACACATTCGCCAGGTGCCATTCGGCTTTTTAACAAGCACCACATTTGCAACCCAGTCTGGGAAGTAACATTGCCGAATGAACCCTGCATCAAGTAATTTTTTAACTTCGGCGGCTGCCGCCTGACTTCTTTCTTCGCCATGGTTCCGCTTCTTTTGCCGTACCGGCTTCTTTTTCGGATCCACAGCGAGTTTATGTACTGCCAGATCAGGACTAATGCCTGGCATTTCATGGACTTCAAATGCAAAGATGTCCTTGTATTCTTTTAATAGGTTGTGAAAGTCGTCACCAAGGTTTCTCAGAGCAGTCGTCCCAACTTTGACTGTTCGGTCAGGACGTGAGTCGTCTAAGATCAGGTCCGCATGCTCACCAGCCGGCTGAGGGCGGAACTCATCCGGCCGCTCCTCTGCCAATGATTGCTATTTTCTTGCTTTTCTTGCGGACTCTGTCTGGGACACCTTTCTCTTTTTGTCGCCTGTTTCTTGAACAGGCACACTCTCCTTGACATTGTCAAGGTCTGTTTTTTCTCCACTTGACCCAGTGGCTATAACAGTGGGCTTGACATCCGAGAGATAGCACTCTCGGGCTATCCTCTGATCTCCCCTTAGGGAGCCGACTGTTCCATTATCCCTCTCAAACTTAAGCAGCATAAGAGACGGGATTATAACAGCCTTGGAATTATTCAGGGTTGGTCGACCCAGAATCATGTTGTAGGCCGAGAGTTCCTCTACTACTAGGAACCGGACTACCATGTGTCGTCCTTCCCCTTTTTCGCCCAGGCGAATGGGTAAATCTACTCGTCCCAGTGGGTGGACGACTCCTCCTCCAAACCCTATTAAAGGGTGGGAGGCCGGATGTATGCAGTCCGTCTGATATTTCAGTTTTGACAGACATTTGCTGCTGATGAGATCTGAGGAGCTCCCGGTATCTATGAGGATTCGGCCAACTCTCTGGTTGGCCACTTTACATTCAATAACGAGAGGGTCGTCATGCGGCCCCCTTACCCCTCCTAGATCCTCTTCAGTGATGACAATCTCAGGAAATGTATATTTGGACGGCCGTTCTTGGTGAACGGAATTTACATCTAACCGCCTTATATTATCTTTGTTGCCCCTAATAGTGGGGCCGCCTCCTGAGAAGCCGCCTGCAATGGTGTAGACGACTGCATCATCTGTATCGGAACTGTCGGCCTGTTGATTCTTTTTGGCCGACTGCTTTTTTGAGGAAGTGTTCCCCGTAGATTTCTTGACATAAGTGTCAAGATCACCTTGCTCAGCCAAGCGGTCTAGGTACCGCATGAGACTGATGCAGTCATTGGTGTGATGACCAACGTCATCATGATAAGCACAGATTTTGTCTTGGTTCCGGCTGTTTGCAGAACCATTCATGGGGACCGGCTTCTCAATTGAGAACCGTCCCTTTATTTCTTTTAGGATAAACTGGTTATCCTTGTTAAACACATACTTTGGGGAGTATGGTTTGAATTCTTTTTTCTTTTTCTGGGCCGGCTGTTTAGAGGAATCAACCGCCCAGACCTCTTTTCTTTTCTCATCTTTGTTAGACGACTGTTTCTGTCGTCCTTCTCTTTTGTCGAACCTTTTCCCGTCCGACTGTTTTATCGTACACAGATCAGTCGCCTGTATATAGGCTTCTGCTTCAATCAAGGCCTCTTGAAGAGTCGCCACCCTTTTTCGAACTAAATCAAATTTGAAGGTAGACCCGTCTTTGAGACCTCTAAAAAGTCAGTATAAGCTACCTCATCCGGTAACCCTTGAATCTGTATTCTCATCAGGTTGAACCGCCTGATGTAAGAACGAAGCCCCTCCTTCTCGCCCTGCTGAATTGTTCCCAAATCAAGGGTCGTTTTCTTCGCAGGGATGTTCATGGCGAAGTTGGAGGCAAATAAGTAAGCAAGCGTCCTGAAGCTGTTTACACAACCAGTCGGCAGGTTGCCGAACCATTGCTGTGCGATTCCCTTGAGAGTCGCTGGGAAACACTTGCACCAAGTGGGATCATCCAACCCTTGAAGGTACATCAGGTTGGTGAATGCCATCAGGTGGTCTTCTGGGTTAGTAGTGCCGTCATAGGCGCCTACTAGTACATTTTTTACTTTGGCCGGCTGAGCGGCTTCAGTAATTTCCTTGGAGAAGGCCGACGGCTGTTCACCAAGTCTAAGCAACCGTAGCTGCCAGTCCATAGGTTGGACGTTTTTTGCTGCAGGTCCACCAAATGGAGGTGGCTGCATAAAATACTGTTGTTGCGGCACAAATGGTAAGTTTGGTACCGCTTGGGCACTATGAAAGCCGGACTGACGGGAGGTGCCGCCTGACTGACTCTCATGGTACGACTGAGTATGCCTCATCGAGGCATTTCGCAAACTGTCTTGAAAATTTGAAGTAGAAGCCGACTCTGACAATCGGTCACTCTTCTTCTGCTCTAGCAGTAGCCGAGCATCCGTGAACGTTTGCTTTGACCCGTCCGCCTGAATATGACGAACCGGTTTCCTATTTCCCGTAGGATAACGGAATTTTGTGAAATCAAGAGCAGGTGGCTCCCGCTTCTTGGATTTAGGATGAGGAGTCGCCTCTCGCCCTTGAACTGGCTTCCTCTTCAGTGAAGTGGAAGGTTTTTTGGCCGACTGCTCTTTGACTGAAGCAGGCGGCTTTTTGTTGATCAACTCTTGAATCTCTCCCTTGAAGTCCCTCATGAAGGTCATGAGTTCGTTCCTTGTGATGGGAGCAGACCCATCAGTCGGCTGTTGCCGAGCAGGCGGTGCGCCTGCTGGCTCGCTTCCTGTTTGAAGATGCTCCCGTTCCCTCCTTTCGGTATGACGGGTACGTCGGGCCCTTAGGGTCCCGTCTGGAGCTGTATGAGTTTCCACTTCAAATTCACTTTCGGTGTCATGGTCCGACTGAACTTGAGGGTCGTTTAGGGGACGCCTCTCTTCAGGAGTCGGTACAGACTTGGATGCCATCTCTGAAGTACTCTCCCCACAGACGGCGCCAAATGTTTCGGGGTTTTCTGATGTCCTGCGGGAGAGTTACAATTCCGAGACTGGAACCGGACGCCTGTACCTGCAAAATAACGGAGACTCCTGAGAGCTCCGCCTCCAACGGTCAAGTTAGTACCTGATTAAGGAGTAATTAATACGAAAATTAAAGTAATAAGACCTCTCTAGGTGAGAGTGTGTAATGTTGGTAATCTGCTTTGTTAGCGAGATTAGCCGGTTATTAGTGTTCCGTAATGTTTCTGTTCTTCTCTGTTCTTCAGGTGAGATTAATTGCTTCTCAATTGCTTGATGTTCTCTTGATTTCTTGATTGCTCAATTAATGAGGATTAATTAAGTATTTATAGTCTTGAGAAGCGTGCCACTCTCTAGGTTTAGGGTAAACCTAGGGCTGACCGGGCCTCTAGACAGGATTGGGCCTTGTTGGCCGGTTTTCCCATTTGGCATGGGTGGACACGTGGCGTGCCTCGATTGGTCCGTAGAGGACGTATCTGTGATTGACACGTGGCAGGCTCCTATTGGCCTTCGTGAAGGACACGTGGCGGAACCTGGTTGGTCCACTTGTCAGACGGTGATTGGTGGATAAAAATCCCCTAATCACTTTGTATCCGAGCTTATTTTGATGTAGCTAAACCCATCATGTGGTGGAATATTGTCCTTTTTGCGCACATGATTCCTATTAGAAACACACTTATTGACCAAAGGGTTAGTAGCATCAATTCTCAAACAAGTGCCACCATCAAAAGTAAAATTATGGTCATTGAAAAACTTAAATACAACTTGTTTATCCTGTGCTCTCATGGTCACTTGTCCTTTAGGAACATATTTGGGACCTTCATTCTCGCGCATTTCAGTTTCCGACTCCAAATTGCACACTTTCTCCTCTAATCCCCCCGTAGTCAATCCATCTCTTTTCACGAATATTGCATTGCATTGTTTAGTTTGGACTTTTGCTTGATCTTGAAGAGTTGATAGATGAATCACTTGTTGTGATAGTTGAGAAAGATGAGTTTCTATCCTCTTATTTTGAGCAACAAGCAATTGAATCGAGTTTTGCTTGTAACTCAAATTGCTTTGATATAAGCTCTTGTTGTTGGTGTTGGGAAGTATCAAAAGTCTCCATAATGGATTCAAGATTTGAAGATTGAGGTGGTGGTTGGTGCATGGGATGATGATTGAAAGGTGCCCTTGCTTGAAAAGTTGGTGGTGGTGGAGGATTTGCTATAACTTGAGTGTTCTTGCATGAGAACCCTTGATGAGTTATCCACCCTTCATCAAATGGCCTTGTGGAGGTCGTGGTATAGAAATCATTAGCTTGCTCAATCGTCTTTCCATCATAATTGGGCTGACACTCCCACGCAGTATGGCCTTGCAATCCACACATCTAACAAGTTTCCATCGAGGGTCGAGGGGACTCAACTTGGAGTTGATTGACTTTATGAGTTAGTGCCTGCACAGAACAAGTCAACATGGTTAGCGCATCAACATCATGTTTATTACCTGTGTTGATAGCATTTCGTCCCCTTGGATGGTAATTATCATTAGCCGCCATCTTCTCAATCAAATCCTTTGCATCAGTTGGGTTCTTTGTCATGATAGAACCTCCAGGCGCAGCATCAATGTATATGCAAAACTCATGGGTCAAACCATTATAGAACGTTTGGATCAACATCCACTCTGGAATACCATGGTGAGAACATTGTCTCTGCAATCGCTTAAACCTTCTCCATGCCTCATATAGGGATTCATCATTATTGATGGAAGGTAGATAGCTCGTTCCTTAATTTTGCGGTTTTCTCTTGCCCCAAGAATTTAACTAGGAAGGCCTTAGCAAGCTTGTCCCATGTATCAAATGAACCAATTCCTTCATCTCGTAGCCACTCCCTTGCCCTATCCCTTAGTGAAAAAGGGAAAAGGCGTAGTCTAATAGCATCATCAGTGACACTGTTGAGCTTCATAGTGTCACACTTCTCCAAGAAACTATCAATGTAAGTCACACGGAAACCATTTGATGAGCCCGCAAAAGAATCATTGGAGATGAACTGTATGAATTGGGGCTTCAACTCAAAACTCTGAGCGGTGACAGATGGTCTAACAATACTGGACAGAAATCCGGTTGTTGTATCCGGAATACCATACTCCAAAAGAGATTTTGTTCCTGGGTCGACCATGTTTCTTATATTTCGATTTCTCCTTCTTCTACCTCTTCGTCTTCTCACAGTAGCTTCGATCTCAGAATCAAAAGGTGTTAAATCATCTTAACATGAACTTCGAGTTTGCATGCAACAGAGAAACTAAAACGGGAGATCAAAGACACAAGGAACAATAGCCGAAGCAACAAAATATATGCTTAGTAAAACGAATCACAAATAACTAGAATGAAACCGTTAGTCCCCGGCAACGGCGCCAAAATTTGATAGGCGTGTCGCGTACCTAACAAAAATAAACCTAACTAGACCACTACTATGTAGACGGGCAAGCAAGGGTCGGATCCCATGAGACTATGGTTCAACTAATTAAATAGACTCAAGCAATTACTAAGCAAGTGACCAAATCAAATGAATGAGAATCAATAACTAAAGAACGAATTAAAACGATTAAATCAAAACAATATGACAAATCAATGCTAAAAACATCCAAGATCAAGAAACACCACGAATACAACTAATGTAATAGTCATTCTACCCCTAACATAAAATTCAACTGATTAATGAGGAAAACTAATCCATGAATAATACCAATGGTCTCTCCCGAGTTATCAATGGCTTCTCTAATCACAATCAAGCCTACTTCCATGGAATCATGTTGTAACACCCCAATAATTCTCCCTTTTTCAAACCACTTAATTTAAATAAAATAGTGGAGAACCATTGGCATGTTACCGCCACGTGTTAAAACGTTAAGGCTTTATCAAAGTATTGCAGCGGAAATCCAACATAAAATTTAAAACAATATAATTTAGAAAACCAATAAGTCAAAGCTTACAAATTGGAACCATAAAGGCCCTTATTAAATCAAACCAATATTCAAAATCCAAAACATAAATGAATAGTAAAGCATAAATGAGTTCAACACAAGAATCAAATACTCTCAATCACACCAATCCCTTGACAATGCGTATGTCAAATCCCAAACTTCACATCATCAAGCTAACATGTGCAATACCGCTCCCCAATAATACAAGTGTAATAATTGGATCATCACAGGGTCATTAAAAGGCGAAGACCATAACCAAAGAAAAACACACAAAAGCACTCAATCAGCTGGCATACTCAACTAATTAAAGTAATAAACATACATCTCGAATTCAATAATCAAGACTCCACACTTAATTGACTCAACAAACTTACTAACAAATTCCAAACACTTGACTCTTTATATTTAATTTAATTAATTTAGTTTGGAGTAAGCAATAGGCGAGGTTGTCCAATCCACCAAATCATTTTGGTCCCAAATGACCATTTAAAATAAAAGTTTAGCGCGATGCAAGAATGGGCGCAACTCCATTCTCACAAATTTAGTCTAGGATCCCATCTAACTTTCATTATAAAATAAAAATGTAAATACCAAAAGAAAAGAGGACATGTTGATCAAACAAGCCTCGAAAAGCCACGGGCTACCACCGTGTACCCCAACCCATAATTGTCAATACTCTAGAAGTGCACGCTTTCCAGAGTTTTATTGCTCATCCATGTTTCACTTTACGTGATTACAGTTTTAATTAATAGCCGACTCAATCAAGTAGACCATACATAAAAATCATACATCAATTCACTTTTAATCTTATTTAGGACAATGACAAATTGACCTTTAAATCCATCAAACTTCCAAATTATCCAAAATTGTTGAACATAGTCAACTCACCTAGCCATTTCGGCTTAATCCACCTTTACTCAACATACTAACAAGTCATGATTAAGTAATAAATAAAATAATAATAACCTTGTGAAATAATAAATAAATTCATTCCACTTAAACTATATAATTCCAATCCTTTAATAATCCAAATGTGGTTAACAAACCAATCCAATAAAATTATGCTTGTATCAACATTCCATACAAACAATTAATCCAATATAATTCAACATGCTTGTTTCCATAATTCCATACAAACATAATCAATTCACCAAAACATGTCTCATAATTATAAGCACATGCATAAATCAAAGGAAAATTTGCTAAAAATAACACCACCTTTCACCGGTCTTCCCTAAATAACACCACCTTTTGATTATTCCACAATAACACCACCTTTGACACACATCTGCCAAAAATGAAACAAAAAACCGGTCACCTATTTTATAGGTTACCCTGGGACACGTGTCCTAGTATGATTGATCAATTTTTTTATTTTTATTTTTGACTTTGAAAAAACTTAAAAAAAACAAAAAACAAAAAATTAACCCCCTTTCCCATGACTATCACCGGCATCCACCACCATTTGCCGGCATCCACCACCCCCACCAAGACCATCCACCGAAAACAACCCTATCCCCGGCCCCCGTCCTAGTTTCCGACCCCCTTTCCAGCACCCCCTCCCCTTTCCGTCACCCCCTCCCCTTCCCTACCCCTTTTCGGCACCCACCTCCCCTGCTCAACCCCTTTGCACCACCCTCTCCCCTTCCCGACCCCTTTACTGCCGACCCTTTCCCCTCTTCCCTTTTTCGATTTTGACCCCCTCCCTCCTTCCCTTTTCAATTTCGGCTTCCTCTCCCTAATTTTCGTAGGCTAGGGTTTCGGTGGTGGGTTGTTTAAGGATGGGGGAATGGGTGGAGCCGTGGAGGGGTGTCGTTCAAGGGAGGCGGAAGGCTAGGGAGGTCGATCGACGACGAGGGCGGGGAGAGGGGCGCCGACGAGGGCGGGGGGAGGGGCGCCGGCGAGGGTGAGGGTTGGGCAGGGAGGCTAGGTGGTGGTTTTTTTAAATTTTAACTTTATTCTAATTACTTAGGTTTTTTTAAAAAAAATAAAAATAATTGACCAATGACATTGTGACACGTGTCATAGGAAACCAATACAACAGGTTACCAACCGGTTTTGTTTCATTTTTGGCAAATACATATGAAATGTGGTGTTATTCTGGAATAATCAAAAGGTGGTGCTATTATGGGAAGACCGCCCAAAGGTGGTGTTATTTTTGACAAATTTTCCTAAATCAAATGTATAACCAAACAATTTCTATCCAAGTGTTCTCTAATCATGAAACTAAGTTCTTTACCTAAACATGATACTACTTACAACGAAGTAGACATGTACGTACCTGATAAATCATATTTATATAGTTTTATTTAGGCACGTTTTTGATATAATTAGAGCTTTTTCATAGGCTTCTTAGCCATTTTTAGAGTCATGTCTACATAAGTTATTATATGTCGCTCTATTACGCTCCGTTTGTGTTTTTCTTAATGTTCCAGGTGATTTCACAGTCATTTGGAAGCTTTTGAAGTGTTTAGAGATGATTCGGATGATATTTGAATGGAAATCGATGGATCGAGTTCATTGATCGAGGGATTTATGCTCGTGGATGTTGGCTCTAAGGATTTTGTGCATGGAAAATGAAAATAGCATACACAGGAGTCACTATGAACTTTACAAAAGTGAATTTGAGTTAGAAACGGGGAAAAACGAAGGTTTGCAAGGTATAAAAAATAACCTTTTCTCACTCTTTTGATCATATCTTGAGTTCTACAAATCGGATTTATGCGATTCAAGTTGCGTTGTAAACTAGACTTTAATATCTTTCCAATGATAGGTCACACGCCCCAAGAAGATTCCTAGAACAGAAGTTATGAGCATTTGAATCTAGCCGATGCAATCAGCCAACCGCAGGGCTGGCTGCGCCTCTGTCCCGCGCCCCCTCAAGGCTTCTGTCGCCACTGCCAGGGCGCGGGAACCACCCTACGGCCGCGGGTTTGGTCGGGTGATGATGAGTCACACATCCTTGCCTTTCTCGTGCCACGTCATCAATTGTCATCCAATAGCATTATAACTTATGTATTTATTTATTAATTTTATTTAGGATGAGGCAAAAAAAAAAAAAAAGAAAATATATATATATATATATATATATATATATATAAATACTTGAGAAGATTTTATTTTGCCTCTTTATGCTTTAATTTTCTAGATTAAACGTTTCTTGGTTTTTTCTCTCCATTGTTGAACCCTAGCTTTATTTCTCCATTAATTCAATCATCGAGGTATTTCATTTATTCTTTTCGTTCTTTATCAATTATGAATTCAAGTCTATTTATTTCTTTTGTTTTGTTTATTTCAATTATGAGTGAGTAGTCGTTTTCTAGGGCTAAGTGAGGAAAGCCATGTTTATACCTTGATTAATTATGCTTAATTATTTATAAATTTATGAATTAGGGTTTGAATAATTCCGATTGATTTGTGCTTTATTGTTTGATTCATGTAATTGGCCAATATCATGAGTTAATTATTTAGCTAATAAAAATTAGAATTGAAAGATCATATTTTTAGAGGCTTAATTACAATTGGCGAATTTGATTATGTTAGCGGCCGAACTACATATGTTAATTCGTAAGCGTTGATTCCCGACCGTAGGATTAACAAGTGCTTTAATTATTCGACCTAGTTTGTTTATTAATAGATTGTTTGCATTTCTTGGATTGGTATGAGCATGGTGGACCGAACGTATGCCCTAGACTTTAATTTGTCTGAGAACAACCTTATTTTCATTATTGTCATTCTTTAGTTAATTAATCATCGAATCATAATTCGTTTATAGAAATAGTTCATATAATTGGGCAAAAACTAATAGAACCTGTCTCCCTGTGGGATTCGACCCGTATTTGCTAAATCTCTGCTAACAACAGACACCGTGCACTTGCGGTATAACTTTTTATTCATCAAGTTTTTGCCTCGTATAAACAATCTTTTGTGTCACTTTTAATCACTTAAAAGTCTCCTAGAGAATAATCACCTCCTAGAAAACAACCAACAATCACAAATTAACACTTAAACAAATTTCCAGCAATATAAATTTGATTAAAAGTCCTTAAAACTTCATTAAAAACATGTTTTTATGCTTAATTAATCATTAGAAATTCGATAGGAACAAAAACCCCAATTTAATTGCTCATTAGAACCCTAAAATCCCAATTTCATGAAATTGAAACCCTATGTTTATAATTCATAAAATCTGAAAATTATAACATAAATATAATCTGAAATTTATAATCTTTATACCATCAAAATATAATTTTATACTAAAAATATAATCTTTATACTAAAATCAAAACCCAAAACAATTAAATTAACATCAAGCAAAATAATAAAACAAGGAGGAAGAAGGAGAGGAAGGCCACGTGTGGTGGCTGGGTTGGTGGTCGCCGGCGAGCAAAAGGCGGCGGCGGTAGCGGAGTCCGGCCAAAGAAGGTGGCGGCAGAAGCTATGGTGGGCAGCAGTGAGAGTTTTCTCACGTGAAGGAGGAAAGGAAAAGGAAAAAAAAAGGAAAAAGAAAAATAAAAATAAAGGAAATATAAAGAGAAGATAATTTACTAATTTTTTAGTGTGGGGAAAATTTTGGGGATGTATGGGGTATTTATAGAGGAGAAAGTTATAGGGTAAGTAGGAGTAATGGGCTTCATAAAAATAATGGGCCAAAAGAATGACAGTGGCTTAGCTTTATTTGTATTGACATAAGCTAATGATGGTTCATAAAAACCATAATGCAATAAAATAATTTTCCACCCAAAATAATTTAAAACTTTTTAAAATAAAATCCAAAAAAGTAAAAATAAATATTATAAATAAAATAAATTTTCATTTATAAAATATTTAAAAATACAGTGGATTACAATATATCCCTCTTAAAAGAAGTTCATCCCGAAGCTTAGAACAAAATCCCTTAAATTGTAAAGCTTTTGCATAAAGCCATTTTAAAATTTTCAAAATTATCTTGTTGGAATTCCAATTGTGTCATAATATCGACACTAATGACTTATCACCATCCCAATTTACGTACTTCACTAGATATGTAAACAATAAAATAGCTATAAAACGCATGAAAACACCATAAAATAGCATAAAATAAGGCAAAAAGCGCGAAATTATACGCATTCTACCCCCCTTAAAGAACAAGAGTTACGCCCTCGTAACTCACCTCATTAAATAACTCAGGATTTCTCTTTCTCATATAATCCTCGGCCTCCCAAGGGCTCATGTTTTCCTCAATATTCGAGTACACCAAATTATCATCAATAAAAACAACTACAAACTTACTCATAGAATACTCGATTCATTAAGTCTATAAATATTGCAAGTACATTGGTCAACCCAAAAGACATAATTGTAAACTCATAGTGCCCATATCTAGTCTTAAAAGCACTCTTAGGTATATCCTTATCAGCCACTCTTAATTGATGATACCCCGAACGTAATTCAATCTTGGAAAACATACTGGCTCCCTTCCCTTCAATTGATTAGACAAATCATCGATCCTAGCCTACAAATGATCAAGCAAAAAAAATAACAATGATGTATCCGATATGAGCATCCAATCTCCATCTCCCGAAAGGACTAATCTTCATCCCTACTAATATCATCAACATCCTAGAATAAAAAACAAAACAAACGAAGAAAAGAATTAGTAACTATGCAGTTCCTAATCGAACTCACAGTAGGACATTACAAATAAATCAAACAAATACACACAAATTACATAACTACACAAAATTGCAGCATAAATACATATAATTAAACGCACAAAATCGCAGCAAAAATGTACAAATAACATGTAAAAATAAACCCACGAAATTGCAGCAAACCCACGAAATAAACCCATCAAATCAAATGCAAACTTGTAAAGAAACATAAAAAAATAAACCAACGAAATTGCAGGAAACCCATAAAAATAAACACATCAAATCAAATATAAACTTGAACAGAAACATCAAAAAATAATCTGAACTACTACCTTAATTTATTTGCTCATGAAAGGTAAACAAAAATAAACTAAAAAGAGAAGGGAGTAAGTATGGCTTACAGATCTGAACGGAGGTCTTTGATGCTGTTTCATTCGCCGGCGATCTGATTGGGAGTCCGGTGGAGATTGGAGAGTAGGCTGAGTAGTGGAGAATGGAAACTAGAGAGAGAAAGTTTAGGGTTTGTAAATTGTTTTGATTTTTGTTTCTGATATGCGCCGAAAGTTGTGAATCGTGACTTGTGAATCTTGTATTATAAAAAAAATTTATAAAACGGATCCATGGATCTAGGTCCGGGTCTAATAGGATCTGGGTCTGGGATTAGACCCGGACCCAGATTCGTTTTTTCAAGCAGGACCCGGATTCGACCCGGATCCGTCGGGTCCAAAATTTGAGGACCCAGATCCGTGAAAAACGGATTTGGATCCACGAATTCGGGTCGGGTCCAAATCCACTGCCATCCCTAATCCTGGGTAGTGGGTACTTATTCTTTATTGTCACATTATTTCAGCTCCATATAATCAATGCACAATCTCATGCTCCCATCTTTCTTCTTCACAAAATACATCCAAAAACTTATTCACAATTGGAACTAGGGTTGTTCATCGGTCCAAGACCGAACCGGACCGGACCAACCCGGATAAGACCGAAGACCGAAAATTAGAATTTTAAGAACCGAAAACCGGACCGATTAAGTTAAGACCGAACCCGGACCGAACCGAAAGAATCGGTCCAAATTTTTTTTTAAAAAGAATATTAATTTTTAATAAAGTCAAGGAAAACACAAAAAAATATTGGAAAAACGATATTGTAACATCATTTTTGCGTCTTTTTTTGTATGTTTAGTGCAAAAAAAACTTATAAAGTTAAAGTATTCTAAGCTTATTAAGAATAATTTTAAACCTTATTTAAGGTTTCACACATATTTTTTATAAAAAAATCGGTCTGGTCCAAAACCGGTTTTTATAGGGTTTTGGACCGGACCGAAGACCGGAAAAATGAATTTCAAGACCCGAAAACCGGACCAATTAATTCGGTCTGGTCCGGTCCGGTTTCGGTCCGGGGTGGTCCGGTCCATTTTTTCTGTCCGGACCGATTTATGAACACCCCTAATTGGAACATCTTCCACATCCACCTTACTACTCATTTCCAAGTCTTGCACACAACAAAATAACAAAGGATACTTCTTGCTTACAAGTTTCGACAACTTCATTGCAGAAATAATCCCAATACCTTTTGGTTTCCCAAAATCTCTGTAAGACACTTCCTCTCCCAAAGGACTCCTTACATAAACCTTCTGTATCTCATAATCAATCTTAGCTTTATAGGTGGTTAAACAATCTATTCCCAAAATGACATCAAGGTCACCCAATTCAAATTCTATAAAATCAGATAGAAAATCAGTCTCTCCAATCCTCAAAGGTAAACCCTTATGTATCTTGATGCACCTCACAACCTCACCAGTAGGCAAACTAATAAGCAAGTCAATCGAATTTTGTTCGACTAGTCCTAATTGTTTCACAACAGAACTAGAAATAAAAGAATAGGTGGCTCCAGAATCAAATAAAGCTTTATTAGAAATAGAATGAATAGAAAAGTTACCAGTGATAACGCCAGAAGACCTTTTAGCTTCCGTTTTGCTCATCACAAACAAACGACCTGAATTAACATTCTTTCCTTGATTCCCGGAGTTGTTTTTGCCAACATTTCCGTTATTTCCATTCCCATTATGACCATTCGAATTTCCTCCTTGATTGCTTGTTGAAGTAAACTTATTCACATTCCCTTGTTGCTTTAATTTGGAAAAACACTCAAACTCCCTATGACCCTTCTTGTTACAAAATCTACACATAACCAAGTTCCCATCACAATCCTTTCAAGGATGATCCTTGCCACATCTTTGCAGTTGTAATGTCTCTCAGCTTGGCCATTAGTTCTAGATGACCCTCCATTGTTCTAAACATTCCTATTCTGGAAATTCTTGTTCCTTGGCTTCTTAGAGTTACCACTTGGTCACTCGAATTTCCAAAATTCTTACGCTTTTCTCCAACACTTCCACTCTCAGGTGCACTCCTGACATTCAGACCGTACAAGTGCGCTGCTCTCCCATAAACCTTATCAAGAGTCTTAAAGGTCTTTCCAAACAAGTCTTTCTGTAGCTGCTTAGTTAAACCTTGCTTAAATATTTGAGCCTTTAACTCCTCAGTAGGCACTACTTCAGGAGCAAACCTCGACAAGTTCATAAACTTGTTATAGTACTCAGTAATCAACATATTGTTCATTTGCAGATTGATGAACTCTTGAGCCTTTTGTTTCCTTAAGAATGGTGGATAGAACTTCTCCCTAAGTTTGGTTTTGAAAGTCTCCCAACCAAAATTAGCCTCAGCACGAAGCACGTTTCCATTATCCCTCCACCAAATATCTGCCTCTTCCTTCAAATACATGGCAGCTTGATCCACTCTCATATTCTCAGGGCAATTCAAAGCAACAAAGATCTTATCAAACTCCCTAATCCAATTCTCTAGAAAAGTTGGGTCTACACCTCTGTAGACACCCATTTGTGTCTCCCCAAAACCAAAACTCGGTGATGAGTACCTTTCATGTCGAATCATAATCGAATGAAGTGAAAGTGTGGAAAGTCTAGTGTTGCGGATAGTTTTAATTCCTTTTCTCTTCTCTCTGTTTTTGAAAACCTATTTTAAGAAAACAGCCAATCCAGTTCGGTTGGTCCATGATATGGGTCCATTAATCGTGTAGTTGGATGGGGCTTGAAAAGAGCTTTCCAACGATATATTATAAGCCCAATTCCGATGAATATTGAGGAAATTGTGGGCAAATTACTAAATTGGGCCTGGTTTGAGCCTTATGTGCGGCCCAATGATCTAGAGGAGGGCCTAATATGGATTTATCATTCCTAATGCATTTAGGACTGGTTTTAGTCTTCTAGATTTATCTAGAAAGTTCTTTTCATTCCTAATTCAATTAGCGTTGATAAATTGACTTTTGTTGACTTTTTGAAATTTTAATTAGAATAAAAGAGTATTTTTGAGGAAATAAGATTTTATCCTCCTATACGGTTAAATTTTATCTCATTTTAGAAAACGCGTCTGTAGGGAATATTTCAAGCGTTACCTTAAACTTGAACCCCACTGTGATCATACACTAAAGTACGGTGGCGTCCAAAGGGAAAGAAGATAGTGCAAAAGAGTCGCCAACAAGTTTTTTAGGAACTTGTAAACCGTTCACGAGGTGAAGGTTACACCCCTTAACGATCCAAGAGATCGTCAACTCCATAAGGTCTTGAACCAAATAGGGTTCGAGGATGAAGGTACAAATCCAACCTAAAAGAGATTGAACCTGCCCTAATAATAGGCCTCTACTTTATTCTGATCGTATTCATGTGCGCTGTCTGACTAACATGCAATCAATATGATTAACCCTAAACCTGTTTAATCTACGTTGGTTGAATATTAATGCACAAATAAATCTATTATTGGCGATCACTTGAATTATAATCAAATTAACCCTAAACAAGATTATTAATTATCTTATTAAGCGTGATTACAAGTACTAAAATTCCCTTTAAACATGCATAAAAGGTGTGATCAAACAATAAAAATAAATAAGCATCAAGCAACATAATAAACATCATAACAATAATTATAATCATAATTGAAATAACAATCATAATAATTAAATTAATCATGTTAAAGCATAATAATAGCAAGATCCTAGGCATGATACTAACAAGATTAATAACAAAACCTAGCATGTCACTAAACATATAAAAATCTAAGCTTTAACCCTAACATGATACTAAAAATCATAAATATTAGGAAGAACATAAAAGGCATCATACTTTTAATCATATATACTTGATATTAAAGTTACCCTAGACATGATACTAGGAATCAAAATAACAATCTAAGCATGATTTCTACATAATAACATCAATAAATCAATTAAAGTACTTACTTGGATGCCTCGTACCACTTTCTAATAACAAAATACACACGTTAGTAACTTCAAGGAAAATATAAAACAAAACAATTAAATTAAATAATTGAAAGAGAGATTTGGGACCAAACCCTCAGAAATTAAACCTTTCACGTCTAGGGCGAAGGCAACTTCGAATATGGCTAGGTGTATCTAAGTCTTGCGAATGCGGAATTTTGTATTTGAGAGAAGACTAGTTTAGAAAAGTGAGAGAGAGTAATCAAGAGAATCTTAATGAGAATTGGTGAATATTGGAAAGAATAAGAATTGATGATTGAAAACGGAGTTTTTAGGACGTTATTCATAGAAAAAATCAGCCAAAAAGATAAAACATCAAAAACAGAGTTCTGACGCAAAAAACCAAATTAGCGCCAAACGCTGACCTTGGCGCCAGACGCTAAGGCTAGCGCCAGGCCCTACAGTTGGCATTTGGCGCTGACTCAGAAATTCACGCGTTTTCTTAAAATCAGATAGAAATTGCCGTACAGGAGGATAAAATCGTATTTTCCTCGAAAACGTTCTTTGATTCTGATTAAAACTCTTAAAAAGTCAACAAAAGTCAATTTATCAATGCTAATTGAATTAGGAATGAAAAGAACCTTCTAGAAGAATCTAGAAGACTAAAACCATTCCTAATTGCATTAGGAATGATAAATCCATATTAGGCCCTCCTCTAGATCATTGGACCGCATATAAGGCTCAAACCGGGCCCAGTTCAGTAATTTGGCCATAACTTCCTCAATATTCATCGAAAAATGGGCTTATAATATATCGTTGGAAAGCTCTTTTCAAGTCCTATCCAACTACACTACTATTGGACCCATATCATGGACCAACCAAACTGTATTGGCTGTTTTCTTAAAATAGGTTTTCAAAAACAAAGAGAAGAGAAAAGAAATTAAAACTATCCGCAACACTAAACTTTCCACACTTTCACTTCATCCGATTATGATTCGACGTGAAAGGTACTCATCACTGTTTGGTTTTGGGGAGACACAAATGGGTGTCTACAGAAGCCCCCACTTTGACTGAGTTTGGAGAAACGCAAGTTTCGAAAACAAAAGTCAAAGTAGCGATAGGGACGGAGAATGATTCAGAACGTTCTGCGATCCTAAATCACTCTTGTAACGCCGATACCTGCAAACTAGCGTTAGTTAAACAGATAAAAGAGTTAATAAACGCATATCTTGCATCGTCGAGCATACGTCTCTGAAGTAACCGATTTGCTGCTGCTTTACTGTTTTGATGACCTCCTGCCAAGAGAATGTCATTCCGCTTGAAAACCGCTACGCTTGTAACTGCTTCAAATATTGAAGATTGCTTCGCTTGAAATGATCCTCTTCCGCTTTTGTGACCATCTTCCACTTCTAAGGGAACATGATCTAAGATAACTTCGCTTGAAATCACCTTCAGTTGTTTGTGACAACTCTCCACAATCTAGGGAACGTCATCCTGCTGTTTTGATGTTCACTCGTCTCTAAACAAAGAGCTTCTTTTGGATATGTTCACGCGCCTCTGAACAAAGAGCTTCTTTTTTTTAATATGTCCACGCGTCTCTAAACAAAAAGCTTATTTTTTTAATATGAACTTCTGAATGATGTGTCCACGCGTCTCTAAACAAAGAGCTTGATAATAGGATGTCCATGCATCTCTGAATAAAAGAGCTTGAAAGAAATGTCCACGTGTCTCTTAACAAAATAGCTTTGATGATATGCCCACGCGTCTCTAGAGAAAAAGAGCTTGAAAGAAATTTCCACGCGTCTCTGAACAAAAGAGCTTTGATGATATGCCCACGCGTCTCTAGAGCAAAAGAGCTTGATGAAAATGTCCACGCGTCTCTGAACAAAAGAGCTTTGATGATATGCCCACGCGTCTCTAGAGAAAAAGAGCTTGAAAGAAATGTCCACGCGTCTCTGAACAAAAGAGCTTTGATGATATGTTAAGTCGGGCTTTACAAAGGGTATTTATATCCTTTAATTAAGAAAACCCGAAAAAAAATAGGAAAACGCAGTCTTCGACACTCCATCCGGTCTGACCGAGCAAGGTTGCCCGGTCGGACGCGAGAAGCAACTCCTTTTTGCGCTTCTTCATATGGCCTCTATTGTACAGTTCTTTGTCTGCCCGGTCTGCTAGGGCAATGCTGCATGCCCGGTCCGGGCGGACAAAAGCTAACTCTTTGTACTTTCTCTCTCATGACTTTTCTTCTTTCCATCTTTGCCCTGGCTGGCAGGGCAATGTTGCCCTCCAGGGAGGACACGGGTAAAATTCTCCTCCATCTTAATAAGCTCTCATGGCTATCCAAAACAAGTCCAAATCATCCAAAAATCTTCATTTGCCTTCAAAATCAATTAAATAGACCAAGCCACACTAGAGAAGAGAATATTAGCGAGAAGTAAACTCCGTATAGCTCAAAAACCATACGAAAATAGCTATAAAATGAGGGTAAAATATGGTATAAAACGTGTACATCATAGAGCAAGCCCCATTTGATCACAATTTTTTTTTTAAAAAAATGCAAATTAATGGAAATTT
Source organism: Chenopodium quinoa (assembly GCF_001683475.1). Classification (NCBI taxonomy): domain Eukaryota; kingdom Viridiplantae; phylum Streptophyta; class Magnoliopsida; order Caryophyllales; family Amaranthaceae; genus Chenopodium; species Chenopodium quinoa. The sequence goes on along the minus strand of NW_018743252.1, from coordinate 11,025,830 downwards.
CTCTAATAAATCAACAATGACTTTACCCAATCAATCTGGTATTATCTTAATCAGATCAATCAATTTAGAGCCTACATTTAATAAAAAAAAAATTGGCACTTGATTTGCATTTTATTATCTTCTCTATGAACTTCGATTTTCCTTGTCATGTGTTCGGTTAGCTAATATTCAACTTGAATTTTGAAATTAAGTCATGATGGTTTAAGGAGAAGAAAGAGGAAAAAAAAGAGAACAAATCAGTGACAGTGACACTTCTCCGTTATGACTTGTTTATGAGGATGCTAGCTTAAGGCCCCATTTTTTAGAGCTGCTCTGCTCTGTTCTGCTGAGCCCTGTTTTGCTCTGCTCAAATCAAATCTGCTCTGCTCTGCTCTATTTTCAAATAATAATTAATAATAACAATAATAATTAAATATTCAATTATAATAATTAATATTGTTTTGATGATAATAATTTATTATTTTGAATAATTATAATAATTATTAATATTAAAAATAATTTTAATAATTATTAATATTAATAATAATTAATATTTATTAATCATAATAATAATTAATAATAATAATTAACAATAATAATATGTAATAATTCAAACTATTAAGAATTAATATTTAATAATATTATTAATAAATGATTTCTAATAATTATAACAATTCTTGCAAAAAAATAAATAATAATAATAACAATTTATTTTTATAAACATGTGATATTATAATCACAATGTGTAGAAACATTTTATGTGGGTATTGATTGTTAGTTCATTGAGTTGAATTATTTTTCAAATCTTCCATACAATTTAAGAATTAAAAAAGAGAGGTTTTTTTCAAGTATTACTTTGTATATCATTATTATTTTGAGGGTATAAAATATATGATTAAGACATATTTATAAGTAAAATCATTATTACTCATTAGATCATTTTATTTTATAAGTTTTGTGAAATAAATATAAGTAAACCGTTGTCTTTTATCTTTCTACTATTAACATATGATAAATATGGTACACATTTATTTATGTTTTCACTCACCTAAATTAATGGTATATGCACTTAATAATAATAATAATAATAATAATAATAATAATAATAATAATAATAATAATAATAATAATAATAATAATAATAATAATAATAATAATAAGTGATATAATTAAGTGATATTAGCTAGAGTGAAATTGAAATAAATTATTAGCTAAAGGTATTTGAAAAAAAATAAAATTAAGTGATATTTTAAAGTAATTTCTTGAACATTTATTATATGAATCAATTTATTATAACTTTTTTTTTTGGCAAAATCTAATAATACCCCATTTAAAAGATAGTTAAAAAGGAGTTGAAATGATTTTTTTTTTTTAAAAAAAAAAAGAAGTTTAGAGAGTTATTTAGGTAAATGTATATAGAATAATTATGGACACCAAATGAGAAGGAATATATATTTGTCATAAAGATAATAATGATATTATTATACAATCAAATATTAACAAAAAAAAAAGTTCAAAAAGAAAAGGGGAGTTTTGGAGAAAAAATAACACCAGGATGTGACACGTGTCACTCCCTGTGTCTGTTTTAGTATTAAGTTATGATTATTAATCTAGAAAGTCTTTTGATTTTACTAGGGTGACTCACATCGCACGCGCATAGCTAGCCATGTTCGGGATTCTCTTTTAATTTGGTTTTACTCCGTATGTCACAATATTAGTATTTGGTAATATTAATAAGGGTGTAAATAATTTTTTTTAGGGATAGTATTAATGTTTGCACGATTATTTAGAGTTCAATAAATTAAAGTGTCAACTAAGAGCAAATAACTAAAGAAACAATTTTTTTTTGAAGACACTAAAGAAACAATTAAAAGGGTATAATTGTCTAATAAAACAATTTATAAGAGTTATTCCAAACTTTTCAAAGGTAGGGAAGGAAAAAAAAAAAAAAACTAAGCTACATGTGGTTAAAAAAAAATGGCAAACACATGATTCACATACTTAAATTAGGGTACATATGTAAATAGACATTTTAAGAGATATAGTTGACATAACACTATTCATAAACACTAATATAATAAAAACAATAGAAGTGAGGACCATGTGAGGAAAGGGAAACAATAAAATATAATATGTAAATCCATTCCACAATAATTGACACATTTGAACTTTCTTTACTATTTACAAATTAACTTTGCCAAATGCTTTTATTACAAATTAAAAACATCTATATCATAAAATATGTTATTAAATACAATTAGTAATATTAATTTTAATAATATGATTTTTTTTACTCCGTATATTTTTTTAACTAATATTTAATTATGTGCTCCCTCCGTTTTGTAATAATAGCAATAGTAAGGAGGACACAAAGTTTTAGGAAGATTTTAGGGTGGGTACCAAAGAATGAATTTTATAGCAGTAATAGTAGTATAATGTATAGTTAAATTTCTGCAGATATATTTAATTGTTTGTAAGAGAAGAAATACTAATAATACTACCTCTAATTATTTTTATCTGCACAACATTGGTGTATTATTTGTGAGACAAAAATATTCCGATATTGTAGATAAAAATAATATGAGGGGGTTAAAAAAAAAGTAGAGTAAGTGGGGTAGATAGGAGAGAGAAATAATAAAATTATTGTGGCTTATTATCAAATAAAGAAGCGGTAAATACTAGTTCATGCCCCAGATTTGCGAAATTCGTTTATCTGATGGCATGAATTGTAAATAACATGCAAATGCGTGCCCCTTAGTTCAAGTTTTTTGACAGCTCACCACAACTTGAATTAGCTCTATTAGATTGGATTTTGGACGCCAAATTTACGCCAAGTAGAATAGCCGTTTGTTGCCCTATAACGCTTGTTAACTACAGTTAGTTACTGTGTACTACACTTAGCAAATTCCAAAATGACATGCATTATTGCCCTCTATTGGTGAGCTAAGCCCATCAATAAGAGAATGGAAATGGTATTGCCCTCTGTAGCGATTATAAAGAAGTGATGCAAAAATTACAAAACAAATGGAAAAGGAAAGTTTGTAATTATTATAAAACAGATGAATAACAAAAGTATTGCGATTATTATGAAACGGAGGGAATATAATTAAGATTAGATTATAACATACATTGGCATGTTTACTAATTAAGTTTGATTGTGTGTTAATTATTTCTCCCCCTCCCCTGAAAATAAAAATGATGCATTAAAAAAAACGAACGGATAAACAACAAAAATTATGACCCCAATGATAAATTCAATGTGTAGATTTCTCTATAAATAGGACCCTAACCTCTTCTTCCAAATTGGAAAATATGCCCCTGATTATAACATTCCCTTGACCTACTGTCTTTTGCTTCTATTGGAGACCATCTAGAAAAGGAGAGACTCCTAGAGTCCTAGGTTTTTTCACACATGAACACCCCTGTGGCCTTGTGGCGTATGTCCTCAAGTCAATCAAATGGCTTGTGCTAAATTATATTATTATTCTTTTTTTTTTGGCAGCCAAAAAACAAAAAAGAAAGTTAAAGGTCATTAGCAAGGGTAGCAAAATTTGGGGGCATCTCCCCTTCCAATCGGCGACTCACAACCCCTTTTGACCAACGACCCACCACACCCCCCTCTATGATAGCCCACCACCTTCCTTGGCCGACAGAAAGGTGGTGGTTTTTTTTTTATATTTTAATTTGTTATAATTTTTTTTTAATTTCAGGCAACCGTGGATTGTAACCAGTTTTGGGCTCCGATTACCACGCACGACAACCGATTTTGGGCTCCGATTACCGTGCACCTTAACCGATTATATGGTAATCGGAGCCCAAAACCGGTTACTATGCTCGGTAACCGGTTTTGGGCTCCGGTTACCACACACGATAATTGATTTTTGGACTCTGGTTACCGCGGTTGCCTGAAATAAAAAAAAAAAAAAAAAAGGAGAAAGATAGAAGTGAACTACTAAGGGCATGGTTGTCGGTCAGGGTGGCGGCGGCGGTGATTGCCGCTGATCAGTGTGGTAGTGTCAATATGTTAGTGATTGGTGGCAAGAGGAAAGATAGAAGTGAACTACTAAGGGCATGGTTGTCCATTTACACTAAATATTGGCAGTTTTGATCATTTTGAATGGCGGTATTTAACACCCCTTTAAAAAAAACGGCTATTTCACCAAATGCCACTTAGTACTTAAAAAATTCACCAAATGCCATCAAGGTTTTCAAAATTCACCAAATGCCATTAAACTTTTAAAAAATTCACCAAAAACCATCAATGACTAACGGTCGTTAACTCCGTTAGTCATTAAGATTAAATCTTGACATGTGTCATAATATGATTGGTTCATTTTAATCATTTATTTTAATTACTTCCTCCGTTTCATATTTTTTGTAACTTTTGCCAAAAATGGATGCTACACATTATTTGCAACTAATGTTTTCTTTCCTTTTTATGTTGTCATTTCTCTCTTTCTCTCTCCTCATCACATGCATTCTTATTTTTCTCTTTCTATCTTACACTCACAAATAAATTTTGTCTAGGAGTCCGTGTACCCTTCAAAGTTGCAAAAAATGTGAAACGAAGGTAGTAATAAAAACAATATTTTTTTTCTTCATTTTCGTGGCAAAAATTACTCGGGAATAGTTTTGGGGGTCATTTTGCCCCTTTATGGACACAAATTAAGTTCGGAATTGACAAAAAAATAATGTAAATGCTCCGTTTTGTGTGTTGAAAAATATTTGGATTAGCGTGTCGTTATTTTTTAACCATCAAAATTGATCGGGTAAGGTCTTGGGGGTCATTTTGACCCTTTATGGATACAAATTAAGCTTAGAATTGACAAAAAATAGCGCAAATGCTCCGTTTTGTATGTCGATGTGGTAATTTTTTTTTCGAAAAAATGCAAAACGGGGTATTTACGTTTTTTTAGCCAATTTTGTACCCATAAAGGGTCAAAAATGAACCCCAAAACCTTACCCGAATAATATTTGTCATGAGAATCGAAAAAAATTATTTTTATTCATTAAAATAAATAATTGTGTATTAGTTATAAAAAGTATTGGCATTTGTTGAAATAATTTTCAAAAGCATTGACATTTGGTGAAATAAGAATTGCATTAATGGAAAACTAACGTCCATATGCTATTAGTGGCACGAGGTGACATTGTATTGTATGTCAGTGGCATTTGGTGAATTTTGAAAAACTTTGATGACATTTTGGTGAATTTTGTAAGTACTTATAGACATTTGATGACATTTTGGTGAATTTTGTAAGCACTTATTGACATATTAGTTATAAAAAATATGGAAAATGTTATACATAGCCCTTAGGGTTACATATAAGCATTAAATTTACACTTGAAAATCGTAAAAAGTTAATAAATCATCAAAATATAAACACTAATAACACTGATTTACGCGTATTTTTGTCATGAATTCCTAATTTTATACAACTTCCAATAGTATATTTAATGCTCATACATAACCCTTAGGGCTACATATAACATCACCCGTAGTCAAGGGGAAAAGATCCTTGGTTCTAGCTTAATTCAAACATTTAAAAAGGATATAAATAGCATTCAAAACGTTTCCTAAAAAAAAGCATTCAAAACGATAAAAGAAGCGCCAAACACAAATCCAGTGGAAGCAAAGAAGCAAGCTCGCAACAATGGCGGCAACTGATTCTCGGAAACAACTGCTTACTTTGATTCGCGATTTTGCTGCTGAAAAATCTCATGGAGGTTTATTTCTCTCTCTGTTCCCTCTGATTGTTCTTAATTTGACCAATTTTCCTTCCAAAAACTCGATTCAATTTGTTTCGCAGAGAGAAGAGTCTTCAGCTTGAAGAAGCGTATCGAGGAGCTTGAATCAGAGCTGAATTCAGCAAATTCAGAGCTTGAAAATGGAAAGAGATTCAAGGAAACAACCGATCAAGAGCTCAAAGGTTTTGAGGTCGAATTTTCGATGAACGAAGCTTCAAAGCAAACCCTAGAGGTATATTCTATCTCTTGATTATCAGTATTTTTGAAATTATTACTATTTCTCAGATATTTTCATTTGATTTTGAGACTTTGATTCTCGTTATGTGTTTATTTGATATTTTAGGCAAGAATTGCTTCGATTCAAGATGAAATTTCGAAAGTAGGATCTGATGTTGACGTTCTTAAGGTAATTTATTGACGATTTTTTGGATTAAATTTGAAATTTCCGCCAATTTTCTGATTTTGATGGTGTTGATTGTATGTGAACTTCGGTTTGGATATCGTTGCGAAGAATGAAGAAGCAGCTCTTAGGTATTATTAACCTTTATCAATGTTTTTGATCAATTTTTTTGTTCAAATTCTTTCGTAAATGAATGATAAATTCGCTATATTTTGGAATTAGGTTTTCTTCTGATAATTAATTATTTTATGAACTTGCTATTGTTTGTGTAGAGATGAATTTATCGGCCAAATGCTCAACTTCAAGACTGAGATAAGGTTTGTCCTGAATATACAAGTCTTATATTAGTGCAAATCACTAAATATTCATACTAAAAATAAGTAAGCAGAAGAGATTGATAATTAGCTAACCGCAATTTTGTTATATGACGAGTGTTCTTATTCGAGGTTGTCGGATTTGTAATATGCATATGACGATGTGATATACCTACTGCAGAAAATTTCAGGAGTTTTCCCGTCCCAATCAGCAGCCAACTAGTTGCCTGAGAACTTCATCAGGTAATCGTAAATTTCATTTTTCGATGTCCTATGACCTATACTGATGATGAAGCTCATGGATCAGACTTCAAATCCTATGTACATGACAGTATATTGGCTCTAGCATATCAAAATTACTCTCCGAGTCTGGTGCTTGCAATTGGTATTGATTGTTCTCTAGCGACTAAAATGTTGCTTTGATTTTGTTGGACTAGTTAGTTGCTTGAGCTTCTTGTCAGGTAGTTGGTCTATCCTGTCCTGGTTAGGAGCATATATAGAGGCATTAGGTTGATGTTCTATGGCTTCCATACAAGAAAATCGTGTCATGAGTTTTGATCATGCGCTCTACGAGCAGATTTTAATTATGGCATGTAGAATGGACATAGGAGCTATTAACTCAAATGTATTTTTTAGTTTTTCCGCAAAATGAGGAGATGCCAAACGTGAAATGTGATCAAGTAATCAAAACTCATATAATTGGTTGCTAAATCTTATTGGAAAAAGGATCCAGAAGCTATTTACATTCTGAAGACCTTTTCCCAGCCTAACCACTTGTTGCATGATATTACCGTGATAAATATTACTTGGAGCAACATTTAAACTTCTATCTCATCAAGATTCAGGGTCATGTGCCTCAAGGCTGGTATGTCAGCTTTGGCAAAATGACTCATTTTTGGGTCCTTTGTGGGTAACTGATTTATGTAGTCTTCTCTATGTCAAAAAATTAGTTGTGCCCGGCCTTGCCAACATTGGGCCAAATGCCTTGCAAGCTAATAGCATTGAGTACCATGAAATTGCACGCACTTAGTCTTCTCAAATCTTATGACCAAAGTTGGCTTGCAATATGTATTTGGGAAAAGAAGTAACACCAGGTCAACATCACCACCACCCTAAATGGACTTCATGAAAATTGGGCTATGAAGTCAAATTGGCTCCTTTTTTTTTTTTTTGGCTTGGCCTTTCATTGAAATGGTCCCGAGATTAATAACCTTTGTTTTTCATTTAATTCATTAAATTGATTGACTACTTCTACTTATGTTTTATGTTTTTTCTTAAAAATTCCTCGTTAAGGATTTGCTGCTATATCTTCATCAGTTAGATTTTGATTAGGCCTAAATACATGAATAAGAAAAAATATACTATGCTGTCATGGGATCATGTCACAGCATTATGCTTGAATGATTTGTTTGTGAATCAACTGACTAGAATTCTTGATAGAGACTCCTTGTGTGACTTTTCAAATTAAATGATGCATCTGAGAAGTATACCTTGAATCAGTCCTCAATGAAGTCCATTTCCTGTATGCCTACACGGCTATATTAACTGAAATGTGCTCTTGTATTTCCATTCATGTTGGTTAGCTAAAACGACAAGGGAACAAAATGTACTTGAATTTACTTGTATGCATTGCGGTTTATTTGACTCGACCCTGCCCAGCGAGGTAAAATACTTTGCATTTACTGAATGTGATCATGCAGACAGTGGAGATGCAGAATTGATTGATCTTGAGAAGAAGGTCTCTTTCACAGTTGCTCAGACTGCAACAGAAAAAGAAGAACGTGAAAGGGAACAGAATCTACATAAGCAGGTACATCTCATATATTGGAGATGTCTGCTAGAAGTTAAATCTCATTGCAAACTTGTCATTTACTATTATTAGGATTTCTTAAAGTGGAACTTCTCCAAGCTAAACCACAATGTTTGTCAGTTGTAGATTATATATTATTGGGAAGTTTCTGTGACTGATTGATAGTGTGCTTCTGGAACTCTGCAGCTGCAGCAAGATGTTGTTGACTTAAGAAAGAGACTGGAGCTGATTGGGACAATTATGAAGGACATCAAGGAGTTACAGAACTTAACAAAATATCCTTATTGACTGTTTATATACGTGTTTTTATTACAGCAGTCATATGAAAAACAACAAAAAGGACATTGTCATTTGTTAAGTTTAAAAGGATCTGCTAATTTTCTTCCCATAACATCTGCACTGGAATTCATTGCTAGCTATTGGTACATAAATTTTAGGATGCATTGCCAACTTTTCTATATTTCAGAATGGCATACATCATTAGAAATGCATACAACCTTTGCATGCATTGGTTTTAGTAGTTATCCTATATCTTATTGGCTATTGCTATGCGGAATAAACCACTTGTTGACATAGACTATAAAAAAAAAATCACTTACACTAAGATATTTGTTGAGAAGTTAATTTCTTGATAATCTTATAAATTTCTCTATTTTTTTTAGCAAAGGTCCAAAAAGGATAAATTCCTGTTATTACTAGTGTATCTGTATAAATTCTTGCTTAAAATAACTATACATGTCATGTTGTCTTTGACTGGATACAAGCAGACTTCTAATGTGGAGGAGAAATGTGCTCTCTTCAGTGAGGAGTTGCAAAGGAAGTGTATTTGTCCTACTTGTCATCTTGATAATTCAGAAGCCTTGGAAGAACTACTTCAGGCAATGGAGCTAAGTTGATTTCCTGTAAGCATTGCATATGGTTTTGCCCTTTATTCATGTTGATAATTGATTAACGTATCTCATTCCATAATAGTCTAAGTCACAGATTTTGAGATACATTATATGTGAAAACCATTTAATTACCCATCAGTTGGATATACAAGTAAGATACGATGTTGTAAAGAAGTGAGAAAAGTTGCATATGTACACTGTAGAGCAGCCTGTTTGTTACTTCAATTTGTATCCTTCTATTTTTTGCAAGCACTTTTGTGTAAATGATCAATGTATACACAAAACTCTGGTGCCTTTTCCCCTCAGTTTTGCATGAATGGCTTTTGTCACATTGTTTTGTGTACTTTGTGTTTTTATCTTCTGCTAAAAGAAAAGAGGGGAAAAGCGGAGAAAAATTACAACTGATGTCCAAGCATCCCCTCTCCACTTCTATCACCTATTTGGTGCTTAAGAAGAGAAGATGAAAGAATAAAAATTGTATGGGGCTATAAACATGAATATTGATATGGAAGAGGGATGTGTGGTAGTTATTTTCACCTATAGAACCCTGGTAAGCTGTAGCAATGTGCCATGTGAAACACCAGCTTAATACTATGATCTATTTTGAGTATTATCTACTGTCTCACGTGCTGATTCTTCTGTTTCTGCCTTGATCAGTGATAATAACGTACGTTTAGGGGTGGTGGATTGGCCCTGTAATAATAGAATAAATTTAGCATTAGTGAGGTTATAATTTATTATTTATAATTTATAAACTGATTGAATCTGGTCAAACATCAGTAAAGATGATTAGTGATTTCATAGATTGACCCTTAGACAAAAAACCTTCAAGAGTAACTCCCCTGCACAGCCTTTTAATTGCTACATCAGGTAATGAAAATATATTTCACTTTAGGAAACTTACTTGAGGTGTATCAAATCTAGAGAGATTCATTGAAGTAAGAAACTTGCTTAGTGCAACCGTCTTTGAATTAGCAGGTCCCAGGACATCTACTTCTATGGTAAAAAGGGCAGAGACCGGCCTATGGTCAGAGAATTTACTTTCTCCACGAACATAATTAAGTTGTTGTATCCCTTTCCCGAACCACATAATCCTGTCACACCTGAAATCACATCAATTCTCCTTAGTTCCATTTTCAAATTTATTGAGGTCTTAGTGTAGATTTATCTAAAGCTTCTGAGGTCTATAGAGTCTCTATAAGATTACTCATAAGTCATAACTTGCAAGCGTTAGATAAAGTCCATTGCTACATGCAGTATTCCATGACATAATAATCATACTGTATCATTCATACTGATAAGCACTAAACATCAATTAATAAGTTTTACTGAACTATGACTATACCATGCTGGGGTTCTTCTCTTTTCTCCTGTATTTGGATTGAAGGGGGCATGCTTATCTCCTGTGTATCGATTGCCAAGCTCTACAGAGTACTTGTATGTTGGTGCAAACTCAATATCTCCTTCTTTCCATCCTTGGAATACTCCTCGTTGCTGTTCCTTCTTAAGCTGGTCAAACTTCTGCAGTTCTTTCCACTTCTTCTTTCTTATTAACTCCCTGGCCTTGTCATCGTCCATGCATAGTCGGTAGTTCAGGTCCCCAAACCAAAATATTCGGCTGTTTCACAACTTACACAGTATGATTATAGCAGAAATGACAAAAATAATACAGTATATAACTAACTCATAAGTCATGATTTTTTCCTTGTGGTACTATTCTAAAGTACAAATACTGCTCTATTAGAAATTGTCTTTTCGTTAGTCTTAAGTCTTGATGCATTCAGCTAAGGCTGTGATCATCTTGTCCTTCTTGTAGGGCCTGTATATCCTGTTCATGCCAAAATTCCATCCAGGATTCATGTTGGCATAAATATCTGTGAAATCTTCCTATTTTCTTGTTTTTTTCAGCACCGGCTGCTAGGTTAGTCAGAATAACTCGAGATACTGAATTCAGGCAGGTGCTATTACTCCAGAACTTTAATTACCATCAAACTAAATTAAGCATGCATACAATTATATGAAATTGGTGTTGTTCTATAGTGTTGTGACTACTGTCTCTGAGAAACCATATTGAAAGACCTTAGCCATGTTATCAATATCATGGGGCCTGTGATCGATTCTTGTTGGTGATATATCAAGTTTTCTTGTATGGCAGGTTTTCTACCAATTCAAACACAAACTTCATGAAATTGTGCTTCTGTCACCAAGAAATAATGATGGGATACTTGTTGGGGTGTGTGCGTGGGGGGTGGGGGTGGGGGGGGGGGGGATGGCTGGTGGTGAGGACCATGAGGTATAAAATGCTTACTCGTGTCCGGATATGGTGGGAGGAAGAGGATCATCAAACTCTTGAGGAAGACGAGGGAAGGCTGTTCGCTTAAAGATCTCCCCTACCTGTTGATTTCTTCGCAATTCATCCCCTTTCTTCTGGCCAGAAGCCAAATGAGCAGTAATGAAGCAAAAACTAGTTCCATCTATTGACATGCTGACTGAGACAGCACCTTTGTTTCCCAGGCAACCCATTATACCACAAGCAACTGGAAACGCCTTCACATTTGAAACTCGGTACTTCCTTATAATATCCCTTTTCATCCATACACTTATGAAGATTCCCACCATCTTCTTGCTGGCCATCAGTTTATATGCAGGATTTCCTCCCTGCTCCCCACCATGTAGAGTTTTCATTCTTTCTCTCTGCGGAGTTGTGCTCCTTCTAAATCTTGATTGTCCTCTAGAATTCGAAGGTTTGGCATACTCGTAGTCATCACTAATTATTGGAGAATTCATCGTAGGTGTCAACCAAACACACCCAACTTTGTTGTTGAGAGTTTTTCCTATCAACAGGTTCCATTTTCTCGCGTCTGTATAATCTTCCAGTCCAATTACTGTCATTGTTTTAAGAGGGACAACCTCTTGAAACCTGTAGAAACAAGTTCAGTTCATTCAAGGCTTCTATTTGGATCATGATATGCAATATGCTTCAAAATGTTACCTACCCAAGAACGTAGATGTCCACTGAGTTCTTTAAATTTAGCCATTCATCCAAATCTGCAGCTAGGCTTCCTACTGGTGATTTTCCGCCGACATTCCATGTCCCCACGAAAACTCTGGTCCAAACATGTCAACCACACATCACCATTACAATGATAAAATCTAAAAATAACATTTATGGACTGTTTGGTAGGCGGTAATGAATGTTACAGAACATCTTATTTTAGATGATAGGTTCTTTCCCAATGTTCATTATGATGCAATTTCTTTACAAAACAAGAACTTGTCTTAACAGAATGTTAGGGCATCTTTAAGGGTGAACTATTTAATTGTTCACAATGAATAAACAAATAAAGTGGTGGCTTAATGGCAAACCTTTAATGGTTCATGTTGAGTGGTCATGGGTTCGATTGCAGGAGCAAGCATTTCCATGAATTAATTCGCTGTGGGCCCCACCAATATTTTGGACTGGTATTATAGCTTGCTGTTGAAGCTCAAAAAAAAAAAAAATAGAAATCAGCGGCTGGGAGCGCGCCACTTGGCCCAGCCGCTGCTTGACACGTGTGCACTGTTTTAAATATATCCGTTGTAATTTTGCAACGGATATATTTTACAAAATACAAATAAAAAAAAAAAAAATTACCAACGACTCTATTTTTTTCCCCTCTATAAATAGACACCCATATTGATATATTTTTTTCAACTTTCAAAATTCATTTTTTTCTACTATATTTTTCTCTTCAAAAATCCCCTCTATAATTACCAATATTATTATTATTATTATTATTATTTATACCAATATTAATATTATTATTGTTATTATTATTTTTAATTATTATCATTAATATTATTATTAATATTATTATTATTATTATTATTGTTTTTATTATTATCGTTATTATTATTATTATTTTTTTTATTATTATCGTTATTATTATTATTATTATTATCGTTATTATTATTATTATTATCATCGTTGTTATTATTATTATTATTATTATTATTATTATTATTATCGTTATTATTATCGTTATTATTATTATTTCTATTATTATTATTGTTATTATTATTATTAAATTTTTATTTTTTCCAAATATAAATTATAATTATGGATGCTAATACCAACCCCAAAACAAATAGAAAGCAAAAAAACTTGTCTCGTAGAACAGAGATTGAGGATCAACAGACTCATTTGCAGCTAAAAAACGACTTGGTCGAACATATATGGAATAAATTTGGTAACAACGAAAACTTAGGCAACTAGGTTTACAACAAATGGTTATCTCTAAGGACATCTTACAAAACGATGTGTAGTTGTGTTTTTTTTTTTAAATAAAATGTACTAGATTATAGTTGTAGAACTGTAATCACGATTTGTACCTCCTTTTTTTTATGTTAATTAAAATTAGCTGCGTTGTTGTTTAAAAAATATTAATCACAAGAATTAATTTTTTAAAAAGCTGATTAAAAAACGCGATAATTTCTTAATTAGTAATCACGATTAAAATATTAAATACGTCAATTAATTACATTGACATCGGTTAATAAATTATAATTATGAAACAAAAAGATTATATTTACAAAAATAAAATAAGGTGGGGTAGGGAGTATTGATGATGAACCATTGTTTAGTGTTTATTGTTAAGAGTGAATATTGTAAATGGTTTGTTGGGTTGATGTGGATGAGAGAGAAATGGTGATAGTGACCCATGAACCATTTTTTTTTGTTCACCAATAATGGTGCTCTTATAGATGGTCAATGAAACGAAATGGCCTGAATGAATTACCTTAGCTCATGGGTTAATCCTGACGATTTGATATCTCTAGATGTGACAAAACTATGGCTCTGGTATTCCTCAGGTTCACTATCTGTAAGAAACTCAGCATTATCAATAACAGATTATGCAGAAGCAGACAGTCTGAAGATGATTACAATCAAAGTAACAACATGAAAACAGCTTTGAACAAATGCAGAAGATAAACTTCTTTTCAATGGAGAAAGGGGGGGTAAGAGAGGGAAAGTTGCAGTTTCACACCTGAAACTTCAGCAGGGCTAGACGGCTCGGATTTCTTGGCTTTCTTCCTGAGCCATTTCTGAGACCTGCCAGATGACGACCTTAACAATTCACTTCCCATTGCTTAACGAGAAGGCGCTGTCGTCCATGCAACAATCTGAACGCCTTACAGTAAGCCTTCTGACTTTTAAATTTCAGGTTTATTTTTTTTCTTTCAGAGATTCAGGTGAATGTGGTAAGCTTCCTTGTTCTGTATTTTTTACCAAATTTTGGGCAAAATTTTTGTAAAAATGGAAGAAATTGTATTTTCTTGCAAGCAAGAAAATTTCAATAATCAGATTGTGAATGATTAAACAAATCACGTACTGAGCTGGCTTATGATAGACGTGATAAGCTTAATAGATCATATGCTAATTATAGGTTAAGCATTAAAAAGGTCAAAGTAGGTTTTTTATTGGTTGAATATATATATAAAGGCTGATATTACATATAATATTAGTCCACTTTTCCATGTTATTGTCAATGTAATTCTATGATTTTCCAAGCTATTTAATCTATGAAACAGGTATATTAGTTAAGGCCTTATAAATCATAAATCATAAGAATTAGTTGTGACCCTTTCAAGTCCCCAGCTTTGTTTATTACTGTGCAGCCTCATGGTGGTTGTCACGTATTGTCTGCCTTGCTGTTCCTATTTCATCCTCTTTCATTTTCGGGTTAACATCAGTTGTCATTTTTGTTTTGAGTGAATTTCTCTTGGAGAGCCGGAGAGCTCCCTTGTGAAAACTCGAACATTTCTATTATGCACCCAAGTCTACCTAGAAATGTATACATCGTCCAAGACCCAAGTTACTTCATATTGCGTTGAATATTATTTTGTACATTTCCAATAGTGGTATCCATCTTTATACATCAATTGTCAAATTTTTTTTGGAGTGAGCCTTCTAAGACAGGTCCTTTTTGAATACCAAACAAATTTTTCATTCACTAAAGTTTACTCAGAATTGTGTGAATCTAAAGCCCAACTTGTAATTAATTGATGGGTACCGACTATTATCCTATACATAATACATCACTAAGAGTGACTTGTATCCACCTACAATTATCTACGGTATACATGTTACAATGTTTGTAAAAGTTGTCTTAATCTCATTATTACATTGAACTCACTCCATTAGAATTAATAATTACATTTCTCATACATCTTGTAATTAAAGACTAGACACAATTTTACTATCCCCTCGTAAAAAAAGACAATTTTAATACTCCCTACGTCCCTTAATACAATGCCTCTTTTGAGCATTTATTGCTCACATAATAAAGAGAAAGAGACATTGTATTAAGGGACGGAGGGAGTATATTTCCTTTATGATTGTTGTATTTAGGATAAGTTGAGAAAGTCATTTTATAAACTCTTACTAAATTAGAAAAATAAACGCGTAAACTTTTATTTAAAGATGACAATGTAAAAAAAGAACATTAGAAAATCCTCATTGGATGGAAAATTTTACTAAATTTGAAAAAGTGGCAAAATTTCCGGACATTTTTTTGTTAGTATAAGCAATATTTATGTAAGACTTGCACTAATACCTTTTTCCAGCAAGATTGTCCTATTAGATTTAGAATACATTAATTAGTGGCAGAGACTATAATTTTTTTTTTTGACAAGCAGAGACTATAAATTACAAGTATATTTAAGAGAGAAAATGACTTTATTATAGTTTTTTGTTTCTAATGAGGTTATGAGGGGTTGGCCAACACCCCATGCATCTTAGTGGCTTCTTATTAAAATTGTAACTAATCGATATTGGGTTGTCTCTAGTACTTTACTCGGGCAAATTATTCTTTGTTGTTGGGTATAGGTCTCAATACTAATAATGTGTTATGGGTTGTGATTGTGTGAATGAATTCTATTCCCATATGTGTTGTATAGTCATTGAAAATCATTGTCTAAAGTTTAAGTAAATGCACAAATAGTCTGAAACTAGTAAGATACAAATGTATATATAATAAAAAGGACAGCAGTACCCTAATTATCGTTGGCATTGATTACTAGAAAGGGAGTGTAGGTCATATAAAAGGTCCCACAGCATAAATTTCTAATCAGATAAGCAACATTGTGGATGTGATTTTGGGCATAATAATAAAGAGGAAGATAAAACTAAACTTCCCCTGTATATGTTTATGTGAGTCGGTGGCTAGACTTTCTTAAGGATTGATTCATCATCTCACTGTCTAGTGGGCACTTGGAATGTGTTATATATGCAGTGACAAAAACATGTCACAATTGATATGGATGTGCATATGTAAATGTTGTAAATGTTATAGCCGAGTGCCCACAAGCCAAGTCGAGTTGAGTTTTATCTTATTCGTCTTAAGTTTGATAGGAATTATTAGGGTTCATTCCATCTAAGACTTAAACGAGCTTTTAAAAATTTTGTTTGAAAAGGCTTGGTTGAGACTAACTCACATATATTCTTGTATTCATTCCTAAGTTCTAGCTCACAACTATATTAACAGGCTAAACATATTTAAAAAATGAGGGTAATATGGGAAAATAAAGAGGATATATAAGGGATTAAAATTGAAAATGGGTAGATCATTCAGAAATGGATAGGAAGAATCATGTTGTAATTAGTTAAAATTAGTAAAATAAGATTCAATTATAATCAGTAATAATAATAATTTGTTCAACACTTAAATCCTTGTGAACTAGAGACCTGTTCACATTTATTGAACTGAGCTGATTGGACAAATGAGTTTTGGAATAAATTTGATTATCAATTCATTTGCACCTCTATGAATATAGTTTCTCGATGACATTGGCACTTCTCGTCTCCCAAGGGTTTGCTCTTTGATTAAATTCTCATATAGAAAGGGAGTGATTAGTCAATGTGGGAAAAATCATGGTGAGCGAGTATGAATTAGTATATTCGATTTTAGCCATAGGTCAAAAGAAATTATGTCAAAGGGTGTAAGTTTGTCGATGTTCTTAGGTTATAAGTCTTATACCACTATAAATATAGTAACTAATTAGTACTTGTATGTTAGTTTGAATTATGGAGACTATTTTTTTTAATGACAAAGTTCTCTAATGTGTTAAATAATGTTCTTTACTTTTGCAATCAATGTATATATGTTATCGTGTACATGTATCCTTACCATTTAAATTGCACATATGTGGTTGAGGACGAAAAAAGAGAGAAGGAAGAAAAGGGAACCCAAGCCCAAATCAATCTCTTCCCCAACCTTTCCCTATCTACATGCATAAACTGAGACTTCGACCTCATACTTCGTAATTCTTACCTAGAAGTTAGAGGGAAAGTCACTGGTCCAATACTTCTGTGTACTGTCACTACTACTAATTGAATATGGGCACTATATTTTTCATTTAGTCTCTTTGTGAATTGTGATATTTATCTAAAGATAAATTTACCAAAAATTTAAAACTAATTCTTATGAATGGAATAATTTTAAAGCATGCAATGTTTGTAAGAATGTTGAAAATAATTACTATCTTGAAATGATTGCTCATACACCATAAAATGGAATAAAAAAAATAAAAGATGATGTTATAAATAATTGAAAAAATACACTTTAATAATTTCAATTGTTGGCGATTTACTTCTAATAATTCCAACTAAGATTTATTATCTAATAATCTCAACTATGAATCTATGATACGACTTTGCCTCCAGTGGTCTTAATGACCAGGAACCTACTTTGTGTGTGTGTGTGTGTTTTTTTTTGTTTTTTTTATTTAAAAGCCATGTGTTGGCGTGTGATTGCTCAAAAATAGAATAAAAAAAATGAAAATCACCCAAAACACATTCCAAGCCGCCCTCTCCCCTTCCCCCCACTGTGAAACCCTAGGCTAGAACCCCCCCCCCCAACCCAATAGAATCTAGTCGGCTGTTAGAACAAAATTTGGAGGAATGAACAAGAGGGATCGGATATTTCTTCCAGGCACATATCATAGCCGCTTTCCTAATAGTTTATTATCAACCCTCTACGAAACAACAGGGTTAACATGATGTAACTATTGGGATACAAAGAAGAGACAATTGATTTTGGTTGTTTAACAAAATCAATCTACAAGAAGCTTGTGAACAAGTGTTTGTAAATCCAATTAAGAGAAAATACTATAGATAAATTCTCTTAAAAGAAGCAAGTTATATGATAATCTCTTTTCTCATCCTATATATTCATATATGTCATACAAACTCCTATTTATAGAGTTTATATGAAGAGTAGTTACTATCCAACGGATATGTCCGTTCACAAAGCAATACGTTCAAAACTGTTAATTTTGACAGACCGGGCAAGGGCGCCCTACTGGGTGCGAGCAACATCTCAATGAAATTGAGACAATTGAACATCTTACTCGTGCTCGCCCTGGCAACCAGGGCGAAGCACAAAGTAGTCAATTTTTCCTTGTATTGTCACTTTAATACATCTTGCTTTGCCATACCTCTAAGTATAATTATTATACTAATCCTCCTCAACACCTAGCATAATATAAACCTCATATATAAACTCATAAGCACATTTATCTATAAATGTTCCAACAACGGCCACCTCCCATAAGCCCCCCCCCCCTCCCCCCGGAAAACGGCTTACCGGTTTTCGTTTATTGACGCTTATTTTCCTTCCTCGGATCAACAACAATCTCCTCGAAATTAGTGGCTAAATCAAAAAAATTTCCCAATCCTTCGGCGTTAATTATGTTTATCACGCTCCACCATATTCTCAACTCCGACTTTATCTTCACCTCTAAAGACCGAATCCACACTTGCAACGATGTCATTTTCGAGGTTCACCTTGCCGGAAATACGACAACGACGATATCAAAATGGAATGCAAGTTTTTCGGGGGTGGAAATACGAGAAGCAGAGAGAATTCGGCATGAGAAAAGCGGAGGTTTCAGGGGTTAGGAGAGGCCGACCGTTTTCGGGGGTTGGGGGCGGCAGCCTGCCATTTTCCAGTAGGCTAGTGGTTGGGCTTTGGGTGTCACTAAGGTGGGGTAAGGGGAAGGGGTGGTGGTTGTTAGGGCTTTGGGTTTTTTTTTTCCTTTATACTTTTTTTTTTTTAATTTTAGACCAATCACGTGTTGACACGTGGTTGACCGGTAGGGACCACTACAAGCAAACTCATTGAATAGTTGGGATTATTAAAGAATACATCTTTGCTGGGATTATTATAAGTAAATCGTCTATAGCTGGGATTATTAAAGTGTATATAGGTGAGAACATGTTTTATTAGAGTTTGACACATATACATCAATGAAGCTAAGAAAGTATGGCCTATTTTAGTAAAAGTTAATAGATTATAGTTGGAAAAATACATCCAGTGTTTCTAAAATTCTCATCTAAATCAGTGAATTGGGTTAAGTGATCGAAGTGTATATATGTATGAATGTTGTTTGGTTCACTTTCCCTCAATTTAATATAATATCTATGTATTTGCAAATACAAAAAAATCTCCATTCTCCTCTCTTCTCCTTCCTCTCTCCAAAACCCTAGCCTCCATTGTTGAATTTTGAAGGTACTTCCATGAGTTTTAACTGGTGGAAAGCCTCAATTCTTGTTTCTTTAAAGTTGTTTTAGGTTTATAATAATGCTTTCTCCTTTTAGGAGGTACTTTTCTCCCTCGAAAGAAAGGGTTTCCGATCTCCATTGAAAGACAAGGGTTTTTCGACCTCCTTCGAAAGACAAGGTTTATCTCCTCTTTTCGAGGGAGAAATTTCTTAGTTTTGAATCCATGATATTAGATATAATGGATTGTCGTGAAATTATTTCGTTGGTAAAAAAGTTATCAAGTTTTCAAATACAGACAGATGAATCAGAAGGAAAACATCCTGACGACTACAAAGGATCATTAGATTGTCTCTCCAACAAGACTGTATTTCCAGCGATATAAGCGGGAGATGCTCCACTGTGCAAGATCTACTCGACGATCGTAGTTTTTTTGAAGGAAAATTTTATTTGATTCAATATTTTATGTATTTATTAACGTCAAATATCTATTGTAGGTGTCGTATGACTTTTAATTAATGAAATATTTTTGCCATTCAAAAAATATATATATATATATATATATATATATATTCTACAATTACATTCAATTTTCAATTCACCCCCTCTATTCCTTTTTAAACTATTTATTTTTCAATAAAAACATATTGTAAACTAAAAATAACTTCCTCTGTTCTTTTTTACTTGATCTGTTTCTTTTATCACGCTTGCCAATGCAAAACTTTAACGATCAATAACTTTAATTCTCCATAACTAAAAATATAAAAGTTATATATTATGATAGTACTTATTGATACGAATTCAAAATGATCCAACACAAATATGTTTTTCCTTACATATTATTCACAAAACACGATCAAAAAAGAAGTGATGAATAGTGTAAAAGTCAAAGCGGGTCAAGTAAAAAAGAACGGAAAAAGTAGTATTGTATACCTATAAATAACCTGTGCATATTGCACAGAAAGAAGGCTAGGCTAGTTATACATTTCATTCATTATATCGTAGTATAGTGTTCTTTTTTTTAGACAAGATATCGTAGTATAGTATCGTACTCTTAGTACGTAGCTATTATTGGACATTGAATGAGCCATGTAAACTATTTCGTCCAGCTTGCAATTCTCAAATCTTTTTTTTTTTTTTTTTTTTGATGTTCTAGAATCCTTGATATGAAATATTCAAATTAATTGCTAATTTATGTTTGGTTTTTTTTTTTTTTTTTTTCAAAAAATTTATGTTCGGAATTATGATCACGTTACATGCACAAAACCTTATCACCTTGAAAACATCTTATCAATATAATTTATCAATTTATCTTATCAATATAATTCCATTTTAGCACGTACTCGTATTGCCAAACATAATCAACATCAAAATTAAGGACAGTTTGTATCCTTTGTAAAAAAAAAAAAAGGGGATAATGAGGTCTACAATGTGCAACTAACTACTTTCATTTTCATTTTTTTAGGTGGTGCAAAATTTGGTCATTTTGTTTCGGTTTAACATAGCGGGACATTATGGAATGTTTTCTTTGTTTTATTGTTTACAATGGCTTCAATGCTATCACTAGTAGATAACATTTCTCTTACAAACTCTCACAGCCTGATTGAAATGCTGCAAGACTACAAAAGTCAAGACGCATCTCTAATTAGTAGGGCTTGTACTCGTAACTTTAAAATTACAAGGTGAGTTTCCCACCAATTCCATCTTTGCTTGCTAACTATATACAAATATATAATTGAAAATTAGCCGGAAAAAAGATAGAGATACAATTAAGACAAAAATCAATTATATATAATCCCTCTATCTATATTATACAAATGACTAATTTGTCAGTTTAGTTGACTTTTAATTAGTATGCTAAATGAGCAATCAAATTAAAAATAAATTAGTTTTTTTTTGGTCCTAATTAAAAATAAATTAGTAGATAGCTTTCATACATAAGATCTATAAAATTTGTATGATTGGTCAAAGAGCATTATATATTCAAATTGATTTAAATTACAAAATTATTAACAAATGAAAGGATTATGTCCTAATAAGTAACATGTGCATTTAAAACTATAGCAATTAAGTAAGATTATGTTGTCTTTGTTTCAAGCCGTCCTAAGTCAATAGACAAGTAGGCAACAACTATGGACAGCAAATCATCTGACCAAAGACAAAGATCCTTCACTTATTTTCATGCAATTCCCTGTAAAATTGTTCATCACTAATCCGTTTGGTAAGTAATTTTAGAAAGGGTATGTAAGGCATTACAATCAGGGGGTGTTTGTTTAGAGGGATAAAAGAGGGGGAATAGGATAAAAGATGAGGGATTAAACAAATCTTTTGTTTGTTTAGATGGATGGAGATTATGAAGGGGGATAGGATATGGATAAAAAAGGGAGTTATCCCTCCAAATTAATAACTAGGAGGGTGGTATAACCGTATAAGGGATGGGGACTAAATTTAATGGGTAAAAGACATTATTACCCTTAATGAAAGAGAAAAAAAAAGGTGAAGAAAGGATAGTAAGGGTATTTTTGTATTTTTATTAGTTATTGCAATCTAATCTCAACTCATACCAAACAATGGAATACACTATTTTTATCTTTATTCCATCTATTAATCCCACCTTTTTATCCCACCTAATCTCATCCCTCTTACCAAATGCCCCGTCAAGTAAAAAACCCCAAACAAAACAATCTCATTAACAACCAACCAAAACCTTAGAATTAGAAGGGAATGGTAAAAAATCATTCCAAAGAAACGTGCACTTGTCTATATTAAACTCACTACTCAGCAATTCACTGAGATCTCTCTGTAAAACAATGACGAAAAAGCCTATTTTTATGTCAATTGGATAGGCCCGTTCCTAAGTTTTTGGTGGCCTATGTGCTTAACATATGCCATATGGGCTCAATCTAACAAATGAAGGGTTTTTTTTTTTGAAGAATAACAAATGAATTTAAATTAAATTTGGATAAAGTGATTTCTTCAAAACAATAATTTATTTTGTCATAATAAACTTTCAAATAATAGGATGTACAATAAATATTTTACACTGAAGATAATTACCTTATATAAACTAAAATTAAAGTTTTAATTATGTAGATTTATTTACTCCCTGTAAAAGAAATCAACATCGTAACAATCAATCATATTGAATAACTTTTGAGGAAATTTTGATTTTTTACACTATAAAAAACACGAAATTGGTTTTTAACGCTACCAAAAAAAAATTCTTGATCTGTACACCCGGGTGTAGCATGGTACACCCAGTAAAAAATTAAATATGTGAAAGTACATTATAGTTAAGAGTAAGAACATGGACAATAAAATGAACACAAAACTCATTTGTAATGTACACGCAAATTTCTCGAGGCATCCTTTTTAGTAAAAAAATAACTATCAAAGGTTTCTATCCCAGATTAAGTGTCATATCATAACAAACTATTCACTTTACCAAAAATCATTTTCAAGTTTTTTTAAAAAAATTATTTTCAAGATTTTCACAAATCAAAATTCAAAAATTCATTTAAAATTTCAAAATTTCATGTTCCAAAATATTTTATTTCATTTTGATTATTTAAAATAAAACACCCCTAACAAATCGTTCATATTTTTCACCAAACAAATTTCTTATGATATTCATTTTAATGATAGTCATGTGTATTTCTTATCATGTTCATTATTTGATTAATTATATGTTCTTTAACCGAAAACAATATAATGTATTTATATTTATTTGTCATATATTCTACTAGGAAGTATAATTATTAGGCAAAAGCTAATGAGCGCCTCCGGGGCGATAGATAAGAGAATTAAAAGTGGGAATATTAGAGTAAAATTAACATTAATTACACTGAACGACGCGTGATTTTGTCATGCATTCCTAACTTAATATCATTTCAACCAATATAATTATTCCTTATCTAACGCCCTGGGGCGCTCGTTAGCAAGATCGTTATTATTAACACTATGTTGTTTTGAAATGTTTATTTTATATATAGATCTTTATTAGATTTTTTGATAAAATATTGTAACTATCCATGTTCTTCTATTATAATTGTAATGTACTTTTATTGTCAAATAATGTTTATTATTTATTATGAAATGTTCTTTGAATTTTGACTTTGAGTCAAGCCGGATAGTTTCACATAATGTTCATTGCATAATGTTATCATGTTCTTTATTGATTAATATCATGGATGTTCTTGATCCGAAAATAAATCATCAATAGAGGAAGACCAAAAGAATATTGCCATCATCTATCAACCTTTGTGATCCTGATTTCAACCAAAAAACATACACTATTAGTACTTGGTAATTCGTATTAAATAAAAAAAAATAGTATTAATAAATAATATTTAAAATTAATTTTATAATAATAACAAATGATGGTAACAATTAATTTTAAAATGACATTTTTTTTTGAGAAAAATTTTAAACTGACATTTGATAGAATAGAAATTTGTGTTACGCACTCAATGCCTACAAAAAAAAAAAGAACATATATGATAAAACATAATTTCCCAAAATAATATAAGTTTAAAAGCAAGTGGACATGAACATTGAAAAGCATATTAATTCAAGTAAAAAAAACATTATTTGTATCATTGAGATCCAATGAACATTTTTAATTTACATATCTTAAAGAACATAATTTGTAAGATAAAGAACATATAGTTACGATCCAAATAACATATTGATCATACTTAAAGAACATATTTTATCAAAAAAAATAAAAAATAAAAAAATAAAAAATAAAAAATGAGCATGGATCAATTAAAGAAATGATTAATGAACATTCATCACAATTCAAAGAACATCGTCTTCAACCTTTGACACATTGTTCTCAAATTCAACATACAAATTCATCAAATATCAAAATTTAAATTAAATAATGAATTCGATGATAATAATGAAAAAATACTCTTTTTAAAATCCAAAATAACATAGTTAATGTGAAAATTATTAAATATGAAATTTTATCCAAATTACCTTCTCCTTTGTTTAACATATCCTCAAATTCACCTTCATTTTCAATCACACCATTCGCATAACCATCAACATAACAGCAATCGGAATCATGATGAAATTCTGAATGCACAACCATTTTCTATTTCTCTGGCTAAAAAAAATTCAAAATACTGAAATATGGAGGATTATAAATTTAGATAATATTTCACATAACTAATTTTGTGCTGCTTTTTTTTTTTATTTTTTTTATTTTTAATCCTCCTTAACTTAAGGAACGTATATTTCACATAACTAATCTTATGCTGCTACTTTTACTCGGGTGTACCATGGTGTACTATGTAATTTTCATTAAAAAGAAAAACCTTTAACACCACGAAAATTTCATAAAAATTGGTTTTTACTACCATTTAGTCCCTCCGTCCCAGAATATCTAGGACGCTGGGCTTTTACACTATTTATATACTTCGTATTAGTTTTGAGTCTTTGACGATAATTTTTTACTAACATAATGAAAACATATTTTTATCATAAAATATGTTATTAAATGGGTATTAATAATAAAGTTTCATAATATGATTTTAAGTTATTTCATCAAATTAAATGCCCCTGATTAATTCACTTATTCACAATATACTCATGAAACTTTCCAAATACACCATATACCCCCAGTTTAACAAAAATGCCCCCAATACCCGTATGACTAACGGACGTCAACTTCGTTATTTAAAGCTAATTGTGCTACGTGGCAGCTGCTAATTGGTTGTTTTTTAATCTATTTAATTAATTATTAAATTTTTTTTTAAGAAAATTAGCCCAAAATCGTAGCCACCTTCCTCGGCACACCACCACCAACCCAACCTATGGCGCAGGTCACCGACCGTCGCGCGATCGCCCCATGGTTTGGCTAACCCGAAAAATCTAAACTCTAAATCTCCAAATCAAAACCCTAAATTTTGATTTTTGGGGTTTAGGGTTTTGAGTTGGTGGTTTGGGGAAGGAGATGGTATGGGGAGGGGAAAATTAGGTTCGCCGATACAGGGGAGAGGGTTTGGAGGCGTTGGCAGGTGGTAGGGAGGTTTTTTTTAGGGAGATGAAGGTGTTTTATCTAGGTTGTGGGGATGGTGGTTTGGGGGAAGGGGAAGGGAGATTACAGGAGGATAGGGTCGGGCCGGCGCCAACGTCGGGGTTTAGGAGGTCAAGGTCGGGCTGACACCAGCGTAGGGTTTAAGGGAGGCGGCGTTGGTGGCGGCGATGGTGGTGGTTAGGGTTTGTGGGCCGGGTTTTTTATTTTATTTTTGTAACTTTTGATTTTTAATTTTTTTCTAATAATTTATTAAATGAAATTTTGAATTTTAACACCACAAAAAAAAAACCAAAAAAATGTTTTTTAACACTAAAAAAAAAGCCTTTATTTTAACACCAAAATTTTTTAAAAAAATTGTCTTTTATCACCATTTAATATATATATATATATATGTATATATACACATATATATGTATATATGTATATATATATATATGTATATGTCTATATATATATATATGTATATGTATATGTATATATATATGTATATATATACCCACCGTCAGCGGCGCACCACCACCACATCTTCACCCTAAACCTCCCATTTCCAACCCCAGCTACCGGAACGGCCACAAAAAATGGTCGTTTGTTTTTCAAACAACCCAAAAACGAAAGGCCACAACCGCCACTTACGGGTAAAATCGACTGATTTAAGGTCAAAATCGACCATTTTGGCCCTAAACTGGCCGATTTCGACCACTAGTGGCTGTTTTTTAAGGCCGTTTTTAAGGGTTATGAAAAACGGTGGCTGTTTTTGGTGATCATTGGGGAGGGTTGTCGGTTTTGGAGACGGGGAAAGGGAGGGAGCGGATTTTCCGGAGGCTTGAGCTGGGAACACGGGGAAAGGAAGGGAGCGGATTTTTCGGAGGCTTGAGCTGGGAACGGGGAAAGGAAGGGAGCGGATTTTCCGGAGGCTTGAGCTGGGAACGTGGCTGTCAAGGTGAGAGTATGGTGCCGGCGCGCTGCTGAAGGTAGGGCTAACAGTTGGGGTGGGTGGCTGGGGTAGATTTAGGGTTTTGTTTTTTTTTTTTAAATGTTTTGGACTAATTATATGCTTACACGTGGCATTGCAGAGCCCACTAACGGATTTCATCAATGAATCGGTTAAGTGGTGGTAAAAGCCATTTTTCGGTTTTTTTTGTGGTGTTAAAATAAAAGAGTTTTTTTTTTGTTTTTTTTTTTGGTAGTGCTAAAAACCCCTTTTTTGGTTATTTTGTGGTGTTAGAATTCAAAATTTCCTCAATTAAATAAATTAGGAAAAAAAACTAATTAGCAGATGCCACGAGGCACAATTAACCCTTAATGACTAACGGAGTTGACGCCCGTTAGTCATTTGGGTATTTGGGACATTTTTGTTAAACTCAAGGACATGATATATGAATAGTTTCATGGGTGTATTGTAAATAAATAAAAAAACTCAGGGTTATCTACTGAAATAAACATTTATTTATCACCTGATAACCTTTTAAATATTTCACATTGGACTTTTTCAAAATGTTACTAAAACTTGTATCCATTTTTTCTCACCCACTCAACTTTTTACTCACTCTCTCTATTTCTCTTAATTCTTGTGCAAATAGTACTTCTTAACTTACTAATTGATTGTCTTATACTACCTCATATAATTTTTCCAAACTATCTCATATATTAACGTTTTATTTTTTAAAAAAATGACGTTCAGGGGCGTCCCAATCATTTTGGAGGCCCTGTTCTAAACTTGGAAATTGGGCCCTAATTTTTTTTTTAACGAAATTATCATATAACAACATTTTGAACGAAACTCAAAATCGCAAACTACTTTATTTAAATTGTAAATAATATGATTATTATCAAATTACAATCTCAAATTAGTAAAAATGCAAAAAGGATTGAAACAACTAGATAAAAAAAAAAAAATCCGCAACTTTAATTGCCAAATTTGCCGGGTTTTCGCAACCCACTTCGCCACTCACTAATCAGTTCAGAAACTCCATGGCATTCATCTTCTTGAGTTCTTATTAACCACTTAACTTATGCCCAATTTATTATTATTACTAATTTACAATGAATCTTAATTTAATTTTTTAAATTCTGAAATATAATTTGTATATGATAACAAAGGTTATTGAAGAAAATAGGAGATTGAAAAGAAATTTAGGGGTAAAAAATTTAACTACTTGATAAACAAAAATTAAGGGGTTTAATTGTGCAAAACATGAAATCAATTTTTCCTTGAAAGCAATTCAAGATTTGAGAAAATATACTTCATGCCCGTTGTAATTGATAGAAGGCAAACCGTTAAATATGGAAATTGAATAATTTGGGGGTTAAATAATAAAATTAAATGAGAAAATAGGAAGAATTAAAAGGGAAGATAGAAAATTAGGAAAAAAATATTTCAGAAATTTGTAGGTTTGAGCAATTCACGAAGTATGGGAAGATGAATCTAGACAACTGATTAATTATGGGAGTAAATGGAGGAGGCTGACTTTTAGCTTTTCATTGCCTAAATCAGATTTTTTTTTTCTTCTTCTTATGGCTGGGTTGGGCTTCGTAAATAGGGGCCCTTAAAATTTTGGGGCCCTTTACTGAGGGCCTGTTTGCACAGGGCCTTAACCGGGCCTGTATATGAGGTAAATTATATGAGGTAGTATAGGACAATCAATTAAATATTAGAATAAATCAATACAGAAATTAAAGCCTTAATTTACAAGAAATGGGGGAACTGAGGAAGCACTCCACCATCATACTAACTCAATTAAGTTACAACCGTTCATAGATTTTTTTTAAAAAAAAAACAAGAAACTTGATGAGAAAGAGAGATTCCTTCACGTTCTATACATTATTTTTCTCATGTTTTTTTGCGAATGTAATGAGCAAAACTAAGCTAAAATTACTAGGATTTCACTAAAAAAATGGCAGGCAAAAAAAAAGGAGGGGGGGGGGGGAATTGATTATTGAAAAAAATAAAATTGTTTGCTCATCAAGTCCAGGAGATGTGAAAAGGCCAAAAACTACACTCAGGTGTATGATGAAATTTGTATCCGCTAATGAAAAAGTTGCTTCGTATATCCTCGAGATTTACTAGCAGAAACATCTCTTGTTCTTCTCTTAGAATCAGAGATCAACTGCTGTTTAAACGTAGCAATAAATGCTTCAACTCTTCTATTAAGCTCTTCTTCTGACAACTCCATATCTTTTTCCACCTTACTATTAACAACATTGCTTGTTGTCTTCTTACCTGTCAATTCATAACTTTGACCATTACAAGTAGTACTAACACTACTTTTAGTTACTACTACATCGGATTTATGTTTATTAGCCACAATTTTCTCATCTACATTGCTGTTGCCGTGGTGATCCTTAGCGCTTGACCCGGTGCAGAAGTGAAGAGATGTGAATAAGACGGCTAGCAACACTAGGTTCAAGAGAAGAAATATACGAGCACGCCATTGCTCTACCAAGGACACCACCACAGCGCGTCGAAAACAAAGCATTAACAAGGCAATTACCATTGTGAATATGGCAGTGTGTAGATGTTTTTCCTCTACTAAAACTTTCCTATCCATTTGTTTTTGTAATTCAAAGATACAGAAAAAAATGATAAAAGAACAAACACTTTTTTTTTTTTTAGGCTAATAAGCTTAAAAGGTGGTGTATAAATGTTTGAAGGTTCCTTTTATAAGGCAGGGAAAGAGTGAAATGATACATGGAATCTACCTGACCTAGGATGAAGTAGAGAGTATATAACTAGTGAGCAATGAGCATGCTTACCAAAATTATTTTTTTATTTGCACATGCTCACAATAATAAGGCACCATTTTTTATGGTTACTTAAATTATATTGAAATTCGAAATGTCATTCTAATTATTAGTTTGAATTCATTAGAAACTATATTAAAATTAGGTAATCAATACAAGTAATTATCATTTTTCAATTTTTATTATTAAAGTTTAAATTTTCAATCATTAAAAATTGCTAAATTATGCTTCTATAAGTGGAAATTCTAGGTATCATATGGATCATAAGTGATACTAGAAAATATAACTATCAGCTTTATTTCAAAAAAAAAAAAAAAAAAAAAAAAGTTATTTCCCGAACATTTTTACATAAACCACTAATGTAATCATTAATTAGCTAAATTACTTAAACAAACAACTATTAGTTGAAAGCTAACCTCACATTGCCAAACAGGGCTTAAAATTTAGGTTGTCAGAAGTTAAATTCATGCTATGGTAATGCATACTCATTATGAATCAACATGATTTGATTAATCTATTCATCTTTATTTATTATTGGCTAATGTATTAGTGAATTGTCTTAGCATATGCATCCAAGCATCTTTTAAATACAAGTATAAATGAAGACAAGCATGTTGATGAAGTTGCAACAAAATGTTGAAGGCACTAAGGTTGGTTGGACGTGACAAACTTCACAACTTTAACAGTTTAACATGCTAATATATGAAAGTGGGATGAGCATGACATTGATATATCAAATACCAAGTAGTAATAGTAAATTGTTCTTGTCTTCTTGAGGAAATGTACAAGTTGAATTGAACAAAGTGTAAGAGAAAGTAAGAAAATAATGTTGGAAGATGGCAGTGAGCCGTAATGATCAAGGGAAGTCAGAGAGTGAGATGGCGATGTGTGCAGCTTATTTTGGGGGACACAAAAACATACTCCTCCACTCATTTACTTTGTTTTTTTAAAAATAAATATGCTCTTCTTATGTTATCATTCTTAGTTTTTTTTTTTAACTGTCTCCTGGTGTTGGTTTTCCCACCTTTTTGGATTTTCTGTTTTTTTTTTTCTTCTATCGGAATACAGCTCCTATATGTTTACAAAACATATATGAGAGTAAAATTGTAAATTTGATAAGCTTTTGGAGAAAGTTCACTCTGCAGTGGTATATTATAATATACCATTATGTTATGTATTATTATATATGTATAATGTACTACTAAAATATAAATTGTCTGAATAATAAAAATTCTAGTATAGTCGTCGACTACGGACGACTACAGACGACTACTGCTAAGAGATTAAATCTAAATCGTTGATATTTATTTATCTAATCCTAGCCATCCAATTCAACACATATGCTACACAGTCATCAAGAGCTTGTTTGGTTAATAGATAATTCTTTTTACACACATGTTTTTATTTTTTTTAATAATATAAAAATAGCAGATTTTAATTTAAATATATGATGTTCAACCTTAAATCATCATTCACATTAAAATTGAACTTGATCTTCAACCTATGTCATCTTCATCCATAAACATTCCATCTTAAACTGAAAATTTATTTCAATGAATTTGTCAACCTAACTACAGTATATAATCATTTATATTGTTCAATTCATCAATTGTAGAATTAATTAATATATTTATCAATTATAGTAATGTGATTCGAGTATTAGTTAGATTAAAATAAACTTCAAAGTTCTAGATTTTGAGAAATAATTATTCAATCGAGTTGCAATAATTTATCTGGAGATCCGAATATAACATTTATTTCAGTATTAATTAAAATAATTTTGTGATTAATTTTGATATAATTTAATGATTAATCTTGTTGAATGTTGAAGATACATATAATGTCATTGTTGAATGTTGAAAATGCATAAGGTTGAAGATGACTAATATTTTTATAAATTTTTATTTACAAAATCCGTTGATTAGGTTCTTTTTTTTTTTTTTTTTTTTTTTGGAAACAAATTATTATAATCTGTTGATTTAGGGCCTTTTTTTTATGGAAATATATTATAAGATATTTTCTTAAATCAAACTGTTACATTTATGTTAATAAATAAATCCCAAATTCGAAAATATGTTCTTATCCTTAAATATTGCAATATATATATATATATATTAGCTAATAAACAATAATAAAACTTAAGTATTAATAAAATGATACGTAACCAAGAAGGCTAGAAAATTTTATGGAGTATTACACTGTTACTCCAACCTTTTATGGAGTATCATTTATGATATATTCTATGTATATTTCTTCCATACATACATAAAAAGGCCCATCAAATGATAGACAATTTCTCTTTTTTTTTTTTTTTTTTTTTCTTTGACTAGGCAAATTTTTTTTTTACTATTATCATATATAATTTAATTTGTATATGTTGATCCTCCTTTGCATAAATTTAAATGTTATTAAATACAAAAAATTGGCAAAAAATAATCTTTTAATTTTAAATGTTATATAAGATATTGTAACAAATCTATTCAAAAAAAAAAAAATATCTAATATATAATTTAAGAGTCGTTTTTACAACTTCTCACCACAACACTCTAATTCTTGAATGGAGCAATTCTATGCATTCTATTTATTTTTTTATTTTTTTTATTTTTTAATAACTTCCTCTCCAACTTTAACCATATCACAAATCACTTCCACTTTTTTTTTTTTTTTTTTTTTTTTTTTTTTTTTTTTATACCATTATGACTTCCAAATAATTTATTTTCTTTTACATATACATATGAAATACGTATATTCCGTGCGTTAGCACGAGTATACAGTTCCTTTATCAACAATTCACTATAGTACTCAAAATCCCCAACATTTCACTTTTTTTTTAAAAACACTACGTGCTAACATTTCACTTTGTTTTACGTGTATTATTTTTTGGTGCGTAGTATAATATATGTCATGCATTAGTACGAGTATACACTTCCTTTATCAGCAATTCACTATAGTACTCTAAATCCCCAAGCCTTCAACTATATGCATTTTTTAGGGATTACCCTCCAAACAATTTTCACTTCTCTAATCATAAAAAAAAAAAAAAAAAATGTACAACACGTTTTTGCGCAACTGGTCTCACCGAATAACTACTTGCAACTGAACAAAGTATGTAACTCATAGAGCAAGACACTAACCCATATGACACTAACTGAGTAACCCCTATAACACTGAACTAGTAACCTCTATAACTTTGACAAAGTAAACCCCATAATAGCTTGCTACATTGCGTGGCCACCGACATAAAAGAGTAAGACCATGTTTTTTTAGCTTCTATGCAAAGCAAAGAATATCATATTTTAGCAGAGCAATGTCAGCAGGGTAAAACAAGTGTCAACAGATTATTAATACTCAGTAGAGTAGAGTAAGTATTATAGAGTCTCAATAAAGAATATTTCGATGTTATGATAAACAAATTTGAATTAAGTATTATATATAGAGTCCCAAAAAAAATATTTGAACGTTATTATATTTAATTTAGGCAGTCCCAATTAAGTATTATACAGTCCCAATAAAGAATATTTGGAAGTATTATAATCAAATTAGGTAGTCCCAATACAGTATTATAGAATCCCAATAAAGAATATTTCGAGGTTATTATAATCAAATTAGCTCGTCCCAATTAATTTGAATGTTATTATATTTAATTTAGGCAGTCCCAATTAAGTATTATATAGTCCCAAAGAATATTTGGAAGTATTAGAATCAAATTAGGCAATTCCAATCGAGGCTATTATAATCAAATTAGGTTGTCCCAATTAAGAATTATAGAGTCCCAAAAAAGAATATTTGGAGGTATTATAATCAAATTAGGTAGTCCTAATTAATTATTATAGAATCCCAATGAAGAATATTTCAAAGTTATTATACTCAAATTAGGCAATCCCAATTAAGTATTATAGAGTCCCAATAAAGAATTTTTGAAGGTATATATATATATCTAATATATAATTTAAGAGACGTTTTTCACGAGAAGCCTCCAAATCCTCAATCCTAAGCTCTCATTCACTCCCTCTCAAACTTAAAATCCCTCCAATAATTTTATCTAATTTTAAAATTTAAATTTCAAAAAAAAAAAAAAAAAAAAATCTGGCTAATAAAAATGTTGTGTAACTGTTTAGCAGTTATGATTGCTAAAATAATTATCATAGGCCGAAAAACATGAATTTATAATTTCATGCCTCATACTCTTATCCTTTCTCATTCTTCCCCATACTCTCAATAACAATGGGTAACTGCACAACAGCACAAGTGCATGCAATGACAATTTTAATTCTCAAGAATCTTAAACGGTGGGTCGTGGGTGTTTTAGATTAGGATGAGAGCAATGAACTGTGGCAATGTGGGTGTTTTATTTGGTAATTGCATGTAACCAAAATCATAAAACTAATATAAAGTAATATAGTCATATGTGATTCTTTAAATGATACAGTTGATAATTTTGAAAATAGTTTGTTAAGTGGGTAATACTACTAATCTCTTTATAAATGGTTGGTTTTACTCTAGCATTTGAATTTTGATTGAAATGGTTGGTTTTTAAACTTGCAGGTTTATATTCATGGGAAGATGTATTTGCAGTTTGTATTGTTCATATAGTTGAAGTTAATTCTTTGGTTAAACACTTGAACATTAGTTGGTTTTTGAAGGAAAAGGCAGACGAAAATGATCAAGAGATCACTTGCAGTCTTGCACTCACCTAGCTATTTGGCTATTTGTATTTATTGGATTTACATTTTGTATTCTTCTGGATACTGTACAACAAGGTAATCTTTAATTCATTCATTTATAGCTTTGATTTGTTTCATTATCACCGTATTATACAACGTTATATACTGCTTCGTGTGTCCATAGAAATTACAATCCTAACAGGAAAGGAATATGCTAACTATGAGATGGTCGAACCCACTTTTTGTATGTATGAAGTATATTTTTTTCATTGATACTGTCTGGTTTATTTTAGTTGTTTAACCATATATAATTTATTTTTGGTACGGTTAAGTCTTTTCTATATAAGCTTTAAGAGTTTTTATTCATTTTTTTTAATTGTATAATAATTAGATGGGTAATGCTATATGCAGCTCTTAGGGCTGCATATAAGTATTTAATATACTTCCCTTTTTATATTAAGTTGGAAATTTCTCAACAATTCACGAGTAAATTGGTGTAATTAATGTTAATTTTATGTTTATTCTTTCCATTTTTAACTTCTTATATGCAATCCTTAGGGTTGCATATATCTTTTCTCTAATTAGATATCTAAAAGTAATTGTTTAGTTATTATGTAAGTCTAAAGAAACTAATTTAAAATCAGTGATTGATAGTATATCGTTTATCATTATTGTATAGTTTTTGGTTCCACTAATATTGTGATAGTTGAGTGTTTATTCATGTATAAATTATTTTGATACTATGTAATGGCCATTGTACGGTATATAATCTTGCTTTGAGTGTTCATCCACTTCTTTCATGTAATTCTATAACTAATTATCTGAAAGTAAATTTATCAAGGTTATTTGAAGGGAATCAATGGTTAGCATATCAAAGGTTGATTATTACATATTTAAGAAAAGATTTTAAAGTTAATAATTGATGTATTACCTATAAGTAAATTTAATACTCCGTAAAACATAATGATATATGTAGCCCAGCCTTAATAGACTTTCTAAAATGCAATAATGTTTGGGTTTTTTTTTTTTAAAAAAAAGGGAAATTGTTTAATATTTGTTGTCGGGTGTTAAATATGTAAATATTTTCCTTGACTAATTTCACTAACCCAAGTCAGATTATATACAATGTACAAGCCTAATCCATAGACGTAACTAGAGGCATATATTTAGGAACTAAATATATCCTTTGACTAGAGAATATAATATACAAAATATTTACATATTTATTGCGTTTGATTTGTTTATTCCCTCATCATCATGCTTATTAAATTTGTTTTTGAAATTTGGCTTTATGAAGATGATATTTGTTGGTTAATTAAATTAGCGATTTAACAACTCGAGTCGGGTCAATCCGGATTAAGGTCGTAATTTATGTGGGTCGGATCTAGGTTGGGTCATGCTTGAGTCGGATCACGTCAAGTCATACATCTTATCAGTTTTGGGTCAGGTTTAGGTCAAGTCAATAATAGGTTGGGTTACATTCGGGTCGGGTGAATAATATAGGTCGGGCTTAATTCGGGTTTTCACGGGTTAAAATGAGTTAGGGTCATTCTAGGGTATGAGTCGGGTTCGGTTGAAGTCAATAATTTGCAGGTTGTTCTTAGGTTGATCTGTTTGAGTTGGGTTCGATTGAAGTAAAAATTTTGCGGGTTGTAATTAAGTCGGGTCATTTCCAAGTTGAGTCATTCTCGGGTTTAAATCGAATTCTGTTAAAGTCAATAATTTGCATGTTATAATCAGGTCGATCAAGCCATACTTGGGTTCGAGTTGAGTTCGATTCAAGTAAAAAATTTGCATAATCTAATCAGGTCGGGTCATTTCTAAGTCGGGTCGTGTCTCAAATATTGGGTTAATCTTGGTTTTGGGTCAATTTCAGGTCAAGTCATATCGAGTTCGGGTACATTTTTCAGGTCAATTTGTTAACAATTCATGTAATGCCGTTTACGTTTAACCATTATCAATTTCTTCATTTATTGTAAGAGAAATAATTTGAGATAAGTTTACATACATTCGAGCTAATTAGTTCAAATAAGTTTTGATAAGATATACGTAATAAGTTCATAAAAAAAAATAACAGAATCAACGTAACTATATTAATAAACCTTGATCAATATTAATAACATGGTCTACATTGAATTTAAGGCGATTTGAAATTAGATCAGGTCAATAACATGTTAGGTTTAGTTTGAAATGTGTTAAGAACAATACGGGTTGAATTTGGTTCTATCGGGTCAATAACAAGTCGTGTTGATTTAGGATCGGGTTAGTAACAAATCGGGTTGGGATAGTAATAGGCCGTGTAAAATTCGAGTCAGGTTAATAACAAGTCGGTTTAAATTCGGGTCGGTTTTGTAACAAGTCGGATTAAATTCGGGGTGGGTTAGTAATGGGTTGGGTTACATTCGGGTTTGACGGGTTAAACGGGTTTGGGTCAATTTCGATTCAGGTCGGTTTTGGTTCAGGTCAATATTTCATGGGTTATAATCAGGTCGTGTCATCTCCAAGTCAGTTGATGTTCGGTTCGGGTCTCAAATTCTCGGATTCACTAGGGTCTAGAGTTGGTTTCGGGTCGAGTCATTTCAGGTTCGGGTCACCATTTTTTTGGGTTCAAACGGATCGCTTCATGACTGGATTCGGGTCAATTTTTCGGATCGAGTCAACTTTGATAGGTCTAGATATATGGAGAATTTTATTAACATGTATATTTATGGAATTTTGTTCTCTTCTTAGATTATCCATGGCAATCACTCTTTAGCACTCCTTCCGTCCCTAAATTAAATTTTTTTTTCCCTCTATTATGTGAGGAATAAATACTAGAAATAGGAATGTAATTTAGGGACGGAGGGAGTAACTAATAACTTGGTAATCACTTCTACAAAAATATTAGAGTACTACTAACCAATATTTGTTTATTTTTTTGTTGCTATTTTATGCTTTATTAAAGACTATCTGCATCTACTATTTTAAAATTTTAAGTATATACTCTGTATTTTTTAATCCTATCTTTAATTATAACACGTGCATTAGCATGTGCACATTCTAGTCTATAATATAATTGTAGAGTCGTTTTAACGAGAGCCCTCCAAAACCCCAATGCTCAACTCTCATGCATTTAAGTGTTTTTATTTATTTTTTTTTTAATTTTTTTTAATTTTTTTTATTTAAGAAAAAAGGAAAAAATAACTAGCAAACCCACTACTTTATTTTTACTTTTTTTATTAAAAAAAAAAATAACAACTACCCATTCACTACTATTTCTTTTTTGTTTTTGTTTTTTTTTATGGAACTACTACTAACATTTCACTTTATGTGTGTGGAATAATATAATTGTAGGGTCGTTTTAACAAGAGCCCTTCAAAACCCCAATGCTCAACTCTCATGCATTTAAGTTTTTATTTTTTTATTTTTTATTAAAAAGAAAAAATAACTACCAAACCCACTACTTTATTTTTATTTTTATTTTTTCTATTAAAAAAAAAATAATAACCCATTCACTACTATTTCTTTTTCTTTTTTTTTATTTTTATTTTATGGAACTACTACTAACATTTCACTTTTATATTTTTTTATTTTTTTTTACTTAGTATAACATATGACATGCATTAGCACGAGTATATGGTTCCTTTATCAACAATTCACTATATCACTCAAAATCCCCAACAACATTTCACTTTTTTTTTTAACGCTACGTACTAATATTGCAATTTGTTTTACGAGTACTTTTTTTTTGGTATACAGTATAATATATGTCATGCATTAGCACAATTATACAGTTCCTTTAACATTTCACTATAGTATTCTAAATCCCCAACCCTTCAATTATATGCATTTTTTTAGGGACTACCCTCCAAACATTTTCCACTTCTTTAATCATCAAAAAAAAAAAAAAATGTACAACACGTTTTTGTGCAACTAGCCTCACCTAATAACTACTTGCAACAGAACAAAGTATGTAACTCCTAGAGCAAGACATTAACCCATATGACACTAAGTGAGTAACACCTATAACACTGAATAGGTAAACTCTATAACTTTGAAAAAGTAAATCCCATAATAGCATTGCGTGGCCACCGACATAAAAAAGCAAGACCCTGTTTTTTGAGCTTCTAAGCAAAGCATATAATATCATATTAATTGAATTGAATTATAATTTATGAAATAAAAGTATGTTTAAATAATTGATTTTAATAATGAAATTTGAGTATTGATTTTATAACCTAATTTGAATAATTAAAATCTATTATTCATGTTTAAAAGGTTTAATTTTGAAGGCATGTGGAATTTAATAAAAAGGAGTTTGAGTTATTATTTAAAAGTTGAATATATTGGATTTAAAGAGGATTTATTGAATTATTATTACGGAAATTTTATGAAATGCCCCTGAGTAATTTTTTTATTCACCAAATACCCATGAAAATTTTCAAATTCACCAAATACCCATCAGTTACCGTACATTAGCATTAAATGCCCTTTTACCTAACTGACATTAACTCCCCGTTAGTAGTTTTTTGTATTTCACCATATAACCATACTATAAGAATGTTTTTCACCATATAGCCAAACTTAAAGAACCTTTTTTCACCATTTAGCCCGAAAATTTTGCTGGAAATTTTTGAAAAAAAACTAATCGTTGGCCTTTAAAACAAAAAAAAAAAAAACAGCTAGTTCCTTTGGCTTATATATTGAATCCTCTCATACTTGATATTTCATATCCAATTCAAGCATGATTTCACAAACCTCTTCTTCATCTTATGAATCTTCATATATTAGAGTTCCTAATAAAACATGTTCTTGTGGAAAGAAATATGCAATTCGAAGTTCGGAAACAACAAAAAATCCCCAAAGGTTATACTACAAGTGTGATGCATGTGACAACTGAAGCAAACTGAAGCAAGAGATGAAGGTGCTCAAGAAAAAGATGCAGCAGCAGCAAAGATTAGTTAATGTAGCAATCAAAATAGGGGTTGTAATGTTTGCTATCATTGTATTTGTAACATTTAGGTGACTTAATAAAATGTTTACAGCAATGTGCAAAAAAAAAAGTGCTTTAATTACATATGATTATGTTTTTGTCCAAAAAATAAACCACATTCTACCACCTACTGACATCAAATATAGGAACTTGGTTTCAATTTTTTTACAAAAAAATATGGCACTGGTGGACTGACAAAACGTTATGGAAGATGTGAACTAAGCATCTTGAGTGCTTCTTGTTTTCCTCTGCTTTGATGGAGGTTGGTGAGAGGTGCTTCCACCATCAGTTTGTGCCTTCCTTTTTCCCCCCTTTCCTTTTCCTTGTCTAGCAGCACCACTTCTAGCTGTGCTCTTGTTCTTGCAAGTTAAAGCATTGTGCCCCAACTCCTTACAGATCCCACATTTGTTGTTCTTGTGCCTTTTGCCTTTCCTTGCTTCATGTGGGGCCCTTTTTATCTGTTTTGCTGGTCTGCCAGCACTTCTCTTGACTGGTGGGGGCAGGATTGCAGGAACATCAAAATTTGGCCACTGTGTGGGGTCAGCCATAGGGTGGGTGTGCTGGGCATAAGTAGCTTTGTAAGCAGCCCCTTTGAAGTATGGTGAAACAAATGTGGTGGGTTCCAATCTTTGGTGTATATCACCCTTAAGCCATGCTTATAGGGAATGCCAGAACCTTGCCATTTGCCACACCCACAAGTCATCAAATCCAGTTTGACAGGGAATTTCACATGCCTATCTCTGACCTCAAACTCCCTCCCCCCATAAGTAGTAACATGACGAAATCTAGAGTCATCACTTCTACTTTGAAGTATGTTTTGTGCATGCTCTATCAGTTGATGAGGTTCCATGTCTATAGCCTTGTCAAATCTTGCTCCCACTCTCTTCATCACCTAATTTCTTACAGCTTCATCATACAACACATAATTAGTGTCATATAACAACAACAATGCATAACAACAATCAAGGCTATATTAGATGTACCTTCAAGTAGTATCATCACAGGCATGTCTCTGAAATCCTTTGTCTTGGAATTGAAAGATTCAACAAAGTTTATTGTGTTGTGATCACAACAGACTTTGGTGTCAAACATATTCCTTGACCATTTCTCTGGTACTTCCCTTAAGTACACCTCAGCTGCAGCAGCATGCTCCTTGATTTTTGTCATTGCTTTCTCAAACACATACTCATTATATGCATCTGCAGCTATCCAAATAAGCTTGTGAAAAGATGAACCACTCCATCCTGCTATTTTTCAGTTGGAGTATAGATGTTGGCAACAAATCCTCCTTGTTTCCTTTGGGTACACATCATGTATTGCAACATCAACTCCCTAATTAAGCAACAAAGACAAAGATACACAAATTTAAGAACTCAGAGCAACTGTATGATGAAAATGTATGATCAAAATGAACAGAAACAAATATTATGTAAGCTTACCCTTATTCTGTTAGAAATAAAGGTCCAGTCATCTTTATGATAACCTTCAGTTGCAAACAGGCATCTCATATTTCTGAAGAAATATGTCCAGCTCTCAGTGCTTTTAGTGTCAACTATCCCATATGTAATCACAAATATTTCATTGTTGGCATCAATACTAACTGCAGTCAACATAATCCCTTTGTAGTAACCACTCAAATGTGCTCCATTTATCCCAATTATGGGCCTACACCCACCAAGAAATCCTTTGACAGATGCAGCAAAGGAAAAAAAAGCAAGCTTTGAACTGAGGTGCTTGGTTGCCAGTGTTTGCTTTCCATGTTATGAGTGCATAAGAGCTTAGGTTTGTGACCTTAATCATCTCAACATATCTAGGCAGTAAGGCATAGCTCTTAGCAAACCCACCATGAATTTGAACCCTAGCAACTGCCTTGACCTTGTAGAACAACCTTTTCTTCACATTCAACCTAAATCTTTCCATGCAAATCTTTTGTAGTGACTCTACAGGGATCTCAGGATTTGCCTCTAGATCTTGCAATAGATGCCTACATGACCAAGCTGTTGAAACCATGAGATTGTCTTCCAATCTGCCACATCTACAGTGCTCCCCAGTTAGAGTTTTAATGGCCCAACTAACATTGTCAACCAAAACAGTAGCATGTATCCTCCAGTTGCAAGTCTCAACCATACACCTTGCTGTGTATCTCCAGCTGTCAGCTCTGTCCACAGTCACTGCAAACCCTTCTTGAATGCAGAAATCTCTAAATACTTCCAAAAATTGAGCCTTGTTCTCAAAAATCAACCATGGCTCTAAAACTATAGAACCAAACTCTACTCCTACCCAAATTTTTCCATTTTTATACAACTTATTTGTAGGCACCCATTTGTGTCTCCCCAAAACCAAACCCGATGATGAGTACCTTTCACGTCGAATTATAATAAAATGAAGTGAAAGTGTGGAAGGTCTAGTGTTGCGGATAGTTTTAATTTCTTTTCTCTTTTCCCTGTTTTTGAAAATCTATTTTAAGAAAACAGCCAATCTAGTTTGGTTGGTCCATTATATGGGTCCATTAATAGTGTATTTGGATGGGGCTTGAAAAGATCTTTCCAACGATACATTATAAGCCCAATTCCGATGAATATTGAGGAAGTTATGGCCAAATTACTAAGCTAGGCCCGGTTTGAACATTATATGCGGCCCAATGATCTAGGGGGGCCCAATTAGGAATGGTTTTAGTCTTCTAGATTCTTCTAGAAGGTTCTTTTCATTCCTAATTCAATTAGCATTGATAAATTGACTTTTGTTGACTTTTTAGAGTTTTAATTAGAATAAAAGTGTGTTTTTGAGGAAAATACTGTTTTATCCTCCTGTACGGTTAATTTATATTTGATTTTAGAAAACGCGTCAAAATTCTAATTAGCGCCTAACGCCAGCATTAGCGCCTGACGCTAATGTCAGCGTCTGACGCTAACTCTGTTTTTTCACGTCAGAACTCTGGTTTGATTTTCTATCTTTTTGGCTGATTTTCTCTATAAATAGTCTCCTAAAAACTCCGTTTTGGAATCATCTAGGATCTACAATCGTCAATTCTTTCTCTCTTTGAGCTAAAGCTTCTCTCTCTCTCTCTCTTTTGTAAACCTACTCCCTTTTTTACAAACAAAATTCCGCACTCACAAGACTTAAATACACCTAGCATTATTCGAAGTTGCCTTCACTCTAGACGTGAAAGGTTTTAATTTCTGAGGGTTTAATCCCAAATCTCTATTTCAATTATTTAATTGAGTTGTTTGTTTTATTGTTTTCCTTGAAGTTACTAACGTGTGTATTTTGTTATTAGAAAGAGGTACAAGGCATCCAAGTAAGTAGTTTAGTGGTTTTTATTGATATTGTGATGTAGAAATCATGTCTAGGTTGTTATTATGATTCCTAGTGTTATGTTAGGGCGCTTTGATCTTCCTAGTATCATGTCTAGCGTAACTTTAATATCAAGTATGATTAAAAGTATGATGCCTTTTATTTTCTTCCTAATATTTATGATCGCTAGTATCATGTTAGGGCTAAATATTTGATTTTTATTGTTTAGTGACATGCTAGGGGTTGTTATTAATCTTGTTAGTATCATGCCTAGGATCTTGCTATTATTATTATGCTTTTAACATGATTATTTTAATTATAATTATTATTATTATGATTATTTTTGTTATTATTATTATTATGTTACTTGATATATATTTTTGTTATTTCTTGATCGCACCTTTTATGCATGTTTAAAGGTTAGCGACACTATTGAAAACTGTTTTAAATTTAAGGATTTAATTCAGAAAATGATTGATGATAAGAAGCTAGTCCAAGTTCCACAAGAAGAAGATGCAAATATTAATGGAGTTTGGGACAACGACGAAGAAGACGTTTATTTGAAAGACATGGTAGGACCTCCACCTTCGGTGTCATATGCCATGGATGACTTTTAGGTTGAAGAAGATTCATTAATAGACGTCCTCACAAGATCCGGGAGAATGCAACCTCCTGTTTCAACACAACCCATGCCAACCACACAACAAGGTCCCATACCTATCATAGAAGATAATGACATTGTCAAACAGTTCAAGAAAACCAAGGTCGAAATGAACGTATGGAAGCTTCTAGCAACATCTCGAGAACATAGATTGGCCGTAATGAATGCCTTGGACAAAATAGGGATATATTCTGACACCACTCCTGAGGGGTTGGCTAATTTCCTCACAAGTGATCTCCCTAGTCCCATCAACTTGATCACCTTTTCCCACAAGGATTTGCCCCCAGAAGGTGACAAGCATTATAAGGCATTAAACCTCACAGTGGTTTGCAATAGAATGAACGTCCCTATGACTCTTGTAGACAATGGATCAGCCATTAATGTATGTCCACTTAGACCTGCGAGAATGTTAGGCATAAGGGATAAAGACTTAACCCCGTCAACGCAAGGAATAAGAGCCTATGACAACACTCGTCGTCAAGCTCTTGGTAAGATTACTATGAATGTAACGGCGGGAGCGATAGAACACGCTACTACTTTCCAAGTAGTATATATTAAAGCTTCATTCAATCTATTGTTGGGACGCCCTTGGCTTCATGACCTAAAGGTCGTCCCCTCATCTCTCCACCAACAAGTAAAAGCTATAGTTGGAGGAATTCCCATTACGATCGATGCTTCGCCTATGAGAATTAAGGCTATAGAGAATCCAATAATTAATGTGGAGCATGATGAAGACGATGAAGACTTGTGGGGCTTTAATGAAGAGATCTCCTTAATCGAGGAGGATGAAAGGACCCCTCTCTGCCACGAACCCCACTCCAATATGATCGTGAACGCCATTCTGAAGAAGCAAGGACATTTTCCTGGGATGACCCTAGGAAAGAAGAAAGGAATAGCGAAACCGTTGGAATCACCTGGCCTCCCTAAATTAGACATTTTCGGACTTGGCTTCGAACCGACTCGGAAAGATCTCAAGCGAGCCCAGGAAAAGTCAAAGGCACATAGGGACGCTCGCATCCAAAAGAAAGCAATCCCAATGGATCAGTATCCTCTTACACTTAATGGACAATTTATAAGAGAAGGAAAGGACTATCTATGTTACGAATTTCCCGAACCATTTTTCGTAAATGGCATAAGGCAATCGGGATTTGAAATTTTCTTAGATTGCTACTTCATAGACGAAATCCCAACTCTTGTCAATAAGGAGAAAGTACCCCCATGCTTTGACTTTAATGTCATGGGATTACTATTTGGGCGAGAAAAGGATGAGCCAACATACAAAGGGGATAACTCCTCGCTCATTCAGACAGTCCTACAAAACGAAAGCTTCGATCCCTCGAAGCTAATCACTCCAGCGAAAGGATCACTACAAGAGTGGCGCAAAACCGTCAAGGTGACTACTCCAAGTGGAAGGAAGATCTCCATCACAACGGGGCAAGGACCGATGTTCGAAGAGTCGTCTGAGTCAGAGTCTGAGTCTCTCCCTATAGAGTCATCTAAGTCCTTAGTCATAGCACCTCCTCCTTCTATCCCTTCCCCCAAAATAGTTAGTGATCAAGTCCCTGAGGACATATCCCTCTTTGATGTAATGATCTCAGAGTTTAATAATATGGCTTCTTCTCCTTACTCCTTGTGTTCTTCTTTAACCCAAGATGACGAGCATTGCTTAACTAATAATGAAAAAGACAAAGAACTTATTAAAGCAATGGAAACACTTGAAAAGAAAACACCGATAATTGAAGAAACTGAGACTGTTGATATCTCAAATGATTCGACCAATAAAAGAGAAGTTAAAATCGGACTAACACTTAATGAACAAGAAAGAACCGATTT
The DNA here is from genome assembly GCF_001683475.1 of Chenopodium quinoa. NCBI lineage: Eukaryota > Viridiplantae > Streptophyta > Magnoliopsida > Caryophyllales > Amaranthaceae > Chenopodium > Chenopodium quinoa. The sequence goes on along the minus strand of NW_018743252.1, from coordinate 10,980,938 downwards.
AATTAACTTGCTTAAAGAATTCATCGATGTATTCACTTGGTCATATGAAGATATGCCAGGCATTAATAGAGAAATAGCTCAACACACCATACCACTAATTCCAGGAATGAAACATGTAAAACAAAAGTTACGTCGAATGAAACCCGACGTAGCTCTTAAAATAAAAGAGGAAGTTAAAAAAGAAATAATTGCAGGTTTCATCAAGGTATCCAAGTACCCCGAATGGGTTGTCAACGTCGTATCAGTTCCAAAAAAGGATGGAAGAGTAAGAATGTGTGTCGACTATCGATATCTAAATAAGGCAAGTCCAAAGGACGACTTCCCTTTACCACACATCGATATTCTAGTGGATAACACAACAAATCATGCACTTCTCTCGTTCATGGATGGATACGCGGGCTATAATCAGATTCTCATGGCAGAAGAAGACATGGAGAAAACAACCTTCATAACACCATGGGGTACTTACTGCTACACGGTAATGCCATTCGGGTTGAAAAACGCGGGTGCTACTTACCAACGAGCAGCGACTGCCTTGCTCCATGACATGATGCATAAAGAAGTTGAATTATACGGGGACGATATGATTGTAAAGTCAAAAGATCGCCCAGACCATCAAGTAGCCTTAAGAAAGTTCTTCAAAAGGCTAAGAAAATACAATATGAGGTTGAACCCATCTAAATGTGCTTTTGAAGTCACCTCAGGAAAGCTTTTAGGTTTTGTCATAAGCTCTAGAGGAATAGAGATAGACCCAACCAAGATCAAGGCAATCATGTCAATGCCACCGCCCAAAACCGAGAAGCAAATTCGAGGATTTATTGGCCGGTTGCAATACATAAGCAGGTTCATATCAAAATTGACAACAATATGTGAACCAATCTTTAAAAAGCTTAAAATGAATGTACCAGTGATATGGGATGACGAGTGTCAAAAAGCCTTTGAAAAGATCAAAGCTTATCTCGTAAATCCTCCCATTTTAGCGCCAGCACTTCCGGGAATACCTCTTAGACTGTACTTAACAGTTACCAAAGAGACAATAGGAGCTATGCTAGCGCAAGAAGTAGAAGGCAAAGATAATGCAATCTACTATCTAAGCAAGAAGATGCTCGAATATGAAGCAAGCTATACACCACTTGAGAAATTGTGCCTCGCATTGGTGTGGGCCACAACCAAGTTAAGACATTACATGCTCGTGCATACAGTCTTCATAGTTTCCCGATTAGATCCACTCAAGTATTTATTCGAAAAATCTACACTCAACGGGTGTATATAAAGATGGATAGTCAACTTAGCTCAGTTCGATGTAAGGTTCATGCCACAAAAAGCTATCAAAGGATCTGTGGTATCGAATTTCCTAGCAGACTTTCCAATAGAAGACTCGACGCCAATACACGACAATGAATTTCCAGACGAAGACTTGATGGTCACTGAAGATGATACTTGGACCTTGTACTTCGATGGAGCCTCAAACTAAAAGGGATGTGGCGTTGGAGTATTACTAGTATCACCCGAAGAAGAACATGTTCCAATCTCCATAAAGCTTGATTTCGACGTTACCAACAACGCTGCTGAATACAAAGCATGCGTGGTAGGCCTTGAAACAACTTTGGCATTGGGAGTGAAAAAGTTACGGATATTCGGAGACTCTTCATTGATCATCAACCAAATCTCCAAGAGGTGGAAAGTAAGGAGTGAAAGTCTAGCCCCTTACCAAACCTATCTGGAAACCTTTACTAATCAATTAGAAAAGGTAGAATATACATATCTACCTAGAGAATAAAATCAATTTGCTGATGCTTTGGCAAGACTAGCCTCAATGGTTAGGACTCCTACGGAAATCGAGAAAATGCCTCTAACTATAGAAAAAAAGGCACAAATTGGCCTATATTCAAGCTATAGAAGATGATGAAGTAATCCAGGATGAAGAAGAAGAAGAACCGTGGTGTAGGATATTCTCAATTATGTCACTAAAGGAGAATACCATCCCCATGTTGACAAAAGAGCAAAACGAGCATTAAGACTCTTGGCTTCCCAATACGTACTCATAGACAACGAACTACACAAAAGGCTACCTAAGGTTAGAGCTCTCTTTTGTGTAGGAAAAAAGGATGCCCAAAGAGCAATGAGGATAGTCCACGAAGGAATTTGTGGAACTCACGTAAATGGCAAAATGTTAGTCCAAAAGATAATGCGAGAAGGATACTATTGGACTACAATGAATAGGGAATGCCATCAATACGTAAAAAGATGCCCTAAGTGCCAAATCTACACTAATTTATAACACGTTCCTCCATCTTTGCTCTACACCTACACGTCGCTGACAGGGTAAAGTCGTATCCCCTAATAAAAAATAATTACCTAAATCTCTAACTAAAGTAGATAGGGAAGTAGGGTCGAACTCCACAGGGAAACAGGTCTTTTTAATTCTAATTAATTATTATAATCTAAATTATCTAATTAACCAATAATTTTAGGTATGAATTCTATACTACGAAGAATAAGTTTAGGGAGAAAAGAAACAATAATAAAGGAGCCTAGGGTCACAGGTTCACCAATAATTAATATTCCGGGATAGAACGAAGTAATTAATAATTAACAATGCACAGATAACATGATTAACAGGCTCTCGCAATTTATTAATCAAAATAGATCTAACAGGCTCTCGCAATTTACTAGACCTAAGTTCCTATTAAAATTAGCCTTTAATATTAAATCAACATCTTCTCGATTCATCAATTCAATATTGCTAAACATTCACAATCAAATTACATCTGCTCGATTCATAATCTAATTGCAAAGAATTAAAACAATTCAATAGAAAATTATCATGCAATATCAATAATCAATAATAACAAACTATCCCTTCATATTAATTATGGATCCCCATAAACCCTAGAATGAAACTACTCACTAATCATCATAACTAAGCCAATCAAGTAAATAATTAAAAGCATAATCAAGAAAGCAATTAAAATAGCTGAAATTAAAAGGGAAGAAATTGTACCAAAAATTAAATCTGGAATTAAAGGAAGTATTAAGAACAAAAGTTTAGAGAGAATTTAAGAGAGAGAAAAATACTAAGTAGAGAGAGAAAGTCTAAGAAAGAAGGTCCGCTAAAAATTCCGTACATAATCGTATTTAAACCTTTCATAAAACAAGAATTAAAACTAAACTAATTAGCTACTAAGAAAAACATGCGCCCGATCGGGCCCGCCTTTTCACTCTGCCCTTGCTTGGTATGCTGCGCCCGATCGAGCCTACGCTCACCCGATCGGGCACGCTTCTTCCTTGAGGATTTCTTCTGCGTGCACTCGCCCGATCGGGCGTATGCTTGCCCGATCGGGTTCGGCTTCTTCTCTGAGGCTTGGATTTCGATTGGGCTCGATTCCTCGGCCCAATCTGGATTTCCTCATCGGGTCTTGACTAATTGATCCAATAGCCCCGGTATCACATACCGAGCCCTTAATCACCGGCTCTCACCGATCCTGGGCTTCAAGAGTGGTCGTATCCTTCTAGCTTCCGTAGTCGATCCATAAAGCCCGGGAAAATGCTCCAAGAGTGAAATTTCTTGTAAAATACAACTAAAACTACGAAAACACTAGAACACACAAATTAGTAATAAAAGTGGTCCAAAAGAGCCAAAAACACTACTAATAACGACCAAGGGACGGGGGTAAAACACTATATAAAATGGACAAATCAGTCGCCATGGCCATTCTCTACATGGGTGTTGTAGGCGTCGCTCGAAGTGCGCCTACGTTAAAAAGCATGTGGTGAATATGCTTGGCACTCATAGGAAGTAGGAATTGACATAATACGATTAGGGACAAGGAAAGTAGGGAGCCGCCAACAAGTTTTTAAGGAACTTGTAAACCGTTCACGGATCATAAAAAGGCAGCCACGATAAGGGACAACGATAGGCAACAACGATTGACCCGTGAAGGTTACACCCCATTCATAATCCATGAGATTACTAACTCCATATGGTTCGAAACCACGAAAGGAGGATCGAGGATGATGGTACGAAGTGAGTCATGGAGTCACATTCGCCCGTATTAGCCTCTACTCGATTCTTATATTGAAAAGCGTTCCTGTGATCTCAAAGGCATACAAACAATAATTCAATTCTCTCCAAACTATTATTTAACTAAATTGGTTTAATATTAATGCACACATAATTCTAAAATATTGTGATCACTTCAATTAATAATAAGATTAAAAGGATCCTAAACCGGTTGTCCAAATTATCTTATTAGGCGTGATTTTCAATTACATATTCCCTTTAACATGCAATACGGTGATCAATAATAGAATAAATTAATATTAAAACCAAATTAATCACAATTCCAACAACATAAAATCGTTAGAAAAATAATAGAAATAAAAGGAGCATGATCCTTACTTCGATTATGTTTGTTTGCAACTACAAAATAATAAACGAGTTAGTAACTTCAAGGAAATAAGAAAACAATGATTAAATTAAAATAAATAAAATAAAGTTGATTTGGGGCCAAACCCTCAAACAGTTCTACCTTTCACGCCTTGATTTAAGGACAGAACCTCGAGTAAAATATGGACTCCTTTGAGTACTTGAAGAAGAAATTTTGAAGTAGAGAAGGGTAGGCTAGTGTTTAGGCTAAAGCATAGAAGAGAGAAAATAAAATTAGAGAATTACTCGGTGCCCCGTTCATCAGAAATGAGGGGGTATTTATAGGGAAAACGTGCTGAGGGAGCACACGGAACCCTAAAATGATAAAAACCCTAAAAAAGTATCCCTTGACACGGTCAAACTGTACCGTGACACGGGAAGCCCCACCGTCAGACGGTACACATTCCCGTGACACGGTACACTTTTGGCGTGACGCGGGAAATTTTCAGAAAACGGGATAGAAAACGCATCAAGGGTTCACGCGAAAAGTCCCGTGTCACGGCAGACCTCCCGTGTCACGGGAAATCCCACCGTCAGACGGGAAGGATTCCCATGACACGGTGGCAGTCTGCCGTGGCGCGGGAATTTCCAGTCCATTTTCCGTCTAAATACATTTTTAACCCTAATTTCCTTCGGCTTTTTAAGTGCCGATTGATAATTTCGGGCCTTTTCTAACTTTTATTATTCGGCCTAAAATAAGAAAATAATTAAATAAAAATAAATAAAGGGTTTGGGCCAAAAATAAATAATAAAACAATAAAATAAAAAGGCTTGGGCTAAAAATTAATTAATAAGTTTGGGCTGAAATTAAAACTATGCTTTTACCAAACATCAAGACTAATCCATGGATTGTTCAAAAATATGAATTTAATAAAATACGATTTTTTAAGCAGTCTCGGGATTAAATACTAAACCCGACCAATAGTGGCGGTGAAAGGTTGTTCATCATCGGGTTTGGTTTTGAGGAGACATTTTTAGGTGTCTACAAAAGCCCCCACTTTGACTGAGTTTGTAGAAACATCAGTTTCGAAAACGATAGTCAAAGTAGCCGATAGGGACGGAGAATGATTTAAGACGTTCTGCGATCCTAAATCATTTTTTATACGCCGATGCCTGCAGAAAAATATTAGTTCTATAGATAAAAGAGTAAAGGGGTAGAACGCTTATCTAACACCAGTGTATTGGTGGCAAATGAGCTTGGTAGCTTCCTATGCTTGAAGGAATCCACCGGATGACGTCTGTTGAAACGCTTTCCATGCCTGAGGAAAGCCGACTGAGGAGTTTGGTAGTTTTCTAAGCCTGAAGAAACCTACCGGATAATACTTTCCATGCTTGAGGAAAGTCGACGTATGAATTTGGTGTCATTCTATTCTTGAAGAAATCCACCGATGATGCTTTCCATGCTTGAGGAAAGCCGGCTTGGCGGTTTTTTATACTTGAAGAAAAATCCACCGATTACGCTTTCCAAGCTTGAGGAAAGCTGACTTGGCGGTTTTCTATACTTGAAGAAAAATCCACCGATAACGCTTTCCAAGCCTGAGGAAAGCCGACTGATGAACATGGTGTCATTCTATGCTTGAAGAATTCCACCGATAATGCCTTCCATGCTTGAGGAAAGCCGATTTGGCGGTTTTCTATACTTGAAGAAAAATCCACCGGATAATACTTTCCATGCTTGAGGAAAGTCGAAAGATGATGAGATTGCAAGTCTCAGTGTATCGAGAACCTTGCGTCATGAAATGATGATGGTCCGCTTGTCCCCGGACGTGGGCTGTGGATGGTCCGCTTGTCCCCGGACGTGGGCTGTAATTGGTTCGCTTGTCCCAGAACGTGGGTTGTAAATGGTCCGCTTGTCCCCGGACGTGGGCTGTAGATAAGACCTGCAAAATAAAATTTGCCTGGGGACTCGTATAGACTATGATTGACTTGACCAACTGACTTGACCAAGTTTGACTTGACATGACATGACATGTGTATGACTTGTGATTGTGTGTGTGTGTATATATGTGTGTGTGCAGACACAAGAAAACGAAGATGCAAAAGCAAAAATTTTCCGTCAATTTTTGTCATGAGATGTGAAAACTGAACTTTTATTTTCGAACTTCCTTCGATGAAAAAGGAAAGAAGTTTTGAACTTCCTCCTTGAGTAAGAAGAAATGAATCGTATGGATTGAATTGTTTGTCCTGAAAATAATGTATGCATGATGCTTGTTCTTAGGCCAGGAGGCTAAGGACAATTACATCATGTGACACGATAGATGAATGAACTTAAGTCATGGAGATAAGCATCATATATGGTGTAAAGAAGCGATTTTGAACGTTACTTAGGTCTGGAAGCTAAGCACATATAGTGATTATTGCATAATGAACGTTGCTTAGGTCAAGGAGCCAAACACGATATGCTTTGTATGATTAAAAATCATTGATATATAAATGTTTCTTAGCACATTATGCGAAACAATGAACATTGCTCAGGTCAGGAAGCTAAGCAAGTATAGAATGTTTCTTCTACTGAATGTTGTCTTTAAATATGATGAAACATGCACAATGTTGAAACAAGATTTCATGATAAAGGGCTCTTAAAGGGAAGGATGATTGATATGGATATGGATGTGTGAGTGAAGTGTGTGAATGTGATACTAAGGCTGGCTGCAAGGGTTATAGCGATGGAAACAGATGTGAGAAGAGTTAAAGATGATGACTCTTCAGGCTGGGTAAGCTAATGTGATTTAGGTTCAAGCCCCAAAGTCTAGCTCTAAATGGGTAGGGATAAGCATTGGATATTCTTTGACTCGATCATGCATGGATATGAATGTGAATGTGGCCGCACCTCGATGTGAGGTTGCCTACGTATCCGTTAGGAATCAGGCCGAACGTAGCTTTAACCGAACTTTGCACAAGTGTATGTACACCTCAAAGAGGTCTTTCAAGGTTTGTAATGTGGTTAAGTTGATGGTTTGAGGAAGAAAGGGATAAAAGGCTCAAGACCTGAGAGAATCCCCAAGATGTGTAATTGTGAATTTGAAAATTTTGAATTTTGCAAGTTTATTTTCAACACACATTTTTTTTTACTTTGAACTTTTTTTTTCATTCTTTTGTATCAATGTAGGCAATCTCAGATCATGCGGTCCATCACTCACTTAGCATTCATGTTTCTCAGGCACGGTACCGAGCACTCGATGAGAGACGCAATTTGAGACGTGTTCATATCAAAGACATTGGAACACTTGCCTTTAGACATTGTTTTATTGTTGCTTTGCTGCTTTTTTTTTTTACTTGCTTTTTGAATGTTATACAATTACACATCTTCCAATCCCAGGGTTAAGTGAATGTGGGTTGAAGAAATGAAGGCCAAACGTTTGACGAGGCTCAAAATGGTTGATGAAGAAATGGAATGTGATTGAACGGTTAACAGGGAATGACATGGTTGCAAAGGTGCCTCAAGTCATTGGTGTACCTTAGGTTTAGTTCGGTAATTGATTTTTTTTTTTTATTATTTATTTATTTTTTTTGAGAGTGAATGAATGAATGAAAAATTCTATGATCGAGACGTAAAGGAAAATTGCTCATTTTATTAATGGAAAAGGTGAACGAAACACATGAAACATATAAAAAAAAATTCAAAGTGGAAAACCTATGCTAGACATGAATGGGGGAATGATAAAGAAAGAAATCATGAAATCTTGCACGAAGGATCTGCGTGCCTTGTATTCATTACTTCTTGCCGCCTGGAGGAACATGAAGTTTGTTTGCATCCATCAAGTCTTGAATGACGTCCTTCAAATTCCATCATTGCTCTGTAGTGTGGCCCCTTCCTTGATGGTACTTGAAATAGGCATTGGGATTCCATTTGGTGCTCCTTTCTTTAGGTTTTGGCTCTGGAAATGGTCCAATAGGCGTCATCAAGCCTTGACCGTAAAGGCGATCAAAGGCCGCATCATAAGTCATTCCTAAATGAGTGTAAGTTCTTTTCTTCTTGGGCAATGGAGCATCAAGAGCTAACACTTCATTGATATCAACTCGGCTTATATTGTTGGTAGTATTTTTGTGCTTAGAAGACGAAAAAGAAGGATGGTCGTTCTTCTTGTTTTTCCAAGTGTTATTATTGTTACTACCAGCAGTCTTTGTTAGCTTATCCTCGATATTGATGCCGATGTCGTATACAGCTTCGAAAGTGTTCAATGGAAGAAATTTGAGATGTTCCCTATATTTATGAGTCAGATTTTGAATAAAGAGGCGAACCATCTCTCTTTCTTTGGGAGGATCTACCAAGAGTGAAGCTGTTTCCCTCCACCTGTTCAGGTAAGCGGTGAAGCCTTCATTCTCTTTCTGTTTGAGAATGGAGAGTTCACGTTCAGAAGTTTTGGTTTGAATGTTATACTTATAACGATTCATGAAACTGTCGATGACATCTTGCCAAGTCGCAGTAAGCTTGGCATCTAGGGAATAAAACCATTGTTGTCAAGCATGTTCTAAGGAGAGAGGGAACACCGTAGGGAAGAGTGTTATGTCCAATCCCTTAAAAGCCATGGTTGCAGAGAACGCCTTCAAATGGAATATTGGATTGTCAGTAGGCTTGAACTTTGGAATATCAGCAGTGGAGAACTTTTCAGGGAGTCTGTCCTTCACATCCAAAGGAGTGGGAGGCCATTCCACATAAGTGAAATCCTCAGAAATCTTACTCATTTGTTCCTTCAGTTTGTCAAGGGTGGAAACAGTGACTTTGTTTTGTTCCATGGTAGTGACCCTAGTGGTAAGGGTTTGCATCATGGAATACAGTGCCTCAATGGATTTGTTGATGTTCTCAATGTCTTCTTTAGTGGCCATTGAAAGGTGATGAGTAACGGAGATGACAAAGTTCTCTTTGAACGCTTATTAGATCTGAGAGATTGTTGCGGTAATGGCTCGAACCGTATTGATCTATCCCTGTTCCGTGACCAGGTACTGTGAAATAAAATAATTCACTTAATTGTTTGACTCATTGCTCAAGATAGGAAAGGAAGGAAAAAAAAGACATTTGAAAACAGGTGAGAAAACTCCACTCATTTTTTATTATGACGAAAAAGGGTGCATGAACCTAATATACGATCATAAACGACCTGGTGCACGACTCGAGTCGGAACATAAAGAAAGTGTGTGGACTATACTTGACTCGTGAGTGACTAAGTGATGTTATAAGACTCGTGGTATGATCGTATGGCTAGACATGTGAACAATAACCAAAATGACTGACGCGAGGACCAAATTAACACGGAAGACTTGACTGACGCTTTCTTTTTTGTTTTTTTTTTTTTGAAAATGTGGAAATTTGCCGTGACACGGTAGAGTTTCTCATGGCGAGGCAGCCATTCCCGTGCCACGGTAGATGCTGACGTGGCATGGGATTTTTTTTTTTTTTTTTTGCCGTGACACGGGAACTTCTCCCATCAGACGGGATAAAATCCCGTGTCACGGGAATATTTTACATGTTTTTTTTTTTTTTTTTTTTTTTTTTTTTTTTTGTCGTGACACGGGAACTTCTCCCGTCAAACAGGATAAAATCCCGTGTCACGGGAATATTTTACATTTTTTTTTGCCGTGACACGGGAACTTCTCCCATCAGACGGGATAAAATCCCGTGTCACGGGAATATTTTACATTTTTTTTTTTGAGAATATCTAGTGGAGTCGCCAAATTGTAGGCATCGCTCGAAGTGCGCCTACGTTAAAAAGCATGTGGTGAATATGCTTGGCACTCATAGGAAGTAGGAATTGACATAATACGATTGGGGACAAGGAAAGTAGGGAGCCGCCAACAAGTTTTTAAGGAACTTGTAAACCGTTCACAGATCATAAAAAGGCAACCACGATAAGGGACAACGATAGTTATTAACGATTGACCCGTGAAGGTTACACCCCATTCATAATCCATGAGATTACTAACTCCATATGGTTCGGAACCACGAAAGAAGGATCGGGGATGGTGGTACGAAGTGAGTCATGGAGTCACATTCGCTCGTATTGGCCTCTACTCGATTCTTATATTGAAAAGCATTCCTGTGATCTCAAAGGCATACAAACAATAATTCAATTCGCTCCAAACTATTATTTAACTAAATTGGTTTAATATTAATGCACACATAATTCTAAAATATCGTGATCACTTCAATTAATAATAAGATTAAAAGGATCCTAAACCGGTTGTCCAAATTATCTTATTAGGCGTGATTTTCAATTACATATTCCCTTTACCATGCAATACGGTGATCAATAATAGAATAAATTAATATTAAAACCAAATTAATCACAATTCCAACAACATAAAATCGTTAGAAAAATAATAGAAATAAAAGGAGCATGATCCTTACTTCGATTCTGTTTGTTTGCAACTACAAAATAATAAACGAGTTAGTAACTTCAAGGAAATAAGAATACGATGATTAAATTAAAATAAATAAAATAAAGTTGATTTGGGGCCAAACCCTCAAACAGTTCTACCTTTCACGCCTTGGTTTAAGGACAGAACCTCGAGTAAAATAGGACATAACTTGAAGAAGGAATTTTGAAGTAGAGAAGGGTAGGCTAGTGTTTAGGCTAAAGCATAGAAGAGAGATAATAAAATTAGAGAATTACTCGGTGCCCCGTTCATCAGAAATGAGGGGGTATTTATAGGGAAAACGTGCTGAGGGAGCACACGGAACCCTAAAATGATAAAAACCCTAAAAAAGTATCCCTTGACACGGTCAAACTGTACCGTGACACGGGAAGCCCCACCGTCAGACGGTACACATTCCCGTGACACGGTACACTTTTGGTGTGACGCGGGAAATTTTCAGAAAACGGGATAGAAAACGCATCAAGGGTTCACGCGAAAAGTCCCGTGTCACGGCAGACCTCCCGTGTCACGGGAAATCCCACCGTCAGACGGGAAGGATTCCCATGACACGGTGGCAGTCTGCCGTGGCGCGGGAATTTCCAGTCCATTTTCCGTCTAAATACATTTTTAACCCTAATTTCCTTCGGCTTTTTAAGTGCCGATTGATAATTTCGGGCCTTTTCTAACTTTTATTATTCGGCCTAAAATAAGAAAATAATTAAATAAAAATAAATAAAGGGTTTGGGCCAAAAATAAATAATAAAACAATAAAATAAAAAGGCTTGGGCTAAAAATTAATTAATAAGTTTGGGCTGAAATTAAAACTATGCTTTTACCAAACATCAAGACTAATCCATGGATTGTTCAAAAATATGAATTTAATAAAATACGATTTTTTAAGTAGTCTCGGGATTAAATACTAAACCCGACCAATAGTGGCGGTGAAAGGTTGTTCATCATCGGGTTTGGTTTTGAGGAGACATTTTTAGGTGTCTACAGGTGTAGACACCCATTTGTGTCTCCCCAAAACCGAACCCAGTGATGAGTACCTTTCACGTCGAATCATAATCGAATGAAGTGAAAGTGTGGAAAGTCTAGTGTTGAGGAAAGTTTTAATTTCTTTTCTCTTCTCTCTGTTTTTGAAAACTTATTTTATGAAAACAGACAATCCAGTTTGGTTGGTCCACGATTAGGGTCCAATAGTAGTTTAATTAGATGGGGCTTGACAAGAGCTTTCCAACGATATATTATAAGCCCAATTCCGATGAGTATTGAGGAAGTTATGGCCAATTTAATAAACTAAGCCCGGTTTGAGCCTTTTATGCGGCCCAATGATCTAGGAGAGGGCCTAATATGATTTATCATTCCTAATGCAATTAGGAATGGTTTTAGTTTTCTAGATTCTTGTAGAAGGTTGTTTTCATTCCTAATTCAATTAGCATTGATAAATTGACTTTTGTTGACTTTTTAGAGTTTTAATTAAAATCAAAGAGCATTTTTGAGGGAAATACGATTTTATCCTCCTGTACGGCAATTTTTATCTGATTTTAAGAAAACGCGTGATTTTCTGAATCAGCGCCAAACGCCAGCTGTAGCGCCTGGCGCTACGCTTGGCGCCTGACGCTAATGTTGGCGCCTGCCGCCAACAACCAGCGTTGGCGCTGGTTCAATTTTACGTGCGCCAGACTCTGTTTTGATATTTTATCTTTTTGGCTGATTTTCTCTATAAATAACGTATTAAAAACTCCGTTATCGATAACCATTCTTCATCTAAAAAAAACCAGTTTTAACCAGTATTCATCTAAAAATCGGTTTTTCATCTACAATCACCAATTCTCTCTATCTACCAACTCTCATCAAGATTATCTTGATTACTCTCTCTTTCTTTTTCTAAACTAGATTTTACATACATAATTCCGCATTCATTAGATTTAGAAACACCTAGCCATATTTGAAGTTGCCTTCGCCCTAGACGTGAAAGGTTTAATTTCTGAGGGTTTGGTCCCAAATCTCTCTTTCCATTATTTAATTTAATTATTTTGATTTTATATTTTCCTTGAAGTTACTAACGTGTTTATTTTGTTATTAGAAAGAGATAGGAGGCAGCAAAGTAAGTACTTTAATGGTTTAATTGATGTTATGATATAGAGTTCATGCTTAGGTTGTTACTTTGATTCCTAGTATCATGTCTAGGGTAATTTTAATATCAAGTACGATTGTTATGATGCCTTTTATTTTCTTCCTAATATTTATGATTGCTAGTATCATGTTAGGGTTAAATATTTGATTTTTATTGCTTAATGACATGCTAGTGTTTGTTATTAATCTTGTTAGTATCATGCCTACGATCTTGCTATTATTATACTTTAACATGATTATTTTAATTATAATTTATTATTATGATTTTAATGATTATTATTATTATGATTTATGATTATAATTGTTATAATTATTATTTTTATTATTATTATTATGTTTCTTGATACTTTATTGTTATTGCTTGATCACGCCTTTTATGCATGTTTAAAGGGAATTTGGTACTTGTATTCACGCTTAATAAGATAATTAATAATCTTGTTAGGGTTAATATGATTATAATTCAAGTGATCGCCAATAATAGTTTTATTTGTGCGTTAATATTCAACCAACATAGATAAACAGGTTTAGGGTTAATCCTATTGATTGCATGTTAGTCAGAAAGCGCACATGAATACGATCAGAATAAAGTAGAGGCCTATTATTAGGGAAGGTTTAATCTCTTTTAGGTTGGATTTGTACCTTCATCCCCGAACCCTTATTTGGTTCAAGATCTTATGGATTTGACGATCTCTTGGATCGTTAAGGGGTGTAACCTTCATCCTGTGAACGGTTTACAAGTTCCTAAAACTTGTTGGCGTCTCTTTTGCTCTATCTTCTTCCCTTTTGGACACCACCGTACTTTAGTATAGCAGTGGGGTTCAAGCTAGGGGATTAATGCTTGAAATTATTCCCCACAATGGGGAATTGACATCATCGACAAAATCACTCACCTAGGAACAGGAGGTCACGAATATATCCTAGTGGCAAAATTGATTACTTCACAAAGTGGGTCGAAGCACAATCGTACGCTAAACTCGCCGCAAAACATGTAGCTCTCTTTATCGAAAGAAATATTATTTGTCGATATGGAGTCCCACATGAAATGATAAGTGACAATGGAACTCACTTTCAAGCCGAATGTGAAGAATTGCTACAGAAATATGGTATTCAACATCATCATTCCTCTCCTTATAGACCTCAGGCAAATGGAGCAGTCGAAGCAGCTAATAAAAATCTGAAGCCTATCATCGAGAAAATGACGGAGAATTACAAGGATTGGCCTGACAAACTTCACTTCGCATTGTGGGGTTATCGCACGTCAATTCGCACATCAACAGGAAATACGCCATTTTCCTTGGTTTATGGAATGGATGCCGTACAACCTGTCGAGCTAGAGATTCCATCTCTACGCATCGCATTGGAGAGCAAACTCGATGAAGTTGAATGGACTAGGGCAAGATATGAGGAGCTAATTCTACTTGATGAAAAATGACTAGAAGCTCTACATCACACTCAATGTTACCAAACTCGTATGGCTAGGCATTTTAATAAGAAGGTTAAGACAAGAAAAATCAGAGTAGGAGACTTGGTGTTAAAAGCATTAAGGAAAAATGTTTTAGATCCAAGGAGAAAATTCAGACCTAATTGTTTTGGACCCTACATTGTCAAAACAATCCTGTCAGGAGATGCAGCAAAATTAACTGACATGGATGGCAATGAGTTCTCGAACATGACAAATCTTGACCAACTTAAAAAATACTACCCATAATCACTTGAGTAGGACACTCAAGAGAGCTACGTTTGGCCTGATTCCTTAAGAAATGATACGTAGGCAACCCTTTACGGGTGCAGCCACTTTTTTTTGGAATGGATGCCGTACAACCTGGTTTATGGAATGGATGCCGTACAACCTGTCGAGCTAGAGATTCCATCTCTACGCATCGCATTGGAGAGCAAACTCGATGAAGTTGAATGGACTAGGGCAAGATATGAGGAGCTAATTCTACTTGATGAAAAATGACTAGAAGCTCTACATCACACTCAATGTTACCAAACTCGTATGGCTAGGAATTTTAATAAGAAGGTTAAGACAAGAAACATCAGAGTAGGAGACTTGGTGTTAAAAGCATTAAGGAAAAATGTTTTAGATCCAAGGAGAAAATTCAGACCTAATTGTTTTGGACCCTACATTGTCAAAACAATCCTGTCAGGAGATGTAGCAAAATTAACTGACATGGATGGCAATGAGTTCTCGAACATGACAAATCTTGACCAACTTAAAAAATACTACCCATAATCACTTGAGTAGGACACTCAAGAGAGCTACGTTTGGCCTGATTCCTTAAGAAATGATACGTAGGCAACCCTTTACGGGTGCAGCCACTTTTTTTTTTTCAAATCTCGCATCCCAGACTTAATAAAATATTCAACAGAAGATCGACAAAACGTCAACTTGTGACTCCCATCTAAATAATCTTCAAACTTTTTCTCTCTCAACTCTTCAACATCATCTAAAACATTATCATCCTCATCTTTAATGAAGTCTAGGTCACTCACATTCTCATCATCTTCATCAACATCAGAAAGTACATAATCATCATCCTCACTATCATCACTGTCTGAATCACTCACCTGCACATCTTTGCTTTCATTCTCCCTTCTTACTCTCTCAACTCCCTTACCTCTCCCTTGTACAGAGGACTTGCTCTTTGGCACTCTCCTGTTGGAAGGCCTAACTCTGTGCTTTTTCTTTGGTTGAGAAGATGAGATTGCATGTGTATTGGGTGGTGGAGTTGGAGGTGGTGGTGGTGTTGGTTCATGTCTTGGTGGAGATGGTGGTGTTTCCTGTCTTGGTGGAGATGGTGGTGGAGGTGGTGGAGAGGATGGTGGTGTTTCCTGTCTTGGTGGAGATGGTGGTGGAGGTGGTGGAGAGGATGGTGGTGTTTCCTGTCTTGGTGGAGATGGTGGTGGAGGTGGTTGTGGTGGTGGTGGAGAGGGTGGTGGTGTTTCCTGTCTTGGTGGAGAGGGTTCTTGTGTTTGCTGATGTTCTGTTCTAGGGTCAACTGCTGGTTGTTTGGTGCTCTTTTTTGGTGTTGTTTTCTTTTTCCTGGGTGTCATTTTTTGTCTTTTAGTTGGCTGTTTGGTAGTAGGTGATGTAGTGTGGGTGGGTCCTGTTGATTCAGGTTCAGGTTGTGAGGGTTGAGGTTGAGAGCTTCCTGGGAAACACTCATCAGCTTCTGCAGTATTAAACACTCTCACATACTCCACCCCCAAGTCCTCTGCACTAACCACTGGCACCTCAACAGCAACAGTAAATTGATGCTGCTCCCACAACTCCCTCTCAGCTTGCACTCTTTCAGCCTCCCTCTAATTCTTTTCAATTTCCCTCTGCACTTTTTCAGCCTCTTCCTTTAATCTTCTCTGCCACCCCTTTTCAGCAGCCTGAATACAATCCCTGGCTCTTTAGTTTCCTCAACCCATATCTCAATAGTATCCTTACCCTGGTTCCATTCCAATATTTTCAACATATCAACATCATCCTTAAGCTCAAACTTCCTATTTGTCCTAGGCTTATTGACAAACAAAGAAAAGAATTTTGGTAGAAACACATTCTGTTTCACTGAGCACTCAAACATGTCTTCATATAACCCCATTAGGTGACACTTATCAGTATCTTCAACCCTAACATCAAAATCCTGAGACTTATCATCCTTCTTACCATGGACTAACAACCATACTCCACTCATCCTATATACAATAACATATTAAATCACCAATTACATTCCACAAAAATAAAAATAAATGAAACATAACAAAACTAAATAGCAATAGAAAATCAATAACATAGTTCAAATACCCTAACCCTAGATCATAAAAATCACTTAAATCTACCAAAATCAATTACGATACTCCAACATCAATTAAAAAAGTAATCATATCAATAAAAGCAACAACATTTCATATAAACACAACCCATTCCCAAATCCATTCAAACCCTAAATTGTGTGCAATATTTTGACAAAAGATCGTAACTTTAAACTTCGAAATACAAAACGATAGAAGAGAACTTACCTTACTTGAAGTTACACAAGCCCACCCTTTGAATTTTTTGAAATTTGCTTTCACCAACCTAACGCGTTTATCACACCTTCAAGAATCCACCTTTTTTGCCCGATCAAAACAGCAAATTTATCCTGGGCTCCCACTTTTCCCAAAACTAGACCATGCAACTCTTTCTACGCGAGAATTCAGTGCAGAATTTCAATGGAGAACGAATGAAGAACAGGGGAGAGATAGTGAGAGAGAGATGATGTGAAGGGGGAAATATGAAGACTTTTGGTCTTCATCAGTAAGTCAAGAAGAAAATGGCGCACACATTAATTAAGGACATAATGGTAAAAACGCACTAACGGGGAGTTAACGTCAGTTAGGTAAAAGGGCATTTAATTCTAATATACAGTAACTGATGGGTATTTGGTGAATTTGAAAATTTTCATGGGTATTTGGTGAATAAAAAAATTCCTCAGGGGCATTTCATGAAATTTCCGTTATTATTATTAAAGCTTTATAAGCATTTTAGTGTAGACACCTAAATATGTCTCCCCAAAACCAAACCCATTGATGAACACCTTTCACCGCCATTATTGGTTGAGTTGAGTATTTAATCTTTGGAGTGCTTAAATCCATGTTCTATCCAATATATTTCTTGAACCAATCCAATTTCTAGCTCATTTCCCTAAACCATAACCTATTTTTCACTTTTCGTGTTCACATTGCAAAACCGAGAGAAACTGATTTTATGGCTATATAATTTTGATCTAATTATTATTTTGTTGGATAGGCCTTTAAATAAGCTTTCCAACCATATATGAAAAAGATATGAGCAAACACTAAACTCGGCCTAAAACCGACACACTTCCACTAAAACGGCCATATCATAAAATATACAAATCATTTTGACTTGATTTTAATTGGATTAAAAAGTAGACTTGATAAGCTTTCCAATGATATATTATATTCCTTATTCCGAGTTACATTTTTGTAATTCTGCACAATTTTCTCCTGTGTCACGGTGCAATTTCCCGTGTCACGGTGACCATTCCGTGACACGGGGATATTCCGTGTAATTTCCGCGTACTTTTTACACCGTGACACGGCATACTGCATTGTGCCACGGTGGACAATGCCGTGTCACAACATTTCTTCCCATGTCACGCTGCACATCCCGTGACACGGGATTGCTCCGTGTTTTCTCCGCGTAATCCCTAAACGTGTTTTCACTTCCCGTAACCTAATTATTTCCCGCGTCACTCAGTTTTTCCCCGTGTCACGGGATCTTCCCCTGTCTGACGGTGCCTTTCACCGTGTCGCGGTGCTCTTTGCCGTGACACGGTATTATTTTTTAGGGTTTTTATCTTTTTAGGGTTCCGCGTGTTCCCTCTACTCATTTTCCCTATAAATAGGACCCCCCTTTCTGCAGTTCAGGGCACCAATAATCATTCTCTCTCACCTTACACCAAAAATCATTCTCTTCTCCCTCTTTAACCTAATTTCTAGCCTCCTTATTCTTCCATAATAATTCCTCTAAGCACTCCAAGGAGTCCATACTTAACCCGAGGTTCCGTTCTTAAACCAAGGCGTGAAAGGTACACATAACTGAGGGTTTGGACCAAATCAACTCTACTTTTTATTTTATTTAATTTAATTTCTATTTAATTTCTATTTTTTATTGAAGTTACTAACAATTTATTCATAATGTAGCAATTTAAAGGAACGCGCGGAATGTGAGTAATTAATTAATTTAATTACTTATTTTATTTTTATATTGCTAGTATCATGATTAGGGTTATTTTATATTTGATTTGACTAACACTATTATTGTTAAATTTCTTCCAATATTAATGTTTATTCTATTGTTATTATTGATCACTATATTGCATGTTTAAAGGGAATATGTAATTGAAAATCACGCCTAATAAGATAATTTGGACAACCGATTTAGGATCCTTTTTAATCTTGTTATTAATTCAAGTGATCGCAATATTTTAGAATAATATGTTGCATTAATATTAAACCAATTTAGCTTAATAATAGTTTGGAATGAATTGAGTATTTTGTTTGTATGCCTTTGAGATCGTAGGAATCACTTTTCACTATAAGAATTGAGTAGAGGCCAATATGGGCGAATGTGACTCCATGACTCACTTCGTACCATCATCCCTGATCCTCCTTTCGTGGTTCCGAACCATATGGAGTTAGTAATCTCATGGATTATGAATGGGGTGTAACCTTCACGGGTCAATCGTTGTTGCCTATCATTGTCCCTTTATCGTGGTTGCTTTTTATGATCCGTGAACGGTTTACAAGTTCCTTAAAACATTGTTGGCGGCTCCCTACTTTCCTTGTCCCTAATCGTATTATGTCAATTCCCACAGCATATTCACACATGCCTTAATGTAGGCGCACTTCGAGCGACGCCTACAGTTAGTAATCCCACTATGCGGATTTGGTTTATTTGATCAGACTATAGACTTTGTATGACCGAGTCTTTCCTCAAGAATAGCCTTGTAACATAATGAAACTAGCTTGGGGAGTGTGCACACTTGGGTGAGGAATTGGTTTTAAAGGAATTTGATTTTAAAGAGGAATTGGTTTATTCAATTGATATTGATACTGATTATTGAAATTGGTTTTGGAATTTGAGTTGGAATTATTGGCTTAATTATTGGAAAGGATGAAATTTATTTCAAAATCATGTTTGCTAATAAATTGAGTTTAATTATCTTACACACTTATCGTATTTAGCATATTTTGCTAATCCGTATTTCTTATTTTGTTTTGGTTTGCCCTGCTCACCTTAATGGTAAGCAGTGTTGACTAATTTCGGGTGGAGTCAATAACTGAGCATATGGAGTCCCGGGAAAGCTTTCACCTAGATTAGGAAATGTTGGTCTTAATGTTTATTTTTTAGTATTCATGACAATGGTTGCTATTTTTAGTCTATTATTAATAAAATAAGAGTATTGAAGTTTTCCGCTGCAAAGTATTGGTTTTGTTTAGTGAGTTTGAGTAGCCTTGCGTAATCACGTGGCGGTAATACACCTAAGTCTATCTCTACGGTATAATTATACGTATTATACTAGTATTTCTGTAGAGGGAGATTTGGGGATGTTACAAAGTGGTATTAGTTTTAACGGTCCTAAAAAGATTAAAATTGGAGTAATATATAAAATAAAAAAAAAAGGTGGGTAGACTTAAGAAGGGCAAATAGGATAGATAGAGTTTTGCATTTGTGTGAGAGTCAAAAGCTTTATTTTTTATATAAAACTATTTTCCTGTTTGTGGAAAGATGAATGAGAAAATCATGCTCGAGATCTCTACGGAGGCCTATAATTAATGGGTAAGACTCTCTGTCTAGGAAAGGCTCGCCTTAATGTCATAGGTAACTTTCTTGGGAGACACGGGCTCGACCGTTCTATAATCACGATTCAAGTACATATTTATTATTTTCGAAAATAAAAAGAATTCAAATTATTTGAAATTTGAGTATGCGATTATGTGTGCATTAAAGTTGGTGTTAAAACACCTTAAGGTATGGTCAAGAGGTCTGAAATTTTGGAGTTATAACCCATGATTGGGTGATCTTGAGTTATGCTTGGTCCTATGAAAATTCCTAAGCCCCCAAAGAATTGTTTGAATGTGTTTGACTTTCATTTGATTCAATTAGTTTCGTTGAATGCATTTTAATTTCAATGTGTTTGACTTCCATTTGATTAAAAAAGATTTTTTTTGAATGCGTTGGACTTTCATTTGATTCAAAAAGCAACGAATCTCCAAAATGTCCTAGCCCAAAAGTCCATTTCCATGTTGCAAAAAGGCCTAGAACTCGTTCTCAAACTGCAAAACCCAAAACCCCAATGCTTCTTCAAGCCAACCTCGTGGTGATGTAAGCCCAATAACAAGCCCAAGTTATACTTTTGGCCCGGACAGAAATATAATTAAATTTGGGTCAAGCTCATCAGGCCTTATTCCAAGCTATAGTGGTTACAATCCAACTCTCATGGCCGAACCAAGTAATAGAAGTGATAATCCATATTATGATCCGATTGAAGATGGTTATGCTCGTAGTATTGCTTGATTGAATGATTTTGAACTATGGTTTTGTTTAATGTTTCAATAATTTTCCTAAATGACAAAGTTGTATTTTCATTACTTATTAATGAAATAAAATGAATTATTTGAAATTTTTCTATGTTATTAAGTGAATTAAATGCTTATATGAAAGAACTTGTTTTAATTTTCAAAGTATGATAATTAAACCCAGAAGTATGTCTGCAAGGATGAGAGACCAAGTGAGAAGTAAGCGCAATGGTTCCAAAGTTGGGAAGGTTCTTAGAAAGCTAACCCATATTACTGAGAACATCACAAAAGTGGTGAACAAAGGAAACCGAAGCTTTGACCTTGACTCTTATAGTGAGGTTTTCAAGAGAGTTGCTGCAGCCACTAGTGAAAAAAATCTCATTCGTAGCAGGCTATTTGTAACGGGTAAAGCTTTGCCCGTTACCATTAAGATATTCGTAACGGGCAGAATAGTGTCCGTTACGAATATTTATTTATTCGTGACGGGAAAATAATAAATAATTATTCAGAATGGACACTATTTTGTCCGTTACGAATACTATATTGCACGTAACAGTCCTATTGTGCCCGATACAAATGCCCAAACTTGGCCCAACTGATTAGAGGAGCCCAGTACTTGGTTTTTTAGGGTTTTACCTAATAGCTGTCATTCACTTACTTCTCTCTCATCAGTCCCTCACTCCCTCTCTCTCTCTCCTCTCATCTCCTCTCCTCCCCGTCATTCACCTCTTTCTCTCATTTCAAACTCAGGCCCTCTCTCCTCTCCTCCATCAATCTTCCCCTTAATAACAAGTTAAGATCTCTAAACCTAACTATTGAAGAACAATTCTTAGATAATTTGGATATCTTTGCCGAAAACTTCAACCATTTTAGATCGTGAGGTAAGAATTCCTTCAATTGTTTTTTCCTCTTATTGAATTGATTTTTGGGCATCTAACTGTTTAAATTCTTGAATTTGTTCTTGTGAATTCTAATTTGCTTTATTTTTTTCTACATGAAATTTGTGTTTGATTCTGTAGGGAATATTTCAAGCATTACCCCAAACTTGAACCCCACTGTGATCATACACTTAAGCATGGTGGCGTCCAAAGGGAAAGAAGCTAGAGTAAAAGAGTCGCTAACAAGTTTCAGGAACTTATAAACCGTTCACAGGGTGAAGGTTACACCCCTTAACAATCCAAGAGATCGTTAACTCCAATAGGTCTGGAACCAAGATTGGAAGTTCGGGGATGAAGGTATAAATCCAATCTAAATGAGAAAAAACCTACCCTAATAATAGGCCTCTATTTTATTCTACTCGTATTCATGTGCGCTTTCTGACTAACATGAAATCAATAGGTTAACTCTAAACATGTTTATCTATGTTGGTTGAATATTAATGCACAAATAAAACTATTATTGGAGATCACTTGAATTATAATCATATTAACCCTAAACAAGATTATTAATTATCTTATTAATTTAAGCGTCATTACAAGTACAAATTTCCTTTAAACATGCATAAAAGGCGTGATCAAGCAATAACAATAAATATATCAAGCAACATAATAATAACAATAATCATCATAAATTATAACAATTATAATCATAACTAAAATAATTATATCAATGCTAAAGGATAATAATAGCAAGATCCTAGGCATGATACTGTCAAGATTAATAACAAACCCTAGCATGTCATTAAGCAACAAAAATCAAAGCTTTAACCCTAACATGAATATTAGGAAAGAAAATAGGAAGCATTCTTTTAATTTTACTTGATATTAGGAATTTTGAGTTGTTACCCTAAACATGATACTAGGAAGATCAAAACACCCTAACATGATACTAGGAATCAAAATAACAATCTAAACATGATTTCTATATCATAATATCAATAAAGCAATTAAAGAACTTACTTGGATGCCTCATACCTTTTTCTAATAACAAAATACACACGTTAGTAACTTCAAGGATAATAATAAATCAAAACAATTAAATTAAATAATTGAAATAGAGATTTGGGACCAAACCCTCAAAAATCAAACCTTTCACGTCTAGGGCGAAGGCAACTTCGAATTATGCTAGGTGTGTCTAGATCTTGTGAATACGGAATTTTGTTTGTGAAAAGTTGGTTTAGAAATAGAGAGAGAGAGTGTTTCAATATTTTCTTGATGAGAGTTGGTGATAAGGACGCTATTTATAATGAAAACAGTCCGAATATGATAAAAAAGAATTGGAGTTTGCAAAGGAATAAAACACGCCGCTGTCGCCACAACAGCCCCTGTCGCTAGGCGACAGCCTGACATTCGGCACTGTAGGAGATTTTCCCACACGTTTTCTATTAATAAAATTAAGTTGTAAAAAAGTTCGTACGAGGGGTAAAATTGTAATTTCATTTAAAACACTTCTTTTATTCCAAATAAAACTCATAAAACTTAATTATCAATCCTAATCCCATTAGGATTCAAAAGAACCTTTTAGAAGATTCTAGAAGACTATAATCAATCCTAATTGCATTAGGAATGATAATTCATAATAGGCCCTCCTCTAGATCATTGGGCCGCATATAAAGATCAAAGCGGGCCCAGTTTAATAATTTGGCCATAACTTCCTCATTATTCATCGGAATTGGGCTTATAACATATCGTTGGAAAGCTCTTTTTGAGCCCTATCCAACTACACTATTATTGGACCCTTGTTATGGACCAAACTAAAATGGGTTGGCTATTTTCATAAAGTAAAATAGGTTTTCGAAAACAGAAAGAGAGAATTTTAATAAAAACTACCGCAACACTAGACTTTCCACACTTTCACTTCATTCGATTATGATTCGACGTGAAAGGTATTCATCACCGGGTTTGGTTTTGGGGAGACACAAATGGGTGTCTATAGAAGCCCCCACTTTGATTGAGTTTGGAGAAACGCAAGTTTTGAAAACAAAAGTCAAAGTAGCGATAGGGACGGAGACTGATTCAGAACGTTCTGCGATCCTAAATCACTCTTGTAACACCGATATCTGCAAACTAACGTTAGTTAACCAGATAAGAGGGTTAAGAAACGCGTATCTTGCACCTTTGAGCACACGTCTCTGAAGGTAACCGGTTTGTTGTATTGCTGCTGTGACAACCTTCCACAAGTTAGGGAACGCCATCTTGCTGTTTTGATGTTCACTCGTCTCTGAACAATGGAGCTTTTTTTATATGTCCACGCGTCTCTGAAAAAAGAGCTTTGACGATCTTCCTCAAGCTAGGGGATACCGCTTGAAGACTGCTACGCCTGTAATTGCCTCCAATTTTCGCTGTGATAGTATTCTGCAAGCCGGAGAACACTGTCGAAGATTGCTTCGCCTGAAACGATCTTCTACCGCCTTGTGACCATCTTACGCTAGCCAAGGAACATGATCGAAGATTGCTCCGCCTGAAGCTATCCTTAGTTGTTGCGATAATATTCTGAAGAAAATTACTGAAGATCAACGCCTGTCGATCCTTAATGCTCGCTTGAACTTTTCTGTTGCGATACTTTGGGTAATGACAATCCTCTTTTCTTTGGGAATAGTTTCCAACACAACTCTTATATGATGTTTGACAATCCGATTTAGGGAAAGTTGTCAATGCTTCGTAACAATCCATCCTTGGCAATGTTGCCACGATGAAGCGACAATCCGTATCTCAGAAAATTTGCCAAAATCCAATTTTGAGAAAAGTTGCCAATGCTTCGTAGCAATCTGTCTTAAGAACTTTGCTACGATCGACAATCCACATCTTGGAATATAACTCTTGAAAGCAATCCACCTCGGAAATTTTCCAATGCTATGCGACAATCCTTTTAGGAAAATATTGCCACAATTGACAATCCGCGTCTTGGAACATTTGCAAAAAAGAGTCGATCGACGATCCACTTCGGGAAAATTTTCCACTTACTGAAATGAATGACAATCTACGTTGAGGAACCTTTGCCAAAATTTATGATGAGTAGAGACCTACGACAATCCTTTGGGAAATTTTGCCATAGGGAACTATGTGTATGACAATCCAATTCCGGAAAACTTGCAGAGATGACAATCCGAACTTGGAAAAAATTGCCAAATAGAGAAGGAACACGACAATCCACGTTTGGAAACTTTGCCTGATATGAAAATCCAATCTTTAAAAATTGTTGTTGAAGAAGTTGCGCGACAATCCACTTTTGGAAATATTGTCAGTTGGGAATGAAAATCAAAAAAAAAATTGTCGTATAAGTGCTTGCTTTTGAACCAATGCCTTGGTTCTTGTAATGAGCCAATGCTTAGGCACTGAAGCTAAGTGAGACGATCGTCGTCAGGTCAATCACTTACTGTGATTGTAATCGAGCTGACTACTAATCATGTCAAATTTCTTATAGGGGCTAACGGTCGTACCAAGGAACCCAAACTGCTGCACGAGATCCAAATAATCATTTTGAGAGGCGTCACGTTCCGTCACCACTCCAGCGGCTGCCAGAAATTGTCGTTGCCGCAATTTCTTCTTGTATCCCGGCAAAAGCCTTTGTCGCACGACGTTGCACTCGAGTTTTCCAAATAAAACCCCTTTCTTCCTCATTTTCGCTTTTGCTGCTGCTCTTGTTCGCAATTCGCCACGAAACTTCAAATCGTCCGTTTTTGCACGTCTATCAGCCAAATTCGCTCAAACTTGTTGCAAATCGAAGCTTAGTTCATCTAGTTTGCTGATCTATGTAAGTTTTCTTCAAACTCACTCGAATTTTGCTGAATTTTGACATGTTAACTCACGAATTTTCCAGAAATTCGAAATTTATATTGCTTAATTTGCTTTGTTTGTCGAATTTTATGCCATGAAATTGCTTGATTATGTTTGTATATTGCCTTGGGAGAATTTTGAGACTTGTTTGACTCAATTTGGTGAAGGAATGAACAATTCACCATTGTTGAACCTCTTGAGGTCGTGAGAACAATATGGGTTGTTTTCGTGTTTTTGTTAACTGTTTTTGTCCAATTTGTCACAATAATTATAATAACATTTCAAGAAATTGTTTGATATCTTTAAAAATCATTGTATGCTTGAATTGAGATCGTGCTTTGTTTTAGTACTATGTACTCTTTTTTTACGAACATAGTATCATGCTGCTAGGCGAACCTTAGATACTATAGAGCCTTAATTTTGTCAATTTTGCACAATGTAGTATGGCTAGACAGCAAGGTTCAAGTTCTTGGTCTCGAGACACGCGACGGGAGCACGAGCCCGTGCAAGAGGACGAGGATCCGTCCACTTCTCTCGGTCCCTTCCCTGAGTGGGATGAGAGGACGCTGTTTTTCGCTCCCCAGCACCACATTTCTGAAAGGGTGTGTCGTGGGATTATTAGCGGGAGGATGCGTAGCCACGGTTCGGGCAACGAGTCCATCGGCAAGCTGTACGACAATTATTTTCGTGGCGATGAGGTGTTGCGACGGCTTTAGGAGTCCTGTGGGCTGACTGCCCTATTTCGGGCTACTCAGGCCATGTACTCGTTTGACGCGAGACACCACATGGTTCGTGGTTTAGTAGAGTTCTTTTGTGACACCACCAACACCTGTCACTTTCCTTGGGTGAGATGACTGTCACCCCAGCCAACTTCAGTCTCATCTCGGGACTGGAGTTTCGCTCAACTGCTTTGCCATTCGACAGTACTATTACTGCTTTTTCTCCGATAGTCGAGGAGTTGTTAGGTCCAATCGCTGTTCGGGCCTGTGCAGAGGTGGAGCCAGCAAGACTTAGCTCTCGGTGCATTCGTCGGTCGACTCTGGCGATGGCTTTTGAGGATTATGCGACCACCAAAGAGCAGCGGATGCACATCTTTGTTCTTATCTTGCTGTCAAGGACCTTTTCCCTTGACAAGGGTAGTCGGGTGCTGCTCTACTACCTTCATGCTCTTCGCGATATTCAGGTGATCAGGACTTATGATTTGGCCAACTTGGCCTATGCTGACTTCTTGTGGGGCTTGCGAGATTCCTGTCGCCACATAGCTTTCACAGAAAACATCGTATTCACTAGCTTCTGGAGAGTCGTAGAGGTATACTTTATCTCTTTTCAAAATTTAGCTCTAGATTCTCATTAGCATTCACTGATATTCTTCTGCCTTTGTAGATCTGGTTCTATGAGCACTTTTCGTCGCTTGCGCCGGCGAGACCATCTCCTCGCGCGCTCCCTGTTGACGCCAGCTGGGGAGGTCGCATCAGTGATCGGGCGGCCACTACCTATGTCTGAGATTTGATCCTCTCGGTATGTACTTTGTGAACAGTTATCGTATTTGTATTACCTTTTGATAGAGTTTTATCTTACGGACGTATTTTGCAGGAGCCTGACGTGGTATATCGGCCATGGGCTGGCCTGGTTATTTATGCGCTAGCTGCGTAGTACACCGCTGAGCGTCGCTACTTTTTTGGGACGTATGAGGCGGCAGTGTACCTTGGTGAAAGAGTTGCTATTCAGCACTCTTCGGAGATCTTTGTCGTACCTGCTCCTCCGCCTCGCCACATGTTCCATGACGCGATGCTAATCGACTTGGCAGAGAGGTCGCATGCTGGTACCCCTTGGCGATCTCATGCTAGCTCGGGGCGATGCTACGAGGAGGACTTGCTTCCGTTGTTAGCTCCGGCCCTTGTTTTGTCTGAGAAGGTGGCGATATACCTTTTATCTTTAGTTCTTTAATAGGTAGCCCCTAAGTGGTGTCTAATCACTTAGGTTTGCTTTTTCCAGGCCGAGCCTGCTGAGTTCGTTCCTCCCCGGATGTCCATCAGCTATCAGGGGATGTACGACCCTGTTGAGGAGATGATCCCCCCGGCTCTTGAGGACCAGCGTTTCATAGAGCGATCCATCCCTCGTCACCAGACTCGGGTGAGTTATTTGCTTGCTATTCGTTTATACTTATCTTGTATTGTTATTGATTTTTTTTACAGTTCTCGCGCGAGGTGGTGACAGCGATGGCGAGGTGCATAGACGCCTTCCGGAGTCAGCTGGTGAGGATGAGGAACGTGGCTTCCTGGTCATCGTGACGACGCTGCTCCGGAGGTAGGTTTTTTCCTCTTATTTTGCATTATTTATTTTTCTATTTTCTTTGTATCTGACTTGATTGAACATTGCAAGGACATCCCATTCCTTCACGTACTCGGACGAGATTTGAGGCTAGGAGGAAGCCGTCTAGGTCTGGCTCGAGGAGTCGCCGCACTACTTCTGGTGGCCGGCCGATCTGATGTTTCTCGGATCGAGGCAGTAGAGGGCTCGGGTTCTTCCTCTAAGGGTGCACGAACTGGGCCGATGGGCTAAGGAGGCGCGACATCGGCTGCTCCGGTAAGTGGTGGGACGTACGAGGTCGAATCTTCGTCGTAGCAGCCTCCGCAGCCTCAGCCTTTGTTGATTCATCACCAGGGTAAGCCTGGGTGGACTGGTCCTGAGTTGAGGTTTCCGACTCCTGGCGAGTCTGGAGCTGGTGAGGAGCATACTCCTTGGTTTGCGATGTTCTTCGACATGATGAACATCCCTCATCATCTGCGCCCTCCGGCACCAAAGTTGTTCCTGTGTTTATTTTATTTTGACTTTTGTAGGACTTTGCTGACTGACTCATTTATTAGACATATTTGTATATGCAAACTTTTATCTATTATGACTGCTTTAAATTTTTATTTATTTTTCATTTTTATGTGCATATGTGTGTGCCAAAAAAAATTTGTGGTTAATTTTGCGCAAAAATTTTCGTCATTTTTATTACTAATGGAGGGTATCCGACTTTCTCCCCCGAAAAGAAAAAAGGAAAAATAAATCGGACTTAAAACAAACCTAAATTCAATTAAGCTTGAATAAATCCAAAAAAGGAAGGAAATAAATATATATATATATATATATGGGGTAATTGTATAAAGGGCAAAATCGTAAAGTCATTGTACAAATTCGAATCATAGCCAAAAAAAGGCGGTTTGCATAGCACGCTGAGGTGGCATCGCAGTGCCACTTGTCGCCACGCGCTTTGCATTTTCGCCAAGTGCTACTTCTGTCGCCAGGCGACAGACTCTATCGCAAGGCGACATGTTTATCGTCTGGCGCTGCATTACGCTGCCTCTGAATCCATTCCGGAGTCAAACTGCATCAATTTTGCACATAAATAGCCCCCTAATCTGCCGATTTTCTGTATAATTCGAAAAGATTAATTATAACCTTAGGTTCTCAACCAATAATCATTTCTTTAGTTACTAAGAGTTTTAGCGATTTTACTCGTGAATGGTGTCGGTCTTTAACTGCTAAAGAAAGAAAGGAAGAACTCGACTTTTTTCACATGGGAGGTATTTATGGTATTAAGGGGGTAGATCTGGACACAGATTTTATTCATACCGTCTTATTAGAATATTGGGATACAAATACACATTGCTTTAGACTAGGTTGTGATGAAATTAGCCCTTTACCGGAAGAATTTGGTGTCATCCTAGGCTTCCCTTCATTAGATCTTGCGGTAATCCCTAGAGTGAATGAGTATTATTATAAAGATTTTGAGCGCTTCTTTAATTTAAAAGACAGAGATCTAACAAATGTTGTAGATGGTAGCGTAGTCAATCTAAAAGAATTTGCACGCCACTACTTTGATAGACCTTATTCTGAGTCTTTTCATGTTTATAGAAGAAGGGCTTTTCTCTTTTGTATGCTTAACCAATATCTTCTCACTAGTGGTAGAACTAATGAGGGTCAAGCAATCATATTAACTATCTTGGAGCAAATTGAATCTGGAAGGAATCCAATGCCATTAATTGTTGGAGAGACCATGCTTAGTCTAGATGAATTAAAGAAAAATCCAAAAGCACCTTTCCGGAGCTCTCCATTTTATTACAGGTAGAAAAATAATATTTTTAATTACAGAAATCAAAAACATATTTCTGTATAGTAATATTAATTATTTGCATTGATTTTTTTTGCAGATATGGCTAATGGAGAGACTAGAATTAATTAGTCCTCCTGACATTATTGAAAAATACACTCCAAATTGCTTTGTGAGGCGAAAGAAACGTTTCTCTAAGATGGATCGCCATGAGTGGAATAAATTGTTTACCTCTTGCAACTTTGCTTTCAGTAAGTTTACACGTTCAACAAAATATACCCACTATTCTACTAAGATATTCATATATAGAATGAAATCCATGCATAAAAGGAATGGTTATTTTCTACAAAATTAGTTATTAGTTGCTCTAGTCTGTTCCTCTTTTGTGAAACTTTGATTCATCATTCATGTCACGCATGCCGGCATGTGACATGCGCTCGATATATTTTATCTCCCAAAAGTGTTTACCTTCAACTTGTTCACTGTTATATAACTCACATCCCGTACTTCCATGTTTCCAAACTCCATATGACCATATTCAATGTGTTAAAGATGTTGTTAAACGAGCACTTTACCTCAATATATATTTCCTCCATTTCTCTTTAGCTGGCACGTTTCTTTAGTCACATTTACCAATGCACTAATTCAACCATTAATATCTTTAATTACCCAGAAACAAAAATTATAAAAAGTTAGATATTTTGAAAATACGTAACGTGAGGAATCTAACAAAATCCCACATGACTATATTTTTCATTACACATAGCACACAAAATACGGTCTAAGGGGAGTGGGTGAATAGTGCTAAAATCAAAACATGTCAACTAAAAAAAATGGAGGTCAGGTAATATATTTATATGAACATCAAAATACTACTTCGTAGTGTAAGATTACATGACCCCATGACGTTGACGACGACGGCCATTGAGCTCCGCCCATCAATGGAGGAGTTCTGGAGGTGACTGCTCGTGATATGGCGGAGGATGTGGCTTGTAGTGTTGCCACCATTTTAGGATGATTTTGAAGGTTTGGAGAGAGAAGATGGTGATGGATTTGGAGGAAGACGATGATAAAAAAAATTGTGAACATTGAGGTGACTGCTCGTGATATGGTGAAGGATGTGGCACATAGTGTTGCCGCCATTTTAGGATGAATTTGAAGGTTTGGAGAGAGAAAATGGTGGTAGATTTGGAGGAACTAGGAGTTAGTATTAAGTACTAATGGAGTACCATGCTCATGATACTTCAACATATTAAGTGAAATAACATATGTTTAAAACAAGATAACATAAAAAGTTATGAGAGTATATAAATGAAAATAATGTGAAAAATAATCAAAATTTCAATTTCATTTCTCTCTCCACT
This sequence comes from Chenopodium quinoa, assembly GCF_001683475.1. NCBI lineage: Eukaryota > Viridiplantae > Streptophyta > Magnoliopsida > Caryophyllales > Amaranthaceae > Chenopodium > Chenopodium quinoa. The sequence continues at coordinate 10,949,759 of NW_018743252.1, read as the reverse complement.
TTCTCTCTCCCCGCCTTTTCTCCCTAATTTCCCAACCCACCATTTTAACATCATCAAATCCTTTATTCTTCTCAACAAAAACCAAAAAAACTTTCGATTATTATTTTAACCACTTAAACACGTAAGCACAAAATTGCTCAATCAAAGTTGAAAATCAATTTCACTAAATAAAAAATTATTGATATTCATGAATAACATAAAGATAGGACAATCGGATACAAGTATGAGCAAAACAAAGTAAGTAGATTGAATTTGTTTTTGTTTTTAATTTAATTGATTGAAAATGCACTACTAATTTGAATTAAATATGTTAATTTGATTTGATTCAATCGAATCTATGTTTTTTTTTTAATTTGCTAAAAGGTTGTGTTATTTTATGAAAAAATTATGTTATTTTACACAAGCCTTAGCTATGTGTTGTTTTGCTAAATTTACATTATGTTATTTTGCTAAAACATTGTGTTACTTTACGTAAACCATGTGTTATTTTGATAAATTCTAGCGTTATTTCGTGTAAACCTCAACCCGCGTTATTTTACTATAAACTTGTGTTATTTCATGCAAACCTTGTGTTATTTTTCTAAAATCATTTGTTATTTTGATAAAAAATTATTTTGTTATCTTACTTGAACTTTGTGTCATTTTGTTTCAACATTTTGTTATTTTGCTTCAACCTTTTGTTATTTTTTTAACGCAACAATATGTTAATTTATTTTCTAGTAAATTAATTTCTACGTCAAATTTCGTTTGCAAATTCTCATTAATTTGTTCGATTCTTTTTCTCTTCTTTAAATTAAATCATCTTTCACTCGAATAGTTGTTCAAATTTTATCAGATCCTCACAAATATAAAACATTCAATTTGATTTTTAGGGTTTTTATTTTTTTAATTTTGGTAATTTAAACAATGAGCTCTTCAATTCAACAAAATTTCGTAATAATAGACTGGTGGAAGAAGATATATCTTGAATGTTGCAGACGAATTATGAGATTATTTGAAATTTTTTGAAAAAGAAAGTAAGACAGGGGGAAGAGAAGAAAAACAAAAATAGGGGAATAATTTTTTTTAATTAAAACACTAGCATATGACCCCCTGGAGTACCATGCTCATTTACTCCAGGAGTACTATAGAAATTGCCGTAAAAAAAATAAATATCCTATAGAAAAAAAATTGTTCACTTTTATTATATTAAATGTTCATTTTCAAAATGAGGACCAACCAAAAGTGACTGGACTGGAGACCAGCTAAAAATTTGCGATTGGAAAGCACTTTTAATGTTTTTAGTTATTTTTTTAGGCCCGACTGAATATGGCTTGAAAAGTCCAATTGGCCCAGCCTGAATTTATGGGTTTGGGCAAGGATTTTTGGCCAACTTAGGGCCTGTTCTCATTGAGTGAACTGAATATTTTATAAGAGAAGAAAATTAGAAGTTGAACTGAACTGAACTGAATTTCAACGTATGAGAACAGACCCTTACTGAATGCTTTTTAGCCTCCGACCACCCCAAAAAAAAAAAAAGCTTAAGTATGAACTATGGGGTAATTTAGTTTGAAATCCCCAAACCTCCTGCACCTAGTGTAGGTGCAACAGCATGAAACGCAGGAATTTATGCATGAAACGCAACCCAAACTCAAATCATACAACCTAGTTCTAACGTTTTTCCCGCGTTAGTTTGCTTCTGTTTTAAAATTTTTAGTTTCATTCTTCCCAATTCTATCTTTTCTCTTTTCTTTCCAAATTCTCATCAAAATTTTGGATCATAAATTTCATTATAATTTTCTTTAACTCTGTTTTTCTCCTTCCTTTTTTAATTTCAATTGATTCATCAAATCCAACCATGAATGTTGTTGAAGATTGTTCTTGATCAAAAATTTGCAATAATGGTGATATAATTACAATGATCTTCATCCCTTCGTCATTTAGTGAAATGATTTTGAGTTTAAGAAAACTAATGGAGAAGAAGGTGGGTTTTATTTTATTTTCTCTCTCCTCCTTATATATATATATATATATTGTTTTTATTCTTAATCAATCATAGATCAATAATTATTTTATCTATGATGACTCAAGATTAGATTTAAGATATATAATCAATTTTTTGAGTTGGAATAATTATAATCGAATATTTGTATAACTTCTGTAAGAAAAATGAACATGTAATAATTTAAAAATGAACATTTATTACAAAATGAACATTATTACATTAAACATGAACATTTACTACAAAAAAAAAATGAACACCTTTATTATATACAATGAATTTGAACTATTTGAATATGAAAATCATGTTCATTTTTAATATACTAAATGTTTATAACTTTGTTTAACATGTTCATTTTTGTACGCGTTCATTTTAGTTTTTTTTTTTTTAAAAAAAAGGTTATATTCAATTGCAATTGTATTTTGTTAAATTTCTATCAATTTGATCTATGTATGAATTTTGATTTATTATGTGGTGATTTTGTAATGAATTTTGATAAATTTGATTAGGTTTGTGAACATGTAATTCATATGAATTGAATTTATGACCTTTAATTATGAACATAAGAAAATTGAAGAAATAAAAAATAAAATGATTATGAAAGCTACACATTATAAGTATAAAAAAAAATGAACATGCATTAAAAATATGAATATACACATTTTAGAAAATGAATATACGCATTCAAAATATGAACATATGCATTATTGGTTCATTTTTTGAATGCGCATGAACACAAGCATTTCATAAGGTGAACATATGCATAAAAAATATGAATATATGTATTTCAGAATGTTTACATAAGCATTCAAATATATGAGTATAAGCATTTAAGAAATTGAACATATTGTAGGGAATGTTTCAAGCGTTAATCCCCTAGATTGAACCCCACTGTGATCATACACTAAAGTACGGTGGCGTCCAAAGGGAAAGAAGATAGAGCAAAAGAGTCGCCAACAAGTTTTTTTAGGAACTTGTAAACCGTTCACAGGGTGAAGGTTACACCCCTTAACGATCCAGGAGAGCGTCAACACCATAAGGTCTTGAACCAAAATAGGGTTCGGGGATGAAGGTACAAATCCAACCTAAAAGAGATTGAACCTGCCCTAATAATAGGCCTCTACTTTATCCTGATCGTATTCATGTGCGCTTTCTGACTAACATGCAAGCAATAGGATTAACCCTAAACCTGTTTATCTATGTTGGTTGAATATTAATGCACAAATAAATCTATTATTGGCGATCACTTGAATTATAATCATATTAACCCTAAACAAGATTATTAATTATCTTATATAAGCGTGATTACAAGTACCAATTCCCTTTAAACACGCATAAAAGGCGTAATCAAGCAATAACAATAAATATCAAACAACATAATAATAATAATTATTATTAAGTATAATAATAATAATAATTAGAATAATCATAATCATGAAAATCATGTTAAAGCATAATAATAATAAGATCCTACGCATGATACTAACAAGATTAATGACAAACCCTAGCATGTCACTAAACAATAAAAATCAAAGCTTTAACCCTAACATGATACTAACAATCATAAATATTAGGCAGAACATAAAAGGCATCATAACAATCATACTTGATATTAAAGTTATCCTAGACATGATACAAGGAATATCATAATAACAACCTAAGCATAATTTCTACATCATAACATCAATAAAAACCATCAAAATACTTACTTTGATGCCTCGTACCTCTTTCTAATAACAAAATACACACGTTAGTAACTTCAAGGAAAATATAAAATAAACAATTAAATTAAATAATGGAAAGAGAGATTTGGGACCAAACCCTCATAAATTAAAACCTTTCACGTCTAGGGTGAAGGCAACTTCGAATATGGCTAGGTGTATCTAGATCTAATGAATGCAGAATTTTGTATTTGAGAAAAGCTAGTTTAGAAAAAAGAGAGAGAAAGAGAAATGGTAGATTGTAGATGATTGTGGAAAAATTAGAAAGAATAAGAATTTATGATTGTTTATTATTGTAGGTGAATGAAAACGGAGTTTTTACGACGTTATTTATAAAGAAAATCAGCCAAAAAGATAAAATATCAAAACAGAGTTCTGACGCAAATAAAACGATGTCGGCGCCAACGCTGGCTATTGGCGCCAGACGCCAACATTAGCGCCAAGCATAGCGCCAGGCGCTACAGTTGGCGTTTGGCGCTGATTTAGAAATTCACGCGTTTTCTTAAAATCAGATAAAAATTGCCGTACAGGAGGATAAATCGTATTTCCCTCAAAAATGTTCTTTGATTCTAATTAAAACTCTGAAAAGTCAACAAAAGTCAATTTATCAATGCTAATTGAATTAGGAATGAAAAGAAGAATCTAGAAGACTAAAACCATTACTAATTGCATTAGGAATGATAAATCTATATTAGGCCCTCCCCTAGATCATTGGGTCGCATATAAGGCTTCAACCGGGCCCAATTCAGTAATTTGGCCATAACTTCCTCAATATTCATCGGAATTGGGCTTATAATATATCGTTGGAAAGGTCTTTTCAAGCCCCATCCAACTACACCACTATCGGACCTATATTATGTACCAACCAAACTGGATTGGTTGTTTTTCTTAAAATAAGTTTTCAAAAACTGAGATAAGAGAAAAGAAAAGAAATTAAAACTATCCGCAACACTAAAATTTCCACACTTTCGCTTCATTCGATTATGATTCGACGTGAAAGGTACTCATCACCGGGTTTGGTTTTAGGGAGACACAAATGGGTGTCTACAGAAGCCCCCACTTTGACTGAGTTTGGAGAAACGCAAGTTTCGAAAACAAAAGTCAAAGTATCGATAGGGACGGAGAATGATTCAGAACGTTCTGCGATCCTAAATCACTCTTGTAACGTCGATACCTGCAAACTAGAATTAGTCAAACAGATGAAAGAGTTAAGAAACGCGTATCTTGCACCATCGAGCACACGCCTCTGAAAGTAACCGATTTGCTGTCGCTTTACTGTTGTTTTGATGACCTCCTGCCAAGAGAATGCCATCCCGCTTGAAAGCTGCTACGCTTGTAACTACTTCCAATATTGAAGACTGCTTCGATTGAAACGATCCTCTTCCGCTTTGATAATATTCCACGTCCAAGGGAATACTATCGAAGTTTGCTTCGCTTGAAACAGTCCTCTTCCGCTATGATAATACTCCACGTCCAAGGGAATACTGTCGAAGATTGCTTCGCTTGGAACAATCCTCTTCTGCTATGATAATACTCCACGTCCAAGGGAATACTATCGAAGATAACTTCGCTTGAAATCATCCCCTTCCGCTTTATGACCATCTTCCACGTCTAAGGGAACACGATCAAAGACAACTTCGCCTGAAATCACCTTCAGTTGCTTTTTGGCAACTTTCCACAATCTATGGAACGTCATCCTACTGTTTTGATGTTCACTCGTCTCTGAACAAAGAGCTCCCTTTTGGATACGTTCACGTGCCTCTGAACAAAGAGCTTCTTTTCTAATATGTCCACGCGTCTCTGAACAAAAGAGCTTATGATTGATATGCCCACGCGTATCTGGAGCAAAAGAGCTTTGAAAATATGTCCACGCGTCTCTGAACAAAAGAGCTTGAAAGAAATGTCCACGCGTCTCTGAATAATAGAGCTTGAAAGAAGTGTCCACGCGTCTCTGAACAATAGAGCTTGAAAGAAATGTCCACGCGTCTCTGAACAAAAGAGCTTCGACGCTTGAATGTTTGTTGCGGTAATATTCAGAAGAAAAAATTTCCAAAGACCAACGCTTGCCGATCTCTAAAGCTCGCTTGAACTTTGCTTCCGCTATGCCAATATGTCGGCGGTTTGCTGCTTGTGAACCTTTATGTTCGTGATAAGCCAACGCTTAGGCGCTTTAAGATAAGTGAGACGATATTTCATCAGGTCGATCACTTATTGTGACTGTAATCAAACCGACTACTTAATCATGTCAGATTGCTTATAGGGGCTAACTGGCGTACCAAGGAACCCGAAATTGTTGTATGAGGTCGAAATCACCTTTCTGAGAGGCTTCGAGCTCTGTCGCTGCTGAACTATCTTTGGCCCCAATAATTGACTCTGTCGCCAGACACTGGGATCTAGCGTTAGGCGCTAAAAGCTATTTCCAGACGCTAGATGTTTTCGCCTGGCGCTGGCGTAGGGTCTTCCCTATTCTGCTGCACCTGTATTTATTTTTTACTATAGAAATTTGCTAATCTCTTTAATTATCTTAGGGTTGACCTAAGGTTCAACATCTCTCGACTCATTGACTTGACACGACTCGAGGTATAAACTTGACTCGATGTGATTGACTCGAGGTTGACTCGACTCGAAGTGAAATGACACGTGTGTGCATAGTAATGTGATCATGCGACTCGAAAATGCAAAAAAGCAAAAATTTTCCGTCATTTTTGTGGAGGGTACCAACTTTCTCCTGAAAAAGAAAGACGCGAAAAAAGATCAAAGTTTTCGAATGCATGTTGAATGAGCTTAGTCAAATGTTGTTTCTCACAGTACAAGGATTGTAACATCTTAGACTATCCTAGTTGACTCGATAATAAAAGTATTTAGGTAACTTAGGCACGGAGGCTAAGCACTTCATACTTCGTGATGCAATGATGAGTGATGAGTGATGTTGATATGACAAGGCATGCTTCAAATTTGTGTTAAGATTCCATGACAAAGGGGTTCCTAATGGAAGTATATTTGGTCATGTATCTGTGATGTGTGTGATAGTGACACTAAAGTTACGCTGCAAGGGCTAAGTGTGTGGAAAGATATTATTTTTTAAAAGAGTAAAATGGTGGTGAATCTTAGGCTAGGCAAGCTAATGATGTAAGGATCAAGCCCCCAAGTGTAGCTCTAAATGAATAGGGATGAGCATAGGGAATCCCTTTATATGACCATGGTGGTGTGAGTGTGTGAATGTGAATATGAATGCATTTTTATTACGGTCGCACCTCGATGTGAGGTTGCCTACGTATCAGTTAGGAATCAGGCCGAACGTAGCTCTAGCCGAACCTCGCACAAGTATGTGTATACCTCAAAAAGGTCTTTTAAGGGTTGTAACGTGGTTAGGATAAAGGTTGAAGAAGAAGGGGATAAAAAGGCTCAAGACCCTAGATAAGCCCCCAAGGTGTGAAACCTTGCTTTTGAGTCTTTATATTTTTATGCTTGAGGCTTGCTTCTCTTTTTTAGCTCTTTTTTCTCTTTTGCTTTAGCATTTTTTTTATAAGTGTGGGCAATCTCAATCATGAGGTCTATCACTCACTTGGTATTCATGTTTCTCAGGCACGGTACCGAGCACTCGATAAGAGACGCAATCTGAGACGTGTTCATATCGAAGACATTTTCATGTCAAAGACATTGGAACACTTGCCCTTTTGTACACTTTTATTTATTTATTTTTCTTATTTTTTTCTATTTTAATCTTTTGAAATCACTCAAGCTTTTTTGAAAATTGCATAAGTTTCACACTATCCATCCCAAGGTTAGGTAGATATGGGTTGAAAAAATGAAGGGTCTATCATTAGACAAGGCTCAAAGTGGTTTATGAAGAAAGGATTGTAAATTAGAAAGGTGAAAGGTAATATGATTTGGCTACAAGGGGTGCCTCAAATCATTGGTATACCTTGTGTTTAGTTCGACATGGATTTTTTTTTCTTTTTTTTTTTTGTGTGTGTGCAATATAATGAAATGATCATATGTAAGAGAAAAAATGCTCATTTATTAAAAAGGGAAAAAGAAAGAATCTACAAAATTAATCTTAGGGAGAATAAAGGTGCCTATGCTAAACTTATTGAGGAAAGGATAAATAAAGAAAAAGAAAAAAGATGTCATGAAATCTCGTCGTTTGAAGCTCGCCTTATGTCTTGTATTGTTTGCTTTATCATCACTCGCTCTTCTTGTTAACTGGAGGTGTGGGAAGCTTGTTATTATCAATCAAATGTTGGATAGCCTCCTTTAGCTTCCAACAGCTCTCAGTAGCATGACCCCTACCTTGATGGTACTTGCAGCGCACATTTGGATTCCAACTAGGCACTCTCTTCTCAAGTGGGGGATCTTGAAGAGGTCCAATAGAAGTAATGATTCCCTTGGCATGGAGTCGATCAAAAGCATCATCTTTGTTAATTCCAATAGGGGTAAAATCCCTTTTTTTTCTTTCTAAATCCTCGATTATCCATGGCTAAGATCTCATTATGGTCGACAGTACCAATACTGTTACTAGAGTAGGTGTTTTCGGAAGAAGAAGGATAGTCGTTCTTCTTCCCTTTACAGCCACTGTTACTATCGTTACTAATCTTGGCCTTCTTGCCGCGCGGAGGAACATGAAGGAGATTTGAATTAATGAAGTCTTGAACACAATCCTTGAGGGAGATACATTTTTCGGTAGTGTGACCGTGACCTCTATGGTATCGACAATAGGAATTTGGATCCCAATTGGGAAAACGTTTTTCAGGTGGAGAGTCTTTACTGGGACCAATAGAGTGAATAGACCTTGATCGTGAAGACAGTCAAAAGCTTCATTGTAAGTCATTCCTATTGGTGTGTATTCTTCAATGGTCCGTTTTGTCCGTGGCTTAGGAGCATTCAGTTCTTTATTAAACCCTTGACGAGAATTTTGTTCGATGACCATCACCCGATTTGCTAATCCTTCTACCACATTCAAGAGCATGGCAACGACATCTTGCAGTTTTCGAACGTCCTCTTTTAGACTTGACGAGTCTTCCCTGGTATTATCTAAGAAAAGACTTTCATCCTCCTCAATCACGGCCACTTCATCGAGAGAGGTTATATAAGTTGTCTCGATCATGGGCTCTCCTACAGGTTTGATAAGAAGTGATGGATCGAAGGATGTTTGAACTTCTCCAATGGCTAGAATTTCAGAAGTTTCATTGTTATCGATCAAATCTTGAATAGCTTCTTTGAGTTTCTAACACTCCTCAGTGTCGTGACCCTTTCCTTGGTGATATTTGCAGTGCTTATTAGGGTCCCACTTAGGTGGCCTGACTTCTAGATTTGGATCTTTGATAGGCCCTATGGGCATGACTAGTCCTTTGTGGTGTAGTTTCTCGAAAGTTGTTTCATAGCTCATACCAAGTGGAGTGAACACTCTTTTTGACCTTTGGATTCGTGATTTAGAGGCGTTCGTGGCATGTACCTCATTAATGGGAGAGGGAGAAGAAGAATGGTCTTTCTTCTTTCCTCTCGCACTATTGTCTTTCAGAAGGTCATCTTCAATGTCAATGCCTATGTTGTACACAACCTTGAAAGTATTCAAGTTGTGTTGGTATTTTAAGTGCCTGGAATACTTCCCTTGGAGATTCTTGATAAACATCCTCACAGATTCCTTTTCGATAGGAGCCTTGACCATATTAGCGGAAGTTTCCCTCCATTTTTTGAAGAAAGAAGTGAACCCTTCGTTTTCTTTTTGTTTTAACATTTTGAGTTGTCTATGGTCTGTTTCGTCTTGGATGTTACATTTATATCTATCTATGAAAGTGTTTTCTATGGACTCCCAGGTGGAGGTTTTTTCTTTCTCAAGAGAAAAGAACCATTGGTGGCAAACGGTCTCGAGAGATAGTGGGAACAGAGAGGGGAAAACCTTCTTATCGATACCCTTAATGCTCATTATAGTTTCAAAAGCTCTTAGATGGAAGTAAGGGTTATCTATTGCCTTGAATTTTGGGATATCAGTGGCATTGAACTTATGCGGAAGAAGTTCCTTGTCCAGCGAGACCCCTTGTGAACTAAAGCCCTAAAATTTATAGTCACTAGATAGCTTGCTCAAACTTTCTTGCATGAGGGTCATTTGTTGTTGCTTCACAGGGTCATCAATTTTGAGGGTTAAAGCCTTTAACACCTCAGTCATGTGATTCAATTGATTCCTAAGTTCATCAAAAAGCCTTCCTCTTTTGACGAACGGTTTATCAAAAAGCGAGACCTGAACAAAGGTGTTGTCCTTGATTAATCGCCCTTCTCTCCTCGACCAAGTACTGTGGAAAAGGAATTTGGGGATATTCATTGTTAATTATTTGACTCAAACTTTATTCAACATGCAATGGATGGAGGAAGTGAAGAAAGATTGAAATAGAATGTGAAAGAATATTTAGATGGAGGGATATGAAGAATTAGGAATAGAGTGTACCCCCCAACTCAAATGACGGAAAAGACCGACTCATGCATGAACCTAAGACATGGTCATGGTGACATATACTCAAAGTGTGTGCTAAGACTAGTGAGTGTAGGTGATATGTTAAGACTCGTGTCATGACCTTGTGGCTAGACTATGTGACTAGACTCACTTAATGACTTAACAAAGTGTTATTGACAGCGAAATTTAACCGAATTAATTAGCAAACTGGTTAATTAGACACACAGTGATGACTCGATCAATAATCCGAACTGTCATCAAAACGACAGGACTGGCACCTCTCTTTGCAGTGTAGACGACAGAGCTGTCGCCTGGCGTCACACTCCACTGAGTGGCGCTACAGTTCAGATTTTGGCGCCAATGTTGGAGCTTCAATCTGAGACTGTTTTCGGTGTTATTAATCAACAGGGGCATGCCTAAAGTCGTACTAGGTCAATTCTGATTAAAATATTAGACTTTATTTACTGAAATTAATTAATTAATTAATTAGGCAAAGTTCTTTAAGTCATCCATTTATTTAATCTCAACACAAGTCAAACAAACGGTTAAGAAAACATATATATGCACAACAAATAATGCACAATTAGTCAAGTAGACACAATATGATGCAATGAGTTTGCAACCTAACCATGGCTCAAGTTCTCTAAAGTTCGTGATATGGTTTAGTCAATAGAGGGTACATGGTTAATTGTCCGGATGCACCGCGCGGAAGCCTAACCGTGAAGGGTTGGCTCGAGTGGATGGGACATCGCGAGTTTTAGAAAAACTCGCTTCCATGGTTTGGTGAATTCAACATTCTCGGATGTACCCTTTTTTGCTCAGAGCGTTCAATCAGGTAGATGGAGCATGAATTCCTAGAGGGTTATGTCCATATGTAGAACACATATGGGTTTCAGAAATGTGAGAAAAACTAAATCAGGAAGTAGGATCGAGCAAACAATGCGAAAAACTAGTTGTTATTAGAACGCATATTTCTGGCTCAGTATTGGAAGAATTTGGCGCCAGCAATCAGAGATTGGCGCCAGGTTTTAGCTATAGAGCCTGGCGACAAGCCTATCGTCTTGCGCTGCAGTTAATTGTCTGGCGCCAATGCTCTGGTCGCTGACGCTAATTCCTACATGCCTCAGCAGCTTTCTGTGCTCGATAAAATTTTCTAGTTTCGCACAGTGTTATTTCGGTCCTAGTTGTAAAAGATATTCCTCAAATTCTTACGTATAAAATCCTATGTTTTAACTCATTACGGATGGTCTTTCCGATGAGATCTTTTTTGATGTATATGACAATAATGTTAATCAAAATTACGCACATGAAATACTTAGAACGTTTCGAGTCTCATCCACTCATTCTAAATTATTGCCGAAACAAATTCAGGAATTAAAATAGAAATCCTCCCCAGTGGATTCGCCAAAAACCGTAGGGAATGTTTCAAGCGTTAATCCCCTAGATTGAACCCCACTGTGATCATACACTAAAGTACGGTGGCGTCCAAAAGGAAAGAAGATATAGCAAAAGAGTCGCCAAAAAGTTTTTTTAGGAACTTGTAAACCGTTCACAAGGTGAAGGTTACACCCCTTAACGATCCAGGAGATCGCCAACTCCATAAGGTCTTGAACCAAAATAAGGTTCGGGGATGAAGGTACAAATCCAACCTAAAAGAGATTGAACCTGCCCTAAAAATAGGCCTCTACTTTATCCTGATCGTATCCATGTGCGCTTTCTGACTAACATGCAAGCAATAGGATTAACCAAAAACCTGTTTATCTATGTTGGTTGAATATTAATGCACAAATAAATCTATTATTGGAGATCACTTGAATTATAATCATATTAACCCTAAACAAGATTATTAATTATCTTATATAAGCGTGATTACAAGTACCAATTCCCTTTAAACATGCATAAAAGGCGTGATCAAGCAATAACAATAAATTGTCGCTCGAAGTGCGCCTACGTTAAAAGCATGTGTGAATATGTTTGGCACTCATAGGAAGTGGGAATTGACATTACAATTAGGGACAACGATTAGGGACAAATAAAGTAGGGAGCCGCCAACAAGTTTTTAAGGAACTTGTAAACCTTTAACGGATCATAAAAGGCAACCACGAATAAGGGACAACGATAGGCAACAACGATTGACCCGTGAAGGTTACACCCCATTCATAATCCATGAGATTACTAACTCCATATGGTTCGGAACCACGAAAGGAGGATCGGGGATGATGGTACGAAGTGAGTCATGGAGTCACATTCGCCCGTATTGGCTTCTACTCGATTCTTATAGTGAAAAGTGATTCCTGCGATCTCAAAGGCATACAAACAAAATATTCAATTTGCTCCAAACTATTATTAAGCTAAATTGGTTTAATATTAATGCAACATATAATTCTGAAATATTAGTGATCACTTGATTAAACAACAAGATTAAAAAGGATTCTAAACCGGTTGTCCAAATTATCTTATTAGGCGTGATTTTCAATTACATATTCCCTTTAAACATGCAATATGGTGATCATAATAATAATAGAATAAACATTAATACTGGAAGCAATTCAACAATAATAGCGTTGGTCAAATCAAATATAAAATAACCTAATCATGATGCTAGCAATATGAAAATAAAATAAGAGTAATTAAATTAATTAACTACTCACATTCTGCGCGTTCCTTTAAATTGCTACATCATGAATAAACTGTTAGTAACTTCAATAAAAAAAATAAATCAAATGAAAATTAAATTAAATAAAGATTATATTTGATTTGGTCCAAACCCTCAGTTAATTATACCTTTCACACCTTGGTTTAAGTATAGAAATTTGGGTATTGTATGAACTCCTTGGAGTGCTTAATTAGGGGAAGTCTTTTAAGATAATAGGGTGTCTAGTATTTAGGCTAAAAAGGGAGAAGAGAATTATTTTATGATCAAAATTGTTGATGTTTTAAAAAAGGGGAGATATGATCTCTATTTATAGAGAAAAAAGAAGGGTCGAAAAATTAAGATAAGATCCGAATTAAATCGGAATAAAACTCGCTAGACAGCAGTTTTTGCGGTTTTTTTTTCTTAATCATATATTGTGATCCAGAAATCGGAATAAGATGAATAAGATATCGTTGGAAAGCTCTTGAAGTATACTTTCTAACTCAATTAGAATCAGATTAAAATATTTTGTAGAGTAAACGATATGGCCAAAATAGTGAGACGGTGTTAGTTTTGGATAGAGTTTGACATTTTATTCATATCTTTTCCGTTGTATCTCGGAATTGATATTATAATATATCATTGGAAAGATAATTTCAAGGGCTATCCAACCATATAAAATTTGGATAAAAAATATGAGTCACTAAAATAATATCTATCTATCTTTGAATGTCTTTCGATTCGGATCGAAATAGGACTTTAAAAAAAAGGAGTTTTATTCAATTTTAAACTCTTTAATCTTATCTTTTCAAAAATGAATAATTAAGATCTTTTAGAAACTTATAGAAGCTACAAATTAATCCTAATCGGTTTAGGAATGGGATTAAATAATTTGGACCCTCCACATGATCATTGGGTCGTAGGTATGGTGGGCTTAGGTTCGATTTGGGCTCGGTTTAATATTTTGGCCATAACTTATTCGTTATAACTTGGATTTAGGCTTATAATATATCGTTGGGAAGCTCTTTTCAAGCACCATCCAATTATTGAATCATTGGACCCAGATTATGGACCAAAATAAACTAGGATAAACGTTATTTTGAAATGAATGATTTTAAAGGACACGAAATGAATTATTTTGGGTTTAAAGGCACTAAAAGAGGAAAAAAAATTATGGTTTGGGGAAATGGGCTAGGATTTGGGTTGGTTTATGAAATGGAAATATGGATTTAAGCACTCCAAGATTAAATACTCAACCTGACCAATAATGGCGGTGAAAGGTTGTTCATCATCGGGTTTGGTTTTGGGGAGACATTTTTAGGTGTCTACAGAAGCCCCCACTTTGACTGAGTTTGTAGAACTGTCAGTTTCGAAAATGATAGTCAAAGTAGTCGTTAGGGACGGAGAATGGTTTAAGACGTTCTGCGATCCTAAATCACTCTATATACGCCGATACCTGCAAAAAATGTTAATTCCACATATAAAAGGGTAAAGGGATAGAATGCGTATCTGACACCAGTGTATCGGTGACAAATGAGTTTGGTAGATTCTTATGCTTGAAGGAATCCACCGGATGACGTATGTTGAAATGCTTTCCATGCTTGAGGAAAGCCGACAGATGAGTTTGGTAGCTTTCTAAGCATGAAGAAACCTACCGGATGACACTTTCCATGTTTGAGAAAAGTCGACATATGATTTTGGTGTTTTTCTATGCTTGAAGAAATCCACCGATAATGCTTTCCATGCTTGAGGAAAGCCGGCAAAGGAATTTCGCGGTATTCTATGCTTGAAGAAATCCATCGGATAATACTTTCCATGCTTGAGGAAAGTCGACAGATGATGAGATTGCAAGTCTCTTTGTATCGAGAACCTTGCGTCATGAAATGATGGTGGTTCGATTGTCCCCGAACGTGGGATGTAGATGGTCCGCTTGTCCCCGGACGTGGACTATAGTTGGTTCGCTTGTCCCCGAACGTGGGCTGTAAATGGTCCGCTTGTCCCCTGACGTGGGCTATAGATGGTCCGCTTGTCCCCGGACGTGGGCTGTAGATGGTCCACTTGTTCCCGGACGTGGGCTGTAGATGGTCCGCTTGTCCCCGGACGTGGGCTGTAGATGGTCTGCTTGTCCCCGGACGTGGGCTGTAGATGGTCCGCTTGTCCCCGGACGCGGGCTGTAGATGGTTCTCTTGTCCCCAAACGTGGGTTGTAAATGGTCCGCTTGTCCCCGAACGTGGGCTGTAGATGAGACCTGCAAAAATAAATTTGCCAATGGACTTGTATATATTGTGATTGACTTGACCACTGACTTGTCCAAGTTTGAATTGATGTGACATGACATGTGTATGACTTGTGAGTGTGTGTGTGTATATGTGTGTGTGCAGACACAAGCAAACGAAGATGCAAAAGCAAAAAAATTTCGTCAATTTTTGTCATGAGTGGAGGGTACCGACTTTCTCCCGAAAAAGAAAGATGTGAAAATTGAACTTTTATTTTCAAACTTCCCTCGATGAGAAAATTTTGAATTTTTTTTTAAAATTCCCCAAAAGAAAAGACGTGAAAAAAGGAAAGAAGTTTTGAACTTCCTTGTTGAGCAAGACAAAATGAATCGCATGGATTGAATTGCTTTTCTTGAAAGTAATGTATGCATGATGCATGTTCTTAGGCTAGGAGGCTAAGGACAATTACATCATGTGACACGGTAGATGAATAAACTTAGGTCATGGAGTTAAGCATCAAATATGGTGTAAAGAAGCGATATTGAACGTCACTTAGGTCAGGAAGCTAAGCACGTCTATAGATGAAGTGATTATGAACGTTGCTTAGGTCAAGGAGCTAAGAACTATATGCTTTGTATTATTACAAATCATTGTTATAGAAATGTTACTCAGCACATTATGCGATGCATGAAACAATGAACATTGCTCAGGTCAAGAAGCTAAGCAAGTATACAACGTTTCTTCTGATGAATGTTGTCTTGAAAGATGATGAAGCATGCGCGGTAGGGAAACAATATTTCATGATAAAGGGTTCCTAAGGGAAAGACGATATGGATATGTATGTGTGAAAGAAGTCTGTGAAAGTGATACTAAGGTGAGGCTGCAAAGGTTATGGTGATGGAAATATATGTGTGAAGAGTCAAAGATGATGACTCTTTAGGCTGGGTAAGCTAATGTGATGTGGGTTCAAGCCCCCAAGTCTAGCTCTAAATGGGTAGGGATATAGAGATAAGCATTGGATATTCTTTGACTCGATCATGCATAGATATGTGGCCACACCTTAATGTGAGGTTGCCTACGTATCCGTTAGGAATCAGGCCGAACGTAGCTCTAACCGAACTTTGCACAAGTGTATGTACACCTCAAAGAGGTCTTTCAAGGGTTGTAATGTGGTTAAGCTGATGGTTTAAGGATGAAAGGGGTAAAAGGCTCAAGACCCGAGAAAAGCCCCCAAGATGTGTAATTGTGTATTTGAAAATTTGGACTTTGCAAGTTTATTTTCTTTTTTTCTTTCTTTTTTTTTTCTTTTTTTTAGGCTTTTTGTTTTTTTTTTCATTCTTTTGAATCAATGTGGGCAATCTCAGATCATGCGGTCCATCACTCACTTAGCATTCATGTTTCTCAGGCACGGTACCAAGCACTCGATGAGAGACGCAATTTGAGACGTGTTCATATCAAAGACATTGGAATACTTGCCCTTAGACATTGTTTTTATTGTTGCTTTGCTACTTTTTTTTTACTTGCTTTTTGAATGTTATACAATTACACACCTTCCCATCCTAGGGTTAAGTGAATGTGGGTTGAATAAAAAAGGTCAATCATTAGACGAGGCTCAAAGTGGTTGATGAAGAAATGGATCTGTGATTGAATAGTTAATGGGGAATGATAGGGTTGCAAAGGTGCCTTAAGTCATTGGTGTACCTTGGGTTTAGTTTGGTAATTGAGTTTTTTTTTTTTTTTTTTTGAGAATGAATGAAAAATTCTATGATTGAGATGTAAAGGAAATTTGCTCATTTTATTAATGGAAAAGGTGAACGAAACACATGAAACGTATAAAAATTCAAAATGAAAAACCTATGCTAGACATGAATGGGGGAATGGAGATGAATGATAAAGAAAGAAATCATGAAATCTTGCACGAAGGATCTGTTGTGCGCCTTGTGTTCATTACTTCTTGCCGCCTGGAGGGACAGGAAGTTTGTTTGCATCCACCAAGTCTTGAATGACGTCCTTCAAATTCCAACATTGCTCCGTAGTGTGGCCCCTTCCTTGATGGTACTTTCAATGGGCATTGGGATTCCATTTGGCGCTCCTTTCTTCAGGTTTTGGCTCTGGAAATGTCCCAATAGGTGTGATCAAGCCTTGACTGTAAAGGCAATCAAAGGCCGCATCATAAGTCATTCCTAAAGGAGTGTAAGTTCTTTTCTTCTTGGGCAATGCAGTATCAAGAGCTAACACTTCATTGAGATCAACTTGGCTTATATTGTTGGTAGTATTTTCGTGCTTAGAAAACGAAGAAGAAGGATGGTCGTTCTTCTTGTTTTTCCAAGTGTTATTATTGTTACTACCAGCAGTCTTTATTAGCTCATCCTCGATATTGATGCCGATGTCGTATACAGCTTCGAAAGTGTTCAGTGGAAGAAATTTGAGAGGTTCCCTATATTTATGAGTCAGATTTTGAATAAAGAGGTGAACCATCTCTCTTTCTTTGGGAGGATCTACCAAGAGTGAAGCTGTTTCCCTCCACCTGTTCAGGTAAGCGGTGAAGCCTTCATTCTCTTTCTGTTTGAGAATGGAGAGTTCACGTTCAGAAGTTTTGGTTTGAATGTTATACTTATAACGATTCATGAAATTGTCGATGACATCTTGCCAAGTCGCAGTAAGCTTGGCATCTAGGGAATAAAACCATTGTTGTCAAGCATGTTCTAAGGAGAGAGGGAACACCGTAGGGAAGAGTGTTACGTCCAATCCCTTAAGAGCCATGGTTGCAGAGAACGCCTTCAAATGGAATATTGGATTGTCAGTAGGCCTGAACTTTGGAATATCAACAGTGGAGAACTTTTCAAGGAGTTTGTCCTTCACATCCAAAGGAGTGGGAGGCCGTTCCACATAAGTGAAATCCTCATATATCTTACTCATTTGTTCCTTCAATTTGTCAAGGGTGGAAACAATGACCTTGTTTTGTTCCATGGTAGTGACCCTAATGGTAAGGGTTTGCATCATGGCAGACAGTGCCTCGATGGATTTGTTTATGTTCTCAGTATCTTCTTTAGTGGCCATTGAAAGGTGATAAGTAATGTGGAGATGGCAAATTTCTCTTTGAACGCCTATTAGATCCGAGAGATTGTTGCGGTAATGACTCGAACCGTATTAATCTATCCCTGCTCCTTGACCAAGTGCTGTGAAATAAAATAATTAACTTAATTGTTCGACTCATTGCTCAAGATAGGAAAGGAAGGGAAAAAATAGACATTTGAAAACAAGTGAGAAAAATCTCCACTCATTTTTACTACGACAGAAAACGATGCATGCATGGTCCTAGTATACGATCATAAACAATATAGTGCATGACTCGGAGACAAAGTGTGTGCAATCAATCAACATGTGTGATTAGGTGAGTTTATTAACACTCGTGGTATGATCGCATGACTAGACATGAGGACGTTGTGAAAAACGAAGGACCCAATGACCAAATAGCACGGAAGACTAAAAGACAAACTAACTTGATTAATTTTGTCCAATTTTAATGTTTATGCTATTTACTACGACAGAAAACGATGCATGCATAGTCCTAGTATACGATCATAAACAATATAGTGCATGACTCAGAGACTAAGTGTGTGCAATCACTCAACATGTGTGATTAGGTGAGTTTATTAAGACTCGTGGTTTGATCGCATGACTAGACATGAGGATGTTGTGAAAAACAAAGGACCCAATGACCAAATAGCACGGAAGACTAAAAGACAAACTAACTTGATTAATTTTGTCCAATCTTAATGTTTATGCTATTTACTAGGTGAAAACGGTACATTGGCAATCACTAGTCATAAATAAGATCAACCACAATCAAAGACAAAGAACACATGTTAAGGTTAGCACAAAAAATCACAAGAAACTAGGAAGAGGACTAGAGTTCTAGAAGAGTTAGGACTCATGGGTATAAAAAAAAAAAAAAATTAAAAAAAAAAAAAAAATCTAAATCTATAATCATATGTTATATGAGTTGACACATATTAAAGGACTTGGCTAAGACTAGCTTGACACGAATTTTTTTTTTTTTTAAATAAAATAAAATAAAAATAAAAAAGGTAATTCTGAAAAGACGCCTAAACTGGACAGGCTCTAGTATATTGGTTATAAATTTTTATCTATGACTCTGATTGAGACGAAACCAACGCCAAATGAAAGATAAAACCCGGGGCTACAGATCCATAGGTGGAACGACACATAACTCTTTCTATAACTCCGGATATGACCAAAACAAGTTGACTCTTGTGCAGTATACGAGAATTAAAATCCGGGTGACTCAAAAATTAAAAAAAAAAATCTATGGCTCGACTCTAATAATAAAAAAAAGGGGTTTGATAAGAGAAAAAAAAATAATTAAAAAAAGGTCAATAAGAAAAATGCACACATAAGCATATAGTCACGCATGATGCAATGGAGTTCGCAACCTAAAGTCAAGTTCTATGTTCGACTATGGTCAAGCTTTTGGGTGTCAAAGGGTATCATGGTTATGAGTTTGGACGCGTTAGCAAGGAAGCCTCCCTTGAGGGTGTATGCCAACGGGCGGCTCCGCGAGTTCGTGATGAAATCGAACTCGACTCCATGGTTTGGGTGGATTTAAAAACTCGGATGAACCCTTATTGCCATGAGCGTTTTCGGGTTGATAGAGCATAAATCCCTCGGGATAGCCACATACGTAGAACACGTACTATTGTGACAAAATAGGTAACCTAAAAGGCATATGCATATGTGACAATGCCAATTAAATCGCAGGAATACAATTCAAGAATCTTTCAAGTCTCATCCACTCATCTCAATTAAATACCGATCACTCAAATCGATAAATAACCAGGAATCCTCCCCAGTGGAGTCGCCAAATTGTAGGCGTCGCTCGAAGTGCGCCTACGTTAAAAGCATGTGTGAATATGCTTGGCACTAATAGGAAGTGGGAATTGACATTACGATTAGGGACAAATAAAGTAGGGAGCCGCCAACAATTTTTTAAGGAACTTGTAAACCGTTCACGGATCATAAAAGGCAACCACGAATAAGGGACAACGATAGGCAACAACGATTGACCCGTGAAGGTTACACCCCATTCATAATCCATGATATTACTAACTCCATATGTTTCGGAACCACGAAAGGAGGATTGGGGATGATGGTACGAAGTGAGTCATGGAGTCACATTCGCCCGTATTGGCCTATACTCGATTCTTATAGTGAAAAGTGATTCCTGCGATCTCAAAGGCATACAAACAAATATTCAATTTTCTCCAAACTATTATTAAGCTAAATTGGTTTAATATTAATGCAACATATAATTCTAAAATATTAGTGATCACTTGATTAAACAACAAGATTAAAAAGGATCCTAAACCGGTTGTCCAAATTATCTTATTAGGCGTGATTTTCAATTACATATTCCCTTTAAACATGCAATATGGTGATCATAATAATAATAGAATAAACATAATATTGGAAGCAATTCAAAAATAATAGCGTTGGTCAAATCAAATATAAAATAACCTAATCATGATGCTAGCAATATGAAAATAAAATAAGAGTAATTAAATTAATTAACTACTCACATTCTGCGCGTTCCTTTAAATTGCTACATCATGAATAAACTGTTAGTAACTTCAATAAAAAAATAAATCAAATGAAAATTAAATTAAATAAAGATTGGATTTTATTTGGTCCAAACCCTCAGTTAATTATACCTTTCACGCCTTGGTTTAAGTATAGAACTTTGGGTATTGTATGAACTCCTTGGAGTGCTTAATTAGGGGAAGTCTTTTAAGATAATAGGGTGTCTAGTATTTAGGCTAAAAAGGGAGAAGAGAATTATTTTATGATCAAAATTGTTGATGTTTTAAAAAAGGGGAGATATGATCTCTATTTATAGAGAAAAAAGAAGGGTCAAAAAATTAAGATAAGATCCGAATTAAATTGGAATAAAACTCGATAGTCAGCAGTTTTTGCGGTTTTTGTTTTTATCATATATTTTGTTCCAGAAATTGAAATAAGATATTGTTGGAAAGTTATTGAAGTATAATTTCTAACCCAATTGGAATCAAATTAAAATATTTTGTAGAATAAAAGATATGGCCGAAATAGTGAGACGGTGTCAGTTTTGGATAAAGTTTGACATTTTATTCATATCTTTTCCGTTATAGCTTGGAATTGATATTATAATATATCATTGGAAAGATAATTTCAAGGTCTATCCAACCGTATAAAATTTGGATAAAAAATATGAGGCACGAAAATAATATCTGTCTATCTTTGAATGTCTTTCAATTCGGATAGAAATAGGACTTTACAAAAAAGGAGTTTTATTCAATTTCAAACTCTTTAATCTTATCTTTTCAAAAATGAATAATTAAGATCTTTTAGAAACTTATGGAAGCTACTAATTAATCCTAATTGGTTTAGGAATGGGATAAAATAATTTGGACCCTCCACATGATCATTGGGTCGTAGGTAAGGTGGGCTTAGGTTCGGTTTGGGCTCGGTTTAATATTTTGGCCATAACTTATTCGTTATAACTCGGATTTGGGCTTATAATATATCGTTGGAAAGCTCTTTTCAACCCCATTCAATTATTGAATCATTGGACCCAGATTATGGACAAAAATAAACTAGGATAAACGTTTTTTTGAAATGAATGATTTTAAAGGACACGAAATGAATTATTTTGGGTTTAAAGGCACGAAAAGAGGAAAACAAATTATGGTTTGGGGAAATGGGCTAGGATTTGGGTTGGTTTATGAAATGGAAATATGGATTTATGCACTCCAAGATTAAATACTCAACCTGACCAATAATGGCGGTGAAAGGTTGTTCATCATCGGGTTTGGTTTTGGGAGACATTTTTAGGTGTCTACAATAATATAATAACTATTAAGTATAATAATAATAATTAGAATAATCATAATCATGAAAATCATGTTACAGCATAATAATAATAAGATCCTAGGCATGATACTAACAAGATTAATAACAAACCCTAGCATGTCACTAAACAATAAAAATCAAAGCTTTAACCCTAACATGATACTAACAATCATAAATATTAGGAAGAACATAAAAGGCATCATAACAATCATACTTGATATTAAAGTTACCCTAGACATGATACAAGGAATATCATAATAACAACCTAAGCATGATTTCTACATCATAACATCAATAAAAACCATCAAAATACTTACTTTGATGCCTCGTATCTCTTTCTAATAACAAAATACACACGTTAGTAACTTTAAGGAAAATATAAAATAAACAATTAAATTAAATAATGGAAAGAGAGATTTGGGACCAAACCCTCAGAAATTAAAACCTTTCACGTCTAGGGCGAAGACAACTTCGAATATGGCTAGGTGTATCTAGATCTAATGAATGCGAAATTTTGTATTTGAGAAAATCTAGTTTAGAAAAGAGAGAGAGAAAGAGAAATGGTAGATTGTAGATGATTGTGGAAAAATTAGAAAGAATAAGAATTGATGATTGTTGGTTATTGTAGGTGAATGAAAACAGAGTTTTTACGACGTTATTTATAAAGAAAATCAGCCAAAAAGATAAAATATCAAAACAGAGTTCTGACGCAAATAAAACGATGTTGGCGCCAACGCTGGCTATTGGCGCCAGACGCCAACATTAGCGCCAGGCGCCAATGCTAGCGCCAGACGCCCATGCTAGTGCCAAGCGCTACAGCTGGCGTTTGGCGCTGATTTAGAAATTCACGCGTTTTCTTAAAATTAGATAAAAATTTCCGTACAGGAGGATAAAATTGTATTTCTCTCAAAAAATGTTCTTTATTTGATTCTAATTAAAACTCTGAAAAGTCAACAAAAGTCAATTTATCAATGCTAATTGAATTAGAATTGAAAATAACCTTCTAGAAGAATCTAGAAGACTAAAACCATTCCTAATTGCATTAGGAGTGATAAATCTATATTAGGCCCTCCTCTAGATCATTGGGCCGCATATAAGGCTCAAACCGGGCACAGTTCAGTAAATTGGCTATAACTTCCTCAATATTCATCGGAATTGGGCTTATAATATATCGTTGGAAAGGTCTTTTCAAACCCCATCCAACTACACTACTATTGGATCCATATCATGGACCAACCAAACTGGATTGATTGTTTTTCTTAAAATAAGTTTTCAAAAACAGAGAGAAGAGAAAAGAAATTAAAACTATTCGCAACACTAAACTTTCTAAACTTTCACTTCATTCGATTATGATTCGACGTGAAAGGTACTCATCACCGGGTTTGGTTTTGGGGAGACACAAATGGGTGTCTACACATATGCATAAAAAATATGAGCATATGCATTTTAGAAAGTGAACCTACATAAGCATAATCCAACAAAATGAGAACATTTTATGAGCATTAAGAATATTTATCATATGAACAACAAATACTAACATTTCAAAACATTTAAAATATAAACATATAATATATTTATGAATATAATACATGATGAATATTTAAAATTATATATGAACATATAAAATATTATTATGAATATAATACATTTAATTATGAACATTAAAATTTGAAGAAATAAAAAATAATATGATTATGAAACATATGCATTATAAGTATTAAATGTTCATTTTTTTTTTACGTGTTTATTTTTTATTATTAAATGTTCAGTTTTTTTACTAAATGTTCATTTTGTAGAGCATAGTGTTGATTTTGGCGGATCGCAGAAATGTTGTTTGGGTTATTAATTTGGGCCGCGCATTTTGAGCTTTCCCTTGTTGCACCTATCTTAGGTGCATAAGGATGCATCTAAGACCAATTGCCCTTTTTGGCCCTATTTCTAATTTCTATACCCTTACAAATAAAGCTAATCCTAATCATGGGTAAGGTTGGGCCTAGACCAATTAAAGGCATAAAAAAAAAAAAGAAAAAGAAAAAAAATGGAAATAAAAGTTGTTCAAGCCAACCATTTGAGGTTGTTCACAAATTATAATCGTTTTCTATTAAAAAAAAAAAAAAAATTATAATCGTTTTTAGCTCTAAAAAAAAAGTTAAGAAGCACAACAATCGCGGCGACCGCGGCTGTTGCGGCGGACTCCATCACCACCACCGCTGTAAGATTTTCATACTATCTAATTTATCTCGTCCAAAGAATTATCGAGTCCAAAAATGGCGATTTCTTCGATTTCTCGCCTTTTTACATCTGCATATAGACTAAAAAAACAACCATTTTCACTCATTACAAGAATCAATTTTTCATCAGCAAAAGAATTTTGTACCCACCTCTTAAATTGCCCCCAAAACCCTGAAAAAACCCTTGTTAATGTTAATGCTAAATTGGATGTTCAATGTGTTACTGAGGTGTTGCGTAGTTTTTCCTCAAATCAGCCCCAATTAGGTCTTCGTTTTTTCATATGGGCTGGTTTACAGCCTACGTATAGGCATACTCAATATATGTATAACTTAGCTTGTAAGTTGCTCGACATTGGTCGAAACCCGGGTAGGATTAGAGAGATTGTTGAGTGTTATGGGGTTGAAGGGTGTCAAACTAATGTGAAGTTGTTTAAAGTTATTCTTAATTTGTGTAGAGAAGCTAGGAGTGCTGATGAGGGTTTGTGGGTATTGAGAAAGGTGGGTGATTTTGGTTGTCGGCCGGATTCGACAATGTATAATGTGGTTATTGGGTTGTTTTGTGAAAGGGGGGATCTTGATAGGGCAATGGGGTTGATGAGAGAGATGGAATCATGTGATTTGTGTCCTGATATGATTACCTATATGTCAATGCTAAAGGGGTTTTGTTTTGCTGGGAGATTGGAGGATGCTTGTCAGTTGTTTAAGACTATGAAAAGTCATGGATGTGCTCCGAATTTGGTGGCATACTCTGCACTCCTTGATGGGCTTTGTAGAGCTGGTAGTTTCGAGAGAGCGTTGGAGTTGTTGGGTGAGATGGAGAAAGAAGGCGGGGAGTGTACACCAAACGTCATTACTTATACATCAATTATCCAAACTTTGTGTGAAAATGGCAAGTCAGTTGAGGCGTTGTCGATATTGGAGCGTATGGAGAGTTTTAAGTGCCAACCTAACAGGATTACTATGAGTGTGCTTATCCAAGGTCTTTGTCGCGAAGGGTATATTGACAAGGCATTTAAACTTGTTAATGATGTAGTTGTTGGAGGTCAAGTCTCGAAAGATGAGTGCTATAGTTCTCTTGTGATCTCTTTGTTGTGGATCCAAAGATTTGAGGATGCGGAGAAGCTTTTTAGGTGGATGTTAGGAAGTGCTGTGAGGCCTGATGGGTTTGCATGTACTGTCTTGATGAAGGATTTGTGTTTAAAAGGAAGATTTTTTGATGCATTTTATCTATATGAGGATGTTGTGAAGAAGGGCTTTGTACTAACAATTGATTCTGATATATACTCAACCCTACTTGTTGGTCTTTGTCAGGAAAACCGTGTGGAAGAGGTAGGAAAACTGGCCAATTATATGGTTGAGAAAGGGGTATCGATCAATGCCTCTTATATTGATAACATTCACAATCACCTTAAAGGATCAATTGAGATGGAGTCACTTGCACATTTGTGTAAGATGAGAAGATGATACTAAACTACACTATCCTTTTAACATTGTATTGGTTATTAGTATCTCCAGAGGATTTTTGCAAGTTTTAAGATCTAACTACTTCTTTAGCGCCTGAAAACATGCTGGCTGCACAATCCTGGTTCAACTTCTTTGTGAGATGTATCTATGCCAAACCAGAGTTTCGTGTTGCAAGTTGTACAGTATACATGGTAAGCATCTTATTCAATCAATCCCTCTTCACTTTTTAATGTACTATTGTTTTATTTCAGTGTAAACATTGATTTAAAGTATTAGGTTTTATTCAGGAGTGATGTGAAGAAGTGTGGGTTGATGAGAAAGAAATGAGTTAGTAACTAGAATGTTATTTGACTCCTGGTCAGATGTGAGTTTTGTAAAAATAAAATCATGAAACCAAAACACTTGCTTTTGTCCCCCAAAATTTGGCTATGAAATTGACAGTGGGATTTTGTACTTCATACTATGCCTTTTCCTTGGTGATTTTCACCGTGATTCTGGTAGTTAAATTCTCCCTTGTCTAGCATATTGATCTCTGAACTAGCTTGGAAAGTCTAGTGATGTTTTCTTTCTTAACTGCCAATGGTTGGAGTTTTCCAATTTTTTTCTTTGCACTGTTATCATGCTAGAAGTGTTCTTGCACAATTATTGACTGAATATCACTTTATGGTGACTCATGCAGGGAGCTTGTTCTGAATTGTTTTGCATCATCCCTACTATTTGCTTGTCTTACTAATAATGATTTCATGATGTTATTTTCTGTACCTTTATGGCAATGGTGCAACTATTTGCACATCCTCTTTTTGGAATTCAGAGAGTGCTTATTAGATGAACATATTAGATGAACAGGCAAAGTAGAATGTTGTGTTTGTTTCTATTTGAATGTGCTCTTTTCAACTTTGCTTATCATGGAACGGGGCACTTTTTACATTAACTTGTGAACAAAGAATTTAACTTAAATTTGTATTAATCCTGTCTTTGGTCATGATGATGTTATTATAGCTAAGCCCAAGGGCTTGCAGTTATTAACCTAGATAGACAAAGTGATGCTGAAGAGCTGAATTACATTAAAATCAAGTTGGCACGTCCAAATTTTGTATATGGTGAGATTGAAACATGTTATGTAGAGGATTGGAAGTCCTCTATTTCTGTTAGGTATGGCTACTTTTTTGTGTATATCTCATCATGTGGTTCTTGGATTGTGAAATCTTGGTAGTTGTTGATCAGGAGATCAAAGAGTAATGTCATTTTGTTCCTCCTTGATTATCTTCCTTGCCTTTCAGTTATATAGTTGTTTTTGAGCCTCAGCATTATCTGGTAACATATTTGTGCTATTTCTATATATAATTTTTTTAAAAGAAATTTTAGTATTAAGTCAAATGATAGAAATAGATTTATAGATGCATCCAGAAACTTGATACTTACTAGAAAGTTGTGTGACAAAATGAAGTTTCTTTCTTCTGGTTTCTCCTTAATCAAGACCAATCATATACAGTGACCAATCATATTAACCTAGAAGTTGAATCTTATCTCGAGGTTAGCAAAGCTGACTTCTAATGTGGAGTTCGAGAAGGCTAAGAATAAAATTATAATTAATATGTCAATTTTGCCTTTAGCAAATCAATGCTAATAGGCGAGCGAACTGACCACCCAAAGTTCTGTCAGATTGTCAGCTTGGTGATGTAGCCGTTACTAATATCAGTCATGTCACAGTAAATTGAAATGAATGACTTTCATCGTTTTGGTGCTCTCTCTTGATTCTAGACATCCAAGGGTGCCAATGGATCTTGATATTAGGCTTTCTCATTATCTTGTTGTGTGCAGGTAACAAGTGTTGTTTTAAAATCTACAAAACCACTTATTTTCAAAGGAGAACAATGTTACAAGTTTTTAGTAAGGTCTGTCTTATTCCTGTTCCCTTCTCATTGTTTCATTCTTTGTCAAGTTGTGGTATTTGCATGAACTTCTGGTGATAAATTTATTTCTTTTAGGTAAGTGGTTTGTTTCCACCTATGGGCTTCAACTTTGCTGGTGGTGCTTCCGTGGTGTTGAGACCAAAAGACTACCTTGTACATATGGGCTTTGTCGTAAGTCATTCAGCCTTCACCGTGTGAAAAATTGAATTTATTTTATATGTGAAGCTGCTGCTGTTGTGATACTAAAAAAAATTGTGCCATTTGGCGAAACAGGATGGTGCCGCACTTTGGTGTATAGGATTTTAGAAGGTTCAACATGGTCAAGGAATTTCAATATTACCAGGTTAGTCACATCATGTTACTATTTTTCATATAGATCCACTGGAATGTAGACTTGAAAGTGTATACCAAATTGCCCATTCATTTTCTCTTGCTTTAGTTTCGTCTTTTTTTGTTTTTTGTTTTTGTTTTTTTTTATTATTATTATTTTTTTTAACGTGTGGCTTGTCCCACTGTTTCACTCTTCTTCCCTGCTTCTTCCTCTGATCTCATCTCTTCTCTCTCCTCAGCTATCTCCAATTCTCTATGCTTAAATAAGGGTTCATCTTATTTATATTTAAATTTTATTGATTAAAATCATCAGTTTCATGTATTTTTGTTAAATTTTGACGGGAATAGAAATGGTTTGTTGTAATTTTGCTGAAAATTTGCAGAAAGAAATGCTGGAAAATCGCGGATCTCATCTCATATCTCTCCTCCATTGAAGCGACTTTCGAGCATTCTGTAATCCTCCATTGAAGCAGCTTGCTAGGTAATTATTTTATATCATCAATTTCCATTTCAAAATCTAGGGTTTATTAGTAAGAAATTGAATGGTTTGATTTATGGTTGATATTATTTGTATAATTATTCTGTCTAAAATCAGTTGTATTGTACTATTAACGTGATTATTATTTTGAATGAATGGGGTTATGTATACTTTAGTGCTTTGATTTTTTTATTTTATTTTTTTTTTAATATTTTTTTTTTGCTGAACAACAGGGGCAAATCCCCTGTTCTTCGAATATTATTAGTGTTTACTTATACTGTGATTTTGTTATGAAAGTAAGTTCTTGCATTGGTTCTGTCATTTGGAAATAAATAAGGGGTGTTGAATTTATTGAAATTTGAAGTGAGTATGAATGTGGTGCAGGCATGTGAACAATCAATTGGAGGATGAGGATCTTACAAAGGATATGCAATTAATTGGATTGTGCTCCTTGACTTTGGAGTTCACCTCCTTTTTATCTTCCTTATTTCTCCTTATGAAATTATCAGGCCCCTTCTATTGATATCCCTTTACTTATCTTCCTAGAAGCCTATTGAACTGAAGTTGACGAGATAATTTGGGACTACAATAGGCTGCACAATTCTTAGATTGATTGCTTCTTATATTCAGATTTGTTTTACAATTTAGTGGTTAAGATATTGGTTCCAATGTTCTGAATAATTAGTCCCGTATTGGTTCTCTGCCTGATCTGTGATGATAATATAGTAGTTTTACGGTTTCTTTTGCTTTCCTGATTGAGGTATTTGGTGATTTATTTAGGAAGAATCTGTGTAAGATTCATTTAGGTTTACTGGATGTAGGATCGATGGTTTTGGGGAAGAATTTGAGGTACATTTGCGGCAAAAAATGATTTAGTGTGTTATTTAAGGAGAATGGGAGTGTTTTGCAGCGTGATTTTTTTCTGTCCATTATTGTCCTTGATTTATTAATTGTTGGTTTTTGTCCTATTAGCTTCAATCTTTTTTAGATACTCTTATTATCATAACCTTTTTTTTTTCTAATGTTTCTTTAAAAATAAAATTAAATTAATGACTGGTTAAATATTATGTCAGGCCGGTAATTCTGCACATCAATGTATTTTTATGTGTTTTTGTTGATTTGATAAGATTTATATGAAAAAATTAGGTGTTATTGAAACTTAAGTTGGACCTCTCTTACTCTCTCTACATATATGCACCCTTACAAATATCTTGGAGGGAGGGGTGGTTTTTGGTTTAAACAGAGAAAGGGTTTGTGACCAGTACACTCACTACATGAATCTGTGTTGGATCACGCGCTGATTTTAATATTGTGTTCTATAGAAACTATGTTATCCAGTACGTCAGCTAAAACTTCCATTTGCAGCAGTACAGTTTGTCTCTCAGTTTGAAGGGATCTATGATGTGCAGTCCATGCAGAAATCAGCAGTGAAACTTCAAACATTTTTCAACCAATGTATGATAGTCACCAATTCAAGGTCTGCTGCTTATAAAATCAAAGCGTTTATGAGGATAGTCACCAAGGTCTGCTTCTTATAAATGCTTCTTTACTATTTGTTTTCATGACATGTTATAGTGATTTAATGAAGTAAAATAATTATCATGCTTGGTAGGTGAATGGAAATATCAGGTTTTTAGAACCAAAATAGTAATATGTGGTTATACGTTGATAAGATTATCAATGAATTTTAGATGGTGAAATGTGAAGTATTATATTTAATTGAGAATTTGCAATAAAAAAAAATTATGAAATAGAGATGAGAAGGGGTGATAATTATTATTTGTTTTAGTTTGCTAACTTTTTTGTCCTTGAAAATATTCTTTACAATTCTTTATTTTCCTTCACTGAAATGATGAAAATGCAGCATTCTCATTGACTTGAGTGTGGGCGTGCTGGGCTAGGGATTGCCCTTCGAGTGGTAGCTTTGGTCTTCAGACACCCTAATGATGCTCTGGGAGAAGCAGACGGAGTTGGTATCACTGTTGGTTTTGCTCCTCTAATGTTGTGCATACTGTTGTTTAGCTGAACTACTCAGTTTACAGCATTGTTTTCTAAGTAGCTGCAGAAATGTTGGATATCATCTTCTTGGCTTAGCTTGAATCTGTTTTGTTCATATTCTACCGAGATAAGAGCCCAGATAAAAGTTAGTATGGAAATCTGTAGAGAAACCTTATTATTTGACATGTAGGAGTATTTACTGGGAGGAAATTACTTGAATATAGACTATCACTTGTATGTTTTAGTAGAATGTAAGAATGGACAAGTTACGCATAGATCAATTTGATTTTTTTTGACAGGCATTGATGCATCGGTTTTTTTTTGGAGGAAGCACATAGCTTAGGATTATCGGGTTGTTCCCCCCCTTCCCCTTTTCTGTTTAAGCAATTAAAATGATCTTGTAATCGCAATGATTTTAAAGTCAAGCATATCAATAATACCCAAAAAATTATCTTCTTTAATCAACCAATTTTTAAAAGCGCCCCCCTCCCCCCCCCCCCCCCCCCCCCCCCCCCCACCCAAAAAAAAAAAGTCATTTAGTTTTCCCAGATTTCATTTCCATAATATAAAAATGCATTTACACTGTTTGAAACAATAATAAATAAATAAATAAACCATTTACACAAACAAAATATTTGACAAATGTATTTATCTTAACAAAAAAGTGTACTACAAAATATTGACTTTTATAAAGAAAACTTAAGTTTCACACCTAATAGTAATGTAACTTCATATAATATAATATGCCCAAAGACTAAACAATTCTTTAGTAATACACCATCAAAATTAGGTTGTATCATCTTGTATGTACAATGTACTCATTGATGTGCCTTATAAACAATTACAAGTTCAATTGGTTTTATTTTAGCTTAACTAATCTAAACTATAATCAACAATTGAATTTGTTTTGTCCAAACTTATTTAATTTGAACTCTATTGATTTGAAATAAAACTTTGTAATGTACTTCTTTAAAATTGAGTATTTATAAAATGCGAAATTATGTTAACCAATTTTAATCAATATGAACTTTCAAAAACTGAAATAAAGTCAAAATGAGTTTAGCTAAATTGAGTAAGATCAAATGGCCTTTATTATCGCAATAAAATTTTGAAAACCAAAATAAATAAAAAATATCTATTAGTTGCAACTATTTAGTTGGAGTCCCAAAAATGATGGGCCACCATTGTATTGTTATGGATAGTAATGTAATTTTAAAATTATGTAGGATGTTTGTTGTTAGATTGATAGCATATGGAAAATATATGCGTAATGATGAAAATCGATAATAAGAGTATTAATAATAATTAGCCTTCTGGCCCGTTTCATGCACGAGTTATTACTTAGAATATTTTCCATGTAATGTGTTGCTTATTTGTGTTATATGAGTCAGCATTGTTTTATTGTACTTTATATATATGTTTATATAATGTGGACTAATTAGCTCAATTTTTTTTTTTTGCTATTACTTTATTTAGTTTAGGAGATGAAAAGACTACAACTTTATTTTGGTGTAGTTGAAACACTTTATTTCCTTACTTAAATTTGCAAGTTGTAGAATGTATAAAGACATGAACTTTATTTTTTGATAAAGAAGGAGACGTATGGCATGTGGCATATGAGTGATTTGTGGTGACGTGTGGCATATGAGTAATGTGTGGTTTGTGTTTTTAAATACTAAGTATAGATATAGAAGTATAGATTAGAACAATTAAAACTAATAGTAACAGTAATAAAAGACCAATGAGCAAACCTTTGTAAGCCCATCATATGGAGAGGCCACATTCTAAAGCCCATATAATTTGATTGACATAGCCTGCACTAAACACCAATGTTAAATCCTTGGACCTATGGCTTATAATCCTTTGTATGCAACATAGTACTATTAGGGGTCGTTTGGTTGGGGGTATTCATCAAAGGGAATGAAAATCAATTATCCTCATTCCCTTTGTTGCTGTTTGTTAGACTTTTTTTTCCATTCCCTTTACCCTCTGCATTCCCCCAAATCCTTCCAAATTGATTCCCCACCCCCCTCCCTAAGTATTTCCATTCTCATTCCCTAGCCACCCCAACAACACCATACCACCATACCACTTCCTACTGAAACCACCGGAAAACTAGCCTCATCACCGTCGGTCGTCCCCCCGCACTTCGACGCACCACCCTTGCCCCTCGCCGCGATCTCACTGCTAATAGCTGTAAGGAGGGTGTTTCCATCGTAGGGGATCCTTCTCCTTAGATGCCCAAGACCCTTTAAAGCCTAGGACTTTACACTTGTTAAGGTGTATTAGGATTTGATTTCCTGACTGTTTGGGAGACCTTTGAATTAGAGATGATTCTATCATATACGCTTTTTTGTGAGAAACAAGTAGGAGTCGCCAATGAGTTTTAGGAAAAACCCATAAACCTCGTTCATGCCTTTCTCCCAAGTAGAGTTCAAGGGATATTTAGCATGAATCCTAAGTTTACCCATGCCCAAATTGGTCTAGAAAACCAGAAATGAGTTCGGGAGCGAGGGTACTAAGATAATGTTCCCTTTAGAGGGGAATCGCGATCCTAGCCCTAGTGCGGCCTCTAGTAGCTCTTCCTTTGCACAATTTCATTGCCAAACAATATATGCAACGTGATACCTTAAAACTATGTTAATTGGTTTTATTTACACACATTAATTCACATAGGAATTGCATCGTAAGGTCGTTATTCTTATTTAATCAAATTCGTGAAAAGAACAATAAAATAAACAATATTCGCCTTGACTTAGGTGATCAACCAATAATTATTTGATTCAATTCTAATCTTGATTAACGAAAGAATACTATGTGAAATCAATTAATTTATTATTTTAAGGCGATCAAACAACACTAATTAATTAATTAAAGTTCTTTTAAACAATAAAAATAATGGTGATTTAACTAAGTGCTCGGGAATTTACCACTTCTCTTTGCTAGATCTCCATTTAGAACACTTGTGGACTCCTTCTTGTTGGGGAACCTCCACCGTAGTAACAAAATATCGAAAAGGGTGAGTGTTTAGGACAAGAGGGTTTGGATGCTCAAGTTCACAAGTATTCTGCCAGAGTTTACGTTAATTTCCTGTCTCTTGAAGCCTCGGATTAGGGTCTTATTTATAAGGAATGATTAGGTTTAGGGTTTAGAGCATTCTGCCGCAGCAAGTGTTGCGCGCAACTGAGTAGGTTGCGCGTCGCGCGCAAGTGAATAGGTCGCGCGCGGTATACGCGCGCAACTATTTGTCTTGCGCTTAGTTCTATGGTAAGATTCGATTTTCCAATATTTTAATATTCTGAATCTTACGCGAGCGCATCTCTGAAAGTTGCGCGACTGCTGAGCGCGACTTTGTGAGATGCGCGCAATATTTTTCGCGTCAGCTTTTATTTTAACCAAGATTTTCCTAAATCCGTCATTATTGGGTTTTAAGCACGGGCTTAAGCCTAATTATGATCGGGTTTAGTTAATTTGGACCTTGTGTTGGCCTTGCTCGTTTATCTGGGCTAGTCTTTTGTGTTTTGTGGCTTAACTAGTTATCCAGGCCATAAGCATTCTTTACTTTGATCCAACACGAAGATGGTTTTATTTATCGTCATTGCACTTCCTGTCGGGACAGGAGGCTTAAAGTAGATGTCTATAGTTAGCCCCCACTTTGATCGAGTCTAGAATAGACGATGATCAAAGTAGTCAAGGAAAAATCCGAGACTCATTCTGCGAAGTTCTCCAAGGTTAGAGAATCTTTCAGTAAGGTTTAAGGATGTCGAAACAGTCCTTGGTTCGCTAAGTGTTTGAAACAAATAGCTATTAAGGCTAGAAAAAGTTTCCCCTAGTCTTAATGCGCTAAAGAATCTAGATTGATCCTTTGCAATTGTAGAACGCTTTTACAAGTAAAGGTGTTCTGGGTGATGTCAAGTCATGAGAAGAGATCGGTTTTAAAAGAATAAAAGAGGATGATTTCCTCCCAATCATGTCATCGTTGGTCTAAAGTCCCTCGATATGTCATTGAAACTTTAGCCTAACTTTAACAAAGTAAAAAGAATGAAAAGGGGTTTTCGATATGCGAATCGAAAAGGGGTCCGGTATTCGAGCCGGATGTCCACAAGATAGAAACACATGTCTCAGGACTGGAGGCATATATCCAAATCCAGTGAGAGAGAAGAAAGTCAACAACTCTCTCAGCAGTTTTTTCCACAAGATGAGTACACGTGTCTCAGGAATGGGGCACGTGACTACATGGGTGCGACATCGTTCCGTCGCTCTTTATACAGGGGGTGGACGAACACCCTAACTGTCTGATAAGTTAGTAAGCTCACTAACTACCGTATTTTCTTCCCTTTACGAAGTTCCTGTTCCTGAAGGTTTGGCGCGCCTGTCGACTCGTGAGCTAATGCCTAAAGTAAATAGTCTACCTTTTAGTTCCGAGAGGTAGATCTCGCAAAGCTTGGGTTGTGGTGAAATTTTACGCAACACCTACGCCGTACAGTTTTACGTTGTACGCTACGCCATTTGCATTTTTACGCTGCATGAAAACGCCTTCCTTTTGCTTTGTACGTGAAAAAGAAGAAAACCCGGACACTTATATCGTCAGTACAGTAAAATGACAAACCTGGGTGCTTTTACGTAAAGCACCACCACGGAACGTCTTAAGGCATGCTTACGAAAAACGTTCAAAACGTATGCTTGGGGAAGGCACAAAGCACGGTGTGCATGCAAAGATGATGTAAAAATCTATCAAAGAAGAAAATAAACTACAAATTCAAAGCAATTTAAAAAGGATTTTGATAATTCGCGCGCTATTACGTCTAATAACGAGCGAAAACCGTTGAAAAATGATCAAACGTATCAAAATCCGGATACCGGTCATTTTAGTGACCAGTTTCCGCGCGCAACTCAGTATGTCGCGCTGGTCAAGCGCGTGCATCTTTCTGAGTTGCACTCGTGTGTAACGCGCAACTTCTGAAGTTGCGCGCGACATTCAGTTCAGCAAAAAGAAAATCGCAGAAGCGATTTTTTATTTCGCTTTCTCTCTCTTTCCTTCCTCCATTTTCGCCCCTTTCTCTCACTATAGAGCTCGGATTTTCGTGATTTTCGAAGCTAAAGGAAGAAAATTTCGTTCTTAATTCATTTTTGACATAATCCAATGTAAGTCTTTTGCCATTTTTTGCTCTTTTTTTGGCTGAATTCGAACGATTTTCGAATCGTTAAACCCCAATTTTCGAATTTGGGGTTTTTCAATTTCGTCCATTATTCTTGAAATTGTTTGTTCCATGTTGTCATGCTATGCTTAAGGAGTTTTTTGCAACAAATTTCATGAAAAAATGGTTAAGTATTGAACCTTGTATGAGCATTTCTTCGCTTAAGCTCGTTCTTGCCTTTTTTTTTGCTTGAATTCTGCTTGAATTTGTTTTTTTTCTTGCTCATTTT
The DNA here is from genome assembly GCF_001683475.1 of Chenopodium quinoa. Taxonomy (NCBI): domain Eukaryota; kingdom Viridiplantae; phylum Streptophyta; class Magnoliopsida; order Caryophyllales; family Amaranthaceae; genus Chenopodium; species Chenopodium quinoa. The sequence continues at coordinate 10,914,008 of NW_018743252.1, read as the reverse complement.
GGTTATACTTGTTGATTATGAAGTAGATTATAGTATTATAACTAACATTACTTTCATAATTCATATTTTTTAAATTTTGAAATTGAAAAATGGCGCGAAGTATATACTTAGTTTGTTTTTGCCATATTCGAACTTCAAGATTGTTTAGTAGACGATAATTGCATTTTGTTGTTACTATTATTCACCTGAAAATAATTGATTCCTTGAGATTTTGAAATATAATCTCTTGAATACTTAGTTGAAACTGGTATAGGATGGCTTTTGTGGGTGTTTGAAAGCCCCCATTTACTGAGTTTAATTGCAGGATCGTAGCCCCCAAGCATGGGTGGCATTCGATTTTTGTGTTTCATCTTATCGGTAGCCGTTATGTTGCCGAAATGGATCTAGAACACGTTTATTAGCTTAGTTTAGAAATTAAACTAATAGAGAAACCTCGTTTATCATAACATGGACTCGCCTCCATTCCTCGACGCTGAGGAGATTTTAGTAGGTCCTGACGAGGTAGTTCGCCCTCGAAAGAGGGTGACCCAGCCTCGTGAGGAGGTTCGAGAGCGACGTGCCGCTGCTGATTGGCGTTGCCAGAAGGATGTGGTCTGGGAGGCTCCTCCCAACTGGGACCCTAGGGTCCTTAACTGTCCTTGTATTTTTTTTAAACAGGTTCCGCGGGAGACCGTGAACGGCATGGTGAGGACCTTACGTGCTTTCCGAGCTGCTTATCGGAGAGCCCTCGTGACTTTGTCATGTCGTGATCATCGGATGATTGCGGTAAGTTTTATTTATATATATATATTTTTTTGACGAAGTTATTACATTGCATGTATTAATCTTCGATTTGGGATTTTACAGGATGTACAACAGCCGTCTAGCAGTCGCAGAGCACCCTGAGCCCTTTTGTACACATTTTATTATTATTATTTTTTAGGAAACATTGTACATAGATTTCTTGTTTTTGTTGTAAATATGACACACATTTTTTTTTGTATATGTCATATTATTATTTTTTTGTTTCCATGTATACTTAAAAAAAAAAAATTCCGAGGGAGGGAAAGGGTTCTCGACTTACCCCCCCTGAAAATATAACAAAAGAAAGAAAGGAAAAGGAAAGAAAGAGAGAAAAAGTAAAAAAAGAAAAGAAAAAAAAAGAAAACAAGAAAAAACAAAAAAAAAAGAAAAGAAAAGGAAATAAAGAACACAAGAGTTAGCAAAAGGGAAGCATGTTATTAGTCTTAATATTTCGTTAAGATTCCGTTATTATGTAAGTCAAAATACGGAAATAATCCTAAACCGCATGTCGCGACAGAGGAGACGCGCGCATCTGAAGGAGTTGCGCGCGGCTGTCGCGCGCATGTGATTTAGTTGTGCGCGGATGTCGCGCGCAACTTCATGAGTTGCGCGCGCCACCTGTTTCCGAACTTTCCTTTGGGCGAAAATTGCCGAAAATTTTCCCCTCTTGGGTCTATTTAAGCATGGCTTTGTATAGGTTTCTGATCATCTTGCATTCATTCGCTTAGTAATTTTATAAGAACTAAAAGAAATAATCTCTCTAAATTCTTATTTTCTTCTTCTTCTCTCTCTCTCTCTCTCTTTTTTTTTTTTTTTTAATATTGAACAATGGTAAAAACCTTTGAACAACGATTGAAGCAATGGGTCACCTCCCTTTCAAACGAGGACAAACTAGCTTTCAAAAATTTTCACCTAGATCCTTTATTGAACTATATGCAATTAGTGATTAATTTTGACTTCCTTCATGCCGCGGTTAACCATTGGGATTCCAACCACCATCTTTTCTTATTTAAAGGGGACGAAATTATTCCCCTTCCTGGTGAGTTTGAGGCCTTGCTAGGCTTCCCTACAAATACTCTCCCCGTGACTTATTTGCCTCCATTGTCAGATCCCAAACCTGTATTCCAAAGATTTTTCGGCTTGTCTGACAATGACATGACTAATATTGGAACTGATGAAGGCGTGAATTTAATTCAATTTATTGAACATTTCGTCGCCCCTCGTGACAACATGACTAAATAACGCTTTCAAATTCGTGCTTTATGTTATTTTCTTGTTGTCAACTGTTTACTTAGGACAGGCAAAGAATATGGAGACTATTCCATGGTGTCTGTAGTTGAGCAAATAGAAAGATGTCATTCACCCGCTCCATTGGCTTTGGCGGAAACCATTCTATGCTTGAATCGCCTTAGAGGAGATCCTAACGAAAATGGCTTCACGGGGAGTCCACTCCTATTACACGTAAGTTTTTTTTCTTCGTATTTTGAGCGCATGTTAAGGAGTTCCGTTGGCACTGCCAGCGCAATCTCCTATGCTGCGTGCGGATGGCGCGCGCAACTTCTCAAGATGCGCGCGCCACCTACTCGTGTAAAATCGCAAACTGATTTTTTTTTACTTTTTTTTTCAGATTTGGCTCATGGAGCGTTTGCGAATAGTCGACCAGCCACAAAACATTGAGGCCAACGGAGTGCGGACATTCCCTGGACGTCGAATCCTTTACAAGCATAAGAATGAAGAGGAGTGGACGTCATTCTTTTGTTAGGGGTTCCTAACATACGCTTCGTGATTCCTTGGTGGAACATAAATAGTATGGTTGGGAGTAGTCACAATTGCCCTTACATTAGGCTTTTAGGCCTATCTAGAGCTACTTACATCTTTCCTTGCAGGGTAATGAGACAATATGGGATGAAACAAATTATACCCCCGCAAGATTGTGACGCACCCAAGGATGTGTATTTTAGACCCGAGCGAATTTTCCGTTGGATAGAGTATTGGTCAAGTCTTCAAAGATGGGTAGTACAAAATCCTACTGCGAGCATTGTATTATTTTCCTTTTATAAGGCTTGGATGAATGCGGCGGACAAGGGCGAGTTAAATAAAGCCCGTTCTCAATATCAAATTTCCATAACTCGCAATCCACCTAAGCCTCTAATGTATTCGACCACCACTACTCCTCCTAGTGGTCAAAACAAAGGAGTGAGAAGAAAATTGGACTTCTCATCTCCTAAGGCGTGTTCGAAGGAATCCAAAAGGAAAGCTCCTTCCAAACCCGCACAAAAAGGCGTGATAATTAAGGAACCTTTGCAACAAACTTGAAAAATGACTCTAACAAAAGCTTCGGAAAAAGGAAAAAGTGTTGAAAAGGCTCCTATTCCCAAATTGAAGAACAATGTATGGGTCAAGAAGAAGAATTTAGGGGAGAGTTCTAAGGTTTCTGAAAATACTGCGATGGAAACTACCCCTCCATTATCCGTGACAACCGAGGATATAGTGAAGCCTTAGAATGTTACACAATTTTATTATGTTTTTTTTGGATAAAGTGTAATCACTACTATGCCTCTTTTTTTTTTTTTTTTTTGCTTTACAATTTAGTTCAACAATTTCCTTTCTATTTATTTTTTTGAATGAAATAAAATGAGCTTTATATTTCGATTTTTTGATATGACCGAATCTTATATGTATTCGCATCACGAAATCAGGTCATTGCGTAGTTCTTTTTTCTTTATATATATGTTTTTTATTTTTTACTTTAACTCCTTAGGTAAAAGTTAAATGAAAAAATTAATCAAATTGTAGGGAATAATTTCAATCCTTTAAATCCCACTAGCTTGAACCCCACTGTGATCATACACTAAAGTACGGTGGCGTCCAAAAGGGAAGAAGATAGAGCAAAAGAGTCGCCAACAAGTTTTTTAAGGAACTTGTAAACCGTTCATAGGATGAAGGTTACACCCCTTAACGATCCAAGAGATCGTCAACTCCATAAGGTCAAGAACCAAATAAGGGTTCGGGGATGAAGGTACAAATCCAACCTAAAAGAGATTGAACCTGCCCTAATAATAGGCCTCTACTTTATTCTGATCGTATTCATGTGCGCTTTTTAATTAACATGAAATCAATAGGATTAACCCTAAACCTATTTATCTATGTTGGTTGAATATTAATGCACAAATAAACTATTATTGGCGATCACTCGAATTATAATTATTAACCCTAAACAAGATTATTAAATATCTTATTAAGCGTGATTACAAATACAAAATTCCCTTTAAACATGCATAAAAGTGATCAAGCAATAACAATAAATATCAAGCAACATAATAAATAATCATAATAATCATAATCATTATAACAATTATAATCATAATCATGTTCATGTTAATATTAAAGCATAATAATAATAGCAAGATCCTAGGCATGATACTAACAAGATTAATAACAAACCCTAGCATGTCACTAAGCAATAAAAATCAAATCTTTAACCCTAACATGATACTTACAATCATAAATATTAGGTAGAACATAGGAAGCATCGTAACAATCATATTTAATGTTAAAATTACCCTAGACATGATACTAGGAATATCGTAATAACAATGTAAACATGTTCTTTACATCATAATATCAATTAAAACCATTAAATTACTTACTTTGATGTCTCGTACCTCTTTCTAATTACAAAATACACATGTTAGTAACTTCAAGGAAAATAATAAAACAAACAATTAAATTAAATAATTGAAATAGAGATTTGGGACCAAACCCTCAGAAATTAAACCTTTCACGTCTAGGGCGAAGGCAACTTCGAATATGGCTAGGTGTTTCTAGATCTTGCGAATGCGGAATTTTGTATGAGAAAACAAAGTTTAGAAAAAGAGAAAGAGATTAAGAGAGAATAGGTGATGAATGAAATCAATTCGTGAATGAAAACAGAGTTTTTAATACGATATTTATAGAGAAAATCAGGCAAAAAGATAAATTAAATAAAACAGAGTCCGACGCTCAGAAAATAGAGCTGGCGCAGCCCTGGCTAGCTGGCTCCAGGCACCAACACCAGCGCCAGGCGCCTATGGCTAGCGCCAGGCGCCATGTCTGGTTCCAGGCACCAAGGCCTGGGGTTAGGCGCCAAGCCTGATTTTAACGCGTTTTCGAAATTCCGATAAGTTTGCCGTACTGGAGGATAAAATCATAAAATTTCTTCGAAAATGCTATTTGATTTTGATTAAAACTTTGAAAAGTCAACAAAAGTCAATTTATCAATGCTAATCAAATTAGGAACGAAAAGAACCTTCTAGAAGAATCTAGAAAACTAAAACCATTCCTAATTGCATTAGGAATGTTAAATCATATTAGGCCCTCCCCTAGATCATTGGGCCGTACATAAAGCTCAAACCGGGCTCAGTTTGGTAAATTGGCCATAACTTCCTCAATATTCATCGGAATTGGGCTTATAATATATTGTTGGAAAGGTCTTTGCAAGCCCCATCCAACTACACTACTATTGGACCCATATCATGGACCAACCAAACTGGATTGACTTTTTTCTTAAAATAAGTTTTTAAAAACAGAGAGAAGAGAAAAGAATTAAAACTTTCCGCAACACTAGACCTTTCCATACTTTCGTTTCATTCGATTATGATTCGACGTGAAAGGTACTCATCACTGGGTTTGGTTTTGGGGAGACACAAATGGGTGTCTACAGAAGCCCTCACTTTGACTGAGTTTGGAGAAACGCAAGTTTCGAAAACGAAAGTCAAAGTAGCGATAGGGACGGAGAATGATTCAGAACGTTCTGCGATCCTAAATCACTCTTGCAACGCCAATACCTGCAAAACTAGCATTAGTTAGACAGATAAAAGAGTTAAGAAACGCGTATCTTGCACCGTCGAGCACACGTCTCTGAAAGTAACCGATTTGATGTTTTGATGACCTCCTGCAAGCTAGAGAATGCCATCCCGCTTGAAAACTGCTACGCCTGTAACTGATTCCAAATTTGGAAGATTGCTTCGCCTGAAACGATCCTCCTCCGCTACGATAATATTCCACGTCCAAGGGAATATCATCGAAGATTATTTCTCTTGAAAAAATCCTTATCCGCATTGATAATATTCCACATCCTAGGGAACACCATCGAAGATTATTTCTCTTGAAATAATCCTCATCCGCATTATGACCATCTTCCATGCATGAGGGAATATGATCGAAGACAACTTCGCCCGAAATTACCTTCAGTTGTTTGTGACAACTCTCCGCAAGCTAGGGAATGCTGTCGAAGATACCTTCTCTTGAAGTCATCTTCATTTGATGCGATAATTTTCCAAAGGAAATTACCGAAGATCCACGCTTGTCGATCTTTAAAAGTTCGCCTGAACTTTGCTTCCGCTATGCCTGTACGTCGGCGCTTCCGTTGTTTTGAACCTATATGTCGGTGTTCTTTTGCTCTTGAACCTATATGTCGGTGCCTTTTTGCGCTTTTGAACCTATATGTCGGTGCCTTTTTTGCTAATGAGCCAATGCTTAGGCGCTTTAAGCTAAGTCAGACGATCTCTTATCAGGTCGATCACTTTATGTAATCAAGCCGATTACTAAATCATGTCAAATTGCTTAGAGGGGCTAACTGGCGTACCAAGGAACCCAAAAATATGTTGCAGAAGGCTAGCACAACCTCATCAGGTGGCTGGGTGCTTTGACGTCGCTGAAAAACCATCAGCGCCACCTTATTAGCATTAGCGCCAGGCGCTGATACTGGCGCCAAGCCAAATTTGTGACGCCAACGCATAGGGCTTGGCGCCAGCACGGGGATTTCCTTAAATACCCCTTTCCTCTTCATTTCGCTGCTTTGTTCGTCGCGAAACTGCTCGAAGAAACCCGAAAGCTTCAATTGCTCATTGCTTGCTTGTTTCTCAACCGAATCCGCTCAAATTTGTTGCAAATCAAAGATCTTTTTATCTATTTTCCTAATTTATGTAAATTTTCTTCAAACTCAGATCAGTTTTTACGAATTCTTGGCATGTTTATTCACGAATTTCATGAAAATTCGAAACTTATAATGCTCAATTTGCTTTGTTTGTCAAGTTTTATGCCATGAAATTGCTTGTTTATGTTTGTATATTGCCTTGAGAGTAATTTTAGACTTGTTTGACTCAATTTGGTGAAGAAATAAGCAATTTGCCATTGTTGGACCTCTTAAGGCCGTGAAGAACAATGTGGCTTGTTCTTGACATTTTTGCTAGAAATTCTTGTCCAATTTGTCACAGTAATCACTATAGTGTCGCAAGAAATTGTTTAATTGCTTGAAAAATGCTGTTATGCTTAATTTGAATTTGTGCTCTGTTTTAGTACTACGTATTTTGTTTTTTGCGAACATAGTATCATGCGGCTAGGCGAACCTTAGATACTATAGAACCTTAATTCATGATAATTTTTCACAATGTAGCATAGCTAGACAATGAGGCTCGGGTTCACGGTCTCGAAACACTAGACGGGAGCATGAGCCCGTAGAGGATGACATCACGCCTTCCACTTCGCTTGGTCGAATTCCGGAGTGGGATGAGCAGACCTTGTTCTTCGCCCCTGTCCACCACATTTTCGAGAAGGTGAGACGGGGCACCGAGCCCGGGAGGACATGGCATCACGGCTCTGGCTGTGATGGTTTAGGCGATTTGTACAGGATGTACATCGCTAGGGATCTTGAGACGAGACTCCTATGGGAGTCTTGTGGACTAGCGACTCTGTTCGAGACCTCTGAGGCTATGGTCGCCTCTAGCGGGGGTCACCACGTAGTGCGCGCTTTGGTGGAGTTCTTCTGGGACACCACCAACACCTTCCATTTCCCCTGGGGCGAGATGATGGTCACCCCTATGGACTTCAGTCTCATCACAGGACTGGAGTTCACTTCTGTGCCACTGTCGTTTGACAGTGGAATCGAAGTCTTTTCTTCGGAGGTCGAGGAGCTGTTGGGGTTGATCGCTATTCGAGCCTGAGATGAGGTCGAGACAACTCAGTTCAGTGCTAGAGGAATTCGCCGCTCGACGCTGGCAGCGGCTCTTGATGACGATGCGACCACCCGAGAGCAGCGGGTGCGCATCTTTGTGCTGATGTTGTTGTCAGGGACATTCTCCCCTGATAAAGGTAGTAGAGCGTTGCTTTACTATCTTCCTGTTGTCCGTGATCTTCACCAGATCGGGACTTATGACTGGGCCAGCTTGGCCTATGCTGACTTTGTTCGTGCGCTGAGGGACTCGTGTCGACACCGGTCCTTTGGGACGAACGTTGCTTTGTTTGCCTTTTGGAAGGTCGTAGAGGTAAACATTTACTCCCTATAAAGTTTAGCTCTGCATATCAATTTAGCATTTACTCACACTTTTAAACCCTTGTAGATCTGGTTCTACGAGTATTTTCCTTCTGTTGCGCCGGCGAGACCATCGTCGCGGGGATTTCTAGTGAGCGCCTCTTGGGGCGGTCACCATGTGGACATGTCCACTACACATGTCCGGAACCGGATCATCTCGGTACGACTTTTATCATTTATTTTGCTTTTCCGCGATGCTTTAAGTATACCTTCGCCTGATTGATGTTCTTTATAAGGACCTGAGGTGGTATATACCGGCCGTGGGGCGGTTGGACAGTCCCTGGATTAGCCGCACAATACTCTGCTGAGCGTCACTATTTCCTGGGGACTTATGGTGCGGTCGCGTACTTAGGGGAGAGGGTCACTAGACAACATCCTTCTGATGTCTTCGTCGTTCCCGCTGCTCCACCACGTCATATGTTTGACGAGGCGCGGTTGTCGAGCATGTCTGAGGGAGCTGGTACTCCTTGGTGGTCTCATGTGATCTCCGGGCGGTATTATGCTGAGGAGCTACTACCTTTGTTAGCTCCAGCCCCCGTACCGGCTGAGGATGTGAGGGTAAGATTTTCTTAGCTTTACTAAGTAGCCCCCAAGTAATACTTTACTGATTTTTTCTTTTTATCAGGACGGTGCTGCTGAGTTCGTGCCACCCTGTATGTCCATCCACTACCAGGGGATGTACGGGCCGATCGAGGAGATGATTTCTCCGGCTCCCAAGGGCGAGTGCTTCGTAGAGCGGTCGATTCCTCGCCACCAGACTAGGGTAAGCCTAGTTTTTTTCAGAATCTTGTGTTCATATATCATGTATATTTACTGACTTATTTTTCTGATAGTTTTCACGCGAGGTGGTTTCAGCGATGGCACGATGCATAGATGCCTTCCGGAGCCAGCTCGTCCGGATGAGGAATGCTGCCACTTGCCGTCGGGATGACGTCATCCGAGAGGTAGCCTTTCTTTACTCATTATTTTTGCATTGCTGCTTCAATTTTACTTTGTTTCTGATTTAATTCTTTTTGTAGGGCCAGTCTATCGCTTCTCACACCCGCGCGAGACCTGAGAGGCGGAGGGATCCAACGAGGTCTAGCTCGAGACGTCGTCGCACTTCGTCAGGGGGTAGAGGCGGTCGCTCTGAGGCTGCTCGAGCTGACGTTGCTAAGGGCTCAGGATCTTCTTCTGAGGGTGCTCACGCTGTACCGGTAGGAGAGGCTACCTCGGCTTTCAGAGGTGGTGGGATATACGAGGTAGGCTCGTCATCGCAGCAGCCTCCGCATCCTCAGCCTCAGGTTGATCTTGGTTGGAGTGGTCCTATATTGAGTCTTCCTCCTCCTACGGAGACTGGAGCTGGGACTGGAGCTGGTGGAGAGGTGACTCCTCGTACGGCGCAATTTTATGACATGATGGGCCTACGTCCTCCGGCGCCGTAGTTTGTTCCTGTGTATATTTTATTTTGACTTTTTTTTTTATAGAACTTTGCCTTAGACTCTTTATTCATAGACACATTTTGTATATTTATGCTATTATGAATTTATTTACTATTGTGTGTATGTTTGTGTGTGCAAAAGAATGTGACAACAATTTTGCGCAAAAATTCCGTCATTTTTATTATTGGTGGAGGGTATCCGACTCTCTCCCCAAAAAGGAAAAATAAAAAGGAAAATAATTGAAAAAAAAGTCGGGTGTTTGGAATTTTAAATAAAGTCCAAAAGGAATAATATCAATTAAAAATAATAGCTATATTTAATTAATTAAGAGAAAGGATAAAAAAGATGTTTAGGAAAATTAAACGGAGCCATAAAGTCATTAACCGACTCGAGTTTAATATTAAAAACGCAAGTTGAGCACGCGCGGCTAGTCTGGCAACTTGGCGCCAGCTGGCGCCACACTATGGCGTGTGGTGCTAGGCGCTACACTTAGCGTGTGGCGCCAAGAGATGGCGGTTGGCGCCAATCACGTGATTGTGACGCCAATTGACGCTAATACCGTATTTTAGTCTGATTGAAATTCCTCGCAATTTGTGTATAAAAATCCCCCTGCCCAGTCGATTCTTCTCATAATTCCAGCGAATAAATAATTCCCTTCTTTATAAAAACAATAATCATGTCGTTAGTCACCAAAACCTTCACCCAATACACTCATGAATGGTGTCGATCTCTCAATGCGAGGGAGAGAAAAGAATTAGGTTTATTTCACCTGGGGGGAATTTATGGCATAAAAGGGGTAGATCTTGACCTATACTTCATACATACCGCTTTAGAGTTTTGGAATGTTGATACTCATTGTTTCAGAAGAGGGTATGATGAGATTAGCCCTTTGTCGGAGGAATTTGGTGCTATTTTAGGCTTTCCTGCTATAGACCTTATAGCAATCCCTAGAGTAGATGCATATTATTATAAGGATTTTGAGCGCTTCTTTAATTTAAAGGAAAGGGATTTATCAAGAATAATGGATGGCAACATAGTTAATTTGAAAGAATTTGCACGCCATTATTTTGATAAACCTCTTTCTGAATCTTTTCATATATATAGAAGAAGGGCGTTCTTATTTTGCATGCTTAACCAATTTTTTCTTAGTAGTGGTAAAAATAATGAGGGTCAATCAATTATAACCACCGTAATAGAACAAATTGAATCAGGGAGAAATCCAATGCCTTTAATAGTTGGAGAGACTATGATTAGTCTAGATGAATTGAAAAGGGACCCAAAAGCGCCTCTTCGCGGCTCTCCAATTTTATTACAGGTAGAAAAATAATATTTTTAATTACAGAAATCAAAAAATATATTTTTGTATTGTAATAATAATTTATTTGCATTGCAGTTTTTTCGCAGATGTGGCTAATGGAGAGGCTAGGATTGATTAGCCCTCCGGACGACATTGAAAAGTATACTCCCAATTGCTTCGTGAGAAGGAAGAAGCGCATCCCTAAAATTGGGCGCCATGGGTGGAGAAGAGTCTTTGAATCACGTCATTTTGCTATCAAGTGGGTTGTCCCATGGTGGAAAATAGAAAGGATGGTTGGTGTTAACAAGCAACCTTTCTGCCGTCTTCCAAGCTTGTCTCGTGTAACTTATTATTACCACTGCAGGGTAAAAATACAATACGGCTTGCTTCAGAATATTCCTTCCGGGGATCTTCGTCCTCCCTTTGAGTACCCTGTATCTCAAGAAGTAGATAGATTCGATGCTTACTGGAGCGCTAGACCTTTATGGGAAGTGATTACCCAAAAGGTTCCTCCTTCTTTGCCCAATGATGTAAAGAAGTGGTTGCTGAAGAAATCTTCAATTGATCAGGGTAGAACCGATGTGAAGAATCGTCTAGGTGACAGGGTGATTCCTGCCAAGGAACGCTTAGGTGCAAGAATTGAATTCAAAACATCTACAATGCCTAGGAAGAAAAATACTACCAAAGACAAAGGAAAAAGGAAAGCTAACACCACAGACAAAAAAGCTTGGGTTGAAAAGAAGCATGGAGTGCTAGCAGAAGGGGAGACTATCTATTCCAAAATTGAATGTAGGTCCTCTAAAGGATGCCTATTAGCTAAAGTGATGGATGAAGAGGAGGAAGCAGACAAGAATTGGAAAAGAGATAGAAAGGAAAAGAAAGATTAAGAGCATTGCTTAGCTTTAGATTTATTAGACTTAGATTGTTATTTTTATTTATAGTTAATTTATTTCAGCTTTTATTTAAATTCCATCAATAATGTAATTTTATTTTATTAATGAAATTTCAGCTTTCAATTAAATTGTTCACTTCAAATTTATTTTATTAAAGCAATGAAAATAAAAAAAAAATTAATTTTCCAGAAATTCTTCGAGTACGGAAGTCGAAAATTTTCCGAAAAACACCAAAATTCGCCCAGAGCTTATTTCCAGATTGGCTCTAGTTATTGGCATTTGGCGCCTGCCATTGAGGTCTGGCGCCAGGCGCCAATTCCATCGGCTGGCGCTGATGACTTATGGCTGGCGCCAAGCTTTTCTTTGCGACGCCGATGATTCGCCGATTTTTCTGTCGAATTTTTAATTAATTCTGGAACGCGGAGATGTTGAAAAATAAAGTGGCCGCACCTGTAAGGGGTTGCCTACGTATCCTTTCTTAAGGAATCAGGCCGAACGTAGCTCTCTTGAGTATCCTACTCAAGTAATTATGGGTAGTATTTCTTAAGTTGGTCAAGATTGGTCATGTTTGAGAATTCATTGCCATCCATATCAGTTAGTTTTGCTGCACCTCCTGACAGGATTGTTTTGACAATGTAGGGTCTAGACCAATTAGGTCTAAATTTACCCCTTGGGTCTAAAACATTTTTCCTTAGTGCTTTTAATACCAAATCTCCTACTTTGATATTTCTTGTCTTGACCTTCTTATTAAAATGCCTAGCCATACGAGTTTGGTAACATTGAGTGTGATGTAGAGCTTCTAGTCGTTTCTCATAGAGTAGAATCAATTCTTCGTATCTTGCCCTAGTCCATTCAACTTCATCGAGTTTACTCTCTAGCGCAATGCGTAGAGATGGTATTTCTAATTCGACAGGTTGTACGACATCCATTTTATATACCAAGGAAAATGGCGTATTTCCTGTTGATGTACGGATTGACGTGCGATAACCCCACAATGCGAAGTAAGCTTGTCAAGCCAATCCTTATAATTTTCTGTCATTTTCTCGATGATAGTCTTTAGATTTTTATTAGCTGCCTCAACTGCTCCGTTTGCTTGAGGTCTATAAGGGGAAGAATGATGATGTTGAATGCCATATTTTTGTAGCAATTCTTCACATTCGGCTTGAAAGTGAGTTCCATTGTCACTTATCATTTCATGTGGGACTCCATATCGGCAAATAATATTTCTTTCGATAAAGAGTGCTACATGTTTTGCAGTGAGTTTAGCGTACGATTGAGCTTCGACCCACTTTGTAAAGTAATCAATTGCTACTAGAATAAATTCGTGGCCTCCTGTTCCTGGGGGAGTGATTTTGCCAATGATGTCAATTCCCCATGTAGAGAATGGCCATGGCGATGTGTAGGTGTAGAGCAAAGATGGAGGGACATGTTGTAAATTGGCATAAATTTGGCACTTAGGGCATCTTTTTACGTATTGATGGCAATCCCTATTCATTGTAGTCCAATAATATCCTTCTCGCATTATTTTCTGGACTAACATTTTGCCGTTTACATGTGTGCCACAGATTCCTTCGTGAACTATTCTCATTACTCTTTGTGCATCCATCTTTCCTACACATAAGAGAGCTCGACCTTTAGGTACCCTTTTATGTAGCTCGTTGTCTATGAGTACGTATTGAGAAGCCAAAAGTCTCAACGCTCACTTTGCTCTTTTGTCAGCATGAGGAGGGTATTCTCCATTGGTGACATAATTGAGTATGACCGTGTACCACGGTTCTTCTTCTTCTTCTTCTTCTTCTTCTTCTTCTTCTTCTTCTTCTTCTTCTTCTTCTTCTTCTTCTTCTTCTTCTTCTTCTTCTTCTTCTTCTTCTTCTTCTTCTTCTTCTTCTTCTTCTTCTTCTTCTTCTTCTTCTTCTTCTTCTTCTTCTTGGACTAAGTCTTCGTCTTCTGTAGCCTGGATATATGCTGGTTTGTGCCTTTTTTCGATAGTTAGAGGCATTTGCTCGATTTCCGTGGGAATCCTAACCATTGAGGCTAATCTTGCCAAGGCAACAGCAAATTGGTTTTCCTCTCTAGGTAGATATGTGTATTCTACCTTCTCTAACTGATCGGTAAGAGTTTCCAGATAGGTTTGGTAAGGGGCTAGGCTTTCTCTCCTTACTTTCCACCTTTTAGTTATCTGATTGATGATCAAAGAAGAGTCTCCGAATATCCTTAACTTTTTTACTCCCAATGCCAAAGCTGTTTCAAGGCCTACCACGCATGCTTTATATTCAGCAGCATTGTTGGTAACGTCGAAATCAAGCTTTATGGAGATTGGAACATGCTCCTCTTTAGGTGATACTAGTAGTACTCCAACGCCACATCCCTTTTGGTTTGAGGCTCCGTCGAAATACAAGGTCCAAGTATCATCTTCAGTGACCATTAAGTCTTCATCTGGAAATTCATTGTCTTGTATTGGCGTCGAGTCTTCTATTGGAAAATCTGCTAGAAAGTCTGACACCACGGATCCTTTAATAGCTTTTTGTGGCATAAACCTTACAGCGAACTGGGCTAGATTGACTATCCATCTTGATATGCGTCCATTGAGTGTAGATTTCTCGAACAGATACTTGAGTGGATCTAATCGGGAGACTACGAAAACGATATGCACCAACATGTAATGTCTTAACTTAGTTGTGGCCCACACCAAGGCGAGGCACAATTTCTCGAGCGGTGTATAGCGTGTTTCGTATTCGAGCATCTTTTTACTTAGGTAATAGATTGCGTTATCTTTGCCTTCTACTTCTTGTGCTAGCATGGCTCCCATTGTCTCTTTGGTAACCGTCAAATATAACCTAAGAGGTATTCCGGGAAGTGCTGGCGCTAATACGGGAGGATTTGCGAGATAGGCTTTGATCTTTTCAAAGGCTTTTTGACACTCGTCATCCCATATTACTAGTACATTCTTCTTGAGCTTCTTGAAGATTGGTTCACATATCGTCGTAAGTTTTGATATGAACCTACTTATGTATTGCAACCGGCCAATAAATCCTCGAATCTGTTTCTCAGTCTTGGGCGGCGGCATTGACATGGTTGCTTTAATCTTGGTTGGATCTACCTCTATTCCTCTAGAGCTTATGACGTATCCCAAGAGCTTGCCTGAGGTGACTCCAAAAGCTCACTTTGATGGATTCAACCTCATATTATATTTTCTTAGCCTTTCGAAAAATTTCCTTAAGGCTATTTGATGGCCTGGACGGTATTTTGATTTTACAATCATATCGTCGACATATACTTCGACTTCTTTGTGCATCATGTCATGGAGTAAGGCAGTTGCTGCACGTTGGTAAGTAGCACCCGCGTTTTTCAACCCGAATGGCATTACCGTGTAGCCATAAGTGCCCCATGGTGTTATAAAGGTTGTTTTCTCCATGTATTCTTCTGCCATGAGAATCTGGTTGTAACCTGCGTACCCATCCATGAACGAGAGAAGCGCGTGATTTACGTGTTATCTACCAGAATATCGATGTGTGGCAAAGGGAATTCGTCCTTTGGACTTTCCTTATTTAGATCTCGATAGTCGACACACATTCTTACCCTTCCGTCTTTCTTTGGGACTGGGACAACGTTGGCGACCCATTCGGGGTATTTGGATACCTTGATGAAACCTGCAGTTATTTTTTTTTGAACTTCTTCTTTTATTTTAAGTGCTACGTCGGGTTTCATTCGACGCAACTTTTGTTTTACAGGTTTCATTCCTGGAATTAGTGGTATAGTGTGTTGAGCTATTTCTCTATTAATGCCTGGCATATCTTCATATGACCAAGCAAATACATCGATAAATTCTTTAAGTAAGTTAATTAAATCGGTTCTTTCTTGCTTATTCAATGTTAATCCGATTTTAACTTCTCTTTTATGAGTTGAATCATTCGAGATGTCAACTGTTTCAGTTTCTTCAATTACCGGTGTTTTCTTTTCGAGTGTTTCCATTGCTTTAATAATTTCTTTGTCTTTTTCATCGTTTGCTAAGCAATGCTCGTCATCTTAGGTTAGGGAAGAACACAAGAAGTAAGGAGAATGAGATATATTATTATACTCTGAGATCATTACATCAAAGAGTGATATGTCCTCAGGGACTGGATCATTAACTATCCTAGGAGAAGAAATAAGAGGGGGAGGTGTCACTACTAAAGACTTAGAAGACTCTAAAGGGAAAGACTCTGACTCAGACGACTCGTCAAACATCAGTCCCTGCCTTGTCGTGATTGATATTTTCCTTCCGCTTGGAGTAGTCACTTTGATAGTCTTGCGCCACCCTTGTAGTGATCCTTCGGCTGGAGTAATTAGCTTCGAGGGGTCGAAGCTTTCACTTTGTAGGACCGTTTGAATGAGTGAGGAGTTATCTTCTTCATAAGTTGGCTCATTCTTTTCTCGCCCAAACAGTAATCCCATGACGTTAAAGTCAAAGCATGGGGGTGCTTTCTCCTTATGGACGGGAGTTGGGATTTCATCAGTGAAGTAGCAATCCAAGAAAATCTCGAATCCCGGTTGTCTTATGCCGTTTACAACAAATGGCTTTGGAAATTCATGGCATGGATAGTCCTCTCCTTCTTTTATAAACTGACCATTAAGCTTAAGAGGGTACTGATCCATTGGAATTGCTTTCTTTGAATGCGAGCGTCCCTACGTGCTTTCAACTTTTCCTGGGCTCGCTTGAGATCTTTCCGAGTCGGTTCAAAACCAAGTCCGAAAGTATCTAACTTAGGGAGGCCAGGTGACTCCAGCGGTTTTTCTATTCCTTTCTTCTTTCCTAAAGTCATTCCTGGAAAGTGTCCTTGTTTCTTCAGCATGGCGTTGACGGTCATGTTGGAATGGGGGTCATGGCAAAGAGATGTCCTTTCATCCTCCTGGATTAAGGAGACTTCTTCGTTATAGCCCCATAAGTCTTCATCATCCTCGTCGTGCTCCACATTAATAATTGGATTTTCTATGGATTTGATTCTCATTGGCGAAGCATCGATGGTGATTGGAATTCCTCCAACTATAGCTTTCACTTGTTGGTGGAGAGATGAAGGGAAGGCCTTTAGATCATGAAGCTAAGGGCGTCCCAACAATAAGTTGAATGAAGCTTTGATATCCGGAAAGTAGTAGCATGTTCTATTGCTCCTGCCGTTACATTTAGGGTAATTTTGCCAAGAGCTTCACGACGAGTATTATCATAGGCTCTTATTCCTTGTGTGGACGGAGTTAAGTCTTCATCCCTTATGCCGAGCCTCCTCGCGGTTCTAAGTGGACAGACATTGATAGCCGATCCATTGTCTACAAGAGTCATAGGAACATTCATCCTTTTGCAGACTACCGTGAGGTTTAATGCCTTGTAATATTTGTCACCTTCTGGGGGTAAATCTTTGTCAGAAAAAGTGATCAAATTAATCGGACTAGGAAGGTCACTCGTGAGGAAGTTGGCTAGTCCCTCAAGAGTAGTGTCAGAATCTATCCCGATTTTATCCAAGGTATTCATTACAGCCAACCTATGCTCTCGAGATGTTGCCAGAAGTTTCCACACATTCATCTCAACTTTTGTCTTCTTAAACTGTTTAACAATGTCGTTGTCTTCGATGATAGGTATGGGAACTTGATGTACGGTTGGCATAGGTTGTGTTGAAACGGGAGGTTGCATTCTCCCAGATCTTGTGAGGACGTCTATTGATGAATCTTCCTCAGCCCAAATGTCATCTGTGGTTTATGACACAGAAGGTGAAGGTCCTACTATGTCCTGTAGATAGACATCTTCTTCATCACTGTCCCAAACTCCATTAATGGTCGTATCCTCTTCTTGTTGAACTTGGAATAGTTTCTTTTCATCAATCATTTTCTGTACCAAATCCTTTAATTTGAAATAGTTTTCTATAGTGTGACCCCTGATTGATGATACTGACAGTAATATCTATATGTCCTTTTTAATGACTCAAATGGTCTCGGTTCGAGAGGTTTGACCTCGCCACTCTCGGAGAGCATTTCGAACATTTGCGAATATGGGATCCCAATTGGAGTGTAGATTCTATTGCTCTTCTTGGGTTTTTCAGTGACTTGTAAGGGAAAGTGCTTTGCCTCATAAGTCGTTCTCACTGGTGTGAATTCTCTTTTAGGTTCTTATTTTGGAAGTGGAAGCTCATCATATTTCTTATGGAGTTCGTTCATAACTTTGAGAGCTTCACGTAGTAATTGCGATGCCTCCTTCATAGACAGTGTGAGCAATTGTATATCATCTTTATTCGCCAGTTCTGGAAGACTATCCTGGACATCGAAAAAGATCTCCTCTTCTTTTTCTATGGCACAGATTTCTTTGACAGGTTTAATGAGATAGGAGGGGTCAACCTCGTTTTCCTCATCGGAGATAGCTAGGGTATGAGCTAGAGGTGCATTGTCAATGCTTGGCTTCTTACTGGCAGGGGGCAACGACAGTTTGTTATTGTCGATTAGGTCTTGGATAGCTTCCTTAAGCTTCCAACAGCTTTTAGTGGAATGGCCCCTACCTTGGTGATACTTGCAGTGTGCATTGGGGTTCCAGTTAACCGTCCTCTTCTCAACTGGTGGGTCCCCGAATGGTCCAAAAGGAGTTATAAGACCTTTTGCATTTAACCGATCAAATGCGGTGTTATAACTCATGCCAATAGGAGTGAAGTTCCTCCTAAATGGTTTCTTCTGTCCTTGGTTGTTCATGGCAAGAACTTCTCCTAAATTAAAGGTGCTAACATTATTTGAGTGGGCGGTTTTGGAAGAAGAAGGATTGTCGTTCTTCTTTCCTTTCCAGCCACTGTTGGAGTTATTGTTGGCAGCTTTTGACTTAGCCAAGTCATCTTCAATATTGATCCCAATGTCATAAACGGCCTTGAAGGTATGGAGATTATTTTGATATTTAAGATTCTTGGAATATTTTTCTTGGAGATTCTTGATAATCAGTCTCACAGACTCTTTTTCACTTGGCACCTCAATCATCTTAGCTGAGGTTTCTCTCCACTTGTTAAAGAAAGAGGTGAAGCCTTCATTCTCTTTCTGTTTGAGGATTTCAAGTTCTCTATGGTCAGTCTCGACTTGAATGTTGCACTTATACCTATCAACGAAAGCGTTTGCTATAGACTCCCAGGTAGAGGTCTTTTCTTTCTCGAGAGAAAAGAACCATTGTTGGCAAACGGTCTCGAGAGATAGTGAGAAAAGAGAAGGAAAGACCTTCTTATCGATACCCTTGATACTCATTATTGTTTCAAACGCTCTTAAATGAAAGTAAGGGTTGTCAATTGCTCTGAATTTTGGGATGTCGTTGGCATTGAACTTCTGCGGAAGAAGATCCTTGTCCACCGAGACCCCTTGTGATGTAAGCTCTTGAAACTTGTAGTCGCTAGACAACTTGCTTAAATTCTCTTGCATGAGGTCCATTTGTTGTTGCTTCACGGGATCATCGATCCTAAGTGCGAGAAGTTTCAGTGTCTCAGTCACAGTAGCCAGCTGGTTCTTAAGATCATTGACTTCTTCTTGAGTTGCCATTATAACCTTAGCTTTCCTCTTGCGAGCTATAGGTTTGTCGAAAAGTTGGACTTGTACGAAGAGGTTATCTTTGATTAATCGTCCTTCCTTTCTTGACCACGCGCTGTAAATTAAACCATTTTGCGTTTTAATTACTTGACTCAAATCATCTTGACTTTATGGTTTATTTTAAGGGAAAAAAGAAAAGGAAAAGGGTGCATATTTTTGGCAAAAATAATGTACATATTTTTAGGGAACTAAGTATTATTATTTTTATTGGAGGATTAATATCCGACTTACCCCCCTAAAAAAATGACGGAAAAACGCGCACACAAGACTCACTTAATCATGGTCAAAGTATGTGTACGGGTGTGTGCGTTGAGTGTAAGTGACATGCTTGGACTCTTGTGTAAGACCATGGGACTTAGTGCTTAAACTCGATCATTGATTCAATTAAACATTATTGACAGCAAAATTAACCGAATTAAACAGAAAACTGATTAATTAGACCCTAGGTGATGACTCGACCAATAATCCGAACTGTCGGCCAAGCGACAGGACTGGCGTCACACTGTGGAGCTTGGCGCCAGACAACATAGCTGTTGTCAGGCGCTACACTCCATAGTGTGGCGCTACAGCTCAGACCTTGGCGCCAATATTGAAGCTTCGGTCTGGGACTGTTTTCGGTGTTATTAATCAACTGGGGTATGCCTAAAGTCGTACTAGGTCAATTCCAATTAAAATATTAGACTTTATTGACTCAAATTAATTAATTAATTAATTAACTAGGCAAAGTTCCTTAAGTCATTAATTTATTTAGTCTCAACACAAGTCAACAAACGGTTAAGAGAAACATAGAATATATATGCACAACAAATAATGCACAATTAGTCAAGTAGGCACAATATGATGCAATGAGTTCGCAACCTAACCATGGCTCTAGTTCTCTAAAGTTTGGGATATGGTTTATTCAAAGAGGGTCCATGGTTAATTGTCCGAATGCACCGCGCGGAAGCCTAACCGTGAAGGGTTGGCGCGAGTGGATGGGACACCGCGAATTTTAGAAAAAACTCGCTTCCACGGTTTGGTGAATTCAACATCTCGGATGTACCCTTTGTTGCACGGAGCGTTCAATAAGGTAGATGAAGCATGAATTCCCAGAGCGTTATGTCCATATGTAGAACACATATGGGTTTCAGAAAAGTGAGAAATAATTCAATCAGAAAGTAGGATCGAGCAAACAATACGAAAAACCGGTCGAAATTAGAACGCATATTTCTGGCTCGGAATTGGGGGAAATTGGCGCCAGAAATCAGAGACTGGCGCCAGGTTTTAACTGTAGCGCCTGGTGCCAATGCTGGCGTCTGGCGCTACAAATAAAATTCTGGCGCCAAGCTCAGGCCCCTGACGCTACTTCCCACATGCCTCAGCAGCTTTCTGTGCTCGATAAAATTTTCCAATTTCGCGCGGTGTTATTTCAGTCCTAGTTGTGAAAGACGTTTCTCAAATTTCCTACGTGTAAAATCCTATGTTTTTAACTCATTACGGATGGTCTTTCCAATGAGATCTTTATTTATGCATATGACAATAATGTTAATCAAATTACGCACATGAAATACTTAGAACTTTTCGAGTCTCATCCACTCATTCTAAATCATTGCCGAAACAAATTCAGGAATTAAAATAGAAATCCTCCCCAATGGAGTCGCCAAAAACTATAGGGAATAATTTCAAACCTGTAAATCCCACTAGCTTGAACCCTACTGTGATCATACACTAAAGTACGGTGGCGTCCAAAAGGGAAGAAGATAGAGCAAAAGAGTCGCCAACAAGTTTTTTAAGGAACTTGTAAACCGTTCATAGGATGAAGGTTACACCCCTTAACGATCCAAGAGATCGTAAACTCCATAAGGTCAAGAACCAAATAAGGGTTCGGGGATGAGGTACAAATCCAACCTAAAAGAGATTGAACCTGCCCTTATAATAGGCCTCTACTTTATTCTGATCGTATTCATGTGCGCTTTTTAATTAACATGCAATCAATAGGATTAATTCTAAACCTATTTATCTATGTTGGTTGAATATTAATGCACAAATAAACTATTATTGGCGATCACTCGAATTATAATCATATTAACCCTAAACAAGATTATTAAATATCTTATTGGCGATCCTAGGCATGATACTAACAAGATTAATAACAAACCCTAGCATGTCACTAAGCAATAAAAATCAAATCTTTAACCCTAACATGATACTAGCAATCATAAATATTAGGAAGAATATAGGAAGCATCATAACAATCATATTTAATGTTAAAATTACCCTAGACATGATACTAGGAATATCATAATAACAATGTAACCATGATCTCTACTTCATAATATCAATTAAAACCATTAAAGTACTTACTTTGATGCCTCGTACCTCTTTCTAATTACAAAATACACACGTTAGTAACTTCAATGAAAATAATAAAACAAACAATTAAATTAAATAATTGAAATAGAGATTTGGGACCAAACCCTCAGAAATTAAACCTTTCACGTCTAGGGCGAAGGCAACTTCGAATATGGCTAGGTGTTTCTAGATCTTGCGAATGCGGAATTTTGTATGAGAAAACAAAGTTTAGAAAAAGAGAAAGAGATTAAGAGAGAATAGGTGATGAATGAAATCAATTGGTGAATGAAAACAGAGTTTTTAATACGATATTTATATAGAAAATCAGCCAAAAAGATAAATTAAATAAAACAGAGTCTGACGCTCAGAAAACAAAGCTGGCGCCAACCCTGGCTAGCTGGCGCCAGGCACCAACACCAGCGTCAGGCGCCAATGGCTAGCGCCAGGCGCCATGGCCTGGGGTTAGGCGCCAAGCCTGATTTTAACGCGTTTTCGAAAATCCGATAAGTTTGCCGTACTGGAGGATAAAATCATATAATTTCTTCGAAAATGCTATTTAATTTTGATTAAAAATATGAAAAGTCAACAAAAGTCAATTTATCAATGCTAATCGAATTAGGAACGAAAAGAACCTTCTAGAAGAATCTAGAAGACTAAAACCATTCCTAATTGCATTAGGAATGATATATCATATTAGGCCCTCCCCTAGATCATTGGGCCGTACATAAAGCTCAAACCGGGCTCAGTTTGGTAAATTAGCCATAACTTCCTCAATATTCATCGGAATTGGGCTTATAATATATCGTTGGAAAGGTCTTTGCAAGCCCCATCCAACTACACTACTATTGGACCCATAGCATGGACCAACCAAACTGGATTGGCTGTTTTCTTAAAATAAGTTTTCAAAAACAGAGAGAAGAGAATAGAATTAAAACTTTCCGCAACACTAGACCTTTCCACACTTTCGTTTCATTCGATTATGATTCGACATGAAAGGTACTCATCACTGGGTTTGGTTTTGGGGAGACACAAATGGGTGTCTACACAAACTTTGTTTAATAGTGAGTTAAATCAAAGTTTAATTTTTTATTTTCCGAGTATATGTTTATGTTTATGAAACGCCCTTCTTTCATTTTAAGTAGAAGTTACAACTTCGTTCAAACAAAAAAGTTCGGGTTCGCAGTTTGACAGTCAGGTGGCGCGCGCAACATTTGAGGTTTTGCGGGCATGTCGCGTGCAACTTAATTAGTTGCGCGTGGTATCCGCGCGCAACTATTCTTGTTGCGTGCGACACCTGTACTACGAGTGTTTCGAATTTTTTTTTTTATTTTTGTGCTATTTATCCCCCCAAGTGTGAAGATTTTTTTCGTGAAGTTTGAAGAAAATCTGAACACTTAGAATGGTTTATTATTCTTGAATTACCCCCCTAAGTGTTATGTATTTTATATTGTTGTTCGATAAAATGCATATCACTTAGAATCTTTTAGTTGAATGCTAATTTAAAGTTGGTTGTATGAATGAACGAGTAATCCGGATTTCATATGTAATATTTTTTAAGTCGATCAATGTTTATTAATTGGCGAATTTCATCTCCTCCAATGCCCATTAATCTAACGGCTCCTCCTGATAGGATTTCAATCACGCGGTAGGGACCGATCCAATTAGGTTTAAATTTTCCTCTTGGATCAGTAGGTGGACCCCTAACCTCCTTTAGTACAAAGTCATCTTCTTTTATGTTTCTAGGTTTTACCCTTTTATTAAAATGACGCGCAATGCGCCTTTGGTAGACTTGTACATGATGCAAAGCTCTTAATCGTCGTTCATCGAGCAATAAGAGCTCTTCATACCTTGCTCTTTACCCATTCACCTTCTGGCAGCTTACTTTCGAGTACGATGCGTAGGGATGGTATTTCCAGTTCGGCTGGTTGAACTGCGTCCATTCCGAAAACTAAGGAGTATGGAGTTACCCCTATTGATGTTCGTATAGACGTTTTATAACCCCATAGTGCAAAGTGTAGTTTATTCGGCTAGTCTTTATAATATTCTGGCATTTTCTTAATGATGATTGTTATATTTTTATTTGCCGATTCTACAGCTCCATGCATTTGAGGTTTGTATGGGGATGAGTGATGATGTTTTACTTTATAACGAGTTAAGAGGGTCTCATCTTCAGCTTTGAATTGTGATCCCTGATCACTTATTAGTTCGTGTGGAACTCCATATCTACAAAATATGTTTCGTTCGAGAAACTTTGCGACATGTTTAGAAGTGATATTAACGTAAAAAGCAGCCTTAATTCACTTAGTGAAGTAGTCGATGGCTACTAATACGTACTCGTGCCCTCCTGCTCCTGTTGGAGAGACCTTTCCAATTATGTCAATTCCCTAAGTTGAAAAGGGTCAAGGGGAAGTGAGATTATATAGTTCAGATGGTGGAAGGTGTTGTAAATTAGCAAACATTTGGCACTCTGGACATTTCTTGACATATTGTATGCAATCATGCTCCATAGTGGACCAATAATACCCTTGTCGTGAAATTATTTTTGCGAGCATTTTACCATTCATGTGAGGTCCACAAACACCTTTGTGAGTATTCTCCATAAGGCGTGTGGTTTCGGGTTGGTCTATACACAACAAACTTTGACCATTAGGCCCTTTTTTTGCATAATTGACCATTTAATAGACCATATTGAGCCGCAAGTGTTCGTAAGGCTCGTTGGTCTTTCGATGAAGTATTTTCGGGATATGTGCCATGAGTAATATATTGGAGGATATGATCATACCAAGGATTGTTTCCTTCAATGTCATTTATTTCCTCTATTGCGTTGCAATATGATGGTTCTTCTCTTCTATCAACGCATAATGGCATCATATTTAAGTGATCTAGAATGTTGATCATTGAGGCTAATTTTGCTAGCACATCGGCAAATTGATTATCATCTTTAGGGAGATATTTAAAGTCAATATGTTCAAAATGCTCGATGAGTTGCTCTAGGTGTGCTTGGTATAATATCATTGTTGAGTTCTTTATTTTCCATTTTTTCAGTATGTGGTTTATAATCAAACTGGAATCTCCATATACCTCTAATTTTTGCACACCTATGCTAGCTACTGCTTCTAATCCAATAATGCACGCTTCAAATTCCGCGGCATTATTAGTAACCTCAAAGTCTAATTTTACAGAGATTGGAGTATGTGCTCCCTCTGGACTTATGAGTAACACTCCTACGCCACATCTTTTTTGGTTGGATGCACCGTCGAAGTACATTACCCATTTGTCATCTTGTGTCATGAGAATCTCTTCATCCGGAAGATGAGTAGTTTCTACATGACTTGTTTGAATTGGATGTTGAGCTAGAAAGTCGGAAATTACTTATCCTTTCATTGATTTTTCTGGAATATATTTTAACTCAAATTCGGCCAACATCACCAAGAATTTGGATATTCTTCCTTGTATAGGTGGTTTTTCAAACAAATACTTTATCGGATTTTGCTGAGAAATCACATGAGTAGTGTGTGGTAGCATATAATGTCGTAATTTTTTAGTTGCCCACACTAATGCTAGACTCGTCTTTTCTAGAGTGCTATATTTTGTTTCATATTGGATGAATTTTTTACTTATGTAATATATTGCACGCTCGACTTTTTCTACCTCTTGTGCTAACATGGCTCCTGTGGTCGTGTCTGTAACTGTTATGTATAGCCTAAGAGGTAGTTTGGGTACTGGTGGTGCTAAAATTGGTGGACTTTTGAGATAATCTTTGATTTTCTCAAAGGCCTTTTGGCATTGATCGTCCCATTCATGTTTTTCTTCTTTTTTCAATTTTTTGAATATTGGCTCACAAGTCATAGTCAATTTGTTAATAAATCGACTAATGTACTGCAATTTGCCAAGGAACCCCCTAATTTCTTTTTCTGTTTGAGGGGGAGGCATGTCAACAATTGCCTTTATTTTAGAGGGATCAATCTCAATACCGCGAGTGCTTACTACGTATCCGAGTAACTTGCCAGAAGTTACCCCGAAGGCGCATTTTTGTGGATTTAATCGCATGTTATAATCTTTTATGCGAGTGAAAAATTTGCGTAAAGCTTTTATATGTCCCATTCTTTCTTTGGACTCTACGATCATATCATCCACATACACTTCTATTTCTTTATGCATCATATCATGCAAGAGAATCGTAGCCGTTCTTTGGTGCGTAGCTCCTGCATTTTTTAAACCAAATGGCATGACTGTATAGCAATACGTCCCCCAAGGGGTAATAAAGCATGTCTTTTCTTCGTCTTCTTTTGCCAGTAAAATTTGGTTGTAACCTGCGTATCCATCCATAAAGGATAACATTGCATGTTCAGCCGTGTTATCTACCAATATATCAATATGTGGTAGAGGAAAATCGTCTTTAGGGCTAACCTTATTAAGGTCCCTAAAGTCGACACACATGCGAACTCGTCCATCCTTTTTAGGGAATGGGATGATGTTCGCTACCCATTCTGGGTAATTACATACGCGAATGAAACATGCGTCCAATTTTTTTGTACTTCTTCTTTTATTTTTAGTGCGACGTCAGGTTTCATTCGTCGAAGTTTTTATTTTACTGGTTTAGAGGTAGGGTTCAAGGGAATGGTATGTTCCGCGATTTCCCTATCTATTCCAGGCATGTCCTTATATGACTAAGCAAACACGTCTTTGAATTATTTGAGCGTCGATATGAGGGTCGATCGCTCTTCCGGATTTAGAGTTAAGCCAATTTTGACTTCTCTTTTATTTTCATTAGTTCCTATATTGATTGTTTCAGTTTCTTCAATGATAGGGTTCTTTTGTTCTCGTTCATTCATTAGTTCAACCAACTTATTAATGTTATCATCTTCATTAGATTGATTATTACAGCATTCAAAAGATTCAAAAGACGGCATATACTTGGAAATAGAGCTTATATTATTAGAATCAAAAGAAAGTACATTAAGAGAAGAATCTTTTTTGGGATCTTCATCCTTAGAACTAGAAAATAAAGACTCGGTAATGGCCACAAGGCCTAAATTTTCAGCTTCCCTAGAGTCTATAATAGATTCATCGTCCAATTCTTCAAACATCTTCCTTTCGCCTGTGACGATTTCCAGCCTATCGCCTTTGTGATTGGTCCATTTGAAAGATTTCTTCCATCCATGCTCCAAGGTTTCATTAGAAGGGGTGTAGACACCTAAAAATGTCTCCCCAAAACCAAACCCGTTGATGAATACCTTTCACCGCCATTATTGGTCGAGTTGAGTATTTAATCTTTGGAGTGCTTAAATCCATGTTCTATCCAATATATTTCATGAACCAATCCAATTTCTAGCTCATTTCCCTAAACCATAACCTATTTTCCACTTTTCGTGTCCACATCGCAAAACTGAGAGAAACTAATTTTATGGATATACAATTTTGATCCAATTATTATTTTGTTGATAGGAATTTATATAAGATTTCCAACCATATATCATAAGCCCATTTCCGAGCTATAACGAAAAAGATATGAGAAAAACACTAAACTCGGCCTAAAACCGACACCCTTCCACTAAAACGGCCATATCATAAAATCTACATATCATTTTGACTTTATTACAATTGGGTAGAAAAGTATACTTGATAATATTTCCAATGATATATTATATGCCTTATTCCGACTTACGGATCAAAAGTTATGATTATTTTAAAAACGGGTAAAAAACTGAAATTACCGCGTAACAGTAAAAATGCCGCGACGCGGCAAAAGCTGACGTGTCACGGGGCTTATTCCCGTGACACGGTGTCCATTTTTGTTATTCCACACAATTTTCTCCCGTGTCATGGTGCAATTTCCCGTGTCACAGTGCTCATTTCGTGACACGGGGATATTCCGTGTAATTTCCGCGTACTTTTTACACCGTGACACGGCATACTACACTGTGCCACGGTGGACAATGCCGTGTCATGGCATTTATTCCCGTGTCACAATGCACATCCCGTGCCACGGGATTGCTCCGTGTTTTCTCCGCGTAATCCCTAAACGCATTTTAACTTCCCGTAACCTAATTATTTCCCGCGTCACTCAGTTTTTCCCCGTGTCACGGGATCTTCCCCCGTCTGACGGTGCCTGTCACCGTGTCACGGTGCTCTTTTCCGTGACACGGTATTATTTTTTAGGGTTTTTATCTTTTTAGGATTTCGCGTGTTCTCTCTGCTCATTTTCCCTATAAATAGGACCCCCCTTTCTGCAGTTCGGGGCACCAATAATCAGTCTCTCTCACCTTACACCAAAAATAATTTTCTTCTCCCTCTTTAACCTAATTTCTAGCCTCCTTATTCTTCCATAATAACTCCCCTAAGCACTCCAAGGAATCTATACTTAACCCGAGGTTCCGTCCTTAAACCAAGGCGTGAAAGGTACAAATAACTGAGGGTTTGGACCAAATCAACTCTACTTTTTATTTGATTTAATTTCCATTTACTTGATATTTTTTTATTGAAGTTACTAACAGTTTATTCGTGATGTAGCAATTTAAAGGAACGTGCTGAATGTAAGTAATTAATTAAATTAATTACTCTTATTTTATTTTATATTGCTAGTATCATGATTAGGTTATTTTATATTTGATTTAACTAACACTATTATTGTTAAATTGCTTCCAATATTGATGTTATTCTATTATTATTTTATTCACCATATTGCATGTTAAAGGGAATATGTAATTGAAAACCACGACTAATAAGATAATTTGGACAACCGGTTTAGGTTCCTTTTTAATCTTGTTGTTTAATCAAGTGATCACCAATATTTTAGAATAATATGTTGCATTAATATTCAACCAATTTAGCTTAATAATAGTTTGGAGCGAATTGAATTTTTGTTTGCATGCCTTTGAGTCGCAGGAATCACTTTTCACAATAAGAATCGAGTAGAGGCCAATACGGGCGAATGTGACTCCATGACTCACTTCGTACCATCATCCCCAATCCTCCTTTCGTGGTTCCGAACCATATGGAGTTAGTAATCTCATGAATTATGAATGGGGTGTAACCTTCACGGGTCAATCGTTGTTGCCTTCGTTGTCCCTTTATTCGTGGTTGCCTTTTATGATCCGTGAACGGTTTACAAGTTCCTTAAAAACTTGTCGGCGGCTCCCTAATTTCCTTGTCCCTAATCGTATTATGTCAATTCCCACTTCCTATGAGTGCCAAACATATTCACCACATGCTTTTAACGTAGGCGCACTTCGAACGATGCCTACAAGGGGTGATCAATGAAGTTGGGTCAAAAGCTTCATCCTGGATGGCATTTTGATTGGTCATTGTAGCGACATGATTTTGCTCTAGTCCAAATAGCAAGTTGAATGCTTGCCTATCATAGCACCCTGGAGTTGGATACTTTGATTTAACGATACTAAAATCGTCATCCAAGAAGTAGCAATCGTGAAATATTTCGAATCTAGGCTTCTTGATTCCTTCCAAAACCAATGGTTCTGGAAAGTCATAGCATGGGTAGTCTTCTCCTTCCCTAATGAACAATCCATTAAGGGTTTGTTGATAGGATGGGAGTAAAGTGACTATCCCCTTGTTGTTGTCATCTCTACGTGCCTTTCTTTTCGCATCGTGAGACTTCAATTCTTCTTTAGTTGGTTTGTATCCCAATCCAAAGGTGAAGCTTTTCTTTGGGATAGGAAGTAAGAAAGATTTCTCTACGTGTCTTTCTTTTCGCATCGTGAGACTTCAATTCTTCTTTAGTTGGTTTGTATCCCAATCCAAAGGTGAAGCTTTTCTTTGGGATAGGAAGTAAGAAAGATTTCTTCATTCCTATTCCCAAAGACATCCCAGGAAAGTAACTACTCTTAAATAAGATATTGTTTACTATCTGGGTGGAATATGGATCAAGCTTGAAAGGTTCTTCCAAGTATTCTTCCATTTCTATTGTGCAGATTGGCTCCGCGGCGAATCCCCACATGTCCTCTTCATCATTGTCATGGTTTATTTCTAGCAGTGATTGATCGTTTATTGCTATTTTTAGTGGAGAAGCATGCATAGTCATAGGAAGCCCTTGATAGTTCAACCTAATCAATTGATGAAGTGAGGATGGTATTGCACCAAGCTCATGTATCCAAGGACGTCCAAGTAGAAGGTTAAATGTAGGTTTTATGTCCATAACATGGAATTCAACCATCTTTGTATTGGGCCTGTGGTAATTGGTAGCTTAACAGTTCTACAAACCGATCTTCTCGAGTTGTCATAGGCCCTAATGCTTTGTGTTGTTGATTGAAAATCTTTTTCAGGATTAAGGCCTAAATATTTTGCAGTTTGCAATGGGCATACGTTTACAACTGACCCATTGTCTACCAAAGTTAGAGGGATGTTATATCCCTTGCACCCCACAGTTAATTATAATTCATTGTTGTGGGTAGTGTCTTTTGAAGGCAAATCATCATTAGTGAAAATGATTGACTTGTCAGATTTCTCGCTAGTAAGCAAGCTAACGAGATCTTGAGGGGTTGTGTCAGTGCTTACAGACAAAGCCGTTAGAGCGTTCATAAGGTAATTCCTATGTTCTTTAGAAGTACTTAGGAATTCCCAAATGCTAACATTCGCCTTGGATTGGCGAAGTTGTTTGAACAATGGATCTTCCACCTCAAGAGGAGGTGATACTGTATTTTGTACTTGACCTTGATTTTGCGTGGTCGAAGATCCATTTGGTGGTGGTGCCTGGTAAATTCGTCCAGAACGAGTTAAATGATCTATCTCGTTTGGATTAGTTGTAGGACTTATGAACCAACTTTCTTCTAGAGGCTTTGAGCGTGCCTCCATTTCAAAATGTTCCATGAGTTGAGCTTGATGCCATTGTTCATCCAAGGAGAGTTTTGATAAGTCTTGTGACTTCTCCAAGAAATGATCCCAATCAAGCGCTCCATTTGTTTCATTTTAACAAGATGGAGGTGGGACGGCGGCATACTTAGAGATATATAAGTCTTGAAAGTCGCCGTCCCATAGCCCACATACTTCATTAGTTTCCCCTATGAGTATTGTGGGTAGAGGTTCTCCTATAGGTGTGATGTAGTTCAATGGATTGAACGTATCGCTTCCCATATGGTCCTCATCATTGTGAAACACCCCCAAGGGGGACGCATTATTGTTTGGTTTAGGCGTGGGAATTCTCCCATCGTCTACCAAATCCTGTATTTTATATTTTAAGACAAAGCAACGTTTAGTGTCGTGTCCATTGCCTCTATGATAAGCACAATAAGCATTACCATCCCAATTAGGAAGCCTTCTTTCTGGTGGAGTGGGTGGTGTTGGTCCTGTTGGTGCAAGTAAGCCTTTTTCATTTAATTTTTCTAACAATTCTTTATAGCTTACAGGAAATGGAGTAAATTTTATTTCTTTTGTCCATCTTTTCCTAGGATCATTATATTGATTTGTGTTGTGGTATTGCGTGGAGGTCGCAAATACATCAATAAAGGATGATGAGCCATCATTCCCCTTCTTGTAGTTATTTTTAGGTTGATGATGATGAGGCTTATTTGCTTTTTCTTTTGCAAGATCATCTTCAATCCTAGTAGCCACGGAATAGACCTTTTGGAAAGTGTCTAAACCAAGGCAACATAGATTCTTGTTGTACTTTTCATGACAATTGTCAATAAACTTTTGTACTAGCTCGAGTTCGGGTGGCCTTTGGGCAAGGTGGGCCGCCTTTTCTCGCCATCTACCATAGAAAGCAAGGAAACCTTCATCGTCGCCTTGCTTAAGCATTTCGAGTTCACGTAGAGTGGACTTGAACTCTACGTTACTCTCATATTGGGTAATGAAAGCCGAAACTACATCTTCCCATGTTGCTTTGAATTTTGGGTCTAGCCCATAATACCACTCTCTTGCGGTTGGGTCTAGAGACAAAGGGAAAGTCAAAGCATAAAGCTTAGGATCAACCCCCTTTAGTGCCATGGTGCCAGTAAAACACATTAAATGATTTTGTGGATTATTGGTCACCTTGAATATTGGTAAGTCCGTAGCTACGAACTTTTCCGGTAAAGCAAGTCCTGCGGGAGGAGCAAAATTTTCTGCGTCAAAGTACTTGTTCCCCATTGTAGAACAAAGAACTAGCTTCTCTAACGACTTTTCTTTGATGGATAATTGTTCCATCTTTTCTTGTAAGGCTAAAGTTTCAGCATTTTTCTTACTAGCCTTTTCAATTTTCTTAATTCTCTTTCCCTCGGCTTCTTGATCATTTTCTTCTCTCAAACGAAGAATCTCATCTTGAAGTTCTTGAATGGTAGACATCGTTATTGGACTAGGACTAGTTGTCGAAGGAGAATGGTTTGAAAGGGTTGGATCTTTAGGTGGTAAACGTAAAAGGCGAGCGCCCGAGATTCTTCTTTCCCAAGATTGGAAATCGGCCCTAAAGAAGTACGAAAGGATAAGTAAACTAATATGCTTTCTTAAATTAGAAGGGGAAGAAGGAAAAGAAAAAGAAAAAAAAAATGACGCAAGATATATTCGAACAGATAACATTGCCCCCAACAATTCTTGAATAAAGATATCGTTTTCACGAATCAACTTGTTATTTGCAAAATCAAAACTGATTCGTACAGTAGGTGCGCGCAAATAATTAAGTTGCGCGCGGATGTCGCGCACAACTAATTTTCTTGCGCTGGGTATGGGCACGTAACTCTATGAGTTGCGCGAGCCACCTGCTCGTATGACTTTTTTTTTTGTTCGAGCGTTTTTTTTATTTTCCCTTCTTTTTTTTTACATCGTTCTTTTTTTTGTTTGTTTTTTTTTATGTTACCCGTTGAATATGACTCTAAATTACGAAGAGACGACTTCGTAATTGGGAACCTAGACCAAGCTAAAAAGAAGAAAGAAATCTATCCTAACACGTTGCATATAGTCATGTAATCACATAAGCATGCCACAAGTTATAATCCACATATTGCCATTCTAAGGTCGAAAAGGCTTGGGTGTCCAAGGTACCATATCTTAAGAAACAACGCACAAATAAATCACTCAACGAGTTGACTCATGACATCGCTCCCCCAACGTTTTGTTGGTGATATGAGAGGGATGATTGTTATTGATTTCGGGATAGAAGCCTAGTGTTGGCAACCCCTAGTCAATGAGCCAATCCCCATGGTTTAAGTGTGCTATACTTATGCATGATGCAATGTTGCTTGTTTGACTTTTAGTTTTGTGCAAAAGGAAGATATTATGCATTCAAGTCTCGCTCTCTAACTAGAGATTATCAAAGTTAGCTCTCGTTACAACCCATAGGTAACTTGGTGTTGGATACCTTGGACCATAACTACGAACTAACACTAGTAGAAAAATACAAATAGGCAACCCCCAATTGGCATCGGTTCAGACCAAACCGGTGCCAAAAA
Organism: Chenopodium quinoa; assembly: GCF_001683475.1. Classification (NCBI taxonomy): domain Eukaryota; kingdom Viridiplantae; phylum Streptophyta; class Magnoliopsida; order Caryophyllales; family Amaranthaceae; genus Chenopodium; species Chenopodium quinoa. Next base: position 10,880,979 of record NW_018743252.1, on the reverse strand, counting down.
CCGGCCTAAAATTGGGCGGGGATTTAGACCAAGAATAATGGCACCGGTTCAGATCAAACTGGTGCCAAAAATAACAAGGACACCGGTTTGAACCGGTGCCACTGAACCGGTATACCAAAAAAAAAAAACTGGGATTGTTCATTTATAAACCCTAACATCCTTATCTCTCCTCTTAGCTTCTCTCTCCTCTCTTTCTCCTCCAAGGCTCCAACTGAGCGCCTCTCCTCCTTCTCCTCCAACTGAGCGCCTCTCCTCCTCTATCCTCTCTTTCTCCCTTCAGCTTTCCGACCTCTCTTCTCTGTCTCTCTCCCCTCTCTGTCCTCTTCTTCTGACCTGAAAACTACATCTAAGCCCGGCTTCTCCCCTCTCGCAGTAGGTGCTTCTTTCTTGCCTCGCTCTTGTGACATGCATGCTATGTTTCCCGGTTAACCGCCTCGCCTCGCCTCGGATCTCTTTCTAGAACCACCTCCTTAGAGTGAGTTATAGGCGACGAACTCAATGTTTCTGGGTTTAATAATTCGGGGTAAGGGATTCTGGGTTTAATTATTTATGGTATGTGCCTTAATTTTTTTGGGTTTGATTGTTGTAATATTGTTCGAAATTGATTGGTATAATTGATCTTGGAATTATTTGGGTTAATTGATTTTGTCGTTTTTTGCACTTTATTGATTTTTCGAAATTTCTGGGTTTAATTGATTTTCGAAAGTTGTGGGGTTAATTGATTTTCTGGGTTTGCTGGGTTTAATTGATTGCTGGGTTTGCTTCTGGGTTAAATTGATTTTCTGGGTTTAATCGATTTTCTGAATTCTGGGGTTAAATGATTTTCTGGGGTTAATCGATTTTCTGAATTCTGGGATTAATCGATTAATTCAGAAAACCCAGCAAAATTCTGGGGTCAACTAATTTTGCTGGGTTTAATCGATTGTTGGGTTTGATTTTGGGTTAATTGATTTTGGGTTAATTGATTTTCTCGTTCATGCATTAGTTTTCTAGGTTTGCTTCTCGTTTTTTTTTTTTTTTTAGTTTTAATAATTTCTGGGTCTTAATTTATGCAGGTGTTAATTCATGCAACAAGGATTCAAGGTTTCGATTTTGGAATATTATTTTGATGTTGTAAATTTTTTTTTTTTTTTTTATTGTTTTACAATTTCAATTTCTGAGTTAAATTTCATTATAATTCATTGTAATTTTTTTTTTGTATGGTACAATAACAATTTACTTGTTGAATATAATGTGATTTACCATTGTTTTGATGTTGAATATAACAATTTCAAGAATCCTTATTTCACCATTTATTTTTGTTTGGTTCGTATTTCATGTTTGTTTATAGATTATTTTTATTATTATTGCAAGAAAAAAGTAAAAAAAAAATAAAAAAAAAATACCAAAAAGGCACCGGTTAACCGGTGTCTAAAACAACTACCACTAACATAAAGTATTCCGCGAAATTATTTAGGGCACCGGTTAACCGGTGCCAAAACCGGTTTATGGCACCGGTTTTGAACCGGTGCCAAAAAGGGGTGTAATTGGCACCCCCCACACAGGCAGCGGTTCAAACCGGTGCCTTAAGCCGGGTTTGAACCGCTGCTAAATCCCTCATTTCACCTAGTGTAATCATGTAACCTCTAAGTCCCCAGTGGAGTCGCTACTGTAAGGAGGGTGTTCCCATCGTAGGGGATCCTTCTCCTTAGATGCTGTAGGGAATAATTTCAAGCGTTAATCCCCTTAGCTTGAACTCCACTGTGATCATACACTAAAGTACGGTGGCGTCCAAAAGGGAAGAAGATATAGCAAAAGAGTCGCCAACAAGTTTTAGGAACTTGTAAACCGTTCACAGGGTGAAGGTTACACCCCTTAACGATCCAAGAGATCGTCAACTCCATAAGGTCTAGAACCAAATAAGGGTTCGGGGATGAACGTACAAATCCAACCTAAAAGAAATTGAACCTGCCCTAATAATAGGCCTCTACTTTATTCTGATCGTATTCATGTGCGCTTTCTGATTAACATGCAATCAATAGGTTAACCCTAAACCTGTTTAATCTATGTTGGTTGAATATTAATTCACAAATAAACTATTATTGCCGATCACTTTAATTATAATCACATTAACCCTAACAAGATTATTAAATATCTTATTAAGCGTGATTACAAGTACAAATTCCCTTTAAACATGCATAAAAGGTGTGATCAAGCAATAACAATAAATATAATATGTATCAAGCAACATAATAATAATCATAATAAATATCATGAATAAAATTACAATCATAAATAAAATAATCATCATCAAAATAATAATAATCATAATCATATTCATGTTAATATTAAAGCATAATAAAAATAGCAAGATCCTAGGCATGATACTAACAAGATTAATAACAAGCCCTAGCATGTCACTAAGCAATAAAAATCAAAGCCTTAGCCCTAACATGATACTAACAATCATAAATATTAGGAAGAACGTGGGAAGCATCGTAACAATCATATTTAATATTAAAATTACCCTAGACATGATACTAGGAATATCATAATAACAATGTAAACATGATTTCTACATCATAATATCAATAAATCAATAAAGTACTTACTTTGATGTCTCGTACCTCTTTCTAATAACAAAATACACACGTTAGTAACTTCAAGGAAAATAATAAACAAACAATTAAATTAAATAATTGAAATAGTGATTTGGAACCAAACCCTCAGAAATTAAACCTTTCACGTCTAGGGCAAAGTCAACTTCGAATATGGCTAGGTGTTTCTAGATCTTGTGAATGCGGAATTTTGTATATGAAAACAAAGTTTAGAGAAAGAAAGAAAGAAAGAAATAATCAAGAAAACTTGATGAGAATTGGTGATGAATGATGAATATTGATGAATGAAAACGGAGTTTTTAATACGATATTTATAGAGAAAATCAGCCTAAAAGATAAATTAAACAAAACAGAGTCTGACGCACAAAAAACAGAGCTGGCGCTAACCCTGGCTAGCTGGCGCCAGGCACCAACACTAGCGCCAATGGCTAGCGCCAGGCCTGGTTCTAGGCGCCAAGCTTAATTTTAACGCATTTTCGAAAATCCGATAAGTTTGCCGTACTGGAGGATAAAATCATATAATTTCCTCGAAAATGCTATTTGATCTTGATTAAAACTCTGAAAAGTCAACAAAAGTCAATTTATCAATGCTAATTGAATTAGGAATGAAAAGAACCTTAGAGAAGAATCTAGAAGACTAAAACCATTCCTAATTGCATTAGGAATGATAAATCCGTATTAGGCCCTCCCCTAGATCATTGGGCCGCATATAAGGCTCAAACTGGGCCCAGTTTATTAAATTAGCCATAACTTCCTCAACATTCATCGGAATTGGGCTTATGATATATCGTTGGAAAGCTCTTTGCAAGCCCCATCCAACTACACTACTATTGGACCCATATCATGGACCAACCAAACTGGATTGGTTATTTTCTTAAAATAGGTTTTTAAAAAACAGAGAGAAAAGAAAAGAAATTAAAACTATCCGCAACACTAAACTTTCCACACTTTCGCTTCATTCGATTATGACTCGACGTGAAAGGTACTCATCACTGGGTTTGTTATTAAGGAGACACAAATGGGTGTCTACAGAAGCCCCCACTTTGACTGAGTTTGGAGAAACACGAGTTTCGAAAACAAAAGTCAAAGTATCAATAGGGACGGAGAATAATTCAGAACGTTCTGCGATCCTAAATCACTCTTGCAACGCCGATACCTGCAAACTAACGTTAGTTAAATAGATAAAAGAGTTAAGAAACGCGTATTTTGCACCGTCGAGCACACGTCTCTAAAAGTAACCAATTGCTGCTGTATCCTTGTTTTGATGACCTCCTACAAGCTAGAGAATGCCATCCCGCTTGAAAACTGCTACGCCTGTAACTGCTTCCAAATTAGAAGATTGCTTCGCCTGAAACTATCCTCCTCCGCTATGATAGTATTCCACATCCAAGGGAATACCATCGAAGATTATTTATCTTGAAACAATCTCCATCCGCATTGATAATATTCCACATCCAAGGGAATACTATCGAAGATTATTCCTCCTGAAATAATCTTCAGTTGCTTTTTGACAACTTTCCACCATCTATGGAACACCATCTTGTTGTTTGTTTTGACGATCTTCCGCAATCTAGGGAACGCCGTCGATCAATAATGCTACATCTTGAGCCTTTTCTTGAATCATAGTGACAACCTCCACAATCTTAGCGAATGCCGTTGAAGACCGCCCATCTCGTGCTATCTTCTCAAATCTTGGGTGATAACCTCCACAATCTTAGCGAATGCCGTCGAAGACCGCCCATCTTGTGTTATCTTCTCAAATCTTTGGTGACAAGTTCCACAATCTTAGCGAACGCTGTAAAAAATAACTTTACTTGAAGTCATCCTCAGTTGTTGCGATAATATTCTAAAGAAAATTACCGAAGACCAACACTTGTCGATCCTTAAAGCTCGCTCGAACTTTGCTTCCGCTATGCCTATACATCGGCGCTTTCGTTGCTTTGAACCTATATGTCGGTGCCTTTTCTGCTTTTGAGCCAATGCTTAAGCGCTTTAAGCTAAGTGAGACGATCTTTCATCAGGTCGATCACTTATTTGTTGTCGTAATCAAACCGACTACTTAATCATGTCAAATTGCTTATAGGGGCTAACTAGCGTACCAAGGAACCCGAAATCGTTGTTCTGTTGCTGCTGAGATATCTCTGGCGCCAGGAATTGGAGTAGGGTCTTCCTTGTTCTGCTGCACCTGTATTAATTTTTGACTATAGAACTTTGCCAATCTCTTTAATTATCTTAGGGTTGACCTATGGTTTAGCATTACTTGACTCATCAACTTGACACGACTCAAGGTATAAACTTGACTCTCTGTGATTAACTGACTCGAGGTTGACTCGACTCAAAGTAAAATGACACATGTGACTCGTGACCCGTGTGTGCATAGTGTTGACTCAATGTGACTCAAAAATGCAAAAAGCAAAAATTTTCCATCATTTTTGTGGAGGGTACCGACTTTCTCCCGAAAAAGAAAGACGCGAAAAAAGAATCGAAGTGTTTGAAGGTGCATGTTGAATGAGCTTAGTCAAATGTTGTTTGATACTATCTCTCAAGGTGCAAGGATTAACCCATCCTAGGCTATCTCAATGGTTGACTCAATGATGAAAGTATTTGGGTAACTTAGGCACGGAGGCTAAGCACTTCATACTTCATGATGCAATGATGATTGATGTTGATATGACAAGGCATGCTTCAGCGTTGCGTTAAGATTCCATGACAAAGGGTTCCTAAGAGAAGGTATGTTTGGTCATGTATATGTGCAGTGTGTGAAAGTGACACTAAAGTTAGGTTGCAAAGGCTAAATGTGTGGAAAGAATATTATTTGTTAAAAGAATCAAATGGTGGTGACTCTTAGGCTAGGTAAGCTAATGATGTAGGGATCAAGCCCCAAAGTCTAGCTCTAAGTGAATGGGGATGAGCATTGGAGATCCCTTGATATGATCATGGTGTAAGTGTGTGAATGTGAATATGAATGCATGTTTATTATGGTCGCACCTCGATGTGAGGTTGCCTACGTATCCGTTAGGAATCAGGCCAAACGTAGCTCTAGCTGAACCTCGCACAAGTGTGTATACCTCAAAAAGGTCTTTTAAGGGTTGTAACGTGGTTAGGCTAAAGGCTGAAGAAGAAGGGGATAAAAGGCTCAAGACCCTAGATAAGCCCCCAAGGTGTGCAACCTCGCTTTCGAATCTTTATATTTTTATGCTTGAGTTTCTACTCTTTTTTAGCTCTTTTTGCTTTAGCATTTATTTTATTTTAATAAGTGTGGGCAATCCCGATCATGCGGTCTATCACTCACTTGGCATTCATGTTTCTCAGGCACGGTACCGAGCACTCGATAAAAGACGCAATCTGAGACGTGTTCTTATTAAAGACATTGGAACACTTACACTTTTGTACACTTTTATTTATTTTTTACTTTGCTTATATTTGCTATTTTAGTCTTTTGAATTACTCAAGCTCTTTTTGAAATTGCATAAGTTACACACCATCCCATCCCAAGGTTAGGTAGATGTAGTTTGAAAAAAGAAAGGGTCTATCGTTAGACGAGGCTCAAAGTGGTTTATGAAGAAAGGATTGTAAAATTGAAAAGTGAAAGGAGATATGATGTGGCTACAAGGGGTGCCTTAAATCATTGGTATACCTTGTGTTTAATTCGACATTTTTTTTTTAAATGCAATGCAATGAAATGATCATATGCAAGAAAATAAATTCTCATTTTATAATGATCCCAAAAAATAAATCTAAGGAGAATAAAAAGGTGCCTATGCTAGACTTATTAGGGAAAGAGTAAATAAAAAAAAATAGAATAAAGAGGTCACGAAATCTTGTCGTTGAAGCTCGCCTCTTGTCTTGTGTTGTTTCCTTTATCATCACTCGCTCTTCTTGTTAACTAGAGGCATGGGAAGCTTGTTATTCTCAATCAAATGTTGGATATCCTCCTTTAGCTTCCAACATCTCTCAGTAGTATGACCCCTACCTTGATGGTACTTGCAGTGTTCGTCTGGATTCCAACTAGGAAATCTCTATTCAGGTGCGGGATCTTGAATAGGCCCAATGGGAGTAATGAGTCCTTTGGCATGGATTCGATCGAAGGCAGTATCGTAGCTCATCCCAATGGGGGTGAAGTCTTTCCTTAGTTGCTTCTTAGATCCTTGGTTATCTATGGCTAAAACTTCACTAAGATCAAAGGTACTAACATTGTTACTAGAGTGGGCGTTTTCGGAAGAAGAAGGATTGTTGTTCTTCTTTCTTTTCCAGCCACCGTGGTTACTATTGTTAGTAGCTTTTTGCTTTGCGAGGTCATCTTCAATTTCAATTCCGATGTCATAAACGGCCTTGAAAGTATTCAAGTTGTGTTGATATTTTAAGTGCTTTGAATACTTTTCTTGGAGATTCTTGATAAACATCCTCACATACTCCTTTTCGGTGGGGACCTCAATCATCTTGGCGGAAGTTTCCCTCCACTTATTAAAGAAAGAAGTAAAGCCTTCATTCTCTTTTTGTCTTAGCATCTCAAGTTGTCTATGGTCGGTTTCAACCTGAACATTGCACTTGTACCTATCAAGGTAGAGGTTTTCTCCTTGTCAAGGGAGAAGTACCATTGTTGGAAAACGGTTTCAAGAGATAGTGGGAACAGAGAGGGGAAAACATTCTTATCGATACCCTTAATGTTCATTATGGTTTCGAAAGCTCTTAGATGAAAATAAGGGTTATCAGTTGCCTTGAATTTAGGGATATCAGTGGCGTTGAACTTATGCGGAAGAAGTTCCTTGTCCAGCGTGACCCCTTGTGAACTCATGCCCTGAAATTTATAGTCACTAGATAGCTTGCTCAAGCTTTCTTGCATGAGTTTCATTTTTTGTTGCTTCACGGGATCATCGATCTTGAGTGTGAGTAGATTCAGTGTCTCAGTCACATTAGTCAATTGACTCCTAAGTTCATTAACTTCCTCTTGAGTTTCCATTATCTTCTTAGCCTTCCTCGTTTGACGAATCGGTTTATCAAAAAGTGAGACTTGAATAAAGAGGTTGTCCTTGATTAATCGCCCTTCTTTCCTCGACCAAGTACTGTGGAAAAGGAATTTGGGGATATTTATTGTTAATTATTTAACTCAAACTTTATTCAACATGCAATGGATGGAGGAAGTGAAGAAAGATTGGAATAGAATGTGAAAGAAGATTTAGATGGAGGGATATGAAGAATTAGGAATAGAATGTACCCCCCAACTCAAATGACGGAAAAGTCCGACTCATGCATGAACCTAGGACATGATCATGGTGACATATAAAAAGTGTGTGCTATGACTAGTGAGTGTATGTGACATGATTGGACTCTTGTGTAAGACCATGGGACTTAGTTCCTAAACTCGATCATTGACTCAAATAAATACTATTGACAGCAAAAATTTAGCCGAATTAAATAGAAAACTGATTAATTAGACTCTAGGTAATGACTCGACCAATAATCCGAACTGTCGGCCAAGCGACAGGACTGGCGTCGCACTGTAAAGCTTGGCACCAGACAACATGGTTGTCGTCAGGCGCTACACTCCAAGATGTGGCGCTACAGCTCAGACCTTGGCGCCAATATTGGAGCTTCGGTCTGGGACTGTTTTCGGTGTTATTAGTCAATCGGGGTATGCCTAAAGTCGTACTAGGTCAATTCCGATTGAAATATTAGACTTTATTGACTCAAATTAATTAATTATTTAATTAAATAGGCAAAGTTCTTTAAGTCATTAATTTTTTAGTTTCAACACAAGTCAACAAACGGTTAAGAAAAACATAGAATATATATGCACAACAAATAATGCACACTTAGTCAAGTAGGCACAATATGATGCAATGCGTATGCAACCTAACCATGGCTCTAGTTCTCTAAAGTTCGGGATATGGTTTAGTCAATAGAGGGTCCATGGCTAATTGACCGGATGCACCGCGCGGAAGCCTAATTGTGAAGGGTTGGCGCGAGTGGATGGGACACCGCGAGTTTTAGAAAAAACTCGCTTCCATGGTTTGGTGAATTCAATATTCTCGGATGTACCCTTTGTTGCACGGAGCGTTCAATCGGGTAGATGGAGCATGAATTCCCAGAGGGTTATTTCCATATGTAGAACACATATGGGTTTCAGAAAAGTGAGAAAAAATTCAATCAGGAAGTAAGATCGTGCAAACAATACGAAAAACTAGTCGAAATTAAAACGCATATTTCTGGCTCGGTATTGGGGGATATTGGCGCCAGCAAACAGAGACTGGCGCCAGCTTTTAACTGTAGCGCCTGGCGCCAATACTGGCATCTGACGCTACAACTAAAATACTAGCGCCAAGCTCTGGCCCCTTACGCTACTTCCCACATGCCTCAGCAGCTTTCTGTGCTCGATAAAATTTTCCAGTTTCGCGCGGTGTTATTTCAGTCCTAGTCGTGAAAGATATTTCTCAAATTTCCTACGTGTAAAATCCTATGTTTTTAACTCATTACGGATGGTCTTTCTAATGAGATCTTTTTTATGCATATGACAATAATAATAATAATAATAATAATCAAAATTACGCACATGAAATACTTAGAACATTTCGAGTCTCATCCACTCATTCTAAATCATTGCCGAAACAAATTCAGGAATTAAAATAGAAATCCTCCCCAGTGGAGTCGCCAAAAACTGTAGGGAATAATTTCAAGCTTTAATCCCACTAGCTTGAATCCCACTGTGATCATACAATAAAGTACGGTGGCGTCCAAAAGGGAAGAAGATATAGCAAAAGAGTCGCCAACAAGTTTTAGGAACTTGTAAACCGTTCACGGGGTGAAGGTTACACCCCTTAACGATCCAAGAGATCGTCAACTCCATAAGGTCTAGAACCAAATAAGGGTTCGGGGATGAACGTACAAATCCAACCTAAAAGAAATTGAACCTACCCTAATAATAGGCCTCTACTTTATTCTGATCGTATTCATGTGCGCTTTCTGATTAACATGCAATCAATAGGTTAACCCTAAACCTGTTTAATCTATGTTGGTTGAATATTAATTCACAAATAAACTATTATTGCCGATCACTTTAATTATAATCACATTAACCCTAACAAGATTATTAAATATCTTATTAAGCGTGATTACAAGTACAAATTTCCTTTAAACATGCATAAAAGGTGTGATCAAGCAATAACAATAAATATAATATGTATCAAGCAACATAATAATAATCATAATAAATATCATGAATAAAATTACAATCATAAATAAAATAATCATCATCAAAATAATAATAATCATAATCATATTCATGTTAATATTAAAGCATAATAAAAATAGCAAGATCCTAGGCATGATACTAACAAGATTAATAACAAACCCTAGCATGTCACTAAGCAATAAAAATCAAAGCCTTAGCCCTAACATGATACTAACAATCATAAATATTAGGAAGAACGTGGGAAGCATCGTAACAATCATATTTAATATTAAAATTACCCTAGACATGATACTAGGAATATCATAATAACAATGTAAACATGATTTCTACATCATAATATCAATAAATCAATAAAGTACTTACTTTGATGCCTCGTACCTTTTTCTAATAACAAAATACACACGTTAGTAACTTCAAGGAAAATAATAAACAAACAATTAAATTAAATAATTGAAATAGAGATTTGGGACCAAACCCTCAGAAATTAAACCTTTCACGTCTACGGCAAAGTCAACTTCGAATATGGCTAGGTGTTTCTAGATCTTGTGAATGCGGAATTTTGTATATGAAAACAAAGTTTAGAGAAAGAAAGAAAGAAAGAAATAATCAAGAAAACTTGATGAGAATTGGTGATGAATGATGAATATTGATGAATGAAAACGAAGTTTTTAATACGATATTTATAGAGAAAATCAGCCTAAAAGATAAATTAAACAAAACAGAGTCTGACGCACAAAAAACAGAGCTGGCGCCAACCCTGGCTAGCTGGCGCCAAGCACCAACACTAGCGCCAGGCCTGGTTCTAGGCGCCAAGCCTAATTTTAACGCGTTTTCGAAAATCCGATAAGTTTGCCGTACTGGAGGATAAAATCATATAATTTCCTCGAAAATGCTATTTGATCTTGATTAAAACTCTAAAAAGTCAACAAAAGTAAATTTATCAATGCTAATTGAATTAGGAATGAAAAGAACCTTCTAGAAGAATCTAAAAGACTAAAACCATTCCTAATTGCATTAGGAATGATAAATCCGTATTAGGCCCTCCCCTAGATCATTGGGCCGCATATAAGGCTCAAACCGGGCCTAGTTTAGTAAATTGACCATAACTTCCTCAACATTCATCGGAATTGGGCTTATAATATATCATTGGAAAGCTCTTTGCAAGCCCCATCCAACTACACTACTATTGGACCCATATCATGGACCAACCAAATTGGATTGGCTATTTTCTTAAAATAAGTTTAAAAAAAACAGAGAGAAAAGAAAAGAAATTAAAACTATCCGCAACACTAAACTTTCCATACTTTCGCTTCATTCGATTATGACTCGACGTGAAAGGTACTTATCACTGGGTTTGGTTTTGGGGTGACACAAATGGGTGTCTACAATAATAAATAATCATCATAAAATTATGATCATGATAAAAATCATATTAATCATAATAATAATCATGTTAAAGCATAGCAAGATCCTAGGCATGATACTAACTAGATTAATAACAAACCCTAGCATATCACTAAGCAATAAAAATCATATATTTAAGCCTAACATGATACTAACAATCATAAATATTAGGAAGAAAATAAAAGGCATCATAGCAATCATATTTCATATTAAAATTACCCTAGACATGATACTAGGAATATCATAATCACAATCTAAACATGATTTCTATATCATAACATCAATAAAACCATTAAAGTACTTACTTTGATACCTCGTATCTCTTTCTAATAACAAAATACACACGTTAGTAACTTCAAGGAAAATAATAAACAAAACAATTAAATCAAATAATTGAAAGAGAGATTTGGGACCAAACCCTCAGAAATTAAACCTTTCACGTCTAGGATGAAGGCAACTTCGAATACGGCTAGGTGTATCTAAATCTAATAAATGCGGAATTTTGTATGTAAAAGCTAGTTTAGAAAAAGAGAGAGAGAGAGTAATCAAGAGAAATCTTGACGAGAGTTGGTGAATTGATGATTGTGGATTAAAACTGGTTATCGATTAAAACTGGTAATCCAAAACGGAGTTTTTAATACGTTATTTATAGAGAAAATCAGCCAAAAAGATAAAATATCAAAACAGAGTCTGGCACACATTAAACCGAACCTGCGCCAACGCTGGCTGTTGGCGCCAGGCGCCAAAGCTGGCGTCAGGCGCCAATCGTAGCGCCAGGCGCTACAGCTGGCGTTTGGCGCTGATCTGGAAAATTACGCGTTTTCTTAAAATCAGATAAAAATTGTCGTACAGGAGGATAAATTGTATTTTTCCTTAAAAATGCTCTTTGATTTTAATTAAAACTCTGAAAAGTCAACAAAAGTCAATTTATCAATGCTAATTGAATTAGGAATGAAAAGAACATTCTAGAAGAATCTAGAAGACTAAAACCATTCCTAATTGCATTAGGAATGATAAATCTATATTAGGCCCTCCTCTAGATCTTTGGGCCGCATATAAGGCTCAAACCGGGCCCAGTTCAGTAATTTGGCCATAACTTCCTCAATATTCATCGGAATTGAGCTTATAATATATCGTTGGAAAACTCTTGTCAAGCCCCATCCAACTACACTACTATTGGACCCATATCATGGACCCACAAAACTGGATTGGCTGTTTTCTTAAAATAAGTTTTCAAAAACAGAGATAAGAGAAAAGAAATTAAAACTTTCCGCAACACTAAAATTTCCACACTTTCACTTCATTCGATTATGATTCGACGTGAAAGGTACTCATCACCGGGTTTGGTTTTGGGGAGACACAAATGGGTGTCTACAGATGCCCTAGGCTCTTTAAAGCCTAGGACTTTACACTTGTTAGGGTGTATTAGGATTTGAATTCCTAACTGTTTGGGAGACCTTTGAATTAGAGATGATTCTATCATATACGCTTTTTTGTAAGAAACAAGTAGGAGTCGTCAATGAGTTTTAGGAAAAAACCCATAAACCTCGTTCATGCCTTTCTCCCAAGTAGAGTTCAAGGGATATTTAGCATGAATCCTAAGTTTACCCATGCCGAAATTGGTCTAAAAAACCAGAAATGAGTTCGAGAGCGAGGGTACTAAGATAACGTTCCCTTTAGAGGGGAATCACGATCCTAGCCCTAGTGCGGCCTGTACTAGCTCTTCCTTTGCACAATTTCATTGCCAAACAATATATGCAACGTGATACCTAAAAACTATGTTAATTGATTTTATTTACACACATTAATTCACATAGGAATTACATCGTAAGGTCGTTATTCTTATTTAATCAAATTCGTGAAAAGAACAATAAAATAAACAATATTCGCCTTGACTTAGGTGATCAACCAACAACTATTTTATTCAATTCTAATCTTGATTAACGAAAGAATACTATGTGAAATCAATTAATTTATTATTTTAAGGCGATCAAACAACACTAATTAATTAATTAAAGTTCTTTTAAACAATAAAAATAATGGTGATTTAACTAAGTGCTCGGGAATTTACCACTTTTCTTTGCTAGATCTCCGTTTAGAACACTTATGGACTCCTTCTTGTTGGGTAACCTCCACCGTAGTAACAAAATATCGAAAAGGGTGAGTGTTTAGGACAAGAGGGTTTGGATGCACAAGTTCACAAGTATTCTGCCAGAGTTTAGGTTAATTTCCCGTCTCTTGAAGCCTCGGATTAGGGTCTTATTTATAGGGAATGATTAGGTTTAGGGTTTAGAGCATTCTGCCGCAGCAGGTGTCGCGCAAAAGTGAATAGGTCGCGCGCGGTATACGCGCGCAAATATTTGTCTTGCTCTTAGTTTATGGTAAGATTCGATTTTCCAATATTTTAATATTCTGAATCTTACGCGAGCGCATCTTTGAAAGTTGCACGCGACTGCTGAGCGCGACTTTGTGAGATGCGCGCGATATTTTCCGCGGCAGCTTTTATTTTAACCTAGATGCTCCTAAATCCGTCATTATTGGGTTTTAAGCACAGGCTTAAGCCTAATTATGATCGGGTTTAGTTAATTTGGACCTTGTGTTGGCCTTGTTCTTTTATCTGGGCTAGTCTTTTGTGTTTTGTGGCTTAACCAGTTATTCATAAGCATTCTTTACTTTGATCCAACACGAAGATGGTTTTATTTATCGTCATTGCACTTCCTGTCGAGATAGGAGGCTAAAAGTAGATGTCATAGCCTCCCCCGAAAATACCTCCCTCAACTCCGCAAAAACCTAGAAACAACTTCTCTCTCCCCGTAAAACCGTCGGTCGGCATTCCCGTCAACCTCGAAACCTTAGACGCTAGGATTTAGAGGGTGGTGGGGGAGCCGCCGATGATTTTAAGGGGAGGGAGAAAATGATTCTAGGGTTTTGCGGGCTGGGGGAGGTTTTTTTTGGGGGAGAGGAGAGTTGTTTCTAGGCATACTCAATCTATGTGTGCTGCTCAAAATTCGCCGAAACCCTAGGAGGATTAGAGAGATTATTGAGTGTTATGGGGTTGAAGGGTGTCAAACTAATGTGAAATTGTTTCAAGTTGTTCTTAATTTGTGTAGAGAAGCTAGGAGTGCTAATGAGAGATTGTAGGTATTGAGAAAGATGGGTGATTTTGGTTGTCGGCCGGATTCAACAATGTATAATGTGGTTATTGGGTTGTTTTGTGAAAGGGGGGGATCTTGATAGGGCAATGGGGTTGATGAGAGAGATGGAATCATGTGATTTGTGTCTTGATATGGTTACATATATGTCAATGCTAAGGGGTTTTGTTTCGCTAGGAGATTGAAGGATGCTTGTCGGTTGTTTAAGACTATGAAAAGTCATGGATGTGCTCCGAATTTGGTGGCATACTCTACACTCCTTGATGAGTTTTGTAGAGCTAGTAGTGTGAGAAAGCATTGGAGTTGTTGGATGAGATGGAGAAATTAAAGAAGGCGGGGAGTGTACACCAAACGTCATTACTTATACATCAATTATCCAAACTTTGTGTGAAAATGGCAAGATAGTTGAGGCGTTGTCTATATTGGAGCATATGGAGAGTTTTAAGTGCCAACCTAACAGGATTACTATGAGTGTGCTAATCTAAGGTCTTTGTGAGATGTATCTATGCCAAAGCAAAGTTTCGTGTTGCTAGTTGTACAATATACATGCTAAGCATCTTATTCAATCAATCTGTCTTCAGTTTTTAATATAATGTACTATTGTTTTATCTCAATGTAAACATTGTTTTAAAGTGATGTGAAGAAGTCTGGGTTGATGAGAAAGAAATGAGTCAGTCACTAGAATGTTAATTAACTCCTTGTTAGATGTGAGTTTTGTAAAAATAAAATTATGAAACCAAAACACTTGCTTTTGTCCCCCAAAATTTTGTTATGGAATTAACAGTGGGATTTTGTACTTCATACTATGCCTTTTCCTAACTTGGTGATTTTCACCACGATTCAGGTAGTTAAATTATCCCTTGTCTAGCATATTGATCTCTGAACTAGCGTGGAAAGTCTACTGATGTTTTCTTTCTTAACTAACGATGGTTGGAGTTTTCTAGTTTTTTTTTCTTTGCACTGTTATTATGCTAGAAGTGTTCTTGCACAATAATTGATTGAATATATACTAAACTTTATGTTGACTCATGCAAGGAGCTTGTTCAGAATTGTGTTGCATCATCCCTACTATTTGCTTGTCTTACTAATAATGATTTCATGATGTTATTTTCTGTACCTTTATGGCAATAGTGCAACTATTTGCATATCCTTGTATTGAAATTCAGAGTTTATCAATGGTTATTAGATGAACAGGCAAAGCATAGTGGTGTGTTTGTTTCTATCTGAATGTGCTCTCTTCAACTTTTCTTATCATGGAACATTTTTGGAGAAAGACTGATATTGAATTGATTGCATTACTGTGTACAACCCTAAATCTAGCACATTTAGGTCTAAAGATTGTGGGTGCTCGTATCCCATATTGTTGTTGAACCCATTTTGTGTACAAGCTGCCACAAACTTTGGATCAGTTTGAATTTTATGGGGTCTTGCATTATCCCATTGAATGAGAATGACAAATATGCTAGCCAATTCTCTATATTGTATGGAATGACCTTATTAATCAACATGTTAATGATCACATCCTTAGTCACTGATTGCAATGCTTTCAGCTCCATTACTCCTACTGCTTTGTTCTTGCTTGATTTCTTTGCCCTGTGCTCATAAACAAAGCTAAATATTCCCTACTTGCCATCATATGGATCATTTCACCATTTGTGTTATGTATGTTGTTGCTTTGCTATCATGGCCATGAACATTTCCTATTAACCTTAAACCTCCTTGACTGCTCACACCCAATGATGCACGTGTACGGCGTTGGGCTGCCGTCTCCCGTACCCAAAACGTATCGGAGACGGGAACGCGAAGGGGACGACTAGGATACTTCCCCAATCCGTCCCCATCAAAAGTGGTATGGCACATCATTTAGGGGACGGCTAGGGTCATGATTAGAAACGTTTCGGGTACAGGAAATCCCAAATTTTGTTGTACCCAAGAAGCCCAGCCCAAATTTTTTAAAAACAAAAACCCAAATCAGAACCAAACTTACCTCAGAGTCCATTTCCCCCAATTCTAACAAACCCTAAAATTTCGAACTCCTTCATCTTCTTCTTCTTCCCTGTGCGATTTGATTGACGGCGGCGACCGGAGACTCACCTGGAGGCTGCGACAATCGACGCTTGGTTCAAGGCGGGGCCGGAGACCCACCTTCTTCTTCGCCGGAAACCCACATGCGAGGCTTCAGTAAGTGTTTCTTTCTTTCATTCTGAATCTCTTCTTTCTTTCTTCTAAGAGTTTTGTTTTCTTTTTTAATTGTTTTTATGTGTTGTTGATATTATAGTGAATTGTAGTGACATTAATTGAGAATGTCAGTAGGTGATTATTATTATTTTATTTTTTTTTTTTACATTGTGCAGCTGCAGTTGAATGGATTTCTAGAGTTTGCGGACCTCTCTCTTGATGAGCTGGATCTGGAAAGAAATTTGATCGCTGAAGATTAAATTTACCGCTTTTATTTATGTTTTTAAGAATTTTAGCACTTTAAGACATTAAATTCCGTAGTATTTCTTCTAAGTTGTGTTGTATGGATTTTTTTTTTAAATGGATTTATATTTTACTGATTTTTTTTGCCGTATCCGAGCTGTACCCGTTTTTTGAAAAAAAAAATTGACGTATCTCGTCCCCGTATCCGTATCAGTGCAACCTAGCTCACACCTATAAGGGTTTTCTTCATTGGGCAGAAGATAAAACCTTCTAGTCTTTAGGTTCAAATAGAACCATTTCTCATCGACGTGGATGACATTGCTCGTGTCAATGTACATTGGGTCCTCTGTCTCGGATGAGGTGTGACAACACCTATCCACTACTAGAAATAAGCTAAATAACGACGGAATACTTGCGACGAACCTGTTTTCCCCTCGTAAAGTTGAAAATTTTCGACGGAAAACATTTCGTCGCAATTTAGCGACGGAAAATTTTAATTACGATGCAATTTCCCTCGTAAATGTTCCGATGGAAATAAATTCTGTCGTAATAATAAAATTTCGACGGAATATTCCGTCGGAATTTTTATATTACGACTGAATTTATTTCCGTCGGAATTTCTGTGTTAATTTTGAAAATTAAAAGTCGTGGCTTGACCTAAAAAAAAGGGGGAAAGACGCAGAGAGAGAAAGAGAAGAAGCGAGAGAAAGAGAAGGAGAGAGAAGTAGAGGGCGGCGCTTAACATTTACGCCGGCGACGGTGGCGCCTGCCGTCGACGCACACCCGCCGCCGAGAACGAAAGAGAGAAAGAAGGGTGAAAGATAGAGAGAGGAGAAAGAGAACGAGAAAGAGAAAGAGAAAGAGAAGGAGGAAGAGAGAGCTTTCGAGGAAGAGGTTGACGGCCTTGGTGGTTTCCGGCGACGCAACTGCCGCGTAGGTAAGTGTTGCCCTCGTAAATTTGTTTTTTTTTTTCAATTTTGCAAAAAAACCACCACAACGCAGCCTCTGCGCCGCACCTCCATCCCCTCGCCGTGACTGAACCACCTGGGCGTGGTTGTTTCCGGCGACGCAACCAACTACATTGATATTGGCTGAAAATTCAGTAAGTTGTCCTTTGCTTCCCCCCTTTTTTTTCAATTTAATTTTGTTTACTTATAAACCCTTAATTCTTTTTTTTTTTTTGTAAGAATTATACAATTTTGTTGGTTTAATTGTTAAAAAGAAGTGCAGATCTAAAGTTAGTTACATTACAAACCCTAATATAATGTATGTGTGTATGTTACTTTGGTTATTAGACAGTGTGTTGGGTTTTAATTATAATGTATGTATGTAGGTTAGTTTGGTTAATTTAGTCACATTGGTCATCTCTTATAATTAATTAATTGCTCCCTTCTCTTTAAAAAAACAATGTTAGTTTGGTTTAGTTTAGTTTAACATAATGTAGTTTAGTTAAGTTTTTGTTAATATAATGTATTTTAGTTTAATTTATTTTAATATAAAGTATCTTAATTTAGTTTAGTTTTTATAGAAATAAGTTAGTTTAATTTAATATATAAAACGGTAGTTTGGTTTGGTTTAGTTTAATATGATATATTAGTTTACTTTGGTTTGGTTTGATTTGGTTTATATTAATAGTATGGTGTTATGATATGTTTCTCTTGTTTAGTTTAATCTTGATATATTTGTTTAATATTATGTATGTTAGTTAAGTATATATATTTTTAAATAAATCATTTTCATAATAATATACCTAGATACCCGTTCAAGGCATACACATTAGGAGTATGTCTTGAATAGTCCCCGGTTGGGACTGTCCTTGTACGTTTATTCTTACTTAGGTGGTGAATGTATTCCTTTGTTTTAATTCTAAGGAAGATCCTTGCCTGTCATTTCTCTACAATGTTCTCTAGGTACATATGTAGGTGTTTCTAATCGTCTATATCGTGTACTTGGGGAACTGTAGGGAGATGCTGCCGGATTTTCCATAGAATTGAAATCCTGGCATACATTCACTAGTGAGATTGAACGTCCAAGGATGGGTTAGGTTGGAGTGATAAGGACCCTTGGAAATCATTTCTCTTCTCATTTTCATTTCCATAACACTTTGATCTATAATGATTATATATTGTGCTTTCTGACTAATGTGATTAATGGCATATGTGTTAGTTGTGTAGAACTTGTAATCATGAAACGAAAAGAACGTAGCTGGATGTACGAAAGGAAGGTTGGGAATTCTATTAATCCTGAGTTCTTGAAGGGGGTAGATGAATTCCTTAAATATGTGGAAGATCATCCCGAGAGTAGCAACCCGAATGAAGTTAGGTGTCCATGTTTTAAATGCAAAAACAAACGTCTTTGGGATCCGGATACGGTTAAACTTCATTTGTATCGCAGTGGTTTTTTACCTAATTATTATGAGTGGATGTGTCATGGGGAAGGGTTTCCTAGAAATCGTTGAAGACAGTCAAATGAATATCGTGAAATGGTTTTGGATGCCTTTGGTCAGTCTCAAGATCAAGGCCATTCCGAAGAGGCGGTTGTTTCATTAGAGGAGGAGCCTAATGCACAAGCCAAGCCATTTTTTGATTTGTTAAGGGCTTCTGAACAACCGTTATATGAAGGGAGTTCATTAATATTCTCTGTGTTAGAGATGGCTTCTAGAATCACTAGCCTAAAGTGCGAGTATAATTTGCCGCACAGATGTGTTGATGGATTTGCTTCTTTAGTTAATGAAGCGATTCCTAACAACAACCACATGGCCGAGACATTCTATGAGGTCAAGAAAATTGTTAAGGGGTTAGAGCTGCCCCATGAAAAGATTCATGCATGCCCGAAAGGATGTATGTTGTTTTGGAAAGATGATGCTCAATTATCTACATGTAGGGTGTGTGGCAGCGACCGATACAAGAAGACTTCTAAAGGTATCTTTGTGCCTTTGAATGTTCTATTTTATTTCCCTATCACACCTAGGTTGCAAAGGCTTTTTGCAACTAAAAACATTTCTGAGGAAATGACATGGCATGCTAAAAATCCTCGAGTTCAAGGCACAATGGCACACCCTAGCGATAGTGAAGCGTGGAAACACCTAGATAGTTGCTTTCCTGAGTTTGCCTCTGAACCTCATAATGTTCGACTTGGCCTATGTACGGATGGATTTGCTCCACATGGTCAGTTTAGGGGACAATATTCTTGTTGGCTTGTCATTTTGACCCCTTATAACTTGCCTCCGTCAACGTGTATGAAAAGACAGTTCATGTTTCTTTCGTTACTCATTCTTGGTCCTAAAAACCCTAAGGGAAACTTGGATGTTTATATGCAACCTCTCATACACGAGTTGAAACAGTTGTGGGAATTTGGGGCAAATACTTACGATATTTCGAGAAAACAAAAATTCAATCTTCGAGCAGCCATCCTATGGACCGTTAGTGACTTCCGGCTTATGTTATGTTATCTGGTTGGACCACAGCCGGTAAGAAGGCTTGTCCATATTGCATGCAGAAAAGCAAAGCATTTTGGCTCGAAAATGGTGGTAAGGTTTCTTGGTTTGATTGCCATCGTCAATTCCTTCCGACAAATCATCCTTTTCGAAATAGTAAAAATGCATTTTGTAAAAATAAAGTCGAAAAAGGTTCACCACCTCACATCATGTCAGGAGAGGAACTTTGGGAATGTGTGAAAAACCTCCTGAAAGCAATAGATGGCCCCGAGGCACTGAAACGTCTCAAGAATGCAAAAAAAAGGGTGGTTTAAGCAAAGCACTCTATGGGACCTTCCATATTGGAAACATCTGCTTGTTCTTCACAACTTAGATGTCATGCAAATTGAAAAAAACTTTTTTGATCAGTTGATTCACACTATAATGGACGTGAAAAAGCTATCTTGTGACACGCCATCAGCTCGGAATGACATTGCTTAATAATGTAAACGGCCCCAGCTACATCTTCAAGAGGATGATAGAGGAAAATAATTCATGCCAAAGGCTCCATTTTCTCTTGACAAGGCTCAGAGAAAGGTTTTGTGTGAGTGGGTCAAACAGCTGCGGTTTCCTGATGGTTACGCTTCCAATTTGAGCAGATGCGTTGATTTGCAATCAGGTAAGTTACATGGAATGAAAAGCCATGATTGTCACGTGTTCATGGAGAGGTTGTTGCCCACTACTTTGAGAGAATTTCTCCCTACCCATATATGGAATGCAATTACAGAGATAAGGCAATTCTTTCGCGATTTATGTTGCTACACAATTACAGTTAGCGACATGGAGCGATTGGAAAAAAATATAGCTGAGATCCTGTGCAAGCTTGAGAATGTTTTCCCTCCATCTATCCTTAGGCACCTAAAAGTATGTGATATTGGAATGTTAGAAGAAAGAACGAGTCCATTTGATTGAAAACATAGAAAATAGGCATGGTTTTAGCCATATAGGCCAAATTTGGATGATTTTGGATGAGTTAGGGTTGAAAATTGACTTATGTGCTTATTTTTCTTTATTTCTATCCTTAGGCACCTAAAAGTATGTGATATTGGAACGTTAGAAGAAAGAACGAGTCCATTTGATTGAAAACATAGAAAATAGGCATGGTTTTAGCCATATAGGCCAAATTTGGATGATTTTGGATGAGTTAGGGTTGAAAATTGACTTATGTGCTTATTTTTCTTTATTTCTATCCTTAGGCACCTAAAAGTATGTGATATTGGAATGTTAGAAGAAAGAACGAGTCCATTTGATTGAAAACATAGAAAATAGGCATGGTTTTAGCCATATAGGCCAAATTTGGATGATTTTGGATGAGTTAGGGTTGAAAATTGACTTATGTGCTTATTTTTCTTTATTTCTATCCTTAGACACCTAAAATTATTTGATATTGGAATGTTAGAAGAAAGAACGAGTCCATTTGATTGAAAACATAGAAAATAGGCATGGTTTTAGTCATATAGGCCAAATTTGGATGATTTTGGATGAGTAAGGGTCGATAATTGATATATGTGCTTATTTCTCTTAATTTATATCCTTAGGCACTTAAAAGAAATTGATATTGGAATGTTAGAAGAAATAACGAGTCCATTGGTTTGAAAACATAGAAAATAGGCATGGTTTTAGTCATATAGGCCAAATTTGGATGATTTTGGATGAGTAAGGGTCGATAATTGACATATGTGCTTATTTCTCTTAATTTCTATCCTTAGGCACCTAAAAGTATGTGATATTTGAATATTAGAAGAAAGAAACCTTACCTTATATTGTTGGTTGTATTTTTAACAATTTTTGTTATTATCTTCAATATTTTGTAGGAGACCTACCAGAAGAAGCTCGAAGAAACAAGGAGTCAGGGGATTCAGAAGAGTCCCAATGAGTTGTTCTGGGAGACGGTGGGTGGGCGCAATAAGAAGGGGCGTGTGAAGGGACTTGGCCAAAGTGCAGAGCTCTACTATGGCAACCGGATGGGTCGAGCTTCTCGTTCTTCACAGCAATACACGACGTCTGTCATTTCTCAAATGCAAGACCAGATGGAACACAGGGTGCAAGCTCTCCAAACTCAAATGGAAGCCGAGATGGAAAGGCAAATTGACTCCCGAATGGCTGAAATGGATAGGAGATACAAGGAGAGTATGGATGAGATGATGAGTCGTTTCACCAACAACGACTCATGTTCCACCATTCATCCTCAACATCGAGACCCAAGGGACGACCCGGGTAGTGGTGGAGCAGGCCAGGGTTTCCAGGCGATTGCGTAGCTTAGCTTTATTCTAGCATAGAATCACTCTAACATAGCTTTTGTTTGGTATAGATACCAAAATATGGACTATCTTTTATACTAGGACATAATTATTATATATATATATATATGTAAATAAATATAATTTCGTAGGTCGGTAATTAATTTTTTTAAAACAACAATTTCAGGTTTTGAAATGCATTTTTTTTGTGTATTTATTATAAACAAAGTTCAGGTTTGGAAATGCATTTTTTTACAGAAATTTCTTGCGGGCTGGAAGGTCTTTCCGACGGAATATTTCATCGAAAAAAAAATTTGCGACAAAATATTTCCTCACTAATAAAAATTCCGACGGAATAGTTCCTCACAACACTAAACATTTCGACGGAATATTTCCTCGCAAAAAACATATTCCGGCGGAACTTTCTGTCGCAAAAAAATTAATTCCGACGGAATATTCCCTCGCAAGCAACAAATTCCGTCGAAAGTTGTGACTTGCGACGGCACTTTTTCCGTCGGAAATTTGCGACGGACCTACAGTTAAGGTCAATTTCTAGTCCGACGAAGTTATATCCGTCGTAAATTCCGTCGGAAAGAAGATTTACGACGGAATTTCCGTCGTAAAATGCCCAATTTCCTACAAAGCGTTTTTCGACGACAGGTTCCGACGGAATTCCGTCGGAACCCTTCTTTCCGACGGATTTTGGCTAAGTTCCGACGAATATTTTCCGTCGCAATTTTGTTGTTTTCTTGTAGTGATCTCAGTCTCTCTATCTTGTTATTGTCAGTTAGCTTTGGGTGGTTGGTGCTTGTATGAGTCCATAGCAACTCCTTTTTCTCTAGTCTATGTATTGTAACATGAGAAATTTTTAAAGCACCAGCATAACTTCTTTATGTGGTTCTCAATCTAAGGGTCTGCTCTCTTACGTTGAAATTCAGTTCAGTTCAGTTCAGTTCATCTCATCTCAGCTCAGTTTAGTTCAGTCAGCTCAGCTCAGTTCAGTTCAGTTCAGCTCAGCTCAGCTCAGTTCAGTTTAGTTCAGTTCAGTTCAGTTCAGCTCCTAATTTCCTTCTCTTATAAAATATTCAGTTCAGTTCAGCTCAATTCAGTTCAGTTCAGTTCAGTTCAGCTGAGTTCAGTCAATGAGAACAGGCCCTAAGTGGAAATGATAGGAGAAATTCTTCATAATATTATTTGCATTTGGGACCAACTTTACCAAAATTTTTTTTTATTTTTTTATATTTATTATTCCTGACATTAATCAGCCCCCCGCTCTGTTTTTGCTTCTTTAAATCATTGAATATTCTACTTACTGTTTATCTATACACCCCAAATTTAGGTGCAATTTTTGTTTGCATCCCCCGTTCTAATGTGCCATCCTCCATAAGTTGTGTTAGAATTTCGTCAACAATACCTCTTTAATTTGTGTTCTGTCACTTTGTTGCTAACCATTCTCATATGCTTTGTTGGAGGAGTTGTTCCTACATTAAAAGTTGTTCCATTTTGAAAAGAATTTTTTTTTTTTCCGGTTTCAGATTTTGCTGTGAGAGAGGTGGCTGCCCACTACTAAGTAATGTTGAAGGTGCAATTTTTTGGAAGCAGATGGATGTAGATGATGCTTGAAGGCTTGACTTTTTGGAAGCTTGAAGTACTGACTTTATTAATTTAGGATTTTAATGTTGACCTATAATTTTTTTTTTTAACATGATTTGAGGTGTAGTAAATGTTGTATTTAATGGTGGTCTGTAATTTTTTGAATATGGATAAGTGGTGTAGTAAATGTTGTATTTGTAACTTAGGCTATGACAAAAAAGAAAAAAAAAATAAGGAGCCAAATTTGAATTTTGGGGGAAGTTGAAAATTTTCCCTCCTTTTGGTGTAAAAAAACTGGCTGCATCATGTGGGGTTAAAATTTTGGTCTCTACTTTCTCTCTCATTAATTTTTAATCACTTGCCCTTACTTTTGCTAATTTGCTTTTATCAAATTTTGTCTTGGGGAATGTGAATCCTGATTTGTTGCAGATTTTATGAAACAGATGTAATATTATTATAATAGAGAATCAAATATATTCATTTTTTTAAGGAAAGAATCAAATATATTTATTGTTAAAGAATATTTCATAATAGAATATTTACATATGTAAAATATTTTAATCCAAATATATTCAAATTAAAGACTTGATATATATAATTTAAATAAAATTATAAAGAAATACTAGTTTAAGTCCCGTGCAATGCACGTTTTTTACTTAACCTAATTTTTAATTACAATATTAATTTAACAAAAACTTGAAATAGATACTTGAATTTCTTTATAAAAAATAATAGTAATAGTAATAATAATAATAATAATAATAATAATAATAATAATAAAACAAAACTTGAGTTTAATATTATATATATTGATGTCAAAAGTTATTGATCATTAAACATTTAAAAAAACACAAATTTAATGATTATAGGATTTTACATAAGAATTAAATTTTATGTTATTAATTATAACCCGTGCAGTGGCGGAGCCAGGGTTTGTAATCCAAGGGGACAAATTTCAAATGTTTAATAAATCGACAAAATTTTTGATAACATAATTGCTTAATATGTAATTAAAATCGCATATGAAATATGACAAATATTCTTATATGACAAAAGAGGAGTGGTTAAAAGATTCATGCATATATATTAAGAAAATTATCAACCAAAAAAATATTTTTTTGTTGGTAAACCCCAATTTTAAGTTATGTAATAAATATGATTAATCAAATAACAAGCATTTAAATAAATTGATAATAGATATAAAGAGATTTGGGTTACATTCGAAAAAAATAAACACAACTTTGTTTGACTATTAAAATTATTACAATGTAATCTATAAAGTAAAATTAGTTCCAAACAATTAAAAAAAATAATAAAATAGAATTTAAGCGCACATAATTAAAGAGATGAAAAAATTACGGAAATATGTATTCATCAAAAGATCATATATAGTCGAATAACACATTAGTAATCATTATCAACAAGGCAGTACGCCGGTATTTGATTAAATAGCTAAATGAGAGTAGTTAGAGGTTTGAAGATTTATAATACTGTACTTTAAATATACGAAGTATATATTATACACTATATAACGAAATCCAAATACAAGTAAATAAAAGGGAAAAATCCAAAATCAAGAAAAAGAAGTTAAATGGGAGCACTTTGTATAAACTATAAAATGAAATAAAAAAAATCTCAAAAGAGAAAAAAGGAATTAAAATTAAATAAAAATATGTATTTGTGAAGACTCAATCCTAGAAATGAAGGAAGAAACAAGCCCTATTCTAAGCCCAACAGCCACCAGACCATATTCAGCCTTTATGGTACTAGTTGCACATATAATATATATATTGTTATTTACTAAAGTTGTTTATGCTTACAAAAATAATTTTTTTAATTTTTTTTTTAAAAAAATGGGGGGACAGCTGTCCCCCCATGTTCCTATAGTGGCTCCGCCACAACCGTGCAATGTACTTTTTTTACTTTTTTTTAGAGGAACATGTGTAATGTACATACCTCAACGTCCCAATTTTGTTAGCATGTTTTGACCGGCACAATGTTTTATAGCTTACTTTGACCGATATAATGTTTTATACAAATTTAATTGACTTTTTTTTGTGATAATTAATAATCAAGGTTTTTTATTTTTATTTATTGAATTGTAGTGTTATTATTATAAATAAATCAACAAATATATACTTCGTAATAAAAGTTAAAGAGTCAATCCAAGTTGAAGGAAAAAAAACGATACAAAATGATACGGAGTAGTACATTATTATTGTAATATATTACTTCGTATATGTTTGTTTATTTTAGAAAAAAATAACTATTATAAAATAATGAAAGATAGGTTAAAATATTATTATCATTGAATGCATATAGAATATACTTTGTATATAATATAGTTGTCAAATTGAAGGTTAAATATTCTAATGTATATAAATTAATATTCACGAAGATTTGTAAAAAAAAAAAAAAAAAAAAAAAAAAAAAAAAGGAAAGTAAAAAATGGCGAGAAACATTTTAATCAGAACATGACAAGTCAGATTCACCTTTAGTATTATGTTATTGATGATTACTGTAATATATTACTTTGTATATGTTTGTTTATTTTAGAAAAAAATACCTATTATAAAATAATGAAAGATAATTTAGAATATTATTATCATTGAATGCATATAGAATATACTTCGTATATAATATAGTTGCCAAATTGAAAGTTAAATATTCTAATATATATAAATTAATATTCACGAAGATTTGTAAAAAAAAAGAAAGGAAATTAAAAAATGGCGGGAAACATTTTAATCTGAACATGACAAGTGTCATGTCAGATTCACCTTTAGTATTATGTTATTGATTATTGATTGATTTTATATAATGAATGAGATATTTTAAAAAAAAAATTAAAAAAAAAAACTTTTGGAGGGAAAATGGCAAGACCAAAAAGCGACACGTGTCATTCCTGGTATCCGTTTTAGTATTATGTTATTGATTATTGATGATTGATAATAAGGAATGTATAGATGTAAAGATAAAGACATAAAAGTAATATACATTTTGTATACCATGAACTTTGTAAAACTATTTAATCTAATTAATCTTTTTAATGTTTCCAATTTAACTAACATGAAAGATCACTTGTTGACAGGAAAGACAAATAGACACTGTATAAGCTGCTTTACAATCTAAGAATTCATCAATTGCAGCGTTGCGAGTTGAAACAAGATAGTAACACTAGTAAGGGGCTCAGTTACTACACATAGAGCTACCACTAAAAAAGTTTGGAATAACATCAAGAATTGCTAAATCTGTCCACAGCCATATTAAGTTCTTCAAGACCTCAGTAAGACAGTAAACCTTGGTTGTTCCTTCAAGAAACTGAAGTAAGAAAAGGTGAGAGAGAGAATTTACATCTGCCAGTCATGGATCAGTACTTCTATGTTTGCTATGTCCATCAACACCTCGTTCCAGTCAACTATATAAGCTGCAAAATAAATAAGAATGAAGCCAAATATCATTAAAAAAAATGCATGCCATACATATCAATGTCAAGATATAGATTCATAGTAGGCTGAGAAAGATTGAGTTCGCTTGCTAGCTCAGCTTAGCTTGACATCTCAGATCCTAATTCATGTTAATCCTGGAAACATTAAGCTCCATTAAGGTCATATAACTCGAATGGAGCTTGCCAAGCTCAGACAACTCAAAGCTTGAGCCAAGCTCAAGAAATAAGTTGCAATCAAGTTAGTTCTACTCCTTGCCACAACATTCATAGAGCTAGATTATCGTGGATATATTGGTATCCTTTACTAACATTAACAGAATTACAGACACACTGACACAAGCTTCTTATGAGAAATTTTATAAATAATAAAGTTGAGCTATGTATGAGCTTTTCAAGCTGCACCCAAGTCTCCCCAACTTAACTCATTTTAGGTTCCGAGTAGAACGAATTAATTTGCTAACCAAGATGCATCAATTATCCAGACATAATGTATCATAAAAGTTTTAACAAACATGGAAAACCTACACAGCTACACAATAAATGTAAAGAATAAAGGATAATCTGAATATTTAGACATGAAATTTCACTTGAAAGAGGGTAAAGAAAACCAGATGAGCAACTTACTTCATATTCCCACTATCTACATGCATTTCATCTTAGAAATACCATTTTCCATCACAGCAACATCAGTTGGATTCTCCAATCCCCTCTTTGGTGTGTCCCTATCATGAAGGATGTTCTCATCAATTTTTCCCAAAACAGTCTTTCGGCGCTTTCGATGGAATGTAAATTTTAGAACTCTGTCTCTCCCAGCTAACGGACAGTGACTGCTACCAAATTCTTCCGAGATAGGCACATCAATCAGCAATGAATCCTGTAGGGCATCATCAGGAATAGTATGGGACTTATCAATTAAAGCCTCTTTTGTACCATTTCCTTCTTCAGCACACACCACATTCTTGAGTAATTGACAATGACTGCTGCCAAATCCTTTTGCAATAGGCACATCAACCAGCACTGAATCCTGTAATGCACCATCAGTAACAGTATGTGATTTATCCCATGAATCCTCTCTGGTTTCTGCACCATTTCCTTCTCCGGCACATGCTACATTCTCAAAATTACAGCCCAAGTTCAAGTCATCAGATTCTGACACACAACAAACTTTAATCTTCTTAGGATCCATTTCAACTACACCCATTGGAAACTCAACAGGCACATTCACAACACTGGAACATCGTTTCAATGGACCATGAATATGCTGCAATCGTGTTTTTTCAAACTTTTTACGAGAACCCTGCAAGGAAGCAATTGCTTCCCTGTATTTGGCATTTTTTCGAGTAGATCTGCGAAGAGATTTGACCGCTTGGTCTTCGTAACAGCTGCTATGCTGTGATAACTGTCTCAATGGAATATTCTTGACATTACTCTGATTAGTCTTGGAAAAAATGTTAACACTATCATTTTCATGCTGCCTGCAAAACAATGTTTCCTCTGCATTGGTTGTTGACTGAACGTTTAGCAAATTTTTTGGATCTTCAGATTGTGAACTAGGCAGCATTACATTTGGCAAGTTTCCTTGAAATGCACATATCCTTTGTGTTGATCCATTTCTGCATAAATCAGTTTCCCTATTTTGCATTATGATGGAACTACAATCATCATTAGGAGCATGAAGTTGATTCAAATGTGAACTAGTAGATAGGTCAGCATCATTTATGTCTTGAAAAAACCTATAAGGTGCTGTTGTATGTAGAGACACAGCTTTCTTCTCATTATCTACCAATACAGAATTTGTATCTGAGACCTGGGATATGAAAGAATGAGGAACATTATCTTGAGGCGCACATTCTTGAACAGGCTCATTGGTTACAAGGATATGATTATTACTCAGAGGCTTTTCCTGGGTTTGCCTCATAATCTCCAAATGCTCCTGTACTTGATTGAACTCATCCCTGAGATCTACAATGATTCCCTCAGCCTCGCAGAGCTGTGCTTCAAGCTCTTCGATTTTCATTTCTTGTTTCAAAGATCTAGCTTCTGCCTCTATAAGCTGCAAAAATAAGTATTTTTTCTATCAACTCCTCACTCCTAATACAATTACAAATCATCTCATGAAAACAATAAACAGTATATTTCAGATCAGTTCAGTAATAATATAACTAAGGACAAGCTTAATAAGATGCTAGCGGATGTCTAGGTGTAGCTTGCATGACAACGTAGCTGAAAGTCAAAACGTGCTTCATTGAAAAATTAGCATTTAACAGCAAACCATAACATTAATCCTACCTATATCAAAGCCAAATCCTTCTAACACAAAATTTGAACCTTCATGACTATTAAGGCAATTATACATTGTTCTCAACAGGTACCAATTGATAAACTACCAATCTAGTTTCACTAATCTACAGTGTTGAATTTTACTCATATTCAGATTAACATTGTTATGAAGCTGTGTGCACCCAACATTTCATTTGTAATATCTGTTAGTCATTCCTGGGACGCAGTAAGTCTAATGACTTTCTAATATAAAGTTTTTTTTTTTTTTTTTTTAAATCTGATTCTCTAAAATTTCATTAAGATGCATTATTATATTCCTATTATTATAAACCCCTTGCAAATTGAATCAAAATGCTGTTGCTACAAGAGTACCACCTTCACAATTATAATGAACTAAATTATCCAATTGATTGAATTTAATGCTACCAGTTTCTATTGTCGTGAGGAAAAAAATAACTCTCAAGCTACACTAAATTTTCAAATTCTCTTTACTATATATGTGCTTCTTACTTATTGGAAGTATGGTCAAGATGTGAATAGCATTTAGATAAAAGGTATGATGGAAATAATTTCTCCAATATCTGATATTCCTTACCCCTTCGCAGGTAGGAGCCTTTTTAAAGGCATTGAGGAAATGACAATGTTATGCTAGATTTTAATTGTTCTATCTTAATAAAAAGAGTTTTGGTATAGCTTACATACTTATATTGCAAAATAAATGGAGAAAACAATAGGCTTAGCAGATTCCTAAACCTTATACATAGATCATGAGTCAGTCATGAAAAGTTTTGCAAAAGATGCCAAAAGTATTTCACATTACTTCCGCAGTATAGACATTAGCAAAATTACATAAAATTGTATTAGGTTGAGCATCAATGTGAATGAACCTACAAGTCACTTTATTCTGCTCTAGTAAAGACAAAGAACCCAAATGATGGGAGAACCCTGTCTAGCGTTTGAAATCCCATGCCCTTAGAAGATCAGATTGTTCCAAAAAGGAAAACTTTGAAAACTTCATGGTACCCAATTGGGTAGGTTACAGCCTTTGAGGCCAAAGCCCATCACTAATAGATCATACCTAAGAGCCTCACATTGTCAAATAGTACCTTTAGCCATTAATGACCATACCTTTGAGGTCATTATGTTCAAGTAAGGAAGTAGTATGGTCATTACGTTTGAGTAAGGAAGTAGATCATACTATATCCAATACCATAAAAAGAAGAATAGGATGCTCCTCATTACAAGGTTCACGAATGTACTGTCCAAAAAGGACATGAGATAAATGGTCCAATTGATTATATTGGAGCCTAAAGTTTTTTTCTAACACATCCCTAATTACATATTTGAAAATAGTCCAAACTCCAACCTATCATAAGCACAAAAAGGGAAATCCTAGCATTAAAGGCACATCCACTAAACAGAGTTTTCTAAAAGATAAACACCACACTAATACATATCTAATCATACCAGTTACACCAAGTGCCTCATTTTATTTTGTTCATTTAACTGCTTCATCAGCCAAAATGTACCTTATATATCAACTCCAAACAATACTAACAGAAATTCATAAACACAGCAATTTCAAACCCCTTTCCCAAAAGCAAAGAAATCATAGAAACCCAACAAAGTTCAATAAAAACACTACAAAAATATTAGTCCACCCCATAATGATAAGGAAAACAGAATTACTAGAAACAAAAACATTAATTTAAAATTCTTAACCATATAGCTTCAAACCTAACAAAACCCTGTTCAATAAAACAATAATCAACACAATAAAATATAGAAAAACAGCAAATTTACCAAATTAAAAATCAAAATAACGAATTATTATATTACCATGGAATTAAAATGATCTTTTAAACGAAGAAGCATGTTAAGAGACTCCTCTTTCAAAGAAACCAATTGCTGCTGAAAGCTAAGAGCTTTGCATTCTGCCGCCATAACTCTTGCTGCTGCTTCTTTTGAAGTGTTCATTATTACTTCTGCATATACTTTCTTCAATGCCTCCATTTTCATCTGCAACCCCAATACACCAATTCAGACCCAAATTTCATCCAGAAATAAATTAATTAAACAACAAATTAGAAACTGGATGTCAAACAATATATGTAGTAACTAAATAAATCATTTCAGACCCAAGATCAAACAAACAAATAATACAAATTCTATTAATAAAAAATAAATAAATAAAGGGTAACAAATTATAAAGATTACTACCAAAATTCTCAGAAATTGTATAACAAACTAATTAAAAACAAACAAAATCATTTCAAACCCAAAATAAAAAACAGAAATGGGTGACATAAATTAATAACAAAATTTAATTTTGATGTTGAAAATTCTGCAACCCAGATCATTATTACATAATTAAGTACCCAAAATTCACAATTTTAAATTTTTTTTTCAAAATAGAGAGTAAAAAAGAATGATTAATAGCAAATTACTGGATATTATTACAAGAATTGTACAAACAATTACCTGGGAATCATCTGCCATTGAAGGAAGATGGTTGAGTTCTTGAGTTTAGTGAATGAGGGTAGTGGAGTGAGGTCGTGTAGAATGTTGTTTCCCCCCTTTTTTCACTGTACTGGTACTATTTAGTTTGAAAGTACTGTTTTACCCTTTATTTGAGGTTAATTTTACGAGATAAGTCATTTATTTGTGAAGTGTAAATTTGTTATTTTTTTCGTCGTTTTAATGTGTTGGATGATTGAAACGCCGTGTTTAAGCCCTTTGTTGTAATGTGATTGACGATTATAACCTTTTAGGCGCTAAAAATTGAAAGAATGGGAATTAGTAGAATTGGTTAAATGCCATGCTGGTTATATTAGGCTAATTTGAATTAGGACAATTAAGAATTAGCATTTATCCAATTATTTGGTCCAAATTATCTAATTCAATATCTCGTAATAAACTGTGAGCCAACAGGTCTTGGCTGCACTCTACTGCAGCCAAGATGGCTACAACAAGGCCCAACAGCCGAAACACGAACGCGGACCAGACCACTAAAAACGGTCCACCCAACAAAATCCATCACTCTTTTTAAAAAAAAAACCGTCACTTTTAAACCACCATCATCAACATTGATTTCAACTTCTCCTCCCAAAAAATCATTTACTTCCCAACATCAATTTACTTTCTCTCTCCTTTCTCTAGTTTTCTCTCTCTAAAAAATTGCAAACTCCATGGAAAGTAAGCTTCAACCCAAATCTCTCTCTCTTCTCTGCAATTTTTTCTCACTTTTCTCTGTAATTATTCTCTTCTCTTCAATTTTTTCTCTCTCTAAAAAAAATTCAAAAATCAGCATGGATATTCAACAAGAACTCCATATATAAGCAAAGAATCTTACTTTTTTTTTTAACTGTCACTCTCAAACTTAAATTTCTAATATTTATTACTCCGTACTTCTCTATTTGATTTTCTCTCTCTAACAATCAATCACACAATTCACCCTCTCCAAAAAAACAACCATGGATATTTGAAATGAGATATAAAAAAAATGAATCCTTCCAAAAAAAAAAGGCAATTTTATGTTAATTTCACTTAATTTTGTTTGAATTTTTATGAATATCACTTAAATTCGTTTGAGTATTGTTAATTACTCTTTTGTTCGAAATTTTATTGAAAATATTAAAAAAAAATTAATGAAATCAAACGGATACAGTATGTTCATAAAATATTTTGAAATGTTCATAATATAAATATTTGTTGTTCATATGATAAATATTGTTAATGTTCATAAAATGTTCTCATTTTGTTTGTTTATGCTTATGTTCAAATTTTAATGCTTATGTTCACTTTCTGAAAATGCATATGTTCAATTTCTTAAATGCTTATATTCATATATTTGAATGCTCAAGTAAACTTTCTGAAATGAATATGTTCACTTTTTGAAATTCATATGTTCATATTTTTTTATGTATATGTTCACCTTTTGAAATTCTTATGTTCATACACATTCAAAAAATGAACCAATGCATATGTTCATATTTTGAATGCGTATATTCATTTTCAAAAATGCATATATTCATATTTTTAATGCATGTATGTTCATATTTCGTAACACTTATAATGCGTATCTTTCATAATCATTTTCTTCAAATTTCTTATGTTCATAATTAAAGGTCATAAATTCAATTCATATGAATTATATGTTTACAAACCTAATGTTTGTGAAATCAAACGGATACAGTATGTTCATAAAATGTTTTGAAATGTTCATAATATAAATATTTGTTGTTCATATGATAAATATTCTCTATGTTCATATAATGTTCTCATTTTGTTTATTTATGCTTATGTTCAAATTTTAATGCTTATGTTCACTTTCGGAAAAAGCATATGTTCATATTTTTTTATGCATATGTTCAATTTTTTAAATGCTTATATTCATATATTTGAATGCTTAAGTAAACTTTCTGAAATGTATATGTTAACTTTCTGAATTCATATGTTCATAATTTTTTATGTATATGTTCACCTTTTGAAATTCTTATATTCATACACATTCAAAAATGAACCAATGCATAGGTTCATATTTTGAATGCGTATGTTCATTTTCTAAAATGCATATATTCATATTTTTAATGCATGTTCATATTTTGTAAAAACTTATGATGTGTACCTTTCATAATCATTTTCTCCAATTTTCTTATGTTCATAATTAAAGGTCGTAAATTCAATTCATATGAATTATATGTTCACAAACCTAATCAAATCGATCATAATACATTACAAAATCACCACCTAATATAATCGAAATTCATACATAGATCAAATTGATAGAAATTTAACAAAATACAATTACAATTGAATATAACCTTTCAAAAAAAACTTAAATGAACACGTCCAAAAATAAAAATGTAAATAACAAAGTTGCTGCTCATTTCCAACTTCTTTCATCATTAATTTGGATACTTCGGCTTGTACTCTCTGAAAAAATAAAAATAACAAAGTGTTCATGACCTGCACAATAGATGTTCATAAAGTGGACTACGAATGTTCACAATGATTATATATAGTGAAATAACAGTGTTCATTGTTTGGTGAATTGAATGTACATTGCTCACTTCTGGAGAATGAATGTTCATAGTATAGAAATGGAATGTTCATATTGAATATATATATGTGTTCAAAATGTAAATCATAAACGAATACAATGTTAAATGTATTAAATGTTCATATAATGAACTAAAAAAAAATCAATTAAAAAAAACATAACATATTAAGCAATTCAAGATTTCGTAACTTATTGAAGAAATCAATAGCAATTGTAAATTGAAATAGTGCAATTCATCAAAATGTAGATAGTTTTTCAACAAATTCATGAAATTCATAATTATAAAATCACAAAATGAATCTAAAAATGCAGAACAACATTTATCAAATTATAAAATCAGATTAGCAAGATGAATCATCAAATTCATTGAATTCATCAAAATCAATGTCATCAACATCAATTAATCAATAGTATATTGAAATTCATAAAATTATAAAATATAAACTAATTAATTATAAACAACACAAAAACTAACCTCCATTGATGATTTCATGAGGAATAGCAACCACCTCCATTATTAAGTAAAGAACAGAGGAGAGAGAAAATCTTGATTAAAAGAGAAGAAGAAGAGAGAGAAAATATCAAATGGAATAAAAGAAAAAGGAGAGAGAAAATTGCAACAAAAAAGGAATCAATCCATATACGAAGTAAATGACATAAGAAAAGGGGGATATTCAGTGAAGTTCTAGCAGGAAGAAGGGAAAGTTGAAGGAGAAAATAGCAAATTGTGTTTCATTAATAAAGACCTGCGTTTTGGCTTGTTGCAGCCATCTTAGCTGCGTTAGAATGCAGCCAAGAATTTGTAACTGTGAGCGATTGTATAATTTAATTGGAGGTAGCTTTTTGGGTAACCTATGATACTAGGATCAATAGGTAGTAATTGCTTTGTGTCATAGTTGTTGAATATGATCTACATTAAAATTGGCTTGATCTATGTAAAATCTACCGTATCAAAGCCATGTTATATTTGTTTCATACCAAATTGAGTTATATTCTTGTCATGTTATACTACCTCCGTTCTAAATTACTCGCAACTTTGGAATATTTTATATCTCACAAATAATACCTCAAATTTGCGAATAATTTGGACCAAAGGTAGTATTAGGGATGGCAATGGGTCGGGTTGAATGGGAGACCCGCCCCATCCCCGCCCAAGTAGGGCGGGAATGGAGGGAGGTTTGGCGGGTGATGGGGCGGGGATGGGTATAAAATGTGTACCCGCCATGAGTAATGGGGCGGGTATGGATTTTAGAGTAGACCCGCCCCGTACCCACCATATGCCTGTACCATATTTCTTTTAAAAGAGTTGAGAATTTATGAAACTTGATTACTCCATAAGTCCTAATAAACTTGAATAGTGAAAGTCCCAATTTTCTTAACCTAATTTGATATAATTGTCATTAATGTGGTACAATAGAGCATCATGGAAAAGGGTTTGGGACGATTTTGGGGCGAGTATGAGGTGGGTATTGTTGACCTTATGTTTTGATGATGACTCAAGGAATCTAAGCAAACCCATATAAGTTTAACTTTCGTTTTTAGCTTTGATTAATGACAGGTTTATGCTATGAAATTCTTGAGTGAAAAGGGAGCATGGAACAAGGTCTAAGTCAGCTATGGGAGGATAAAGAAGTCAATCACAATTCGTGTTCCTTTATTGAGGAACTGAAGCTCCAGAGTTGAAGCTTCGAAGGCAAGTTCCTTGAGAGAGGAACTGAAGCTTCAGAGTCGAAGCTTCTTAGAGTTTCAAGGAGTCTAATGTATTTTATCTTCATTTTAGGCTTCTTGTATTTATGCTAAGTACAATGATAATTTAGTACTTAAGTGGATTTAATTTTATATATGATAAAGATTTTATTTTCCATATTTTAACTTGTTAATTTTCGAAAATATCTTTTGTGAAAAGACTTTTTGTTTTGTTCATGCCTATCTTTTTGGGAAATCGATTTTTGAAAATCTTTATATAAACGCGTGTTTACTTTGTCAAAAGTATTTTTGAGAAAATTAAGGAAGCAGTAAAACCACTTCCTTTAGTTGCGGTTTTACTTGCTGCCCAAGATCCCACTCCTTACACTTCCTAATATAAAGGGAGTTGTGGTTGAGTGGTGATTGAGGCAACAACTATTTTAACTTCCTAATTCTTCTATAAATAGCTTCGGTTTTCTGTTAAGAAAAAACACACTTGAGCATTACAGTCTTTTAGCTTCCAAAAGAGTCATAATCCACTTAAGTTCTTGAGTGTCTTTGTACTTTGCAATTTAGAGTTTAATCTTGAGTTGTATTGGGATAGAGTTTGGGGAAACTCTAAGAGTGTTTTTAATGCTTTGAGTGAAGCAAGGAGAAAGAGAGAGTTAGAGAGATCAACTAATTGTGGGATCAGTTGAAGGGAGCTTGAGTTCGTTGAGGAACTTAAGTTTAGAGTCTAATTTGTAATAGGTTGTTTGCCCTATTATTATTAAGAGTTGAGTTTAAAATCCCTTGTGATCGTAGTTTTTCTTCTTGATTAGGGCCAAGAAGTTTTCCACGTAAAATCTCTCTTTGCACTTTTAGTTTTTGTTTGAGTTCCTTTATAAATTCCGCAAAAATTACCCCAATTCCTCTACAATACAATTCACCCCCCCTCTTGTATTGTTCATTCGAGTCAACAGGTATGAATATCCAAGTGGGTGATGGGGCGGGGACGGATCATATCTTGTACCCGGTGGGGGTGGGTATGGATGTGGATATTGTACCCGCCACTGGTGGTGGGGCGGGGATGGGTATAAGATTTTTAGGCGGGTATGGGTATGGAGGTACCATCATCCGCATCCGACCCACCCCATTGCCATGAATCAATCAAGATTCATCTATTCAAATTTAATTTGACTTTTATTAAAATTTAAAAAATAATAATAATAAAAAAAAAACTCAGGCGCCATTCAATTTTGAACTTAGGTTGTCTTAGGTCAAATTTAGAATGGGTTTATGGGAGGTGAATTCAAATCTAAGTTTACTTTAGGGTTGATATAGGGTTTGATAAACTTTAAGTTGTGTCATTCTTGGTTTTCAATAGGATCAGTATTGATTTCAGTCAAGTTGGATTTAGGTTATGTTTACTTCACCTTATTTTTACTTATTTCAGAAGAAAAAAAAAAATTCATATTAGATCAGGAAAAAAAAAAAGTTCAGATCAAATCAGAAAAAATAAGTTCATATCAGATCATCTATTTATGTGCATTTTTTATCACTAAATATCTTTAATTTTGTAATGAAAAAAATTCTGAAAATTACATATTAATAAAGTACACATTGTTACGAATCTAACAAGACCGCACTTGATGCATTTTTTCCGTATAGATTATCGTATATTTAAGGTCAAAGTTTGGTCAAATTTGACATTCAGATCAGATCAGATCAAAACCAGATCAGAGTAGGCCAGACCAGATTGATTAGTTCGAATAAGCATATATAAGGCGAGCTAAACAAAGCCTTATATAATTACACTTTTTATAATTCAATAGAGTGACTATTTGCCTTAAAAAACCTATATAATTTCCAACAAGAGGTATATACTATACCTATGATTTGATCCTAAAGTCATATTTATTGTTTCGAAAAAGGTAATTTGATAAAATGTATCCATGCAAGTAAGCTCTTTTCTCCTCCAAATATTTGATAACTAGTTTAGAACCCGTGCTATGCCAATTTTATAGCACAATCATACTTTTATTATTCGTTTATTAAAAAAAACATATAAAATGAAATCATTGTTTGTAAAAAAAAATAAAAATAAAAAATATATAATAAACATTGTATTGAGATGTTTTATAGTTAAGTAAAGTGAGAAGGAAGGAGTATGGAGTAATAATATTTTTAGTATTCGTAATACACAATTTTTTATATGTAGCTGGCTACACCGTGTGGCGAGGTTACTTGAGTTACTCGATCAGTGGTTACTCGAGTTACCCGGTCATGGGTCACTTAAGGGGTTCAGTCAGGCAGTGGCGTATCCAGGAACTCCGAAGAGTGGGTTCAAAATCGTAAATAAATAAATAAATAAATAAATAAATAAATGAAATGAAAATACATTCATTAAAAATTCAATACATAAGTTCAAATTTGGAATTACAAATTTTCATAATTTGGTAACATGAACCACATCATCATAAACTCCAGCAAATAAAGTTTCTCTCCAGAAAAATGACTAAACAATCATTCAAGCGGGTTTCTCGACACGTTTCAAGAAAGACTCTAAACTCATGGTGGAAACAAGAAACTCCATAATCTACATTATTATCAAGCAACATTCATATGATTATTAATTTATCCATAAAAAATTAAAGATTCAATTGTAACGTAAAATTCTAGTTTTTAATATAGTAAAGGAAAAATTAGAAAATAACACCCAAAAATTATCACGATTTTGATAATAACACCACCAAAAAAAAGTTTTTATTATAACACCACAAAAAAAATCAAAAATTTGGTTTCACCACCACTTAACTTTGCCATCCAAAAAAATCGTTAAGTGGGCCCCACACAGTACACGTGTCAATCAACTATTGGATAAAAAAATCAAAAAAAAAAAAAGAAAAGAAAAACTCTATAATCCTAACCCAGCCACCATCACCACCATCGGCGCCGGTTTCTACCGCCGTTAACTTGACCCTACCATGGCCGACACCCCAACCCAACCCCTATCACTGTCTCCCAGACGTCACCGAACCACCCAGACCCCAACCCAAACAAGCCAACCCCCATCATCGTCTCCCCGATCCGAATCCATCGCCAAACCACCCAAATCCAACCCTAACCAGCCCAGCCACCGTACTCCTCTACCAAACCCAACCAATATTCGTCGCCAAACCGCCGTACCCATACCCAAACCCACTAACCGCCCTACTCCTCTCACCCTCACCTTGAACCAAATCGGGGCTGGTTAATTCGTGGGTGTTTGGGCATATTTCGACAGTCAAGGGGTGGTCGGTTGGCTGGTTTTGTGGGTCGAGGTTGGTCGGTTGGGATTGGGTGAAGGCGGTGGAGGCTGGGTTGGAGAATGGCGGTAGGAACGGCGGCGCCGATGGTGGCTGGGTCTTTTAAGGGTTTTTTCCTTTTTTTTGTTTTTTTATTTATTTTAATCCAATGCATAATTGACACGTGTACAATGTAGGACCCACTAACGGTTTTTTGGATGAAAAAGTTAAGTGGTGGTGAAATCAAAATTTTTGGTTTTCTGGTGGTGTTATAATCTAAGTTGTTTTTTTTTTTTTGGTGTTATTATCAAAATCGTGACAATTTTTTGGTGTTATTTTCTAATTTTTCCTATAGTAAATTAAGAGATGTGCCCAATGAATTCCCTAGATATACAAAATGGGGTATAAATGTATTTTCAAGTACCAGTGGAAGGGTAAATGCATCTTTTCACGTACTAGTTGAGGGGTATATGTGTAATTTCCTCACGAAACAGTAAATGCAAGTTGCAAACAGTAAAAAAATAGCTCAGCAAAACAACTGAATAAATGACCACGCTTTTTCAATATATTTACAAAAATGTCACCAGATTAACAAAAATTCGTTTATCTGACAGATAAACTTGTATTTGACGATAAATTAATATTAAACCAAAATTAATCAAGTATCAAAGCTAAAATCTCTAAATAATCTAGCATTCCAAGTTCTAACTCCAAAAAATCAATGTTACACACAACACAAAAAACCCATTATACAGATATAATGTACTTTATCAATCTCCAATTAGAAAACTGTTAGGTACATACTCCATCAAAGCATCAATTACCAATAAAAAAAATCTCCAACAAGTAAGACTATTCTTCCACAATCAATTATCCAATTATATATCAACTCATTAGAGCTTCTCTCCCGATTCTAGGAGATCCTGGTATCGATTCTCACCCCCGCCCTTGTGGCTCTTTAAACACCCAAAAAAACTCAGCAATATGCAATTATCAATCAAATTAAAAATGGAACTTATTTATGGTTTCAAGGGTGTGGGAATTTGGGGGGAAAATGAAAAGTTGAGAAATAAATTTAATAACCCAATAGACCTGATAATAAAAAAATACCACTAAGTTGCGCTTGTATATGTTGGACATTTTTTTAAAAATAAACTGGAGCATATCAATTAATTAAGAAAAAGACCAAAGTTTACAAAATTAGGAACAACAAGCATAATGCTTGGATCCATGAACCTGCCGCAGCAGCTGATCATCAACCCCATGCAACTAAGCCAAACAGTCATAAAAAAGGAATACTACACAACCCACACGTTTTGTTACAAATCAAGAAATTGCTAAAACACCAGCAAAAGGAGCGCAACACACTTTAGACACTCCCTGCAAGGTCGTCCTCGTACACATCCTTTGCAACAACTGGTACCTCATCAAAGAATTTAGCCCCAAATTCAGTTCCCATTGCAATAGCCAACCTGCCCTCCTCCATTGCCATTTTAGCAAGGTTATGAGCCACCCTATTTGCCTCCCTTGGTACATACTTGAAGGTGAAAGTGCATCCTTTGTCCAACAGCGCCTGCATATCCATAAGGATTACTGCATACTCATGGGTTCCATATCTCGCCACATTTTCTATTGTTTTCTTGAGGTTGAGAGCATCAGTCTCAATCGTCACCTCTTTAAGCTGCGCATCCACAACCATTTGCATCCCACCACGCATAGCCATTAGCTCCACCTGTTCCGAGTTGCTAGCCGTGACAGTCCATGCCTTACCAAAAAACCATGTACCATCAGCTAGCCTTGCAACTGCTCCAGCACCAACAATGTGGCCGTTTTTTGCGCCAGGCCCCATCTGTATTCATCTTAATGCACACTACTTGCGGTCTTTGCCATCTTGTTTCACGTATGAGAACAGTAGGAATTTTCCCTTTTCCCTGAAAAATATTAAGAGTTGCATCCAAATCCAACTTATATTTTATAAACAGGGTAATGGGGTGATAAATTGCCAATTGAAAAACCGTATAGTTACGAGCCTTCCAAATGTGCCACAAGGCCACCGCAAAAGTGATTCTCCAAGTAGTACTTAGCTTCAGATTATAATCCACCCATACTTCCCAATTAATGTTGATAAAAGTGTGAAAATTAAAGTCTTTATCCATTTTATTCAAGGAAAAAATCCTAGACCAAAGAGTTCTAGAGTTTATGCAATCCCTAAATAAGTGTAGGTGACTCTCCTCTTCAAGACTACATCTAGTACAAATCGGATCAAAATTATCAATTCTTTCGGCCAATACAGTAGCAGTGGGTAAGATTTGATGACTTGAGTTCCAAACAAGCATTTTGTACTTGAAGGGGATAAGAATGTGCCATAGGCTCTTCCAACTAATAGAGGGAAAAGAGGGATGGGAAACATAGTTAGAGGCTAACTTATAAGCACTTCTAATAGAAAAAAGACCATTCGACTCTATAACCCAACATAAGTTATCATCAACCAAAACATTATGAGGGAGGGGAATATTTTCAATTAATTTACAAAGGAAGTCCGGGATGATGTGTTTAATTTTATTAGTATTCCACATTCTATTATCAATGATATGGTTAACCCCCCAATGAGCCATAGAGTTAGGAATAGGTTTATCAATGACTAAGTAGATTGGCTTACCCCTACCCAATGATGAAACCAAAGACAAATGTCCTTTCCATTCCCGTTCTATAGGTAATCCCTTTCATAAGGAGCTCCTTTCCTTTGAGGATGTCCCTCCAAAGGGGGGAGTCACTGCTATTAGGAATGCAATTGAGAAAGGTCGATCTTTTGAAATACCTAGCATGAAGAATTTTGACCCAAAGCTTATCCGGTTCCTTAATAATTCTCCACCCAAGTTTATCCATAAACACAAGGTTCCAATTTTTAAGGTTACGCATACCAAGACCACCCAAACCCAAGGGAAGACAAACCTTATCCCAACTAGTCCTAGGAAGGTAGTGGGCTTTGTCCACCTTATTCCAAAGAAAACGTCTACAACTTCTTTCAAGTTCCTCAAGAACTGCATTAGGAAGAAGGGTAGTTTGCATCACATAGAGGGGATAAGAGTTAAGCACAGATTTTATCAAAGTACATCTACTGGCCATATTAAGAAGCTTAGCTTGCCACCCTTTGATCCTACTTTTTGTTTTATTAAGGAGATCCACATAATCCGCAATTTTAAGTCTATTAGGGCTAATGTTCACCCCTAAATATTTCCCGAAAGAAGGAGCACCCTTAATATTGGAAAAACTAAGGATAGCCCTTTTGAGGGATAAGCACATTTTTGGGGGGAAAATGACTTTAGATTTAGTGGGACTAATAAATAAACCTGATTTATTTCCAAACTCAAGAAGCACCTCCATAATAGCATTAACATTGCCCACTGACGCCTTTGCAAAAAGAAACACATCATCGGCATAGAAAAGGTGAGAAATACTAACATCATGGCCAATTTTAATCGGATCCCAATTCCCTTCCCCCACTTTCTGCTCAATTAACAAATATAATCTTTCGAGACAAAGAACAAAAATGTAAGATGAGAGGGGATCCCCTTGTCTAATCCCTCTAGAAGGAGTAAAAATCTCCGTAATTTCCCCATTCCATAAAATGGAAATGGGTGGAGTAGTAATACAACTTAGGATTAGATTAACAAGAGAAGAAGGAAAATTAAAACCCATTAAAGTTTCCCTAATAAAACCCCATTCTAAGCTATCATAGGCCTTGGATATATCGATTTTGAAAGCCATACGGTGTTTTTTTCTTGCTTTTTTAAAAAAGTGAGCAATTTCCTTTATGACTAAAATATTCTCATCGATAGATCTTCCATCTATGAAGCTAGAATGAACTGGATTGATTAAATTCCCTAGTAAAGGTTTAATTCTATTAGCCACAATTTTAGTTATGAGTTTATAAAGGGAAATTTTGTGTAGAACTACCTTAAAGATAGGGTCATTTGTGAACAACGATCCTTTTATTTTAATCTGTTTAAAACT
Organism: Chenopodium quinoa; assembly: GCF_001683475.1. Classification (NCBI taxonomy): domain Eukaryota; kingdom Viridiplantae; phylum Streptophyta; class Magnoliopsida; order Caryophyllales; family Amaranthaceae; genus Chenopodium; species Chenopodium quinoa. The sequence goes on along the minus strand of NW_018743252.1, from coordinate 10,837,152 downwards.
ACCCGCAAGTTTGGAAAATTTTGGGTAGCACTACCCACTAACGTTTTTCGTCCAGTTAAAACGTTATTTTGGTCCAATTTTTCACTTTTTTCAATTACAATAGCCAATTAATACTAAAATAAGCAAAAACCCCAATTCAATTAATCCTCCAAACCTTAGAAATTAAAATCCCCAAATAATATATACTCATGAACCCTAAAATGAATTATGATTAAAACCCTAATTAGGTTAATTAAAGTAGATTAAAACCTTTATACAAATTGGGAGAGTTAATTGGGTGGCAAAAGTGAAAAAAATGAGCTCCGATAACGTCTTAATTGGACGGAAAATGTTAATGGGTAGTGATACCCAAATATTTTCAAACTTGTGGGTAGTTCTAAAAAAATAAAAAAAATTGGGTAGTTGTTCACAAATGACCCTATCTTTAGGGTAGTTCTACACAAAATTTCCTTTATAAATAGAATTACATAACCCGATAGGTCTAAAATCATTCATAGTTTCCGGATGCTCCGTTTTAGGAATTAAACAAATAAAGGATTTATTCACATAATCCGGTATTTTACCCTCCCTGAAACAATTAGTCACAAGATTTACAATGGAGCCTCCCACAACATCCCAATATTTTTGGAAGAACCTAGGCTGAATCCCATCCGGCCCCGGATTTTTCATAGGAGCCATAGAAAAGAGAGCGTTTTTAATTTCCATGAAACTGACCTCGCTAGCAAGAAACTCCAAGTCATCATTATTAACAATCTCCCTAGGGGCGAAATTAACAGTTCTAGGTTGGCTAATCTGTTTAGACATAAACACCTTTTTAAAGTGATTAACACACATTAACCTAAGCTTGACTTGATCATCAATCCACCCCCCGACTTATCCTTTAAGCTAAGGATCTTATCCTGACTGTTTTTAACTTTGGCCAAAATATGAAAATACCTAGTGTTCCAATCCCCATATTTTCTCCAATCTACCCCCGCCTTTTGAGCCCATTTAATACGTTCCAATTTAATCACATCATTAAGCTCAATTAAAAGCGTTTTTTCAAGATTAATAAGAAAGGATGAGTGTCTTGCAATAAGCACTTTTTGGATACCGAGAATTCTTGCAATGAGACGATTTTTAGTCTGAATGTTGGCATTAAAAACAAATTTGTTCCATTGCTTAACATCATTAGTGAAATTCACGGTAGATTCATAGAAATTATTTCCTTTTTCCCATGCATGCTTAAAAAAATTGTCAAAACTAGGGTTTTCAATCCATGCCTCCTTACATCTAAAAGGATAAATACCATTATGAGTAATGCAACAAGTATTAACCATAATAGGGCAATGGTTAGAGTAAGTACGAGCCAAGTGACATACCTGAGTTTGAGGGTAAACTTTCAACCATTCGGCATTAGCAAGTGCCCTATCGAGCCTTTCCCTAATTAGTTCCGTTCCTTCTCTCCCATTATTCCAAGTAAAAGTTGGACCATTGTACCTCATATCAATTAAGCCCTCTCTATCAGTCATCTTCGAAAAATCCCTTCCTTGGGAGTTGGTCACGGGTCTACCACCCATTTTTTCCGACTGATTTACCACCTCATTCATATCCCCCATTAGTAGCCATGGAGTATTAGAAGGGGGTGGATTTTCTCCAAGATTATTCCACAACATAATTTTATCTTTCGCAGCACTAGGAGCGTGCACACCCGTTATAAGCACCTCGAGATCAGCAGGAGATAATTTAAAAAGAGCGTGGAGAATATGAGGTGGGTTAGCAACAATATCCATGAGAATTGCGGGCTTTCACCAAAGTAACCATATTCCACCCCTTATACCTTGAGGAGGAATTGTTTTAAAATCCTCAAAACCTAGTCTTTTGCACAACCCTTGAGCAATTTCATCAGTAGATTTTGTCTCAAGAAGAAACAAAACATCTGGATTTTGCATTTGCACCATCTCAATTTCATGCGGGGCAAAATCCTTACTAGTAGCACCTCTTACATTCCATAGGATTGCTTTCATATTTACCCAAGGAAAAGGAAATTCAGGGAAAATTCCCATGCTTTGCTCACGAAAATTATTCGTGGTTAGAAAAAGCCTCCCCCAATCCTTCCATTGGTTGAGCTTCCCCAACGCCCATATGTCCTCCATTGATAGCGGAGATGCTATCATTTGAATCTCCTTAATGAGGTTCCCTGTATTCACAAATTGAAGGTCCAATTCGAACCCCACCACATTCCTTCGGGTTTCCAGAATTGTCATCAAGTTGTCGCTCTCCATCAAATTTCGGGTCTGACTTATCAATTGCAATGGTAGGATTGGTGGGTTTCTTGGTGGGATTTTTGTAGGGATGAACAAGTTTTCGTAATCTGGTTGACCGGGAGGTGTGAGGCGCATCATCATAATTTGAATATCTGTCTCTATTATATTCAACTTCTCGATTGGTGGGAGGGTTAATTTCAATACCGGCCATAGGTGAGGGGTGTGAAAGGTTGGGAATAGGTGTTGTGTTTGTGATGAAGCTGAGGCCCGGGATAGAATGGATTGGGTTTGACCCTTGTACGATAGGTAAGGTGGGATAATGGTGGGGGCTATTGGAGGTGAGAGAAGGCTGAATTGGGATGGGTGATAGGGGGATAGGCAGGTTATTTGTGGGTTTCTCGGAGCTTGCATCGGGTTGAGTACATTTCTGGGTTGAATCGCTTGGAGGGGTTGTTGTTCGTTGCTGTGTGCTGCCTCGTTCAGATTCTCCATTGACACGGGTTGTTTCAGCAGTTGCAGGGGAATTTTGCGAAGAAGTAATGGCAATAGTAGATTCAGAAGGAGGGCAAACGGGGGATAAAGGAATTGAATTTGAAAGGCCATTGGCCGTTGACGTTGAAGCCCCATTGGTTGGAACATGGTATTTTGTTCTTGGATCCTTGCTGCCATTAATGTTGGTAATTCCCAACCTTAATGTTTTTTCTGGGAAAACCTCCTGCTTCTTTCCATTGTTTTTTGCTGCTTCCCTATGCGAAATTGTTTTTTTATTTTTTAATTCTAACCCTTCATTCTCCTCTATTGGCAAGATATCCCATTGTATTTTTTTATTCCTAGCCTGGCGGCTACCTACATCCCTATTTTGCTTACTTTTACCTTTCTCAACAGAATATCTATCCTTTGGATTTTTGTTCTCTCCCTCCAACTTTCCTTCCTTTTTGTAATTGCCATCCTTCCTAAATTTTTTTTTCTTTGGTGCCGCCAAAACCCAAGGCCCATACACCTCTACCTCCTCTTGCTGCAACTCTATATCTCCTTCCTTTTCTTTTTGCAGAATGCTAGTATTAGCACTAGCTTTGTTGTGTTCAGCACAATTTTGTATTAAAAAATCCTCTTTCCTGCTGCCCTCCAACATAGGCGTGTGTAAACACCCATTTTCGTCTCCCCAAAACCAAACCCGGTGATGAGTACCATTCGCGTCGAATCATAATCGAATAAAACGAAAGTGTGGAAAGGTCTGGTGTTGCGGATAATTTTTATTTCTTTTCTCTTCTCTTTGTTTTTGAAAACTTATTTTAAGAAAACAGCCAATCCAGTTTGGTTGGTCCATGATATGGGTCCAATAGTAGTGTAGTTGGATGGGGCTTGCAAAGACCTTTCCAACGATATATTATAAGCCCAATTCCGATGAATATTGAGGAAATTATGGTCAATTTACTAAACTGGGCCCGGTTTGAGCTTTATGTACGGCCCAATGATCTAGGGGAGGGCCTAATATGATTTATCATTCCTAATGCAATTAGGAATGGTTTTAGTCTTCTAGAATGTTCTTTTCATTCCTAATTCAATTAGCATTGATAAATTGACTTTTGTTTACTTTTCAGAGTTTTAATCAAAATCAAATAGCATTTTCGAAGAAATTATATTATTTTATCCTCCAGTATGGTAAACTTATCGGATTTTCGAAAACGAGTTAAATTTGAGCTTGGCGTTTGACCCCAGGCCTTGGCGCCTGACGCTAGCCATTGGCGCCTGGCGCCAGCAAGCCAGGGTTGGCGCCAGCCCTGTTTTCTGAGCGTCAGACTCTGTTTTGTTTAATTTATCTTTTTGGCTGATTTCTCTATAAATATCGTATTAAAAACTCCGTTTTCATTCACCAATTATCATCATCTACATTCATTCACCAATTCTCCTCATTCGCAAGTTTTCATCAACAATCATTAATTCTTTAGCATTCTCTAAATCATTCATCTCTCTTAAACATTCAATTCTTTATTACTTTGCTTTTTATATACAAAATTCCGCATTCGCAAGATCTAGAAACACCTAGCCATATTCGAAGTTGCCTTCGCCCTAGACGTGAAAGGTTTTAATTTCTGAGGGTTTGGTCCCAAATCTCTCTTTCAATTATTTAATTTAATTGTTTGTTTATTATTTTCCTTGAAGTTACTAACGTGTGTATTTTGTTATTAGAAAGAGGTACGAGGCATCAAAGTAAGTACTTTATTGATTAATTGATATTATGATGTAGACATCATGTTTATATTGTTATTATGATATTCCTAGTATCATGTCTAGGGTAATTTTAATATTAAATATGATTGTTGTGATGCTTCCTATGTTCTTCCTAATATTTATTCATGTTAGGGTTAAAGATTTGATTTTTATTGCTTAGTGACATGCTAGGGTTTGTTATTAATCTTGTTAGTATCATGCCTAGGATCTTGCTATTATTATGCTTTAATATTAACGTGAACATGATTATGATTATAATTATTATAATTTATGATTATGATGATTATGAATATTATTATTATTATTATTTTGATGATGATTATTATTCATGATTATTATTGTGATATTTATTATTGTTGCTTGATATATATTTGTGTCTCCCCAAAACCAAACCCAGTGATGAGTACCTTTCGCGTCGAATCATAATCGAATAAAATGAAAGTGTAGAAAGGTCTAGTGTTGCGGATAGTTTTTATTTCTTTTCTCTTCTCTTTGTTTTTGAAAACTTATTTTAAGAAAACAGCCAATCCAGTTTGGTTGGTCCATGATATGGGTCCAATAGTAGTGTAGTTGGATGGGGCTTGCAAAGACCTTTCCAACGATATATTATAAGCCCAATTCCGATGAATATTGAGGAAATTATGGTCAATTTACTAAACTGGGCCCGGTTTGAGCTTTATGTACGGCAAAATGATCTAGGGGAGGGCCTAATATGATTTATCATTCCTAATGCAATTAGGAATGGTTTTAGTCTTCTAGATTCTTCTAGAAGGTTATTTTCATTCCTAATTCAATTAGCATTGATGAATTGACTTTTGTTGACTTTTCAGAGTTTTAATCAAAATCAAATAGCATTTTCGTAGAAATTATATTATTTTATCCTCCAGTACGGTAAACTTATCGGATTTTCAAAAACGCGTTAAATTTTAGCTTGGCGTCTGACCCCAGGCCTTAGCGCCTGGCGCTAGCCATTGGCGCCTGGCGCTAGTGCTGGTGCCTGGCGCCAGCAAGCCAGGGTTAGCGCCAGCCCTATTTTCTGAGCGTCAGACTCTGTTTTGTTTAATTTATCTTTTTGGCTGATTTTCTCTATAAATATCGTTATAAAAACTTCGTTTTCATTCACCAATTATCATCATCTACATTCATTCACCAATTCTCCTCATTCGCAAGTTTTCATCAACAATCATTAATTCTTTAGCATTCTCTAAATCATTCATCTCTCTTAAACATTCAATTCTTTCTTACTTTGCTTTTTATATACAAAATTCCGCATTTCGCAAGATCTAGAAACACCTAGCCATATTCGAAGTTGCCTTCGCCCTAGACGTGAAAGGTTTTAATTTCTGAGGGTTTGGTCCCAAATCTCTCTTTCAATTATTTAATTTAATTGTTTGTTTATTATTTTCCTTGAAGTTACTAACATGTGTATTTTGTTATTAGAAAGAGGTATGAGGCATCAAAGTAAGTACTTTATTGATTAATTGATATTATGATGTAGACATCATGTTTATATTGTTATTATGATATTCCTAGTATCATGGCTAGGGTAATTTTAATATTAAATATGATTGTTGTGATGCTTCCTATGTTCTTCCTAATATTTATTCATGTTAGGGTTAAAGATTTGATTTTTATTGCTTAGTGACATGCTAGGGTTTGTTATTAATCTTGTTAGTATCATGCCTAGGATCTTGCTATTATTATGCTTTAATATTAGCGTGAACATGATTATGATTATAATTATTATAATTTATGATTATGATGATTATGAATATTATTATTATTATTATTATTATTATTTTGATGATGATTATTATTCATGATTATTATTGTGATATTTATTATTGTTGCTTGATATATATTTATTATTTATTGCTTTATCACGCCTTTATGCATGTTTAAAGGGAATTTGTACTTGTAGTCACGCTTAATAAGATATTTAATAATCTTGTTAGGGTTAATGTGATTATAATTCAAGGGATCGCCAATAATAGATTTGTTTGTGCATTAATACTCAACCAACATAGATTAAACAGGTTTAGGGTTAATCCTATTGATTGCATGCTAATTAAAAAGCGCACATGAATACGATCAGAATAAAGTATAGGCCTATTATTAGGGCAGGTTCAATCTCTTTTAGGTTGGATTTGTACCTTCATCCCCGAACCCTTATTTGGTTCATGACCTTATGGAGTTTACGATCTCTTGGATCGTTAAGGGGTGTAACCTTCACCTCGTGAATGGTTTACAAGTTCCTAAAAAACTTGTTGGCGACTCTTTTGCTCTATCTTCTTCCCTTTTGGACGACACCATACTTTAGTGTATGATCACAGTGGGGTTCAAGCTAGTGGGATTTTAAAGGCTTGAATTATTCCTTACGGTTTTTTGGCGACTCCACTGGGGAGGATTTCTGTTTTAATTCCTGAATTTGATTCGGCAATGATTTAAAATGAGTGGATGAGACTCGAAAAGTTCTAAGTATTTCATGTGCTTAATTTTGATTAACATTATTGTCATATGCATAAAAAAGATCTCATTGGAAAGACCATCCGTAATGAGTTAAAAACATAGGATTTTACACGTAGGAAATTTGAGAAACGTCTTTCACAACTAGGACTGAAATAACACCGCGCGAAACTGGAAAATTTTATCGAGCACAGAAAGCTGTTGAGGCATGTGGGAAGTAGCGTCAGGTGCCAGAGCTTGGCGCCAAACATTTAGCCGTAGCGCCAGACGCTAGCATTGGCGCCAGGCGCTACAGTTAAAAGCTGGCGCCAGTCTCTGATTGCTGTCGCCAATTTCCCCCAATACCGAGCCAGAAATATGCGTTCTAATTTTGACCGGTTTTTCGTATTGTTTGCTCGATCCTACTTCCTGATTGATTTTTTTCTTACTTTTCTGAAATCCATATGTGTTCTACATATGGACATAACCCTCTGGGAATTCATGCTCCATCTACCTGATTGAACGCTCCGTGCAACAAAGGGTACATCCGAGATGTTGAATTCACCAAACCATGGAAGCGAGTTTTTTCTAAAACTCGCGGTGTCCCATCCACTCGCGCCAACCCTTCATGGTTAGGCTTTCGCGCGGTGCATCTGGACAATTAACCATGGACCCTTTTTGACTAAACCATATCCCGAACTTTTGAGAACTAGAGCCATGGTTAGGTTGCGAACTCATTGCATCATATTGTGCCTACTTGACTAATTGTGCATCATTTGTTGTGCATATATATTCCATGTTTCTCTTAACCGCTTGTTGACTTGTGTTGAGACTAAATCAATTAATGACTTGAAGAACTTTGCCTAATTAATTAATTTGAGTCAATAAAGTCTAATATTTTAATCGAAATTGACCTAGTACGACTTTAGGCATACTTCAGTTGACTAATAACACCGAAAACAATCCCAGACCGAAGCTCCAATATTGGCGCCATGGTCTAAGCTGTAGCGCTACACTATGGAGTGTAGCGCCTGACGACAGCTATGTTGTCTGGCGCTAAGCTCCACAGTGTGACGCCAGTCCTGTCGCGTGGACGACAATTTGGATTATTTGTCGAGTCATCACTTAGGGTATAATTAACCAGTTTGCTAATTAATTCGGTTAATTTTCTCTGTCAATAACACCTTGTCAAGTCCTTAATCGAGTCTCAGTCACATAGTCTAGCCACATGGTCATGACAAGAGTCTTAACATGTCACCTACACTCACTAGTCTTAGCACACACTTTGAGTACACATCACCATGACCATGTCTTAGGTTCATGCATGAGTCGGTTCTTTTTCCGTCATTTGAGTTGGGGGGTACATTCTATTCCTAATTCTTCATATCCCTCCACCTCCATCATCTTTTTCTTTTTTTCACATTCTATTCTAATATTTCTTCACTTCCTCCATCCATTGCATGTTGAATGAAGTTTGATCAAATAATTAACAACAAATATCCCCAAATTCCTTTTCCACAGTACTTGGTCAAGGAGAGAAGGACGATTAATCAAGAACAACCTCTTTATTCAAGTTTCACTTTTCGATAAACCGATTCGTCAAAAGAGGAAGGCTAAAAGGATAATGGCAAGTCAAGAAAAAGTCAATGATCTTAAGAACCAACTGGCTACCGTGACTGAGACACTGAAGCTTCTCGCACTTAGGATCGATGATCCCGTGAAGCAATAACAAATGGACCTCATGCAACAGAGTTTAAGCAAGTTGTCTAGCGATTACAAGTTTCAAGAGCTTACATCACAAGGGGTCTTAGTGGACAAAGACCTTCTTCCGCAGAAGTTCAATGCCAACGACATCCCAAAATTCAAGGCGACGGATAATCCTTACTTTCATTTAAGAGCATTCGAAACCATAATGAGTATTAAGGGTATCGATAAGAAGGTCTTCCCTTCTCTGTTCTCACTATCTCTCGAAACCGTTTGCCAACAATGGTACTTCTCCCTTGACAAAGAGAAAACCTCTACCTGGGAATCGATAGTAAACGCTTTCGTTGATAGGTACAAGTGCAATATTCAAGTTGAAACCGATCATAAACAAATTGAGATGCTAAGACAAAAAGAGAATGAAGGCTTTACTTCTTTCTTTAATAAATGGAGGGAAACTTTCGCCAAGATGATTGAGGTCCCCACCGAAAAGGAGTCTATGAGGATGTTTATCAAGAATCTTCAAGAGAAGTATTCGAAGCATTTGAAATATCAACACAATTTGAATACTTTCAAGGCCGTTTATGACATCGGAATTGAAATCGAAGATAACCTCGCAAAGCAAAAAGCTACTAACAATAGTAACCACGGTGGCTGGAAAGGAAAGAAGAGCGACAATCCTTCTTCTTTCGAAAACGCCCACTCTAATAATGTTAGTACCTTTGACCATAATGATGTCTTAGACATGGAAAATCAAGGATCTAAAAGGAAACCCAGGCGAGAGTTTACACCCATTGGAATGACCTACGATGCTGCTTTCGATCGTCTCTATGATCGAGGATTAATCAAACCTATTGGCCCTACCGAGGACCCAACACCAGAAAATCGATCTTCGAGATGGAATCCAAATTCCTATTGCAAGTACCATCGAGGAAACGGTCATACCACTGATGAATGTTACAGGTTTCAAAATCTCATTCAAGATCTCATAGAGGAAAACAAGGTCCCATTGCCTCTAGCTAGCGAGAAGACTGGGTGATGATGAAGCGAATGACACAAGACAAGAGGCGAGCTGCAACGACGAGATTTCATGGCCTCTTTTTTCTATTTCTTTTTCATCTTTTCTTTCCCCAATAAGTCTAGCATAGGCACCTTTTCCTTTCCTTAGATTAATTTTGTAGATTCTTTATTTTCTTTTAATAAAATGAGCATTTATTTCATTGCATATGATCATTACATTGCATTGCATTAAAAGCAAAAAAAAAAATCCATGTTGAATTAAGCACAAGGTATACCAATGATTTGAGGCACCCTTGTAGCCACATCATATCTCCTTTCACTTTTCAAATTTACAATCCTTTCTTCATAAACCACTTTGAGCCTCGTCTAACGATAGACTTTTGTTTTTTCAACCTACATCTACCTAACCTTGGGATGGGATGGTGTGCAACTTATGCAATTCTAAAAAAAAAAAAGCTTGAGCAAATTCAAAAGATTAAAATAGCAAAAATAAATAAAAGTGTACAAAAGGGCAAGTGTTCCAATGTTTTTGATATGAAAATATCTTCGATAAGAACACGTCTCAGATTGCGTCTCTTATCGAGTGCTCGGTACCGTGCCTGAGAAACATGAATGCCAAGTGAGTGATAGACCGCATGATCGGGATTGTCCACACTTATAAAAATAAAATAGATGCTAAAGCAAAAAGAACTAAAAAAGAGTAGAAACTCAAGCATAAATATAAAGATTCAAAAGCGAGGTTGCACACCTTGGGGGATTATCTAGGGTCTTGAGCCTTTATCCCCTTCTTCTTCAAACCTTTAGCCTAACCACGTTACAACCCTTAAAAAGACCTTTTTGAGGTATACACACTTGTGCGAGGTTCGGCTAGAGCTACGTTCGGCCTGATTCTTAACGTATACGTAGGCAACCTCACATCGAGGTGCGATCGTAATAAAAATGCATTCATATTCACATTCATAATTGATCATATCAAGGGATCTCCAATGCTTATCCCTATTCACTTAGAGCTAGACTTGGGGGCTTGATCCTTACATCATTAGCTTACCTAGCCTAAGAGTCACCATCATTGACTCTTCTAAAAAAATATTTTCTCCACACACTTAGCCCTTGCGGCCTAGCTTTAGTGTCACTATCACACACATCACAGATACATGACCAAATACTTCCCTTAGGAACCCTTTGTCATGGAATCTTAACACAATGCCGAAGCATGCCTTGTCATATCAACATCGCTCATCACTCATCATTGCATCACGAAGTATGAAGTGCTTAGCCTCCGTGCCTAAGTTACCCAAATGCTTTCATCATTGAGTCAACAGTTGAGATAGCCTAGGATGAATTAATCATTGCACCTTGAGAGACAGTATCAAATGACATTTGACTAAGCTCATTCAACATGCACCTTCAAAACTTCGATTCTTTTTTCGCGTCTTTCTTTTTCGGGAGAAAGTCGGTACCTGTAAGGAATAATTTCAAGCCTTTAAGTCCCACTAGCTTGAACCCCACTATGATCATACACTAAAGTACGGTGGCGTCCAAAAGGGAAGAAGATAGAGAAAAAGAGTCGCCAACAAGTTTTTTAGGAACTTGTAAACCATTCACGAGGTGAAGGTTACACCACTTAACGATCCAAGAGATCGTCAACTCCATAAGGTCTAGAACAAAACAAGGGTTCGGGGATGAAGGTACAAATCCAACCTAAAAGAGATTGAACCTACCCAAATAATAGGCCTCTACTTTATTCTGGTCGTATTCATGTGCGCTTTCTGATTAACATGCAATCAATAGGATTAACCTAAACCTGTTAAATCTATGTTGGTTGAATATTAATGCACAAATAAATCTATTATTGGCGATCACTTGAAATTATAATCAAAGTTAACCTAACAAGATTATTAATTATCTTATTAAGCATGATTACAAGTACAAATTCCCTTTAAACATGCATAGAAGGTGTGATCAAGAAATAACAATAAATATCATCAAGAAACATAATAATAATCAATAATCATGAATAATAATTATAATAATCATAATAATAATATCATCATAAATAAAATAATCATCATCAAAATAATAATAATAATAATATTCATGATCATCATAAATCATAATCATGTTCATGTTAATATTAAAACATAATAGTAGCAAGATCCTAGGCATGATACTAACAAGATTAATAACAAACCCTAGCATGTCACTAACCATTAAAAATTAAATCTTTAACCCTAACATGAATAAATATTAGGAAGAACATAGGAAGCATCGTAACAATCATATTTGATATTAAATTTACCCTAGACATGATACTAGGAATATCATAATAACAATGTAAACATGATTTCTACATCATAACATCAATTAAAACAAATAAAGTACTTACTTTGATGCTTCGTACCTCTTTCTAATAACAAAATACACACGTTAGTAACTTCAAGGAAAATAATAATCAAACAATCAAATTAAATAATTGAAATAGAGATTTGGGACCAAACCCTCAGAAATTAAACCTTTCACGTCTAGGGCGAAGGCAACTTCGAATATAGCTAGGTGTATCTAAGTCTTGTGAATGCGGAATTTTGTATGAGAAAACCAAGTTTAGAAGGAGATGAATGAGAGAATTAAAAGAATGCTAATGAATGTTGATGAAAATAGGTGAATGATTAAGAGAGAATTAGAGAATTAATGATTGCGAGTGAAAACTGATTGTAGGTGAATGAAAACGGAGTTTTTAATACGATATTTATAGAGAAAATCAGGCAAAAAGATAAATAAAACAAAACCGAGTCTGACACTCAGGAAACAGAGCTGGCGCCAACCCTGGCTAGCTGGCACCAGGCACCAGCACTAGCGCCAGGCGCTAATGGCTAGCGCCAGGCCTGGTTCCAAGCGCCAAGGCCTGGGGTTGGACGCCAAGCTTGATTTTAACGCGTTTTCGAAAATCCGATAAGTTTACCGTACTGGAGGATAAAATAATATATTTTCTTCGAAAATGCTATTTGATTTTGATTAAAACTCTGAAAAGTCAACAAAGTCAACTTATCAATGCTAATTGAATTAGGAATGATAAGAACCTTCTAGAAGAATCTAGAAGACTAACACCATTCCTAATTGCATTAGGAATGATAAATCATATTAGGTCCTCCCCTAGATCATTGGGCCGCACATAAAGCTCAAACCGAGCGCAGTTTGGTAAATTGGCCATAACTTCCTCAATATTCATCGGAATTGGGCTTATAATATATCATTGGAAAGGTCTTTGCAAGCCCCATCCAACTACACCACTATTGGACCCATATCATGGACCAACCAAACTGGATTGTATATTTTCTTAAAATGAAGTTTTCAAAAACAGAGAGAAGAGAAAAGAAATAAAACTTTCCGCAACACTAGACCTTTTCACACTTTCGTTTCATTCGATTATGATTCAACGTGAAAGGTACTCATCACTGGGTTTGGTTTTGGGGAGACATAAATGGAGGTCTATAGAAGCCCCCACTTTGACTGAGTTTGGAGAAACGCAAGTTTCGAAAAACAAAAGTCAAAGTAGCGATAGGGACAGAGAATGATTCAGAACGTTTGGCGATCCTAAATCAATCTAGTAACGCCGATACCTGCAAAACTAGCGTAAGTTAAACAGATAAAAGAGTTAAGAAACGCGTATCTTGCACCGTCAAGCACACGTCTCTGAAAGTAACCGATTGTTTGATGACCTCCTGCAAGCTAGAGAATGCCATCCCGCTTGAAAACCGCTACGCCAGTAACTGCTTCCTAATTTGGAAGATTGCTTCGCTTGAAACGATCCTCCTCCGCATTGATAGCATTCCACATCCTAGGGAACACCATCGAAGATTGCTTCTTTTGAAACAATCCTCAGTTGTTTGTGACAACTCTCCGCAAGCTAGGGAATGTTATCTTGCTGCTTGTGAACCAGTATGTTGGTGCTTTTGCTGTGATGACAATCCTCTTATCTTTGGGAATAGTTGCCAACACAACTCTTGTATGATGTATGACAATCCGATTTAGGGAAAGTTGTCAATGCCACGTAACAATCCATCTTTGGAAATGTTGCCACGATGAAGCGACAATCCGTACCTCAAAAATTTTGCCTAAATCTAATTTTGGGAAAAAGTTGCCAATATTTCGTAACAATCTTTCATAAGAACTTTTCTACAATCGACAATCCACATCTTGGAATGTAACTCTTGAAAGCAATCCACCTTGGAAATTTGCCAACGCTTATGCGACGATCCTTTTAGGAAAATATTGCCACAATTGACAATCCGCGTCTTGGAACATTTGCAAAAAAGAGTTGACCGACAATCCACTTCAGGAAAATTTGCCATTTGCTGAAGACAATCCACGTTGAGGAACTTTTGCCGAAATTTATGATGAGTAGAGACCTACGACAATCCTTGGGGAAATTTTGCCATAGGGAACTAGGTGTATGACAATCTAATCTCGGAAAACTTGCCAAAGATCCATGAATGTATGACAATCCGAACTTGGAAAAACTTGCCAACAAAGAAGGAGCACGACAACCCACGCTTGGAAACTTTGCCAGAGATGACAATCCAATCTTGGAAAAATTGTCGTTGAAGAAGATGCACGACAATCCATTTTTTGAAATATTGTCAGTTGGGGATGACAATCCAATTTTAGGAAAACTTTGTCGTTTAATAAGAATGCGCGACAATCCATATTTGGAAATATTGTCGTTTAAGTGCTTGATTTTGAACCGACGCTTTGGTGCTTGTAATGAGCCAATACTTAGGCGCTTAAGCTAAGTGAGACGATCTTTCGTCAGGTCGATCACTTATTGCAATTGTAATCAAACTGACTACTAATCATGTCAAATTGCTTATAGGGGCTAACTGGCGTACCAAGGAACCCGAAATTGCTGTATGAAGTCGCAATCACCTTTCTGAGAGGCTTCGAGCTCTATCGTTGCTGAAATGTCTCTGGCGCCAAGAATTGACCCTGTCGCTGAACGCTGTGATAGGGTCTTCCCTATTTTGCTGCACCTGTATTTATTTTGACCATAGAATTTTGCCAATCTCTTTAATTATCTTAGGGTTGACCTAAGTTTTAATGTTGCTTGACTCATCGACTTGACACGACTCAAGGTATAAACTTGACTCGCTGATTGACTGACTCGAGGTTGACTTGACTCAAAGTGAAATGACACATGTGTTAGACTCAAATCAAAGTGATATGACACGACATGACTCAATGTGTACATGACTCGTGTGTGGATTGTACAGTGATCGTGCGACTTGAAAATGCAAAAAAGCAAAAATTTTCCGTCATTTTTGTGGAGGGTACCGACTTTCTCCCGAAAAAGAAAGACGTGAAAAAGAAAGAAGCTTTCGAATGCATTTTGAATGAGCTTAGTCAAATGTTGTGCAAGGATTAATTCATCCTAGGCTATCTCAATGGTTGACTCAATGATGAAAGTATTTGGGTAACTTAGGCACGGAGGCTAAGCACTTCATACTTTGTGATGCAATGACAATTATGATTGATGAGTGATGTGACAAGGCATGCTTCATCGTTATGTTAAGATTTCATGACAAAGGGTTCCTAAGGGAAGTATATTTGGTCATGTATCTATGCGGTGTGTGATAGTGACACTAAAGCTAGGCCGCAAGAGCTAAGTGTGTGGAAAGATATTATTTTTAGAAGAGTCAAATAATGGTGACTCTTTAGGCTAGGTAAGCTAATGATATAGGGATCAAGCCCCCAAGTCTAGCTCTAAATGAATAGGGATGAGCATATAAGATCCCTTGATATGATCATGGCGTAAGTGTGTGAATGTGATTATGAATGCCTGTTTATTACGGCCGCACCTCGATGTGAGGTTGCCTACGTATCCGTTAAGAATATTTTCAAGCTTTAATCCCACTAGCTTGAACCCCACTGTGATCATACATTAAAGTACGGTGGAGTCCAAAAGGGAAGAAGATAGAGCAAAAGAGTCGCCATCAAGTTTTTAAGGAACTTGTAAACCATTCATAGGATGAAGGTTACACCCCTAAACGATCCAAGAGATTGTCAACTCCATAAGGTCTAGAACCAAATAAGGGTTCGGGGATGAAGGTACAAATCCAACCTAAAAGAGATTGAACCTGCCCTAATAATAGGCCTCTACTTTATTCTGATCGTATTCATGTGCGCTTTTTAATTAGCATGCAATCAATAGGATTAACCCTAAACCTGTTTAATCTATGTTGGTTGAATATAATGCACAAATAAACTATTATTGGCGATCACTTGAAATATAATCAAA
Organism: Chenopodium quinoa; assembly: GCF_001683475.1. Lineage (NCBI taxonomy): Eukaryota > Viridiplantae > Streptophyta > Magnoliopsida > Caryophyllales > Amaranthaceae > Chenopodium > Chenopodium quinoa. Next base: position 10,821,216 of record NW_018743252.1, on the reverse strand, counting down.
ATTAACCCTAAACAAGATTATTAAATATCTTATTAAGCGTGATTGCAAGTACCAAATTCCCTTTAAACATGCAATAAAAGGTGTGATCAAGAAATAAATAAAATAATCAAGCAACACAATAAATAATTAATAATAATAACAAATATCATAATCATAACAATCATAATTAATTATAATAATCATAATTATAATAATATTCATGTTAAAGCATAATAAAAGTAAGATCCTAGGCATGATACTAACAAGATTAATAACAAACCCTAGCATGTCACTAAGCAATAAAAATCAAATCTTTATCCCTAACATGATACTAACATGAATAAATATTAGGAAGAACATAGGAAGCATCACAACAATCATATTTAATATTAAAATTACCCTAGACATGATACTAGGAATATCATAATAACAATATAAACATGATGTCTACATCATAATATCAATTAATCAATAAAGTATTTATTTTGATGCCTCGTACCTCTTTCTAATAACAAAATACACACGTTAGTAACTTCAAGGAAAATAATAAACAAAACAATTAAATTAAATAATTGAAATAGAGATTTGGGACCAAACCCTCAGAAATTAAAACCTTTCACGTCTAGGGCGAAGGCAACTTTGAATATGGCTAAGTGTATCTAAGTCTTGTGAATGCGGAATTTTGTATGAGAAAACCAAATTTAGGAGTAGATGAATGAGAGAATTAAAAGAATGCTAATGAATGTTGAGAATGGTGAGAATTGATGAATCTTGATGACAATTGGTGTATCTTTGATGAATGAAAACAGAGTTTTTAATACGATATTTATAGAGAAAATCAGCCAAAAAAGATAAATTAACAAAACAGAGAGTGTGACGCTCAGGAAACAAAGCTGGCGCCAACCCTGGCTAGCTGGCGCCAGGCACTAGCACTAGCGTCAGGCGGCAATGGCTAGCGTCATGCGCCAGGCCTGGTTCCAAGCGCCAAGGCCTAGGGTTGGACGCCAAGCTTTGTTTCGATACTCTTAATGTTCATTATAGTTTCGAAAGCTCTTAGATGGAAGTAAGGGTTATCTGTTGCCCTGGATTTAGGGATGTCAGTGGCGTTGAACTTATGCGGAAGAAGTTCCTTGTCCAGCGAGACCCCTTGTGAACTCATGCCCTGAAATTTATAGTCACTAGATAGCTTGCTTAGACTTTCTTGCATGAGGTTCATTTATTGTTGCTTCACGGGATCATCAACCTTGAGTGCGAGAAGTTTCAGTGTTTCAGTCACGGTAGCCAGTTGATTCTTAAGATCATTGACTTCTTCTTGAGTTGCCATTATCTTCTTAGCCTTCCTCTTTTGACGAATCTGTTTATCAAAAAGTGAAACTTGAATAAAGAGGTTGTCCTTGATTAATCACCCTTCTCTCCTCGACCAAGTACTGTGGAAAAGGAATTTGGGGATACTTATTGTTAATTATTTAACTCAAACTTTATTCAACATGCAATGGGTGGAGGAAATGAAGAAAGATTGGAATAGAATGTGAAGAAGATTTAGATGGAGGGATATGAAGGATTAGGAATAGAATGTACCCCCAACTCAAATGACGGAAAGACCGACTCATGCATGGACCTAAGACATGGTCATGGTGATGTACTCAAAATGTGTGCTAAGACTAGTGAGTGTTGATGGTGCGTTAAGACTTGTGTCATGACCATGTGGCTAGACTATGTGACTAAGACTCGATTAATGACTCAACAAGGTGTTATTGACAGCGAAAATTAACCGAATTAATTAGCAAATTGGTTAATTAGACCCTAGGTGATGACTCGACCAATAATCCGAACTGTCGGCCAAGCGACAGGACTGGCGTCACACTGTGGATCTTGGAGCCAGACGACATAGCTGTTGTCAGGCACTACACTCCATAGTGTAGCGCTACAGCTCAGACCTTGGCGCCAATAGAGGAGCTTCGGTCTGGGACTGATTTCGGTGTTATTAGTCAACTGGGGTATGCCTAAAGTCGTACTAGGTCAATTCCGATTAAAAAAAAAAACTTAGACTTTATTGACTCAAATTAAATAATTAATTAATTAATTAGGTAAAGTTCTTTAAGTCATTAATTTATTTAATCTCAACACAAGTCAACAAACGGTTAAGAGAAACATAGAATATATATGCACAACAAATAATGCACACTTAGTCAAGTAGGCACAATATGATGCAATACGTTCGCAACCTAACCATGGCTCTAGTTCTCTAAAGTTCGGGATATGGTTTAGTCAAAGAGGGTCCATGGTTAATTGTCCGGATGCACCGCGCGGAAGCCTAACCGTGAAGGGTTGGCGCGAGTGGATGGGACACCGCGAGTTTTAGAAAAAACTCTCTTCCATGGTTTGGTGAATTCAACATCTCGGATGTACCCTTTGTTGCACGGAGCATTCAATCGGGTAGATGGAGCATGAATTCCCAGAGGGTTATATCCATATGTAGAACACATATGGGTTTCAGAAAAGTGAGAAAAAATTCAATCAGGAAGTAGGATCGAGCAAACAATACGAAAAACCGGTCGAAATTAAAACGCATATTTCTGGCTTGGTATTGGGGGAAATTAGCGCCAGCAATCAGAGACTGGCGCCAGTTTTTAACTGTAGCGCCTGGCGCCAATGCTGGCGTCTAGCGCTACGGCTAAAATTCTGGCGCCAAGCTCTGGCCCCTGACGCTACTTCCCACATGCCTCAGCAGCTTTCTGTGCTCGATAAAATTTTCCAGTTTCGTGCGGTGTTATTTCAGTCCTAATTGTGAAAGACGTTTCTCAAATTTCCTACGTGTAAAATCCTATGTTTTTAACTCATTACGGATGGTCTTTCCAATGAGATCTTTTTTATGCATATGACAATAATGTTAATCAAAATTACGCACATGAAATACTTAGAACGTTTCGAGTCTCATCCACTCATTCTAAATCATTGCTGAAACAAATTTAGGAATTAAAATAGAAATCCTCTCCAGTGGAGTCGCCAAAAACTGTAGGGAATATTTTCAAGCTTTAAGCCCACTAGCTTGAACCCCACTGTGATCATACACTAAAGTACGTTGGCGTCCAAAAGGGAAGAAGATAGAGCAAAAGAGTCGCCAACAAGTTTTTAAGGAACTTGTAACCATTCATAGGATGAAGGTTACACCCCTAAACGATCCAAGAGATCGTCAACTCCATAAGGTCTAGAACCAAATAAGGGTTCGGGGATGAAGGTACAAATCCAACCTAAAAGAGATTGAACCTGCCCTAATAATAGGCCTCTACTTTATTCTGATCGTATTCATGTGCGCTTTTTAATTAACATACAATCAATAGGATTAACCCTAAATCTGTTTAATCTATTTTGGTTGAATATAATGCACAAATAAACTATTATTGGCGATCACTTGAAATATAATCAAAATTAACCCTAAACAAGATTATTAAATATCTTATTAAGCGTGATTGTAAGTATCAAAATCCCTTTAAACATGCAATAAAAGGTGTGATCAAGCAATAAATAAAATAATTAAGCAACACAATAAATAATCAATAATAATAACAAATATCAGAATCATAACAATCATAATTAATTATAATAATCATAATTATAATAATATTCATGTTAAAGCATAATAAAAGTAAGATCCTAGGCATGATACTCACAAGATTAATAACAAACCCTAGCATGTCACTAAGCAATAAAAATCAAATCTTTATCCCTAACATGATACTAACATGAATAAATATTAGGAAGAACATAGGAAGCATCGTAACAATCATATTTAATATTAAAGTTACCCTAGACATGATACTAGGAATATCATAATAACAATGTAAACATGATTTCTACATCATAACATCAATTAAAACCAATAAAGTACTTACTTTGATGCCTCGTACCTCTTTCTAATAACAAAATACACACGTTAGTAACTTCAAGGAAAATAATAAACAAAACAATTAAATTAAATAATTGAAATAGAGATTTGGGACCAAACCCTCAGAAATTAAAACCTTTCACGTCTAGGGCAAAGGCAACTTCGAATATGGCTAGGTGTATCTAAGTCTTGTGAATGCGGAATTTTGTATGAGAAAACCAAGTTTAGAAGGAGATGAATGAGAGAATTAAAAGAATGCTAATGAATGTTGAGAATGGTGAGAATTGATGAATCTTGATGACAATTGGTGAATCTTTGATGAATGAAAACGGAGTTTTTAATACGATATTTATAGAAAAAATCAGCCAAAAAAGATAAATAACAAAACAGAGTCTGACGCTAAGGAAACAAAGATGGCGCCAACCCTAGCTAGCTGGCGCCGGGCGCCAGGCCTGATTCCAGGCACCAAGGCCTGGGGTTGGACGCCAAGCTTTATTTTAACGCGTTTTTAAAAATCCGATAATTTTACCGTACTGGAGGATAAAATAATATAATTTCTTCGAAAATACTATTTGATTTTGATTAAAACTCTGAAAAGTCAACAAAGTCAACTTATCAATGCTAATTGAATTAGGAATGAAAAGAACCTTCTAGAAGAATCTAGAAGACTAAAACCATTCCTAATTGCATTAGGAATGATAAATCATATTAGGCCCTCCCCTAGATCATTGGCCGCACATAAAGCTTAAACTGGGCCCAGTTTGGTAAATTGGCCATAACTTCCTCAATATTCATCGGAATTGGGCTTATAATATATCGTTGGAAATTTCTTTGCAAGCCCCATCCAAATACACCACTATTGGACCCATATCATGGACCAACCAAACTGGATTGGCTGTTTTCTTAAAATAAAGTTTTCAAAAACAGAGAGAAGAGAAAAGAAATAAAACTTTCCGCAACACTAGACCTTTCCACACTTTCGTTTCATTCGATTATGATTTGACGTGAAAGGTACTCATCACTGGTTTTGGTTTTGGGGAGACACAAATGGGTGTCCACAGTACCCTCCACAAAAATGACAGAAATTTTTTGCTTTTTTGCTTTTTTGCATTTTCGAGTTGCACGAGTCATGTTCACATTGAGTCATGTCGTGTAATATCACTTTGATTTGAGTCTAACACATGTGTCAAACAGTTTGAGTCGAGTCAACCTCGAGTCAGTCAATCACAGCGAGTCAAGTTTATACTTGAGTCGTGTCAAGTCGATGAGTCAAGCAACGCTAAACCTTAGGTCAACCCTAAGATGATTAAAGAATTTGGAAAAGTTCTATAATCAAAAATAAATACAGGTGCAGCAGAATAGGGAAGACCCTACTCTAGAAATATCTCAGCAGCGACAGAGCTCGAAGCCTCTAAGAAAGGTGATTTCGACTTCATACAGCAATTTCGGGTTCCTTGGTACGCCAGTTAGCCCCTATAAGCAATTTGACATGATTGAGTAGTCGATTTGATTACAGTCTAAGTGATCGACCTGACGAAAGATCGTCTCACTAAGCTTAAGAGCCTAAGTATTGGCTCATTACAAGCACCAAAGCATCGGTTTAAAAGCAAGCACTTAAACGACAATATTTCCAAATATGGATTGTCGCGCATTCTTATTAAACGAAAAAGTTTTTCAAAAATTGGATTGTCATCCCCAACTGACAATATTTCCAAAAATGGACTGTCGTGCATCTTCTGCAACGACAATTTTTCCAAGATTGGATTGTCATCTCTGGAAAAGTTTCCAAGTGTGGATTGTCGTGCTCCTTCTTTGTTTGGCAAGTTTTTCCAAGTTCGGATTGTCATACATTCATGGATCTTTGGCAAGTTTTCCGAGATCGGATTGTCATATACCTAGTTCCCTATGGCAAAATTTCCCAAAGGATTGTTGTAGGTCTCTATTTATCATAAATTTCGGCAAAGGTTCCTCAACGTGGATTGTCATTCATTTCAGTAAGTGGCAAATTTTCCCGAAGTGGATTGTCGGTCGACTCTTTTTTGCAAATGTTCCAAGACGCGGATTGTCAATTGTGGCAATATTTTCCTAAAAGGATCGTCGCATAAGCGTTGGCAAATTTCCAAGGTGGATTGCTTTCAAGAGTTACATTCCAAGATGTGGATTGTCGATTGTAGAAAAGTTCTTATGAAAGATTGTTACGAAATATTGGCAACTTTTTCCCAAAATTAGATTTAGGCAAAATTTTTGAGGTACGGATTGTCGCTTCATCGTGGCAACATTTCCAAAGATGGATTGTTACGTGGCATTGACAACTTTCCCTAAATCGGATTGTCATACATCATACAAGAGTTATGTTGGCAACTATTCCTTAAGAAAAGAGGATTGTCATCACAGCAAAAGCACTGACATACTGGTTCACAAGCACCAAAGTGCCGACGTACTGGCATGGCAGCATTAAATATTAAAAAGCAGTGATCTTTTTGAAGACTATCACAGCGGAAATTGGAGTCATATCAAAAAGAAGCTCATTGTTCAGAGACGAGTGAACATCGAAACAGCAAGGTGGCGTTCCCTAGATTGTGGAGAGTTGTCACAAACAACTGGAGGTAATTTCGGGCGAAGTTATCTTCGATGGTATTCCCTAGGATGTAGAATATTATCAATGCGGATGGAGAATGTTTCAAGAGAAATAATATTCGATGGTATTCCCTAGGATGTGGAATATTATCAGTGCGGATGAGGATTGTTTCAAGAGAAATAATCTTCGTTAGTGTTCCCTAGGATGTGGAATATTATCAATGCGGAGGAGGATAGTTTCAGGCGAAGCAATCTTCCAAATTGGAAGCAGTTACAGGCGTAGCGGTTTTCAAGCGGGATGGCATTCTCTAGCTTATAGAGGTCATCAAGACAATTGGTTACTTTCAGAGACGTGTGCTCGACGGTGCAAGATACGCGTTTCTTAACTATTTTATCTGTTTAACTAACGCTAGTTTTGCAGGTATCGGCGTTGCAAGATTGATTTAGGATCACAGAACGTTCTGAATCATTCTCCGTCCCTATCGCTACTTTGACTTTTGTTTTCGAAACTTGCGTTTCTCCAAACTCAGTCAAATTGGGGGCTTCTGTAGACACCCATTTGTGTCTCCCCAGAACCAAACTCAGTGATGAGTACCTTTCGCGTCGAATCATAATCGAATAAAACGAAAGTGTAGAAAGGTCTAGTGTTGCGGATAGTTTTTATTTCTTTTCTCTTCTCTTTGTTTTTGAAAACTTATTTTAAGAAAACAGCCAATCCAGTTTGGTTGGTCCATGATATGGGTCCAATAGTAGTGTATTTGGATGGGGCTTGCAAAGACCTTTCCAACGATATATTATAAGCCCAATTCCGATGAATATTGAGGAAATTATGGTCAATTTACTAAACTGGGCCCGGTTTGAGCTTTATGTACGGCCCAATGATCTAGGGGAGGGCCTAATATGATTTATCATTCCTAATGCAATTAGGAATGGTTTTAGTCTTCTAGATTCTTCTAGAAGGTTATTTTCATTCCTAATTTAATTAGCATTGATGAATTGACTTTTGTTGACTTTTCAGAGTTTTAATCAAAATCAAATAGCATTTTCGTAGAAATTATATTATTTTATCCTCCAGTACGGTAAACTTATCGGATTTTCAAAAACGCGTTAAATTTTAGCTTGGCGTCTGACCCCAGGCCTTAGCGCCTGGCGCTAGTGCTGGTGTCTGGCGCCAGCTAGCCAGGGTTAGCGCCAGCCCTATTTTCTGAGCGTCAGACTCTGTTTTGTTTAATTTATCTTTTTGGCTGATTTTCTCTATAAATATCGTTATAAAAACTCCGTTTTCATTCACCAATTATCATCATCTACATTCATTCACCAATTCTCCTCATTCGCAAGTTTTCATCAACAATCATTAATTCTTTAGCATTCTCTAAATCATTCATCTCTCTTAAACATTCAATTCTTTCTTACTTTGCTTTTTATATACAAAATTCCGCATTCGCAAGATCTAGAAACACCTAGCCATATTCGAAGTTGCCTTCGCCCTAGACGTGAAAGGTTTTAATTTCTGAGGGTTTGGTCCCAAATCTCTCTTTCAATTATTTAATTTAATTGTTTGTTTATTATTTTCCTTGAAGTTACTAACGTGTGTATTTTGTTATTAGAAAGAGGTACGAGGCATCAAAGTAAGTACTTTATTGATTAATTGATATTATGATGTAGACATCATGTTTATATTGTTATTATGATATTCCTAGTATCATGGCTAGGGTAATTTTAATATTAAATATGATTGTTGTGATGCTTCCTATGTTCTTCCTAATATTTATTCATGTTAGGGTTAAAGATTTGATTTTTATTGCTTAGTGACATGCTAGGGTTTGTTATTAATCTTGTCAGTATCATGCCTAGGATCTTGCTATTATTATGCTTTAATATTAGCGTGAACATGATTATGATTATAATTATTATAATTTATGATTATGATGATTATGAATATTATTATTATTATTATTTTGATGATGATTATTATTCATGATTATTATTGTGATATTTATTATTGTTGCTTGATATATATTTATTATTTATTGCTTGATCACGCCTTTATGCATGTTTAAAGGGAATTTGTACTTGTAGTCACGCTTAATAAGATATTTAATAATCTTGTTAGGGTTAATGTGATTATAATTGAAGTGATCGCCAGTAATAGATTTGTTTGTGCATTAATACTCAACCAAAATAGATTAAACAGGTTTAGGGTTAATCCTATTGATTGCATGTTAATTAAAAAGCGCACATGAATACGATCAGAATAAAGTAGAGGCCTATTATTAGGGCAGTTTCAATCTCTTTTAGGTTGGATTTGTACCTTCATCCCCGAACCCTTATTTGGTTCATGACCTTATGGAGTTTACGATCTCTTGGATCGTTAAGGGGTGTAACCTTCACCTCGTAAATGGTTACAAATTCCTAAAAAACTTGTTAGCGACTCTTTTGCTCTATCTTCTTCCCTTTTAGACGCCACTGTACTTTAGTGTATGATCACAGTGGGGTTCAAGCTAGTGGGATTTTAAAGGCTTGAATTATTCCCTACAACGTGCTAATAGCCTGTTCTTTATTTTTTCCTTTCTCGTGGAGTTGCTTCTCCATCCCCATCCTACATTGATCTTTAGAGTGGCCAATTCTTCCGCACCCAAAACAGAGGCTATGGATTTTTTCAAATTCTATTTTTTGCCAAGCTTTTCCAACCCAAACTTTAGTAACCAAGGGTTGATCCATGTTAATTTCAACACATACCCGAGCATACCTGCATCGATTAATTTTATCCGTAGAGTAATCAACACGAATTGGATTCCCAACCACCTCCGCAATACTATATAATGCTTCCTTATCGTAGTATTCAACCGAAAGCTCAGGGAACCTAATCCAGACCGAGAGTGCTAACCCAATTTTAGACCTTCATCAGAGATATAGAGTTGCCATCATTAGATAGTGATCCAAAATAAACCATGGACCCCGAACAAAGCTTTCTCCAGATCATCCTGCATTGAGAATCTAAATAGAAAGACCCCATTTCCCATTTCAATTTCCTCCACACCCCCTTTAGGATTCCACATCCTCTGAATTCTTTGATTAACAAATTCAGCTCTAATTTTTAAGCCCAAACATTTCCCAATTAATGTCATGTTCCATGGCTTTCGTAACTCTTTCAATTTTTCTTTATCGAACTTGACAGCATGAATGTGATTAGTGATATCCTCCATTTCATCATCCCATTCCTGAGATGCGACCACAATTTTTCTTGCCTCGCTAAACCATTGTGAAGAGCTTGTTACAGCTTCCCTGAATGATCCAAACATCTTCCTCGCTGGGCTGCTGAAGACATTGCCCCTATCCTCTGTATTTCCAGACATCTCTATTATTTTCAGAGCTCCATCTGCTTGCTCCTGCAGCTGATCTTGGAAAATTTCCATCTCCTGATCGCCTTGAGCTGAGGCAACTGATACTATTCCCTCTTCTTCATCTAATCTAATCACTGACCTGTTAACTAAATCCAACTCCTGGGAGGACTTATCCTCACTGGACAAAGAACACTCCATTATTCTACCCTAACACTAATCTAACCGGAACGGAACTAACTAGTCTAAAGAACTACAATAAAAGCACCTATCAATGCCCAAATAGCATTCCAGGTATACCTCTGCTCGCTCCTCGCCAAAAGGAAGCTCCCGGAGCTCCAAACACTATTGTGTTTAGAGAGAGTCTCCGATGACTAGACTTCTAGAGAGAGAGAGAGTTTTTTCCTGGTACTTGATCGCAAAACTTGTTTCTCCCATAGTACGGTAACTAGCATATTGTAATATGTTGGACATTATTACACAAGATATTACTTTTAATCTTTTTACAGAAAATCAGTGGGTTCAATAAACCCATTCGAACGCTTCCTATGTCTGCCCCTACTCGGTCAAGGTTACTTAAGGGGTTTGATAAGGGGTTACTCGGTTAGGGGTTGCTTGAGAGGTTCGGTCAGAGGTTACTTGATCAGGGGTTACTTGAAGGTTCAATTAGGGATTACTTAAAAGGTTACTTGGTCAGGAGTTACTTAAGGGATTACTCGGTCAGAATTACTTGAGAGATTACTCGATCAGGGATTACTCGAAAAGATACTTGAGGGGTTCGATCAGGTTACTCGAGGGGTTATTTCGTCAAAGGTTACTTGAGGGATTATTCGGTTAGGAGTAACTCAAGTAACCCCTGACTAAGTTAACTTGAATAACCACGGCAACTCGAGTAACCCCTGACCGAGTAACTCAAATAACCCTTGTAACTCAAATAACCCCGGATCGAGTTACTCGAGTAACCCTGACCACACAGAAAAATCCACGTTCATAATATTAAATCTTACTTTGATTCTCAATTAAGTAATAGTATATAGTATTAGGTAACATTTTTTATTCTTTATTGCTACACTTTTTAATTTTACTAGAGAAGCCTACGCGCGCGATACAGCTAGCCATCGTAGAGGAGTTAAAAATTCGAACCTCAAAATTTACGTACTTTGAGTTGTTGTTGAATTATACTTGTCTTAGGTCGATCAATAAGAGATTATATCTTAATTTATTTAATTGTAGAAACATGTTTTATGTTATGATTATTTATTTTGAAAATGATTATATATATGTTATAACTCGCCAATGTACGCATTACTATATAAAAAGGCAATCAAAGCTATTTCATCATTCTATAACTACAATAGGAGTGTTATGGAGAGGACAAAACCCTCATTGAACATCCTGGCACAAATTAAAGGCTATGTGAATTAGTATATTTCCCTGCAAATTAGATAGTCTTTAATTTGGACCATATAATGGAAGAGATAACATGTATGAGCTACGAGTATTTAACTAATGATGTATGAGTACGCCTTAACTCTTTCCTATAATCATAAACTATAAGCTTTTCCTAGGATAAAAATCGAGCCAATGACACAGTAACTAAAGCAAAATACATCTTCAAACAACCTCTTAATCAAAAGCATAAGACTATAGTACCTCATATGTAAGACATAACTGCTAAATTCCGTAAAAGATTCATCAAATGAGTTGCTTTGTTTGACTCCCCTATAAACATAACTAAAAGAGATTACATCAAAAGTAATACTTTTTTTTTTAATTTATCATTTTAATGGTATCCAAGCAATTACACTTTACACTCCACTGTACCACTACGAAGGTACCATTATTGCATTCATCCGTCAACTCCACCAATCTTGAGCTGTCCCCAACTCTAACCGGATACGGGCGTCTCCGAATAGTATGCTTATTCACCTACCCTCTTCGTATAACATAAACAAATAGATGGCACAAACTTTACATTTCCTTTAGTATAAAAAAACAACCAGCAGGGTCATCATCCTTATAAAATTATCGCGGTGGTGGGTGGTGACCAAGGGAATGGAAACTGACATGTTAGCAGTATTTTCCAGCCACCAGAAAAGGAGTTCGTGAGAAAAAAGGAAATTGAGAAATGAGGATTTTTAGCCTTTTCGGTGGAATGATAAGAAGGAAGATAAACAAAAGAAATAAAGGACAAAAATACGAAAGGTCAAATACTTAAATGCATCAAAATAAATTTTAATTGGGGGTAAATATGTCAATTAACTTTTTTAAGGGTATTATAGTCTTGACACTATTCATAAGAGTATTTTCCCACTTTTTATAAGGTAGGGATTTAAGTTATTATGCTTGTGCATCATTCCCTTCCCTAAACTCAACAATCTTCTTTCCATAATATGGAAAAAAAAAAAAAAAAAAAACTTTTTAGCAGGGATATTTTTAATGAGGTGATGACACGCGTATTTTGTGGATAATTATGGGATTAATTCAATATATAGTATAGATGGGGTATGAGCTTATTGGGCTTTGACAAATATACTTTGATAAAGCCCACATGAATGCTCCACCAAATGAATTTTGTAATCTACACGCCTACAATTTTTCCAAATAAATTTTGCAACAGGTATAAGATGCACCCTTGTGTACCTATTTCAGATGCAACACTAGCCCACAAGCCCAATTTCAAACGCGGCCTATTTAAAAATCCCTAAACCAAAATAAGCCCACCCAAAAATTGAACATATTTTTAAAATATAGCTCACTCAACCATCACTTTCAACAACTATTATTTCTGTATATAATTTTTTTTAAAAATGTCACTCTTAAATTAAATTTCTGAAATTTATTATTCATCTCTTTGATTTTCTCTCTCTAACAATCAAACACAATTCACTATCTCTCTCTCTCTCTCTAAAACAATCATGAATATTTGAGATGAAATGAAAAATCAAACATATTCTCCCTAAAAAAAAGGCAATTTAATGTAAATTTCACTTAATTTTGTTTGGATAATTTTTTTTTTTTTTTGTAAAACTTGTTTTAATATTGTTCGATACTCCTCTATTGTTCGAAATTTATTATTGGAATCGTAAAAAAAAATTATTAAACTTAAACGGATACCTTATGTTCACATTCTGAAATGCATATGTTATTTTGAATACTTATATTCACTTTCTGAAATGCATATGTTCATATTTTTTATGCATATGTTCACTTTCTTAGATGTTTATGTTCATATTTTGAATCCTTTTGTAAACTTTTTGAAATGCATATATTCACTTTCTAAATCCATATGTTCATAATTTTTATGTATATGTTCACTTTCTGAAATGCTTAATTATGTTCATACTCATTCAAAAATGAACTAATGCATATGTTCATATTTTTAATACTTATGATGCATATGTTTCATAATCATATTATTTCTTATTTCTTCAATTATTTATGTTCATAATTAAATGCCTAATATTCAAAATAATATATTATATGTTCATAATGTAATATTCATAGTAAATATTTGTTGTTCATGAAATATTCTCATTAAATCTGTTTATGCATATGTTCTCTTTCTTAAATGCATATGTTCATATTAATTACGCATATTTTTACCTTTTAAATGCTTATATTCACTTTAAGGAAACCAATGCTTACATTCATACTTTGAATTGTTATGTTTACTTTCTGAAATACAAATGTTCATTTTTTTATGCCTATGTTCACTTTCTTAAAAGGTAATGTTCACATTTAAGGGAACCTATGCATATGTTCACATTTTGCATGATTATGTTCAATGATTAAAAAAATGCAGAAAATCAAATGAAATTCACACACAAATGAAATTGATCGAAGTTAAAAAAAATTCAATTCATATGAATTCAAAATATCAGATAAACAAATAATTCCATTTTGTAAGGTACAGATTCAATTGTAAAATCGAAAAAGACGAGAAAAAAATAGAAAAAAAAAAGAGGAAAAGGGAATTAAAGAAGGAAGGAGAAAAATCAGAGTATAATTTGTCCAAAAACAACGTAAAAGAAAATATAGTAATGAAAATTTTAATGGAAAACTTCGATGAGAATTAGGAAAGATAGGAGAAGAGAGAGAATTGGGAAAAAGGAAACCAAAAAATTAAAAAAGGAAACCAAAAAACTTAGGCGAAAAGAAACGTTAGAGAAGAAAATATGAGTGGGCTGTGTTTCAAAAAGAATTTCATGCGTTTTATACTGTTACACCTATTTCTATATGCATGACTATGCACCTAAGAATATGCGTTGACCGAATTTTGCAATCTACAACCTACTTCCAAGCTTATCGAGTTGCTCTACAATTTATTGCTAAGACACACCTAATATCCTACAGACTCGAGTGCATTTAGGCGCATAGAGCCTATATATTTGGCATGCACATAGAAGAGAAATCTAGGGTTCAGTGGTATATATTCTCTCTCTTAATATTATACTGATGTATTTTTGTATACTATTATGCATGTATAAACTTTCAGTTTTCTCTCTATTTTTGCGCAACCAAAGTACCAAACAATACGTTGAGATAAAACTAGATTATCATTTGATAGGTTTCAAACATAATTAAAACTATCTCCATTGTGTCCCATATACTACTTCCTCTGTCCCTATTTTTTTGGCCCATCTTAAATAATGGGGTCAAACTTTAAAATCTTTGATTATAAATTCCCATTAATCAATAAGAAGTAATATAGTCATGTGGGGTTTTGTTGGATTCGTCTAATTGAATATTTTATTAATATCAAATTTTTATAATTTTTACGCGTATAGAAATAATGTTATTTGTGTTGGAAAAATACATGTTGATTCCATGAATAATAATAGACAAATTAAGAACTTCCCTGGAACAAATTCGAACACCATACTCGAATCAAAGACCTCTTCTGTTGTGTCGTAGTTTAGTATTCACTGACTTAGAAGCGAAATACGCCACCACCGGTACAGGTTTCCCGGTGACGCACACTCCCCAGGTTTTACACAATGACCTTTGCAATTCTTGTACCCGAATCAAATGTTAGAATTGCTCAAGAACTGTTCAAGTCTCAAAAAGGTAGGCTTGTGTTTATGTGTTTAGGCTCAATAATATTGTATTATAAATATCAAAAAGAAGAAGACAATACTCGTATTTATATGTATCCCAAGAATAAGAGACAAATAAACAAACCCACTCAAGCAGATTAAGTAGGCCCGGTTGGACAACGACCCACCTGACCGTGAGTATTCCTTGGAACGTTAAGGACTTGTTCACATTTACTTAATTTCAGTTTAGTTCAGCTCCAATCGGTTCAGTTCACTTCATTTTAGTTCAGCTCCTAATTTTCCCCTCTCATAAAATATTCATGTCAGTTCAGTCAGTTAAGTTCAGTAAATGTGAACAAGCCTTAATCCCCCATGAGTGAGGATCGTTAGGCTTTGTAATTATTTGATTGCATTACCGTTTTCAACAATTTGCATTACAAAACGTGTCGTGGAGACGGTGCAAAGTCATTGAAGCAAAAAATAGTAAAAATTCTACAATGTCATTCTTTAAAAATGACACCACAATTTGATGATGTGGAAAAATATAATTGGCCTATATTTTGTATTATTTATTTTCATTTTGAATTATTTTTAATGTCCACAATGTATTAAAATTGTATTTTTTTTTGTATTATTTTTAATACATGCATTTTTAAAAAAAAAATACATAATTATAAATAATGAAAATATATTTTTATAATATAAATTAATTTTCAATTTTATAATTATAATTAGAATTCATCGTGATAAGAATTGTTCATCATCATCATCATTGTTCGATCATCATTGTTCTATCATTATTGTTCGATTTTTGTTGGTCTGCGTTCATCATCATGGTTCATCATTGCTCGATCGTCATCGTTCATAATTGTTCATGAATTATGTCATACATTAGCCCCCTACTCCCAAATTCAACGTTAGTTGTATTTGCAAAGGACAAATTTCGGTTTAAATGGTTCAAAAATATGCTTTATGTAGACTCAAATTGTGCAATTTTGTCAAAGAACAAGGAATATCAAGTTTGTAGAAGATGAAGTGGGTCGAATTTTTTTACCTTCCGCAACCCCTGTTTGATCTTATAAATGTAATTAAGTTTTCTCGAACTTGTTTGTGGGTTAGGTAATGACTTAAACTATCTTTGGTCATTACATAAAAGCTAATAACAAAAAAAAAAAAAAAAAAAAAAAAAAAAAAAAAAACTAATTTTTAAATTTTTAAATTTTTTTGGTAAACTCTTATATGTGATGTTTTTTGATTTTTTTTTTTAAAATATGCTCTTAAATGTCATTAACGATTTGAGAGAGAATATTTCTCTATAAATTGCTAAAAAATGGGCAAATCATATAACAAAGCTATATTTGTATAACTTTGTAAACAAAATATAAATATATGATATATATAAAAATGGCAAAAAAAATGTGTTTCTTAACAATGATAAAAAGGATGGGTCCTAAAATTATGGATGTAGATGTATATACGGTCATACAACATATAAAAAAAAAAAAAAGGTGAATGAAAGCTAATTAGGAATATCTCAATATTATAGCCACTAATTTATATGCCCAAGATTTCAAAAATATTTTTTCCAAAATATAATAAGATAATTATCCCATAAGTATATTTTGCTAAAATGATATGATAATGATTCAAAAAAATATTTTTTTTCCAAAATATAATAAGATTATGATCACAAAAACATTTTTTGCTAAAATTATATGATAAAAACTCCATAAATTATTTTTTTGTAATACGATTAGCGTACAAGTAGATTCCAACTACAAAAGTAAAACTAAAATTTTAAGGTAATGACCTAACTAAATATAGGTGATTACCTAACCACAAAAAGATTACAAAAATCGAAAAACAAGATTCTAGATCAAACAATGCGAAAAAAAAAAACTCGAACTCTAATCGAAGAGCAAACCCTCGTTTTCCATTCATTGTTTAAAAAAATGAAAGATATGCATTTTACATCATCATCATAATAGACATTCCTAATGCTTTTTTCATCCTCAAAACTATCAAACAATGTGATTTTTACATTAATCAAAATTATCAATCGAACCCTGAAACAAAATTTGTAAACGAATTTGGACGGAATTTTGTTCAGAATTTTGATCTTCGTTGTGAATAGATTATACAAGATTATGGGAGTGGTTAATTACTATCATGAATGAAGATTGATGATAAACAATGATGAATTTTTTAATTTCTAGATTTTAATTATAATTCAATTTTGGAAAATGATTTTAATAAGATGAAAAAAAATAGATTTTAAAAAGCTATAATTACATATTCTTTACAAAAAATACATGTATTTACAATAATACATACATGTATAATAAATCTAGGCTTTTAAAAATAAATCAAAAATGGATCTATCATAACATAACACATCATCATGTTATGGTGTCATTTGAAAAATGACACTGTAGAAACATCCAAAAAATAGTGACAAAGGGAGTATAATACTATGTACTTCTCAATGTTAAACAAATCTTACATAATTGTTAGCAAAAATCAAAATTCATCTTATTGTTAAACGCAAGTTACGTAACATAAAACTAATGATTGCAAGTTCTTCCCTAAAAATCTGGTAGAAAAAACAATCAAAATCCCCTAGAATTCAAGAAAGAAGTAACGTCAAATCAGATAAACAGTATTTACAAATATTCACTCGAATCAAATTAATAGTTCAATCATCAAAACTGCACGGGTTTAAGGCATTGTCTCCCTTTCGCAACAAAAATGGCTTTATAATCAATCTCATTCATCTTGCTTTTTAGACCAGTCTTCCTCCTCTCATCTTCATTTCTTGGAACAACCAATTTTTATCACTAGACTAGAAAAAGGAAAGCTCAGTAAAAGTGGACTCAAATCACCCTCCTTTAAAATAAACAAATAAAAGATTAATTATAGAATTGAGGGCCTTCAACAATAATTGGGAGTAAATTTATTTGTTTTTGTTTTCTCCCATTCATATCAGGTGTCAATTTGAGTCATTGTACAAGGTTCAAGTCCAGTCAAGTCTAGTCGAAATTATATTTAAGTACTCTAAATTATTACAGGCATTGCAGCCATGCATATCGAATCTCATTCTGAGCAACTATTGAGATAAGTCAGATCTATCTGTGTTGAGTCAGTTTCAACATCTTTTATTATCTTAACTCTCAATTGGCACACTAAAATAATTTCATATTACTTTTTATAGTCAATCAAGAATGTAAATTAGTCAAGTTGTGAATGTCTAGCTAATTACTTGGTATCCCAAAATCTATAATGAAATTCCAATTGTTTTTATGTAATGATTATTGAATGTGTTACATTGCGTTAATTTAGGATAAATTTCATAACATAATGTTTCACATCAAAATACTATTTCATGAAATGAACAGCATCCAATTACATGAGTATAAATGCATAATCAGCCCATTTTTTTCACTAGCAAAAAACAAATCTCATCAATTACGAATTTCAATGAAAATGTTACCATTTAACAAAGTTTTGTTACAACAAAAACGACTTTTAACTAATGGGGAGAAACACACCTTTGTTGACGACTGTTGAGCACGAGCTGCCCTAAAGCACCGACGACTCATGCAACCAAAAGCGTCAAAAAAGGCTTATAAATCCAAAAAAAAAAAAAAAAAAAAAAAAAGGGCTCAAATTATAATAAATAAAAATATAATTAAATAAACGATATGATACATGCAAAATCCGTCGCACCATAAAAAAACTTGAGTTAAATTTACACGTAAAAATCTCATAACTTGAGAAAAACCAAATCTTTACAACAAAGGAATCACTTCTTATGACATTTTAATCTCTAAATGGGAAATAAATCATACTTAAAATGAAAACTTCCTATACATATATTTATAAATAATAACGAAACAAAACAATGAAAATTCCACCCATCATATAATCCTTTGCAATAATAGATAGATTTTCCAATAACTTGTCCCATAGCGTACGTACTGACTAAACCACCCTCTCAGTTCAATTCCGAGGCGGTGCTAAGTACGGCCAGGTGGTCTTCTAGTTTCTCCGACGTGCCTGTTGGAAGGAGGGCAAACGTTCAACCTAGATTAGAATTTGTTTAAATGCGATTGATGAGTGTGAGACCTAATTTTTAACCAGCGAAAAAACTTTTCAAGAATTAATAAATAACTTGAGATGAGGGATTAACGATTTTAAATAACAATGCAATAGCTATTAGCGTATTATAATACTGTAAAAGACAAGACGTATCGTTAAGTTATCCTTAACGGTGTTTGAAGGTTGGGGACCCCCACAGCTGAACACAAAGAAGGAAGAAAAAGAGCGAGCAACTTCTGTTCCTGCCCCTCCAACAAAGTTGTTCAACGACTTTATTTATTCATTATCAAAATAAGAGAAAGATTCATATTTAAAGAAGCTTTTGTTAAAGGCCTAAACTACCATCACCCTCCACGAATTGCAAGAATTGTCCCAATATTTTATTACATGCCAACAACAACAATACTATTCTGGATTTATTTACTTATATAATAATATTCAAAAAAAAAAAAAGAATTAAATCAAAAAGAGATAAAAAGAATTATAGAAAAGTTAAGAGCATGTTTACTAGGGCTGTGAAATAAAATTAAAATAAAAATAAAAAACCATATTTCTAGTAGATTAAAATTAAAAGTTCGTTATTGGTCTGTTTTAAAGTGTTAGATTGCCCACGTTATTTTCCCGCAATATAAATTGATGTGGCATTGCACATTTTTCGAAGCATCACTAACAAGGAGCGCAAAATCATTTTGTACAGTAATATAGAATTCGTTTACGAGTATACTTTATCCTTTGTGTCTCGCCGTCTAACGTAGAAATTGAGAATTTAAGACACTTCAACAGTTCAACACCAAAACGAGCGGAAAAGTGTTTTAATGGTAGCTTGTTCCTAGTTAGATTTATCTCGATTTATGCTTTAAATAACTATTTATAATTATTATTAAAGTTACGGAGTAATTAAGTATATTAATGTCCTATACAATGTATATTGACAAGTGTTGAAATTCTAATGTTGCAATTAAAAAAGATGGATCTATAAAATTGCAATTTAGTACGGAGTGACATAAAATTTTACTAATATTATGCATTAATAACACTTTTCTCTATCCCTAGTGACCTAACGTGTTTCCAAACCCAAACCACAAAAGTTTTTTAAAAAATAAATAATTGTGAAATTTCTATAGTAATCGTCCTTAAATAATTACCACTAGACTCAATTTTGATTGGCTAATTTTTTTTATTTATTTTTTAATTTTTATTTTTTGTGGGTTAAACTTATATAGAATGACTTTCCTTCTTACATAATTCATTTTTTTCTTTTCATTTTTAAGGAAGTTTGATCAATAAATTATATTTTATTTTTTTAAATGCCAATCAAAATTGAGTATAGGGGTAGTCATTTTTAGAAAGACTATCATAGAAACATCCAAACTAGGACGAGGGTGAAATTGAATTAATTTTCATTTAAGCTTCGAAAAAACAACCAGAATTTGATTCCTTCTAAGTTCTAACCCTAAACATCACCAAACTATAATTCCTCTGTTATAGAAACACTAAAAACAGTTGATTTAGATAAGAGTTACCTATCACCTCTCCTTTCCTCTTTCTCTTGAGGTCTCATACAGGGAATTTAAAGAAGCCTAAATGTAACTATAAGATGGGTTTTTTAAACAAGTCATGCCTACAATAGGAAGGCTAGTAATATTTTGTGTACATCCGCGTAACCAATATAGAACTAGCATATGATCTCTTTCAACTAACAGCAGGCCAGAGGAGATGGTAGTTAAATGAACGAAAACACCCAATATTTGTTAGAGAAGGAAGCAATACCTGTTGTGTATAGGATCAGGACCACTGGGGACTCTTCTTTTACTAGAATAAGTCGGGTTGAGCTTCACAGGAACAGAATGTTTCTTCCTCCCCAGCAGCGTCGTATGCTTGTTATTCCCAGATGATGTACTCGTTGCTGCATGATTCCCAGATGATGTATGCATTGCTGCGTAATTACCAGATGATGTACTCGTCGCTGCTGTATGCCCCTCAATCTCCGCACTTGCTAGGATCCCCATGGACAAGAACCGTACAGAAAAAACCAACATAAAAGCTACACATATAGCCTTCAAAACCCGCATAACTCCTCCCCCATCACCATAATCAGCCATACCACTTCACCCAACTAGATTTCCCTTCCTAGGAAGGATAAGTTGCTCTTACGAAAACAGGAAAAGAAGACGGGAAGAATGATCATTTCAGAATCAAGAAGACAAATGATACTAAAGAATTGTTGATATAATATATCATTAAAGAAGGCGATATTGCCACCGATTGGAACTTCCTACGTCAAAGAAGGAAGGCGGAACAAGACTGGAAAGAATAAGAAGTAATATGCAAGCTTTAAATAGAGGGCAACTGATTCAAAAACTACGTCAAAGCAGGGGCAGGACAGAATGAGGGAGAAGCATGACAAAAAGAGAAAAGTTAGTGATCTCAAAGATAGCATGGGCCCATGCCAGTGTAGTTCCTCTGTTTTGGTGTGCGTATTTTCATGAAGCCAATAAAATGGGACCATAATCCTTCCTTAATGGCTTAATGAATCCATTAGGGCTCTACAAACACAGGATTATATGACCCACCTCGAAAAAATAAAACTTTAATCTCACAATTTTTGCATCAAATTAAATAAATAATTTCACATGTTTAACATCAACATCAAGTTACTTTAAGTACTTGAGACAAACTACTACATGTTTAATGGATAGAGAATTGAGAAGCATCATCAGTCAGCAGTTCAGCCCATTTTCTAGAGGCATAATTTCAATAAGAATTACCTACAATGAGTATATGTTTGCAAGAAATGTTGCTGCATATCGATAACTCTCTGTTTATCAGGAAGTATCAACCAGGGAATTTGTTCTCGGCTGCATCACTGCATTGTGAATTTGTGACCACTACATTAGGTAATGACAGTCACACACCATCCATATCACCCAAAAAAATTGTTTCGCGACTGTTATAATAATCACATCCGAGATTTATAACCCTCCTAACAAACCAAAGTACCCATCCACAATAGATCCACATTAGTTTAGCGTGCATATCTGGGATACTCAAAGCACACTGAAGCCAAAATTAATGAAATTATTTTATATATGGCATACTAATCCAGACATGAAAAGGAAATCAAAGTAAGGAGGCGGTCTTTCCCTCTGCAACCTCAAACCCTCAATTAGAAAGGATTTAGAAAATGCCCAGTGCTCTATACCAAAATCACAGAAAGGTTCAACATCAGATACCAAAGTTTGCAGACCAGAAACAGGTATATGAACAGCTAGTTTACTCAACATGTTTACCAAAAGTATTGGTGACTCTGCATAAATATAATGAATTAATGATAGAAATCTAGAATTCTGATTAAGTGCACAATGTGTGGTTGGTGGTCCACCAAAAGTTACCACCTTCAGTACTAACAAGTTTCTTTACTTTACCAGTACATAGCAGAATGTAGAGGATGGAGCCTTCAATCAGTGGAGACCACCTAAAGAAATCTCCATTAAACATAACTTTAGTGCTCCAAACAGTAGAAACACGAAGTATATTTCATCCACAAAGTTAAATATTTCCAAAGCGGGCAAATAAAACTATTAACATGACGGAAAGTACAACAATCACTAAAGAAACCAGAGAATAATGTATTGTCTAATGTCTACTGTACATAAGAAAAGAAGGGAGCCTAGAATGGGAGTTTTAGCTTCTCATTAGAAGACTGACTGATAAAAAATTTCTTTTACACAGTAAAAATATATACGAAACAGGTCACTTCCAGTATCAAATATTCTACACTTGGTTAGATTGAGTAAGCTATGGTTCTCAGAATTTTTTAAGCCCGGTTGTAAGTTTGTAACCTCAATTTTAACCCCCATAACAAATAAGATACATACATACATACATACTTTTTACACTTCCCAGTTACAGTTATAATTTCAATCCTTTCATACATTGGTAAACTATCTACTAAAAAAAATAATTTAAAAAAAAAGAGTGAATTGAAGAGTGAATACTAACATAAGTTACCAGTAAAAGATCAAAATAAAAGGCAACATCAAACTTTAGTTTAACCAGTGATTATTTGTGCACAAAAAGTCGTATTGATTGGTTACAAGGATCCTTCAACAGGAGAACTTGTTTTCCAAAGCAAAGCCAGAGGAAGTCACATCCCCTCGGAATATTCATAAAGAATAATCCAAAGTGAATTAACTTTCCCTGTTTGCTTAAATCAATATGCTTTAAGAGATTTTCTCGCTTTGCTCTATAAAAATCTCACTTTAAAATACTCTAACAATATGTCAATATGACATGAGCAAGGCATAACAAACACCTCTTTAATTTTTTTTTTTTTTTGGCACACTAAACTATTCTTCAGCTGAATCAGGACAAAATTGGGTAAGCATAATCTTAAAACTTTAATCAGTCTGCAGTAAAAGGACATTTTTCTCAAAAAAAAAAAAAAAAAAAAAAAAAAAAGATTCTTCAAAATTAAACTTAATTTAAACTACACGCAGAAGTAATAACAGCAACTATTATTAATACATAACTGTCATGTATGTATTATATCAAAAACTACAAGCTCAAATTTAATAAGAGAGTCTTGCATAAGGGCCTTGAAATACATCAAATCATTATTAAACATCAAAGAACAGGGGATCACAAGTTCACAACCTTCATTACAAGTACTTTTACAACAGGACAATTTTCTCAGATTTTAAATTATTAGTTTTTTTATTAGAAAAGTGAATAAGAAGTACAAGTGAAGAGCAAGTAGCTCTCAAAGCTTAGATAATAAGAATCACAATGTCATGGCCTATTTAAGAAAAGTCTATCTTCAGACCTCAACCTCATGATTAATACCCAATACATAATATTTTTAATCCCTATATTAGCATCTGTTGGTTACCCTATTCAAATCCAATTTCTTAAGAAGACCTCAATTTTACAAACCATCTAACATCTTGTTATAAAATATTAAACAGCCAAGCTAGTTAACCTGATTATCACTGTTCTACACATACCCTGTAGAAACTATGGCAAAACTTTGATAGCTACAAAATCTTCAGGAGCTATAGTGTTCAACTTACCCTACCGAGCAATCTTCATGGCTGGCATCCAACGAGTATCCTCAACCCCATTGAATTCCCAAACAATCATCCACAATTGTGCAACAGAGACATGAGATAGTCTTATTTGTCCTGTAGCAGCCACCATTCTTTCATACATCTAAAATATTTGAAGTTAAATATGTTGAAAATTTATCATTAGTTTAAAACACTTGGTTGAATTCAATCTGTGCTACCTAATCTTTCCACCAGATACGCCAATTATAACCTTGGTATCGAGATCATCAACAAGAGATTCCTGAACTTGAGGATTAACATTGTGACTTACAGCCTCAACTACCTTATTATCCTTATTAGATACGCACAGTTGCAACCGTTAATTCCTAGTTTAACACTCCACCCTCCTCTTTAAGAATTTACATATTGTTCAAGACTAATCCCAGAGTTTTGCGCACAGTTCAAAGTCTCAAGACAAAGTGAAAATGGGCAAACTTTATAATAGCCCTCAAATCATATTCTACACTGCTTTGAGAACAAAATTTTCCACCTCTCCCTGTCTTGCACCATGTAACACGACCAAATGTTCAAAATGTGGCCTTTACATGCTTACTACATACTGTAGCACACTAGCACTACCAGATGAGCCAACTCAAACATCAAACATATCTCCTCACACACCACTTGACTCAATAAAACATATGCATATACCCTTGCTACCACAACTGCTAGATCCCTCACATCTTACATAGAAAATTTTCCATTACCTTTGAAACAGTAATAGCTAGAATCTACTGATTTATAATCAAAATTAATCAATAGATTATTTTAGAGGCAAAAGTTTGATTCTTGATCAATGGTGGAAACCAATTCATACAAAAAGAGTAGCTTTAGGCTACTACTCGGTAAGTAACTAGAGGTTACTTATCTCCTAGAACTTAACTCACAGTATCAGATATACAATTTAAGAGTGCAACTTGCTCTATCTTCATTACATAAAGCAAAAATCTAACATTAATGATATTTGTCTTCTATCACTTCATAGTATCAGTAGGGCCGTCAGGCTCTTTTGGTTTGCCACATTCCTTAGTGCTTCATTAATTCCTTTTGTCTACTTACTCCCTTGCTCCCTGCTGCTGATGATGTTGCTTGTCCCCCTCTCGCTTTCCTTGCTTGTGCCTTGGGTGTAGACTTGGATAGGTGGCTGGGCTAGGTATGCCGGATCCATTACAGAAACCCTATGTTTTTAATGATCTAGCCAGTTGGCTATGCTCACCTCAATGATCTGATGACCCAACACAGTAACATTCAAACCCCCCCCACCTCTCCCCCCACGGTAAGATCCATTGTAAAAATCCTCACCGCTGTATGTTGCCACCTCATCAACCTCCTAACGAAAGCACTACCCATAAATCCACCCAAGGTCCAAGACTCCAAGTCCATCTCCCTGGGGAAAAAAAATGGCTCTTTTTACCCTTTCTTCAATTCCCAATCTAGAACAACCTCCCAAGTCTTGATCCAACCCAAATTCCCCCACGCCTCTTCCTCTCAACAGATGGATTCAGCCCCGAAGGAGACAAAAGTTTCAAGCACCCAACAAGATATACACACACTCCAACATAAGCATCCACGGGAATTTTCAGCAACCCTTTTCCTGATCTCTAATAAATTCCTCATTTCATCTCAAAGGTCAGAAAGAAGATTTCGTCTTCTATCCACATCAAAACAAGACCTCCATATCCATCCCACGCTCAAAGGAGACAAAAAGGTTTTAAACACTCAACAAGGCATACCATCCAAAAAGGCATCTACAAAACTTTTCCCGCCTCTTCTCCAAAACACTAACATAATCCTCACTTATAGACATCTCAAAGAACAGGCAAAGTTCAATTTTTCATCCGCACCAAAGCAAGGGCATGGAACAAGAGAGAGAGGAAAGAGAGTTTGGGAGAAAGAGGAAGACAGGTTGTAATAAATTCAAATCTTGAGCAAATTGAATGCTCTGCCTTATAGCTCAGATCACTGAGTATCTACAGAAACCCATCATTCAAGAACAATTAATCAACTAGATGCCAATAATTCAGCTTTTTTTTTTATTATAATTTTTTATTTTTGAAATAGTCTTTCAAAAACTCTTTCAAAAAGGGCTAACGGGTTACTATATACATTAATTCCCAAAAACCTAAGTTGTTTCTCCTGATGTTTGAGCCTTAATTATTCCATATCAGTAGAATTGGAAGCAAAAACATGTATTAGCACAATCCAGCTTTGTGGATAACTAAAAATAGAAAACTTTAATGGCAGCAATTACAAGAAACAAGTCATAGCTTCTTGAATAAAGTCAATCATTCTATTTTAGCACATGTTAAGTCTTGTAAAAGTTAAATCTGGTTTAGGTCCTACACAGCCTGCTCAAGGCTCCCCCAGTGACAGAAAATTATAAGTGTACTTGTTCTCGTTCCATAAATTTGAGAAAGATGGTTAAGGAAATTGGATCCAATGATGATTCATTTCATAAGAAAAAGTACAATAACATCCAACTCGTCTACAGATTTTTTTACAGCAACAACCCCCCCCCCCCCCCTCTCTCTCTCTCTCCTCTTTCCTCCCTTGAAAAAAAGTAAAATAAATAGAAAGTAAAGAAGGAAACAACAAAGATAATAAAGTAGTAAGAAGGTTTAAACCCTTACACTTAAGTAAATTTTCCATTTCAAGATAACTGCTGCCTTAACTACAAAGTGAACAGTAATTGGAAAGCTCCACTCAAGTTTTATTGGACCTGCAATAGATGCTTAGCCTATGTCAAAGTATTTCTATTATCAATGGTAAAAATGACAAAACATAGACTTGTGTATATAACACACCGTGACAATGGTTTTGATATGTCAGCCTTCAACTTCAGCAGTACATTTTAGCCTGTCGTATACGAAATCAGTCGATGCACATTTCACAAAACACATTTGGTCGGCACGGTCCTGCAGGCACTCCCATTTTTCAATTGAATTCATTCCTTTACAATGCCCAGATAGGTGATTAGCCCTTCTTCTTCTTCATTGCCCACTTTGGCCCATAAATTGCCAAATGTGTTCTACCAAAGCGACGATCAGCTATCTGCAGTATATATACAACCAAGGTAAGATTTCTGACCATTCACTGAAATCTGCATGACATAGTACTGGTATTCTTCTGTTTTAAAGAATTTAGCACAATAAGATAGTGAACAGAAACTATCTTAAAGCTATTTGGATGCATAATAATGTCCAAGAGTCTTCACATCAGTAATTTGTAATTAAAATCCTTGATGCCAAAAAAGTATCTATCTATATTTTACAAATAATATCCCAACCCGAAAGAGTTCATCTAGAGACATAAAGAAACAAACCTTCATAAGGCATCCACAAGAATCCAGCATGTCTGTTCCCAAAGGATATTCGACCACCTGAGGCAAGAGATTTTCAAACAAGAACAAGCAGCAAAGAACCACCAATATCAAGATAGAAAGTGAACAATACTCCTTTTTCTTTCTGTAACTCCTATTTTACTTTTTGCACATATTCTATGTACATTTTTAAGAATAAAGATATTCAATACACATTATGAAACAAAATTAAATAAAATAAATTGATGCTGTGAAGCTACGTACTAAGACAAATCAAGATACCGTGTGTGTGCGTGTGTGCGCGCGCGCATGTGTGTGTGCACGTTTAAAAAAGTATTATATGTTATCTGCATTGAAATCTATAAAGAATTCAAACAAGACTAAAGAAATGGAGGGAATAGTAAAAGCAAAAAAATAAAGCTTACAATAAACGCATCTTCTCCAACCAAGGGGGAATCTGATAATTGGTTCATAAGTATTCCATAATCCACTTTCATGTATGGAGGTGTTACACTAATGTAGTCAAAAGTTGTATCACCGCCTGCAAGAAAGCAATAAAATTAAGAATTGAGACAATTTAAAAGTGAAAGATTCATAACACCTTATCATTTATAATTAGACCGAGCAAAATTTGACCCAACCCATAATTCGGCCTGAAAATAAGGGGTGTTAACACAAAATCTGACCTGTAACCTGTAATTGACCAAACCTAGAAAAACCATAAATAAAAGAATCAAACCCAACCAGACACAAACCAACCCTGACAACATAGTATTATAAAAAAAAACAAAATTAAAAATTAAAAAAATAATAATAAACTCACAAAAATACCCTTTAAGAGGCAACAACCAAAAAAAAAAGTTGTGTTGTACTTTTGTGCCTTAATATTTAATTAGGATGAGATATCCTTGAATCGGCGTCAATGGTCAATTAATATCAATAATTTGCATTTCAATATTTGTAGTCTGATAATTACAAACTCGTTCAAAGAAACTTAACTAATTTTTAATACCATAATAGGCAGATTATTAGTGTTTTTTTTCCCTTTTCCTTTTTTAAATTTACAACACTAAAGATAAAAGTAACCTTAACAGTTAACATAACTCACCGACCTGTAACCGGAACATTCTAGGTTAAGATGGACGTGTAAGTATTGTGATAATGTTTATGAGAGTTCTTCATAGTCTTTTAAAGGGATTAAAAATAAAAAAAAATAAAAAAAAAGGGCTGAATTTGACTGTCTTACCCTAAAAATTCATGTTACAGAGTATGATAAATGATGCACTAATGAGCTGGGTGGTCAACATCACTCAGAATCAATCGTGTAATATGAAAGCTGATTAATACAACATTTTGGAAGTTATCAGTTTTGATACATTCTTTCAAGACACTCAATTCCAGGACATTGACTTGTCAAACCACCAATATGCTAACTCTAATAAATATATTACCCACCAAAAAATAGCATATAATGAAGGGGCAACAAACAGTCCAAAAGCTAAATCTAATAAATACTGAATGGTAAAAATTGAGACAAAATTCAAATGGACCATCTCATGACACAAGCAGCAGAAGGAAATTCAGGTGTAAAACATCAGTAATAACGGACTCATGCACCTATTAAACTGAAAGCGAAAAAAAAAAATGGTCATAACAGTACACACCTACAAACTGCTGAGCTCGTTCCAAGAAATTTTCAACAGTGACAGTATGTATAACTGATGAATCAAGAAACCCTGTCCATTGTAGATTTGGCTGCAGAACATTTGAAACCACCCATGGATCCATCTCAATAAAATGCACCTGAGCATTGGCAACACCAATTCTAGATGTTTCAGGATAATACACATAGAACTCCACAGAATTAGCAAACAGCAGAATTTTGTGTTTAAAATTACGAAGTTATTTTTATAAGTCATTTTTACAAAATACACAATGAGTAGAATATTCCTAAGCCAAATAAAATATATAGGTCAAACTAACTTATTTAATTTGATCCACATTATTGAATTTTTACATATCTGTACATCATCTCATTCAACACTAAGAAACTAAGAGTAGTTGTCTTCTTCCAATAGCAAATACTCCCTCCATTTTTAAATACTTGCTCCATTTCTCCATGTGTGGAGTTTTAGGAGAAATTGGAGAAAGTAATAAAATATGGAGGTAGTGGGGTATGTGGAAAAATAAAATATTGTTAAAAGCAAAAGTAGTGGAGAGAATTAGAAGAGATAGATTACAAAATTAATAAAATTTGATTTATGTTGGGTCCACTAGGTGAGAGAAATGAATTAAATATTGTAAAAGCTTTCCAAATAAACAAATGGAGCAAGTATTTAAAAACGGCCGAAAAAGGAAAGTGGAGCAAGTATTAAACGGAGGGAGTGGTGGGCAAATGTAAAGCCAGCTAATACTAAGAGAGTAAGAGTAAGAGCACATTACAGCTACTGTAAATGATAAAGTAGATAATTAACTCATTACAGCAAAACAAGATTAATGATACCCATGAAACGAGTGATAACGGTGGGTGAGCATATAAAATAAGATTACAAGAGGCAGATTTTGATGTTCCATTTACGCACATAGCTAAGATATCCTAGTATCCTACTATATATTATGGACCAGAAGGAGTAATTTGTCAACTATTTAGGGCGTGTTCGGCAAAATATAGTTGTGAAGGGTGATGTTAGCTATGAAGATAGTTGTTATCTGTGTAGGTAGCTTTTAACTGTATAGGTAGCTTTTAGCTGTCAAAAAACTGTTAGCTGTGAGTATAGATAATTTAGGTATGAGTGTTCGGTAAAGTAGCGGTTGACTAGTTGTTACATATAAAAATAAATATTTAATTTTTAAAACTATAGATTAAATTTTCAAAAGCTACCTCAAAAGCTATCTCTAATTTCAAACGCTAATATTTCTAACTTTTCATAAAAACAACCTCCACCACTAAAAGCTACCCTAACCACTACTTTGCCAAACACTCACATTTTTTATGAAGTAGTGGTTTGACTTAAAGCTACTCAAACACTAGCGCCAAATACGCCCTTTAGTGGTACTCACCTCAGAACAACCTCGACTCAAAGCTTCAATGCCAACTGAACCAGTGCCACTATACAGGTCCAACCAGCGACCGGGTCTTAAAGATGCAGGGCAGCCACCAGCCACCTGATAAGAAAATTGACGAGTAGTTTTCAACATATGGAAAGTGAACAAGAAGAAGATAACCAGAATTTATTTTTCACTTGTAAGATAATTTAAAGCACAAATTATAAAAAGGAACATTTGTGAAAATTTTCAATGAAAAATTCAACCAGTATATACCTTAAAATGTTTTTTTTAGAAAACCAATTTTCTATATTGGTATAAGATCACTAACAATGATTAACCATAAAAGAGAGCAATAGAGAAAGAGGGAAGTAAGAATTAGTGACTTTAAATAAAAATAGGTCTTCATTTTTATGTTAAATACCTACTAATCTTTTTGACTTTTTGTGGTTTGTGATAACACGTTTAATTTAATAGAGAAAAACAGTGTGTGCTAAACTTTGTTCCGCTCTTACACATTTGAATTTAAATTTTATTAAATAATTGAAAAAAAAAATAAACAATTAACATATATCTGATAGCAACACAATAATGCGAGGTCTTAATGTTTTAGTGCAAATAATGTCCATAAAAAAACAAGGAAAGTACAACATTAAGGACAAAGGGTTAACTAAAGAATAATTAACGCAAAATGAACAAAAGTCAATCAGGCTAAACTTCACTTAAGCCCAGACAAGGCATTAATCCTGTTTAAAACTTTAAAACAACACCCTATTTGGTCAACTATAAAAATTTCATTCCTTTCCATCCGAGACACCTAAGGAAACCAAAATCAATGGAACACAATGCCTTCATCATCTAAGCTCACCCATATTTCGCATATAACAACATATTAAGAAAAAAATAGAAATAACATTATTTGGTTTCTTTTCTCATAGCCCTTGGGTATAGGTTTATGCACCAAAACCTCCTCAAACCTTAATGCACACACAACAAAACAAATTCCGGAAAACAATACCTGCAATATATCAAATGCAGCACCTTTAACTACCTCCATCATGGGACGAACATCCATGCCTACAGGCGATAAGAGTTTCTTCCTTTTAGCCTTCCCAGCCAGCACCTAATTAGACAATGCACTTATTCATGGAGCCTTCAGTGGAAAACAAAATAAATCTCAAGCAATCCAAGGTATAGAAAGAACATTCATTAACCTAAAAATGCTAATTGATTTCACAAAGTTGGTTTACAAATTCAGTGAATTCAGCAGCTGGCGTGCAGTTTACAGAAAAGAAGTGATTATAAAAGATGCAAAAGGAGAAAACCAACCACCTTATATTATACTCCCTCCGTCCCCTTTTGTTTCCTTTTTTTAAAGATTATTCTATACTATAAATGGCCATGAAGGATCACCACCCGAATATTCACTATAATTGGTCCCACCGAATTTGTTTCTTATCAACTCCATCCAACCAAAAACTAAATTGTAACTCAGCTCTATAGGCAACAAAGGGAGTACCAATTAGCATATATTGCATAAAATTAATGGAAAAAAAATGACAAATTTGCTGGTTCTTGATCAGCCAAATAAATGGACAATCATGTTTTACAAGAAAAAAATCTCTGGCTTAAATTGTTCTCTAAGAACCAAATTAAACTAATTTGAAGAGACACGTACCGCAAAACAAATTGCATATTTGCATCACACCACAATCATACAATTCCTCTTAGAACAAAATGAAGCAAACGTACACACCTGCAGCAATTTATGAGTGGTACGAGGCGGCTTTCGGTCTTCCTTGACCACTAGCTGTTTTCCTTTACCTTTTCCCACGCCCTGCTCACGCTCCTTTCTCCTACTTCTCTGTAACACCCACCCAATAAAAATCAGCACAAATTCATAATTAAAAGTAGTTACAATTCAGTGATGTTTCTTATGATAAAAGAAATACAAACTTATGATACCTTAACGGGCTCAGAAATGAAGTCATTAGGGTCAAGGCCGTAGCGGTCGAAGAGCTCTTGCTTCTCCTGACTCGATATCGCATCCTTTGAACCTTAAACAATCAATTGCAAGTATATATAACAAATTCAAATGCTAGAATTGGAAAATTAATTGTCAAATTCAAGAAAAAAGTAAGCAAATTAAGAAATTTAGGGGTGAAAATTGTACCGGAAGAAGAGACGATTACAGAAGAGCGACGGCAATTCGTGGGCGTAAATTTGGGGGTGATTTTGAAGAATGGAGATAGAATTGAACAAGAATTAGGGTTGAGAGGGGTTTTGAGTTGAAGAGGAGAGAGAATTGGAGGGAGATTAGGAGATGATGCCGCCATTGTTCTTCCTCTACTGGGTTCAACTTCACTGCTCTTTGACGCTTTGCAAGTTTGTGATGTCAATTGCCACAAACGGTTTAGGTAATGTAGGGCTTGTTTGGCATCATTTTTTTTTTCAGTTTTTTTTTTTTTTTTTTAAACTAAAAACCAAAAACAGGAAACAAGAAAAAGGTATTTCCACTATTCTGTTGTCAGTTTTCAAAATTATCATGATTTTAATAAGTCTAAATAATTTTTGATTTATTATGTGACATATATAATATACTTTTTAAAAACAAAAAACCAAAAAATAGAAAACCACAGCGATGCCAAACGAACCCGTAATTACTTACTTCCTCCGTTCAATTAATATTGCAACAACAAGGCTGTTCAATTTCGGATATCCGATCCGAAAATTCGAATATCCGAACTTTTCGGATCGAGAAACTGCAATCCGAATCCGATCCGAAATTTTCGGATCGGATAGTCGGGTTTTCGGATCGGGTAGTTAAAATTTTCGGACAAAATCCGATCCGTATCTGATCCGAAATTCCGAAATTTTTTCGGATATCCGATCCGAAATATCCGAAACCTCAAAAATCGGATCGGATATCCGAAATTTCGGATCGGATTTTCGGATCGGATATTTCGGACCGGATATTTTTGAACACCCTTAGCAACAAGGAGGAAATTATGCATTTTAAAGCACATTACTTCTAATTTACTTAACGTATAAATCTATATTATAAGGTCAAACAAGAGTGATGAACAGTGCAAAAAGTCCATTGTTGCAATATTAATAGAACGGAGAAAGTATTACCTAAACCATTTGTGATTATATGGTTACTCGATTAGTATTATGGGTTACTACTAATCTACATGGTGTGGCCAGCTAGGCAGCTACACACAAGATGGCTGATTGATTATACTCTATCCTTTATGTGAATCCTCACATTAATTTAGTTACAGTTTTTTTTTAAGAAAAATGCTATATATAGCCCTAAGGGCTACATATAAGCATCAAATTTAGGAAATTTTGTCTAGAATTACCCGGAAGATAGGGTGTTTTGTTAACAACTACCCATTTTTTTTATTTGTTTACAACTACCCGGAAGATGGAAAACGTTTGGGTTGCACTACCCAATAACGTTTTCCGTCCATTTTACACGTTAACTGGGCCCACTAGTTCACTTTTCCCACCTAAATTACTTCCCCCTAACTACCTTTTCTCTCTCCTCTTCAATTGCTTCTTAATTTTCCCTCCTTCTCAATTAAAAAAATTAGATTCAATAATTCAAGCAATTGAACAAAAAATCAGGTAATCTTTCACACTTATTTTCTATATTATTGTTTTTCGCATTTGTCTACAAGTTTTACTTGAATGCAATTTAAAGAATAAGGGTTTCAATTTCTGATTGTAATTAAGGTTTATGGGTTCAATCGAATTTGGGGGTTTCGATTTCTAGGGTTTAGCGATTCAATTGAGTCCATGGTTTAGGTCCCTTAGGATTAAAGATTGAATTGTGAAGCATTTTTGAGTACTTTTTATAACTAATTGACATTGTTAATGGTAGGATGTCGAGTTCAACATACCACTCCTGTATGTAATATCATCCCAACAAGTGCAGTTGTGGAATTCCACCAAAATTGGAGACATCGTGGACTACTAAAAACCCTGGTAGAAGATTTTTGGCCTGTAAATTCTATAATGATGCATCTGGTAGAAGAGGATGCAAATTCTTCAAATGGATTGATGAAGAAATACTTGAGTGGCAGAGGGTTGTTACAAATCAACTAGTGTTGGACAAAAAGTTGATGCAAAATGAGATTGGTTTACTGAAACAACAAGTTTTCATGCTTCAAGATCAAAAGGCAAGGGTGGAGAGTGAAAAAAGAGAGACTAACCAAGAAATGCAAGACACTCTCTGCTGCTATGAAGAAAGCAAAGGCAGGTGACTATGGTGGCATTTCAGGACTAATGCAGTTGGTGGTAGTTGTTGTAATTGGAATGATGTTAGGTTATTTAAGGAAGACAATGATGTAGTAGGCAATTTAGTAATGATTGGTATTACATTTGCACTGTATGAGTAGCATGTGTCACAGATTTTGGAATGTAAGCAAAGTGCAAATGCTAACCTTTATCTATGTAGGTTGTATTATTGCCATTAACATGAAATGAAATTATGCTTTGAACATTTCCTTTTGCAATGCCAAAATTTGGCATAATTTGTGCACAATTATAATAAAAAAAAGCCTTGCATTTCAAGTTCTAAAATAATTACAAAGGCTAAGTGGATTTGTTCATCATCACTTAATAAAAAATAGGCTACATCAATCTAATTCAAGGTTGAAGTACATGTAGCCTCACTAAAAATAGAAAGATTGTTCACAAAAACAGAAAATAACTAACACAAAATCAAGAACATAACCAAAGCACATAAATCTAATCTAGGGCATCCCAATTTTGACTTAATTGGTAGCTTGGCTGTTGAAGGTGATGCCTTGGACTTCATTGTGGCACTTCTTTGAGGCTGAGATTGGGTGGGCTGGGTTGCTTGACTTGATTGTGGTGGAGCTACACCTTGTGAGCTTGCCTGACTAGGAGCAGCTTGGATGTGGATGCCTCAGTTTCAGGGTTATTCTTTCCCTAACACACAAAGCAACAACACAAACCTTATTAGAACATGTCATAATAAGTAACTAAACAATGTACAAGCCAACTTTAATCTTCACATACCTTTTTCACAGCTCTGTCCCAAATTTTCTTTCTTTAAAGTACATTTCAAGGCTTCATTGATGGAGGTCTGCCACCTTTATCAACCTCTTTGGGTGGTGCTGGGTTCTTGCACTTGTTCTTGTAATGGCCTGGGACTCCACAGTTAGTTAGAGCACTTTGGTGCTTTCTTAGGCTTTTGGGATGACTCAACTCCTTCCCTTTCACCCTGTTCTTGTTTCCTTTTCTTAAGGGAAGGTATTCCTGGCATTTTTCTCATGACATGTGGTGTAGGTTGCATCAAATCAGTCCTCTTTTCCTATTGTTTCATACCAGGCATTGGTTTGATACTTAGAGTATATGCCTCCAGGTATCTGTCCATGCTGTAGAAGTCATCCACAATTTATTATCACAGCCCAAGCATGTGCACAAGGGATCCCAGTGAGCTCCCATCTATAACATGTACAAGTTTTCTCAACCAGATTCACCACAAACCTATCACTGTAGTAATCCACTTCCCATGTGTCCATCCTAGAAGGGATTACATCACAGTTTGCAGCCAAAGTTGACACAAATTGGAACACTTAGGACACATAAGGCATAAATCTGCCTTCATGACTTTGACCACCTTCCCATTTCAGAGTGTTCCTCTTCATGACATACCTCCTAATCCATTCTAGACAAGTGATTATAGGTTTGTCTCTGGCTTCTTTCAAAACAACATTGAAACTTTCACATATGTTGTTTAACAACATATCAAATTTGCTATGAGTGGAAAATGCATACTTAACCCAATGCCTAGGAGGAATTGCAACTAAATAGTGGAATGCATCTTCAGACAACTCTTTGATCTTTAGCATGTTCAATTCAAAATCAGCCTAAAAATGATTAAAATGATGTGTTTTTTTTATCAATATGCAAACATTGCTCAAAGTAATAACAAACAGTGACCAAAGTTAAAAATCATTACCCTTGTTGTTGACCTTGCTGACTTCCAGAAAAATTCTTTAAAGGCTTCACCACCAAACTTGAGCTTAAAATTGGTCCAAATGTGCCTTACACAAAACCTGATTTCAGCATCAGGAACCACAACAGCAAAAGCTTCCAATAGTCCCTGTAAAAAGGCATAACTTAGGCAATTCATTACACAAATATTGGCAACATGTTAAAAAAAATAAGGCAATTACAGAAAAGCTAAGTACCTTTTTCCTATCTGACTTCAAAGTAAGGCCCTTCCCCCTTGGTTTCTCAATGTCCTTGATTAGGAGCTCCAAGAACCATATCCATGTATCCTTGTTTTCCACTTCAACCACTACCTAAGCCACTGGGTAGATATTATTATTACCATCCTTACTGACAGTAACTAGTATCATACCAAGGAAAGCACCCTTCAAATGACACCCTTCTATTCCAATCACAGGCCTACAGCCCCTCTTGAACCCAACTTTGCATGCTTCAAAGCACACATACATCTTCTAAAAAATGGGGGGAGGGTTTTCAATCCCTTCTAACACCACAATGGCTGAAGAACCAGGGTTGTATTTAAGCATAGTCATCCCATAATCACACACCCTTGCATACTCCTCGGCAGAATCACCATACAAAATCAACTTTTCCCTTGCCCTAGCAAACCAGACCTTATAGTATCCAATACGAACCCTTAAATCCCGTCTATGAACACTTTCAACTTCCAAGTAGGGTCAAATCTCCATTCATCTAAGTATCTATCTGCTAGATACTCTGATGTAACTTTTGAACTCTCATGATGAAATCCACAAGTATGGTTCAAATTCAAATTTCTGATTTGGAGAGTATGCTCCATTCTTGGCTGCCTCCACGGAATCTTGAAGTTACACTTGTTCTCAGAGTTACATGAACAAACTATCTTCCCATGCTTCTTGTCCCATGGGCACTCACATTTGTTTTTACAGTAAACACTCACCTTACTCTTCCCATTATGCAAAAAATAATAATCATAATTGTTTTCAATGTTATGACTCCTAATTGCTTTTCTAACAACTTCAACAGTAGGGAACTTTAACTAACCCTTTAACAAAACAAATCTTTCTCTTGAAATCAACCTCAGGATTAAAAGTGGGATTAGGATCTACCTCATCATCTGAGCCTTGTAGAGACCTTAGCTCTTCTGAGTCATATTCCACCTCCACAGCATCACCTCCATTGAATTCTTCCTCTTCTAAGATGTCTTCACCTTCAACAGCAAAGTCTTCATCTAAAGCTGACCACTCAGATTCATCAGACCGCTCAACCTCCCCACTCCAATCTTCCCCATCAACACCTAGATCAGTCACTCTTTTTTATTTTGTCTTTCTGTCAACCTGTCCTTTACCCTTACCCTTACCCTGAGACTTAACTTGCTTACCCTTTTTGGCTACAGTTTTCTTTGAATTTCCCTATGAACAAAGTGTTTTATTTCTAGGGGTAGGTGTTTTTAGAGGGGATGAGCTGCTAGGGTTCAGTGGAGGAAGAGAAGAAGAACTGGGCAACTGGCTTTTAATTTTTGGACTAACAGAGAAAGTAGGGGGAGGGCTTTCTGTGGATATCATTGGGCTTTTTTGTAGCTGGCTGATATGGCTATCATACTCATCTTGGGAAATCACAACAACTTCCCCATCATCAACATCTAGTTTGCCTTTTTTGGGAGATAACCTCAAACTCCACCTAACAGGCTTCACTTCTTGTTTAATGATCTTCAATTTTTTGTTAGGTGGTAACAAAGAACTATTAGGGGGTGGACTGGGTTGAATGTTTGGTTCTGGTTTAAGTGTGACAAAAGATAGCTTGGTTGGGTTCTTTGTCCTTGGACCTAGGCCATGTTGAATAGGCTGGACTGGGTTTGGTTTCTCAAATAAGGCCCAAACTATAACTCTATCATTCAGATCCCTACTGTTGACCAAGTCAATAATGTCATCAAATGTCTCCACCTTCCTCCTTCCATTTGTTAAGTTTTTGTCATGTAATCTGTACCACACACTGAATGTTGGGGTACCCTACTACACACTAAATCATATGCATATATTACCCACTTCCTCAAATTCATAACATTCATTTCCTTCAACCAACAACTCATCCTCATAAACATTCCTCCCCAAACATAGGTTGTCCTACCCTTGCTGTATTCAAATTCTCCCCCAACCCAGATATTCATATCAACATATTCTGGAAGCTCCCTACATCATTTATGAAAGAAATTATTTCAATACCAACATCAAGATGCACAATTATCTAAGTTCAGCACCCATTCAGTCAAACAACATGCACAACAATAAAAAAGCAGGGCAAAGCAACCAAGCAACAGATGCACAATTATCTAAGCTCGATCAACAACAACCTAAATAAAGTTTTTAGTTTATTGTTAATTAATTATGTGATAAAGCATTTCAATTGTTTAATTGTCCAGCCAATTTTATCAATTAAAAAGTTAGGGTTCCAAATTCGAGTATTAAAATAATTAGGGCTTTCTAATTTTCTTCATTATTTATGGAAAAGGACAGAATTTTTGGTGAAAACACTAATGTACCTTGAAGGTCCTCCCTTTGCTGCAGTCAATTAAGTATTTACCTCGCTTTCCCCTTTTGTTCATTTCTGTAGATTACCTCATTTAAACCAACTTACCCAAAAAAGCTAAAACATGAGTTGGAAGAAAGAGATAAAGCAAAGACAGGGATGGTAGGGCTACGAATTTCTGAAAAAGGGACGAAGATGATGTTGAATATTCGCTGCTTAGGTCAGAATTGGTTGAAGGTCAATGAAGAGTGTGAAAGAGTAGAGAGGAGAGAGAAAAGATAGTTGGGGGGAATTAAATTTGGTGGGTTAAGTTAATTGTTAGGCCCCACTAACGTGTAAAATGGACGGACACTAGTAGAAAAAATGTTATTTGTAACTGGCGAAATTGACTTTTTGTAACTGACATTGTTGGTTGCGAATGCCACCGTTACAACTAGTGAAAATTATTCGTAACTGGCTAATGTTAGTTACAAATAATGTACTATTCGTAACTGGCTTAACCTAACGCCAGTTACAAATAGTCTATTTTTCTAGTTAGAAAGCATACTATTCGTAACTAGCATTAAATACGCCAGTTACAAATAGAGTACTATTTGTAACTAGCAAAACCTAACACCAGTTACAAATAGTGTTTTTTTTTTTTTGTAAAAAAAAATAAATAAAATGAAAGCAGTAGCAAATTCCTCTACTACCACCACCCGTACACTACATTTTTTTAAAAAGTTAAGACCATAAATTATAAATAAACTTTTATAAGAACTGATGTACTTGTAAATTACAAACATGTCTCACAATTTACAATAAATAATACTCTATATCTAATAAAAAAAAAGCTAGTTAGCTAAATGATACAATGTCAACCTTCAATTTTGACGATTTTGTCTCTATCTACTTCACAAATTTGACTTGTCTCTCTGTATGAATTTTCAAGTACGCGAAAAATCAGAGCTGATCGGAAACTTACTAGAAGTCATGCACCAGCTCGATCAACTAGCTAGCCTCTTGAGCTCGATTTGACATTTCACATCCTGAAAATGAGAATGTACAAATTATAGTAATGAACCAATTAAAGAGTTATATTTCCAAGAGAATTTTTAAGCCTAGAACATTATATTGCCCATTAGAAGCCTATAACATGTTGTCCTTTAATTTAAGAAATGTAAGTAAAGTAAGAGCCATGGTAGTACTTACAAATTTTTACTGATTTTATTTTATAAAAAGTTTTCTGCAAGGTGATAGTTTGATAGCTATAAGAGCTCAGATTCAGATTTCTCAACTAATATATAATTTAAACTAAATTCTTAAATTAAAAAAATATCATAAAGATGGATTAGCAAATTTTTTAAAAATAACAAGAAATAGAAGCTAACATACATACGAGTAATGAAAGCAAATTTTATAGGAAACCAATGAGATTTTATCGAAATTCTGCATAGAAGAATCAAAATATTTAACTTACATGCTTCAGTTCCTTAATTGTCGAACAAAAAATGATGAAGCAACGATAATACCTTGTAGATGTCAAACCAATAAGTGCGCTTAACAGGATACATGACTCTCTAGCCTGAAGGGATAGGACTATGCAGTACAACAGATTGACCATAAAAATATTATCTTTCCGCTTAGCACCATAGTTCTTTTCAAAAATCTTATAAGCAGCTTCAATGTCCGCATGAGAGCTAGTGCATTACTCAATCAGGGTTCATGCTCGTATGAGAGCTAGTGCATTACTCAACTTAAAAAAAAAAAAAAAAAAGCAAAGTCAGCGAGCACCCAACTGCAATTATTGGACACATAATGGTGCTTATCAAGTGTTACGAAAGAAGTTACTAAATGTCTAAAAGGAAATATACAAACTCTAGGTACAACTTTACAGGTGACACAATCATACAACTCAAACAAGAGAACAACATTACCTAGACAAATCAACCGCAGATCCGAGTCCCAAACTAAGAAATCTAAAGCCTTGCGGCGTATTAGTTGCTTAGTGCCAAATAAATCAAAATAAGTGGCTGTTGAACAGTGGTAAGACTACAAATTTATGAACACACATGTAAGTTTGTGGGTCATTTGTAGTACTTCAGCATGAAAAAAGACCAAACTTTGCATTTCATAATTGTATAATACAAAGTATATAATGTGTGTCAAGGTCTTCTTTTCCACCTTATTAAAATAAATTTCAAGAATAATAGATTTAGATAAAGGAAACAAAGTCCAAGTGAAGAACATTTTAGAAGAATTCAGATAAGGACCAGCGTACAAAGTTTAATTAATTGATACCAAGGAATATAATGAGCAAATAAATGTCACCAACTAATTGAACATGAAATGCATAGAAGTATAGAACCACCAAACTGAGATATTGAGACGAACATGATTTGAACTGAAAGGTAGAGACGAAACTGACTAAAATGGAATCAATAGAAAAATAAGTTCAAAATAACAAGGCCTAACTCTAGCAACAACGTTACCAATGTCATTTCTTTCAATGCCAATACATTCAAGAGACAACTCAACGTCCTTTTGATAACAAAGAGCTTCTCAATCTATCACCACTGCATAAGGTTCACATATCAAACATACAAAACATCAACTGTTGAGCAAAAGAGCTTAAAACCATATCTTTCAATAACCTATGACCCATGAACATATAGCAATTGAAAGGATCCCAAAACATCAATTGTTGTCACAAAATAAAGAAAAAACCTCTCACAGCTTACAATAGGATGAACTGACAGCTTGATTCCTAAGATCGAGTTTAGCTGTTCAGGAAAGAAACGGCAGAAAGCTAAGTAACTCCACTCATATTAGCAAAGATAAGGCTATTCAGGTCTCAAACATGGAGTTGGAAACCATAAGAAACAGGAAAATCGAGAAGGTTAGCATCATTTAGTCTATTCCTCTCAAATCTTTGATTTCAATACCTTATAATGGATGACATACTTTTTCAACCCCTGCATTTGACCAACAAAACCAAAAATTAAATCGAGGTGTATGTATATATAGAACATATATTGCCCCTTTAAATCTCTAAAATTTAGAGCTGAAATAGAGACATGACACTTATGTCAGTTTACTACCACTTTCTTCTCTAGCATTTAGGACATATAACAAGGCTCAATTTGAAATTGTAGATCTTTCATAATACGAAGCATATGCTTTCCCATTAGCAGGAAAAGAAGAGACAAATCTCCATGCTAATTAACCACACCTGCGATATGTAATTTCCCATGGATTTTTAAAAAAGAAACGGCTCAATTACAGCCAGAAATCACAAGAACGAATAGCAAAACAATTTTCCATAAAATTTCAAACATATAAAGTAAAATCAAAAATAAAATTCAAACATATCAATATCCACTTCGATATTACTTGATAATGAATTCTCACCACAACAGTTAACAAATTCAACTAGAAAGTCATCCACTTTGACTATCTCACAGCTAAATTAGATATAAATTCATGCAAATTGGATAGTGTAATTTTCTAAA
Source organism: Chenopodium quinoa (assembly GCF_001683475.1). NCBI lineage: Eukaryota > Viridiplantae > Streptophyta > Magnoliopsida > Caryophyllales > Amaranthaceae > Chenopodium > Chenopodium quinoa. Next base: position 10,778,777 of record NW_018743252.1, on the reverse strand, counting down.
CAATCTTAGAGAAGATTCAAAACCCTAAAATTTAATAATCTAGAAATCAATGAAGAAAAAAAGGCCGAAATTGGGGATTTAAAGTGAAAAACCTTTCCTGCTGCGAGATTCAAGCTTGCAATGTATGTTGAAGGAGCTTCTTAACCTCTTCTTCAGTCGACATTAGAGAGATCTCTACTTGGAGTAAGGAAGCGAGATCGAGAACTCGAGAAGAGGAGGAAAAGAGCGGTTTTATGTGTGAAAAAAATGGGAAAAAAAAAATTTAAGAGTGAAGGTAAGAGGAAGTATGCGTAATGTGTAACAAAGAAAAAAAATTTAAGTCTTTTGTTCCTTTCTTTAAAAAAATATAAAAAAAAATTATTTCTTTAATATTTGTAATTAACGTTTGTAAGCTAGTTACAAATTTTTGGTCAAAAATTCTTTGACTTAATATTTGTAACTGGCGTTTGTAAGCTAGTTACAAACTTTATAGTCAAAGTTTATTTGGCTTAATATTTGTAACTGACATTTATTTAGTAAGTTACTAAAAAAACTTCAAACAATGATAAACCACATATTAGTAACTGACATTTACTACGTCGGTTACTAATGTCATGAAATTTGTAACTAGCATTATCTTAGTCGGTTACTATTGATGCTTTCGTAACTAGCACAACATACGTCAGTTACTAATAGGGCGTTACAAATAGCATTTTTTCTACTAGTGGGAAAACGTTATTGGGTAATGCTACCCAAACGTTTTCCATGTTCCGGGTAGTTGTAAACAAATAAAAAAAAATGGGTAGCTGTTAACAAAACACCCTATCCTCCGGGTAGTTCTAGACAAAATTTTCTTAAATTTACACTTGAAAATTGTAAAAAGTTCATAAATCATAAAAATATAAACACTAATTAAACTGATTTACGCTGTTTTTGTCATGAATTTCTACTTTTATATAATTTCCAAAAGTGTATTTAATGCTTATATGTAGCTCTTATGGCTACATATAACATTACCTTTTTTTTAGTAAAAAGCTAGGGGTATACTTAATGTACAATAGTCTTTTGTACACCACCAATATTTTTACGCCAACTAAACAAATCATATTAAATACAGGAGGAAAGTTGAAATTTTAAGAGGGAAAAATAGGAGGGATTTTTTTAAGCTTTTTCCCGGGTAGGAAGCTTTGAAGCGGGAACAATTGGGTTGGCGCCAACATATAGCATTGGAAAATGGGAATCCCATCCTTTCTGCATTCAATTCTTTGACCTTTGTTATGTTCAACCTTTTTGCTTTTTCTTTAAAATCTATACTAATATATTAAAAGACGTTTATAAAAATGTCAATGTGCCACGTAGACTTTTCTATATTACACCATGTCACTTCACAAACAATTCATGACAAACACTTCATAACGCCACATCTCATATTATTAAAAATATGAAGACTCGGAGATTTGAACCCCAAACCACTCATAACAAAATTGACTTTACAACCATCTAAGCCAATTATCACACATATTTTAAATATGAAAGAGAAATATACAAAAGTGTATATAATTATTTAAAAAAACAATCACATTCATTCTTGATCTTTCAATCCAAATTTATATATAAATACATACAAGTATTATAATGTAGAATAAACACAATAAAAAGTCCAAAATTAGTTTTTTTTTTTTATTAGAATATACTCATAATATGGTTTCAAAAAAATTAGAATTAAAATAAAAGATCCATAACAAAAAAAATTAACATGTCTTTTAAAGTGTCTAAAATAAAAATGAAATTATTCAAAGGTTACACAGGGCAAAGCCTGGGGTCACACACTAGTTCCATTGTTAAACCTTGGTGTGGCTTTTATCTTCTTCTATTGCCATCCATTTTTCCCTTTTTTTTTCTCTCTCTCTTTATATTTCAAATTTTGTTTCTGTAATTTCAATTACTAATTTTATCAACCATGTTCTACGATATGTTCTAATTTGATAATATTTTCAGAAGTTTTTTGCAATTTTTCGTCTTTTAGGAGATGATTCATCATTTATCTTTATCCATAGCGACAACAAAAAATTAGGCGCAAAAAATAAGGACTAGAGAAAGAATTTTTCAAAAAATAAAAGGATTAGCAAAAGAAAGTGGAAGTTGGGAAAGAATTAGGCGCACTAATGAAGAATTAAAGTTGTGGGTTTTTTTTTTTTTTTTTTTTGAGGAGGTTGCTGAGGAAATTTTAGTAATGGAAGAATACTGTGATAAAGGTGCCAGCTAGAATAGGAAAAAATAAAAAAATAAAAATTGTGGAAGCTTAAAAAATCGTAAGCCTAAAGTTTTGATATCATATTAGATCTTGTGAAACTCTTCAAATTGGATTGAATTTCAGAGTTAGGAAACTCAAAAGATAATTATACAAAATATATCACATATATTGTAAGATAACATAATATCTTATCATATATTCTATACGTTGATTTAACTTAACATTACTATGATTTAATTTGAGAAAGAGAAAAAAAATGGATTTAATTTCGTGCTAGCATTTCGATTTTAATCTCAACATTATTTCGTTATATTCAGAAATTGAAACAAGGAAAGGTTATTACATTTTGGTGTTTGGAGTAATGGTTGATTATTGCCTTGCAAATTCATAACTTTGAAGAATTTATAAGTTGATTGTCTTGCAGCAAATGGCGGACGAAGCTAAAAGAAGACTGAAGTTAATTTCCTAAAGATTATTTGATGGTTGTTAGTTTCAATTTTTGTAAAACATAAATGATTCATTCATTACTTTTGTTAGGTATGATTCTATAAAATAAAAAATGATTACTTTAACATTAAAAATTTAACTTAAAATAAAAAGAGAGAAAATTTTCGCTAAAATTCAATACAAATGAACTCTTAATGGTGGTAAAATTTCATGTGGCACCAACATTTAGCTTTGGAAATTGTAATTAAAAGAGAAAACGTAATCTCTTTTTTCACCATTATCGCATATCTACCTAAAGTTTCTTCATCTCCTTCAATATAATAAAATTTGATAAATTCATTCATCTACAGATACTAAGAATATTCAGTGAATATTTTTATTAGTAACTTGATACCAAGAAATATAATTCAAAAACAAGTCTATGGCACCACTTGACTCTGCATCTTGTTTCATTCAATATCGACTACGTGCAATAAATTTATAAATAAAATGAATGTATTGATTATTTGATCTTATGACCATTGTATTTTATAAGACTAAACAATGCAATTTTTATTGTTGTTTTTTAAACTAATATATTTGACTAGTATCAACATTTGATAATTCTTATTATAAATAATATTAAAATAAGTCACGGGGTATTAAAAGTAAACTAGGAATAGCTGAAATAAAAGTGGAAATTATACCAATGAAATTAATTAGGGCTTTATTGTCATAAAAATATTTAGATAATAAAATACAAAGTCTATTGTACGCACACTTTATTGTAAAGGAAGAAACAAAATTTCAAATGGTAAGAGATATATTAACATGGATACTCCGTATATAAGTCAAGAAGGGGTAAAAGTATAACATTAGAGAAGGGCTAAAAAGAATTGAAAAATAATGCTACCAAAATAAGAATTTCATTTTCAAATTATAGCCTAGAATATATACGAGAAATTGAAATATGATTTGATATTAATAAAAGTGTTAGGATCTTGAATTCATTTTTCAATCTTAAATATATTAATCAATGTGAGATATTTTAATAGGCGGTCAAATTTAATACTATTTCAATTGCACACCGTCATTCACTAACGGCTTGTTCTCTTCACCGCAAAATATATATATATATATATATATATATATATATATATATATATATATATAAGTTTTAGGTCTAATAAGTTCAGATAATTCATAATAAGGTCCAATAAGTTAAGTAAGGTCTAATAAGCTACATTAAGTTAAATAAGGTCAAATAAATTTCAATAAGTTTTAATCAAGTCTAATAATAAGGTCAAATAAATAGGGGTATCCATTCGGTTAATGGTTTGAATTTAGCCTAAATCCAATCCGATTTGAAATAAATTTTGAATTTCAATTATCAAATCCAATTCGATCTGAATTCCTCACCAAATTCAATCCGATCCAAATTGATTTAAAATTAGGTTATCTGGACCCAATACGAAAGTGCGAATTAATATACGTTGCAAATTTTTTTGGCCTAATGCGATAATAAAAATTTAAATACAATAATAAAAAATTAATTCTTAAAAGTATAGTTGTACACGATTAATAGAAGTATTGAAAAACATAGGTAGGTTACATGATAAATATTAATAATTATAATCATAGTTTAGCATGATTATATTAACAATACTTATTTATAAACTACCGATTTCATAATTTATTTCGGTTTTTTGGATTCTAACAAGGTCAATCCAATCCGATTTGAACGTCCGAATTTTCAAAAAAATTCAATCTGATCCGATTTAAAGTTCGGATCCGATCCGAATTAATAATTCTATTTTGATTGGTTCAAATTTTTTATTTTAATCTGAATGATGGATACCCGTAGTAATAAGGTCCAATAAGGTATAATAAGTTCTAATAAGTTCAGTAAGGTCTGATAATTCAATAAGGACTAACAAGTTTGATAAGGTCTTACAAGGTTCAATAAGGTATAATAAGTTCTAATAACTTCAATGAGGTATAATAAGTTCCAAGAGCTTAAAATACGGCGGTGTAAGTTTTGATTTTTCAAATACAATTTTTTTTTTGACAACCGCAAAACACAAAAAACTAAGTGTCAAAACTACAAAGACTGATTCTACAAGTGTAGGCTAGATCGTGTGCCTTACCCACCTGGTCCCTACCTACCTTCCAAATAACACACGTCCTAAACGCTGAGGCTAAATCCTGGATATCCTTGATAGTCCACAAAATGCTGATGTCCGGTGACTGCTGACCGCCAAGAATATGAACTAAATTTGCTGAGTCAGAAAACAAGAAAATACAAGGAAAACCTTTTGAAGTTGCCCATCTTACCGCCATTAAACAAGCAAGAGCCTCCGCATGTAAATCAGACATTGCTTTACAAAAATGGCCTCCCCCATCCTGAAAATCTTGACCATTTAAGGAGAAGCCCATCCTATCCCTGCATTGCTAGTACTTTTCATCCAAGAACCATAAAAAAGAATTGTTACTCCTTGTGTTGTGATTGGAAAATGGATTAGATTATAGACCTCTTTCCCCAAAGAAGCGTAGGAAAACCCCGGACGTCTAGAATTCGCATTGTCAGACTCATACGAGCATCCACCCTGTTTATCCCGGAAAATGTCAAGCTCTGCCCTAGCCCTACCCAGATGTTGTAGCCACACATCTCCATCACCATCTTCCCCTCGGAAGACCTGGCCATTCCTGGTTATCCATAGGCACCAAAGGGTCACTACCAATTCAGTGATCCTATTGCTATGGATGCCATCCTCGCTATAAAAGAGCAGGATATAAGTTTGAATCCATTGTCGCAAAGGAGTAGATTCAGCAAGATTTAAGTCGAAAATGAGGGAACAATTGTTCCATGCAAACTGTGCTACTTCACACTCTCGAAAAAGATGTTGGAAATCCTCTTCCTTCTCTACGCAGTGATCACATCCGATCTGTAGAGGGATCCCCCTGTGATGGAGGTTGGCTTTGACTGCCAACCCATTCAGAAGCGGTTTCCAAAGAAAAAGGCTCCATTTTGGGGGATATTTAATCTCCACAGAATCTTCCACACCTCCTTAAACTCCGTATGATAAGATTCCTTGGCTTTTAGTCATTGCAGAAAAGCATACCCTGTTTTGGTAGTGTACCTCCCTGACTTATGATGAGGCCAATATAATAAGTCTCCATTTTGGTCATTTGACAGTTCCATGCTTAAAATTTCTTTAGCACTTTCCCACTCAAAACTTGCTCTTACTAAAGGAATATTCCATCTTCTAGGCCCACTAGGTAGAAAATCACTTACAAGACCTGTACCCACACCCCTCAGAAGTTGATTGGACGCCATGACCGGTACCTTTCCATTGACCCATCTCATACTAGCAGACTTAATCCTTTCCCCGGACCCGACCTTCCAAGCAAACACTTCCACCAAACTGTTAGCCACTGAGAGAAAACCGCGCGTTCCCCAAGAAGGCGAGTGGCCAAGATTTAAACCTTTCCGACCTGTGGATAGGGGGATAGCCTATTTTTTATAAAGAACCCTCGATGCCAACAATTGAGGGTTACAATGCATTCTCTGAACTTGCCTGAATAACATCGCTTCATTTAAAGTGCTCATCGATCTAATTCCCAAACCACCCATCCCCTTCGGGAGATGAAGGATATCCTTCTTTATCCAATGCATACCTTTTTCCCCGTTTGAGGCCCAGAAGAATCTTGTTATGATGGAGTCAATTGCATTTGCCGTAGAAGCAGGTAGCTAAAAACATTTCATCACATGGGAGGAGATACTGATAAGGACAGAGTTGATCAGAACAAGTTTGGCCGATTGGGATATCCTGGCTGAACTCCACTGCAAAATTTTTTGGGCAACCTTATCAACCAGAAAATGAAAATTGTCCGCTATTTTCCTTGTGAAATCAATAGGCGCCCCCAAATGAGTTCCCAAATTGTCTTTCTGTTCCATTTTCAGGATCTCTTTGAAGCATTGTCGCTCCTGACTTGTGGTTGACGGACTAAAGCGTATGAAAGATTTTTGAAGGTTAAGTTGTTGTCCCGACACCTTTTCAAACCTTCTAAGAAGATCAGCTAAGTGGCCACAGGAGGAAGTCGTGGCTTTAAAGAAAATCATCGCATCATCTGCAAAAAACAAGTGAGAGATGGAAGGGGAGCGTCTCGTAACTTTTATCCCTTTGATAAAATTTATGTCTTCCGCAAGCATAAGCATACGAGATAAAATATCCATACAGAAAAGGAAGAGGAAGGGAGATAGAGGATCTCCTTGATGAAGACCACACTCAGGTTTAAAGGACTCCGTAACTCTTCCATTTACTAAAGATTTGTACGAAACTGTAGTAATGCACTGCTCCACCCACTGTATCTACTGGTCCGGGAACCCGTAAGCCTTCAAAATCTTGATAATAAAAATCCAGCTCACCCGATCATAGGCCTTTGACATATCAATCTTTAAGGCAGCCATTGGTGCCTTTATTCTTGTGCCTGAAATAACATGGGTAAGCTCCTGGCTAAGCAAAATGTTGTCTTCCATGTATCGACCAGGAACAAAAGCATGTTGAAACTCTGTAATCATGGACGGAAGAGATCCTTTCATTCTATTTACCATGCACTTTGTAATGCATTTATAAATCGTGTTGCAAAGACTAATGGGGCGGAAATGAGCTGCAACCTCCGGGTGATCCACTTTTGGCAACATAACTAAAAGGGATGCATTAAATTCCTTCAACAAGAAACCAGTGTTAAAGAAATGCTGAACCGCCTCAATAACTGATTTCCTGATTAAATCCCAATGCACATGAAAAAATTCAGCTATGATACCATCCGGCCCTGGTGACTTGAGATGATGAATAGAAACAATCGCCTTTCGAATTTCCTGGCCAGTAAACGATATAATTAGGTTCCTCGCCTCTGATTCCTCTAATTGAGGAAAATCCATCTCACCGAAAAGAAAATCAATATCATCCTCTATCGGAGTAGTAGTTATCAAACTTGGGACAAAAACTTTCTTCAGAGAGTCTTGAATTAAGTTGGTGACATCATCATGGCCACTAATCCACTCACCGTCATCATTCTTAAGGCTTAGAATTTCCTTTCTCTTTTGTCTCTGCTTAACCCTAATGAAAAGAGTTGTAGAAGACATATCACCTTCCCTAACCCACTTATCTTTCAATCTTTGTTGCCAATAATGGAAATCCAATTTGCATTTAGGGATAATGTCATTTACCCCTTTAATATACTCCTCTCCTTCCTCGACTGATAAAACTGCGGCACCTTGGACGCTTAAAGTGTTTGTAATGCTCCGCCAATTAAATCCCCAGAATGTGCGGTTATCCAAGCACCATTTTTTTGCACTAGCCCTAAATACATGAAGATGTTTAGCCAAGACAAACATGCTAGAACCATTCACAACGGTGTTCCAAGTTTCAATAGCCATTCCCTTGATAGCATTGTACCGCAAACACCATCTTTCGATTTGGTATGGCCGATTGGATCTAGGCTTAGAAGGGTCCGAATCATAAATTATTGCCGCATGATCCGACACCATTATTGGTTCGTGGAAAATTCTTCCCTCCGGGAAAACCTCAAATCATTGTTCCGTACAAAAAGCCTTATCTAATCGTTCCAAAATAAGACCATTCTCCACACGCTTGTTAGTCCAAGTGTATCGAGGCCCCGAAAATGGCACATCAATCACACCATTATGTAATCTCCAATCCACAAAAGTATCTAGCCCTTTTATCATTAAAGAGTCTCCTAGTTTATCTTGTAAGCAATCAACTTGGTTAAAATCACCAATCAAAAGATAATTAGGAGTTAACATGAGAAGAGTTGAGAGTTCATCCCAAACTCTAAGTCTATCTTCTACTTTAGGCTCACCATAAACAAACATCACATTACTATTACTTCCATTACCATCATCAAGGTTACATACAATGTAGTTCGGAGTAGATATAACACAAGTAACAACCCCTTGAAACCAACTAAACACCGCTAGACCCCCTTTAGTACCATCCGCATCTACTCCATAAGAAAAATTTGGAGTAAATGAGTCAACTAAAAGTTTAACATCAACAAAAGGCATCTTAGTTTCCGATAAAAACAAAAACATTGGAAATTTAGTAGAAATAACCACACTAAATATGGATGTGTAAGGGCTAGTGTGTCGTTGAGACCCCTATAATTCCATGAAATGGTCCTCATATATCCATCAGGAGCTGATCCGGTGCAGCTACCTCACCAAAATACTCATCCATGGACTCCCAAATGGCTTGTTGAACCTCAAATTCCATGTCAACATCAGCTTGTTGTTGTTTCGAGTCCCCCTCCTCTTCCTTCCTCTTCTTAGAGTGACTTGAGAGGGAGGAAGAAGAAGAAGAAGAGCATTGCAACATCTTTTTCCCTTTGTTTCTTGCAGCCTTACGAAGCCGTGACAGACACACTGTCACCCCCCAATCCCTAGCCATATCCACATCGAAAATCGCCTTAGATTTAAATTCAAAACCCCCCTCTTTGTCACGTTGCCACAAACTGAAACCCCCTTATGTGACAACCTTTCAAAGGTCTTCCTCCTCTTTCTCACAACCTAGTCTGGTGTGAACACACGCTCCCTAACCGACTCGTCATCACAAGAACGAGCTTCATAATGAATTTCATCACGCACCCTTTTGCGCGGCCATAGGTGAAAATTATCCAAGTCACTGTTCCCCTCACCAATCCCCCTCGAATTCGGGTGCGATACAGGCGAGTTGGGTGGGTCAAATTCCACCCTTGGCACCATCGGAAAACCCGGCTAAAAAAAGGGAAAAGTGTCTGGAATCGGCTCCGGGAAAACACGAGAAGAAGCGCGACCATTACGGAGAGAGTGAACGAGTCTCCGTTCTGCCTCAATAATATTCAGAGCATTAGGGAAATCAGAAAATGAAGAGGGAGGAAGCCGATTTATCCTTGGTGGTGGCGGAGAAAGCGCCGCCCATTGATTTGGCTGTGCTCTGTTTTCCCTGTTTTCAACTGCAGAGTTCAAGACACCCTAATTTGGAATATCCTCTAATAGCCCAGTTTGAGCTGAGCTACTTAAACGAGTAAACAGGATCGTGGCCCAGTCATCAATGCCCAAAGTTTGAAACAAAGTGGGCCCAGTTGACTCATGACGAGCCGCCGCGTTCGAAGATTCTCCCACCTCAAAGGTGGAGTTCCCAAATTGTTGCCTAGAAGATTCCCCCACCTCAAAAGTCGAGTTCAAGAAATGGGTCCTCGGTTTTGGGGGGGAATCCGGGTCACACCCGACCCTATGGATCCGGTTAGACTGCTGGTTGGGGGTCCACCTTGGAAACTGGCCCACTGAAATAGATGGGAAACCCATCCCTTGCTGATCCGACCCGACACCCTATGTGCGACGCGACGGATAAAACTGGGCATACGGGTCCTCATTTAACCCGAATCTCCGACCCGGAGAAAGTGATAAATTTGGGGCAAAGTCCACCTCCCCATGATTGTCAGAGTCATCATCAAGATCATCATCACCAGAGTAAAAAAACCTCAGTATCGTTCGACGGAGAGGACTGGTCAAATTCCAACCCAGTGATATCATTGTTTCTCTGTCGTCGCATCTCCGCATACAATTCTTCCGGCTCCTCTAATCTCCGGAGATTAACCGCCGTATTCCTGAAAATATATCGATCTGGAAGCCGTGAATCATGTTAGTATAAAAGGGTTGGTCCATTGGACTATACAACACCCTAAAGCCACTTTGCTCACGCGCTGCTCGGCGTTGACGCAAACGGCGCCGAGCCACCTGAGATGTGAGGTTACATCTCCTAGTTGAGTGGCCTACCATGCCACATTGTTTGCAAAATTTAAAAACACCTTCATATCGGAAATACACCCACACTACCTTTTCCTCACGGGATGAAACAGCCCGGAATTAGCGGCTGAGAGAGGTCGATTATCATCCTAGCTCGGAGTTCTGAGAAGCGCGGTGCACGATCGCTAATTTGATCCAAAATATCGATATGCCCTATACGCTCAAAAATCTGTCTAGCCCAGTGAGTAGTTAAAAAAGGAAAGGGTAAGCCACAAACTCTTACCCAAATTTGCGCCATGGAAAATTCAATATGTTGAGGAACATCAAGAGGTTCGTAGCGTCTGAACACCATAATCCTTCCATCGAACACTGTTGTATGTTCTTTGATGATATACACCTTATGTCGAGGCGTTCCCTACATTCAAATAGGAAATAAATTCCTATTTTATGCACTGTGATGTGTCCTCTACGCACCCACCTAGAATTTACCACGTGTTGTACATATTCCATGGATGGTGGATTATGACCCACGAATCTACCAATCACACACATATAATAATTAATTCTATCATGAGTTTGGTTATTTTGTGGAGTGGGGACCAAGTTTCCCATGCGGAAAACTGAATCAAAGTTGTTGGAGTTGTTATTCTCCATAGCAGAGAATAAACAGAAGAAGAAATCAAGAGCTAAGAGTATAACAGAATAAAAATGCAGAGGATTAAAGAAGAGAGGGGAGGATGAGTTTAAATCTACCTAAACACCAAGCATTTATAGCCAAAATCAGACATTCAGCAGCTTGGTAGCAATTGTGCATGCTCGACAGGTGTAATAAATGGGGAAATGCTTAACCCAAGAAGTGACAAACCGGGGCTCTAGAAAAAAGGAAATAAATTTGTTGAAACAGCAAATTGATTGGTGCAGTTCCTTGATAGAAGAAAGGAAGGTGAAAAGATTTGCTTCAAAGAAGAAACCTAGAAAGGGATTAGCCTTTCAAGCTAGAGAAGTAATCCCCATAGATAGGAAGAAGCAAAAGTTGCCCAATAGAAAAGCATGCATGCATGCAAAGTAGCTCGTTGACCAAGAAGACTCACAATTGTAGTGAGGGAAGCTCTCAACTTAGAAAGAGAAATTTTTTTAGATATATTCAAATACAAATATGATTCCTTTAAAATTGATAGTAATTTTTTTTTTTTTGAGTTTTTAAATACAAAAATGATACTTAAAATGAAAATTTATAGAAAAATAAAAAATCAAAACGTGTCTTTTTATACCTCCACAAGATTCGAACACAGGTTGACTATCCATAGTCATTCAAGGGGTTTGTTTGTTACTACACTAAGGGGTATAAACACATACATCAGATGAAAACAAATTAAATTTTATAGTGTATCCATTGGAAAGAATTTCCTGGCTTATTATTTTATGGAAATTTTAGAAAATAACACCACAAAAAAGTCACGATTTTGATTAAAACACCAAAAAAAAAAGTCACGGTTTGAAGTTTGGTCCACATGTTCCACAATATATACCATTAGTTTTATTAATTTCATTTGAAACTATAGTGTGTATAAGAATTTAAAACATGTTGTACGGAGATCTCAAAGTGATACGTTTATCAATTAGATTTTATAAACAGAAGAATGATTCTTTAAAATAATAAATGTTTTTAGGGGAAAAAAAAGGTTTTTCATGGTCGCAAGGTTCGAACACTGAATGCGTTTGTATAATACAACATTTTGATAATGTCTAGACCATTAGACTAAGGGGTATCAGCACATTCATTGGATTACATATTAATATATATTATTAGTTGAATATGTTCCCTTTTTATATTTATCAAATTTGTAAAATTTTAACTTATTAACATACTTTTTGTTTTTAATAAAATAGTTATTAAATATAAAAAATTTATATCTAAACGTATAAGTTTATTTCCTTCACGGAAATAAAATAATTAAAATACAAAATAAAAATATGTTTTTGTTATTCTGATATTTTAAAATTAGATATGATTCTGTAAAATTTAAAATATTTAAAACAAAAAAAAAATACATTTTATACCGTCACAGAGTTCGAATGGTGGTATCATGTATACACAGGTAGCTTTTATTCTAAACCATTGGACTAAGGGGTATTTGCACATTCATTATGTGGAAAAAAATTTATTTATTAAAATGTATGTATGAGCGTTCCGGTGAAACTTTAATGTCAATTACAATTTCGGATAATTTTTTTGTGTGTCACATTTCAATCTCCATAGCAACAAACATTAAATCATTTTCCTACTACAATTTATACGAAAATTGTAAAACATCAACTTTAACCAAATTTATTTACTTGCAGCATATAATTCTAAATTTATTTTTGTTTTTACACATCCACTAAACTTTTATTCAAATTAGTTTATTCTTCATGTATATTATCACTACAATTCATTTTAATAATTGTAAGCCACCGCGAGTACGGACGGAATCGACCGGAAGATTACATAAAATTGACCGATGACGTTTAAATTTTTACCGGATAAATCAGTCCGTATTGCACCGGGGTCAAACTATTCAATGAAGAAATTAAGATTTCTATAGTGTTCTTAATTCGTTATGGAGAGAAATAAATTTGAGGGGAAACATTAGGAGAGAGAAAAAAAAATTAGGAGAGAGCAAAAAATGAGGTAAAAAAATTAGAGTTTTTTTTTTTTTTTTTTTTTTTGGATTATATACTATATTAATTTGGGTAGATGAAAGGTTTGATATATTTGAAATTCAAAAGTTAAAATTTAAAAAACAAGGTTTGAAATCCAAATGATGATCCAAACAAAAAAAAAGATTCCCAATCAACCAATGGGATGCTTGTGTACAAGATTCCTTTGTACACTTAGTGTACCCTAAATTGCTCCCCTTTTTTGAATTGTATCTTTCACTATTTTCATATGCTATGCCCCTTTGATTTTAAAGACTTGCTTTATTTTTCTATGTGAGGAATTTTAGGAGAAATTGTAGATTATAATAAAATATAGAGGTAGTGGGGTTAGTAGAAGAATAAAAAATAGTAAAAAGCAAAAGTAGTTTAGAGAATTGGAGGAGAGAAAATATGAAATTAATAAAATATTTTGCATGATTTATGTTGGATCCACTAGTTGAAAAAAATGAATTAAATATTTTCAAAATTTTCCAAATAAAAAAATGGAACAAGGAATTAAATACGACCGAAAATGAAAAGTGGAACAAATATTTAAAAAAAAAAAGATCATCTGCTTAGTGAAGAATTGAAACCACAGAGTATAATTAACTAGTTTTTTTAATTCGTACTATCAAATAAATACACAAAATTAATCCCTACTAAATCCATATAGATGTTCACTATTTTATTAAGGATTAGGAAAATCTATATGGTTTCAAAAAAAAAAAATTATATATTAATATAAAACTCAAAGGGACAACATGCTACTGCCATATGTCACCGCTCACCGTTCCTTCCTTATGACTTGACGCCACATGAGCACTATGTGTCACCTTATGTATCATTTTTATTACTCTAAGGGTTTGTTCTCATTGACTGAACTCGGCTGAACTGAACTGAACTGAACGGAGCTGAACTGAACTGAATTGAAATGAATATTTTATAAGAGAAGGAAATTAGGAGCTGAACTGAACTGAGCTGAATTGAGCTGAACTAAGTTGAACTGAACTGAACTGAACTGAATTTCAACGTATGAGAACAGGCCCTAAAACTCTTCACATGTATAACTTTTATCATTAATTCCCCTATATAATGTAACTCCTAATTTAATTAATTGCACATTAAGACATTAATTACACACTAATTGTTGTTTATTACTTGGATGCTAATTTTCTAGATTAAATAACAGTCAAGTAACTATACAAAGTACTATGTAATATTTACATAAGTTATTATATTTTAATTTTTTTGACGAAAAGTTATAATTTTATTATGTAGAGTTAAATGAATAAAAACTAGCACCCGTTAATCTTCAATTTATTATACTACTTTTATTCACTTATAAAATATTGTTGAACAGTAACCTTTTAAATTTAGATTTTATCAAGTGAACTGTTAAACGTCGCTCTCATTTTACATACTAACGCTCCCTTTTTTCATAATGGTATAATATCATTCCCGACCCCTCCACTTACTACCACGTGGTAAAAAAAAATCCTGACACTACCACATCCGACCTCGGCCCACCACATCCGACCCCACTACATTCGATCTACCACCAAAAATCCGAGTTTTTTTTTTTAAAAAAATTTTTATTAAGCATTAGCGACGGATTTAGGACGATGGATGACGACAACGTTCGGACACCAGAAGTTTCATCGGAGGATTCTGTAAGTCTTCGTACTTTTTTTTAAAAAAATTTGAAATAAAACATCCGCCTAAAAAATTAGGATCCATCTAGGTGGATCTACTTAAAATTTCCAGATCCACCAAGGAAGATCTAGAAATTTTTAGCGGATGTGGGAGACCCGCCCAAAATATTTGGATCTACCTAGGTGGTTCCTAATTTTTTAAGTGGATCCACCCAGGGACATCCACTAAAAAATTTAGGAACCATCTAGGTGGATGCAAATATTTTGTGCGGATGTAGTATCATGTATGTAGTTTTTTTTTTTTTTTTTTTTTTGATTAATTAATCATATTTATTATTATTATTATTATTATTATTATTGTTATTATTATTATTATTATTACTATTATTAATTTTGTGATAAATTGAGTAATTTTTTTTTTTGGAAAGCTGATTAATTGAGTAATTAGTATTAGTATTTTTATTGTTGTTGTGATCAATGTTGTGGCTTTTTTCCTGATTTTACTTACTTTTTTTTAGAGAGATAGAATGAGAGTATGAGAGTCGTGAGTGCCGTGGAGTGAGTCGTGGGTGTTTATTTGATAGGGGTAAAAATGGAAAATCCAAAAAAAATGCAAGCGATGCCTAGTAAAAGGGGAGAGACATTTAACAACCCCCATCAAATTTTGAAATGTATTTATAGTGATCCGGAGCATCACTCTGGTCAATAAATAGTTATGTATTATTGCCTCCATATAGCACATAAGATGACCCTGATAATCACTCTGATAATCTTGATCTAAGACATTGCATAACGATGGACAATTAAAAACATTTTTGTGATCGAGGTTCAAGATTTTAGAATTTTCAGTATCAAACGTCACTTATTTGAAAAATGTTAATTATCTTGTATCATAAGATTCATAACCTGTCATCTTACCGCAATCCATTTCAAGATTTGGGCTAGTTGGCCCTAGATCGTTGATTTCTTCGCCCTATTCAACTTGGTTTGCAGCATCTGCTAAACTTGTAAATAGATTTTTTGGTCAATATCCAATCGGATTAATTTATTGTCTCTATCATTCAAAATAAGCCACCCATTTCTGTCTTTGTAATTCTATGTTTAAAGGGATGTATACACAAGAAAATAGATTAATTAATCACCAAACTTAAAAGATATGTTTTTATGTCACCATTTTTTTTGTTTTTTTTAAAAAAAAGATTTTTTTACAAAAATAATAAACCTAAAACTACCCCAGCCCCACCACCGCCCTTCCCGAACCCACTACAGGTGACGCACCCGCACCCCCAAAATAATACATAATTTTAAATTATATTAATTTTGTACATAAATTGTACATATATTATATTTTATCTATTGACCCATATAACCTTATCTTATGTAAATTACATTTGTAGATCGAACTCGCATATATCCTTATGTCAATAATTATCCACCTTTTAATTGCATGTAACAAGCTTTTACAATAGTTATGTATGGTTGATTGACCCATTGAATTTAAACTTGAATTCACTTATACCATTGTTATTTGTCAATAGTTAAATATCTATAATTATAATTAGATGTTAAAGTTCAAAACTTGATCCCTATACTTTTTAGTCTAAGATCATCCACTGATTTAATATTAGAGCTTACTCTAAATTTTGCATAGAGGTGAGCATCATATCACTTACATAAATTGTGAATTGCTAAATACTGCCAACGTTTTTTATCAAACCGCCAACAAAAGGGATGAAGGGACAAAATTGCCCTTACTCATCCACACTTCCTGCTTTCTCTCTCCTAAGTTCATTAAATCTCAAACTCAATAGTCAACCACCACAAATCAACCATCATTGCCAACACCACCCACGCCACCACAGTCACGGCCACCACCACCCACGCCACCACGGTCACGACCACCACCACCCACGCCACCACGGTCACGACCAACACCACCACATGACCATCACCGCCCACTACGACCATCATAATCGACGCTCCAAACCGGCCACCCAGGACGGTAATCGGTTTCCAGCGCCGGTTGACCACGGTAATCGGCATCCAAAACCGGTTACCATCCCAAGTGACCGGTTTTGCACGCCGATTGACCACGTTTGACCGGCGTGCAAAACTAGTTACAGCGGTGTTTAATCGGTTATGCGTGAGGCTCTACCAATTGTTCTCACCAATGACAAATTTTTCAGTTGCGGGAAGAAACACATGTTCTTCAATTGTTCTTCAACCAAGGGAATTTTTCTTCAAATGTTTCTTCTTCCAATTCAATGTTTCGGTCAATAAGTGATCTTCATTCTATTTCCGATTGTAAGCGTTGGATATTTTCTTAAAACAAAACGAAGGTAAAAACCACTATGATACGCTGCTACCAGTTCATTACCTCTGATCGCCGCCGTCGCCGGCCTTTCACCTTCCGTTGGTCCCGACGCTTCCCTTCTTCTCCGATGTACAGCTGTTGTGGTTGATGGTGGTGGTTGTGGCCCTTGTGGGTGATGAGAGAGAAAAATATTAAAAGCCAAAGAGGAAGATGGGTGGGGGTATACTAAGGCTATTAGTGTCCATTCACATTAAATAATGTCAGCGGTTTTGATAAATATTGTTGGAGGTATTTAACACCCCCCTTACATAATTGGTTTACTTGACAAGTGATAATCGTAGAAAAGAAGTGCAAAACGTTTTTAGATAGAACAAATAGTATAAGTTTGGTAATACTTGATTTTTACTTTGTTTACATTTGTAGGAAATTGAGGGATATATTATATTTCATTTGGATAACAAATGAGAAAGGAAGAGAATTGGAGGAGAGAGAAATGGAGAGCTTAATTTATAAGAAATTGATATCTCCAACAATAGAGAGATTAAGAGAAAAACTCATTATTCTCCCCTTCCCTTCCCTTCCCTTCCCACCCCACCCCACCCCACCCCACCCTTTCCCCTCCATCTCTTTTTTTTCCTTTCCCTTTATTTATCCAAACAAAATGTTAAATAATTACAATATCCTGGCTAAAAAAGGGGTAGGGGATCATACAAATCATCCATATATCCAACTTTGATACTATCTACACCATTCGATAATTTAATCTAAATTGAAGATCATTGTGACCATTCTGTACTCGAGACATATACTTGGTCATGACAAGTTTTGTACAAGGTTGGCTAATGTAAATTTTATTGTAAGACGGTCAATTTAAGGTTAAATTTAACAAGTTTTATGGTAAACTTAATGCTTTTACGGATAACTTTTAATTTACAAGGAGTTTGATTGTATCTTGATGTGTAATTTATTTCTCATGGATTTATGCTATGATGGCTATTGGCTAATATGATTAATGTAATGCATATACAAGGTACATATGCCTTAAATAAGAATCTTATATTAATCACTCGTCTTTAATAACGAAGTTTTTTAAAATTAATGTAAACTTAAGAGTTAAACTTTTAACTATTGCTCAATAATAAATATACCAGCATTCTTCAAAAACCTAGGGAATCATATTACTTGTATATAATTTTTTAATTCGGAAGAAGAGAGTATTAAATTAATAAAAAACAATCGTAATCAAGAATCTATAATCCAACATAACATCTTCTTGTTGTTTTCATGAATAGAACTAAAAACATGGTGGCATATATCATGAAAAACACCGAAGGAGGAAGGCCAGGCCAGGGTAGCTACGTACCCCACAAAAAAAAATATACATAGCTGTAAAGAAAAGGACATAACAAAGACACATCTCTCATCACTTGGTCATTTTGGCCAAATAATTCCATTCTTAAATTATTTATGCTACAAGAAGGAAGATTCATACATTACAAATTTACAACATCACAAATGATTTATGATTTGTGTTTCCCTAGGTTTATGGTACGAAGTTTTCAATGTATGAATATTATATTACCTTCGTCTCATCACAATAATTACAACTTTTACAAGTTTATATTACTTAGTTTGTACGATCTTTTCATTTGAAACAATGTTGAACCCATGAACAATCCACATGTGAGCATTCTCTTGTCTCACACTAAAAACACTAAACACTTAAGGGGGAGTGGGGGGAGTGTAGTGGTAATGGAATCCCACATTGAAAGAATTCAAGAGTTACCACCACAATATAAGGCTAAGGGGCTACTCCCCTCATTGCCATATGGTTTTGAGGTGGATAGAAATGTCAATGCGGCGGGGCGGGGCGGATGTTGGCCTTCCCATCCCCGCCTAATATTTTCTTCCCCATCCCCGCGGCGGGTCTAATTTTCATCCCCATCCCCGCCCCACCGGGTACAACTCCAAAACCATCCCCGCCCCACCCCCCACTTGGATATCCATCCCCACCTAATCCCCACCAAAGACCCGCCTAATCCCCACCCAAGATCCGCCTAATATCCATATCTCAAATACACAATCTTACATAATTAATACGAATTATAAAATAAAACATTATATACACATTTTTGTGTTATAATATAAGTGTCGTACAAAGTATTATAATTAATATTGTATTTCATGTAATTATTTTATAAATAGAATAAAAGTATGTAATTTTGCTTTAAAAGATATATAGATGTGGGTATGAGGTGGGGATGGGGTGGGTACGAAGTGGGGCGGGTACAACTTAAAATCCACCCCCGCCCCATCACCCATGGTGGGTATGGTATTTATCCCCATCCCCGCCCCACCACCCGCCAAACCGAGACCCATCCCCGCCCCATTGGGGCGGGGATGGGGCGGGTCTCCTATATCAAATTTTACAACATTTACATTAAGGTCACTATGTATAAAATTATGGTAATTATATCAATTTGACAACATTTACACAAAGGTCACTATATACAAAAATAAGGTAACTATATCAATTTTTACAATATTTACTTAGAGGTTACTATTTACAAAAATAAGGTAACTATATCAATTTTGACCACATTTACATAAAGGTCACTATATACAAAAATAAGGTCACTATATATAAAAATAAGATAACTTCTCCTTCTCCTCCTTGTCATCAGATAACTTCTCCTGCTCCTCCATGTCATCAGATAACTTCTTCTGCTCCTCCTTGTCAAGCAACCAAATGCTGGCAAGAAAAACGCAGAGGATATTGGTTTGGCAGATTAAAAAAAAAGCATTATTGAGCAGCAGGCAAAAAGAAAATCCAGTAAGAGATGGCAACTTCATGAGCTCAGAAGATAATAGAAATAGCTCAGCGAGTTTGAGATCAGATGAAAATGGCTCTTCAAAAGATGAGCTATCTGAATCACACATGACAGAAGCTTGTGCTAGACCAAATATAGCGAAAAGTGTACCCATGATTAACACAAAAAGGTGGTAGGTGACATAAAACCACCCAAAATTAGGCCTGTGGTGAAGACAAAAGAAGATATCAGAAAGACAGTCACAATTTCAAGGTCAACAACCAGGGCTTTAAGGCCTCACAGACCAACATCATACAGACTGAAGCAAAACAAGCCTGACAAGATCAACGTTATAAGGACAGAAGCAGAGGCAAATGAAAGCATACCAGGAAATCATGATACGAGCAAGCCACCTGTATATGAGGAATCCCGACAAAATCTAGATATTGAGCAGGCAGGCACCAAAAATCATACAATCAGAGATAAATCTTCACAAAGGCTGAAGAAGGTTACTACACTAACTCCAGCTGACAAGGTAAGATCAGGAATGATAGAGCTCGCAATAACGCAAACTAGCATACTCGAGTTCTAGAAATAAATTTCTAAAGACACAATTCTACCATTTAACTAACATGTCCTTTACCCTGCATATTTCAGGATGTGAATAAAGTATCAACAGTTATTGAAGATCAAAGGGAAAAATTGATACCTGGTGAAGTACAAATCATGCATCAGATAACAGAAAAAGGTAAGCAATTACATGCCTAAAATTTTCAAGAGCAATTCTTAAAAAAAGACTCCAATTCCCCAATAAAAGAATATACCATCAGAGACTAGAGGATATGTATCCTGTACGAGTTTCTGACCCAAACAAATCTATTCATTTCCTATCCATATTCTTTTTTCCATTTGATTCTTACACATATATATTCCCATGTTCAAACACCATTTAATCCACAATTGCAAGAACAACCATCAATGCTCTTGGTTAAAGAAAGAAACAAACAAGCTTATCAAACATCCTATAGTTCATCAAATATTATCTTCCTAATATCTGATCAAGAAAAACAGATTTTTAAAACTAATTTATATGTTTTAACGAAAAAGAAATAGATACTAATCCTTCACATTTTACACTGCAGATATCCAAGAGGAATGCGATAATAACTCCTGTAATCAACAACAGAAGCACCAGGAGCCTATAAAGATGGTAAAACAAGAGCCACTCACAGAAGATGAGTTGTTCTTGAAGCAGAAACTCATAAAGAGCTTATCAAATTCTTGAATATTCCTCAATGATTCCAGCAAAATGAAAATATCATAGCAAATCAACGCAAAAATCACAAACAAAAACCAAATCCAAACCTTAATTAACAGATCTACCAAACAAAAAAAAGGAAAAAATTAATTATACCTGAGCAACCTTGTAGGCTGTGAGAATACTCTCAGCACCAGTCTTAAACTCAGCCGCAAATACCTATGATAATCTCCCATCATCTTCAAATAAAAGACCTTAGAATCACCACTACTAGCAGGAGGAATAAGCTTAGTGTCCAGAAGCTTCAAAATACCGTCACAAATATCAGAAAGCTAATTCTCAATGCGAGTGAAAAATCGTGAAAGCTGTAGATCTTCTTCTACTTAGATCTCCGTCTCATCTTTCGGCGCTTCCTCTTCAATCTCCTCATACGCTTCTTCTTCCACTGCAAAAATCAATCAAATCAACAAGTTGAACTTCAAATTAGTTAGCAATGGTGGAAAAACTCGACTGAACCGAACAAATCAATGAAATTAAGGAAGAAACTAAAGTTAATCGATTAGTAAAACAGGAAATCGAACTAAATTGAACAAAATCGAACTGAAAATCGCAAAATCAAACAAAATCGAACAAAATTGATGAAAATTTCAGAAACCTTAAAACCTCAAATCATGCAAAAAATAGCAAATTAACACAATAACTCACCTGATAATAGATCGTAGAGCTGAAAAATTGCTGAAAATCAAAGTAATTAAAGCTGAATTTGAAAACAGTAGCGTGAAAATTGGGGAAAAAATGTCGAGAAATTAGGAGAGAGAAAGTAGGAGAGAGAAGGAAGAAAATAACGGAGGAGAGAGAAATTGTTTTCCTGGGAGGAGAGAGAAAATTAGTATATAAACGTTAGATGTCATCCACTAGATGATAATCTATGGCTAGGATGAATCGTTTTCAGTTTTCACCCTAACATTTGTTTTCACATGATCCATACTCTCTCTCTCTCTCTCTCTCTCTCTCTCTCTCTCTCTCTCTCTCTCTCTCTATATATATATATATATATATATATATATATATATATATATATATATATATATATATATATATATAATTAGGCATATAATTAATCTGAAAATAAATAAATAAATAAATAAATAAATAAATAACTAAAAAAAACTGATAATTTTTTATATAAAAAAACGCATGAAAAATAATGAAAGAAAACTAAAAAAAATACAAAATCGAAACAAAGAAAATTAAGGCAAAGATAATTGAGAAAACTAACCTTCAGATCTACTATGATTCTATAAACTATGAAGTATGGAGTGGCAGTAGCTTGGGAAGTTGGGAGTGAATGAAAGAAAATGAAATTAAATTGTGCTAGTTAGTTGTGTCAAAAAAAAAATGCACTAGCTAGTTAGGGTTTGTTCACATTGATTGAACCGAGCTGAATTGAACTGAACTTAACTTGAGCTGAACTGAACTAACTGAACTTATTAGAACTGAACTGAACTTAATTATTAGAACTGAAATGAACTGAACTGAACTGAAATTAATCTGATCAGAACAGGCCCTTAGTTGTAAATTTGTGATAGAGTTTGGTAATAAACAAGGGGAAATTTGTAATTTAGCTCATCATATCAAATCATCTTTCTACAAAACGCAGCTCTTACCAATTTTTTCTAACAGAGCTTATTAAGGCAAATCATCTCTTCCAATAAACTTACCATCAAACACTAATATTAGCTTATTTGACTAGTTAACCAGCTAAATTGGTCAAATAAGCTAATTTACCCCCAATAAGTTGTAAATTTGTGATAGTGTTTGGTAATAAATGAGGAACTTTTTCATTAGCTTATTCAAGTAGTTTAAGGTAAAATGACAATTGTAGCCTCATTTAACCCAAAAGCCAACCATAATAAAATATGTTAAAATCCTTATTTGTTATTTTGCATGCTCAAATAGTTTTAATAAATAAGTTATTTACCAAATAGTTTTATACAATCAGTTAAGACAAAATGTTAGTCAAATCAGTTAATGCATTCAGTTAGTCAAATCAGTAAATATAATCCGATAGTCAAAATCAACAAACACGATCAGTTTGAGCTTTTACCAAACATGGCCACGATGTTGATGATAAAAGATGGTGTTTTTCCCCCTCAAAAATCGTTATGTTTAGCACTTTAGCGTCGCTTTATGATGTCTAATTGTTCAATTTGATCACAAGTATAAAAATTGGTAAAACTCACTTGTCTCCTTATAATTTAACCTGAATCACTTACCTTAAATCCAAACTTTACCAAAATTTTATCATTACCCAAGTTATTTCCAACCTAAATATTTTGATATTGATTTATCATAAACTAATAACACCTCGAATATGATCTAATCCAAAATTAAAACAAAAAATCGTCATCAAAGAACCAATGATCACTCAGATAACACCAAATCCGAAATGACCTGACTCGAACAATGAAACCCTACCTCTAGGCCTAACAAGTAAGCCAAAAAAATTTCATCCATACTATTAGTATACGTGCATAAGGCACATTATAAGGACGCTCGTGTGTGTCAATTAAACATCGTGGGGGCAACGCTACTCTAGTCGGACCCGGTTTTACTCATTATTTTTTTTTTATTACATTTGTTTCATCATATCATTGACTTCATGTCTCGCCTTATTTGTCAAATAGCATTTCACAAATTAATAAAGAGGGAATTTTTCAATCTTTGGATTGAATTTTTCTCAGTTTTACAGAATCTAAACTGTCAACAATTTTTTTTAAACTCTAAGTAACAAGAATATGGAATTTTCTTGTTATTTATTTTAATTTAGTTTGTTATTTTTGATGTTTGTTTATTTCATATTTTGCTTTGCTTAGAAAGAAAGAGGCCTAGAAGAGGTCTCTTCAACTTGGGTTTTTGAGTTTTGAAGTTGCATTATTTTTTTAGAGAGAAAAAGTTGAAGGGAAGGAACAAAAATGGGGGCTTGTGCATCAAAGCCAGAAAGTTGTGTAGGAGGAAAATTGAAGTTCTCAAAAAGATATAGAAAAACAAGGAGGTCAAGGCTTAAGAAAAGCTTGTCTTGTACCAGTAATAAGCTTGTTCCTATTGATGAAACGACGGGTTTCAATGATCTTCCCTCTTACATTAATCCAACTTTTCGAGGTACCATGATCAAATTTTGTACTATAAACTTTTTTTTGGTAATGGGGAGGGGGTGATTTTTTTTTTTTTTTTTTTTGGGTGTATAAGGAGTCATGTAATGCAATAATGTGGCCAGGATTTGATTTCGAGTTTTAGGTAAAGGGAGTTAGTTTGATTATACTAGGATTAAGGATGAATAATGTTAAATACATGGAGATGATGTGATATCTTGCATATATGATTCCATAAGTATATCTATTTATCGGTTTAAGGTCCATTAATATTTACTCTAAGTTGATATGATCATGATTTTTCTCTAACATTATTGTGTATATGATTCTAAAAGTATATGAAAGTTTATTACATATGTGAATGATATTTAGGTGCTATAATCTTAGAGGGTATTCTTGATATATGGATGTTATGGTCTTTTTTCTTGCTAAAGAAAATCTCCTAAAATGATACGAATCTCACGGTCCCAAGAAAAATAAATTGTGAAGATGATGTTCATTTTCATTACAGGAGACTAAGAATAAGATATTTGCTTTACATGTAAATGTGGCTTTTTAGTGAGATTCTTCAGCAAATATATGCTTCTTTTACCTGATCCTGATATTTTCGGTGTCAACAGTTAGCTTGGACGAGTCATGGTTTGATTCCCACCCTGTGTTTGAGGCTGATTGGGATGACGATTTTTACAGCATTCAGGAAGGTATTAAACAAATCACATTACATGTCTAAATTGTAAAAGATATATTAATTTTATGGTAACATGTCATATATTTGTATGCAGATTCCCTATCTATAAGAAGTTTTGATCATATCACCTCTCCATCAACTTTTTCATCTCCAAAATGCCAAAGTCCTGGTTATGGTTGTTTTTCGGCTGTGTCCTCCTTTAGACTACGTAAAGAACAAGCCGAGGAAGAATCATTGAAAGAGGGAACTTCTTTTAGCTTCTATAAGGACCATTTGTTACAGAAAGATTTCCAAGATCAAGAAGCTGATCATTCTCATGTTTTTTCGGGTGATCAGCAGCTGCAAGATGACTGTGCACCAACTGAGTTCTCCTTCGATTGCAACCTAGATTTTTCTGATCAAAGCACAGGAAGTAGTGAAAATTCACTTGATTTGCAGTTGAATGACTTGGATAAACCCCAATTGAAGCCACAGAATAACCTCTTTGATGTTAAGACATCTCTGCTAGTGGTCAAAGTATGCAGGCATAGGGATGAACATGAGGCTGTAAAAGCTGATGATTCATCTGGAGTAGGAAACTACCCGGCAGTCACAAACTCTTGTTTGCCGTGCCTCAAGATGTCAAATGTATCAGGAGCCGATAGAAGGAGATCAGTCAGTCCTAGCCCTCCTGGTACCAGGAAGAAAGCAGGGTTAAAGCCTCTGAAGGCACTCTCTTTTCGATGGAGGGATGAATATGCTACTCCTACTTTAGGTGAAGATTTTTCGTCTTATCTTTGATTCGTGTTATTCTGTGTCATTAAGATGAGTTTCATCTCAAAGCTTGAAATGTTTATCTTTAATTTTGTTAACATCTCAAATTTGGGTTGTTCAGTTTCGCCAAGGGCCCCTGTGAAAAGACCAATAGCAGGATCTCAGATACCTTACTGTCCACCAGGGAAGAAGATGTCAGATTGCTGGTCACCTATTGATCCTAACACTTTCAAAGTACGAGGTCATAATTTTCTCAGGTGACGAAATAATCCACAACTGATAAGTATTTTTTACATGAAATGTAATTGTAACTTGGGTGTATATGCTATGCCTTGAATCATCCAAAATTCTCTTGTGTCAGGGATAAAAGGAAGGATTTGGCTCCAAACCATGCTGCTTTTTATCCATTTGGTGTTGATGTCTTTCGATCTCATCGCAAAATTAATCACATTGCTCGTTTTGTGGAGCTCCCACCCATAAGTTCTTCAGGAAAAATTCCTCCTATCCTTGTTGTGAACATACAGGTGCTCACCTTTTGATAAACTTCCACCTAAGAGCTATCTGACATTTTGACAGTAGTTTTTATGGGGTTAACTTAAGTTGTTTCTTCGGTTTTTTTTTCTTTGTTTATGTTCAGATGCCACTGTATCCGGCTTCAGTCTTCAACCGTGAGCATGATGGAGAAGGAATGAACATTGTTCTCTATTTTAGGCTTTCTGAAAGCTTCTCCAAGGATTTACCTCGTCAGTTCCAAGACAATGTCAGGGTAAGAAGCAATCACTGCAAACTTTTCTTATTTGTGGCTTAACTTTACCAGTATGAACTCGATAATTGTACATCTTCAATATGATCCTATTCATGCTGATCGATTGTCAAAATATATATGCCAAAAGTTTCACTTAATTTAATTTGATTTGTTAATCCTCAACTGCAATAATTTTTTTTTTAATTCTTGTATCAAAATACTTCAAGGCAGTTGATTCATATTAATATGTGTGTTTTCACTTTCTTAATCAGAGATTGATACTGGATGAGACAGAGAAAGTCAAGGGTTTTTCAGCAGAGACAACAGCACCCTTTAGAGAAAGACTTAAGATCTTGGGACGTCTAGCGAATGTAGAGGAGCTCAGTCTGAATGCTGCAGAGAAGAGGCTACTTAACGCATACAATGAGAAACCTGTCCTGTCACGCCCTCAGCATGAGTTTTATTCAGTAAGAAATTTTCATATTTTAGCTTTCAAGTTACTATTCATACCTATAATCTGAACATTGTATCATATGCTATGAAAATTATGGTTTTCTAATTACTACAACTTATACAGGGAGAAAACTACTTTGAGATAGATTTGGACGTGCACAGATTTAGCTATATTTGTAGGAAAGGTCTTGATTCGATCCAAAACAGATTAAGTCATTCTGTTTTGGATTTCGGCCTCACCATTCAGGTACTTGTTTCTTTAGGTAGTCAAGTACAGATTAGTATTTTCTGATGAAATTATTTTGACATATTTATGATATAATAATCAGGGACACAAACCTGAGGATTTGCCGGAGCATCTGTTATGTTGTGTAAGGTTGAATGAAATCGATTACACCAACTACCGTCACTTGGCAGTTTGAGTTGAGATGTTCAAAAGAGGGGAGAATCTCTAAGTCATGCTCTTTTCATCCCAAAAGAACAAGTAAAAGAAAAGGCCTATATTCACCTGTTTCTGTGTTTCTCCTCTCATTTCCTGATTCCGCCCCTAAAAGGAAGGAGGTGTGAAATACCTATGTTTCTCATTTTTGTTCCTCTTCATTTAACCTTGTATTCCAATGTAATTATAAAAAAAAATGTATGTAAACTCCGGCGTATATTCTATCACCTCTCAAAGATTGCAAAAAGCACAATTCTCAATGAAAATATCCTGCTGTTTTTAAACCAAATGAATAACATAACAGAACAAGCCATTAGCTTATTCCATGTTTATTCCAGTTAGAAAGAAAAAACAGCATCAAATCTGGGAAATTCCAACAATTTTGAATCAGTAGCCTAATCCAAAAAAAAAAATGAAAGAAAAGAAAGGGCCAATTTGTTCAAAATTAGTAGTCTAAGATGTCATCAAAAGCAGGAAAATCTAACTGTATCTCGTTGTCACGATCCAATAGAGTCTTAACAAAGGAGTTCACTGACGAAGGCTCATAGTCATAGTAGCTGCTTGTTACAGTATTCTTAGCTGCACTTTTACTCTCTGGCATCCCAAACTTGTCATCTGTAACCTTGCTGTTTGAATGGTTAGCACCAATGAGCTGGAATTGCGATGATTTCTCCTGGATTTGGGGAGGTGAATCTGCTGCTAGAAAGCCCTGGTAGCTGTGCTCTTCCTCTGTAATGTCAGTAACTAGAAGAGGGTCAACAGAGTTTTTCTGTCCCCAGCTGTAAGCTGCAGTTGGCATCAGCAGGTGTGAGCTCGATTTTCCATTTGAGATTGATGATGTAGAGGACGATGAGGATGAAGGTGATACTTCTTCTAAAATATAATGGTTAAAAGAGGTAACATCTTGGAACTGAGTTCCTGGATTATCAGATGGTGATATCTTACATTGAGAGGAGAAAGAATTGGTTATGTTTTGGTCAAGAGATCTGATTTGGTGGTTGTTTGATAGGCAGCTGATGCTTTCATAATCAGATAGTATTTT
Source organism: Chenopodium quinoa (assembly GCF_001683475.1). Classification (NCBI taxonomy): domain Eukaryota; kingdom Viridiplantae; phylum Streptophyta; class Magnoliopsida; order Caryophyllales; family Amaranthaceae; genus Chenopodium; species Chenopodium quinoa. The sequence goes on along the minus strand of NW_018743252.1, from coordinate 10,750,323 downwards.
TGAGATGGGTTTATGAGTAACAGGGTCAATTCCCATTTTAGCAAGCTTCTTTTTCAGCTTGGTGTTCCAGTAGTTCTTCACATCGTTATCTGTTCTTCCTGGCAGATGTTTCGCAATTAAGGACCACCTGCGCTAATTTAATAACAGACCAACAGACTGGAAATTAAGGATGAATTTTCTGACATTTATCGACAAGAATCAGTGAAAGATAGAATGCTGTGCATTTAATGTATGCTGAAATCAAAGAAAAGATCCATAAGAAGCACCTGCTGCCTATAGCTGCATGGTACTGAATGATGAGCTGCTCTTCTTGTTCCGTGAATTCTTCATGCTTAAGGTCAGGCCTTAGGTAGTTAGTCCACCTAAGCCTGCAACTCTTACCGCATCTATTAAGTCCTATAAAAACAACTAATTCATTAATATGCACAAACCCTAAATAATTAGTAAGAGAGAACAGCAAAAACCTAAGCAAAACAAAGCACATTATTAAGATCTTCAAAACACAGCATGGGCTGATAATGACATATAACGCGACATTAGACATTTTCTGCATAACACAGGGAGTTGTTACTCGATAATAAGATTTTTACTCGTCACTGTCATGTACCCCTCTCACAGCTCCTAAGGGGAACTGTTGGAATTACAATAAATTAATGTTAATTAAATAACTTTTGATAACATGATCTGTGGCAAAAAGCTCCAGTAAACATTAAAATGTCCTCCATATTATTCCTCTATATCCCTGAAAAAACTCCCCATTTGTCCCCCCAAGATACCCTGATGTACAAAGCACATTCTCACAATTAGAAAATAGGCAAAACTCTATGATAACGTGTTATAATAAAAATAATATATTTCCGATATTTAAACCTAAGTTACAGGCCAATGTCATTCAGGTGTCTGTACACATATCAGGGTATGAGCAAATGTTAATAAACGCAAAGGCTGATAAGAAGCATTCCTTGAGTGAGTGAGTGAGTGAGTGAGGGGGGGGGGGGTGCAGGAAAGGCAAAGTCACCGAAGATTTACCTGCTTTCTTAGGAACCTGAGTCCAATTACCGACTCCATGGTTAGATACATATGCAAGTATCTTAGCATCTTCTTCTGGAGTCCAGAGGCCTTTCTTGACGTTTGCTTTATCGCAGCAAGGAGGCCTCCCCATCTTCAGATCAGCGCGCACAAGCACAAGCAGCAGCAGCAAGGAAAATGAGAGAAAGAGAAAAGGAATGATGAAGTTGATGTAATGATGTGATGCAATGTTCACACCGTTTTTAACTCTTATAGAATCAAAGAAGAAACAATTAACAACTCTCAAGGCAAGCATTGCATGCAAATGGGGATCCCAATTAACGACATTCGCATGACATCTTTTTTTCCTTGTAATTAAAGCCCATTTTTTTGAATTGAAATCAGCTCTAATTAAATCTGCATGCATATGGCAACATATATAACTGTAAATTGTACAAACCTTTATACTAGTATCACGAGCAAAAACTGTCACAAACTTGAAGCTTTAGTACAACCTGCTGACATGGAATAAATGTTTCTTTCCAGTAATTCATTAAATTTGTTCATTTTTTTACTTTCTGCAATCCAAATCAGCAATGTAAAAGTATTGTACGGTGACTGGCGCGAATAGATACAGTTATCAGATAAATAAGATCTGCAGATTATCTCATATCACATATCAGTACTGATTACTAACAGTGGTATCCAAATGTCATATGCAATCTTGCAATACTGATTTGATAAGAGAACTGTGCACATATAATAAGTGCTCTTCATGGTAACCACTATCATCTACTACAAAATGCATTCGAAGGGAGGTTGTTCACTAATTAATTCTTCGTACTTCAATTCATAGGTAATAGCTGGTTATTTAATTGCTTCTTCCATTTTTATTTGCACCATTCACGTAATTTACTTCTACAAATTCAAGAAAAAATCAACAATAAAATCAAGAAAACAATCATGTATGTAATAGGATGTTACTAGATTCGTCTTAAAATATTATATTTACAATAACAAATTTTAATAATTTTCACTTGTATATAATTAAAGTCCACATTAACAAGTGTGAGTAGCAATGATGCAACTAAAAAATAACAGTAGTACATAGTATATAACTTTGTCATTATTTATCTTTAACGCTAACTGCTTTATACATTGTTAGGTAGTCATTACTTTATAAACACCAACAAGTATTCAATGTCATAAACAAAAAGACAAATATCTATGTTTTGGAAGGAACAGTGCTTAATGAAGGAAGAAAACCTGCATTCGCGGCGGCCAGCGGCTGCTATGGAATAATACAGATAAAAATATAGAATACTCTATCTCCATCAATTTCATGCTGAATAACTACAAGCTTACAGTACAGAAAGTTTAATACAAAAAGGGGAGACGAAATTCAATCCAAGGTTGTGGCTCTCTGTTTCTAATAGAAGCAACATTTATCTACAACTATCTCAGCATCAGATGTGACTGGTGATCCATAGTTAAACAAAACTCATCCCTAAAAAAAGAAAAGAAGATAACTCATCCACAAATGGAATGACTGATGTATATGCTCAGCAAACATTGCAGCTCTTTCTGCAATGTCCCTTTGATTTTTCGCTGCCTACCATGTACACAGGGTTCTTTTCACACTCCCCTGCTTGTGCCCACTGAGTACAGTGCACATTTTTATCTGTACATTCTCCAGAAGACTTATCTTCTAAAGATCTGTCAAAAGACCGAACGTGAATCCACTTAGTTGCAGACCACTTCTCACCCTCAATGACAGGGCAGCTACCATGCAAGCTCATTGGATCAGTAGTTGCATCGGGATGAAGACTGAAAAACATCAATGCATCACCCTTACTGGGTTTCACTGCATGCAAGGACATATCAAAAACTGTAAGGAAATTACTTGGGCAAGATGATGAGAATGTGAAAGAGTTTCTAGTTGAAATGTGAAAATGTTGATGCTGCTAAAAACTCTACAGGCTGTAACAGCCACAGAGGGCGAAGGTCTGAATTCATAAACTTAAAGGTCTCTATAGCCACACACTTGATTTATCGCATGGATTAGTGTACAAATAAGTAAATTTATTGTATGGATTAGTGTACAAATAAGGTCAAAGTTCGGTAAAATCTCAGATAAGATTAGACCAAATCACGTCACATAAGATCAAATCAGATGAACTGAACATAGCCTAAATTTCCTAATGTCTTACTAGTTTAATTGATGGGGAGAGAATGGAAATAACACAACTGCTACAAAGGGTCTTTTGTAAAACCATGACATATCCCTGAGAGTTTATGACATTGTAACATCTTTGGGTGAGGGGGGAAGGGGGGAGGGAGGATTTTTCTGTGCAAAAAACCTAAAAGTATATAACACACAATATAAAAGCAGCAATGCTACAAACACCATGAAAGTGAAAGTTTGTGAACGAGAATCAGATCCAAAATAAAAGGATGTTCTACAATATATATTATTCTAAAACTCTAAGAGAGCATTTAATATTTAGATCACTTTTTTTCTTTATCTGTTTTTTGGAAAGGGTTATATTTGGATCACTTAATAGCACAGAAGCGATGTAAGATATGCAAAGCAGTAAATACCGAAACTTCTTAGAAAACCATACAAGGAATTTAGAAGTCTTTTTTTTTGGATAACTCCGGCAAAAACTGTACTGAGGTATACCTGCATAGCCACCTTTAGCACAATCAGACCAGCTTTCATTTTTCGGTTGGTTCAGTTTTCCCTGGACAAAACATTGAATTAGACAAACTTCTGGAGAAAGAATGAAAGTCAAGAAAAAAAATAAAAATTTACCTCTGCGTTGGGAAAGACAGTTTCTCCACCCTTTTCAACATAAGACAAGTACATCAGCACAGTAGCAATCCGGTGGCCACCTAGCTGCTGATTGACCTTATCATGAAAGTAATCAAAATGGGGCTCATACTTTTGACCAAGCTCATAGCGAAGGACTTGCATGGCCTCCCCATTTTCTGAACAGTGATGACAATATATAAGTTATTTATTCAATAAGATCCAACTTAAGCAGCACAATAAGGCCTGATGTACAGCAATATTCACCTGGAGGAAGGAAAGTCCAGGCAGCAATTCTTGCCTCGATTCTAGTGACTACATCATCCTTCAGAGGCAACACAAAGGGTGAATGTAAGTATTTCAGATTTTGATTTGAAATATATGCATAGATATAGAATTGACATAAATCAGCAAAATTAGCTTTGTACAATTGTACCACATGAAGTATTATACACAACATACTAATTTGAAGTATTTTCTACATTTTCACAAAGACTCTAGAAAAGATATGAAAATATCCCTCAAAGAAAGGTTAGGTTAAATTTTGGCATGACAAGAACAAGGATCCACTAAAAGTAGCAACAGAAGTTCATTAACAAAACGCAACAGAAAAGAGACATCCAAACAAAACCTCGGATAATAAGAAACACAAAAATAAGAAAAGCTACTTAGTGCTGCCTCTTCCATCTCTAAGGCCCATTAATGAATTTTTTGTGGCCCTAATGAAAAAATACTTGAATTTATAATCACACAAAAAAGGATTCGAGTATGCAAAACATTACATTGATACACAATACTTTTTTATACAATTTTTTTTATTTATTAATAATACAGTAATTCTCTTATAAAATGTTTCTTTGAGCATCTCTATATGCAATGCCACCTACATCAATATGCTCTAACATATTTCTTTAAATTTATAAAAGGGCTAAACCATTCAACCTTTCTCAAGAGATTGACTCTCACAAGCATGTTTCCAATTATTTCAGCTTTGACAAAACTTCTTTCAACAAATGCAACAAAACGACATAGTTAATAAGATCCGGTATGCAATTGAAAATTTGAAACACTTGTAATATAATTGGTACCTTTGACAAAGTCAAGAATTCATATGCCGAAATCAACACATTTGGCAAAGTCATTTACAATACTTAAAATTCCGAAAAATAAAAATCATCCGCATCAACATCGGTCAAATTATTACATGAAAAAGTAATGTTAAAATTTATGTAAGATTTTCTTAATTCATCATTATTTAGTGATTTCAACTTGTTTTTGAGTCAAATAAAATTTCCAAAAAATTTCATATACTTATAATTGCCCAAATATATTCTTCAAAGAACTAATTGACATATCCACAACTACCAAAATATATAATTGACTCTTAAAAATTTATCGGTTGATTGTATTCTTTCATCATTGATTCATCAAATAGTTTTATTATAAAAATTGGAGTTGCAATGAAATAAGTGAAAGGTAATATCTTATATTTTGAAGAGCATAGAAAAAAAAAAAGGCGTTAAATGTAGCATAAATATATTCAAAAGCCTTCATTTGACATAAATATAGCGCCTACACTTTCAACAAAAAAAGTCAATTTTTAGAAAATTAACAATTTGATAGACTAATGGGTATGCAGATAAAATACGATCAACCCAAGGAATCTTTTGGAGACAATTATTTTATGGTGGTTGTGGATATAGGGAGAAGAGAGAAAGAGAGGTGGTACCAATGCTTGAACCCTGGACCTAGACTTCAGAGGTTTCATTCTCTTACCACTAGTCCACAAGGTAAGCTAGTTGGTGGTTGTGGATATGACAATTACTTTTTTGAAAAATAGATTTGAGCAATTAGAGGCACTTGTAAATAAATAAATAAATAAAAAAAAAAAGTTGAATTGTTATTTGACTCAAACAAGTTATAATCATAGGATGATAATGAATTAAGAAAATTTTGTATGAATTTCAACACAACTTTTTCTCATAATAATTTAATGGATATTGATGCAGCCGAATTTTCGTATTTTAGAACTAAAAGTATTGCAAATGACTGTTAATTGTGTTGATGTCACATCTGAAATTCTAGAGTTTGTCAAAGGTGCCATTTGTTTTCCAAATGTTTCAATTGCTTATCGAATCCAATTATCTATTTTCATAACTAGTGCATCTAAAAGAAGTTTTTCAAAGTTGAGTTATTGAAAAACTACTTGGGATCAAGAAAAGTTGAATGGCTAGCCATTTTATGTATTTAGATGTAGAAATTATTACTATTAATCTAGAATAGCTCAAAGGAAATGTTTTGTATGAGAAATATTGTTTTAAGTAAATTATAGGAAAAATTGCCCCCATTAATCCCAATTTTGTCTCGTCCGCCAATAATAATCCCTAGTTTGGATTATTCACCATCACTCCCAAGTCCCAACTTTAGGGGGTATTAATTTCTATTGCACCCAACCGGTCATTTAACTCGATGTAGCAGGTTACCTAGACATGTGATGTCAGCGTATGATTGGCTTAAAAACTTTTAAAAAAAAAAAAACCACAAACCCACCCATGCCCAGCAGCTGCCTTCGGACCCCCACCCCCACCCCGCCGGAAAACACCATACCCCCACCCCAACCGGAAAATCAGCCCCATCCCTGAAAACCCCTCCCCCGCTGCCGGAAACCGCCCAGCCCTCCCCTTCCCTCGAAACCCACCCCTTCCCTTCCCCCACCCCCGAAAACCCCTCCCCCGCTCCCGGAAACTACCGCCCAGCCCTCCCCCTCCCTCGAAACTCACCCATTCCCTTCCCCCACCTCTCCCACCCCCGAAAACCCCTCCCCCCTGTTTCCGTTTCCGTTGTTTCCCCCTCGTCGTTTCCGCTCCCTTCCCCCTTCTTTTCCGCCTCGAAATTCGGCCTCCTTTCCTTTATCCTCCCCGAATCCGTATGCCATTAACGGTGGCTGCCGTTTGGTTGGCTGTTTTTTTTTGTTTTTTTATTTGACCATTCACGTAGTGACACGTGCAAAAAAAAATCTAAAACACAAATGTTGACCGGATTAACCGGTTGCAGGTAAGTTGGGTGCAATAGGAACTAATGGGGGACAAAGTTGGGAGTGATGGTGAATAATCGAAAGTATGGACTATTATTGGTGGACGAGACAAAGTTTGGATTAATGGGGGCAATTTTTCCTTAAATTTTTTTTTTTTTTATTTTTTTTTTACATCCGTGAATAATTTTTTTTTGATAATAAATTTAAGTTTTAGTCAATTAGGGATCCATTTTTGAGATTCTCCCTTAGGCCACAAAAGTCTTAGAAACGTGCCTGCACTAATAGTCTACTACCCTAATACCATTATTTGATCCCTGTTACCTTGCACACTGATAATATACTTGTTAATATATCCTGAGGCTATATGTTCAAATGGAATATTAAGGAGAATGGCAAAGAAAGCTTTTTAAAAAGTCAGACAGGGTATGGACCGATGGACGGTTGCTTTTCTTACAAACTATAGCTTTGAAGTATATTTCTTTCCGGAGGGAAAGTTTGACAATTCTCCTCCTCAGCTCTCTTATGTATTTTGACATTCACACTGGTAGGAAGCTAGTATAGAAGCTAAAACACTTGAAAATCGCATTGAAAGACATTAGTCAAGGATTTTAACTAAAGATCACTTATAAATGCTTTAGTGGCTAACTTTGTAATTGGATCCTTTCCCTGAGCTGATGAAGAGGTAAGAGAAAGGTTGAATATTATGACACTCATAAAGCCACTATAAACTATATGAAACAAAGTCTAAAATGGATTGGCTTAAGGCTGGGGATTATATTCTGCAATGTTTGACAGGTAATTAAAGCAGAGAAGAGCTTGGAAGTTGGAATTCTATTCATGCAATCGAGAATGAGAATGGTGCATGGGTGAATAATCCAAAATATGGGGATGATACTTTCCCATATAATAAATCTTTTGTTAGGCACTGCTATGACAGAAGGGAAGGTAAACAAAACAGTTAATGGAGCTAGGCATGTGGTATCTCAGGATCATTGTCAGATATTTCTTTGCTTGCCCCATACTCAGCTAGAGAAACTAAAGATGCTTTACTATCTATTCCTGGAACTAAGGCACTTGGGCCAGCTGTTATAGCAGCTATTTTTCAAAGATGCATAAAATATAATAGGTACTGATCTTACTAATATTATTCTTCCCTATCTTATTACTGGTAGGCTCTAAAAGTGATTAAATGTGACTTCTACTATTCTGATTCCTAAAAGTAATGAGAGTGGTAAGATCAATCTCATGCTGTAATGTGGTCTATAAAGGTGATTACCAAGATACATGGCAATGGGAATTACTTGTTTTTGCTTTACTGATGATACAATTCTATTTTGAAGAAATATTAAATCAACTACGCTGAAGATGAGGGTCTGAATTAGTTCTCTGAAACTTCAGTCCTCCAAGTTAATGAGGACAAAACTGCTTCTTATTACTCTGGTATGTCTCAAGAGCAGATTGACTCTGCAAAGAATTTCTGGTCTTACCACCAGAAGTTCAATCCCTTGTAAATTATTCGGGAATCCCTATTTGTGCGAAAAGGCTCTAGGTAAAGTAAGGTGAAACCAATCAAACGATTGCTAAGACAAAGGTGACTAGAACATAAGTTTGGAGCTCAAGAAATCTTTCGAATGCTCAAAGGTTACAGATAGTCGATTATGTATTACTGAGCATTCACATTTACTGGACATTACCTTAAGCAAGATTTGAGAGAATAAATAATATCTGCAGGGGTTGCATTCGGCATTGCTCTTAAGATAAGCAAGGCCCTGATATGTATTGTGTGAAAATGTTTGCAAGTCCAAAGCTACTGCAAGGATTGGGTTTGATAAAAATTAATACATGGAATGTTGCTGCCATTAAAAAGCTTGTGTGGGTAAAGGGGATCTAGTGAGGCTTGTTGTTCCAAAGCATAGATTTTGCGGCTGGGTTGCTGTTCTGAAGAGATTAAACAACAACGACAGGCTTTGCAAAGATGAGAATTTGTGTTGATCAAAGTAGTCCTATATGTGCAGGGGTGGCTAATAAATCCCATCAGCATCAGTTCTTTGAGCGTATACATTCAAAGGTGTTTTGTAGCAAAGAGATACTTGTACGGTATCAAGCGCAGAACATGAGGCATTCTTGAAATGTTGAGATGGATATCTACTATCTAGATGCATATTGAGCAAGTTTAGAAAGTTGTGCTTTATTCAGTTATTCTAGCAACAGAAACAAGCAAACAACCATTTAGTATTTTGATCAACTCTACAGCAAATAATAGCAAATGTTTAAAATTTCAAATAAATCACCTAAAACAACATAATAAAAACAATCATGTTTCCGCTAGGAATGAAATGCAAAGAACAAACCAGCTAGCTAGTGAAACAACATTAAGATATGCGCTAGACTGAATTCAAAACTCTCATAGCCAACAATAAGAATCACTATGTAACCACTAAAATTGATAAAACTTGCCATGTTTACAACAGCCATATATTTAGTGTGCATTTTGTTTTAATTAAAAATTTTCACTTATCTAAACTAACCTAACTTACTTGAACTTATTTAATTGTAAATTAAACCTCGGTGGTAACCCTTATCTAAACTAACTTTTTCCTTGGCCAAACTTATCAGAACTAATAAGGTGATAAGAGCATGCCCTTAAAATCCATATCACATAATACACAAAATTCGCCAATTCGAAGTTTCTCAAGGATAACATAATTTACATAGTAGTATCATGACATAAAGAGACTATTACTCAACCACATTAAGCAATTATAAAATAATCAAACAAAGTAGTTACAAGATTTGGCAAAAAAACACAAACCTGACCCTTTTGAAGAAACATGCCAGAACTAGTCCTCACTTCACTTGGTATACTCTTTCCAGACTCGTTATCAGCCACCATTGATTTCTCCAATTTATCCTTTGCCTAATTCAATAAAAAAATAATAAAAAAAAAATAAAAAAAATCCCACCATTTATTAAAAATTTACACAAACAAACAATAATCATAAATAATAAATAATTAATTTTTGATTATATAAAACCTAACCAATTGGATAAGATGATCACATTCTTCATGGGTTAAAAAACCCTTGTACAGAAATGCCCTGAAAATTCAACAATTATTACAATCATTAAATACATCATTGAAGATTTGAAGATAAGAAAAATGAAAGATAAGAAAAACCTGGGATGCCATGATAGCTGAGTGACGCGAGTAGGATCAAACCCATATAAAGTATTATAAACAGTCGCACTCTTCAATTTAAGCACAGATTCTTGACGCCTGAAAAATTAATAATGATTATATATCAAAATTTAAAACGCATTTTTAAAATTTTGATTCCCAGAAAATGAAGATTGAAAATAGAAGAATACTTGTTGTTGCTGAACCATCCGGCAAGAGAAAGCTGAGGGAAAATCACGAGAAAAGATAGAAAAATTAATGGGAATTTTCGAATTTCCATGATCAAATCAAATTGCACCCAGAATTCAAAGAAATTTGAGCAATGTGGGTGATTTTAATTTTGATTAGTGTTGATAATTGTTGAAGATGAAGAAGAGAAAATTATGGGGAATATTGAAGACGTAAATGTAGAATGTGGAAATGTGGAGTGTTTATGTTGGGTTGAATAGTCGAATTGAAACGAAGAGCACCACCCACAGAATTGGGATTCCAAGTGTCAGAAATTTTTAAAAAGTTGTCTTGTCTGGAAGTTTCGTTTCTTCGGTCACATTAATGTTACACTTTGACTCGTTCGTTAACTTATCATTACATTCATTATAGATTTAGGCTCTATACACGAATATATACGAACTGTGTGTTGCTATAAGATGGGCACGGGCCGTGTCGGCACATGGGCGGCACGACTCCAGCACAGCCCGGCACGGCACAATGGCCCACTTGTGGGTCGTGGGTCATGCATGAACAAAAAATAAATTAAAATCCGGCACGAGCACGCCGATCAGCACAATCGTCGGCCGTCGGAACGGCCCATGTCCGATTGTATAAACTTAGGGCATGTTCTCTTACGTTGAAATTCAGTTCAATTTCAGTTCAGTTCAGTTCAGCTCAGTTTAGTTCAGTTCAGCTGAGTTCAGTCAATGAGAACAGCCCCTTATTTAATTAAGTTTACTTATATAAACTTATTTAATTAATTAAATAAACTTATTTAATTAATTAAATAAACTTATTGAATTAATTAAATAAACTTATTTAATTAATTAAATAAACTTATTTAATTAATTAAATAAACTTATTTAATTAATTAAATAAACTTATTTAATTAAATAAACTTATTTAATTAATAAATAAACTTATTTAATTAATTAAATAAACTTATTTAATTAATTAAATAAACTTATTTAATTAATTAAATAAACTTATTTAATTAATTAAATAAACTTATTTAATTAATTAAATAAACTTATTTAATTAATTAAATAAACTTATTTAATTAAATAAACTTATTTAATTAAATAAACTTATTTAATTAATAAATAAACTTATTTAATTAATAAATAAATAAGTTTATTTATATAAACTTATTTAATTAAGTTTATTTATATTAACTTATTTAATTAAATTTATATAAACTTAAACATAAATTAATTATATAAAATTAATTAAATTAAATTTTTTCAAAAAAAAACATATATTAACATTAACATAAACATAAATTAATAACATTATTTATATAAAATTAAGTTGTACGAAAAAATATATATATCGTATTTTTATTTAAATTTATTTTTAAAAAACGGTTTGGCACGCGGCCCGGCCCGCCAGGCACATGGGCCGTGCCATGCCGTGGGCTGGGGGTGTGCCAAATTTTGGCACGGCACGGCACGACACGACAACCACCCCGGCACGGCTCACGAAGGTACGGCACAATGCCCATCTTTAACCACATTGTATGGTCATTCATAAAAGGACAAAGTAACTCATATAACATTGAATAAGTAACCTCTATAACACTAACCAAGTAACCTTATAACACTGACAAAATAATTCCTTTAACACTGATCAAGTAACCACTATTACATTACGAATTAAGTTCAATTAAGTAAAAATTAGTAACTTTAAAGAATATATATATATATATAAGGCCCTGTTTACTTCACCTTAAAAAAATAATATTCAGTAAAAATAATTTCAGTTCAGTAAATATAATTTCAGTTCAGTAAAAATAATTTCAGTTCAGTAAAATTAAGTTCAGTTAAGTAAAAAAAAAATCAGTTGAATAAAATTCAGTACCTTTAAGAAGAAAATATAACAGAGAATCAGTAAAAATAATTTTAGCTTAGCAAAAATAATTTAAGTTTAGTAAAATTAATTCCAGTTCAGTAAAAAGTAATTTAAATTCAACAAAAATAATTTCAGTTCAAGTAAAATAATTTCAGTTCAGCAAAAATAAGGTGAAGTGAACGAGGCCTAACAGGAAATTAGCAAAAATATTATCAATTCATAAAAAATAATTTCAGTTTAGTAAAAAAATAATTTAATAAATTCAACATAAATAGTTTCAGTTAATTAAAAATAATTTAAGTTCAGCAAAAATGAGGTGAAGTTAACAAGGTCTTATAGAGTTAGACCCTGTTCAATTCCTTAAAAAATTATATTAAGTAAAAGTAATTTTAGTTTAGTAAAAATAAGTTCAGTTCAATAAAATTGATTTCAATTCAGTAAAAATAATTTCAGTTCAGTAAAAATAAGTTCTGTTTCGGGGTTTTCTGATGTCCTGCGGGAGAGTTACAATTCCGAGACTGGAACCGGACGCCTGTACCTGCAAAATAACGGAGACTCCTGAGAGCTCCGCCTCCAACGGTCAAGTTAGTACCTGATTAAGGAGTAATTAATACGGAAATTAAAGTAATAAGATCTCTCTAGGTGAGAGTGCTTAGTGTTGGTAATCTGCGTCGTTAGCGAGATTAGGCGGTTGTTGGTGTTCCGTAATATCTCTGTTCTTCTCTGCTGGATTTCTTGATGTCTCGATTCCCCAACTAATGAGGATTAATTAAGTATTTATAGCCTTGAGAAGCGTGCCACTCTCTAGGTTTAAGGTAAACCTAGGGCTGATCGGGCCTCTAGACTGGATTGGGCCTTGATGGCCGGTTTTCCCATTTGGCATGGGTGGACACGTGGCGTGCCTCGATTGATCCGTAGAGGACGTATCTGTGACTGACACGTGGCAGGCTCCTATTGGCCTTCGTGAAGGACACGTGGCGGAACCTGGTTGGTCCACTTGTCAGACGGTGATTGGTGGATAAAAATCCCCTAATCATTTGCCCCTCACAGGTGGCACGTGACTGGTCACGTGTCGCCTGTGACAGGTGTCGCACGGTGACAGGCGACGGCCTGCTACAGGTGTCACCTTGCAAACGGCCGAGAGATTTTCCCGCCCAAATTTTGAATTTGGAAGCGACCCTTCGCCTTCTCACTTTGCCTATAAAAGGAAGTGCTGACTTCGGTCATTTTCACATTTGAGAATTTTGCGAGAACATTCGGACCCCTGAACTTGCTCTGACATTTCGGACCTTTTCTGCCTACCGCCTGTTCTGACAAGCCGATTGCACCGGACTTCCAGAACTTCATCAACCGTCACCCGTTCAGGTAACTCAGTTCTCTTACTCTTAATTTTCTTTTTATTTTTTGAATGGCACCACGGAAGCACACGACACGACCTAAGTTAGTGATCAGCCGGTCACCGGGGACGGCTGAATCTAGGACTAGGAGTGCCGCCTGCCCTTTTCTGGACCCATCTTTGCCCTTTATACAAAGTCCGACAGTATATGTGTCTATGCAGAACGTGATGGCCAGAACGAAACAGACTGCTATGATATCAAACTCAGACGGCTCCTCCCAAAGGGTGCTCCTTAGTGAAACATCTGACCAGGCGCCAGATGTAGAATTGAAATGAGACGGCTGCCAAGCCGACAGTTCTGAGAGAGGGGCCAAGGTGGTCCCTTCCCATCTTACCGTTGACATGTCTAATTTTCCTCCTGCTCCTTCTAAGGGGGAGGAGGCGGGCCCCTCTGGGAGAGGGGAGGAGTCGTCCTCTTCGGACTCGTCAGAGGACGAGTCCGAGTCCAGCTCTTCTGGCCACAGTTCTCCAGGCTCAGAAGAAAGACATAGCCGCCTACAAGAGGCGAGACTTTCTCATGCAGTTGAGAAGGGGGACAATTGGGCGGAGCCGTCCGCCTCTTACAGAGAGGAGAACGCCCCCTACTACTGCATGGTACCCCGGGGCCGGATCGCAACCATGCAAGACAAAGTGGCGAGCTTTATTGCTAACCACAGAATGGGCCCGGAATTTTTACTGTTCGTGCCGGATCCAGAAGACACTGTCGTCTGGCCGGATGGTACCAACTATGATGACGGCTGCTTTGGCTGCTATGTGGCGGCCATCAAAGCTGGACTGCGCTTCCCATTACATCCGGCTGTTCAGCGGATTTTAGATGGGTATGATTTGGGGTTATGGCAGTTAGCCCCCAACTCTTGGGTAAACGTACTCGGCTATGTGGCCGGGTGCGAAATGTACGGGGTGGAGCCAAGCTTTGAGGCTTTCGCCCACATGAACTATCTCAGCCGGACCCCTAAGTCGGGAGGTACCGGCTGGTATCAATTAACAAGCCATAGGGGTTACCTCATGACGAGAGGTAAGGCGAACAAATGGAAGGATTGGCGGAACACCTTCCTTATCATTGAGGGTTCAGACACGGAGCTGAACCAACGTTTTAACAAGTGGAATAGGGATCCGCCTCTTCTGGCAGGCGGCCGAAGCATGCCGCCTGTTCCCCCAAAGGCTAAAAGAGAGATCCTAGACAAAGGACTCTTCAAAGTAGAGACTAGGGTGAACCCTACGTCAGGGGTACGAGAGCAAGTACCCCTAAACTGCATCCCGAGCTTCAAGTGGCTCTATGACGAGTACTTTTTGGCCGCCTGTGGCCTCAGCAGTCGGTGCTCTAGAGGTAGCCGGCCTGACAAATACTCTGTTTTTTCACGCCTTGTTTACTTAGGATTTTTACTAACTTTGCTGTTTATTTCTTGCAGCTGACGCCATGAGTAAAATAACAGCATCCAAGACTGCGGCGGCCATGTTGCGGGCCTCGCTCATGAAACAGTCTTATGCCGACTCCCCCAACAAGGGGGCACCCTTGGTAAGCTTCGAAAACTCTTCCTCTTTTAGTTGTCTTATGCATATACTAACTCTTTTTGTTTTCAGTCTGGCACTCCAAGGGCTTCTTCCTCGCAACAGCCGGACCCCAAGGCCCGGAGGACGACTGTTGCAAGCTCTCCTGGGTCTTCCAGGAAAACAGTGGCGGCTGAGAAGCAGCCGGCCACGTCTTCTAAAACCCCGGTGGGGCCGCCTAGAAGTATGGACAATCACTTGTAAAAACTTTCACACTTGCTTCCTTCTTGACTAGGTCTAACTTGTTTTTTTCTTTTCGCTTAATGCAGCCGGCCCTCAGGGGCTTGACTTGGTTGAGGTAGCCAAGTCCATGGTTAAAGTAGTTCCTCCATCTGAAAGGGAGGCGGTCAGGGGTGCCGGCACCCTTGACCTTGATGGGATTTCAGGGGTCCTTGCTGAGGTATACTTAGCATATTTTTGAGTTTTTGAGTTCCAGGACGCCTGTTATCTTTTTTGTTTGGAAGCTGACGCCTGTTTTTCTTTGTACTTAGGCCCTGCTCCGAGTCAACAGCCTTCGCAAGCCGATTGATCGGAAAAACAAAGAGGTAAAGGCCGCAAAAGCTATGGCCGCCTCCAGCTGTGATAAGGCAATGTTTCAAATTGCCCAAAATGAAGTACTGACAATTGATCTTCTTTATTATCAGGCGCAGGCTACCGCCGCTGTTCGGGCTCAGTTAGAGGCGGCCCAAAAGAAGGTTGACGAGCTGGAGGCGACCGTCACAAACCTTAAGGCCGAGCTGAAACCTCTTCGCCAAAAAATGCACTCTTACGAAGCCATGGAGAAGTCTTTGGCCAACGTAAAAGAACGCCTGGTAAGCCAAGAGAAGAGTCTTACCCAAGAGCTCTCGGAAAAGGCCGAGCAAGAGAAGAAAGAGCTCGTCCGGGAGATGGTGGAAGACTCCGCTCAAATCCAGCGCATGACCTGGGAACGACTGTTCCCCAGTGCCGACTTTGCCTCATGGGAAAGAACGTACCGCCAGTGTTCGGAAACATATAATCAACAGATCCTGGCGGCTGCTGAAGAAGAGGCGTTAGAAGGTGCGTTGGAGGAGGAAGAGCCGGTTGTGGCGCTTGTGCCACTTGGGGGTAAGGCATCAAAAGAGGGTGCCGCTAAAGCCGAGTCCAGCAAGAAGAGTGCTGACCAGGCGGCAGCTGCTGATACTGAACTGCCCCCTTCTTAAGCTTTAAGTATTTTTTCCACGGCCTGCGTGCCGTTTGCTTTGTAATTACCCGGCCAGGGGGCCGGGGTTTTGAATATTCTGCTGGTCTTTAATGACCGGCTTATTTTTAATCAAATTTTTGTTTTGGTTCAAATTTGTCTAAGTATTCCATATCTAATATCCCTTTGTTCACTAGACCGACTGTTGTGTATGGCCGAACGTTAAGACAGGTACAAATAGTAAGTATGCCGCCTATGCCCCTGGACGACTGGTGGTCTGTGTCCAGGGTAGATGATCAGTCGGCCATTTATTCAATCGGTATTCGAACTATTTATTCAATTGGTCTGACCAAGTAAATAGTATTACCTAGTTGCCAAGGAATTAAGTAGGATAACAAGCGGCGGGTGCCAATTGTTTCCCTTTATTGCCAATGTTGGCTTTTAACTCGTAATTTGTTAACCTAGCAAGAGTATTGGTTGAGAGCCCTTGTTTATTAAAAACAGGTGGACGACTCATACCTTTTAGGCTCCATACTAAGTTTGAGTGACTATTAACCTAGGAGTTACTTAGTCTTCGTCACAATCTAGATTGAGTAGTAGAGGTACCAGGCGGCGTAGGCCGGCTAGACCCCTTGATTCGCCAATGTTTGTTGGCTATTAACTCAATAGGTTACCTAGTAGGAATAGGGGTTTGAGTGCCCTTGTTTGTTTGAAACAGGCGGACGACTCAAACTTTTTAGGTTTTATACCAAATTTGAAGGAGTGACTATGAGTTAACGTTGGAGTTACTCAGTCGCCGTCACTTTTGTTTGAGAAGTAGAGGTGCCAGGCGGCGTAGGCCGGCTAGACCCCTTGATTCGCCAATGTTTGTTGGCTATTAACTCAATAGGTACCCCCTGCATTTATCCCAAGTAATACAGGCGGTCATCTGACTCAGATGTCAACTGCTACCACTGGTTTGGTTAGTGATAGAGTTATCCTTGTCTCAAAAACGGCTACGTGGTTGCCCTTGGGGACAGTCGTATAGGTGCCGTGTAATTAGTTTATAGAACAATGTTCCACCCAAAAGGGAGCTGCTCTCTGCGACGAATTTCATCCGGAGGGATGCCGTCGGACGCCTGCTATGATGTTGGGACAGGTCGTATTAGTTTTGTAGATTTGATCAGTTGGCTTGGCGCCTGGTCTGATCATTCGGCCGGTGGCCTTGGTAAGTTCTTGGTGAACGTAGGTGCTAAGTAAAAGAAGGGTAGCCGCCTGTTAGGCACAGGGTCGGCCAGGCCCTAATCTTTTTAGCTAAGTATTTTGAGTAAAATACTCAATGGAGAGTAGCCGACTGTAAAGGAACGGACGGCATGCCCCTCTGAAGATAAAGAGTGAAAAACTCAATGGAGAGTAGCCGACTGTAAAGGTACAGACGGCATGCCCCTCTGAAGATAAGAGTGAAACTCCATGGAGAGTAGCCGACTGTAAAGGTACAGACGGCATGCCCCTCATAATACAAAATTTAATAGTAAGTGCAAACTTTATTAAGTAGCTCTTTACTTTACATCTCTCAGAAGAAATATTTTTTAAGGTTATCTACATTCCAAGTTCGAGGCAACGGTTGTCCGTCTGGTGTTTCCAGACGGTAGGTACCGTCCCTGACTTCCTCATAGATTCGGTAGGGTCCTTCCCAGTTGGGAGTTAGTTTGCCAGACTCATTAGCCCTACCAACTGCTTCCATTTTTCTAAGTACAAAGTCCCCTACTTTGAGTGGACGCCTGTATACTTTTTTGTTGTATGATCTAGTCATTCTCAGGCGATAGATCTCATGGCGCAAAACAGCATTGCCCCTCTTTTCAGGAAGTGAGTCTAATGCCAGGCGCATGGCTTCCCAGTTTGCCTCTTCGTCATATAGCATTACTCGAAGAGTCGGCTCGTAGTGTTCTATTGGAAGAACAGCTTCCGCACCATAAGTTAGGAGGAATGGAGTTTCTCCAGTCGCCCCTTTTTCAGTCGTCCTAATGGCCCAGAGAACATGTGGTAGTTCATCCGCCCATAGGCCGCCTGCTCGTTCAATCTTTTTCTTGAGACCGTCTGAGATGATTTTATTAAAGGCTTCTACCTGGCCGTTTGCTTGTGGACGACCGACAGATGCAAAGTAATGTGCAATTCCTTGGTCTCCCAACCAGCTTTTGAGAACAGGCGTCTCAAATTGGGGACCATTATCAAAAACCATAGACATGGGAACCCCGAACCGAGTGATGACGTTTTTCCAAATGAATGAAATTACATCTTTCGTCTTGATTCCCTTTACAGCCTCCGCTTCTACCCATTTAGTGAAGTAGTCAACGGCAACAAGTATATACCTTCTGCCGCCTGTAGCAGGCGTATATGGACCCAGAATGTCCATGCCCCACTTAGCAAACGGTAGTGGGCTGTGAATGGTAGTGAGGTCAGTAGCCGGACGGTGAATTAATTTGCCAAACCTTTGGCACTTGTCACATTTTTTCACCATCTCCATTGCATCTGCTTCCAAAGTAGGCCAAAAGTAGCCCTGCCGCCTTGCCCTTTGAGCAAGCATCCTACCACCTATATGAGAAGCACAGTAACCAGAGTGAAGATCATCTAGTATCTCTCGTCCCTTTTCAGGAGTAACACACTTTAAGAAGGGTTGAAGGTACCCCCTCTTGTGAAGTTCTCCCTGTATCATTTCAAAACAGGAGGCTCGTTTTTTCAGTGTTGCCGCTTGTTGAGGATCATCCGGCAGTGTACCGTTTGTCAGATATGCCCTGATTGAATCCATCCAGGTTGAGCTTCTGTCTAGGATTCCAATAGGGTTTTCCTCGATGCTTCTCTTCTCCATTACTTCCCAAAAAACAGTTCGAGGAGTATCGGAGGAGGCGGATGATGCTAATTTTGACAGTGCATCTGCCTGGTTGTTTTCTGATCTCGGCACTTGGATCAGATGGAAATCCTCAAGGGAGCCGACTGCTTGTCGGACCGCCTGTAAATACTTGATCATGGCCGGATGGGTTGCTTCGTATTCGCCATTGTACTGACTCACTATCAATTGTGAATCAGAACAGGCGTCTATTTTTCTTGCCCCTGCCGCCTTGCACATGCGGATCCCGGCTAGTAAAGCTTCATATTCTGCCTCATTGTTTGAAGCCTGAAAACTGAAGCGTAGAGCATACTCGAACCTGTCGCCCTCTGGAGATTGACATACGACGCCTGCTCCACAACCATTTGAAGTAGAGCTTCCGTCCACATATACCTTCCAGACTTGGTCTGGAACTTGAGAGTCAGGAGGACGAGTCATCTCTACAATAAAGTCAGCAAAGGCTTGCCCCTTTACTGCTTTCCTAGGCTCGAAAGTAACTTCGAGGCTCTGTATTTCTATGGCCCATTTGATCATTCGTCCTGACGACTCCATGATGGTAAGGGGCCGCTTGATTGGTTGGTCGGTATACACGACGACTGCATGTGCCAAAAAATAGGGCTTCAATTTTTTAACAGCCATGAAGAGTGCAAGACCAAATTTCTCCACTAGGGGATACCTCAACTCGGCATTTTTCAGTACGTGACTGACAAAGTAGACCGGGAGCTGACAGCCGTCCCTTTCAGCAAGGAGCACAGCGCTTAACGCATGATCAGAGACGGCCAGGTACATGTAGAGATCTTCTTTGGGCAAAGAGCTGACCAGCCTCGGCAAGGAATGCAAGTGAACCTTTAATTTTTGGAAGGCGGCCTCAGCATCCGGCCCCCATTCAAACCTTGCCTTTTTCTTAATTGCCTGGAAAAAGTATAGGCATTTGTCGCCTGATCGACTTATGAATCTCCCCAAGGCCGCCAGACAACCTGTTAACTTCTGAACCTCTCGGACGGTACGAGGCGACTGCATGTCAATGACCGCTTGTACCTTCTCAGGGTTCGCCTCTATTCCTCTCTGATTGATAAGGAATCCGAGAAATTTCCCAGACTCAACTCCAAATACACATTTCTTGGGATTGAGCATGACATGGTGCCGCCTGAGTGTGGCGAAAGTTTCTCGGAGGTCCGTCAGATGATCTTTCTGAAGTTTAGTCTTGACAATCATATCATCAATATATGCCTCGACGTTTCTCCCAATCTGTTCAAAGAACACTGTGTTTATCATTCGTTGGAAGGTAGCCGGGGCATTCTTTAGACCAAACGGCATGACCGTGTAACAGTATAACCCCTGATCAGTGACGAAGGCCGTCTTCTCCTGATCTTTCTTCCATAAAGGAATTTGATGGAAACCAGAATAGGCGTCCATAAAACTCAACAAGGCATGGCCGGCTGTTGAGTCGACCAGGTTATCAATTTTAGGCAGAGGGTAACTGTCTTTGGGGCACGCCTTGTTCAAGTCTGTGTAGTCTACACACATTCGCCAGGTGCCATTCGGCTTTTTAACAAGCACCACATTTGCAACCCAATCTGGGAAGTAACATTGTCGAATGAACCCTGCATCAAGTAATTTTTTGACTTCGGCGGCTGCCGCCTGACCTCTTTCTTCACCATGGTTCCGCTTCTTTTGCCGTACCGGCTTCTTTTTCGGATCCACAGCGAGTTTATGTACTGCCAGATCAGGACTAATGCCTGGCATTTCATGGACTTCAAATGCAAAGATGTCCTTGTATTCTTTCAACAGGTTGTGAAAGTCGTCACCAAGGTTTCTCAGAGCAGTCGTCCCAACTTTGACTGTTCGGTCAGGACGTGAGTCGTCTAATATCAGGTCCGCATGCTCACCAGCCGGCTGAGGGCGGAACTCATCTGGCCGCTCCTCTGCCAATGATTGCTATTTTCTTGCTTTTCTTGCGGACTCTGTCTGGGACGCCTTTCTCTTTTTGTCGCCTGTTTCTTGAACAGGCGCACTCTCCTTGACATTGTCAAGGTCTGTTTTTTCTCCACTTGACCCAGTGGCCATAACAGTGGGCTTGACATCCGAGAGATAGCACTCTCGGGCCATCCTCTGATCTCCCCTTAGGGAGCCGACTGTTCCATTATCCCTCTCAAACTTAAGCAGCATAAGAGACGGGATTATAACAGCCTTGGAATTATTCAGGGTTGGTCGACCCAGAATCATGTTGTAGGCCGAGAGTTCCTCTACTACTAGGAACCGGACTACCATGTGTCGTCCTTCCCCTTTTTCGCCCAGGCGAATGGGTAAATCTACTCGTCCCAGTGGGTGGACGACTCCTCCTCCAAACCCTATTAAAGGGTGGGAGGCCAGATGTATGCAGTCCGTCTGATATTTCAGTTTTGACAGACATTTGCTGCTGATGAGATCTGAGGAGCTCCCGGTATCTATGAGAATTCGGCCAACTCTCTGGTTGGCCACTTTACATTCAATAACGAGAGGGTCGTCATGCGGCCCCCTTACCCCTCCTAGATCCTCTTCAGTGATGACAATCTCAGAAAATGTATATTTGGACGGCCGTTCTTGGTGAACGGAATTTACATCTAGCCGCCTTATATTATCTTTGTTGCCCCTAATAGTGGGGCCGCCTCCTGAGAAGCCGCCTGCAATGGTGTAGACGACTGCATCATCTGTATCAGAACTTTCAGCCTGTTGATTCTTTTTGGACGACTGCTTTTTTGAGGAAATGTTCCCCGTAGGTTTCTTGACATAAGTGTCAAGATCACCTTGCTCAGCCAAGCGGTCTAGGTACCGCATGAGACTGATGCAGTCATTGGTGTGATGACCAACGTCATCATGATAAGCACAGATATTATCTTGGTTCCGGTTGTTTGCAGAACCCTTCATGGGGAGCGGCTTCTCAATTGAGAACCGTCCCTTTATTTCTTTTAGGATAAACTGGTTATCCTTGTTAAACACATACTTTGGGGAGTATGGTTTGAATTCTTTTTTCTTTTTCTGGGCCGGCTGTTTAGAGGAATCAGCCGCCCAGACCTCTTTTCTTTTCTCATCTTTGTTGGACGACTGTTTCTGTCGTCCCTCTCTTTTGTCGAACCTTTTCCCGTCCGACTGTTTTATTGTACACAGATCAGTCGCCTGTATATAGGCTTCTGCTTCAATCAAGGCCTCTTGAAGAGTCGCCACCCTTTTTCGAACTAAATCAAATTTGAAGGTAGACCCGTCTTTGAGACCTCTAAAAAAGTCAGTATAAGCTACCTCATCCGGTAACCCTTGAATCTGTATTCTCATCAGATTGAACCGCCTGATGTAAGAACGAAGCCCCTCCTTCTCGCCCTGCTGAATTGTTCCCAAATCAAGGGTCGTTTTCTTCGCAGGGATGTTCATAGCGAAGTTGGAGGCAAATAAGTAAGCAAGCGTCCTGAAGCTGTTTACACAACCAGTCGGCAGGTTGCCGAACCATTGCTGTGCAATTCCCTTGAGAGTCGCTGGGAAACACTTGCACCAAGTGGGATCATCCAACCCTTGAAGGTACATCAGGTTGGTGAATGCCATCAGGTGGTCTTCTGGGTTAGTAGTGCCGTCATAGGCGCCTACTAGAACATTTTTTACTTTGGCCGGCTGAGCGGCTTCAGTAATTTCCTTGGAGAAAGCCGATGGCTGTTCACCAAGTCTAAGCAGCCGTAGCTGCCAGTCCATAGGTTGGACGTTTTTTGCTGCAGGTCCACCAAATGGAGGTGGCTGCATAAAATACTGTTGTTGCGGCACAAATGGTAAGTTTGGTACCGCCTGGGCACTATGAAAGCCGGACTGACGGGAGGTGCCGCCTGACTGACTCTCATGGTACGACTGAGTATGCCTCATCGAGGCATTTCGCAAACTGTCTTGAAAATTTGAAGTAGAAGCCGACTCTGATAATCGGTCACTCTTCTTCTGCTCTAGCAGGAGCCGAGCATCTGTGAACGTTTTCTTTGACCCATCCGCCTGAATATGACGAACCGGTTTCCTATTTCCCGTAGGATAACGGAGTTTTGTGAAATCAAGAGCAGGTGGCTCTCGCTTCTTAGATTTAGGATGAGGAGTCGCCTCTCGCCCTTGAACTGGCTTCCTCTTCAGTGAAGTGGAAGGTTTCTTGGCCGACTGCTCTTTGACTGAAGCAGGCGGTTTTTTGTTGATCAACTCTTGAATCTCTCCCTTGAAGTCCCTCATGAAGGTCATGAGTTCGTTCCTTGTGATGGGAGCAGACCCATCAGTCGGCTGTTGCCGAGCAGGCGGTGCGCCTGCTGGCTCGCTTCCTGTTTGAAGATGCTCCCGTTCCCTCCTTTCGGTATGACGGGTACGTCGGGCCCTTAGGGTCCCGTCTAGAGCTGTATGAGTTTCAACTTCAAATGCACTTTCGGTATCATGGTCCGACTGAACTTGAGGATCGTCTAGGGGACGCCTCTCTTCAAGAGTCGGTACAGACTTGGATGCCATCTCTGAAGTACTCTCCCCACAGACGGCGCCAAATGTTTCGGGGTTTTCTGATGTCCTGCGGGAGAGTTACAATTCCGAGACTGGAACCGGACGCCTGTACCTGCAAAATAACGGAGACTCCTGAGAGCTCCGCCTCCAACGGTCAAGTTAGTACCTGATTAAGGAGTAATTAATACGGAAATTAAAGTAATAAGATCTCTCTAGGTGAGAGTGCTTAGTGTTGGTAATCTGCGTCGTTAGCGAGATTAGCCGGTTGTTGGTGTTCCGTAATATCTCTGTTCTTCTCTGCTGGATTTCTTGATGTCTCGATTCCCCAACTAATGAGGATTAATAAAGTATTTATAGCCTTGAGAAGCGTGCCACTCTCTAGGTTTAAGGTAAACCTAGGGCTGATCGGGCCTCTAGACTGGATTGGGCCTTGATGGCCGGTTTTCCCATTTGGCATGGGTGGACACGTGGCGTGCCTCGATTGATCCGTAGAGGACGTATCTGTGACTGACACGTGGCAGGCTCCTATTGGCCTTCGTGAAGGACACGTGGCGGAACCTGGTTGGTCCACTTGTCAGACGGTGATTGGTGGATAAAAATCCCCTAATCAAGTTCAGTTCAGTAAAATTCAGTTTTCTTAAAGAAGAATTATAATATAAAATCAGTAAAAAATAATTTCATTTTAGCAAAATTAATTTCAATTCAGTAAAATTAATTGAAGTTCAGTAATAATTTAAGTTCAACAAATATAATTTTGTTTCAGTAAAAATATTTTCAGTTCAACAAAAATAAGGTGAAGTGGACGGGGCCTTATAGAGACTATATGAGTGATTATAGTTTTCAAATTAATTCTTACTTTTATACTCCATATTTTGTTATTTATTTCATTTCTTCATCCGAAGAGATTTAGTAGAAATAATATAAAGTAATAAAATATGATGAAAGTGGGGTTGGTTGAAAAATAAAAAAATATAAAATGAAAAAAAAAGCGGCAAAAGTGAGCATAAGTGGTAGGAAAGAAAATATGATATGAGGGGACCGTTGATAAGGAGGAAAATAGTAAAATTTTACTGCACATTAAAAGTTTCCAAAAAAGGAGCAAACTAAGTAATAAAATACGGCTATAAAAGGGAAGTGGGGCAAGTAATAAAATACGGAGGGAGCTAGTAATTCTTTCATTTTCTTTTACACATTTTTAATTTTGACACAGTTTATAAACTGTACTTTCTATTCCTCTGTAATGTTTTTTAGGTAAAATGGTTTAACTTGAGGAGATGACACCTGAAGTCTTTGGCGTAAGTCTTTGTCCTGCACCAAAGCAAATTCTTACGGAGTAGGAACAGAAAGGACAATATCTACTAGATAGTAAGACTTGGGGTGCTACAATCCATTATTCATAAGATGATGTAATTAATTGTCTATAAGATATCATTTGTTTACAGATGATATATATCATTAATTGTATAGGATTGATGATATTTTTAATATCATTTTTTTTTATTATTATTAATATTCTTACTAAAAACAGTGAGGAGGGATTTTTTTTTTTTTTTTTTTTTTTTATTTTTTTTTTTTTTTTGTGGTGAGAGTCTATAACGAAACCAATAGTAAGATGTTCCCTTTGTTGCACTGTTTTTATATTACGAGGGAATTTCCGAAATGAGACCCTATGGTAACCTCGCATAAACTACCCATGGAAAGTTGGGGAAGTAATAAAAGGTCAGAACCAGATTCACCAGTTGAGGTTGAGGGAAGAAGTAAACGACCAAGCGGCATTAAGCAAACAAAAATGAAGGCTAAACAATCCCCTTCTTCCTCTACAAGTGCAAGTCTTAACTCTTTAAACACAACTCTTGAATCTATCAGTGAAAAGAGGAATGAATTGGGAGAACGGATGCTTGAGGCATTGAAGGAACGAGGTGAAGAAAGAAAAAACAAAGGGAGGAGGCCACAAAGTTTCGTATGTTGGAAATGTTGATGCAAAAACAAGATAATAATGAAATTGAAGCACAAATGTACTTGAAGCTAAGAGACGAGTTTAGTACTAAGTTTTTGCTTTGAATAATAAGTAGTAATTGCAATTATAATTACCAATGTCAATGTTAAGGTTAGTATTGTCATTTTTATTCATTTAATGTCATAGTTTTTTAGTTATTGTTAGTTTATTGCTCTAACTATCAATAGTAGATAAAAATTCGTTTTTATTATGTATTATCAATGTTAGAAGTTGTTAGTGTAATTGTTAGTTAATTATTGTCAGTATATTGTAAGCTATTTAGTTATAACTAATATTATATTTAACAAAAGTGTAATGTTTTTAATTATGTGTCATTCATTTATAAACACTTTTATTCAATATAATTAATTGTCCAACAATATAGTAAATTTTTAAATAACATCATATGCAATGATATTCTATCCTATCTTCTACAATAATCTTACATTCTGACATATCTATCTCCAACCTTATCTTTTTACTACTAGCCTTATCTTCAAATTTGATCTACCAACACATTGTCTATAAATTGTATTCATTCATATACGTAACATCTCAAACCCACAACAACCTTTATTCAAATTTTTTTAACCAATTATCATAATTGCAATATGAACATTGATTCAAATTCATCAAGTTCAAGTGATGATCTATATGATTACATGATGATGGATTTTATTGAGGAAAGTAGTGGAAGACGCATTAAGACGCGTTGTTCAACAAAATGAACATCACCATCCAAGAAAGAAGAGGGAATCTGTTTCAAGGGATCGTGAAGCAGCTCATGATCGTTTGGTTGCAGACTACTTCAGTGATCAACCAATATACAGTGAAAATAATTTCCGACGTAGGTTTCGCATGCAAATACCTCTTTTTCTTCGCATTGTGAACACATTAAGTGCAGATTTTCGCTATTTTCAACAACATCCAGATGCAACGATGTGAATGGGTGCTTCAGCTATTCAAAACTGCACAGCAACAATAAGGATGTTAGCCTATGGTTGTGTAACTGATCAAGTTGACGAGTATCTTAAACTTGGTGCAACAACATCTAGAGAATGTCTTACACAATTTGTTGATGGAGTGATTACTCATTTTTCCACTGACTACCTTCGTAAACCAACACCCGAAGATGTCCAACGTCTTTTGAGAGAAGGGGAGGAAATAGGTTTTCCTAGCATGTTGGGGAGTATTGATTGCATGCATTGGGTGTGGAAAAATTGTCCAGCGGGGTGGAAAGGTATGTACCAAGGTAGATCTAAAACAGTAATTGTGATCTTAGAAGTTATTGCTTCAAGGGAGTTTTGGATTTGGCATGCTTTCTTCGGGACACCTGGGTTGTGCAACGACATAAACGTACTTCAACGTTCCCCAGTTTTTTATGATATTATGAACAATCGAGCTCCACAAGTCATGTTCACTGTGAATGGAATTACTTACAATAAAGGGTATTATCTCACCGATGAAATTTATTTAAAACGGTCCACGTTTGTGGATGCCATTACTGCCCCACAAACCGCTGAGCAAAGGTTGTTTACTGAACGCCAAGATAGTGCTATAGAAAAGATGTTGAGCGTGCCTTTGGTGTGCTACAAGCTCGATTTGCAATAATTGGGAAATCGGCTTTGGCATGGAACGTTGATATGCTATGGAAAATCATGACGACATATATTATAAAGCACAACATGATTGTTGAAGACGAGTGTGATACTTATTTGAATTATAAAGACCCTCGTGAGTTTTCCCAAGAACAACAGGAAAATATGGTAGGAACATCAATGGGAAACGCTACGACATTCACTGTTACACCCCGGGCATTATGATCCACATAATTTTCATAGATTGATAGATACAAGACAAGAGGTTCATGATAGAACAACTCATTTCTCATTGAAAAACGACTTGGTTGAACATTTATGGGGGAGATCCAGGAGATCGTCTGCGGATTAAATTTTTAGTGTACTATTTTATTTTAATTAGTTGCATAATGTATTTAAGGTATTTCGTTATTTTAGTACGTAATTAATGTCGAACCGTGTTATTAAAATGTGCACGTGTTTGTGTTGATCGGTTAATTACTACAAATTTTAACTTTATAAAATAAGTAATTTAAGATTACAACTCGATTTATTTTATCAATAGTAACTAAAAAAATAATTAATTAGGCTAATTTTTTTTAATCATAAATTATCGTTGTTTCAAAATTAAATGTGTAGTTAAAAAAAAAGATGATATATGGTGGGATATATAAAGTAGGAGTGAGGAAGGAAGAGAGGATCCTCTTTGATGTGTGGAAAAATAAAGAAATAAAAAGAGGAAGAGGATGGAGATAGTAGGAAATGATGTGGAAGAAAGAGAATATGATATGTTAAAAGGAGAAAAGGAGAGAGAGTAGAAGAGAGGATATAAGAGCTTGTTCTCATACATTTATTTTCAGTTCAGTTCAACCCATTTCAGTTCAGTTCACTTCAGCTCCTAATTTCCTTCTCTTATATAATATTCAGTTCAGTTCAGTTCAGTTCAGCTCAGCTCAGTTCACTTCAGTTCAGTTCAGTTCAGCCGAGTTCAGTCTATGAGAACAAGCCCTAAGTATCCTCTCCAATAATCTTGCTCTTAGAGCACACACACTGGGAAGGATATATCATCCTCCCTCCACTCTTTCTCCTCCAAAGTAGTATCCTCTTTGATGTAAAAATGTAAGAGAGGATACTACTTTCAAGAGGAATGCAATATATCCTCTATGGAGAGAGGATATTAAATGTTTGGAAGAGGATATGTTAGTGGACCCAAACTCATTTTTTTTAATATTTTTTGCCTTTGTGTGTCACTGATCAATGAAATTTTGTAGAAAGGACAAAAACAAAGCTAGAAACTTGATGCAAGGGGCCCATTGCATGCATGCAGTAAAACTCAACAGCTATATTTTAACCAAAACCAACGGCTATATTTGTATTTGAAATCCAACATTTTGGTGACTATATTAACAGTAATTTAAAATTTCTAAAGGTAATAAATAATAAAAATAATTTTTTGCCTCTATATAACGAACCCAAATTTAACCATATTTCATACATTTTATCCTTTTTTACCTCTCTTTTCTAATTATCATATAATCCTTCTTTTATTTTTTTTCAATATGGATAGAAATAATCCAAACCACGTGCACAACTTAAATATTCCGTTTAATCAAAACTCCCAATATAATCCAAACAATGTCCAATTTGATCCAAATATCCTCCATAACCCTCAATTTTAAGCTGCTTTTCAATGGATTGCTAATCAACCAAGACCAATGAATCCAAATTACGCACCCCAATTTCAACAACCTGTTTCTCAAGAGACCCAATCATTTCCCATGTCTCAACATTTCAGTCAATTTAATGAGAAATCTCCCGGAGGGGTTGGTAGTAGCAATTCAACTCCAATAGTAGAATTACGAGGAGCACAACATCTAGAAGATATTGAAGAGATTGATGTTGAAGTTGTTCCCCAAGAAATTTTCACCAATGCTAAGCAGAAGAATAATGCAGCACAATATAATGTAGATGAAGATAAAGCGCTTGTATCAGCCTACATCAACGCCGGAGGTGATGTTCTTCGGAACACGAACACCAAAAAAAGCGAGTTATTTGCAGAAATTATGAAGCTCTACGAGCCTGCTAGAGAAGATAATTCTAATATTCGTCCAAGAACGATCAAATCTATGCAAAATCGTTGGGACCATATCAATGAACATGTTTCAAAATGGGTAGATGTGTATGGTACTCATTTACGGGAGGAAAAAGTGGCGAAACAAAATTTAGAGCAACTTGCTAACAAAGATTATTAAACCCCCTCCTTATTTTTGTCTTTCTATTATAATCATGGCACCAAAGAAGTGAAGTTGATAACCTCGCGGGAGAAGTGTGTTGGAAATATTTCCAACTTTAATTTTAAGTATGTGGTTTATCTCACTGATAAGTGTTTTATTTGTCCACTTATCATGGAATTTTAAACACAATTTTGTACTCTTTCCCCTACTATAATCCCTTTTTCCTAACTCCTTTTATGGCGATTTGCATCTTTTGGCTTCCCCGTTTCTTTTTATGTGTGTGCTCGTGTTTGTAGGTGCAATGAGAATGTGGTTAAGTAGCATGAGCTTGAAGACTTTCTCGAGAGAGCATTTACCAGGTAGGAGCGGGCGTGCACCTTTAGAGGAGCGGCCGCTCCTCATCCCAGCATCACAATCTGCCTACCCCATGCACTATAAGGAGTGGGCGCTCCTCCCTGAACTCCTACATTCTTCCATCCACCTGTAGTAAGGAGAGGGCGCGCAAAGAGATAGGAGCGGGCGCTCCTCCTGTTCAGAAGCCCGATTTTGACGGATTTTATAATGTAGTTTTTGGGCGTATAAATATGACGCTTGACTTCAGTTTTTGGGATCGTCTTTCCCTTTAGTTTTCTTAGGCCCTTAGTTTCTCTAAACTCTCATTTATAGTTTAGATCTTCTCAAACTCAATCATTGTAGTAGATTAATTGAAGATTGTTCTCTTGAATTCAACAATTTCTCAACCTTGAAGCATTTTAAGTAATCTCTTTCCTCTATCTCTTACTCTCTAATTTCAGTTTTTTATTTACTTTGAATTGTTAATTTCTCTCTTGATCTTGTTTAATTGTTATTGCATGTTCAATCTACTTTATTCCCACTACTTCTCTCAACTTGTTAATTTAATTCTAGAATTAGAACTTGTTGTTAGGATGTCCTTCATCATGTTTAGTGAGTAGTTAATTAGCTAGGGGTTGGGTGAAGACCCAACAAAGCCATAGGTTGATTGATGTTTGTGCTTGCATATTCATTTTGGGATGATGATTGATTGTTAAGGGATTAGTTAATTGCATGTGTAGTTGATTGGCCACTTATTGCTCATGTATTCACTTCTATGTTAGGATTGAAAGATGGAGTCTAGTTGTGAGCCCACTCTTATATGATTATGCTAAATTCCTCTTGATTATATTATGGTTCCTTGTTTGAATGATGTAGTAATCTTAGTTGCGAAAATTAGGTGAGAAATCCCAATTGTTTGTGCCTTAATGCTTTCTTGGAATGATCGAAAGACAAACCTGAGTTAGTAGTCTACTTCCCGTTATTAAGACTTGGTTGTCCTATCTTGTTAGTTGAGTTTTGTTTAGGAATGCTTAGTGTTGTGGCTTCGAAAGAAGGCAATGTTGAGTGCCCTCTCTATCACCCAATTTGTGTTCATGCTTGCCTATTCATTTGATCCATTGGTTTGGTTGGAGTCGATCCCTATTTCCCCCTAGTGTTTGTCTCCATAGTAGTTGTCTAATCAAAACCCCCAATTTGTGACCGAACTAGATTGCAACCGTTTCATACTCTTGGTGTCCTTACCCATTCCCTGTGGATACGATCCTTTGCTTACCCTAGACTTGTCTTAGGTTGGTTTAGGTAGAAATATTGTTTGGTTTTAGGGTGATTGTCCAACGACCGATTATTCCCTCTACCAAAATGGCGCCGTTACCGGGGAATGGCGTTAAGCATTGAGTTACTTATGAGATATGTGAGCCTAGGTCATTTGTATAGCTTTATTTTTTTTTCTTTGTTTTCTTTGACTAACCTACTAATATCCCATCTAGTCTTCTTTGTTTATGCCCAAATGCAGCAATAGGACATTTCCTCTTGTGCCGTTGAACCTCGAGCTTGAAAAGGTTGTTAGGGAAAATGGAAGAGAACAGAGGGAGATAGCTAGCGGTGCTACTTCAAGTGAACCGCAAGTTGAGGTTGAGTCCGATCATTCTAGTTCTATGAATCTAGTGGAGGCACCATTCCATTAGAATCACCAAGGACAAATTCTTCAACTTCTCCACCTATCCGCCAATTCGACATGGCTCAACCGAACAAGACTTTGAGAGAATTTGGTGTCCCTCCTCCTTATCAAGAAGCAAGTGGGACTGCTACTCCCGCTATCGAAGTAAATAACTTTAAGATAAGGCCCGCCCTTATCACCTTGATTGAGGGTCATCAATTCTCCGGGGCCAAGCATGAGGAACCCATTGCACATCTTAAGCAATTTACACGGTATTGTATCACCATGAAGGCTAATTGGGTGACTCCAGAGTACATCCTTCTAAGTATGTTCAAATTTTCTCTCACGGGGAGTGCAAGTGATTGGCTTGATAGGTTGTCTCCGAACTCATTGAACACATGGAATGAGGTGACTTTGGCATTCCTTGGGAGGTTCATTCCTCTTGGGAAAACGGCGGAGTTAAGGTCCAAGATTTTGAACTTTCAACAAGAGCCCGATGAGTCTCTCTATGATGCTTGGAAGAGATTCAAGAGCTACCAACAACAATGCCCTCAACATGACATGGAGAATTGGCTCTTTCTCCATGGGTTTTTTAGAGGTCTTTTGAGAGCGGACCGAATACTCTTAGATGGAGCATCGGGAGGACCTATCATAAACAAGCCACCAACGGAGGCACTAAAGATCATAGAGGATGTAGTTCAAAACTATACCGATTGAGAGAAGCACTTCCAAGAAAGGAGGAAAGTATGAGGTAAATGCTATCAACATGATTAATTCAAAATTAGATTCTTTATCTTCTAAGTTTGATCAATTGCAATCCTCTTCTCTATCTTCTTCCCCACATCAAAATTCGCATGCATCTAGTTCATTAAATGAAAACATGTCAATACAAATGATGTCTTGTGATTCTTGTGGAAGTGATGATCATGTTACTTCGGAGTGCTATTTGTATAATGATTCATGCTCCCCTTCCCCTTCCATGGAACAAGTAAATGCAATTAACAATGGTCAAACCAACCCTAGGTATGACCCTTATTCCAACACCTATAATGAGGGATGGAAACATTGCCCAAACTTTGGTTGGAAAGGAGGGCCAAACTCAAGGAAATGGTCAAGGTCAATATAGTGGCCAAAGGACTGTTCAAAACAATAATCAAGGAAATTATAGGAACTAAGGTAGTGGTAACTATGTGTCAAACAACCAAGTAAATCAACAAAATGACAATAGGTATCACCAAAGAGGTCAATATTCGTCCAACAACAACCCACCCGGTTTTAATGGAGGAAATAAACCTACCCTTGCTCCTATCCCTCAACCTCCTCTCCAACTTCAAGCTCCCCCTCCTAAGTCAAGCCTAGAAATAACAATGGAAAAATTTGTTAATGCTCAAACTAAGAAAACAATGACTTAGAGGAGACTATCAAGCAAGTGCAAGTCCACAATAAGATGCTAGAAACTTAATTAACTCAACTAATTAATGCACTTAAAAGCAACAATTCTAGAACCTCTTTGCCTAGTCAAGAAGAACATTGTAAGGCAATCATGACTAGATGTGGGACTATCATAGATGAAACTCCATCAATGAGCTTGCAAAAAGAGAGTGAGAATGAGGAGGTTAGAGAAGAAAAACAATGTGAGGTGTCTAAGTCAAGTGAGGATAAGATGGTTGGCATGAGTGAGTCCACCACGTTGAGCTTAACCGAAATTGTAGTGCAATTATAAAAAACCACTCTCCCAGTAAACTAAAAGATCCCAGAAGTTTCTCCATTCCTTGCTCTATTAAGAACATTTCCTTTGAAAATGCCATATGTGATTTAGGAGCTAGTGTGAGTTTGATGCCTTTCTCGGTTTATGAGAAGCTTGGTATAGGTGGTTTGGTACCCACTAATGTCACTCTTCAACTTGCCGAGGGATCCACCAAATTCCCTAAGGGTAAGGTAGAAGATGTCCCTCTCAAGGTAGGTAATTTCACCATTCCGGTTGATTTTATTGTGCTAGGAATGACAGAAGATGCTCTCACCCCTATTATCCTAGGTCGGCCTTTCTTAGCAACGGGTGGTGCAATAATTGATGTAAGGGAAGGAAAACTCACATTAAATGTGGGTGATGATGAATTTTGTCTTACTATTGACCCCAAGAGAGGATGTCCTTCCCCCATAAAAGATTGCATGACCTTAGATGCTATTAGTGATAATGACGATTTGCATATGTTGAGAATGTTTTTTGCTACTAATCCTCTTTTCAATGTCCATGAGTCAAAGCAATGTTTGAATAGGTTTGATGAGGTGATTGCCATGCTTTCTTGCCTTAAGACAATGCTTAAATAAGGTGAGTCCGATGCTCACAAGGGTGAAGAGGATGGCATCAAGGCTTCTAAGAAGAAGAGGAAGGGAAAATCAAAGAGAAAAAGGAAGAAGAAGGATTCAAAGAAAATTGATGAAAATGAATTTGTTGTAGGTGTTAGTCAAGAAGACAATTTGATTTTGCCCAAGATGGCAAGTTGTAACAATAAAAACAATGGTGACAATTTGATTTCAAACTTTATCCCACCTTGAGGATATTTTTCGAATTTGCGTCAAGCTAGTGACGTTAAAGAAGCGCTCCCGGGAGGCAACCCGGGTATTTTTTCTTTTACTCTAAAAAAAATGAGAGATGAGAGAGCTCGAACTAACACTTTAACAAATTTGAGTGTTTGTTTGGTGATTTGCTTTTGTTGTAGGTAATTTGCTAAGGGAGATAAAAGAAGGCAGCTTCAGCCATCAAGCATAGGAGCGGGCGCTCCATGAAGCTAGCGCGTCCGCTCCAATGTGCGTCAAGAGAAGCAGGAACTTCAAACCAAGTTAGGAGCGAGCGCTCCAAGTCAACAGCACGCCCGCTCCTAAGCCCTTCAATTGAGGCAGGAACTTCCAGCAAGCATAGGAGCGAGCGCTCCTCGACCCCTTCACGCCCGCTCCTCTCATCAGTTCAAAAAAATAATAATGTTTTGAAAAGGAATCAGAAACCGGAAATGCTGCTAGGAGCGGGCGCTCCAAAATAACAGCACGCCCGCTCTTAATGTTGAAAACTGATCAGTAACATAACAAACTGTAGGAGCGGGCGCTCCGATACCCTTGCACGCCCGCTCCTACTGACGAAGAGAGATCAGAAGTAAATTTCAAAGAGAGGAGTGGGCGCTCCTCAACCCCTGCATGCCCGCTCCTCATCAATCCGGGTAAAAAAAAAGGGGGTTTCCCCTTTATCCCTTTTTACCCTCTTTCACTTCTCACCTCTCATTTCATCTCACTCATACTCTCTCTCATCTTTACCCACCTCTTTCTCACTCTAACAACCACATTTTCTATACCTTCTCTCATCAAAATCATCATCAATCCTTCACTTTTTTCACTAAAAAATCACAAATCCTTACTCTCCTTCCAATTCTCTTTCTAAAAATCACAAAATTTCACAAAATTGAGCAAAATTTCAAATACCCCCAAGTTCTCCATTGAAGAACGAGAGCAAAAGGTGAAATCTTGAGGAAGGAGGAGCAAAATTTGAGTGGTTTTGGAGGATTTTAGAGTATTTTCATACTCTATTTGGTATAATCCATTACTCTACTCAACTTCCTTCTTTAAAATTTCTTAATTCTTGCTAATTTCATTTAGTTGTGTGACTAGTTGCATGATTAGGTGAATTTACGTAAGTATTATTGTCAATGGAGAATTGTTAGAATAATTTTGTGAATAATTTTTAGAATAGTTGAATTTATAATTGAAAATTTCTTAGACTTTGTGAATTTGTGATTTTGATTTTTGTGAAATTGTGAAGTGCATTGTTCTTGAAAAATTGTGTGTTGGTATATATTTTGGTTGTATTGTAAAACATGTACTCTTGGATTTTAAGGGGGTTTGAAGTTAAGGGTGGTGTGTAGTTGTTTGTTGTTGAGTGATATTCCTAAATAGCCTTTTCTAATCTTAAAATGAAGAAATTCATTGGAGGGATTAAGAAAAGAAATACTAGTGAACCTCAAACATCCTCTTCCCCTTCACAACAAGAAAATCCTAAGCCAATTCAACCTCCTAAACTCAAGGAAAAGTACAAAAAGGCTTTCAATGAACTCTCAAAGAGAAAAATCACCCCAATCCGCTTTTATCATCAAGATTCAATGCGGCTTCTAGGGTTTGATGATGGGATTAGGAGGGTAGCCGAAAACTTCGTTTGGCTAAACTTCTTAAACAATAGGGAGGAGACTTACAAGTCCCTAACTCTTGAATTCCTATCAACGGTCTCTATGAAGCACATAAACCTAGAGGGGGAGCCATTAGAGTGTGAGATTAAATTTCAAATGTTCAATGTCGAGAAGACCCTAACCTTAACGAGATTGAACGAAATTTTTGAATGACCCGTCTTTAACCAAGTCTATGGACCCATTGGTACTTACTTCTCAAGCTATGAGGAGCAAATTTGGTGGAATACCATTGCGGGGTATCCCAATTTCACAACTCGGTCTAGCCATGCTAGCCACATCATCCACCCCGTCCTTCGAATCTTCATGAGAATCATGAGCTATGCTTGTTTCTCTAAACAAGACTTAGGAAAGCTAACTAAAGAGGAGATCAAATGCCTCTTCCTAGCTTCAAGATTTGAAGGAAATGGGGAAGGGTATGTGAACATGGGATACATGTTCATTAAAAGATGCAAGGAAATAAGGGAGAGCGGAGAGATGAGTGGTGAGATTAGATGTGGGGGGATGATTTTAATTATAGCGAGGAAACTAGGGTTTGGGTCTAAGCTAGACCAAATGACCCCGATTCATGGCTCCACTTTGCTTGACATTAAGGCACTTACTGATATGAAGTTCCTTACTGAAATTGAGGGTCGTAATATTCGTTATAGTTGGAAAGTCAATGGGAAGCATTATTGCACTCTCCCAAACCCGGCAGTTAATAGCTCGGTGGGGACTACGTGGCAAGTGCCACGTGAGCAGCCCCCACGTGGTATGGCCGGTAATGACGAGGATGTACCTATACCCCATCGTGCGAGTACATCCTCCATCCCCCGATCTAGGGTAGGTGGTTTTTCCTCTTCCTTCTTTATTTGATGTAGAATATGCTTTCAACCAACTGAATTTAACCAACCAAAGACTCCTTGAGAAAAATGAATATCAAAGTTTTGTAGCAGAAAGAAGCTACCAACATCAAGTTGAGAGGGGAGACTTTCCCCCTTACCTCAACTATCCCAACCGACCCGTTCAACAAGGGCCGGTTCCGGGTTGGCACAATGGTCAACCCACCTACCCTTATTGGCAAGGCCCGCGCTATTCAATTGATGAGCTTCGCTCCTATCCCCCTTATGACTACTCACAACCCGGGGGATGTGATTATAGGGGCGACCCTAGCTATTACTACGTCCCCGAGGTTGGTGGTGCTAGTTCATCTTTGAGGTGCTTGATCCCCCCCTAAAGAAAAATTACGGGTTCCCACCCGGGTATGATGGTGGTTGGGGTGAACAAGGTATGCCGGATTATGGTCACTACCGCTCTTGCCCCAACTATGATCTACCTCCCTATGTAGACGACCCGACCAGTTCTAGTGATGTAGATTTCAACTACAATTATCACTATTCGCCGGGGCGCCATAGATGATCTAGACATTCTAGTTACCGTTTCAATGCCCCTTTCACTTCTTGGGACACCGAGGACGGTGCCAATCCCAAGCTTGGGGGAGGTTACTTCATTGCCTATTTTATTTCATTAAAGCGGTAACTAAATGTCTAGCTTGGGGGAGTATTTAGGCCTTGTGTTGAGTTGGGATTTGATGTTGCTAGTTTTGTGCTTAATATGATTATGCTCCGCCTATCTTGGTTGGTTAATTATTGGTTAAATGTCCGCATTTTAATGAGCTTGGTTTGGTTTATGTGCTTCCCCATTGGTGATGATATTTGTTGATGAGCTTTTTCTCCTTCCCAAAAATCCAAAACCCAAAATATCCAAAGCCCTAAATCCAAATTCTTTAGTTAGTTTCTCCTCTCCTCCTTTTCTCCTCTCCTTTCCAATCTTCTTTAGCTAGTTCTTCTTCCCATAAATCCAAATTCTTTAGCTAGTACCTCTTCCCCCCCCCCCCCCTCTTAATTCAAAAAAAAAATTGTTCTTTAATTAGATTAGGCGTTGTATATATTGTCTTTGCTTGTAGTCATTTGGCTTGATGATTTGATTAGTGTCGTTGATGGTAAAACGAATTCAAGTAAGCTTGTGATATAATTGACTTAGTTTTGCAAATGACGGTTTATTTATGAATTGTGGAATGATTGTTCAACTCTTATGTGCATGATCCACACATGATATTATATCTTTATTTGTTTTGCTACTAATCACTATTCTTTTATCATCTTGTATACATGAAAGATACTACATCAAGGTCAATGGTAACTCCTTTCCTCCTATTCTTGTTTATATTTCTTAAAAAAAAAACACTTTTTGCTTTTAGACTTGTCCTCAATGATTGATTATTAGTAGCATGTTGGGGATTTCTTTAATGTTTTGCAGTTTGTATGTACTCAGCTTTGCTGATTGCGTGCTTTGTGTGTCTTTCTTTGGTCATGGACTTTGCTTTTCAATGACCCTGTGATGATCCAATTTTTACACTTGTAATATTGGGGAGCAGATTAACCACAGGTTCTTACACATGCAGCATTCATATAAGGGTTGTGGGATTTTGAGTGGAGAGTTGGTTATTGTTCGCAATTTATTTCTTTTGCAAGTTTGAATTTATTTAAACTCTGGTTTTATTTATTTACTAATTTTGTGGGGTTTTGAATAAGGGCCTTAATGGTTCCAAGTTGTATGATTTAATTTGGTTTTGGTTATTGGTTTTGAAACTTATTTATAATTGAGTTAGTTTTTCCGCTGCTATTTTCTGATAAAGCCTTAACGTTTGAACACGTGGCGGTAGCACGCCAATGATTCTCTTGAATATTGTTCAGGGTCCTCACAGGTTTAAAGAGATAATTATTGGGGTGTTACAAGCCTCACCGAATATCTTCTCTTAGAAAAATAGTAATGTCATTTTTTTCATTTGTGTAATTCATTATACTTTTGTTATTGGTCTCTTTAACTAACAAAAGAATAAATTAACTTATTTACGAAATTAGCCACATTTTTTCATTGAGAATGGGCGGTAGCACGCCAGTAATTCTCTTGAATATTGTTCAGGGTCCTCACAGGTTTAAAGAGAGAATTATTGGGGTGTTACAAGCCTCACCGAATATCTTCTCTTAGAAAAATAGTAATGTCATTTTTTCATTTGTGTAATTCATTATACTTTTGTTATTGGTCTCTTTAACTAACAAAAAGAATAAATTAACTTATTTACGAAAGTAGCCACATTTTTTCATTGAGAATGGGCGGTAGCACGCCAGTAATTCTCTTGAATATTGTTCAGGGTCCTCACAGGTTTAAAGAGAGAATTATTGGGGTGTTACAAGCCTCACCGAATATCTTCTCTTAGAAAATAGTAATGTCATTTTTTCATTTGTGTAATTCATTAACTTTTGTTATTGGTCTTTTTAACTGACAAAAAGAATAAATTAACTTATTTACGAAAGTAACCACATTTTTTCATTGAGAATGTATTCGATACAGACTGTCGCACATAGGTTGGCTGATATATTTTACTGGTTGGATGATATGTTTCAAGTGTTGGCTGATATATGTCATTTGTTGGTTGATATGGCTTTTGTGTTGTCTAATATATTCCTTTTATTGGCTGATATGTTGTTTTTTTTTTTTGATATGTTCCTTTTGTTGGCTGCTATCTGACATTAGTTAGCTAATATATTCCTTTGGTTGGTTGATATTTTCATTTTGTTGAGTAATATGTATATTTTAATTGTTGGCTTATATGTCCCATTGTGTTGGCTGATGTGTTTATTTTTTTAGCTTAACTATTGCTTTTGTGTTGCTGATTTGATCCTTTTGTTGGTTGATATGTTCCTTTATGTATCTTTTGTTGGATAATATGTTCTTTTTAAATTGTTAGCTGCTATGTTTCATTTGTTAGCTAATATGTTCCTTGTGTTGAATGATACGTTTTTATTAATGTCCAATTTGTGTCTAATACTGACTAATATTAGACATCAATTGGCTGATATGTTCATTTTAATGGTTGATATACGTCATTTGTAAGCTAATATGATTAACAACATACAATATTTGTGCGTCCTTCTCTCTCATCTTTCCCCCTCTTCCTCTTTTTTCTTTATTTCTATTTCAAATGAATAATATATTAGCCAACAACCCAAAAATGCTCAAACTCCAAACTCAACCACCACCACTCACGCCACCTTCTCTACCCAATTCACCAACACCAACCCAATATAACAAACTACAATAACAACAACCGCATAATTCATCGCGTCACCCCGCAACAACAAACACCACCAAATCAACCCACATCGCCACCACCTCCACCGCAAAACACTCTCGCAACTTTTCATTGCAAATACCTAGCCACCACCATTAGCAGCAAACCACCAATATGCAACACCAAATAGCTAGACCACTAAGAGTCACCACCGAATCGCCATACCAAATCGCACCAAGTAGCCACCAAATCGCACCCCTATCGCCACCACCAAATCACACCAAAATCGCCATTAACAAATCACACCATCAAATCGCCACCAAATAACCTCTAAACTGCACCAGCAAAATGTACCACCAAATCGCAAGAGAAAGAAAGAGAAGGGAAGAGAAAAAGGTGAGAGAAAGAGAAGGGAAGAGATGTAGTAGTGTCACACCACCAAAACTACATAATAGTTTGTGTTATTTTTTCATTGGAGTAACTCCACATCTGTCGAGGTACGTTGTCCCATTTTCTTATCACATTAAGCCTTATTATTCCATTAATTACCATATGTGTGAAGTGGTAACCCTATATAGTAAGCCACATATAAGATTTTATGCTATACTAATTAATTGTATAATGTAATTTTATTTATTTATTTATTTATTTTGCCACAAATACATTCTCATCACTTTTTTTAGTGCATTTCTTTCTTAAATTAACTATTTTTTAAATCATTCGTTTATTTAGACATCCTGGTTTTATTATTTTACTTTCATCACATGGTCCCCATTCATACCCTTTTAGAATTATTATTTCTCTACTCACAAAACCCTTACTTAGCTCTTTAACAAACTATTACACTATTATATATTTTCTACGATTTTTTATTTTCCAACAAATCCCACTACACCATTTTATTCTATTCAACTCATTTTGGTAAGACTTAATAATGGTCAAACTGATGCACCAAAAAACACAGAGGAAGTACTATTGAATCGAATAAATATAGTTGATATGGAATTACCTAGAATTTTGAAAAGCAATCAAGCCTAAGACTTCACTTTTTAAGGACCTATGTTTTTTTGGATTTGACAGCAAGTTAATGAAGGGACTTAAGGCCTGTTCCCATTGACTGAACTCAACTGAACTGAATTGAGCTGAATTAAACTGAACTGAAATGAAATGAAAATTTTATAAGAGAAGGAAATTAGGAGCTGAACTGAACTGAATTGAATTTCAACGTAAGAGAACAGACCCTTAGATTGTTTTGGCAGAAATTTATTGAAGGGATTGGGTTTTTAGTCTGGTAAGTTAAACATGGATTACTTAATCACATTTTTAACTAGAGTTCTAAAAGGTGGGAAAAAAAAACTAGGAGTTCCCAAAGGTGGAAAAAATGAAAAACATAGACCCCAATCTTATGCCTAACTCGATTTTACATAATCATTTTTTCATGTTATAAATACATTCTCCCTCACTTTTTTTTAAGTGCATTTCTTTCTTAAATTAACCGTTTTCTTAAAACACTTGAACATAATTTAATTAAATTATTTAATTTTTTTGGTCAAAATATATTATGGAGCAAAGCAAGATGAACCCAACCCTAACAAAGAACATGGGAGCATAACCTCCAACAAAAGAAAAGCAAAATGCAACATAGAAAATTAACTGTCAATTTAACTCTCCCCCCCCCCCCCCCAAAAAAAAAAAAAAAAAAAAAGAAATTCAACTGACTTTTGCATGGAATTTTCATAATGAGTAGTCCATTTTCAATAGTTTCCTCTAAAAGTGAAGATTC
The DNA here is from genome assembly GCF_001683475.1 of Chenopodium quinoa. Taxonomy (NCBI): domain Eukaryota; kingdom Viridiplantae; phylum Streptophyta; class Magnoliopsida; order Caryophyllales; family Amaranthaceae; genus Chenopodium; species Chenopodium quinoa. The sequence goes on along the minus strand of NW_018743252.1, from coordinate 10,708,862 downwards.
ACGCTGGCCAAATAAAAGGGAAATTGGGGCCACAATCTCTTTCTCCCTCCCTAGTTCGAGGCAAATCGTGACATTGAACAAGAACCCACATGAAAAAGAATTTCTTTTGTGCTTAGTATGACTTATGACAGCAGTGTAATGAAAGACAAATCATAATAAAGCTAGGCATCTTTCCCTGTTCCTTTTTTAACTAGCTGGAAAAAGAGAATCATACTCGGATATGTGAGCATGAATCCTACCGTATAGTAATTTGGTCGTGTCCTTTTGAGTTGTATAGAGCCAAAACGAATCGAATTGAAGTAAAATAATGAACTGAGTTGAGGTGAATTGAACTGAAAACAAGTTTAAAAGAATATAGTCTAATACTCCGTAGAGTCATAGTCCCAAAAGAGAATACGTTGTGATTTGAGAGAAATGGGTAAGGTAGTACTGTTTTTTTTTCCCCACAAAAGCATATGATTTTGATTTTTTTGAAGCACAAATAAGCCAAGCATAATACTGCAGGAAAAAAGGCCTAACTTCATTGATGAAAAAATGGATACACAAATGGCATTTATATTATCCTAACTAATCAAAGATTATCCTAAATAAATGAGGGAAATTTCAGAAAAATTCAAAGTCTAAATAAGGACCCGAAGACCTATCTGAGTCTGAAGCACCTTGTTTGTCATTAGGAGGTTCGGATGATGTTTTGGATGTGTGATTATAGATTGTGAGGTCTATAGGTTTCGGAATTTCTGGAGGGGTACTACCGCGAATGAGAGCCCAATTTACAGTTTCGAAGAAGGGGTGTTGTTTGATCTCAGTTGCACCTCTCTTGAATCCCAATCTTTTTTGGGGATCTTTTACAAGCAGACCTCTGATCAGATCTTTAGCAGCAAAACTTGCTGGTGAACCCTCAGGAAATTTGAGGGGCTGCCCAACTACATTGAACAATGTCTCGCGGTTTCCATTGCCTTTAAATGGTGTCTTACCATGGAGTAGTTCATACAAGAAAATACCAAACGTCCACCAATCGACAGCACTGCCATGACCATCTCCTCTAATTATTTCAGGAGCTAAGTACTCATGTGTTCCAACAAATGACATAGAGCGGGCATTGGTAGGTTCTGCAATAAGAATTGGAAGTGAGGATGTGTTTGTAAAATTAAACTTTTCGCTCTTAACCTTACTAGACTTGGAGCTGAAAAAGCGTGGCCTGAAACAGGAAGGCTGCAAGCAAGAGGGCTCAACGCAAACAGGTAGTTTGCAAGACGGTTCAATGCACCGAGGTTCAATGCAGTAAGATGTGTTTGTACAGTTGGGCTGATAGCTTCCCTTAACAAGAGTCGGATTTACACAACACCTTAACGAGAGGTCAAAGTCCGAGAGCATAATATGCCCATCTTCCCTCACCAATACATTTTCGGGTTTTAAGTCCCTATACACTACACCCATCATGTGTAGATATTCCAAGGCAAGAAGCACCTCAGATGCATAAAACCTGCAATAATTGAAAACCAATCAATTTAGATTCCGTTCTCTTCACCTGAAATTCACTTATCCTATGATTGAAAGGACAAACGAAAGATTCAAAATAATTCAAGGGTTTTCTCACATCAATTAAAATGTAAGCATACATGCAAAAATGGTCAAAATTTGAAGCATGTCATAAATTTGACCGTATTATGTCAATCAATTCCATCATTTAAAAAAAAAAAAAACATGTGAAGATCGGAAAAATCAATTCAATAGAGTCCCCACAAAACAAACTAAATCTTTTGTTGAAGTGACATTTTTCAAGTGATTTTCTTAGAGAAGGATGTCCCCCAATTTACAGCCATAAGTACCTTAAATTAACAACTTTAGATCCCACATACCCACACTACCAAAACATTATCATTAAATATAAGACCAATTAATCCCCCTCATCATCTTTACACTTTTATTGATCCTAACTATTGCTCTCTCGGAGCAACTGTACACCCGGGTGTATAAACCAATCGTCGAAAAATCAACAACAGATCGACAAAAATAAAGTAAAATAAAACCAACCTCGACGCCTGCTCGGAGAAATGCTTGCTAGGCTGCCGCTGCCGAAGAATATGAAGATCACCACCATTACAAAACTCCATAAGCAAGCAAGAAAACTTATCGGTTTCGAAATGTGAATAAAGTGTTGGAAGAAATGGGTGATCTAACAAACCAAGAATATCTCTCTCAGTTTGAGCTCTCAATAACTTCTTTCTTCCTGCTAACATCCCTTTATCCATAACTTTCATTGCGAACAAACACCCCATTCCTCGAAGTTCAGCTAAATAGACACTTCCAATATCACCAAATCCTAATTTCTTTAACAGCCTAAAATGTGCTAAACCCAACTCACCATCTTTCCCTTTAACACATTGAATCGCCTCCATTCTAATATCGTTGCCTTTATGAGGTTTATTGGGGTTGCTACTTCGAAAGCTGCTACTCGCATCGACATTGCTATTGGGATTATTGCTAGAATTACTCATCTCGCTCATACTCGAACTCACGCTCTTTTCACTCTCTCCATTTTCCGCCATTTTAAGCAAGCACCCAATATTATTAGGCTTGATAAACCCACTAATTTCAGACCCAGAAAGAGTAGTACTACTACAAGGACTTACACTAACACTGACATTGTCGTCTTTAATGGTTAGATCTTGAAGAATGGTATTGATAGATTCAGAGTTAAGATCAGACCTCTGTTTCTTACTGGGTTTATTCATGGATGTAGGAAAGGTGTTCGACGAAATGCCTGAATGAAGAAATGGTTTTTTCTGGGGTTTGAAGAAGTGGGTATTGAAGATTTGGGTCAATGGAAGATGACGCCGTCGTCGAGGCGGTCAAAGCGGGAGAAAATGGAGGAGAGAGAAAGAGGGAAGAAGAAGAAGAAGAAAACGGCATTCAAATTTGAAATGGGGTAATTGTTTTTTTGGGTTGGTGGGTGGGTTAAGTGAGGTGAGTTGAGAGACCCAATGAAGGGGTGAGTTGGGGTTCGAGTAAACTCAGTAACCCAGATGAGTTACAGCTTACAGACAAAAAAATATACAGAGGAGAGAGAAACAGAGAGAGAGAATGAAGAGGGAAAAAGTGATGCCTTTGGAATTTCGAGGGAGACAAAAGTGATTCAGATTTTCCAAAAAGGATGAAAAATAAATTATTGAAATTTTTGGTTAAATTTTTTTTTTTTTTGGCTACTATAACAGGCATAACAGCCAATACCGTTAACTAATTAGCAGTTTTTAGCATCCTATGTAAAGAGGCTAATCTCTGATTTCTTGAGGGTAAAGTGCCAAAACTGGTGTTTGTGAGTTTGTGCTAATACTGCTAATGTTCAATAACTAGTGTTGAAGAATCGACATAAGGTATATGGATAGATGTTGAAATTTTGAGATATATGAAAAATTGACATGTAAAGATATTGCACGGATTTAAAAATTAATGTTAAAAAATTTCAGATGTAAAAAAGTGACATGTAAAGTTATCGAGCGATTTTAAAAACTAGTGTTGAAATTTTGAGATGTTAGTAAGTGACGAAGGTGATTGATGGAGTATACACGTAAATAAGTTACTTGTACATCTATTTGTTATCCTCTTCTTGAAAAGAAAGTTGATCAAATTAAAAAAAAAAAAAAAAAAAAAAACTTCAAGATGCTACTACTAATAAATATACTTTGTATGTAACTATTGCTAACCTTGTTTTGCCTTGAGTATGTGACTTGTTGATTTCAAGGAAGAGAGCATAGGGTGAATAAGATTAAGAGATGTATATAAAAAGGCCTCTCAAGACTCAATTCAAGGAAAAAGAACCATAAATCAAAGATGATTCTAGATAACTTACAATCTTGTATGATATTGTCATAATAAAACATACGAAGTACGAAGTAGTTTATTACAATAACCATAAATCAAAGATGATTCTGGATAACTTACAATCTTGTATGATATTGTCATATTAAAACATACGAAGTACGAAGTAGTTTATTACAATGTGAATTTGTCTATAAAACCAGGTTAAGAGATACACAGGTTTTTGAGGGCATAGTTGTCAAAATTGCGATCCGGAATGTTGGATCGTGCGATCCTATGATCCCATTTTAGCCAAATGATTCGGATCAGAAGCAGAATCGCTGAGCAAGCAGGATCGCTGTAGGATCGTACATGATCGGGTAGGATCGTGTAGGATCGTACATAATTGGGTGGGATCGGACGATCTTGATTTTCACTTAAAATATTGTTGGATTGTATAGGATCGGTCAAGATCGGACAGAATCGTGTAGAATCGATCAGGATCGGATATAATCGGTACGGTCAGGATCATACAATCCTACTCTTTACTTATTAAAATGAGCCTAAAGATATCAAATTTTTCTCTAAACTAAGAAATTACTATCCAACTACTAAAGTTATAAATTTTAGCATTTTTATGGCTTAAAAAATGTTATCTAGTTATGCCGCAACCTTTTTATTACTCCTTTTATCAATTTTGTAGGATTGTACGATTCTACGATCCGATTTTACCGATTTGATCCTACTCCTCTCACCGATCCAACATACGGTAAGAATCTATAATGATCAACTAAGATTTTAGGTTATATATCTTGCAATCTTGTTTGATATTGTAATGTTGATACGCAATCTTTTACAAATGTTAATTTAATTAGTAGCATCATTGGCTAAGTATGTGATGGCATTGCTCCAATTGCTTTGGCTAGTGATACTTTAGGTAATGACATATTTCTTGCTTCTTATGTATAGACGTGTAAAGGAAAAAAAACTAAATTTGAATGAATTTGTTCTTTGAAAGAATGAGTGAAATAACTCAGTGTTGTAAATTATATATTCCCTCTATTCTTGAAACATTACAATTATTCTTTATTGGATCATCTAGTAATACAACACACTCAATTTTATCCATGACTACACAAGTCTACAATCTCTATTTACATTTACTAAGTAAGTAAATATTTTACAATAGGTAATAAAATATACCATTTTAAAAAATTCAATAAAGCACACTCTATTGCATGAGTACTATCTCTATCTACATTTAGTAGTTGAGTAGATAACTTAGAAAAGGTAATAGAATACCATTTTCAATCGTATCATTTGCTTTTTTCCACCTAATGCAGAGATATGGGATGATCTTGAAATCTTGTATGATATTGCAATGTTTATACAAAAAAGAAGTGCGAATTAAGTACAAAGTATACCTTAATGATATACTACAAGATTTATACTGGGTAGTTTTAATGCATGTACAATGTCAAAAGTCTTTAAAATACTTTGTATTTTAGTGATATAATGAATAATCCTTAACCTTTGGTTAAAAATTTCCTATATCACTACAAGACTAGAGATGTAAATAGGGCGGAGCAAGGCAAATTCAGGTTTTCCTATCCCCATCCTCTCCCCGCCAGGTATAATTTTATAAACCATTCCCCACTTCATCATCCATCTAAATGTCCAACAGTTGTGTAATCCCTATCTTAGGGCATGTTCTCTTACGTTGTAATTCAGTTCAGTTCAGTTTAGCTCAATTCAGTTCAGTTCAGTTCAGTTCAGTTCAGCTCCTAATTTCCTTCTCTTATAAAATATTCATTTCAGTTCAGCTCAGTTCAGTTCAGTTCAGCTGAGTTCAGTCAATGAGAACAGACCCTTAGACCCATGTATCATTTCAAACCTGCCTTATAGTACTTGTGTTGTACTTTCATAATAAATGTTTTCCTTTGTTACTAATAAAACTTAATTGTTCAATAGATCTTAAAACCAAATATATCCTTGAATGTTGGACACGTTCCTTGTAGTTCAATATAAAGATAAATTGCAAATTGTTAAATTTTATTTTTCATATTTTAATTAAGGCAGTGAAAGACGGTTTGGTAAATTTTTTATTTAAGGTTTATTTGGCATCAATTTTGGTTTTTAGTTTTCTGTTTTTTTGAAAATTAAAAACCAAAAACGTAAAACAAGAAAAAGGTGTTTTCACTTTTTTGTTGTCAGTTTTCAAAATTATTATGATTTTTATAAGTTTAAATAATTTTTGATTCATTATGTGACATATATCATATACTTTTATACAATAAAAAAACTTCAAAACAGAAAACCACAACAATGCCAAACGAACCCTTAGGTATATGGTGTGAGTAATGGTGGGGAAGCGGGGCGGGATGGAGCAGATTTGGGGCGAGTACAACTTAAGTTCCACCCTCGCCCCACCACTTATGGAGGACATGATTTCTAATTTTCTATCCCCATTCTTGCCCTACCACTTAGGGATGTCTATTCGAATTTCGGTTTAGTTTTAAGCCAAATATAATTTGATCTGAAAAAAATTTGGTTCTCAAATGTTCTTCAGTATGATATGAATTACTTACAAAATCCAATATGATTTGTAGCACTCTCTCCTTTTCATAAAATTCCCAATAGTTTGACTAGCACACATGCTAATGCATAACTTTGGCCAACATTTATATGTGTATATTACTAAGAAGTATAAAAGGTTGATACAATGAAAATATACATAAAGACAAAAATATACTTCGTATATATATATATATATATATATATATATATATATATATATATATATAAAGTAAGTACATAAATAGTGTAAAAGTCAAACTGTTGCGATAATTATGAAACGAAGATAATAGAATTTAGTAGTTTGGATCCAATTTGAAAATCCGAATTGTAACAGGATTAATTAGATTCTTTTTACCTGCCTTTAATATAAAAAAGGTTATTTTTACCTTTGGCCCAATGAACCAATATTTATTGTTACTTGTAAATAAAATGTTATTAAAAATGTACAAATGGTCCAATATTTGCTCATAGTCTAAACACATGCCTTGAAAACATAGTTTTATATGATTAATATATAGATAATTCAAAATTACAAATTACTAGCTTAGGTTTTATAAAAATAAATTAATAGAATATGAGGATTTTAGAAATTTCAGATATTTACAATCCAAACCATCTCAGTACTAAGCAAATAGAAAACCGTTTTTTTTTTTTAAAAAAAACATCAATCCAATCCAATTTTAAAAATAATTCGATTTAAATTAATAAATCAGAATAGGAAAAGTACAAACTACAAAGAATAATACATTTTTCTTTATAAAAAAAAAAAGGTATAATACACTTGATAAGAGTTATTAGTAATGGATTAGGCTGTTTTGGCTCCCTAAAAGGCAGTCTCTATCTCTATAAGTTGACTTTGAATGAGACTATAGAGTAATTTCCAAACATAAAAAGGGCCAAAAGGCTACATATAGCGCATGCTTAAGAGACTCGAAAAGTTTACAACTGTGGTGTGATGGTCCCATATTTTGGGTCCATGCGTAATGGTATGGGCCTTAATTAAGATTTGCTAAATAATTGTGTAGTCATCAAACTCATCAGTTAACTACGAAGTAGTTATAATTTTTTTTAAGGATCTTCACATAAGTATAAAAGTACAAATGGCATGCTGCTTGATGAATTACCCTTGAACTGCATCCTTGTAATTTGTAAGTGTTCAGTTCACATTTACTGAGCTGAACTGAACTGAGCTGAGCTGAGCTGAAATGAATATTTTATGAGAGAGAGAAATTAGGAGCTCAAATAAATTGAACTGAACTGAACTGATTGGAGCTGAACTGAACTGAAATTAAGTAAATGTGAACAAGCCCTTAGAGCTTTAATTTAAAAATTAGAAGGTGGTGCTTAGGTGGAATCTACGTGAATTAATAAATGCCTCCATATGAAATCTTTTATGTTGACTTATATATTTATCGGACATTAGCCGCATTCATCATTTATAGAGAATTCATATCATATAATCACAAAAAAAAGCTCTACTCAAACCTTCTGGTAATATTTTAAGATACCCCTTTTTCTTATACATAGTAAAGTGATTAGCTTTATTATTTATTTTTAATCAACGTGAGATACTCACATGTGTTATTAGGGAATGAAAATCATAGAGATTTACGGACTTCAACTAATTTACGTCTTTCTTAATTTTGCAATGCCTCCTTAGCTATAACCAAATGAACAAATGTCTTGCTTTCTCTTGATTTGTCTTGTAAGGCAATGTATCTATAAAGTGTATATACAGGCATACAGCCACGTTTCTATCTTGTTTTTAAAGATCAAAACAAGTCAAGATCACAATTCTTTAAGTAAAATCAAGGACCTAACAATTTAGTAGCACTTGTTAAACTAGCTTCTGGAATTAATAATATTAAATTAACACTTGTTACACTTGCCACTTTATATAATTCATTTGTCAAGACTAGCTTAGATTTCATAATACATTATTAAACTTCTGATCTACATACTCATGTTAGCCATAATGAAAATGCCTCAGCTAATTATCTGTACCATGGTTTGGCATTTACTTCTGTTAGGTATCTATTCTTCTTCTTTTAGAAGCTTAAAATTTACCTCGTTGTTATACAGTAGCAAATTCTTTGTTGATTTTAAGTTTAGGTAACATATATAGGTAACATATATGTAAGTATGTTACCTAAACATAAAATGTATTGTTTGTCTATACACATGTATGTAGATTACAAAATATATTTTACTCGTGTTATTTTCGTTTTTTTTTTTTTAAATTCCATATATGAACAATCACCAATAATGTGTTACTGTTGCTCATTTTGTACTTTAAGGATAGCCTCTTGACACATTCAGGTGTATATATACGTGTAACATGATTATATGATCATTTCATCCGTCACATTGTTTATTGCAAAATGTTGTTGATCAAAATGCAGGAGTAACAGGACACATTGTACCTATAGTGGTCACAAACAAATGCCCCTTCACAATATGGCCAGCAACAGCCCCTAACACAGGCCACCAAGTCACGGCCAATGGCGGTTTCACCCTTAAAGCCGAGCAGTCATCAACCATCCACACTCCATGGGACTGGAGCGGCCGCATATGGGCTCGAACCGGCTGCAACTTCAAAGCAGAGAGTACCAACACCACCACAAATCCCCTAACCTTAAAACCAGCATGCCAAACAGGGGACTGCGATGGCCGGCTCGAGTGCAATGGCCTCACAGGCAAACCGCCAGCAACATTAGTAGAGCTCACCCTTCACTCAGACAAAAACCACCCTAGCTTCTACGACGTTAGCCTCGTGGACGGGTACAACCTCCCAATATCAGTCATAGCAGGACGATCATCCCTTGACTGCGCCATTCGAGGGTGCGTAAGAGACTTGAAAGATTTTTGTCCATTGGAGTTGCAAGTTAAGGATGGAAGAGGGGATGTAGTGGCTTGTAAGAGTGCTTGTCTCGAGTTCGATATGGACAGGTTTTGTTGCAGGAATGAGTATGGGAGCCCTGAGAAGTGTAAACCAAGCTTGTATTCGAGTTTGTTTAAGGGTGCTTGTCCTTCTTATGTTAGCTATGCGTTTGATTCGCCTTCGCCTTTGGTGAGTTGTTTGGTGAAGGAGCTTTTTGTTACATTCTGTCCTGCAGGATGGGGTGATAGACATGGTAGTCATCTAGAACAATATGCTTCTTATTAGGTAAATTGCTACTTCAATTCGTTTATGATTTTATACTTGTTGACTGACCTTATCTCTATGTGAAGCTTGGAACAATAAATAGAGATTAATGAAATTAAATTTGTTTGTGTTTGGATGATGTTTATTGTATATTTTTTTTTATTTAATTTAGGGTTGTTTAACAAATGGTTTATTGGGCAGATTTCGCTAATGCCCCTAATGGTGTGAATAAGGCAATGTGTTTGTGAACAACTCATTGTCAATCTCAAATAGCTCGAATAGAAAATTAAAAATAAAAATTAAATGCGCATTTGATCTTGAACATGCTTGAATAACAATATTGCTTAACAAACCGAACTCAAACAAGTAGATATGTATTCGTTTGGTATTGCTGTGGTTTGGTTTTTTGTAGTTCAAAACCATATGAAATATGACATATAATGAATTAAAAATTAGTTTAACTTATTAAATCCTGACAATTTTTAAAACTGACAACGACTGAGAAGTGAATACACCTTTTTCTTGTTTCCAGTTTATGATTTTTGATTTTTTAAAAAAATGAAAAAAAAAAACGATGTCAAACAACATGTCTTGATTTGTTTACAACCCACACTACTTTTGGTTTATTTTTATTTGATCAAATAGCTTAAAAAATACTTTATAAATTACTTTTTCTACAAACTAAGGGGTTGCCTGGTTTGGGAGGAATGGGGGAGGAAAAAAATACAAGAGCAATAATTCTGGAAATAAAATTGGGTTTGGCATTGGGAAAACAAATAAAGAGGGTAAATAATTCCCCTCAAAATGGGGGTAACTGTTACCTAGCCCCCCTAAAGTAACTTTCTCCTCCCCAAAAAATTTCCCAACCTACTACTCTCACGTGCCTCCTCTGCCTTCCCATCTCCCTCCTTTGGTATTCTCTCCTATTTATCTTTTTCATCTCCATTTTTGCTTATACCTTCTTCTATACTCATCTCTAGATTCTCTCTCCTCTATTTTTAGTTATTGTTTATTCTTGATTTCTTCTTCCATAATTATTAGGAAAATTTTCAAAAAACCACCCAAAAATGTGATCAATTTCTAACTAACCACCCAAAAAAAAATTTATTTTAAAATATCACCCACTAAATTAATTTTTTGCTCAGATTCCCACCCAATTTGAAAATCCGGTGGCTTTTTAACATGTGGGGCCCAGTTTAGTTATTTCCCTCTTTTTTTTTTCCTTTTCTCTCGACTTCATTGTGTTTCACTCTCTTTCTCATTCAACTCTCCCAACTAACCCTATTCTACAATCAATTTTCAATCCTTTTTTCAGCGAATTCCCCCTTTCTTCAAAAATTGTTGTGCATTGTTCAATTCAGAACCCTAAATTCGTCATTAAAACCCTAATTGTAATTGCAGCAGGAATTAATCTAGAGTAATTGCTTGAAGTGGGGTTGTTTAATTGCTACCACAACAATTACAACAACAAACAAACACAAACAACAAGGTTACAAATAAAGCAAACTTAACTGAAATCGAAAGGAAAACCACAATTTAGTACTACCAAATACCCTAATTGCCAAAATATCACAATTAAATCGTGTACATGCAAAAACCCTAATTAATGAATCCCACAAATTCCCCCAATTAACATTTTGCAAGAACCCTAATTTTTCCAGATAATTGAGATTACCTTGTGCGAATTCAAGTTATGTCGTTGTTGTAGATGCAAATGCAATTAGAAGCAAGCTTAATTTTGTGTAATTTGGGGATAAATTTTGTTTAGGATCAAAAATTGAATAAGGAATAGATTTTTATAGGAAAAAATCGGGGGAAGAAAACAAATAAAAGCATAAACTAGCCGTTAATAGCCGTTATGTGGGCCCCACATGTTAAAAAGCCACCGGATTTTCAAATTGGGTGGGAATCTGAGCAAAAAATTAATTTAGTGGGTGGTATTTTAAAATAAATTTTTTTTAGGTGGTTAGTTAGAAATTGATCACATTTTTGGGTGGTTTTTTGAAAATTTTCCTAATTATTATATCAGTATTGTTGCCATACTATGAAAAATGAAATTTCACCCCTGTATTATTCCCTCAGTAAATTTACTCCCCTTAAATATTATCCTCTTAATTATTACATGGAATCCAGGCATGTCCTAAAAAGTTTACTTTTATGCTGAAATAAATAATCAATTTGTAGTAATAATAAAAACATAACACTCTTCAAAAAAAAATAATAAAAAATATAATAAAAACATAACAAAAATATATATCTCAATTTTTACTCATATTAAATCATTGTGAATATTAGGAACATGTGCAAAGTCAGTCCCTAGCGTAGGGTTTGGTTGTCCCTAGCGTAGGGTTTGTGGTTTTGTGCTCGAATCTCCTCGATTTGCCTCGATTTCAATTGCTTTCTGCTTGAATTTTCACTCTTGACTTGATTATCAGTTTTTTTTTTTCCCCTGGATTTTACTCTGTTGCAATGGCAGAGGAAGAGTTACTTTCTGAGTTCGAGAAATTTAGACTTACTGAGGACGAAACCAAGGTTATAGGAGGCGATTTGGCAGAAGATTTAACCCGACCTGATTCTGGTAATCATATTTCCTTATCTTTGGTAGGGAAATTATGCACTACGTGAAACCTTTCAATGTCGAAGCAATGAAACGAACCTTGACGAATGTATGGAGACTTGAAGGCCAGGTAGTCATTAAGATGGTGGAGATGAACCTTTTTGCTTTCCAATTCTTCTGTGAGGAGGATAAGGAGAAGGTCGTGAATGGATGTCCTTGGTTTTTTTTTGACAAACTTTTAGTGCTAAAGGAGATCGGTGGAGATGAACAACCATCAGAGATTGCGTTTAGGTTTTCTTCTATGTGGGTACGATTGATAGATGTGCCTTTCAACAAGCGCAACGAGAAGATTATGAAGGAGATTGGAGACTATCTTGGTGGATTCATTGAATTCGACGACTCTGATCCCTTAGGTTGGGGGGAATTTATGCGTATCGATCGAAATTGGTAACGAAAAACCACTCCGGAGGGGTCTTTTTCTGGCTACGAGCAGCTCTTCTTCAAAGTGGATCACTCTTAAATATGAATGGCTAGCCGATTTCTGTTTTTTCTGTGGTCGCATTGATCACACAGAAAGCTCTTGCCCTGGAAAAGATGAAGTAATGTTGATCAGGGAGTTATCTACCAATATGGGCCATGGCTTCGCGCATCCCCTCGAAAGTGCTCCCGTCAATCTTCGGCTCAGCTTGAAGAAGAGAAGAGACTGAAGCAAAATTTGCTGACCTCAAGAAAGCCTCGAAAGACGAGTTACTATGACTCCGATGCAATCAAGTTAGGCCCTCCAGGTGCTGCCCGCAAGCTTCTTTTCTCAACCCTAACTCCCTCAAATTCTTTGTCCTCTAGACCAAGAGAGGCAGCTCTAGTCAAAGTCTTTTGCGAAGCAAACTCAAAGACAGTGTTCCGCATTAAGAGTGATCTTGATGGTGGGAGTCAGGGAGGGAGCTTGGAGAATAAAGATATCATAGAGGAAAGGGTCGAGGATGATAACATGGAGGATCAGGTGGATAATCTGATTAATGATGAGAGTACTGACATGGAGCATGATTTAACAAATTCTGTGCAGTGCTTGTTAAGGAGAAGACACTAGTAGAAAAAGTGTTATTTGTAACTGGCGAAATTGACCTTTTATAACTGGCATTGTTGGTTGCGAATGCCACCGTTACAACTAGTGAAAATTATTCGTAACCGGCTCATGTTAGTTACAAATAATGTATTATTCGTAACTGGCATAACCCAACGCCAGTTACAAAAAGTCTATTTTCTAGGTAAGAAATCACACTATTTGTAACTGGCATTAAGTTACGTCGGTTACAATAAGGGTACATTCGTAACTAGCATAACCCAACGCCAATTACAAAAAGTCTATTTTCCAAGTAAAACAGTACACTATTTGTAACTGGCATTAAGTTACGTCGGTTACAATAAGGGTATTATTAATAACTGGCAAATCATAACGCCGGTTACGAATATATTTTTTATTTTTAAAAAAAAAAATACTATTAGTAACTAGCACTAGATTACGCCAGTTACTAATAAATATATATATATTTTTAAATATTTGATTCGAATACAAAAATGGTAGTATATCCTACCAAATGACCCATCGTAAAATGGGTTATAACCTGTTACAATTCAACCTAAAAACACGTACTGCGAATATTTCCATACTTCCATACAATACAAACACTCTAAATAATTCCGCACAACTCGAATAATTCATCCATAACCGTACAATACAAAAAAATTAATTATACTTTAATTTCCAAAAAACAATTAAACTTGAATTAAAACAGCATTGATTTATAATTTAAAAATGTAATAACAATAACCAATAGGCTAAATAAAATTAAAGTAGATATATAAAAATGTGTTATATCATTTTATTAAGCTAAATGCGATAAATCATAACATCGATTAATAAGATAACTAGTCTTTCAACAAAAAATTAAGCCTAAAAAACTTAGCCCATTGTTCTCGAATCTCATCCAATTCTACATCGTTGTAGGCTGCAAGTCTTGCCAAATACTCCTGAAAAAAAAAACGTGTATATAATTATACTTTATAAAAATAAAACATCAACCAAAAGTCGTAATACATTTCATCACTAACCTCTTTCAAATTACCCTTGCAATCACTATGGAAAGATACTATCTCATACATATATCTCATCACATAATAAGCACATTGGGTACCACCACATTGTTGAGCACACTAATTCCAATGAACATAGTACAATTATTTAATATATTAAATAATACTTTCATTACTAATAGAACGAAATAGCAAAAATTATACGCTTACCTCCATTCTTATGTGTAGTAATTGTGGCTTACTCTTTTTGAAAGAATTTTCTTTAAGGTGTGACCTGTATACATTGTAAAGTAAAAAAATCGTAAAAATCATTAGATTAAACGAAAGAAAATTAAATTTTAATCACATGCATATGAATACGTAGTACTAGGAATGTTGTGTACTAACATCTTCATTACTTTGGACAACTCTGAGTTTCGAGCGTTCGAAAGTGATTGAATAACAGAATCAAACTCATACACAAGACTCATACGCAAATCAATCACATAGAGTACCCAATGACTCCTACATTTTTATAAACTTGTTTGTATTATTCACATAATTAAAATAATAAAATTATGAAAAAGTAAAGATTTCAAGGATCAGTAGTACATACGCTTCCATATATGGAGCCAAAATGAATTTGCATTGTGCATCCTTTTTCCTTAATTCAGTAAGAAAAGCATTTTTCAAATACATATGGACTTCAAGGAAATCTTTCTTGATTTCAGCTACAGAAATTTTTTGTGGGCACAAGAATTTGATTTTAGTCTTCTGAAATAATGAGATATGCTCTTCAATTAAGTACCTGCATTTTACAGAAAAAATAAATAATTAGTATAATAAATGGATCTAATAAAATATATTTCATAGTAAAACAAATTCAAATAACTTAAATGAATGTTAGTATTTACAATATGTAGACATGGATTAATGAAATATTAGCCCATGCTCCTCGTAGTAATTCAGAGATATCATCACTAGTAACATAAATTTGTGTGTCTTCCTTTTGATAAAACAATGGAGCCTTCAATGGAATTGTTGTAGTATCATAATCTCCACTTCCTAAAGTCATGCAATAATACAACATAGAACACTGTTCACCAAGACTCTCAACAATATTTTCCGGAATAGTTATGCCTTTGCCTTTAATAGTTGAATGCTCTGAGTTGATAGGTCCGCAACTATCAACTTTCTCTTTGGTTTGCACCAATTCATTATCCGTCTTTTTTGCCAAAGTCATAACCTTCAAGAAAAGATAAATATTAATATAATTTAGTTACAAATATCTTAGATCATTACATAGCATATCAATGGATTACCTCATCAGTAAAGAAGACTAAATCTGCCGGCCACCCCAAAAAATAACCTTTTGCCTCACCCAATTTGGTGATACCGTCATCAGTCTCTTCAGTCTCTTCTGGGAGATTTAGGTGAGAATAATCACTGTAAACATGGTCAACACTAGCTCTATAGATGTCACGGTTCATTTTCTTATTATGAATCACTCCACTAGGACAAGGTTATGTCGTTCCATCGGCCACAATCAGTGAGTTCCCACTGAACTCATCAACTAAAGCAAGACGACATTTAGTTGGACCTACATAATTGATCATGTCGTAAGAAACATGAAAGCATAATCTACAGTTAACAACTAATATTCAAGTGCTGAATACAGTGTTTATATTTTAAAGCACTGATGTAAAAAAATAAGATTAATAAAATTTATGAATGATATTTTCCTTTTCATAAATTAGAAGCATGGCAATAGGACCGATTAGTACTATATGTCTACATGTTTCATAAATATGTGTGTCAAGGGACATAATAAGGCTTCCAGATTATAATTATGTCAATAGACTAAATGTCACGTACACTATAACTATCTAAGACCCTGAGATTCCAAGGAATATAAGAACCAGAACTAATGAATACATGAAAGTAAAGACACATCCCATTAGCATCAAGCCTCAACGAATCCTAATATTCCATTCTGTTGCCCACTGTTTGAGATTTTTCACTTTGAAACATTGATTCAGCCTTCTCCCTAACATATTTTCCTAATATGTCAAAATCCTAAAGAGCGGGCAAATAATTTTATGACTAAATTAGTACGTGAAGGCTGAGCATTTTTGCTATTACAGACATGGAGAAATACAAAAAAAATTTATGTTGAAGCAACCATTCTTTGGCTCTTTTAGTTTTCTTATTTTGAACTCCAAGAGTTAAAAAAAAAAAAAAAAAAAAAAGCCATCAGGAATCCTGTTCCAAATTATTTGAATTACATACTCCTGTCAAAAAAACTCGAGATCTAACTAAGAACCAGCTAAATTATAAGGATTCAGCCATTAATTGTACAAAATACAGATTATAACATCAGAAGCAATGAATATGGAACCTCTATGAAAAAAAATGTTCACTGATCATGGTATATTTTGAAGTAGCTTATCACAGTTATTCTGGCTCAAGTACTCTTGTTAGATAAAGGTACAAGTCCAAGTGTCAAACACTAAAACTAATATTTTATTTAAACATCTATGTGTCATGTCCAAATGAAGTATAGTAAGGATGTCAAACATCAAGCACCCAGCACCAATATTTGATTAAAATGAGGAAATATGCTCCAAACAATATGAGAACTACAATCTATCTTTCTTAATAATTTTGGAGACAAAAATTGACTGTTTGAGGATAGAATGAGCAATGCAATATTTTTGTTTCCAGGAAAAAAGGGATGATAGGTTTGGGTGATATACATATAAATATATAATGAGAATCAAAAGTAATGCAGTGCCTCAATTGAAGCGTTTTGCATAAGGGCCAGTGGGCATGTAGGATTATGGTACATACATTTCCCCTGGAAAATAGCAATACCATCATTAGGTTAGACCCTTGATTTAAAGTGCATTGACTAAGAACAACTTCACAGAACTTCATGGAGCATATGATCATGATAAAGTTAACCCAAATGAGGTCTCAGCATTACAACAGATACGAGAAAGACATCAATAATGATAACGCGGCTCGTCTATAATGTATTAGCTGTACCCACAGGGTAAAACTGTAAAAGGGAGAAAAAAATTATATGGTAGGAGTTCAAACTTTCAAACAAAGAAATATAGTAAGGAGTAGCTACGGTTCTCAAAGGAAGTCTATACACTCATATCAGAAACAACAATTGATAAATATCATGGCCTTCTAAAGGGGCTGCACCTGAGCCCCTTTCATAAACCCTAGACAAAAACACCATGTTTTTGAAACGCGAAGGCACAAATCAGCAATACAGGACAGAGCAGCTATATGACAGCAACAACAAGACAAAAATGAGTGTTATTGTTTCATTGCTTGAGTTGAGGGGTGAGTCTATACCAGGATTCACAGCATATAACTCCACAGACCTAAAATTAAGAAGACTAAACAATACCACTCCAACAGCAAATTCTACAAGCAATACCAACCAACTCCACAAACCTAAAATTAAGAAGACTAAACAACGCTGAACAAACTATCCATCCTAACTCAGTTCTGAATTCTGTTCTGATTTTCAGTTCTGAATTTAGTTCTGAAAGCCAGCTCTGAATTACGTTCTGATTTTCAGTTTTGAATTCAAATATGATTTTCAGTTCTGAATTCAATTCTGAATTCAGGTCTGATTTTCAGCTCTGAATTCAGGTCTGATTTTCAGCTCTGAATTCAATTCTGATTTTCAGCTCTGAATTCAGGTCTGATTTTCAGCTCTGGATTCAGGTCTGATTTTCAGTTCTGAAAGTTGGCTCTGAATTCAATTCTGATATTTAGTTCTGAATTCAGTTCTGAAATTCGGCTTTGAATTCCGTTCTGATTATCAATTCTGCATTCAGTTATGAATTTAGACTTTGAATTCATTCTGATTATCAATTTTGCATTCATCTCATGTGATAATAATTAAGAGTTCAATCTCAGTCAAATGAAGGTTTACCTCTAACAAGCAAGGACTTAGCTCCGTTGGATTGGTTGAGTAAGATGGGGAAGGTTGAGCATCATTTACTTGCAAATCATTAACAGTCATGTGTGGTATGAAAGCAGAAAGATAAGAATTTACAGCTGCTGCAATGCCTTCCTTTAATTTTTCTTCAAATTCCCGAGTTAAGTTCTCTTTAAATTCATCTAGTTCTTGTAATGAGCAACCACTTTTAGTCATGTTTTTACCTTTTACCGGGCCAAATTCTTTTCTATAGCCGACACCAATCCCACATCCACCAAGTCCTTTCAGAAATCCACGATGGTCCTTTTTCCCAAATGCCAAAGTAAGGGCATCAACGCCTCGCTCTGATTGTTTACACTCTCCTTCCTCAGATTCCTTTGCTTGTTTTTGCAAGTTCTCTTCCTGTTAGACAAAACATAGAAAAATTTAATTAGATGACCAAAAATGTGTAATGTCAGTTGTAGGCGTCATTTGAAGTGCGCCTATGTTAAAGCATGTGGTGAATATGCTTGACACTCATAGGAAGTGGGAATTGACATTACGACTAGGGACAACGATTAGGGACAAATAAAGTAGGGAGTCGCCAACAAGTTTTTAAGGAACTTATAAACCGTTCGTGGATCATAAAAGGCAACCACGAATAAGGGACAACGATAGGCAACAACGATTGACCCGTGAAGGTTACACCCCATTCATAATCCATGAGATTACTAACTCCATATAGTTCGGAACCACGAAAGGAGGATCGGGGATGATGGTACGAAGTGAGTCATGGAGTCACATTCGCCCATATTGGCCTCTACTCGATTCTTATAGTGAAAAGTGATTCCTGCGATCTCAAAGGCATGCAAACAAAGATTCAATTTGCTCCAAACTATTATTATGCTAAATTGGTTTAATATTAATGCAACATATAATTCTAAAATATTTGTGATCACTTGAATTAAATAACAAGATTAAAAAGGAACCTAAACCGGTTGTCCAAATTATCTTATTAGGCGTGATTTTCAATTACATATTCCCTTTAAACATGCAATATAGTGATCATAAAAATAATAGAATTAACATTGGAAGCAATTTAACCATTATAGCGTTAGTCAAATCAAATATAAAATAACCTAATCATGATACTAGCAATAAGAAAATAAAATAAGAGTAATTAAATTAATTAATAATTACTCACATTCCACGCGTTCCTTTAAATTGCTACATCATGAATAAATTGTTAGTAACTTCAATAAAAATATAAAGTAAATGGAAACAATTAAATTAAATAAAAAGTAGAGTTGATTTGGTCCAAACCCTCAGTTAATTCTACCTTTCACGCCTTGGTTTAAGTATAGAACTTTGGGTTAATTATGAACTCCTTGGAGTGCTTAAGGGAAGAATGATGTAATTAGGAATATAGGTTTAAGGCTTAGAATATAGGAGAAAGAGTAGAATAATTTTTGGTGTAAAAGAGAGGAAGATAATGATTTGATCATGAAGCTTGTTGATGATTGAAAAAAGGGAGATATGACCTCTATTTATAGGGAAAAAAGAGGGGTCGAATCAAGAAAAGATAAGAATTCGAATCGGATAAAATCCTTGCAATAGACAACAGTTTTTGCGGTTTTTGTTTTTATCATATCTTTTGATCCAGAAATCGGAATAAGATGAATAAGATATCGTTGGAAAGCTCTTAAATTCTAATTTCTAACACAATTTGAATCAGATTAAAATATTTTATAAAATAAAATATATGGCCGAAATAGTGAGACGGTGTCAGTTTTGTATAGAGTTTGACATTTTATTCATATCTTTTCCGTTATAGCTCGGAATTGATATTATAATATATCATTGGAAAGATAATTTCAAGGGCTATACAACCATATAAAAATTGGATAAAAATTATGAAGCACGAAAATAATATCTGTCTATCTTTGAACATCTTTCAATTCGAATAAAATTAGGATTTTCAAAAAAAGGAGTTTTATTCAATTTCAAACTCTTTAATCTTATCTTTTCAAAAAGGATGATTAAGATCTTTTAGAAACTTTTATAAGCTTCCAATTAATCGTAATTGGTTTAGGAATGGTTTTAAATCATTTGGACCCTCCACATGATCATTGGGTCGTAGGTAAGGTGGGCTTAGGTTCGGTTTGGGCTCAGTTTAATATTTTGGCCATAACTTATTCGTTATAACTCGGATTTGGGCTTATAATATATCTTTGGAAAGCTCTTTTAAAGCCCCATCCAAATATTTAATCATTGGACCCATATTATGGACCAAAATAAACTGGATCAAACGTTTTTATAAAAAGGACACGAAATGAATTATTTTGGGTTTAAAGGCACGAAAAGAGGAAAATAAGTTATGGTTTGGGGAAATGGGCTAGGAATTGGGTTGGTTTATGAAATGGAAACATAGATTTAAGCACTCCAAAAATTAAATACTCAACCCGACCAATAATGGCGGTGAAAGGTTGTTCATCATCGGGTTTGGTTTTGGGGAGATATTTTTAGGTGTCTACATTAGTAGATTTCTTTGTTTTGATAAACTATGACATACAACTATAATGGCTGTTCGAATAGTCTCCGTATCTTTTGGGTCGATGCCCCATGTTCCATCTGGCAACCGCTTTTCATGAGCTAAAACCCACTCAAGAGCTCGACGATAAAAAATAGAACCAGTTGATGTACTGCTCTGGGAAGTGTTGCCAGTAGTTGAAGATTCTGCCAGAGCAGGAAATCTATTTTCAAGTCTCTTTTTCTTATTCCAAATTATCCGAGCTCTTTGAAAACTGTTTCAACCCAAGTGATGGCGACATTTGTTTAGCTTTGCATTTTCTTTCCCCTTTTCACTCTTTTCCTGTTTTTTTTTTTTTTTTTTTTTTTTTTTTTTTTTTTTTTAAAAAGAAAAGAAAAGAGAGTTAAACATTATCATATTCTTCACAATCAGTTTTTGTTTGATTAATTAACAGTGCATGTGAATATGTATTTACCTTGAATTCTGCTGATTTACTATATATTTCGAATCTCTTCCATTTCTCCTCTGTAAAGTAACCTTCATACACTTCCCATGGCTTCATATTTGCTTTAGGAGAAGTGGCCGGGTATGGGTTTTTAAAAGTGATGAATCGTGCCCTTAAATTCGACTTGTGACAGCTGAATCGCGAAGCCACAACACTATGAAACCTTTTTTTCCTTTCTCCACTTGGATCCTCAATGTGGAACATTCGCTGTGGATTAAAAAAAAAAGTTAACTAATATTTTGAATAGCAACATGACTAACTAGTAAGTGAATAGTTTATACCTTTGTCTCCTCCCATATATTTTCCCGATCCACTTTATCTATTTTTGCATACTCATTCACAGTGATGTCTAATCTCTTAGCACATGCACCAATTTGTTTTCCATAAGCGGGTTCCCATTCACCAGTAGGCAAGTCAAAATCATTAAATTCAAGCACCATAGGCTTACTTGATTGTATTGCCTTTGATGGCCCCCTACTCCTCTTCTTAGATGATGTGGCTTGCAAAGCAACATCTTGGCTTGAGGAAGTTTGCTCTTGACTTTGTTGAATGGCCATATATGCTCCTTGATCTAGAAGTGCCTGCATAAAACAAAAGACAGAAACTGATAGAATTAAATATCACATGAACAGAGCTATATTTTTACAGATTATAAAAGGTTTCTATCTACAAGTAAGTAACAAAGCAAGCAAATATAAATAATAAAAGCAACCTGCAGAGACATTATTTTTCAATTCCTGAAGTTATAATACCAATAAAAACAGTCAAGCTTGTGCCGCATATATAAGAACTATGTAAAATTCCATTTAATCTGTCAAAGCTCAAAAGACTAAAATCCAAGTGAAACTGGAGGTTTTATAGTCATCTAACATTATTGTCTAGCATTATAGTTACAAATTAATCGAAGAATTAAAAAGAACTACAGATTGATAAAAAATGAAGCCTAGGTATCAACATATTCTCCCTCCTCATGGGCATACTCTTCATCAGCGACAATGTCTTCCCCCTCTCTTAGGGGTTGAACCCCAATAGATAGAGGCGATGTATCATCAAATAGGTCATACTCTTCCTCATCGACAACATTTTCGACACCAACAATTCTTCTCTTGCCTTGAACAATAACCTGCCAGTTATGATCAATGTTATCCCTTATATAGAAAATTTGTTTTGCTTGTGAAGCTAAAACAAAGGGCTCCTCCCCATCAACAAATCGACTTGAATCCACTAAAGTAAAACCAAATAGTTCATCTATCTTTTTGCCTCGCCGGTTGTCAGCCCACCTGCATCGGGAAACTGGAACTATAAAATAAACATAATTCAGCTCCCATATCTCTTGAATGACCCCATAATATGACTGTGTTGCATTAATAGGCCTAGCATCCTTAGAGCTTGAGTATTCCGTAGAAGATGCGACAACCATGACACCACTATTTTGATGTACACTCTTATCATCTTGGCGACTAGTGTAGAAACAATACCCATTGATGTCATAGCCTTCATAAGTGTTCACAAACAATTGAGGACCCCGTGAAATCAAGCCATCTGATCGTATCAGATACATTATTATTCGGTTGCCCTAACTCACACTTCACTTGGTTTTGAAACCATTCAACAAAAGAATGATTATGTTTTTGCATCAAAGCATATTTACTTATTCTTGGATTCATTCTTTTTAAATAATTGAGATGAGTTTCTATATAAGGATGGACTTCTAAAAGGTTTTGAAGAACATAACGATGAGCTTTCTGGATTCTATCTGATGGAGGCTTCACAAACTGACGATCGATCATCCCTTGCCCTTGAAGTATGCCTTCGTGTCGAGATGTTGGAACTCCAATTTCTTTAGCCTTAGTTAAGAACACAGAACAAAATTTACTAGCCTCCTCTGCAATAATACCTCCAACAATAATACCTTCTGGATGTGCTTTGTTGGTCGCCTTTTCTTTCAAAGTTCCCATGTGTCTCTCATAAGGGTACATCCATCTCAAAAAAACCGGGCCACATTCCTTGATTTCTCGTACTAGATGGACAACCAAATGAACCATTATGTCAAAAAATGAAGGAGGAAAATACATCTCAAATTTGCATAATGTTTCTATAACATCAGTTTGCATTTCATCAAGTTTATCTGGGTCAATCACCTTGTTACATATGGCATTAAAAAATAGGCAAATTTTAATAATAGTGTTCCTAAGATGTTTTGGCAAAAGACCTCGAAGTGCAATAGGCAACATCACTTGCATCATGACATGGCAATCATGGGATTTCATACCAATTAATCTCTTATCGGCCATTGAAACTAGACGCTTAATGTTTGACGAATACCCTGTAGGTACTTTGATGCCGTACAAACACTCACAAAATATTTGTTTTCTCCTCTCTAGACAATGTGCAGCAAGCTCGAGGCAAAAATGTCTTTTTTGTTTCGTCATTTTCCACGGGACATAACTTTGGTCGAATATTTGCAAGCTTCATGTCTTTCCGGACATCTTTAGTATCCTTTGTCTTGTTAGGTATATTTAATAATGTCCCGATGATTGAATCGCATACATTTTTTTCAATATGCATAACATCAAGACAATGTCTAACAGACAAGTGTTTCCAATAAGGAAGAGTCCAAAATGTAGATACCTTTTTCCAAAGACCCGTAATAGAGGTAGGTTTACCTAACTTTCCCGAAAATTGTCTCAACATCTTTGATTCTCTCCCACAACTCTATATCACTAAGTGGCTCACGCAACCACTGTTTCTCTGGGAACCCATTGAATTCAGCTTTTTTCTTACGATAAGGGTGATCTCAACGAAGCAGTCGTCTAGTACGCATATAAACATCCTTTCCAAAATTCTTGAGGCGTGTTGGTTCCATTTTGCCCTCACAAATGGGGCATGGTTTTTTCCCTCAAGTTCTCATAAGCCGAGAAATCACTTACAGTGCAAAAAATCATGGCCCGTAAAGTAAAATTTGTACTTGTATGGGCATCAAACATTGGAACACCTTTATCCCATAATAGTCTCAAATCCTCCAAGAGAGGCTCCAAGTAGACATCTATGTCATTACCGGGTTGTTTGGGACCCGATATTAGAAGCGACAACATGATGTACTTACGTTTCATGCATAGCCAAGGAGGCAAGTTATAAATCGACAAAAGCACCGGCCATAAGGGTACCGTAAGGATTCATCCCGTCGGTACTTAATGCAAATCTCAGGTTCCTAACCTCTTTACCAAACTCTGGAAATGTATCATCAATATGTTTCCATTGCTTCGAATCAGCGGGATGCCTAATGTACCCATCTTTCTTCCTCTCTTGTGCATGCCACACCAAGTTTTTTGCATCCTTCTTGATAGAAAAAAGTCGTTTAAACCTCGGTATTATAGGCAGATACCATAACACCTTAGCTGGTGGCCACTTCTTGCGATTGGGGTTTGAACCCTTGCGCTTGTAGCGATCAATACCGCACTTTGGACAAGCATCAAGGTTTTCATACTCATTTTGAAAAGTACACAATCATTAGGAAATGCATCGATCTTCGTGTACTCGAGACCTAAGGGACACAATAGCTTCTTTGCATAGTAGGTAGACTTAGGAATGTCATTCCCTTCAGGAAGCATGTCTGATAAAGCTTCTAACAACGAATTGAAACTTTTATCAGTCCAACCGTTCTTTGCTTTCAAGTTAAATAATGTTAAAACCCCTGAAAGCTTAGAGTACTTTGCACATCCAGGATATAAAGGTGTCTCGGCGGCCTTTGACACATTTTCAAACATACGAGATTTTTCGTTCACATGATCACCAAAACCATCCATTATCTCAGGAATGCGATCCTCCTCAAAATTTTCATCGGTATCCTTTTCATTATCATCATGTTGTTCTCTATTCTCCATATCAGCATCATTGATTGATGACCTACTAGTTGTAGGAATTATTTTCTCACCGTGCCAATACCAAATGGTATAATTTGCCATGAACCCACGGCGAAATAAATGGTTTTCAACCACACTAATTTCCTTCCACTTCTTCACATTGTTGCAATCACGATAAGGGCAAAAGATTGTTTCCCCTTTAGTAGTCCTCTGGTGTTCAATAGCAGTTCTACAAAATTCCTCAATCCCGTTCAAGAACTCGGGTTGAGTTCGATTTTCAACATACATCCAATCACGATTCATTTCTTACTACAAATTATAGAAAAAGAAAGCATATAACTATTAGAACAAGTACATTAGAAACAAACAAAGACAATTACAATAGAACAACAACCAGAGATTATCAATCAACTCCCACAAGATAAAATACCTCAAAAAATAGTCAAACTCACAAGTATGAACAAAATGCAAGCACACTTCATATATGCCTACCAGGCTACCACTAATTCATTTTCTCTCTAGAATTATAGTTCGGTTAAATAAATACAACCAATTGGAATAACCGAATAAAATTGGTGTGTTTACTCATTTTCAGCTCTGAATTTCAACTCTGATCATTTTAGTTCTGATTCTCAGTTCAGAATTTTAGCTCTGAAATCAGTTCAGAATTTCAGCTCTGAAACCAGTTCTGAATTTCAACTCTGAAATCAGTTCTGAATTTCAGCTCTGATATCAGTTCTGAATTTCAATTCCTTAAGATGAATGAGGTATATAACAGATGCTAAGAATGGAAAACAGTGCATGCCGGCAGGGTATATTCCATAATATGTCCAAATATCCATTCACCACAATAAAGGCACACGTAATTCGTTTACATTTCAGGTAGTGCAGGCATCTAGTAGCAACTTAGTCTAATGCATAAGTACAGCACAACTGACAAAAACTGATGCAAAGTCATCCAAGAAAACCCATGAAATAGTCTCAGTTGTGTCCTAGATCCTATGTACTTTGATTATGAAGCTTGGTAATTATAAGTTGTTTCTTAATTACAAATCATCATGGTTTTAGCCTCAACGAAATCTTAATATTATCAACCTAATTCTACAATGTTGACCTGTCAAGCCGGAAATCTCCAACCTTGCTCCCTCTCCTTATGGTTTTAGACAGGAAAAACAGACATTAATAAACACACACAAGTTAAGAGCATATATTTCTTCTCAGAATCATTATTAGGCACTAAAGTGCAGGAGTACAACCATAAGGATATAACATCCAACACGACAAACAACAAATTTCGATCTAAACCCTACAGAAATTTCACTCAGAAATGCCAAATCCAAACCTATGGACGTTTAATTAAATTGAAGGACAATGGACGTACTCTAACAACTTAATTAACACATTTTCAAATTGATTGGCTACTGTTTAATAAATAGATTACAAACCAATGAATCAGGTCAGTAAGTTCAAGTAGTAAGATTAAATCAGATGATGATCAATCATCAAAAGTTCGAAATGATCATTAATTCGTAATAACGATGAAAAAGATGTCATCAATCCAGTCTGAAAACACCAGAAATTGATCAAATTACAACCCTAACATCAATCAAATGAGCAGCCTAATTCTTCAATTAGGTCAAAATAATCTTAAAACATATCAAAAATTGAGAATTCACACTATTTTCTTACATAATGAAAGCGCTGAATTCTTCCTAAGTCTATAGGGTTGTAGGCTTTTATAGTCAAGCATAACAAATTACACCAAAATCAGCATATATTAGCAGTCTTAACATCACATGGTCATGAACAAATTCTGGAACAATCAGTAGTACAGGGCACAAACAGAGCACAAGCAGAACAGCCACATGACAGCAGCAACAAGACAAAAAATGACCACTAAGAATTGTGGGAGGAAGTCTGAAATTCAGTGAAGCTACATAGGCAGTAGATGACAAAACTAGTGATTGTATTAGGGTATTTGGTAAGAGGAATGCTTGGTATAAAAGGAGAGAGTAGGGTATGAGAATGTTATGCCGATTTTGATGTTATCATAGAGTATTAAGTAGTAGTTGTAGTAGTAGAGTAGTGCAAGATTCAATCTTTAAATTAGCAATCTTTATCTAGCTTAACTTGTAGCCTCCATTACAATATTAATCAAAAGAAAGTCCAAGCTTTTCTCTCTACTTTGTGAGTTACTATTACATTGAGTATCTTGAGCTTCGAGTCTACAGCATAGAGCTTTGGTTTCTCTTGGGTTCCTAAGTCATGAATGCAGGTGCGACCAACCAGTGGTTGCAAATTCAGTTTTGAAAGTCAGTTCTGAAAGCCAGCTCTGATTTTTAGCTCTGAATTCAGTTCGGAAAGTCAGTTCTGAATTCAATTCTGATTTTTCAGTTTTGAATTCAGTTCTGATTTTCAGTTCTGATTATGGTCTGTAATGAGCAATAAGCACATCCCCACCCCTAGCACAACTTTTTCAGGAATAATTTGTCAGAGGCGGTATTTTAAAAAAAATGGCAAGAATGGTAATCAGCAAAGCATTATATGAACTCCAAAGTCCAAACAAACAACTACATATTTGAGAGCAACCCTTCTACATGGTTCCTGAGCAACCCTCCACATTTCCCTAGAGCAACTATAGATTGCAATAACACAAAATGATATCTAAAACATTTCTATCTCATCTTTTAATTTCCAAATAGTGAACGTCTCATTAAACCATATCAACTTTGATATCTTAAGGCAATATACAAGGGCAGGCATCAGGGTATATGCCCAATTACAAAGCCAGGAATCGATAACTAAAATTGCATCATCAAGGCCTATCCTCCCTTGCAAAGCTCAGCTAACTTAAAAGTTCACTTTGAAACTTTCCATAAACTGTGAAGTAGTCTAGCCAGAGGCAGACAAGCAGCAAGAAATTTATTGTATCTGGACTTCATAAAATTGGAAATCAAAATATATTACCCATCTAAAATAGATGGGGCAGCATCAACAAACATAAAAAAGAATCTCCACATCTATTAGACCAACAAACATAAGAAAGAATCTCCACAATCTTGGCCTTTATATTCTGTCAAGAACGAACAACAAAGCAAAAGGATGAAATTCATCCACTTGATACACACATTAGCATGACTATTAGACCAAGATAAGTAACAAGAAACTACAATTACAACACACCAACAACCACAACAACCTATGCATCTTAAACTGGTCTATGCATCTTAAACTAATCGGCTTAAAGGGACTTGAAATATAATTCATATTAGGCTGGCCTCTTTCTCTATTACTTATAACCGACATAGAAAAGGGGTAAAGTTGTTGTTACTTGTTGTAGTAGAATAGTTTATACTGGGCTACTGGCAGCAGCCAATTTTAAAGCTTGGCAGCAACTAAATACCATGCTAGTATAAAAATGTGCTTTCAAAAGACAATTTTTAATAGACCATTACTAAACGATTTAGACTATGATACTAGCCTTTTTGTTTGATATGAATGAACTAAAACTCAACCCCTCTAGAACTTCTACATGTAAACTTGATACCTCAATTTTGCTATACCGTTGTGATTTTAACCATTGTAAAATCATACTTACCCCTACTACTCTTCAGCTCATTGATAAAACTGAGGATTCTCACATAACTCAACGGCTCAACCTGATTGTAAGATTCATACAAACAATTAAATCAAACAAACCAACCAAAAAGCCTAAGATCATAATCTAAACGAAGCATAATGCATAATTTTCATGGAATCCATATAAACTTCTTAAGAGTTCTATAACTAAAATCGCTTAAAACTTAATTTAAGTGTACCACCACATGCATATATGACTTCAAATAAGAATCAAATTTCCCATCCTAATCCTTTATTTCTTGACAATAATAGCGTTCAACACAACAACAACCACAGCAGCGTTCAACATAGATGCAATAATAATAAAAACAACAGCATTCTCAATGTAACGGTAATCTCAATTAACTTGCACACACAAATTTACACACGCTTCAAAGAGAAAAACAGAAGCCTGACATACTCGGCTAGTGTACACCAATGAGAACCTTTATCTATTAAACAGCAGCCTGACATACTCGGCTAGTGTACCCCAATTAGACATGCATGTACCCCAATTACACAAAGCAGTTCACAAACAATAATCGTTTCTTAATTTTTTTTGTTCGGAATTATTCATCAAAACCTAATTTCCTTCGTTTTTTAATAATCTAATTCCATTAAAAATTAATCAAGTAATTGAAAACAACAACAATCAATTCGAATTTACATGTAAAAACACTAATTCGAAAGTAAAATAACCCTAATTCAAAAGGAACACATACCTCAAAACTTTGATAAAAATCCCCTAAAGCTGATCCCAAATTCGAACAAACCAAAACAACAATTAATGGAGTGAGATGCAGCGACAGAGAAGGAAGAGAGGTGAAGGAGAATGAGGAGCAGTGAAGGGGTGAAGGAGGAGCAGTACGTGAAGGGGGAGCGAAACTACAGTAGTGTTAGTTTTTTTTATTTTTGCGAATTCTGAGTATGTAATAGCTACCTTTATTTTTTTATTTTTTTTTTACCTTTAATCAAAATTTAAATGAAAATTACTTTTCAAAAAAAAAAATTTAATGAAAAATAAATAAAATTAAGAGAAAGTATAAAACTAGAAACTTTCCTTCAAAAAAAAAAAAAAAAAAATAAACTAGAAACTTAATATTTGTTGGTTTAAAAAAAACAAAAATTATTGTTAGACTTATTATTTATAACCAGCGTTTGTAAGCTAGTTACAAAATTTTTACCTTGACTTATTATTTGTAACTGGCGTTTGTAAGCTAGTTACAAATGTTTTGGTCAACTTTTCTTTGACTTGTTATTTGTAACTGGCGTTTCTAAGCTAGTTAAAAATGTTTTGGTCAACTTTTTTGACTTAATATTTGTAGCTGGCGTTTATAAGCTAGTTACAATTACAAACGCTTTGGTCAAACTTTCTTTGACTAAGTATTTGTAACTGGCGTTTGTAAGCTAGTTACAAGTTTTTTAGTTAATTTTTTTGTGACTGAACATTTGTAACTGACATTTATTTAGTCAGTTACTAATAAAACTTCAAATAAAGATACACCACATATTAGTAACTGACATTTACTACGTTGGTTACTAATGTCATGGAATTTGTAACTGGCATTATCTTAGTCGGTTACTACTGATGCTTCTGTAACTAGCATAATATACGCCAGTTACTAATAGGGCATTACAAATAGCATTTTTTCTACTAGTGGACCTTGGCTATGAAGGTTCGTGGGTTACTTGGGAGAGAGGGAATACTCCTGAAAAGTTGGTTCGAGAACATCTTGACTGGTTCATAAATTGTACGGGCTGGTGTTCATGGTTTAAAGAGGCTCATGTGCAACATATGACAAAATACAAATCGGATCATGTGGCGATTTTGCTTGACACTGAGGCTAGAAGGAAGACTCCAAAAAAAACCGAGGGAAAGGCGCTTTAAATTTGAAACTTGCTGGTTACTTAAATATGGGATTGAAGATGTTAATAAGCACGCTTGGGGGTCCTCTGACCACCTTCATATGGCGCATAGACTTGAATCAGTTTCAAAGAATCTGACAAAATGGAGTGGTGATGCGTTCGATAATTTGGGGGTCAAAATAGCTGAAGCGAAGGAAGCTCTTAAAACTGCACAAAATAATCGAGGCTTCTATCCTAAATTCGCTTAGTGTTCTCGGCTTGTAAAGTTACTTGATGATTTGCTCGAAAAGAATGAGGCTTATTGGTATCTTCGCTCTCGGGTTTCCGAAATCAAAGATGGGGACAAGAATACCAAGTACTTCCACCATAAAGCGTCGCAACGGAAGAGTAAAAATTATATCAAGGGACTGATGACAATGGAGTGTGGCAGACCGGGGAAAGTGAGATTGAAAAGATTATCATGGGATTTTATGGCTCCTTGTTTTCGGCAGGGGAAGTTGACTCTCAACTTTTGGATGAAGTCCTTCAAAGTGTGCCTCACATGGTCACGGAAGGTATGAATTTCTCTTTGTGTCGTACTTTTTCAAAAGATGAGATTTTTATTGCTCTCTCCCAAATGGCACCTTGTAAAGCCCCGGGCCCCGATGGTTTACATGCTATTTTTTACCAGAAATTTTGGCATATTGTTGGTGATGATGTTACTATTTTTGTGAACAATATTATTTCTAGTGGAATCTCTGCTAGAGAGATTAATATGACTAATGTGGCTCTTATTCCGAAAGTGAAGGACCCGTCCACCATTGCTCAATTTCGGCCTATTGTTCTTTGTAATGTATTATATAAATTGGCTTCGAAATCTGTGGCAAATAGACTCAAACCCCTTCTCCAAAATATTGTTACTGAGAACCAGAGTGCCTTTGTCCCAAAAAGGTTGAATACTGATAATGCTTTAATTGCTCTAGAATTATTTCATACTATGAAATATAGGGAAAAGGGGAAGAAAGGTTATGCGGTTATGAAGCTTGATATGAGTAAAGCTTATGACCGAGTGGAATGGGAGTTCTTACGGAGACTTCTCACAAAACTTGGTTTTGCTGGAGCTTGGGTGGAAACCATCATGATTTTTGTATCTACAATAGAGTACTCTTTCATAATAAATGGAGTTCCTTCGAGACCCTTAACTCCGTCGAGGGGACTTCGGCAAGGCGACCCTATCTTGCCTTATCTTTTTATTTTGGTTACCGATGTTTTGTCTAGAATGTTGCAGTTGGCTTTGAAAAGAAAGCTTATCCATGGTGTTCGGGCTAGCAGAAATAGCAGAAATGTAAGTCGTGTTCTCTTTTGTGAAAGATCGAATTTGGAAAAAGATACAAGGTTGGAAGGAGAGATTACTTTCTAGAGCCGGTAAAGAAGTTCTTCTAAAATCGGTTATCCAAGCGATTCCAACTTACCTCATGGGGGTCTATAAGTTTCCTTCTTCTCTGATTTCTGAAATTCACTCAATGATGGCTCGGTTTTGGTGGGGATTGAATTACAAGGAGAGAAAGATGCATTGGAAGAGTTGGGATTTTTTATGTCAACCTAAGTGGCTTGGGGGTTTAGGCTACCGTGACTTGGGGGTTTTTAATGATGCTCTTCTGGGGAAGCATATTTGGCGACTTGCGTGCAATGAAAACTCTCTTATTAGCCGTGTTTTCAAGGCTAAGTACTATCCTCACTCCTCTGTCTTTGAAGCGGCTTTGGGCTCTTGCTCAAGTTTCTCATGGCGCAGTATATGGGGCTCGAAGTCTCTGGTTCTTGAAGGTCTTCTTTGGAGAGTTGGTAATGGATAGAAGATAAAAATTTGGGAATACCCTTGGCTCATTGATGATGAGGGGCGATTTGCTATGTCTGAATTTCAAGACCCCGAGTGTGTTATGGTAGCAGATTTATTTTCTGCTCATGAGAGTGGGTGGGATTATGAGAAGGTGGAGAGAACTTTCAATGAACGAGATAAGCAACTGATTTATGCCATCCCCATCAGTGACAGGTTGCCTGCAGACATTCCCACCTGGGCATGGTCCAAGCATGGTGATTATGAGGTGAAGACAGCCTATCTTTTAGGCAAGTCATGCTTGCTTGATAACTTCAAGAAGTTTTGGGTTGAAATTTGGAAGGCCAAAGTCACGCCCAAGGTGAGGCATTTTCTCTGGAGGTGTTGTACTAATACTCTCCCCACTCGTGCTTTGCTGAACTACAGACATCTCATTGATGACCCAAGATGTCCTTGCTGTGGATTGAGCTGCGAGTCTGCTGCCCATGCCCTTATCTCCTGCCCCTCTATTCGTGCTTTGTAGGAAAAATCTGAGTGTAGTGTTGCGCTAAACATTGGGGAGGTTACTACATCTGGTGAAATTATTTTGTTATGGCAGGACAAGTTAGACGAAGACACTTTCCAGAAAGCTTTGTTAATTGTTATTGGTCTGGCAGCTTTGGCATAGGCGCAATAAATGGTTATTTAAGAGCACCTGTGAACCTAAGGAGGTTATCCTTCACCGTCATTGCAGACTGGTTGATGATTTTAATCTTTATAATGAGAAGATTTATGGCGGCTTAAACTAGGTTCGTACTCCCAGCAGAGCTATTTAGATTCCTCCTCCCTTGGGGGTGATTAAAATCAATGTTGATGCCTTAACTAAGGATGATGGGTGGATTAGCTTGGGGGTAGTGGCACGAAACAACTCAGGGCAGGTCTTGTTTGCTGCTGTCAGAAAAATCAAAGCCAGATGGGATCCATTTGTAGCTGAGTGTAAAGCTGCTGTCTTTTGGCTAAGGAAGGCAAGAGAACATGGCTTCATTGATTTGATTTTTGAATCAGATTCACAACTTATGGTGTAGAAGCTTGGAAAGAACACCTTCAATATGTCTCCAGTGGACAGCATTCTAGAAGACATCATTGCTTCTAGCTCTAGTTTCTCGTCTATTATTTGGTCTCATGTTAAGCGAGATGGTAATTGTGTAGCTCACCATCTTGCAAGATTAGTGCAGGTTGGTGTAGAGTAAAGTTGGGAAAATCATGTCCCTAGTGATATTTCCCCGTATGTACTTGTTGATACTCTTACTATTTAAATAAATTGCTCTAACCGGTTTAAAAAAAATATCATTGTGAATATTTTTTTGTGCAATTATTATGTGTAATTATGCATAGTTATAAACTGCCGGTTGATTTTACAAAATACATTTCATTTGGTAGAATATTTAACTGCTTGAAATCTAATAAAAAAAGTATATCAAACCAGCCAAGTGAAACAACTAAGAACTGAACGCCAATGGCTAATTGCCAAACATGACTATTTGACTAATAGCCAATAACCAAACACTAATATTTGAATTAAATGGCTTTTTTTAAACCTGGTCACAAAATGAAATTTACTCCAAAAATTATTGTTGTACATAATTTATACAAACACAACATTAATACCAATAATAAAGCCTTACTCTCAAAATGATTTGGATAAGCCATCATGAATTGTCATACTGAACAATTAGATACAGAAAAAGGGACATAATTAGATAATTAATTAAAAGAGTGTTTAATAAGTTGTAATAAATCCGCCATAAAAAAAAGTTAATAAGGTATATATTAACATATATATAAATCCTTTGGTTTGACCATCTTCCAAGACATTCAGGGTTTGACACTGTTCTATTTTTATTTATTTTTCTTTAAAAAAAATTGCTTTACCTAATTTTGTTAATCATCTTTTATATAACTAGTCGTTGGAGCACGCGCGTTGCGCGTGCCCCCCCCCCCCCCCCCCCCGACGGCAAGATAAGTACAATTCGTGGTTGTATTCTTTTTTTGTGATATTTGCGGTTGTGTTCGGGTTTTGTAATAGCAAGGATACATGAATTTGTAAGTAGTAATAAGTAATGAAAAAGTTGCTATGGACATATATCTATGAATAAAAAATTATTAAAAGTGAGGTAATCTAGAACGCCATTATATATTTTAAAACGCAATACAATTTCTTATTACTTAGATAATTTTCGAATAGCTTTGTATTAAAATGATTGCAATAATAATGAGTAGTAATAAAAAAATGCAATATTAAAGGTTAAGGTTGTGTAAAATGGATTAAACGTAAAAGATATGAAAGAATTGTATTGTTGTTCGTGAGACTATTTAAGATAAAAAAAATTTCGAGTGACTTTGTGTATAATGTTGTTTTTCTATTGAAAACTGTAGCTAGTACAAAAGTTTATAATCGATCCCCCGACCCTTTTATCTTTCTTGTCTTCTCTCTTTCTTTCCCTCTCTCTATTTCTATCACTCTATCTATTTCTCTCTCTTTCTCTTCCGACCCTTGTTTCTCTTTCGAGCCTTGTCTTTCTCTCTTTCTTTCTCTTCCTGCCCCTTGTTCTCTCTCACTTCTCCTGACCCTTTTTCCTCTCCTTTTATTCTCTTTCCCGAAACCTTTCCTCTCTTATCATGCTCTAGCTCTTCTCTCTAAGTCTGCCCCCTCTCTCTCTCTTCCAGTCGTTCTCTCCACTCCTACCAAGGTCTCTCCTCTCCTATGATGCTCTCTCCTCTCTTAGCACTTAATTGCACTTATTGAATGTCTCTCTCTCTCTTCCATGTCTCTTTCCTCTCCTAGCATGCTCTCTTCTCTCTTAACCTACCCCCTCTCTCTCTCTCTCTCTCTCTCTCTCTCTCTCTCTTCCAGCCGTTCTCTCCACTCCTAGAAAAGTCTCTCCTCTCCTAGGATGCGCTCT
Organism: Chenopodium quinoa; assembly: GCF_001683475.1. NCBI lineage: Eukaryota > Viridiplantae > Streptophyta > Magnoliopsida > Caryophyllales > Amaranthaceae > Chenopodium > Chenopodium quinoa. The sequence continues at coordinate 10,673,635 of NW_018743252.1, read as the reverse complement.
CCTCTTTTAGCACAAATTTGCACTTATTGAGTGACCATCTCTCTCTCTCTCTCTCTCTCTTCCAGCCGTTCTCTCCACTCCTAGCAAAGTCTCTCCTCTCCTAGGATGCGCTCTCCTCTTTTAGCCAAATTTGCACTTATTGAGTGACCATCTCTCTCTCTCTCTCTCTCTCTCTCTCTCTCTCTCTCTCTCTCTCTCGCGCACCCCCCCTCCCCGACGGCAAGATAAATAAAATTCGTGGTTAAGTTGTGTTTGGTTTTTGTGATATTCGTGGCTATATTCGAGTTTTGTAATAGCAAGGATACAAGTAGTAACAAGGAGTAGTGATAAAGTTGCTATGGAGACATATCTATGGAAAAACAATTTTAATAAGTGAAGTTATCTAGAATTTAGTAGTTAATTAAATATGTATCTCGAAAGTATTAAGTAGAGTATAACTACTCACTCGTTTTCTACAAAGTGTCTTATTAGTTTCGAACAGTAGAGTAAATTGGAAATGAGTGGAAAAAGAGGATAATTTGAAAAGGGTGGTAAGAAGCAAGTGATAGAGGAACAAGTCCAACCATTTCATTTCTTTGTTGCCCTATATTGTCATTCTCTCTTTTTCCTTTTCTTTTCCCCTTGCCTTGTCTTAATTATTCTTTTTCTATGGATTTGAAAGTTATTGGTCGACTTGCTCCTCTCTCACTCATTCCTTCTTTTATTGACCTAAACTCTTTCTCTCACTCTTGTTTCCTAATCTTTCTTGTCCTTGTTCTATCCTCTAAAAGGTTGTGAAAATTAATAGGTTGTATTTGCTCCCTCTCCCCTAGCCTTACTCTCCCCCTGGCCCTTCTATCTCATCCGACTTCTCTTTATCCCGCTCATTCTTTCAGCCCCCCCACTCGCTCTTTATCAGTTTCTCTTTATCTCTTACTATTTTTATCGATATATTTGTCTCTCTTCTAATCCTCGTTTATTTCTCTTTCCTGACCCTCCTTCTCTCACTCTCCTTCTCTATCTCTTAAGTTCTTTTCCAGCTCTTCGTTCTCTCTCTCTCTCTCTCTTCTCTCGGCTCCTCTCTCCCTGACCTTTTTTCTCTCATGCTCTCTCTTCCCTCTCTCTTGACCTTCCAACTCTCAAAGCATCTTCCTTTCACACATTCCCCCTCATTCTCTCTCTACTTCTCTCTCCCTCCTTCCCTCCCTCTCTCAACGCATCATTCTTATTCTCATCCCCTTCGCTCTCTCTCTCTCTCTCTCTATCTCTCTCTCTCTCTCCCCCATGCTTCAATTCCACCATCTCTTTTTCTAAAGGTATTTATTACGGAGTATTATGGTTGTATAAACATAATTAAAAACACTTACTTATATTTTAATCTAGCACGATTCTACCATAACGTTGAAATTTTCATTATAAAAGGTGTTTTTGATTAGTTGAGTTCCTCATAATTGTCACAAATCCATGTAGGATTAATCACAACATTTTTTTATGAAAGGAGTTTGTTGAGATCTAATTGTTGAAATCTTCTTCCCGCTTCTTGCTTACTTTGTTTCTGCTTCCTTTCAGCTTTATGATTTCTCTCATTAGGATTCCTACTTCTATTCAGTTTTATGATTTCTCTAATTAATATTTTTCTCATTTTTAGAAAAATTTCCTACTTTATAAAGCCAATTTTAAACTAATATTTATGAATTTATCACCCTTACCTTCCCTCTAACTTTTAATGTATAGAACAATTTATGGTATGAGCAAATTCTTTTACACGCAAATTAAAGTTTTTTTTTGTTAATTTTTTGTCGATTTTGACTAAAACGTTAACTCTTGACGGCGAATATGATTTCCAAAATCTTTATCGAATAACTTATTCGACATGTAATCAAAATGATTTTCGGACACATAAATTGAGAGAGAATTAAAATCGAGAAATACATAGAACACACCATCACATTAGATCCAAATCTTTAAAAACCCCTAATTATTTCTCATAAGTTTTAAAAAAAATCATCCATTTTTGTTAAAGAAAAAAACAATAATTTTAAAAACCCTCATGGTCATTATTTATTTAAAATAGAGATGTATTCCATGGTTAGATTACTCAATATTTAACACCCCCAAGTAGTTAGCAAAACATTTAAATTTAGAAACTGTGACACTAATTTAAGATCAACAAAAAATTTTGAGGTACAATTATGAGTTCTTTAATGACTCAATATTCTTGATAATCTGGCAAGGGAGCTTAAATAGAACACATCTTACAAATCTGATCTAGATTAGCACTATCTATTGCTTGTATCTTGGATGTTTTCCAGCTCTTGACATCTCTGCAACAATGTTTCCTGACCTGTAAATATGTAGCATACCATACACTTCACCAAAAATTGCATTTTGGTAATAAAAAAAAATAAAACAAACATGCCATACATTTCAGTCATTACTCAATAATCGGCTAATCAGGGCACCATCTACCAATAAGATGTATTTTATTATTACCTCTATATTCTGCTGCCCGACATTTAATAAAAGAATAAGTTGTAATAATTGTCACTAAGGCAACTATTTCTATCCTCATTAGTTACCTAACTGGTTTGGCAAATAGACAAATTCTAGAAGAAATGGCAATGCATGCCATAATAAAGCTTGAGCATATATAATACCTAAAAATTGTTGGAATGAAAGTTAAAATTCTAATGAAGCTGCTGAGTACAAACATAGTTCTTTCTGAGACAAATCAATCATATGAAATAAAACCAGTACAAGTGAACAAACTATGCAGTATTTGATAGCCTAATACTGGTTTTCCAGATCAGGTGCACAATTACCCTCTCAAGGTCGCCTGTACAAGAGTATCTAAATGCAAGTTGTGACTCTTAATAGCATATAACTAAAAATTCAGAAAATAACAAGAACTTGTAGACAATTAACACTTGCTCTGGACCAATAATAATATTATGCATCGTAGTTAAAAAGCTAATACTTGGGACATAGAAAAATCTACACACATAGACATCCCTCCCAAATACATACAAACCAACATAAAAATGATGTAATAAAATACTACCTCCGTTACATATTATTTGCAACGATTAGACATTTTCCCTCTCTACTTTATATCAAATCGTTGCAAATAATGTGTAACGGAGGTAGTACTTTAATACATGTACCAAAGCATAAACACCCTACCCAAAAAAAGGGGGGAAAAGGAAAAGCATACAATAATTCAGAAAGCCCCAACTTTGGCAAGGTATGAGCGAGAAGAAGACAAAGGATGCATGAGAACATTTGTCCAATGTGATCAGCACCAGAAATACCCCACAACCCAACGATTTAATAGTCAATTCAGGATAAGCAAATCGCTCAGTTGCTCTTCAATTTGCCCCAAAAGGTGGATAATCATCTCGAAAGCTCCCATTTCTCAAAACCAGGCTACCCAAAATAGCTCATATCTTAATCAAGCATTTAACATATGACACAAACATCATAAAAGTCACAAAATCAGAACACCAAATCATGCAAATCAAAGATAAAAACACTCTATATATGTCCCAAAAAACAACCAACAGAACTATAATCAAGGGAGACTAACACTAACACTTTCCTCGGTATCCGATCCTCACCACCAGTAAAACTCTGAGTAGAAGAACGACCACCATCAAACTCACTTCTTCAACCGTTGGTATTAAAAAAAAAACAGTCAACATTCATACAAAACTATAAAAGGTTAAAAATAGAAAAGATGAAAATTTAACCAATTATAACAGGAAAGAGAAAGGAGACAGATATGGTATCCACAACACATTAATATCAAACTGCAGGAATAGGTTTATAATTTGAGAGCAGAAGATAATTTGTAATATAAACAAAACCTTGAATAGAACCTAACCAATGACAATATATTCAACATCAAATATCACAAAACTATAAAGATACTTCTGGGGGAAGCTTGAATTTGGTTTGAGGGTTGTATAAAGTCAAGAAGAAATAAGAATACACCCTAATTTTGTTCAAAATTCCAAACAAACTTGATAATTATTTTCAAATCCAAGTACAATAAGACTCTAATTAGATTAACAATGAAATGCTAGATCGAGAAATGATTTTCGATTATTAAAAAACAAACATCTAAATTAAAGAATTTGAGCAAAAACCCAGGGGAAAAAAAAAATTAAAGCCTAAATTTCCAGAAATGAGTAATTACATCTTTCTATTCAACCACATCAAATTGAAGGAGAGAAAATACCTTACAATATTATATGTATATGTATTTAAGCTTCATCAAGCAGAGTGTCCCCCCAACCTTTTATATGTATATGCATAACCTTTTAGTAGCCACAATATAAATTAGAAAACTTTAACTATTCACAAGAATGGCTTTAACACGTACATATTTCAACAACTTGTCCTCTGCACCCATCAAATTTATACCGTATCCAGGTCATAACTATTGGCAATACATGCAACTAAATACAACAAGAAATACTAATATGTGATTTCATCTCAAAACTGCACGGTTCAATTCCTGCATAAGAGATATACTGATTTAAACTGAACTAAAGTTTAGGGTAGCTTGCTCGACTCAAATCAAGTCAAATTCATTTTTAGTTCAGAAACTTCAAACTCAAAAGATTTTCTACCGATGATATTCATACATCTGACCTATAATCAATTCAAACATACAACTTAGAAATATTACACCTGTGGTAATCATATATCTGACCTTTAATATATACTTCGCATCATTACTCACAAATCACTTTTTAATTTTCATTTGATAAAGACATTTGAACCAGCACAATGCATGCTACCATTTCACATTTCAAACTCTGCTTGATCAGCTAATTTCAGTTGAGTCAAGAGACGAGCTTTGACTAAATTCTTACTGGCTCTATAGCACCTTGCTAACAGAATTCCATCCATTTTATTCGCTTCTTCTGTCAAGTGTCAACCGTGCTTTGGTTCCTAGGTATCTAGATTCGGCGATTATGTTGGGTCTTGAAACCTAGGCTTAAACCGAAAAGGACAGTCTTATAGATGCAACTTCTAGACTACATGACCTACAATAACATACCTTAACGGAGAAGGCTGTAAAGTGACCAATATCTGCAAACATAGCTTCTGTACCTGCAACAACCCATAGCATAGCTGTCATAAAAAATGGACCCCAAAAGATCAAACACAAACAGCAAATTGCATTAGGGTCCCTTTCTTTTCTCCATTTTCCACTTGTTTCCAGGTTCTTATTGAAGGAAAATTAGCCTAAATTCATACATGGAAAAGAAAAAAAAATTACAAACTAACAAAAATACAGAACGTAACAAAATTTGAAGTACATAAAAAGCACCAACAAAATATGGCAATAGTACTTCTGTCCACGAAAGGCCATTTAATTGTGTAGCTATAGTCCTATAGGAAGCTATTACCCCTTGGAGTAGTATTAATGGTTTTCAGACCCTTGTTTATTTTAGAGAAATGCAAGGAAAAATTTTACACATGTAAAGCTCAAAAATCTCCCCAAAATCTACATCTCTTTTGGCTAATGTTATCACTCCTAAATATCAATAACCTTGTCACAAAGGAAAAAATTCAATGTCTCTAAGATTGATCAAGCATATACTTCCTCCATTTTCTTTTATTAGCAACACACCTTCATGGCACGCACTTTGAGGGAAAAATTAGGTGATATAACGGACAAATCAAGCAAAATAATCTATAAATGTAGTAGTTAACTCTTCTCTATTCTGGGTGTTGGAATAATTTTGATAAATTTGCTCGTTTACCTACTATAATTAACTCCTAAAAAAGCATGTCCAAAGGTTGTGTTGCACATAAAAGAAAACAGAGGAAGTATATGAAATAGTATCTGTATACTTCCAAGAAGAACAACCAAAAATTCCATCGAAGTTCGAGAAATTAACCAACTTCTCTAAGAGAGAATGCGGAAAAATTCCTACTTCTGGGAGAATGATGCATTGACATCAACATTCACGTATCTACAAACTTAATGCTAGCTGTTAAGAGATTAGGGAGAAATATACTCCACAAAATTGTAAATAAGACAAAAAGATCAAGCATAGTTTTTTTTGGATGCTCCAACATGAGCTGCATAACTAAAAATTTCAGCATTTACAAAGAATAGAGGTCAGTACAGCGACTAACCCTCATGTAGTTTCGTTTTCGCAACTTGAAGCCCTGAAACTGATGATAAAACTGCAAAAGAAAGAAAAGAAGATACTTACTTTATAGTACTCCAAATTCGCATTAATATTCAACATATACTCTTTTTTTTCATAACTTTAGAGCTTGGACTTACTACATAAGTAAAAGACTGCAAATAAAACTACGAAGTCTTTAACATACATAAACGTGCAGTATCGATACCATGCTACACTATTATGAAATCGGGTCGGGAAGATAAAAGTTACGCAACTAACAGAGTGACTGCTTTCAAGACTCCATTTTCTTTTGCATGTCTAGCTCGAGTTCCAGGCCAACCTGCAAATGCCCGTACCTAAAAATGACGTCATGATTGACTCAAATCATACAAAAAAGCACAAATTAGTACTACCTTATTATGCAGGACAGTAGTGTCTTGATCAAACGATAGCCATGATTCTTCGAGAGTAATCTGCACAAAGTTATCACCTCTTAACTTAGCTTGCATGGAGAAAAGATCCCAACATGGCATAACATAAAGTAACCGTATAGATACCTTTGGAGCTAAGGTAGCTTTAGAATCATCTTCAGGTTGTGCTTTAGTTGTTGTTGTACCATCAATTATTGAAGGAAGCTCGTGCAACAAAAGTTTTGAGCCTATGAAGCATAACACAACATCATCAGAAATGTACTTGCTATTGGGTTGAGGAAGATTTGTTTACTCAGTCTTGTATGAAAAGGATAGAGGCAGCATATAAAATTTACATGAGTACAATAATTTAAGATACCATCCACTCTGTCAAAAGCATCAAATTAATATTGGTTTAGCAATGTAATTATATCGTATGCTAGATGATGAAAAGTTAAATTTGAAAGAGGATTTGGGAACAACAATATCCCAGTCACCATTAATTCGAATACAGGTTATAATTCCATACTTCCATATAAGTTACTTGTGCAGAAATGAAGCACCTATTTCACAATAAAACTTCACATTATGCATAATAACATGTACAATATATAGAAGTTGCAAAGCAGAGGCAGCTGAGATCAATAACAGCTCACGTCAAGGCTAACATATTGACTATTTAAGCAAGAATTTAGAAATTTTGCAGCAAGTATTTGATATATAAAGAAGTTGACAGCTGACACACCAAGATCAAAGAGAAAATCCAGTAAATCTGGTGCCTGCATGCAAATTGGTGAAAGTATATTAGACGATTGTGCTCATATATTGAAAATTAGATACACCATGTTCCATAGAACGTATCTATACCTAACCATCACATAGATAATTACTGAAGTAAGAGCAAACAGAAAAACATTGTGGTATCTACAACAAACCATTGTGTCTTATAAGACTTCAGAGCTACAATATAATTCTTGATGCAAATAAAAAATTAATATACTCCATTCCTAAGTAATTTCACCTTCTTAATAATCTATATATAGACTCAGATTCTACATACAACTCCAAATCAATAATTGAATTTCATGATAAGTATAAGTACCTTAATATCCTCATCCACGCCAACTTTTTGAGATGCAATGATAGGTCCAGCATCCAGTGCTCTAACAGTGAAAGCTAATGAGACTCCAGTTTCCCTAACACCATTCTGCATAAATTGAAACACCCAAACACATACATATCAAATATTTGCATGCATGATGGTAAATAGAAAAGAAACATAGATTATAATTAAGAAGAATTACCAAAAAAAACATAGAAAAGAAAGGAAAAAAGAGGAGAAATAACCAAAAAAAAAAAAAACAGTCAACATTCATATTAAAGATTAGATGAAAATTGAACCAATTTGAACAAGAAAGAGAAAGGAGAGATAGAATTGTACCTGGAGATCAACAATTCTGTTACAAATCAGACAATAATACTACTAACAATAATATTAAAAAAAAAATTCAACCTAAAACAAACGATAAATCACTCAAATTCAACCCAAAAAAACCACCACACAATCAAAGAAGGCACTAAAATTCAACCCAAAAAACGAAAATAAATAGAACAAATAAACCCTTAAAAAATCGAAAAACAATCGAACAAATAAACCCAATAAATCGAAAACAAATCGATCAAATAAACCCCATTAAATACGAAACAATTTCGCACAAATTCACCCACAAAGATTCAACCCAAAAAATTCGAAAACATAGAACATATATGCAAAAAATCCACGACAATCAAACAAGTAAAGCCTAAAAATTTGAAACGAAATCGAGAAAGAGAAACGAGATCAAACTTGATGAATGTGACGATCGGAAAATCTTCCACAACCTCAGACTCGAAAAATCGTCGAAAGGGATGATAATACAGAGGTTTCTCTCTCTAGGTTTCTTTCTCCTTCCCCTTTTTCCTTCTAAGATGAAAATACAGAGGGGGAAAATGGGAACAGCAGCAGAGTAAAGGCCAAGTAAGGGTGAGAGAGTAAGTCGGTTGGAGAGCAGCATGCAACAAACAATAGGAATTAGGGGCAAAATGGGCAATGCATTAATGTTGGAGGCAAGGCTGAAGAGCACTCCCAGCAGTGAGGAGAAAAGCCCTCACGAGTAAAAATAAGGGTGTAAAAAAAAAATCCGAACACTACATCAATGAGTGAAAAAACACTCACTGATGAGTGAAAATAAAAACCCTCAAGAGTTGAGGGCTTTTGGTGATGAACAGTAACATGTGGCCCCCACTGCTTTTGTTGTTTTTTTACAACGGTTATATTTTGTATTTGAAATATAATCGTTGTAATTATTTTTTAAAAAAAAAAAAAAATTCACCAACGACCATAAAATTTTTTTCTCTATAAATAGACATGCATTTTGATATACTTTCAAAAAAACCCATAAATTAGAGAAATTAACATATTTTCCCAATTTCTTCTTGTTATTATTATTATTATAATTATTTCTTATAAAAAAAAATTCTAGTTAGTATTATTAATATTTTTAAACGTAATTATAAATTTTTATTGAATTATTTTTAAACGTAATTAAAAAATAAATTAAAAAATAGTGGAGGAGAAAGTGATGAGAGGTTTTTTTTCTCCTCATTGCTGTGGTGAAAAAAACATTTGATGAGAGAAATTGTATGGGAGGAGTGAGAAAGTGGGTAGAGAGAGATTGAGAGGTTTTTTTTTTTCCTCACTGCTGAGAATGGTCTAATAGCACCATAAGGTACTATTCACCAGCTACAGTAATTTCTTTTGCATGTTTATAAGGGTTATAGATATAGATTTAAAGGATGTTTTCCTAACTTTTCACCACGTCACTCCAAAATCCCACCCTACAATTTGGTGCAATCTTTTTTTTTTTTTTTTTTTTTTGTCGTCAATAACTTCCACTTTTCTAAATTTTAGATAAAATAAATAAATAAATCCCTTTCACTTTTACTATTTTACAATACAATATATATCTCCATATATAATTGCACATTTTATAACAACATTCAACTACAAGCATATTTATTATGTTTTTTCATCTTATAATAAAAAAGTTAATATATAAACTACCCACTTTACTTTTTAATTTTTGAGGGAACTACCTCTTTACTTAATATTACAAATATACACACTAATTTTTTATAACATAATATTGGAAGGAATTTATATTATAATTGCACGTTCCATTTTTTTAATTTTGTATCATCCCAACTCTTGAAAACTTCAATCTTAAAAGTATAGGCATTTTATTTATTTATTTATTTATTTTTGAAAATAATATAGCCCCCCATAAGTTCACTAACTTATAGCTGGACACTTTATGAAATTACTCGGTTAGTGTTATAAGGGTTACTCTGTTACGGATATAGAGCTTACTTAATCAATAATATAGGAGTTATGCTTCAGTGTTTTAGGGGTTACTTTGTTAGGGACTGTTCACATTTACTTAATTTCAGTTCAGTTCATCTCTTAATTTTCCTCTCTCATAAAATATTCATTTCAGCTCAGTTCATTTCAGTTCAGTTCAACTATAATCAGTTTAGTTCAGCTCAGCTCAATTTAGTAAATGTGAACATGTCCTTATTTCAGGGTTACACAAAAAGTATAATAAGGGGTTTACCGTTTCAATATAATACATGTTACTCCATTTTTCTACCAGTGACCATACGGTGTTGCAATGCACAGAAAACATGCTACTCGTAGCATAAGTTCCACTATTTTCCTTTTTTTAAAAAAAAAACTCTACATTGTATTTATTTGAATATCTTACTATCTGATATATATCCCGTGCATACTCTAGTGTAATCAATTACAATCATTTGTCAAAATTTCTCTAATTCTATCAAGCTCTATTGAATTTTCCTCATCAAATAAAAACATTGCAAAGTTAATTTTTTTTAATTTTTTTTGGAAGACAAAGTTAATCTAGGCCTAAGCTAACCCATGATTAAAACCGGACCATAACAAAATGGGCCTTACCCAACCCACACATCTCACCACTCATTCACCAACTTTCCCCAAAATTAATAGCCGTTAAACCCCATTTTCACACATAACGGCCGTTCGATCTAGGGTTTAGCAGCTCTACACTCACCCCAAACTCATATAACTACACTCCTCAAACCCTCATTCTCCATCATCAATCGCTGCTATCGCCGCCCATTTCACCGTCTCCTGGTAAACAATTCTTCTCTCAATTTCTCCTTCATTCTTGTTAATAGTTGTTGAATCTCCAAGTTCTTTGCAATCATCTGATGAGAAAAATACTGCAACAATATGACATTGATTTTCAATCTTCATGATTTTTGTATTTAAGTCTCTGATGATTGCTCTTTTCTCAAAATAAATTGCATTTTCATCTTTAAAATTCCTAATTTTTTCAAAGTTTTTTTTAGATGTATGAGAAATGATGAATAACTTTTGGTCCGTGTTTCTGAATTTACCGTGACCGATACCAATTAACCAACTCTGATCTCAATTTGTTTTTTTTTAAAAATAAATTTTCTTAATTTTATTGCGGCTCAATGATTTTTCAGCCTTTTAGGCAATATACGCTATTCTGAATCATTTATGTTGTCATTCATAAATCTTTTATGAGAGTTGCTGTACATTAAATTAATTTTTTTAATTAGTAATTTCATTAATTGAATTTCTTTTTTGCGATGATGATTTATGGAATTATTCACATGTCAGACTTCGGAGGTTGCTTGCAACCTATGAGATAAAAATCCTTAATTCTGAGTAAATTAAATTCCTTCATTAAATTTTTCAAATTTCATTTTATTTTTTCCAGTTTTTGGCCAAGGATTTATCAAATTGTCCGTACCATCTGAAATTGATGATATTTTTAACAAATTTTCTGAGGCCAATCAAAAAATCAAATGTATTTTTGTTTTTATTTATTTTAAAATAATTGGCTGTGATGTTTATGTAATACCATCAAACTCTGAAAGCTTAAAGCTTAATTTGATGACATCACTAATTACGCTGAAGCCTTTTAATCAAATATATTTTCTTAATTCTTTTTTAATTAAGAATTGAAAATAAAACAAAAATGCGGCAATAAATTAGAGTCTCTGATGCGCTTAGTTACAATAGCGCTTTTAGCGCTGTACGTTGCCAATAATAATTTGGGAATGAAAGATTCTGGCATTTTCCATTGATAATAATGGTTTATGCATTCAGACGTTCCTATAATTAATTATAATTTACTCAAATTAATTCATTTACAAGGAGATTGGAAGTGATGATTATTTCCCCAGATGATCGACGTTGAAATAACTGAGCTATTTTAATTCTCTTTATTGAGAATTCAAGCCAGATTTCTGATCCGTCTCTTTTTGTTACTCGAAACCTGATTCTATCCGAACCCGAGCTAATTGTTAATTAGATTAGGTTTTAATTGTAAATTGAAAAATTGGAGTTGGAAGTGATGATTATTTCCCCAGATGATCGAAGTTGAAATTACTGAGCTATTTTTATTCTCTTTATTGAGAATTCAAGCCAATTTTCTGATCCTTCTTCCATTAATCAATTTGAAAACGTCTAGTTTTTTTTTACTGATTGATTCAAAATTTTTAGTATGGGATTAGTGAGAAATGATGAATACTAATTGGTCCGTGTTTCTGAATTTACCGTGACTGATACCAATTAACCAATTCTGATCGCACTCAATTTATTACAGAGTACTCCGTTTCTAAGAGCTAAAAAAAAGCTTTAGTTCGCAAACATTTACTTTGTTGCAAACAATAGTTAGCGGAGGAAGTACTATGGACTTGGACTTACAGAGTACTCCCAATAGAGAACGGAAGTAAAGATTTTTTCCCCAGATGATTCTTGTTGAAATAAGTGTACTGTGCTCTATTTTAATTCTCTTGTGGGAAGAGAAGAATTCAAGCCAATTTTCTGATTTCTATTTGCGATTCAAACTAGATTTTACATGAACCTGAACAATTTAGAGACCTTTCAGCACGATATTAAAAAGTACTCGTAAAAAGTAGGATTAATGAAGCCTAGATTTTATATGAACCTGAAGAATTTGGAGAAAACAATACTGTTAATACAATAATAAAAGATTTACTAATTGACATTGATTACATGACTTTGTTGTTAACTACTAGTTAAAAGTAACTTAAATAAGCCAAAATCGATTGATTTAATCATCATCACTTGATGTTGATTCCTCAGATGATGACTCCTCAACACCATCCAACACAAGCTCTTGTTCGGATTTCAACTTGTTTTCTTGCTTTTTCTTCTCAAGGTAAACAACTAAGTACCCGACCCGATTGACCTGACCTGTTGACCCGATGACCCGACTGATTTATCCGGGTATTTTTTATATTTTTCTTGAAATTCGCGGGTCGAGTACCCGACCCGATAAAATAGCATGTTTTCGGGTCGGGTCATGGGCTGACCTGTGAGGGTGGTGGGTACCCGTTGACCCGTGAGTCAATATTTTGTTTGAAAAAATAAATAAATAAAAAAATTAATTATTTTTCCGGATTTTACATTAACAACTTTATCTTAATTGTTTTCTCATGAATTATAACTAATCTTAGTTTTGATATTATCTATATTTTATATAATAACTTGACTGAATCATCAAATTCAATTATTATATTTATTATTTATGATTTTCGTTTTTTTTTTATTAAAAAAAAAAAAAAAAACACACACACACACAAAAAAAAAATGGCCGTGAGTTTGTTGAGGCCTAGTTGTTTTTATCATGGCTTAGCTTCATCCTATTTAACTTTAAGCATTTAATCTTTTAATTTATCTTACTTTACCTTCTACCTTCCTTAACCAAATTAGCATCTATCTTAATTCCATCTCTAATCTTTTGCATTGGATTTTTTTACATGAATTAACCTAGACTAAATTTCACTCATATTCATTTAACAAACTTACATTTATCATGTTCCCATGTTAATCTCAATCCTCCTTTAACTCTATCTTACTACCCCTTAAACATTATAAATAGACCCTTAATTCTTCCCACTTATTCACACCAAATAAGAAATTCTCTTCTATACTCTCTATCTCATCACCCCTTCTTCTTACTCTATCTAGCTTAAATAAACTCTTTAACCCATAACCAAGTTGTTGCCACCGAACAACTGCCTCTTCCGCCTCCAACGACCACCCAACTATACTAATAGCATTATTTTGATAAAGGTTGATATTTAGGTAGTTCATGCACAATAGAATGGCGTTTTTGGTTTTGTGTTATTTTGTTAACCTTATATTAATTAAGGTTATTTTATTTGTGTAGGAGGAGTCTCTCGATCGTGGTCAAGTTTAGTAGTCGTACCTTTTTGTTCTCGTGATCAAGGTACGTATAGGTGGCTAGGTCCTTGATACAATTTTTTAATGCGTGTTTTGTATGATGTTTGTTTTAACAATTGGTTGAATACAATTATTTAAACAATCATTAAAACAAACATTATACCAAAACACCCATTAAAAAATAATTATGTAAAGGACCTAGCTACCTATACGTACCTTGATCACGAGAACAAAAAGGTACGACTACTAAACTTGACCACGATCGAGAGACTCCTCCTACACAAATAAAATAACCTTAATTAATATAAGGTTAACAAAATAGCACAAAACCAAAAACGCCATTCTATTGTGCATGAACTACCTAAATATTAACCTTTATCAAAATAGTGCTATTAGTATAGTTGGGTGGTCGTTGGTGGCGGAAGAGGTAGTTGTTTGGTGGCAACAACTTGGTTATGGGTTGCAGAGTTTATTTAAGTTAGAGTAAGAAGAAGGGGTGATGAGATAGAGAGTAGAGAAGAGAATTTCTGATTTGGTGTGAATAAGTGGGAAGAATTAAGGGTCTATTTATAGTGTTTAAGGGGTAGTAAGATAGAGTTAAAGGAGGATTGAGATTAACATGGGAACATGATAAATGTAAGTTTGTTAAATGAATGTGAGTGAAATTTAGTCTAGGTTAATTCATGTAAAAAAAAATCCAATGAAAAAGATTAGAGATGGAATTAAGATAGATGCTAATTTGGTTAAGGAAGGTAGAAGGTAAAGTAAGATAAATTAAAAGATTAAATGCTTAAAGTTAAATAGGATAAAGCTAAGCCATGATAAAAATAACTAGGCCTTAACAACTCACGGCCATTTTGTGGTTTTTTTTAATAAAAAAAAACGAAAATCATAAATAATAATTGAATTTGATGATTAAATCAAGTTATTATATAAAATATAGATAATATCAAAACTAAGATTAGTTATAATTCACGAGATAATAATTAATATAAGGTTGTTAAGTATTGTTAAGGTAAAATCTGGAAAAATAATTATTTTATTTTTAAAAAAATAAAAAATAAATAGCGTACAACGTTAACTAACAAATTATGGACCGACCAAGATCATAATTTATTTAATTATTCCAAATAATTAGAGAAATTACTAAAATAGTTAAGAAAATCATTCGAAAAATTTAGGGGTATTACAGTCTACCCCCCCTTAAAAGAAGTTTCATCCCAAAACTTAAAATTATTCAATAACTCGAATTAATACTCCAAATTATCTTAAATTGGTTAAAATTTAGTAAGTTCATGCACAACCTAAAGACTCGACTCAAAAGACTCATAAAAAGATATAAAAAGAAAAGTGCGAAACTCTATTGCATTCTACCCCCCTTAAAAGAGAGTTACGTCCCCGTAACTTAACCACTCACCATGAAAAGGTTAGGGTACTTTTTACGCATTTCTGCCTCAGCCTCCCAAGTTGCTTCCTCAACCTTATGGTTCGACTATAGAACCTTGACAATCTTCACATCCTTGTTTCTGGTGCTTCTAACTTTACTATCTAAAATTCTCACCGGTCTTTCTTCATAGGTTAAACTCTCATCTAGCTCAATTGTCTCTGGTTCTAGCACATGTGCAACATCAGGAATGTACTTGCGAATCTGACTTACATGAAAAACATTGTGCACCCTTTCCAACTCGTTGGGTATCAAGAATCGAGTACATTATTATTTTCGAAAACAAAATGAATTGAAACTATTTGATTTTGTAAACACCTAATGTGCATTAGTCTAAGTATAATTAGGGTCGTTATGGAATTTTAATTTGGTTCCATTGGTATTTATCCTTGAGGAAATTTGAATTGCTTATTTAAATAGTTTGTGTTATCACAGATGATGGAAACTGTTAGAAGACATTTCTTTGATCAAAGGCTAGTAAAATCGGATGCTATATCCGTGCGTGACTTTATAACAGACATTGTTTGGCATGCTACTGATATAAAAATACATAGGAATATGAAATTTATGATCGAGGAACCATGGATCATCCTACTGGCCTTAGTTCACTTACCCAACACGCCTAAATATAATACATTAATCCGAAAGTATAGAAATGTAATTAAACCTAATGGGTTGTGGAATATTGAAGCCTATATGCATGAAGGAAAATGGCTAGGAACCTTAACCAATTTTAAAGCAGACCTACATTTCGCCGAAGTTGACTGGAGCCGAATCCCAAGACCAATAGTTGCTGAAATTCCTCTTGGGCTTACACCTCAAGAAGTCCAAAAGTTAAATAATCTAAACTATGATATGCCACCCTTACCACCTCCACGTTTGCATCTTGACTATACATTATCCGACGACTTAGAAATCCCTCACCCAAATGACTTTGAATCCCCACTTCTTACTCCTGAACCCCTTGTCCCAAGGGGTCGAGTATCTAGTCCAAAACACAGTACAAACCGTAACCCTAGCCCCTATGTTAGCCCAAACCGCAACTCTAGCTATGGCCGTGAGTTGGAAAGGGTGCACAATGATTTTCATGTAAGTCAGATTCGCAAGTACATTCCTGATGTTGCACATGTGCTAGAGCCAGAGACAATTGAGCTAGATAAGAGTTTGACCTATGAAGAAAGACCGGTGAGAATTTTAGATAGTAAAGTTAGAAGCACCAGAAACAAGGATGTGAAGATTGTCAAGGTTCCATGGTCGAACCATAAGGTTGAGAAAGCAACTTGGGAGGCTAAGGCAGAAATGCGTAAAAACTACCCTAACCTTTTCATGGTGAGTGGTTAAGTTACGGGGACGTAAATCTCTTTTAAGGGGGGTAAAATGCAATAGAGTTTCGCACTTTTCTTTTTATATCTTTATATGAGTCTTTTGAGTCGAGTCTTAAGGTTGTGCATGAACTTACTAAATTTCAACCAATTTAAGATAACTTGGAGTATTAATTCGAGTTATTAAAAAAAAAAAACACAAAATGGTCGTGAGTTGTTGAGGCGTAGTTATTTTTATCATGGCTTAGCTTTATCCTATTTAACTTTAAGCATTTAATCTTTTAATTTATCTTACTTTACCTTCTACCTTCCTTAACCAAATTAGCATCTATCTTAATTCCATCTCTAATCTTTTCCATTGGATTTTTTTTACATGAATTAACCTAGACTAAATTTCACTCATATTCATTTAACAAACTTACATTTATCATGTTCCCACGTTAATATCAATCCTCCTTTAACTCTATCTTACTACCCCTTAAACACTATAAATAGACCCTTAATTCTTCCCACTTATTCACACCAAATCAGAAATTCTCTTCTCTACTCTCTATCTCATCACCCCTTCTTCTTACTTTATCTAGCTTAAATAAACTCTGCAACCCATAACCAAGTTGTTGCCACCGAACAACTACCTCTTCCGCCACCAACGACCACCCAACTATACTAATAGCACTATTTTGATAAAGGTTAATATTTAGGTAGTTCATGCACAATAGAATGGTGTTTTTGGTTTTGTGTTATTTTGTTAACCTTATATTAATTAAGGTTATTTTATTTGTGTAGGAGGAGTCTCTCGATCATGGTCAAGTTTAGTAGTCGTACCTTTTTGTTCTCGTGATCAAGGTACGTATAGGTGGCTAGGTCCTTTACATAATTTTTTTTGAATGCGTGTTTTGGTATAATGTTTGTTTTAATGATTGTTTGAATAAATGTATGAATATTTAAGTTAACGATTTTCAAGATGAGTTAAAATATATAATTTTACGATTAAAGGTTTGATCTTGAAAAGGTGTTGCTTGATTTAATAAAAGATGTTTAATTTATAAATCACTTGGTTTAATTAATTTGTAGCTCATTATGAGCCTGAGTATTTGATATTTTAATTGTCCCTCTACCCGGGACTGGTTAAGTAAGACCATGAGCTTTGTATGATCTGGTCTTTCCTCGAGTATAGTATAGCTTGCTTGGGGGGTGTGCACACTTAGGTGAGGAAAATTGGTTTAGAAATATATCAAAAATTGAGAAGTTTATAAATTGGAAATCAATTGGTTTGGAAAGCTTTTATTGATGGATATTACTACCCTTAGAAGGTTTAATTATTTTTGGAAAGTTTAAATTTGGAAAATGACTCGTGTCAGGTTTAAATTTAAATGGTTATTTTGAAAGCATGTTTGCCTAATAAAAGTATTTACATGCCTTGCACTTATACGTACTTAGCGTTTTTGCTAATCTGTTTTCCTTTTTGTTTTGGTTCGCTCTGTTTACCATTTTGGTAAGCAGTCTTGATTTCAAGTGTGAAGTTGTTCGTGCGCATACTAGAGTCGGGATTGGGATCACATAGTTAGGAATTAATTTTATTTATGTATGGACAAGTTTTTATTGGTTTATTTTGAAACAGTTATTATGGTTATTCATATTATTAATAAAAGTTAGTTATTTTTCCGCTGCAATTTGAGTAATTAATTAAGCCTTACGTTTTCACGTGGCGGTAATACACCCAAGTCTATCTCTACGGTATTTCTATACGTATAAATATAGTATTTACGTAGGGGGAGATTTGGGGGTGTTACAGTTAAGGGTTTATTACCAACCACCCACCCGCCATATTCTTTCTCCTCTATGGTAGCCGACAAGACATTCATCCTCAATTGTCAAATCCTCATCTCTTTCTCTCTCCCTTTTGTTATTTCAAGTACTATATGTCAATTCTCCTTCTTCTTCTGAATTTCAATTCTTCTTCTTCTTAAATTTCAATACTCCTTCTTCTTCTGAATTTCAGTTCACCCATCCACCATACCACCACTCCACTCTCTTCTCATAGTTAGATCTATGAATTTCTCTACATCTTTACTCCAATGCATGCAAGTAACAAGCGACGACAACAACGCAACAATCGGCACCTCACCATTCATTAATTGCAATTTCTTCTCACGGATCGAAGTGTGTTCGATTGAGTTGGAGGTTGATTTTGTGGTGGCTTAATGAGGAATGAAAGTAGCTATTTCATCTAGTGGAGTTTATTTTACTTTCATAATTGATTTCTGATTTTATGTTTTAATTCGTAAAATGAATTATTGAGGTCTTTTTTGTGACCTTGCTATGGGATTTGAATTATACAAAACTTTAACTTAGAAATTTGGATTGTTTTGTATGCATTGGAGCTACTGAATTGCTTTATGAGTATTTTATTTATGCTTGATTTACCCAAAAAAAAAGAAAAAAAATAAAAAAATAACCGGGTACCCTCTGTCCCGACCCGGGAAATTCGGGTACCCTATGTCCGAGTACCCGGTTTTCCCGGGTCGGGACATGGGCCGAGCTTTATACTACCCAAAGATCCGGGTACCCGCTTTTTCGGGTACCCGAAAACCCAGGTACCCGGATCTGAACACCCCTAGTCCTAAGTGATCTAGCCATAATGTTTTCGGCTACATCAGCTGGTGTAACATCTATTTCCTCCAGCAACCTTCCAATGGTTTCGAACAAAGGATGTGATTCAAGCTGTAAATAATTCTTGGCCAATACTTAAATGCTTCATATCGACAGTAAGACAACTCGATATGCAAGTCCATTCTACCAGGTCGAATTAGAGCAGGATCGAGTTTGTCCACATGATTAGTCGTAAACACGATGATCCTCTCTTCTCCACAAGCTGACCAAATTCCATCAATAAAGTTCAATAAACCGGAAAAAGTTACATCACTTCCTCTCTTCTTTTTGTCTTTCGCTTCCTTTTCTCCTGCAGGTTTATTCTTCAAAGGGTCTTTTTCGTTGGTCTTTTGGCTCTTTTCTTTATCTGCTTTTTTCTCTGTTCTTTGTACTGATAACTCCAATGAACAATCTATATCTTCAATCAGAATGATGGACTTACATGTCGTATCGATTAGTAGCCTTCTCAATTGCTTGTTATTCCTAACCGCTGTCAATTCAAGATCAGTAGATGTCGTAGTCTAGGATATTAGCCATGGCCGCTACTAGTGTTGATTTTCCTGTTCCTGGGGGACCATAAAGAAGGTAACCCCGCTTCCATGGCTTTCCAATTTGCGCGTAATAGTCTTTCGCGCTCTTAAACCATTGTAAGTCCTCGAGGATCATCTGTTTCTTTGCTACCTCCATCGCCAACATCTCGAATCTTGCAGGGTGTTTGAAATCGATGCAGTGTTGCCATATATCTCCTTCATCTCCATTCATGAACAATTGTCGCTTCTTGTTTCGATTTGTAATTGCTTCACCTTCCTCGAAAACATAGGGTAAATATTCTTCCATTATAAACTTTCTGTGTTTAGCATGAAATGCCAATCTATAGCTTATGTTTAATGACACAAAATTGTTAGTAAAATAATTGAGTCATTTATATTAGTGTGAACAATAAAAGGCGGATCTATATTAATGTATCTAATGTTCATATTTATATACAACTATCGCTTGCAATTAAAAAAAAATGGAAATTTAATTACAACTTCATCCGTTTAACAGTGAGAGCTTTTTGGTTAATAAGAACTTAGACTAAAAACAGAGGATTATTGCATATTCTTAAAGATCAAAAAAAGAAATGTGAAATTGTTAGTTTAGATGAACTACTACAAGAGGGGGGGGGGGGTGAATATTAGTAGGTTCCAATCGCGGAACTTAAGCGGAAATAAACAAACAATTAAAACGTAAAGGAACTTAAAGCACACAACAAGTTTTACGAGGAAACCATCTAGTGCCTAACTCGAAGTAAAACCTTGGCCCTATTGGGACTTATAAACAAATTCCACTATAATAGGCAACTCTCCTAGTACAACCTATTACACAAACCTTTGCTTTGCAAGTTCCACCACGGACACTTGACTATATGATAGGACACCTCCTACCAGACCTAAGACACCTCCTAGGACCCTTTTCTCCCTTTACCCAGGACACTTCCTAGGTGACCCAAGACACCTCTCAGGTTCCTTTCACTCATTGTGCACTCACAGCTACCACTCGAATTTTAGAGAATTCAAACTCATACACAAGCGTGAATTTAAGAGAATTCACAATCTCACCCTAAAACCAATTACAACACAAAGACACACTCTAACACATAAATGGAAAGCTACACATGAAACTCGAAATCAAAATGATAAAGCTTTAACCTTTGGCAAACTTATTCTTAAGCACTAAGTGGTTTTCACGCTTAAAACTCTCTCTTTGCTATGCTGAATTACTTCTATATTTATAGAGGTTCCTCAGCTCACAAAGTAAGGTTTTTGTAAATAAGATAAGTTAAACTGAAATCTAATCTTATCTTGTTCAAACCGAAACCAAACAGATTTAATTTCGTTCTTTATGAAAACCAGATTTTATCAAATTCGTTTTTGTTAAAAGATAGAATTTTATGAAAAAGATAAAACCGAGTTGAAACAGATTTTAAAAGATAAAATCAAATAAATACTTTTTTATAAAACTTATAATTATCTTTTACGAATCGATTAGTTTGCCAAGCCTTATCTGATTTCTAATAAGTTCCATGCATAACAACCATTAACATGTTTACATCTACCTACAAAACAAACTTATCTTTTATACAACTATAAGTTATGAAGTTCATCTTTTTCGGTTGATATCTCGTTCTTTGCACTGATCCTTGGTTGTTGAGGCTTGCCCCAGCATTACGCCGGAACCAGGTCGTTACAACCCGTTTTGAAGTTCCTGTTAAGAAACTTCGGGAAGTTCCATTGCTGGAACTCTTCATCTGTCTTTACTTGTCCTCATGAATCTTCTAAAGTTCCTTTGTCTCAGTTCCTACTTCAGCCACTGCTTACTGAACCTGCAAACATCACAACACTAGAAAATCCTTATTAGAAGGAAGTTTGCTCAACTCTTAACATCATCATCAAAACCTCATAAGGGTTAACAATTTCCCCCTTTTTAATGATGACAAACTGAGCAAACCCCTGAGGATAACAAGTAAAGAAACAGAAGGTTGATTTTTCATTTTTCAAATTTTTTTTATTGTATATATAAGCAAAAAAAAAAAAAAACAGGAAGAAATGACATAATAAAACCAGAACTTAAAGAATGAAAAACAAAACAGAAAGCATTAAAAGATGAGAAGAGAACAACCTTTGTTACTTACTTAACTGGAACTAGAACAACTTCAGCTTCCAAGTTTGCTCCTGCTTTTCCCCCTTTTGGCATTATCAAAAACCTGACTTTTCAAAGTTTTATTCATCTACTCACAGCCCCACAGGCAATTCATCGAATGTGGGAAGCTGGAAGCAGCGCTGGCTAGCTATGTTAAGCTAGTACTTTCACACAAATTAACCTGTATTTTCTTAACAAGCAATGCATGCATATATATAGACAAAGTTCCAGTTTTAACATAAAAAAAACCAACCATCCAGAGCTATTCAAAATATTACAAACCCAGTTTAAAACACTTTAAAACTAAGTTCAAAACACTGAAAAATAAATTGTCTTAAAAAAACATAACAAAGTTCCTTAAACAGAAGCAGGGGATGCAAAATAGGCATAGGGATAGGTTGGGAAGAGAGCATAAGCTGATCAGTCATCAAAGGTCTTGAGAATCTGCTCAAGAGTTGACTTGTTGTCATCTTCCATCTTCAACAGCTTTGCTTCCATGGTGGAGAGCTTCTTCTGGAACTCCTTCTCCTGATTTTGAAGAGCTCTCTCCAGGGACCTCGCCTTTCCTGTCATCTCCATCAGCTGTCCTTCAACCTGCATAACCCTGTTAGACAACTCAGAAACCAATTCATCAGTGCCCTCCTCCTTGTCACTGAGTACCAGCGGTTCACTTAAACTAGTCTTAGCCTGAGTTCCTGCAGTGAGTCTTCTGCTCTTCCTAAAAGATTATGTTGGTTGAGGACTTTCTTTATTTGCCTTAGACTTCTTAGCATTATATTTTTCACACCTTCCCTTCACAACTTCAAGACTCAGTCCCCTCAAGGTATCCCCATTGATTACATTCTCTCCTTTCTCCCTCATCCTACCATAGAAATCCACTAACTTCACTCTTTTTTCCTCAAACACCGTAGACAAGATGGCTCCATATCCAACTTTTATCTCTTTCTCAATACAGTGTTCTAGGTGTTGCATCATTAAAGAAGGAAAGTTGATTTTGATTTTCTTAGAAATGCAAAAGATCAAAGCCATGTCTAGGTAGCAGAGTTCGTTTTTCTTTTGAGTTCTTGGGAACAAGGATTTTTTGACAAGATTAAATAAAAGTTTATGCAGGGGAGACAAGTCATTATGGTTCATAACACTTACACCTCTTTTTCCTCCTAAGAAGGTTACTATTTCAGTTTTTGTGTGACCTTCCACCTTCACATTCACATCTCCTTTCATATAGGTTTCAAATCCCTCACATGGAACTTTTAGCAGAGTTCCTAATCTAGCAGCATCAAATTCTACTTCAATTTCATTAATTCTACTAAAGCATACTCCATTTTCAAATTCACATTCTTTTATAAACTCATCCATGGCCACAAGGTACAAGTAATTCTTAGCCTTAGTCGAAAATAAAACATCCCAACCTTGAAAAGCAATCAATTCCAGAAATTCAGAAAATTCCACCTTCTTACACCAATCATAATCAATTCTATATCCTACCACATACCTCTCAGCTTGTTTTGCCAACATCTTTTGATCTTCTTCCCCTTCGGAGTCACCTTTGTTGACAATGTCTTCCCCCTTAGAAGGTCCATCAGCTTCCTCCATCTCTTCTTCAAGATTCTTCTCTATTTTCTCAGCCTTTCTCTTCTTCCATGCTGTTATTTTGTCAATAACAGATGGTGCAATTAGAAGACTTGCAGTTGAGGAGGTTGCGGTTTCTTCTCAAGGTTTCGTTTTAGTGCTTTTAGCCTATGAGGTGACGGATGTTGGAAATTCAATGTTAATTGGAGGTATCAAGGTTGGATCAAGCTCTTTGATGGGTGAATTTTGATTTTCTTTGGGTTAGGGTTTTGGTTTTCGTCTTTCATGGGTGCGTCTTGGTTAAGCTGTAGAATTTTTGTGGTTGAGAGGGTTTGAGTAATTAGTTGATTTGACTGAGAGCAACTTAGGTGGTTGAAGTATTTATAGGGGGTAATTTGGTGAAGCGGTGTATGGGAGATGAAAAGATACGCTTCTAGGAACATTGCATTTATCCAATTAAAACCAACTGGATGGATTTTTATGTTCAAAGTTTATCTTTCTCATAAATTAAAAAAACTTATCATTTTTCAAAGATAAATTTTTGAAAATCGTAAAAATAATTTTAAAATTATTCAGGAACTTGTCACATATAAGTCTACATACACTTGAAATTTTTTTACAGTCTAATAAGTGTTACTTACACTAACCTCCAAGAGTTTACCAACGGTGACATTCCCGTTATGTTTATCACACCAAGTTTGTGATTGATAAGTGGTTTATTTGACCACTTATTGTGTAAATTTAAACCCGATTTTGCGATCATTTCCCCTCTTTCTAACCCAATTTTGAATGAAAATGTTTTGTCTCGGCTTTCCCCCCCTCTTGGTTTGTGTTTGTCCATGTTTTGCAGGTCTATGGACTCAATTAGGCAGGCTTTTGGTGCATGAATCGTGTTTAAGACAAGAGGATTGAAGATTGGAGAGGGCGCTCCAGGGGAGCGGGCGTGCACCTCTCATGGAGCGGGCGCTCCTCGACTCTAGCCACATTCTGCCCAAGTTCAGGTGCTGTTAGGAGCGGGCGTGCACCTCTCATGGAGCGGGCGCTCCTCGACTCTAGCCACATTCTGCCCAAGTTCAGGTGCTGTTAGGAGCGGGCGTGCTCCTCACCAGGAGCGGGCGCTACTCCCTTTGAAGATTGAATCTGCCCATGCTGTTGGAACAGGGGAGCGGGCGTGCATCATGTGAGGAGCGGGCGCTCCTCCCTGACACTTTCAAATCTGATCCTTCATTGAAGCATTCTGGAGAGGGCGTGCAGCCGAAAGGAGCGGGCGCTCCTCATTGTGGAGCGGGCGCTCCTCGCTGGGAATCCGTTTTCTTTTGACGGATTTCCCTATGTGTTTCGGGGAGTATAAATACTTCCCCTTTAGCTCATTTAGAAAAGGGGTACAGTAGCCTAGTTTTCAGAAACCTCTCTTAGTTTGAAACATTCCTTAGGATTAATTTAGCTTAGTTTTCATCAAATCAAATCATTGTATTAGTGAAATTCAAGAATTATTCTCGAAGTTTGGAAATTTGTATTCAACATTTGAAGCTTCAATTAGTAATTTCTCCAACCTTCTTCCTTTTAATTTCAGATTTTATTTGGTATTTGCATGTTATTTAAATCTTCTTAGTTCTTGGTAATTTGTTATTGGATGATAGTTATTTCAATTGTTAACCACTTTTCCCCAATTATTGAAGTATTTAGAACCCTAATTCTTGATTGCATGTTGATAAACATGAGTTGTGAGTAGTCTTCTTGCTAGGGGTTGGGTGAAGCTCGACCTTTTGGGTTAACTATGCAAATGTGGGAGAAGCATTGATGTTTGTATTGCAATTAAATTGATTATATGAGATTTCTTGTTAGTTCCTCATGATAGGTTTAGCTACCCTTGACTAAGGAGCTTGATAGTATGATATGCCTAATTTGACATGGAAGTGTAAATTGAGTACGTCATTACTTATTGTAATTTGATTATGTATCATCTATTGCTAAACTAATGAGGAATCTAAGTTTAGTAGTGTGAGTTGTTTTCTAATTGCATGAGGTTGATTTTACATATAGTCCTTGCTATATCTTGTCTATTTTACTCCCCGTTTGCCTATTTGCCTTGGTTGAGTGGATCTCATTCCCTAGTATCTTTAATTCATTGATTTAGAACCATAGTTTGTTTGTCTTCTTGACGAACCCCAATTCACCAATTGACTTCGAGTTAGCTTAAGTGTAAAGATCTTTGGCAATCATATCCCGTTCCTTGTGGACCGAACTCTTACTTGTCATTATGCTTGGTTTGTAAGGTGTTTGTTAATAAATGTGTTTGATTGAGTGTGGAATGTACGACCATTCTAACGCCCATCAGTGATAGATGTTTTCTTCTTCTAATTGGTCTTGTAATTGACAATGTCATATTTAGGAACTTCAGTTGCAATCAATTCAGCTTGATCATCCCAAGTTCCAGTCTCATGTTCTCAAAGCGTTCTCTGCTCAAAGGCTTTGTTAGAATGTCAGCAACTTGATTATTAGTAGGACAAAATTCTAACTTAATATAGCCTTTTTCCACATTATCTTTTAGAAAGTGGTGTCTAATGTGGATATGCTTAACCTTGGAATGTTGAACTGGATCTTTTGATATACAGATAGCACTAGTATTATCACAATAAATTGGAACACATTCAAATTTTAAACCAAAATCATATACTTGTTGTTTTATCCACAACATTTGTGAACAACAAGCTGCAGCAGCTACATATTCAGCTTCCGCTGTGGACAAAGCAACTGTCGTCTGTTTCTTGGAACCCCAAGAAACTAAGCATGGTCCAAGAAATTGAGTCATACTTGATGTGCTTTTTCTATTCACCAGATCACCTGCATAGTCAGCATCTGTGTATCCAACTAAATCGATTGATTCATTTCTTGGATAGTAGAGACATAAATCATTAGTTCCTTTGAGGTACCTAGGTATCCTCTTGACTGCCTTAAGATGAGATTCCTTTGGATTGTCTTGGAACCTCGCACATAAGCCTACACTGAACGATATGTCAGGTCTACTAGCAGTTAAATATAATAAGGAACCTATCATACCTCTATACATCTTCTGATCTATACAAGTTCCAGCTGTGGCTTCATACAGTCTGATGTTAGTTCCCATAGGTGTTCTTATAGTTTTGGAACTTTCCATCTTATATTTCTGTATGAGTTCCTTCACATACTTTTGCTGGTGAATCATTATTCCTTTCTCAGTTTGCTTAATTTGCAATCCAAGGAAGAAGTTTAGCTCACCCATCATGCTCATTTCGAACTCACTACTCATAAGGTCAGCAAAATACTTCACCAAAGATTCGTTAGTTGCACCAAAAATAATATCATCTACATATATTTGTACAACTAAAATGTCAGTTCCTTTAGATTTCAGAAACAATGTTTTGTCTATTTTTCCTCTTTTAAAATCATTATCTAATAGGAACTTAGACAACCTCTCATACCATGCTCTAGGTGCTTGTTTCAGCCTATAGAGAGCTTTATCAAGTTTATAGACATGATTTGAGAATTCTGGATCTTCAAATCCAGGGGGTTGTTCCACATAGACGTCCTCTTTTAATAAGCCATTTAGGAAGGCACATTTGACATCCATCTGGAACAACTTAATATCCATAAAAACTGCAAAAGCAATAAGAATGCGTATAGCTTCTAACCTGGCAACTGGTGCAAATGTCTCATCAAAGTCTATGCCTTCCTGTTGATTGTACCTCTTGACAACCATCCTAGCCTTATTTCTCACAATGATTCCATGTTCATCAAGCTTGTTTCTGTACACCCACTTTAGTCCAATGACTTTCTGGTGTTCCGGTCTAGGAACTAAGTGCCAGACTTTGTTTCTTTCAAACTCACTTAATTCAGCTTGCATTGCTATTATCCATTCTGCATCTTGTAAGGCTTCATCAAAGTTCTTTGGCTCCATGGTAGATAGGAATGAGTAAAATGCACAGAAGTTCCTCAGTTGGGACCGAGTCTGAGTTCCTTTGGTTATGTCACTCATAATCATGTCCACTGGGTGAGACTTTTGATGTTTCCAACGTTTAGGGGTAAAATCTTTGATTGGATATAATCTTTCTGGTTTAGTACCATTGTCTTCTGTCTCTTGATTCAGTAGTTATGGATTCTCAGGTTCTGGATTCTCAAGCTCTAGGTGTTCCTCTTGAGGAACTTCTGTTTCTATTGCTGTTTGATTTTTAGCTACAGGATTCTTGTCTTACTGCTTCATGGATACAGTTGATTCCTCATCAGGGTCATGTATTCTTACCAACCCTATTTCGAAATCATCATCATCATCCTGTACATCAATCACATAGTCAGTTTCACAAAAAATTATATGTACAGACTCTTCAACACACATTGTTCTTTTATTGTAAACTCTATAAGCTTTACTATTTGAGGCATATCCTAAGAATACAACCTCATCACTCCTTTCATCAAATTTTCACAAGTTTCTCTTTCCATTATTGTGTACAAAGCACCTGCAACCAAAAGATCTAAAGTAAGAGATATTTGGTTTTCTTCCTTTCATTAGCTCATAAGGTGTTTTGTTGGTTATTTCTTGAATAGAGACTCTATTCAATATGTAACAAGCTGTGTTTACTGCTTCTTCCCAGAAGTTCCTAGGTAGTCCACTGGAAATCAACATTGTTCTTGCCATGTCTTCCAAGCTTCTATTTTTCCGTTCAACAACACCATTTTGTTGTGGAGTTCTGGGGGCTGAGAAGTTATGGTCCATTCCATGTTCATCACAGAACTCATCAAATTTTGAGTTTTCAAACTCAGTTCCATGGTCTGACCTTAGGTGGACTAGCTGATGACCTGTTCTCCTCTGTTCTTTCTTCACAAAAGCAACAAACTGATCAAATGTATCATCCTTGCTTACAAGAAAAAAACCTAGGTATATCTGGAAAAATATCTACAATAGCCATCACATACCTTTTGCCACTTCTGCTTTGTATCCTCATGGGACCACACAAATCCATATGGATAAGTTCCAATGGTTTTGTGTTGCTTACCATATTCTTAGATTTGAAAGATATTCGCATCTGCTTACCATTAACACATGCACTGCAGACTTTATCTTTTAGGAACTTGATGGATGGAAGTCCTTCCACAAGTTCTTTTGACATAAGTTTATTAAGCAAAGAAAAACTAGCATGGCCAAATCGTTTGTGCCATAATAGGGGATCATTCTCAATGACACTAAGACATGTCAAACTACTACTTGGAACTTCATTGAGATCCACAATATATGTGTTCCCTTTTCTGGTTCCTTCAAGAATAATATTATTAGTGTCATTGTTAATGATTCTACAAAGATTAAAAGTAAAGCTAACCGAGTTACCTTTATCACAAAATTGAGAAATACTTAACAAGTTGTGTTTAAGACCCTCGACTGAGAAGACATTTTCTATAGCATGAGAACTTGACCTTCCTACTTTACCAATATCAATAATTTCACCTTTCTTATTATCACCAAAGGTCACAGTTCCTCCATAGTAGGCATTCAGTGAGAGAAATTTAGATTTATCTCCAGTCATATGCTTAAAATTACCACTGTCGAGGTACCATGTGTTGTTCCCCCTCACTGGAACCTGCATGAAAACTAAGCGTTAGTTTCTGGAACCCAGGTTTCCTTGGGTTCCACTATTTCGGAAGAAGAGTCAGATTTCTTCATCAAGATCTGTTCAATATGCTCAGTATTCTTAAGAATATCTTTACTTCTTTTAAGACATGCAGCTTGAAGATTTCCTGTACTACCACAATAGTAACATAGTTTTTGATTGGGTAGATCCACATACTTCTTATTTATCCTAGACTTTTTCTTATATCATAGTCCTTCTTTATCCTTGTTTTGAGAGTTAGTTATCCAAGATGGAATTCCATTATTAATCACTTCTTTGCTTTTCCTAGCTCTAGCAAGTTCCTCCTCCAAGGTTTGATTTTTTGTTTTAACTTCTTCCAAATCTGATTTCAATTTTTCAAAATTTGGAAGTTGACTGGTAATAGGAACTTCAGAGTCAGGAAAGTTTATTCCAAGTTTCAGTTGAGCTAGCTCTACATTTAACAATATATTATCATGTTTCAGTTTTTCAACTTGTTCTTTTAGAAGGACACTTTTATCATATAAGTCAAAGAATCTAGTTTGTATATCAGTTTTCATATTATCTACCCATTCACTATGTTCTTTGTGGATTTTTAAAGCTTGATCAGTTTGGAACTTCGACCTGTTTAGTTATTTACAGTCATCCTGAAGTTCCAGAATGATGTCCATAAGATTTTCTTTGTTTAAATGTTTGAGTTGTCGATAGTCATACCATACCTCAGATTCAAGTTCCTTCAGCCGTGCTTCATCATCATTTTTAGCCATTAAGCATAGGTTGGCTGTTTCTTCCAAGGATTCTCCTTCTCCTTCATCTTTTGAGTCAGAGTTTCCCCATGCAGCCATCATGGATTTCTTGACGTCCTCTTTGGAGAAAGATGATTTGTTATATTTGTTTGGCTCCTTCCCTTTATACTTTGGTTTCTCATCCTCCTTAAGTTGAGGACAATCTCTGATGAGATGGTCCTTGGAACCACAACCGAGGCACTTGATTTCCCTGGAACTTGGTTGTCCTCTTTTGTTCTTTTCTCCTCTCTTTCCCAGCATCCTCCTGAATCTTCTTACCAGCATGGCTGTCTCCATGTCATCATCTTCAGAGTCACTTGATTCATAAGCCTTTAGAGCAAGGCTCTTGTTCTTGGAACTTTCAGTGTTAGCTCCAAGATGAAGTTCATGAGTGAGCAGGGATCCATTGAGCTGTTCGAGGTTGAACTTGGTGAAATCTTTGGATTCCTGTAGGGCAGTAACCTTGGATCTCCACCTCTCACCTTGAGGAAGACTTCTAAGAACTTTTCTTACATGTTCATCAATGGATATGGACCTGCCTAAAGATTCTAACTCATTGACAATGTTAGTAAATCTAGTGAACCTATCCTGAATGGATTCTTTGTGTAGCATTTCGAATATTTCATATTTTGACATTAGAAAATCAATTTTGGAAAGTTTAACTTCATTTGTTCCTTCATGTGTTACTTGTAATAAATCCCAAATTTGCTTTGCAGACTTACAACCCATGATTCTATTGTGCTTATGAGGTCCTAGTCCACAATGCAAGATTTTCACTGCTTGAGCATTTAACTCATATTTTTCATAATCTTCTTTATCAAATTCATTCAGTGGTTTGGGGATTACCTCTTTGTTTGCATTAGTTTTTGTTACCTCGAAGTCACCACTTTCAATGACTCCCCATACTTGATAATTTTCAGCTTTGATGAATATCTCCATTCTATTTTTCCAGTATGAATAAAACTTGCCATTGAACATTGGTGGTGTTTTGGTAGAATACCCTTCTTCAAGTTTCTTGTGTGCATTCATCTCTTCAGGAACTTTTCTCTACAAGGTTGCTTGTAAATTCGTGAGAACCTGCTCTGATACCAATTGTTAGTTTAGATGAACTACTACAAGAGGGGAGGGGGGTGAATAGTAGTAGGTTCCTGTGGTGAATAAATTTCAAGCGTTTAACCTCTAGCTTGAACCCCACTGTGATCATACACTAAAGTACGGTGGCGTCCAAAAGGGAAGAAGATAGAACAAAAGAGTCGCCAACAAGTTTTAGGAACTTGTAAACCGTTCATAGGATGAAGGTTACACCCCTTAACGATCCAAGAGATCGTCAACTCCATAAGGTCTAGAACCAAATAAGGGTTCGGGGATGAAGGTACAAATCCAACCTAAAAGAGATTGAACCTTGATAAGTGTCATTTATGTCGCTATTTTTAGGAGTTTTGTAGTTAGTTTTTCATAGTTTTTCTATCTTTTTACTTGGTTTTAATAGCGTTTTACTACATTTGTCATGTTTGTGTGTGAAATGTCATTATTGCTCAATTTTGGTATTCTTGCATATTTTGGTGGCTTATGACATTAGATTAAACTTTATTGGTTTACTCTTATGTTTAGGAACACTTGGATAAGTTCATTGCTCAAGATTGAAGAAATATAAAACATAAAAGAACAAGTAATGAAGAAATGTGCACTTGATTTGCAAAGATCATACTTCAAACGCCTATATCTTTTGATCTACAAAACATTTTGGGGCGATTCCAATTGGATATGAAAGCTTATCTCGAGATCTTTCCAACGACAGGTCATATGCTCAATTCCGATGTAAAACGTGGGAGATATGCTCATTTGAAGCTGAGTAGTTTGCCCAGTCCGAGAGGAGCGGGCGCCCCGGTTCTTGGAGCTGGCGCTCCACCACCAGGAGCGGGCGCTCCAAAATCTGCACGCCCGCTCCTCACAGGAAATCCAAATAAAAAAAACAGATTATTTCCTCCAGATTTGGAGCGGGCGCTCCGATCTTCTGCACGCCCGCTCCTGGACCTGGAGCGGGCGCTCCAGCTCCTGCACGCCCGCTCCTCTACGCGCTGCTCGACTTTTTGCGGAGCTTCCTAGGAAATTTAGTAAGGGCTATAAATAGATTTTTTTTTTGCTCATTTTAGGGGGGGAATTCATATTTTCAGTAGTTTTAGGTTAGTTTTAGGTTTTTAGAGAGAGAAACTCTCAAATTTTGGAGAGAGAAAGTGAGAGAAACAATGGTTTTCATGGATTTTGGATAAACAAAGGAGGAATTTGATGATTTGAAGATCTTCATTTTATATCAATGAGCATTTCTTACTCTCTTCTCTCTTTATGCTTTATTAATTGCTTTGTTAATCATGTTTGAGTAGATTTCCTTCTACTAGGTGTTGAGTGAAGCTTTGTTATGGTTAATTGAGTTATTTGAGATAAATTTGATGATAATTGTGTGATTAAATTGATTGAATTGATGATGGCATGTTGTTTGTTTTAGATTGGATTGATATCCCAAGATAGCAAACTTAATTGCATGTTAGTTCTAGTTTGACAAGGGATTGTGAATTAGAATTTATATATTTGATTGCATTTTGGATAAATTTCTTCTATGCACCTAGTCAATGAGGGATCTAGGCTAGGAATTTGAGAGATTTCTCTTGATGGTAATTAATTCCCATTTTAATTCTTTCTTTGCATGATTGATTATCAAATCGATTCCCATTAACTTGTTAATTGTTCAAAGTGGATCTTTTCCCCTAGTAGACTTTGTAATATCTTGATCTTTATATGTGTGTTAGTGTAGTTGTAGTGTCCACTATCCATAAACCGACTTCGGCGTAGCTTAAGCATTAGATCGAGAACAATCCAACATTACCGTTCCTTGTGGTTCGACTCCGAACTTACCACTAGACTTGTTTAGGGGTTAGTTTAGGATTATAATAAATTTTGTTTGGCCGTGAGGAGGTTAGTCAACGACATAATTTCCACGCGCTCAAACCTTCCCTAATAATAGGCCTCTACTTTATTCTGATCGTATTCATGTGCGCTTTTTAATTAACATGCAATCATTAGGATTAACCCTAAACCTGTTTAATCTATGTTGGTTGAATTTAATGCACAAACAAATCTATTATTGGCGATGACTTGAATTTATAATCATATTAACCCTAAACAAGATTATTAAGTATCTTATAAAGCGTGATTACAAGTACAAATTCCCTTTAAACATGCATACAAGGCGTGATCAAGCAATAAAAAATAAATAATGTATCAAGCAACATAATAATAATAATAACGATAATAATAATTATAATAATCACAATAATAATATCATCATAAATAAAATAACCATCCTCAAAATAATAATATTCATAATCATCATAAATCATAATAATTATAATTATAATCATAATCATGTTCATGTTAATATTAAAGCATAATAAAAATAGCAAGATCCTAGGCATGATACTAACAAGATTAATAACAAACCCTAGCATGTCACTAAACAATAAAAATCAAATCTTTAACCCTAACATGATACTAACATAAATAAATATTAGGAATTAATAGGAAGCATCGTAACAATCATATTTAATATATTTGATATTATAACCTTTTCCCTAAACATGATACTAGGAGTATCATAATAACAATATAAACATGATTCCTACATCATAATATCAATTAAAACCATCAAAGCACTTACTTTGATGCCTCGTACCTCTTTCTAATAACAAAATACACACGTTAGTAACTTCAAGGAAAATAATAATAAAAACAATTAAATTAAATAATTGAAATAGAGATTTGGGACCAAACCCTCAGAAATTAAAACCTTTCACGTCTAGGGCGAAAGACAACTTCGAATATGGCTAGGTGTATCTAAGTCTTGCGAATGCGGAATTTTATATTTGAGAAAAGGCTAGTTTAGAAAAAGAGAGAGAGAGAATAATCAAGAAAATCTTGATGAGAGTTGGTGAATGATTAAGAGAGAATTAGAGAATTAATGATTGCGAATGAAAACTGATTGTAGGTGAATGAAAACGACGTTTTTAATACGTTATTTATAGAGAAAATCAGCCAAAAAGATACAATATCAAAACAGAGCACTTGGCGCACGCAAAACAAGATTGGCGCACGTAAAACAGAGCTGGCGCCAGAACCAGCTAATTGGCGCCAGGCGCCAAGCCTGGTTTCAGGCGCTGATTTCAGAAATTCACATGTTTTTTTTATCATATATTTTGATCCGCAAGTCCAAATAAGGAATATAATATATCGTTGGAAAGCTCTTAAAGTCTACTTTCCAACCCAATTAAAATCAGATTAAAATATTTTGTAGATAAAAAGATATGGCCAAAATAGTGGAAGGGTGTCAGTTTTGGATAAAGTTTCATGTCTCATTCATATCTTTTTCGTTATAACTCGGATTTAATATTATAATATATCATTGGAAATATAATTTCAAGATCTATCCAACCATATAAAATTTGGATAAATATTATGAGGCACGAAAATAAAATCTGAATATATTCCACTTCGTACAAAACAAGGATTCTTAAAAGGAGTAGTTTTATTCAATTTCAAACTCTTTAAAATATAATTATCAATCCTAACTACATTAGGATTTAAAAGAACCTTCTAGAGTATTCTAAAAGACTATAATCAATCCTAATAGCTTTAGGAATGATAATTAATAATAGGCCCTCCTCTAGATCATTGAGCCGCATATAAAAACCAAATCGGTCCCAGTTTATTATTTTGGCCATAACTTCCTCGATATTCATCGGAATTGGGCTTAGGAAATTTTGTGAAAAACTACCTATTAGAGTCCGGAATTTGCGAGAAACTACCTATTAAAAAAAATGTTGTAATTGACTACCTAATTTTCGAAAAATGTTGTAATTTACTACCTTAAGCCGGATTATGAAGGAGTTTGATCAAAGCTCTCCGGTGTTAACTTGGTCACGTGACCATCACGTGACACTTAAATACCCTTTTCTTTCACTAAGTGTCACGTGACCAAGTCAACGCCGGAAAATTTTGGTCAAACTCCTTCATAATTCGGCGTAAAGGTAGTAAATTACAACATTTTTAAAAATTAGGTAGTCAATTACAACATTTTTTTTAATAGGTAGTTTCTCGCAAATTCATGATTATAATAGGTAGTTTTTCAAAAAATTTCCTTGGGCTTATAATATATCGTTGGAAAGGTCTTTTCAAACTCCATCCAACTTTTAAAACGGAAAGGAACTTAAAGCACACAACAAGTTTTACGAGGAAACCATCTAGTGCCTAACTGGAAGTAAAACCTCGGCCCTATTGGGACTTATAAACAAATTCCACTATAATAGACAACTCTCCTAGTACAACCTATTACACTGACCTTTGCTTTGCATGTTCCACCACGGACACTTGACTATATGATAGGACACCTCCTACTAGATCTAAGACACCTCCTAGGACCCTTTTCTCCCTTTACCCAGGACACTTCCTAGGTGACCCAAGACACCTCTCAGGTTCCTTTCACTCACTGTGCACTCACAGCTACCACTCGAATTTTAGAGAATTTAAACTCATACACAAGCGTGAATTTAAGAGAATTCACAATCTCACCCCAAAACCAATTACAACACAAAGACACACTCTAACACATAAATGGAAAGCTACACATGAAACCCGAAATCAAAATGATAAAGCTTTAACCTTTGGCAAACTTACTCTTAAGCAGTAAGTGATTTTCACGCTTAAAACTCTCTCTTTGCTATGCTGAATTACTTCTATATTTATAGAGGTTCCTCAGCTCACAAAGTAAGGTTTTCGTAAATAAGATAAGTTAAACTGAAATCTAATCTTATCTTGTTCAAACCGAAACCAAACAAATTTAATTTCGTTCTTTATGAAAACCAGATTTTATCAAATTCGTTTTTGTTAAAAGATAGAATTTTATGAAAAAGATAAAACCGAGTTGAAACAGATTTTAAAAGATAAAATCAAATAAATACTTTTTTATAAAACTTATAATTATCTTTTACGAATCGATTAGTTTGCCAAGCCTTATCTGATTTCTAATAAGTTCCATGCATAACAACCATTAACATGTTTACATCTACCTACAAAACAAACTTATCTTTTATACAACTATAAGTTATGAAGTTCATCTTTTTCGGTTGATATCTCGTTCTTTGCACTGATCCTTGGTTGTTGAGGCTTGCCCCAGCATTACGCCGGAACCAGGTCGTTACAACCCGTTTTGAAGTTCCTGTTAAGAAACTTCGGGAAGTTCCATTGCTGGAACTCTTCATCTGTCTTTACTTGTCCTCATGGATCTTCTAAAGTTCCTTTGTCTCAGTTCCTACTTCAGCCACTGCTTACTGAACCTGCAAACATCACAACACTAGAAAATCCTTATTAGATGGAAGTTTGCTCAACTCTTAACATATCATCAAAACCTCATAAGGGACAACAGAAATAATTAATAAATACGGAGTAAACCATAAATTGTTTGACTAACTAAATTAGAACCTAAAAGAAAGGAAGGATGTGAACCTTAATATATACATTGTAGTTTCGGTAAAAAGATTGTTCAAGGCGTGTTTTGATGAAAAACCACCAGACTTGAACACCTTTGTATTCATCCATGATTTCTTCATTATCTCCCAATTTTATCAACAAATTCTTGGAAGCTTCATCATAATTAGCGTTCATGCTTAAAGCTTTTGTTGAAGATTTATCGCCAAGGTAGCTTTGGATAGCGTCATAGGCCTCGTTTCGAGTGTATTGATTCGAGTACTCATCGAAGGTGATATCGATGTAAGGGGAGAAATAATTAGCCAATTTATTAGTGTAACGAGAAGTGAAATACTCAATGGCTTCATGTAACTTAGGAGGGAGGTAATGCCGGTAGATTTTCCATAAAAACATTAAACCTGCGAGGCCGGAGCCAAACAGTGATGAAAACATCTCCATCTCTAATTACGAGTCAAGCAAGTCTTGTATGAGATGTTCTCAGAATTCTTAAGTCATATGTATAGAGGTTTTAGCGCGATGAGCTAAACATATACAGAGTTTCTATATTGCAGTAGGATTGTGAAGGGGCAACTTTTGTTTCTTTGTTTTTGAAAGAAACAACTTATTTCCTAATTTGAATGATAGAGAACGAACATAGAAAGTTCTTTGTTCATGCTTAGGATATATTTTGTTAAATCTTATCATATCTTGAGGTTTCTAAATCCTAACACAATTAATAGGGGTGTAAATGAGCCGAGCCGAGCCAAGTATTACCATGTTTAAGTTCATTCAACTTAGGCGAGTTCGAGCACGATCCCGAGCTTTCAAGCGAGCTTAAATTTCTGTTCAAGCTCGGCTCATTTAGTACAATATATGTTCACGAAGGGTTCGTGAACTACTCGTTTATTTAACGAGTCTTTCATGAACGAAGTTAATAATAATCGAGCTTCTCTAATAAATGAGCTTTGTACTTTTGATATTTGAAAATTTCAAAATAAGCATAATAATTGAATCTTAATTATAAATTTAATAACTAAATTAACAATTGTAAGTAAATCAATAATTCATGAACATAAATAAATGAGTAGTTCATGAACATAAATAAACGAGTTGTTCATGAATCTATCAGAACGAGCATATCTATGTTTGTGGTCAAGCTCATTTATTAAACGAGCTTCAAATTTTGTTATAGCTCGGCTCATTTATTAAACAAACGTACATAAATGAGCTTCAACCGAGCCTAAACACGAGTAGTTTATTGATCGGCTTGGGTCATTTACACCCCTAACAATTAAGACCGTACAAAACAAACCATAAATTTAAATTTTTGTAACTGTTGTATAGTGTTTTTTGTACGAAGTATATTGACACAATAATATTGTAGTTTGTTTTATTTGAAGAAGAAAAAAAATTACTTCATATTATTTAACTATGACGATAGGATATTCAACCATTTTGACACATACATATTGTAAATCAGTATAAATGAATGACTAACTAGTCGGTTTTCGGATTTGTACTATTGAGCTTGGGGCTTAAGGCAATAAGGCATGTTACAACTAAGTTATGAAACTTGGGGATTAAGGCATAAACAGGTACATGTAAGTTACGAGACTTATGGAATAAACTGGAAAGTTACGAGGCTTAAGGCATAAACAGGAAAGTTATGAAGCTTGGGCTTAAAGAAGCCTAAAAGGCTAAAAGCATAAACAAGTAAAGAAGCAACAATATAATGAACAGTGTCCATAAAACATTAAAATAAAATAGATAAACTAATATTTCTATAATTGACTAAATTGACTAGTGTTTACAAGTAGCTAATGGCTTCTCATTACGGTGTATTATATCATAAAAATATTCCTCTTTCTTCTCTTAAAAGTAACTAAAATTCTTAACAATATTTAGAAAATGACGAGTTTCATTGGTTGTTTATTTCTAAGATGTTCTTTTCACCGGTCCACCAGATATTTCCCCCAATGCTAACTTCTCTCCACCTTCTAACAAAAGTTCTTGCTCAGCTTTCAACTTCTTTTCTTTCTTTGACTTCTTAAGGTAAACAACTAATTTCTTCAAACAATCCTCGGCAGTAGTAGCTTTGACTGATCTAGGCATAATATTTTCGGCTACATCAGCTGGTGTAACATCTATTTCCTCCAGCAACGTCCCAATGGTTTCGAACAAAGGATGTGATTCAAGCCGTAGATAGTTCTTAGCCAACATCTTGAATGCTTCATATCGACAGTAAGACAACTCGATATGCAAGTCCCTTCTTCCTGGCCGAATTAGAGCAGGATCGAGTTTGTCCACATGATTAGTCGTAAACACAATGATCCTCTCTTCCCCACAAGCTGACCAAATTCCACCAATAAAGTTCAATAAACCGGACAAAGTTACATCACTTCCTTTCTTCTTTTTGTCTTTTGCTTCTTTTTCTCCTACAGTTTTATCCTTCAAAGGGTCTTTTTCGCCGGCCTTTTCATCATCCCCTTCTTTTTTCTCTGTTCTTTGTCCTGTCAAGTCCAATGAGCAATCTATGTCTTCAATCAAAATGATGGACTTACAAGTCGTTTCGATTAGTAGCCTTCTTAGTTGCTTGTTATTTTTAACCGTTGTCAATTCAAGATCGTAGATGTCGTAGTCTAGGAGATTAGCCATGGCTGCCACTAAGGTTGATTTTCCTGTCCCAGGGGGACCATATAGAAGGTAACCCCGTTTCCATGGCTTTCCAATTTGTGCGTAGTAGTCTTTCGCGCCCTTAAACCATTGTAAGTCCTCAAGGATCAACTGTTTCTTAGCCTCCTCCATTGCCAACATCCCAAATCTTGCAGGGTGTTTGAAATCAATTCAATTATCCCACATTTCTCCATCATCTCCATTTGTGTATAGTTTTCGTTTCTTGTTTCGATTTGTAATTGCTTCACCCTCATCGAAAACATATGGTAAATACTTGTCTAGAATAAATTTTCTGTGTTTGGCATGAAACACCAATGTGTAGTGTCTGTTTGAATGAACAAGTAACACAACATTGTTAGTAAAACAATCTATCAAGTCATAAACTTTGTTTGAAAGTTTTAATCACTAAAATGATATACTATAATTATGAGAGTTCTTATCACTGTGATAAGTGGGAAAAAAAAAAAAAAAACCTTATTCTTATCCTGTTTTCTATAGTATTTATCCTGCTAATTTTGGCCAAATTGACACACCAATAAATTTTTTATACTTTCGTCAACCATTGATAGAACAGGATGCTAAAGAACAGTATAAATTATCAGTTGCAATAGCAATCCACAAAATAAACCACAACTCGATCTGTTTCATTTTACACCAGATTTAACCAATTTTTGTCAGAACTTTTTTTGTTACAGAGTAAAAAGAAAGAAAGTAAAATGAAACAGAGCAATATTGCATAAGAAGAGTATATTCTTAAGAATTTATACTCAGTATATCATAAAATTTTGACTAATAATTAAATTAGAACTTAAAATGAAATGAAAGAAGTGATTGGAGTTTCGGTAGTAAGAGATGACTGGTTATTCAACATGTTTTTTAACAAAAGACCACCAAACTTGAACACCATCATACTCATCCATGATCAACTCATTATCTCCCAATTTTATCAACAAACTCTTGGCACCTTCATCATAATTAGCGTTCATGCTTTTAGCTTCTGTTGAAGATTTCTCACCGAGGTAGCTTTGGATCGCGTCGTAGGCCTCGTTTCGATTGAATCGATTCGAGTACTCATCGAAGGTGATATCGAGGTAAGGGGAGAAGAAACTAGCCAATTTTTGAGTATAACGAGAAGTGATATACTCAATTGCTTCATGTATTTTGGGAGCCAGGTAGTGCCGGTAGATTGTCCAAATGAACATTAGACCAGCTATGTTGGAGCCAAACTGTGATGAAAACATTTCCATCTTTGATTATGAGTCGAGAGTAAGTCTTGTATGAGACGTTCTCACTATTCTAAAATGATTTTTATAGAGGCGTTAGTGTGATGGAGCTAAATATATATGTTGAGTATGAATGTGGAAGGGTCAAGTTCATATTTTTCTAATTTGGAAGGAGAATGTTTAGAAAAAGACCGTGTGGGGCGGACTTTTTAAGGGGTTTATCCCTTTTATATCATTATACATTAACCCTCATTAGACTTATTTTCGTAGTTTTTTGGTCTAGTATTTACGGATCACATACCTGAAATTGAAGGATAAGATTAATAATTTGTTATTACTTTAAAGTATCACAGTTGGAAGGATTTGACCTTGAGACATCTAGGTTACAAGGTGAATTTCTAACCAACTACAGTGACTAAGGGCTTGTTCTCATTGACTGAATTCAGTTGAACTGAACTGAACTGACTGAACTAAACTGAAATGAATATTTTATAAGAGAAAGAAATTAGGAGCTGAACTGAACTGAACTGAACTGAGCTGAGCTGAACTGAACTGAACTGAATTTCAACGTATGTGAACAGGCCCTAAATCAAAAAGTTAAACTTAGCTACAAAAAATTAAGAACCTCTAATTATAAATCTCATTAATTTACACATAATGATATGAGTAAAAGGCAAATCAGTATTACACGATCATATATTTTGTTACTAAGGGCTTAACTCATACGTTGAAATTCAGTTCAGTTCAGTTTAGTTTAGTTTAGTTTAATTCAACTCAGTTCAGTTCAGTTCAGTTCAGTTCAGCTCCTAATTTCCTTCTCATATAAAATATTCATTTTAGTTCAGTTCAACTCCTAATTTCCTTATCTTATAAAATATTCATTTCATTTCACTTCACTTCAGTTCAGTTCAGTCAATGAGAACAGACCCTAAGATGTTATTTATATATTTGTACAATTGTACAATGATTCAAAATTACACAATATGAGTATAATTTTGATAATTTATTTATTTGAATATAGTAAGATAAACGAAAATATAACAATGAGTATTAAAAAAAATAAAAATAAATAAATAAAAAAAATATATATAACAATGACGGTTGGATGGATATCAACAATTTCCTGTTTATCTCTGTGATGGCTTTAAAATGTCAATCTAGGGATAACCTAGGTATTTCCATCATTAAAATTGGGAATTCGTTGGTAAATTTACCTATGTGACATGTTCATACGCCCAAGTTGACGGTGACTTGGCTGAACACGTAAGGCACGAAGTTAACGACTTTACCTCTCCTCAAAGCTTGCTACCTTCATTCAACAATGGCATCTGCTTAGAAACACCACCTCCACCTTTCTCTCTCGACCATTCTCCACCCACTACTCACCCACACCATATTTTTGGTCACCCGTACCATTTGGGGTTAACCATGCCCTTAATTTCACCTTTTATTCCTAGGGTTTTTGTTTAATTCGGCGGCTTGTGGTGGTGTTGGTGGATGGTATAACGGCGGAAGATAGTAGTGTCGGCGGTAGCTTCAATGTAGGAAATAAGTGTCGGGTGGTAGCTTCAATGGAGGAAATAAGTGTCGGTGGTAGCTTCAATGGAGGAAATATGCGGCGTTTACAAATCGCTTGCCTACGTGTCTATATGCGCCACAGAGTCATCACAATCTAACTCCAAAAGCTGAGTTGGCAAAATAGATTGACACACTAAAGCAATCAAAGAGATTAACTGGGCATCCCCCGATGGATATTTACATTTTTGTTTTGAAAGATTTTTTTTTTTTTTTTAATCACGAAAATCTGTTGTTGTGTGAATATAGTCTATCTATGACACCAATTAGGGGTTGTTCATTTCAGCTTAATTTCAATTCAGTTCAGCTCCAATCAGTCCAGTTCATCTCCTAATTTCCCTCTCTCATAATATTCATTTCAGTTCAGTTCAGTTCAGATCAGTTCAACTCAACTCAGTTTAGTTCAACTCAGTTCAATAAATATGAACAGACCCTTAGGGTAAGTTTATCCCCAGACCGAGATTCTTAATTCAGACTCTACCATGTCAGTTTTCCACTAAGGTTAAATTGTTTTTTAATTATAAGACTCATATCAGACTTTCTCCACTTTTAACACATTATCCCAAGATTCACTACAGATTCACTATTTATATATCTATTTCTTTTATAAAAATCAACAACTTTTTTGAGCTGATGAGTTGGCAGCTCTTTATTGGCCAACAAAAAAAAACAGATTGCTTTTTGTAAATTTATAGAGTCTTAAGATGAGTTTTAAAATCCAAAACTCGTCTCAAGACTCCCCATAATCTTGCACTACTTTATTACAAAAATTATATAGTCTTGTATGTGAGTCTTGAGTTAAGACTCCACTCAAAACTCACCAATAAAGTCACCCTTAGTGGATGTTTGGATTTGTACTATAAAGCTTGGGGCTTAAGGCATAATCAGGCATGTAAAGAAGCAACAACGAAACGTCCAAAAAAAATTAAAAATAGTTAAACTAATATTTTTATAATTGACTTAAATTGACTAGTGTTAAGTATTTGTCTTTATGCAAACGACGTGTGAAAAACGAATATAAAGCAATAACTAACGAAGTATCGTTGGTGCTTCCTCACGGAAATCTATCACGAGTTATTATTATCAAAAGGTAAGTGCGTTACATGTGGCTTCATTACAATGACCAAGATATTAGCATGTGCTATAGAAATTTTAAAATGTTGATAAAGGGGTGTGTATGTGTAAGTGTGGTTAGTAGGCTGGTAAAAAACTATCTGAGAATCCGAAAATCCGATAATTCGATCTGCAACCGATCCGAATTTTTGAATATTCGATTCAAGTTTTCATTTCGGATTGGATATCCGATCCAAAAAAGCGGATATCAGATGCGGATTTGGATATTAATTTTCAGAATTTCGGATATCCGATATCCGAAATATAAAGCCTAAAATAATATAATTTTAAAATTGTTCATATAAAACTAATCCTGTATTATTAACTTATTGTAATATTCTTAATATATTTGATGATAATATTAATTGCAAAAGGACTACTATTTTTGTTAAAATATTTTGTACAACTTAGCGATAAAAAAACGGTAAAATTAGTGAAATTTAGAAAGTAATCATAACAATTTTACTTTATATTGGATAATGGATATCCGACGCATCCGATCCGAAAATTTTGGATATCCGAATATCGGATATCCGAATTTTTCAAATCAGATTTGGATATCAATTTTTGATATCCGATCCGTGAACAGGCCTAGTGGTTAGCTATTAGCAATTTGCAGTAATGTCCGAGCTACACACTAATTTAATATTAGATGTGTTGAGTCCCTTAGGTTTTGAATGATGGTTTTGAATGATGACAAACAGCTATGGGAAACAGGTTTTAATAAGTGTTGAAAACAGTTGGTTGGAACCAGCTATAATAGAACACTGTTTTCCTAGATAAGTTATTGATGATATGAGTTATCTATTGAACTAACTTATCTATATACAGGAAACAGTTAGATGATAAATGTGCTATGTACTGGTGGGGAACCAGTATGAACCGGTTCCTTGACTGCTATGCGGAAAAGCAGTCACATACTCTTTATTGTGCATTAACCATGTTACATGTGCAGTAGTTGAGTTGATT
The DNA here is from genome assembly GCF_001683475.1 of Chenopodium quinoa. Taxonomy (NCBI): domain Eukaryota; kingdom Viridiplantae; phylum Streptophyta; class Magnoliopsida; order Caryophyllales; family Amaranthaceae; genus Chenopodium; species Chenopodium quinoa. Next base: position 10,629,632 of record NW_018743252.1, on the reverse strand, counting down.
CCAAGACTTGGAGCATAGAAGCCTTTCGAAGATATTTCGAAGAAAGATTGTTTGCTCATAATAGAAGTATTCAAGGAAGATTCAAGTCTTGAAGATTACATGAAGAAAAGACGATTTATGCTTTAATATGTTATCTAGGTTTTCATGTAATATGCTCCGTAGTATGCTTGCATGTTTGGGTTATATAAGTGCTTAAAAGTATATTGAAGTATGATATGAAATCTGGTACAAAGTTGGAACAGGTTTCATAACATGTTTCAATTCAGGGAACCAGGTCGGGGAACCAGGTTCACTGTACGAAATATTCGAGCTGCCGTTTTGGAAAAAGATTTTACAAAAAGATTTTTTCGAAAAGATTATTTTGAAAATATTTTGTGCAGCTGGAAATAAGATGAAATATTCTTGGTTACCTAAAAACTAGGAGTATTTATCTGAATTGATTCTATCTTTGTGATTAAATCAAATAAGATAAATACTTTCCTAAAATTACAATATATCTTATTCTCTAAGATTGTGTGATTTAAGGAAACTAGGTTTTAGGAATCTAAGCTTATATAAACTCATCTTATTTCACATATTTCGTGTGCCTCTCCAGAAATTAAAAGAGCAATTATTTGAGAGCATATACTTAAGCACTAATCCCATTCATCAAGTCATATACAAGAGCATTCTAGTACTTAAATATTTTCTCTTAATTAGCTTCGTAGAAGTGAGATCAAAGGAGAGTTCTTGATTCTTTTATTGAGTCTTTAACAAAGGGGTTAAAGGCTGGGTGAGTGTTTGTGAGTTCAAACACATTGGGCTTACGAGTGTAAGTCGAGAGCACACTCGGAGTAGAGTGTGGGGTTTGCTGGTTCCCGGAGTAGGGAAACAGCAGAGTGTTCTTTGTCTTTGTTTTTCGGAGTAGATTAATAAAGAACTTAGGATAGGAGGACGTAGGCCTGAGTTGGCTGAACCTCGTTAAATTTGTTGTCTTCTTTATTGCTTATTTATATTCCGCTGCGTACGGGAACCAGCACAACTGGTTCCTCACACATAATCCGAAAAGAAGCAAAATTAGCCAACGATTACTTAACACTCAATTCACCCCCCCCTCTTGAGTGCCCATTGAACCTTCAATTGGTATCAGAGCCTAAGCTTCTCGAAAGAGTAACATCTAGAGGAGTTAAGAATGAGTACTCAAGAATTAAGTGCAATCGGTTATGACAACAAGTCACCCAAGTTTAATGGAAATAATTATGCTTGGTGGAAGAACAGGATCCAGAATGTTATCATGGGTATTGATTATGAATGCTGGCTCGTAGTTAAAAATGGTCCTAATATCATTCTCAAGACAGATGTTGAGGGGAACCAGGTTCCCAAGAAAGATAGCGAATTGGTCACTGCTGATTACAAGTTGCTGGAGAAGAATGCTAAGGCAATGTCAATACTACAACAAGCAATAGGTGAGACCGAAACAAATCGTATATCTGGCTGCAGTAGTGCTAAGGAGATATGGGACACCCTTGAACTTGCGTTTGAGGGAACCAGTGAGGTAAAACGGTCTAAAATTGATTTAATCATGTCTAAATATGAATTGTTTGCCATGAATAAAAATGAAAAAATCAATGATTGCTTTCGTAGGTTTATGACTATTGTAAATGATCTTAGATCTCTTGGTAAAAATTTATCTGACGAGGATCTTGTGAGAAAATTATTGCGTAGTTTAACAGATGCATGGACAGCCAAGGTAACAGCAGTATATGAAGCAAAGGATCTGTCTACCTTGTCTCTGGAACAGCTGATTGGTTCCCTTATGACTCATGAGATGCTGATTGACTCTAAGTCTGAGAAGGAACCAGCAAGAGGCATGGCGCTTAAGGGAACAGTAGAAGATGATGAAGATGAAATTAGCATGATTGCAAAAAGATTTGAGAGATCTCTTCGAGATCAAAGAAAGAATTTCAAAGGTAAGCATTTTAAAAACTATAAAAAATCTAACTCTAATTCTTCTTCTACAGGATGTTTCAAGTGTGGAGAAAAAGGACATCTTATTCGAGATTGTCCTAAGTGGAATGACAAACAGTCTAAATCCGGAGATAAACAAGCATACAAGAATGCCATGATAGCTTCCATGTGGGGAGACTCTGACTCAGGGTCAGATGAAGAAGAAGGATCACCCAACTCAGATGTTTGCCTAACTGCCTTTACAAACATCAAGGAAAACAGCACTGGTCCAGGAACCAGAGGGGGAACCAGTACATTCAACAAATGCTTTATGGCAAAGAAGGATGTACTACATGAACGCAAGGTAAGCTTAGAGCAAATTAGAGAAGATATGCATGAATATGATAGAGAAAATATGCTTGCTTGTATTGATTCCTTACTAGATGAATGCTATAAACTAAGTGAAACTTACATAACTTGCAAAAGAGAATTAAAAGAAAAACGTGGTGAATGTAATATTGCTATTGCTAGTTGTGATCATCTAGAAGGAGTCTGTTATGAACTAAAAAATCAAGTAGCAGAACTAGAGGTTGAATTGGACAAGTGTAAAGTGGAACTAGAAAAGGAAAGATCGTTTGAACCAATTGATGGTGAAGAGGATCTGACCTCCTGGTTCCCTAGAGACTTATCAACCACTAGTGATACTCTTGATTTTTCAGTAGCTATAAGTAAAGCAAATTCGTGTACTAGAACTTCCTTGTTGAAGGCCTTTGAAACATTGGCTTACAACCTGGAAAACTCTCACAAGGAAATTGCTTCACTTAAAGCTGCACAGTTCACTGTTTTCCCTACAGGTACCAGTGTAGATGTCAGTAATACGATTGATAAGTATGAAAGTAATATTTGTGATTTGCATGCGGAAATCAATCAACTGAAAAAGGACAAGCAACCAGTGGTTGTTGACATGTCTATTGACTCTATGGTTTCAAAGCTTAATCTACAATTCGAAGCTTTAAAAAGTAACTTTGATTTTCTTAAAGAGAAAAACGAATTGTTAACTAAAACACTTGAAACCAGAGAAAAAGAACTTAATGATAGTCATAGACATGTGGACAAATTATTGAATGCTCAAGAATCCTTAAATTACCTGACTTCATCAAGAGGAAACAGAGGAAAAGTTGGTCTTGGTTATACTAGACAGAGAACCAGGACTAACTGGTCTCCCAGAGAAACCACCTGGATCAAAGAATATCAACGAGGCAAGTATGTCATGACTAAAGAGATGCATGTGTGTTTTCATTGTGGTAAAAATGGACATAAGATACATGAATGTCCAGCTAAGAAAATTAGTGCTAATAAGAACAGCAAGGGTGTAAAATATGTGTGGAGAAGAAAGGATCAACAAGATGTTAATGTTGTTGAAAAGGGACCCAAGTATGTTTGGGTTCCTAAAACTAATGTTTGATTTGCTCTTGCAGGCTAGAGTGAAGGGAGACACCTATTGGTATTTGGAAAGTGGTTGCTCAAGACACATGTCCGGGGATAAAGATCAATTCCTTTCACTAGTGGCCTTTGATGGAGGAAGTGTCACCTTTGGGGATAACAGCAAGGGAACCATCACTGGTTTAGGTAAGGTTGGTAAGACACTTTCTAACGCAATAGATGATGTTTATTATGTTGAAGGCTTGCAACATAATCTCTTGAGTATTTCTCAATTATGTGACAAAGGTAATATAGTTGAGTTTCAAGCCAACCTATGTCACATAGTTAACTCACAAACAGGAGAACTTGTATGTGAGGGAACCAGGAAGCATGATGTTTACATCACCTTCTTAGATAAAATCCCTCAAGACAAGTCCATCTGTTTGAGAGCTGTTTCTGACAATAATCAATGGATTTGGCATAAGAGGTTTGGACATGCTAGCCTAACACTTCTAAACAAACTTAAAACACGTGACTTAGTTGTAGGCCTTCCTAACATTAAGTATGAAGCTGATAAAGTTTGTTCTGAATGTGTAAGGGGGAAACATGTCAAAATTTCTTTTAAGTCTAAAACTGTTTTGAGTACCAGCAGACCCTTCGAACTTGTACACATTGATTTGTGTGGTCCCATGAGAGTACAAAGTCGAAGAGGTCATAGATATGTCTGTGTTATGGTTGATGATTATTCTAGGTACACTTGGGTAATGATGTTACACACAAAGGATGAAACGTTTGAAGAATGGGTAACATTGGTGAAACAAGTGGAGAACCAGCTCACCCACAAGCTGGTCTCGGTAAGATCAGACCATGGTACTGAATTTGATAATGCTAACTTTATTAATTATTGTAGGGAACATGGAGTTAATCACAACTTCTCAGCCCCTAGAACACCTCAACAAAATGGTGTTGTAGAAAGGAAGAATAGAACTCTTGAGGAGATGGCGAGGACGATGCTCATTGAGAGTGGTCTCCCAAAGAGTTTTTGGGGAGAAGCTGTTGACACTGCTTGCTATATATTGAATAGAGGTCTCATTAGACCAAAGTTAAATAAGACTCCCTATGAACTTCTTAAAGGTCGAAAGCCCAACATCACATACTTTCGTGTCTTTGGATGTAAATGTTATGTGCATAATAATGGGAAGAATCAACTTGATAAGTTTGATCCTAGAAGTGATGAGGGAATCTTTCTTGGATACTCTTCTCACAGCAAAGCATATAGAGTCTTCAATAAAAGGACTCTTTGTGTTGAGGAGAGTGTCCATGTCATTTATGATGAATTTAACATGTCTTCTGAGATTGCGCATGTACAACCTGATGAAGTGATTGGATTGATGGATTTCACGGGGAACCAGTATACTGGTCCCACGGATGAAGTGCAAGCAGATCTAGGCCTACCAAATACTCCACCAGATGATAATGATGAAGTGCCTAGAGAAGAAAATGAAGATAATGAGGACTCTGAAGGGGAACCAAGTCCTGATGGTTCCTCAAATAATAGACAGGTAATGAGTTCAGGGGGAACAGAAGAAGGTACCACCCCTGAACCTGAGGTAAGTAATGATAGAGGAAACAACATGAATGTGAATCCTCCTGGCTCCTCAGAAGAAGGAGAGATCCATGAACATGCTGGTTCCCAACTTAATGAGAAAGCACAAAACAGTCTTAATTTTAAAAGTTATAGATATCAATCTTCTCATCCCACTGATCAAATAATTAGTGATATAAATAAGGGGATTCAAGCGAGAACAAATGTTTTTCAAAACTTTTGTGCTTTCTATTCTTTCCTGTCTAATGTAGAGCCTACTGACTATAAAATGGCATTGACTGATCCTGATTGGGTACTAGCTATGCAAGATGAGTTAAATCAGTTTCAGAGGAACCAGGTTTGGCACCTGGTTCCCCGTCCCAAGGAAAGATCAGTCATTGGCACTAGATGGGTCTTTAGAAACAAGTTAGATGACCTTGGTACTATAGTCAGAAACAAAGCAAGGCTAGTGGTGCAAGGGTACAATCAACAAGAAGGAATTGACTATGATGAGACGTTTGCACCAGTAGCTAGGCTAGAGGCTATTAGGATTTTAATTGCTTATGCTGCTCACATGAATTTTAAGCTGTTTCAGATGGATGTAAAGACTGCCTTCCTCAATGGATATTTAAAGGAAGAAGTATATGTGGAGCAGCCACCTGGTTTTGAAGATGCACTGTTCCCCCAACATGTGTACAAGTTGGACAAAGCATTATATGGGTTGAAACAAGCTCCGAGGGCTTGGTATGAAAGATTGTCCAATTTCTTGATGGCAAATGATTACAAGAGGGGAACAGTAGACAAGACCTTGTTCATAAGAACCAGGGGGAAACACTTGATTGTAGTACAAATTTATGTTGATGATATTTTATTTGGTGCTACTAATCAGGTTTTATGTGATGAATTTGCTAATCTTATGCAGAGTGAATTTGAAATGAGCATGATGGGAGAACTAGGATTCTTCCTAGGGCTGTAGATTAAGCAAACAAATGATGGCATAATGATTCATCAACAAAAGTACTTAAAAGAGCTGCTGAAAAAGTTTGGCATGGAGAACAGCAAAGCTTATGATACACCTGTTCCCACATCCACAAAGTTGGATGCTGATCTTAAGGGAAAAAATGTTGAAGCTACGCTTTATAGAGGAATGATAGGTTCTCTACTTTACCTAACAGCTAGTAGACCTGACATTGTGTTTTCTGTTGGTTTGTGTGCTAGGTTTCAAAGCAATCCAAAGGAATCTCACTTGAAGGCTGTTAGAAGGATACTTAGGTATCTTGTAGGAACAACAAATCTGGGATTGTGGTACCCCAAAGGCAGTACCATTGATCTTATTGGATACACAGATGCAGATTATGCTGGTTTCTTAGTTGATAGAAAGAGCACATCAGGTATGGCACACTTTCTTGGCTCTTGTCTAATTTCATGGGGTTCTAAAAAGCAAAATTCAGTGGCCCTATCCACAGCAGAGTCTGAATATATAGCTGCAGCTTCATGCTGTTCCCAGCTACTGTGGATAAGGAACCAGCTGAAAGATTTTGGTGTTATTTATAAAAGTGTTCCTATTTTTTGTGATAACACTAGTGCAATCAATATTTCAAAGAATCCTGTGCAACACTCCAAGACAAAACACATTGAAATAAGACACCATTTTTTAAGAGACAATGTGGAAAAAGGATTGGTGGAGATGTTGTTTTGTAAAAGTGAAGATCAAATTGCTGATATCTTCACAAAGCCTTTGTGTAGAGAGTCTTTTTGTAGGTTAAGAGTCCTTTTAGGTCTAGTTAGATTTTAGGTATTGGCTTCAATTACTTCCTTCAATGATTGGTTAGAATGGTATTCTCTTGTATAGTGTGTGTACATACTTATGTTGATATCTTTCAAGTGTTGTGTAGATGGTTCAAAATCTCAAAAGGATTAAGAATCATTGTTGTAAGAAACAGGTGAAATCAGGCTGAATTGCCAGAAACAGCGTGACATGGTTCTATACAGGTACCAGCAAAGGGAAACAGCAGACCAGCTCTGATATGTCATCCGATAATATCTTTTATTTTCGGAAGATTACTATAAGATATTTCTTTTTGGAAGGAATTTATCTTATTTCAGTTATTTAATCCCATATAAAAGGCAAACATATCATATGCCTTATTTATAGTTGGTTGAGATAATTATGGTAAAAGATAATTACCAAATTTTTGATTTCAATTTAAAAAAAAAATAATAAAAAAAATATCCTTTACAGTTGCTTTTTATTGGCTCAACTAACTCTTTTCTTTCCTTCTTCTCTCTTTGTGCTTCATTGTTAAAAATATACACTAACCCTTTGTGCAGATCATCAATCATCATCACTCGAAATTCTCTTTCTCTCTCTCGTATGCTTTAAATTCATCATTGTTCATTTGGTTACTGTTCACTCAAGGAACCAGCTCAGTCTCAGGGGGAACATCAGAAGGAAGCTCAAATGTCCTTAAGCCCGAAGTTGGAGGAAATTCGGAAAAGTCAGAGTGAAGAGGATGAAATAGAGATTGTTGGTTACAATGAGGAGACACTCATTGTTAAGACCATGGTACGAAGTAGAGTAACTCAATCTTCATTAAAGAAGTTCACTGAGAAGGTGTAGGAGGAACAGTCCATTAATTCTCTTCCGGAAACCAAGAGAAAAAGGGTACCAGCAAGAACCTTTCACACCACAAAAGGGTGGAGGTCTTTGCTTGATTGATGTGATGCTAGTCTTGTACTCGTTATGCAACAAGGAGAACTTTATGAATAAGTGCGGATCTCTCATGATTTATAAAAAAAAAAAAAAAAAAAAAAAAAAATAGAGGAACCAGCAGGTCAGGAAGTGGTTTTGAAACAGATTGGGGAATCACAAGAATATGCTTAGTAATATAATGATTTTGGTTTAAGCAGAGCATGGTGACAAGGATGAAGAGGAATCAGATGATAATACAGAAGATGTTGCAAAGTTCGAGGAGGAGGAAGGGAACGAGAATGATGATGAGGAGTGATGCTGTTTCTGTTCTTGTTTCCTCACCCTCATGTTTATTCTAAAATAACTGATTTTGTTGGTCTGTCTACTTCTCTCCATTCCATGAACTTTCTTTTTGGATGGATTTGGGCTTCTTTGGTTGAACTTTGTTGGCTTGTATGAACTACTAACTCTGCTATGGTATGAACTGTTTGACTAATCTCTTTTTGCAGCATAATGCTTGAATGGTGGTTGATGCCATTGTATGGATAAGCACATTAACTTGTGCACATTGCTTTTACTTGTGGATACTTTTTAATGATGCCAAAAGGGGGAAGTAGTCTGAAGTTGAAGCCTAAGGTTTAGCTAGTTTAGATTGAGTCAGTTTGAGTCTTTTCTTTTTATTTCGTATTTTCTATTTTCTGTTTAGGGAACCAGTTAGCCTAACTGACTTGTTCCAAAGAGTTTTGAGTCCTTGAAGTTTTTGACGGTTTTCTTTTTGAGCATGTCCACAGGTTCAGGAACTTCAAAAGTTTGTCATCATCAAAAAGGGGGAATTTGTTGAGTCCCTTAGGTTTTGAATGATGGTTTTGAATGATGACAAACAGCTATGGGAAACAGGTTTTAATAAGTGTTGAAAACAGTTGGTTGGAACCAGCTATAATAGAACACTGTTTTCCTAGATAAGTTATTGATGATATGAGTTATCTATTGAACTAACTTATCTATATACAGGAAACAGTTAGATGATAAATGTGCTATGTACTGGTGGGGAACCAGTATGAACCGGTTCCTTGACTGCTATGCGGAAAAGCAGTCACATACTCTTTATTGTGCATTAACCATGTTACATGTGCAGTAGTTGAGTTGATTCCAAGACTTGGAGCATAGAAGCCTTTCGAAGATATTTCGAAGAAAGATTGTTTGCTCATAATAGAAGTATTCAAGGAAGATTCAAGTCTTGAAGATTACATGAAGAAAAGACGATTTATGCTTTAATATGTTATCTAGGTTTTCATGTAATATGCTCCGTAGTATGCTTGCATGTTTGGGTTATATAAGTGCTTAAAAGTAAATTGAAGTATGATATGAAATCTGGTACAAAGTTGGAACAGGTTTCATAACATGTTTCAATTCAGGGAACCAGGTCGGGGAACCAGGTTCACTGTACGAAATATTCGAGCTGCCGTTTTGGAAAAAGATTTTACAAAAAGATTTTTTCGAAAAGATTATTTTGAAAATATTTTGTGCAGCTGGAAATAAGATGAAATATTCTTGGTTACCTAAAAACTAGGAGTATTTATCTGAATTGATTCTATCTTTGTGATTAAATCAAATAAGATAAATACTTTCCTAAAATTACAATATATCTTATTCTCTAAGATTGTGTGATTTAAGGAAACTAGGTTTTAGGAATCTAAGCTTATATAAACTCATCTTATTTCACATATTTCGTGTGCCTCTCCAGAAATTAAAAGAGCAATTATTTGAGAGCATATACTTAAGCACTAATCCCATTCATCAAGTCATATACAAGAGCATTCTAGTACTTAAATATTTTCTCTTAATTAGCTTCGTAGAAGTGAGATCAAAGGAGAGTTCTTGATTCTTGTATTGAGTCTTTAACAAAGGGGTTAAAGGCTGGGTGAGTGTTTGTGAGTTCAAACACATTGGGCTTACGAGTGTAAGTCGAGAGCACACTCGGAGTAGAGTGTGGGGTTTGCTGGTTCCCGGAGTAGGGAAACAGCAGAGTGTTCTTTGTCTTTGTTTTTCGGAGTAGATTAATAAAGAACTTAGGATAGGAGGACGTAGGCCTGAGTTGGCTGAACCTCGTTAAATTTGTTGTCTTCTTTATTGCTTATTTATATTCCGCTGCGTACGGGAACCAGCACAACTGGTTCCTCACACATAATCCGAAAAGAAGCAAAATTAGCCAACGATTACTTAACACTCAATTCACCCCCCCTCTTGAGTGCCCATTGAACCTTCAAGATGTATGATGATTTCATTCCTTACAAAAAATATGCAAACTAGGGGATAGAGGGAGGCTACTAACCCTTCCCTCACCTCACAGTAATATAGCTAGCTTCTTAATTAAGATTGAGTTCACCCGTACGTGAAGGCTGAGATTCCAACATAATAGGACCCTTCAATTTTTTATTTTTTATTTTTTTGAGGGAAATGCATCGAGCAATTTTATTAATCAAGGGACAACATGTCCGAGAGTACATAAAGGGCGACCTCTTTTGGACAGTGGTTAATCCAAACTTGTTCCATCCCGAAGGGCAAAAGCTTAGCTAATTCATGAGCAACAATATTACCAGAGCGCTTGACATGTGACCATGTAAAAGAATTAAAAGCACAACTCAAAGATAGGATATCTTTGATCACACCATCAAGATCAGAATAGTAGATTGCAGCCTTCGATAATCGATTTATAAGAACTTGACAATCCGACTCTAGCACCACATCAGCATACCCGTAAGCTCTAGCCAGTTTCACTGCCATGGCTAAAGCCTTTGCTTCAGCGATCTCAGGGGGCTACCTCGCACGAACCCTTCGCACTGGAGACAGCAAAACGTCACCTTTGCTATCTCTAGCCACCACACCTAGGCCTACCCATCCTTCCTCTGTTAAGCTAGCATCTGCATTAAGCTTTGTTACACCAGCTGCTGGCGCTGACCATCTGTTTGGGCCGCGACAACCCTTACGGCTTGCTGTCCCAAAAATCTTTTTGCTGTAAGTACCATACTCGTCTGCTAATCTTCTCATCCTATCAAGTAGGATGCTGTTTGGTGTAATCTGGCCATCAAAAACCTTTCGGTTTCTCTCTAACCATATGATCCATGCCAAATATGCTGCTATCTGAACTAACCGAACCTCTTTACTCTTCCACCGTTCCAACAGGTCACAAAAGGTGCCACTTCTGTCAAGCAGAAGAGCTCCACATCCACTGTCCTCCCACAGTTCCTGTACTCTAATGCAGTCAAAGATCGCGTGAGCACTTGTCTCGTCCTCTTGCCCACACCAAGGACAGTCAGCCACATCAAGCAAATGACGTTGCTTCAGTAAAGCCTTAGTTAGCAGAGTTTGATTACATAACCTCCAGAAAAAATGTGTCACCTTCAGGAAAGCCTCCATCCTCCAAATCTCCACCCATGCTTGGTGGAAATTGTCAAAGTTGCATCCCTTCCCCAACATGTAGGCTGTCTTCGTCGAATACAAAACATCTTTAGAGAAAGCCCAAGTGAGAACGTCTCGAGGTGCTCTTACACTTAGCGGAATTGACAAAATGCAGTTTTGGTCACGATCATTGAAATTAGCAGCAAGAACCTCCATTCTCCATTCCATACGCTGCATATCAATCAGTTCACTAACTTGAGAAATCCCTTCCACCGGAGTACTAGTTATAAAGCGCCCTTCTTCATCCGCTAGCCATGGGTCCTTCCATATATTGATATTCGTACCATTTCCCACGCGCCAGATTACTCCTTCGTTAACTAAAGCCTTGCTAATCCACACACTCCTCCAGGAAAAACTCCCACCAAAACCCAAAGAAGCTTCTAAAAAGGACGTTTTTGGATAGTATTTGGCTTTCATAACTTTGCTCAAAAGAGAATCCTCCCTGTGAACTAATCTCCATGCTTGCTTTCCGAGAAGTGCATCATTAAAGATTTCGAGGTCCTTAAACCCCATTCCTCCTAAACATTTAGGAGTGCACATTGAGTCCCAAGATTTCCAATGCACCTTTCGTTGAGCTCCTTTTTGTCCCCAATAAAACCGAGCCATAACCGATCGGATGTTTTGTATTACAGAGCTAGGAAATTTATACACCCCATCAGATAAGTCGGGATTGCTTGGATAACCGCTTTTAGGAGAACTTCTTTTCCAGCTCGAGAAAGCAGTTTTTCCTTCCACCCCTGCAATTTCTTCCAGATTCTATCAGAAAGTGCTGCAAAAATGGCCTTTTTTGATCTTCCTGCAACCGTTGGAATCCCCAAGTACTTCTCATGCCTATCCACCTGTCTCATATTCAGAGTACTCATTAAAAAACCCTTTTGCTCGACGCTAACACCTTTGCTAAAAGAGACCTCCGATTTTTCATAGTTAATTTTTTGCCCTGATGCTACTTCATATCTGTTGAGAATATCAACTATAACTTTGCACTCACGTCGGTTGGCTCTAGCAAAAACTAAACTTTCATTAGTGAACAAAAGGTGGGAAATAACAGGCCCACTCCTACTAGCTCGTGCACCATGAATCTCCTTTCTCTGTACTGTATTGTTAAGCATATAAGAGAAAGCATCCGCAACCAGAATAAAAAGATACGGGGAAAGGGGATCCCCCTGTCTCAAACCCCGGCTCGGAACAATCGACCCACACACACTACCGTTAACAATAAAAGAGTAGGAGACAGTCGTCACACAGTTCATGACCAAATTCACCCATCTACCGCCAAAACCCATAGTAAGAAGAAGCTTTCGCAGAAAACCCCACTCCACTCGATCATATGCCTTACTCATATCAAGTTTTAAGGCAATGGTGCCCCGTCTACTCCGACTCCTCTGCTTCATAGTATGAAAATTTTCCAGAGCTATGAGAGCATTATCTGTAATTAGCCTTCCCGGAACGAATGCACTCTGATTCTCAGAAACAACTTCAGGGAGGATTTGCTTCAGCCGTATCACAATTGCCTTTGGTACTAGCTTATACAACACATTGCATAGACTAATAGGGCGAAATTCAAACATAAGAGTAGGATCATTCACTTTCGGGATCAGAGCTATGTTAGTATGATTCACAGAACTAGGGGAGCAAAAGCCATGCAAAATACTACTCACAAAAACCAAACACATCGTCACCAACAATATGCCAATATTTTTGATAAAATATTGCGTGCATACCGTCAGGACCCGGTGTAACACCCCGACCCCAAACAAATTAGGGAGGGGCCTATTATCACGAAATGCGCATCGAGGACCAACAACTGTCCCCACAAACCAACACAAGTCCTTTCGGCGCATTTTGTCCTCATTCATGCGCACCCCGAGAAAACTTCCCAGGTGGTCACCTATCCCAAGACTACTCCCAACCAAGCACGCTTAACTGTGGAGTATCTTAGCAAATGAACTCCCTAAAAGGAAGATGCACCTTGTTGATATGAGTAGTATATCAAATCCTTTTAAAGCAATCATGAGGGGTATTACATACACTCCCACTTGAGAACGACAACGCCAGGGTTGCTCTGATACCATTTGTAACACCCCGACCCCAAACAAATTAGGGAGGGGCCTATTGTCACGAAATGCGCATCAAGGGCCAACAATTGTCCCCACAAACCAACACAAGTCCTTTCGGCGCATTTTGCCCTCACTCATGCGCACCCCGAGAAAACTTCCCAGGAGGTCACCTATCCCAAGACTACTCCCAACCAAGCACGCTTAACTGTGGAGTATCTGACGAGGGTTAAATCGGTCGCTACAATCTAACTCTCAATCAAACAATACTTATACGAACACCCTATAACCAAGTACAATGGCAAATAAAGGTTCGGTCCACGAGGAACGAGAGTAATTGCAAATCAATCTTAAACCTAAGCTAGTTCGAAATCAATGGAAAATGGTGTTCTAAAATACTACTAATAAGATGGAATAAATCAATAAACTAAGACACTAGGGAGAACGGGAATTCACCAAACCATCGGTAACTACGCAACAAGGAATCACAGAGACAAACGGGATATGCAAAGACTATATGTCTGATCAATATCATGTGATAGGAAGACAACGAGCAATACTAAGCTTGGATTTCTCATGCACTTAACATTACTCGATACATAATCAAACCATATTCAATAATGAAATACTCAATTCACAATCTCTTGTTCAAATCAAGGATATCATGCAATCAAATTCAAGATTCTAGGTTAGCTACTCCTATTATAATGAATTAACATGCAATCGCATATAATCAATTTAATCACAATCCGTTTATCAAAATCAATCCTCAATTACATAGATTACCTAGGCCGGGTTTCATCCCGAAACCCTATCTAGGAGACTACTCACACATATTCATAATCAAAGCAATAATGAATTCCAAAAGCATAATAGATATAAACATGAATTCTGATTAAGGAATAATAAAGCTTGATTAATTAACAAGAATGAATAATACCAATTGTATTGATGCGAATCAATGGAAAAGTTCAGAACTTTGATATCCGTCGTCAATGAATAATACAAAGAATCTTCACAAATCTTGCTTCAAATCAATCCAAGAAAACTAAAATCGCTAGAATAATCTCTAAGAAAAATAATGAATATCTAAAACTAAGAACGTTCTCCAATAACTCTCTACAAAGGCTCTCAAAAACTATCTCTAAAAGACTGTCTGTTAACCCTTACAATCGGGCTATATATATATGTTTTAAATCGGAAAGTAAATTGCAGGCTGCCCTTCGTGAATCGGCACGGCCGTGCTGGAAGTGGCACGGCCGTGCAAGCATGGCAGTAGCTGATCCGCAATATCTTCAATTATGGCACGGCCGTGCTGAATTTGGCACGGCCGTGCAAATGCCTGGCACGACCGTGCTAATGCCTGGCACGGCCGTGCTGAATCTGGCACTGGCACGGGCATGGAAATTGGCTTGGCACGGCCGTGCTAATGCCTGGCACGGCCGTGCTAAAAGTGGCACGGCCGTGCTAAAAGTGGCACGGCCGTGCAGCATAGGCAGGAAGGTTGCAGGCACTTTGGTCTTCTTAAAACAGTCACAACTTCTTATCCAGAGCTCCGTTTGAGGCGTGCAATATATCGTTGGAAAGCTCTTCAAGTCTACTTTCCAATGCAATTAGAATAACTCCATTATCATTTGTATACCAAAAGTTGTGAGCAAAATAGTGAACAGGTGTCATATTTGTGAACTGTTCTGTCTTGCCTGCTACTTAACTTGCCTTTCAAGGCCTTGAGAACCGCAGCAAAGCCTTAGCTTGGTGGACTAGGATCGATAATAGACTGATTACGCACCAATGGTTCGGGACTCGACATAACTTGGTCAACTATACCTGTTAACACACCAAAAACAGACCGAAACCCGTGAAGCACGTAATATGAAGGAAACGAGTGTAACAAGGCAATAAACGACCAAAACGGGCCTAAATACATCCAAAATCACCCATTTATATGCCTTAAAGCGCACCCTAATGTGAGCTTGTCAGTATCTTAGCAAATGAGCTCCCTAAAAGGAAGATGCACCTTGTTGATATGAGTAGTATATCAAATCGTTTTAAAGCAATCATGAGGGGTATTACATATACTGTAACACCCCGTCTAAAAAAAGAAGGCGAGACATTAGCGGAAATAACGTCAAGACGGAATGTCACTCTAAGGGTTACTAAAAACTAAACAAAATAAATAAATAACAGAAACAAAAATCATGAAGAGAAAGAAATCTCAAATGATCAAAGAAAACTTTTAACGAAGCAGAACAACCTCAATTTTGACTATCTCATAAAGAGAGGTAAAGACATCAAAGAATAAACGATAACAGTACTTGGGGACAACCTAAACACTCTGCTCTCAGCCCAAACTCAACAAACGCTACCCTTCACCTGCAAATAACATTTACGTTCCACAATCAGTGGGGAGTAACTAGCAGTTCTCCCAAAACTTGTAGAAACACAAAGCTAAGCATAGAAGCATACATAAAAATAATACAACAAGTAGACAAGATAAACAACTACTTCACAATATACACAAGATAAACATGATAAGATACATAGATAGGAATACAAGTCAAAACATGCAACATGATTACAATACAATACAAAACAAACATGTATATTAAAAAAAGTGAATATATTACCACATGATTATAAAGTAAGAATAAATAGCACCCAAAGCATAAGCAATAAACTGATAAAAACAATAATTAACACTTATAAAGGTTCTTTAAAGAGATTTAGAAAATGCTTGACTTGACTTAAGAAAACCCTCACAAAAGCGTAATAATATTAAAATAGAAAATTTTAACTTTTTGAAAACTGATCCATTGTGAGGCAAGCATATAAAATATGAACGCCGATGAATTCCGCAGCCCACCATCAAAGGTTTGTCAGGGCGAACCTACAGACGATTCCGCAGCCGTCTGCGTCTGAGAATGGCCAAACTCCCAGTTTTCCTACTCGAATTCCGCAGCCCGAGTAGTTCCGGACGACAACAATTAACCTAGAAAATTACATCTCGAATTCCGCAGCCCAAGATGTTTGCATGTTCCAACCGTTGAATTCCGCAGCCCAATGGTTGTCTTACACTCACGAAACATATAAAACGGTAAAAATAATTCTTCAAAATCATCAAAACACATTTTAGGGATCATCAACCCTAATTTGAAAATACTGCAAGTCTTTACTTCTAAGACCAAAATTCAATATCAATCCTTCAAAAGAGTTTAACTTCAAAATTCTTCAAAATATACAAAATCATTTATAAATCATAACAAGGTATCACTCTTATTGTCTGGATTTGGGTACGAAGCTAATTATAACAAAATATCACAATACACTCCGTACACAACCCTTGGCGAAGCGGTGCTAAAAACAGTGTTATTCTACTTTAAAGCACAACGACGTCGACAACTCACATAACACCCAAAAATGGCAGCCAATATACGACATCTTAAATGCTTCATGAACACACCCAAATCATGCTAGAATGATAAAATAAAACTAGGACATATTAATCCACATATTAGGCAATATATATACACACAAGATAGGATTAAATTCATGCTTTTAACATACTAAAAATTACATGACAATGCAGCAGCCCCTAATTAGAATTACAGCAGTACAATGCACAACAATTTCACCCAAAACCAACCTTAAACTCCCAATTAACCTTAGCCCATTATCATACACACTCTAAAAACAACATAGGTCAGGATATTCATAAGACTAAGCATAAATATTCTGCAATACATCACTTTAAACCACCCAATTCACGCACCTAACAAACTAACCTGGCAGCAGCACCTTGCTTTGTTTTAGGCTTATAATCACATCAAAACTCACCCCAAAACATGATAATTTAACTTAGGGATATACCTAACATGATGCTATACCATATTAGGAACAAAAACAAACTAAATCAAAGAGAAATAAGGCTGAAAACGTACTGCACAAGGTCAGTAATTACAGCAGCAATATTGTGAGCCATAGTGTACATATCATGTTTAAAAACCACCAAAACATAACAACAATTTATGGAACCAATCCTTAATATATATACTACATCTAGGGATGATTATATAGCATAAAAACCAGCAATAAAACATGAATGAGATACCATCATTTCTCACGCACAAAACAGCAAACAAACATAAAACTCTAACACCTTGAATTACAACGAATTTCTAATCTAACCAACTCTAATTTGCACCTAGCCTTAACCTATCCTAGCCATGATTTCTAAATCTTGGAATAGTGCTAGTTACCTTGAATGGAGAGCATGAAAAATCAGATTAGAATAGAGGAAAAGATCGTAATTTGAATCCTCCCGAGCCCCTCCAAAGTTACGCCTCTTGCTAGCCTTGATCGATGAGGTTCTATGGTGTTTGAGTGCTTGAATAAGAGGGTAAAATACAGCATCAATGACCCACGACTATCCCTTGATAATTACCAGAAGATTTGAGGAAAATTGAGAGGAGAAAAGTGTTGTGATGGTGCAGCAACCTCACGCACAAGAAGCGTTGTTTTTGTATATGAATGGTAGGGAATATCAAGTGGTTTTGGACAGCATTTAATTGGTGGTTGAATGGGATTGATTGTGGGTGTAAATGGGGGGTTACTATGGTGGAAAAATGGACAGTAACAGGCCCTTGTATAGCCGTGAGAAATAGGAGAAGTTGGGCTCAAGCAACACATGTGATTATAAAGCAAATCCCTATATTAAGAATGTTAATTGGATTAGTTTAAGAGGGTTAACTAAGGAGTAACATGGGCTTAAGAAGGGAAAATAAAGAAGGGTATAAAACTATACAAGCCCTATTGAACGGTTCATTACTAGTCCAAATTCTATTCCGAGCTAATCCTAGTTGGCCCAATACTAGACTAGGGAACGAATGTAACATGAGGCGATTTGAAACGCGTTTGAAAACGATAATAAAGATTATATCATCGATATCACAATAATAATATCAATAATAATAATGAAAATAATAACTTAAATCACAATACAAAATATATATATATATATAAAGTTCATAAGTACCGAAAAGCGACATAAAAGACGAAATGTGAAATCAGTAATATTATTCATTTATAATGACCTGAATAATAAAAAGACATTATAATGAGTTTTGTAAATAAAAGAATTAAAGAATACTTTATAAACAATACCAATTTGATAAACGAGTTGACGGAAATCACCCAATACAACTTTATTTATCTTTATTGATACGATTGCACGTAAAACGTTTTTAAAACTCCAAAAATCATTTTATACCTATTAGATTGGTACTTTAGTCAAGGAATCACCCATGACGACCCGTATCAATCGCAATAGGTTAAATATCAAAATTATATATAATTTAGTATCACTTACTTAATTAATGGTTAAGCTAAAGGAATCACCCTTTAAGGCTAATATCAATTCAGACAAGTCAAATACAGTTGAAATGATTAAAAATTTAAATATAGAACCTTTTTAAATAACTTTCAATCGTTTCGTTAAAACATTTTAATAAGGGTTTTCAAAAGCTTGGGTTGACCCTTAAATCAAATAATGATTTTAATAATTAAATTAACATTTCAATTTAGAAATTGATATTTAAATTAGAAATTAGGATTTATAGGTTGAAACACACATAAAATAATGGTTCAAAAATACGGGGTGTTACACCCGGGGCTTTGCATGGGTGCATTTGTTGCAAGCAAAGAAAATCTCATCCTTTGTATAAGGCGGTAGCAGCTCCCTGTTGCTATCACTAGAAATGACAGCCTCCACATGTTGAAGCACTTCATGAATATTAGTCTCATCAGGTTCCGAGGAAGAAAACAGGTTCGAGTAGTATTGCGATACTACCTTTTCGAGCTCCTCCTCTTCTTTCCTCCATGCACCCCCTTCATCAAACAACCCTTTAATTCTATTCTTTTTCTTTCTTTGAGAAGCCTTATGTTGAAAATAAAAAGTATTGCAGTCCCCATCCCTTACTTCTAGCACACGGGAGCGAAGATACCAATATGCTTCATGCTTAGCGTGGAGATCATCTAGTGTTTTCTCCAACTCTGAGCATTTCATACAATTTTCGTGAGTTATAGGCTTCCCCTGCACTTCCCGTAAGCTATTTTCAGCCTTCACAATTTTTTCCCCAAGATCGTCAAACTTCTTCTTGCTCCACTCCATCAAATCTCTCCCCATCACACCCAACTTTCCCATCATATCAAGAGTACTAGCTGCTGCCCATGCCTTCTTAATTACTGCCTCACAAGACACATCAAGAAGCCATGCCGTTTCGAACTTAAAATTTCTTCGATGTTTACTCTTTCTTTTTGCCGGCTAATGAAATCGAACCACAATTGGTGTGTGATCGGATGTGTATCGCAACAAGTGTTCTACATTTGCTTGAGGGTACAACTGCAACCAGTGGCGGATCCAGGATTTCCGAGATAGTGTGTCACCATCAATTATTGATCATTTGTGAAAGTACAATTTTTTTTTTCCATGTCTTGTTCATAATTAATTTCAATCCAAAACTTATATGTATAAAATATATATATATGTATATATACATACATATACCAAATTGATTTCAATCCAAAAATAGGACACAAAAATTCATATCACAACCAAATACAGTACTTAAGAATACAATTTTACAAGTCGAAAATACTACAAATAACATGTTATAAACCAATGGTACAATAAAATTATTATATTGAATTAACTTTATGATTTTTTAGTTAATTGATAAGCTTTATGGGAAAATATTAAAATTGGTTGTACAAATATAAGATATAAAAAGGGAAAAAAAATTATTAAAAAATTATACAAAAAAAAAGTGAGATAACTTAAAAGACCAGTTATTAAATATAACTGGTCTCTTTAATGAAAAAAAAGTAACGCAAAAAAAATTGTGAAATGCAATAGCAGCATCAAAGAGACCTCTTATATAAATAACAGGTCTCTTTAATATATAAAAAAAAAACACACCAAGTCTTTTGTAGCAATAGCAGCATCAAGAGATCTCCTATCTTAATAAACGGTCTCTTTGATATTGTTTGTTGTTACTAGCAGCATCAAAGGGACCTCCTATTTATAATAAGGGGTCTCTTTGATATTTTATTTTCTTAAAAAAATACTGTGTCACCGGACCCACTATGACTAAAGGTGGGTCCGCCCCTGACTGCAACCATGATTGAGAAGCTAAAAACCTGTCCAACCTCTCTCTAACACAAGTTTGCATCGTATTACCTCGCTCCCAAGTCCACCACTTGCCTTCAAAGCCTAAGTCTCGCAACTCACAAACATCAAGGTCTCTCTAAATTTGGCAATTTCACGCCTTTCACGGGCAGCTCCCCCTTGTATTTCTTCATAGGAGAGCAGGTCATTGAAGTCACCGCCAAAAATAATCGGACCCGGAGCTTCCCTACATAACTTCTCAATGAGCTCCTAAGTGCGGTGCTTGTTAGCTTCTTCAGGCCATCCGTACATACCTACAAATCTCCACACCACATCCCCCTTCTTTACATCCCCTCAAATATGATTTTGAGAGTATGCAATTAATGAAAAATCAATACTCTTGTCTCCAAAAAACACAAAGTCCACCAGATTTTCCTCGGCTAGCCACCCCAAATGAGTTCGAGAAACCGATTTTTTCTTTTACTTTTTCCGCCGCATCTTTACTGATCATAGTTTCCGAGACAAAAACTAGATCAGGGGCAATCAAATTACTCCATTTGCAGAGTCTACGAACTGTCTTGGGATTGCCCATTCCCCGACATTTCCAGCATAAAATGCTCATAATGCCTGACGAGGTTGGTCATTGCCAACCGCCGTCAATAAAATATTAGTCTTCGAATCCTGCATATTGTTCTTACTCCGTTTACAGGCTTCTCCAATTACAAGTTCCTCATCACTGTCCCCTTCACCATCACACGTGCTCTTTCTTTTCTGTCCACATGTTTCAGAGACCTCAAGGCTCCCTCCTCCGACTTTAGGAGCTATGAGAGATTGTTTTATCTTTTTTCTCACCTTCCTGCCATGTACTAGATTCTTTTGTGAGACACCTATATTAAAAGGTGCAACACTGAAACTATTTTCATTACTGTCATCATCACAGTCCATCTCTGATGAGTCCTCTTGCACAACATTATCCTTAGAAGGCAATATCATACTCACCCCCTTATTCCTTCCCTCTTGAGAAATATCCTTCCCACACTTTGTACGCTCCAAGGAGAGTTCATTCACCTCCTCCTCCATATTATTATCCCCATCCTCCTTCTCTTGGGATCTCAACAAAGGTACAAATTCAGACTTTGGTATAAAAACTAGCTTCTTTGACACACTCCAGTCCTTCACTTCTTCAACCTCTGTCTTTCTTCCTCTTCTAGGAGAGGCCTTAAGCCATGTCCCCCACCCAAACCCATGACTCTGCATCTCCTCTGGGACATTCACGCAGTCCTTCTCACTGTGTCCCATGATTCCACACATAAAGCAAAAGAAAGGAAGCCGCTCATATTTCAGTTTAATCTTAATAATAGCGCCTTCCTTGTTCTTAACATTCTGAAATCTTCTCAAAGGTTTATTAACGTCCAACATGACTTTCACCCTTCGATTCTTCCCAATGCCCAACAAATCATTTTCAATTTAAATTACATCGCCAATTCTCGAAGCAATAGTTCTCACATGGTCATCAGATCGGCAATTGAAGGGGAGATCCTCCAATCTAATCCAGAAAGGGGAATGGGTAAGAGTCACATCATTAGGCTGTTCATCTCCATTGATACCGTTAAGGATTAACAGGCTCTGTTCGAAACACCAAGGTCTACCCGACATAACCTTCTCTTTGTCTCGCCAATGGAAAAATTGAAACACAAAGGTATTCGCTCCAATTGGTCGAATTGCTACCTTCCCCACCATCCCCCAAGATTGGGTTATTGTTCACCTGAACGCCTCTAAGTTAACGCCTCTGTTAGTCAAGAGTTTGCCGACTAACATAAGCAAAACCCTAGCCTCCGACTCCTCTGAATTCACAGCACCAACGTCCACAATTTCATTCTCATCGTCTTCATTGTTCAAGTTCAAGTATTTTTCAGCTAGTTCGTTAGCCATATTGGCCGGAGAAACACCACAAGCGTGGTGGTAGGTTCGCCTTTCTCTCGAGGTAGGTTCGCCCTTTCTTTCGAGGGAGTTTTCTGAATAGCTAAGTGCAGGTTTATTACCCTTCAATTTATTTAGTATACAACAAAAAAATTATTTTACAAAGGATATTTTGTGAAAAACTACCTTTTAAACTTTGACTTTTGCGAGAAACTACCCTAAAAAACAAAATGTTGTAATTAACTACCTTATAAAGTATAAATGTTGTAATTAACTACCTTATAAAGTATAAAATGTTGTAATTGACTACCTTCCACCGGAATAACACATTTGATTTTTATTTTCCGGTGTTGACCATGTCATGTGAGGGACACATGATCCTTTAATGACTTAATTCTCCCCTTTCTCCCAAAATTTCCCGCTTTATACCAACTATTTTCCATAACAATACGATTATTCATATTTTATATTGTTTATTTGCAACCCCTTTGATAATTACATGGGCTGAATTGGTGTAAAGCGGGAAATTTTGGGGAAAAGAGGGGAATTAAGTCATTACAGAGTCACGTGACATGGTCAACGTCGGGAAATAAAAGTCAAATGTGTCATTCCGGTAGAGGGTAGTCAATTACAACGTTTTATATTTTATAAGGTAGTTAATTACAACATTTTGTTTTTAGGGTAGTTTTTCGCAAAATCTGGAGTTTAAAAGGTAGTTTTTCACAAAAAATCCTTTTACAAATTCATTAGGTGCAAGATATTAATTCTCAATGAATTTATTTTTTTATAAAGGAAATAGTAAAGGTGAATGAGGGTTCAAGCTTGTTTAATACAATTTAGGAAGGAAGTAAAGGTAGGCATCGTGCCGTGTCTGGGGTGGCTCGTGCCAGGCCGTGCCATGCCAATTTTTGGCACACCCTAGCCCATAACACGGCACAGCCTGCATGCCTGGAGGGCCGTGCCGGGTCCTATATATATACACTACAAGAAAAAGGGAAATTATCAACTGATTTTTGCGACTACCATAATAATTAGTCGCAAAAAATATTTTTGCGACTGAAAAAGACGAGTAGTTGCAAATTTTGCAACCGATTTTGCAGTAGTTGCTATGCGGTCACTAATTAGCGACTGATTTTTGCGACTACCATAATAATCAGTCGTTAAAAGTATTTTTGCAACTGAAATAGACGAGTAGTCGCAAAAAATTGCAACCGATTTTATAATAGTTGTTATGCAGTCGCTTATTTACGACACTCTTATAATAATTTGCGACTAAATTGTAGTTGCCAGTGTTAATAATTTTGAAATCATTTTTTTTCTAAAAATTGCACTACTATTGCAACTAACACGGTTGTCGCTACTTTTTTTTTTTTTTTTTAATTTATTAAGAAAGAATTAAAGAAAACCCTTAGTATAATAAAGTTGTTGCCGCCCAAAAAAAAAAAGAACTATAACTCCTTATTGTAGTGCAGTTTATCGCTAATTCTCTTTACATACTCTTCTCTTTACTGCTCTTCATAAAAAAATATCAAATTTATCGCTATTTTTGTGCGCTGAATCTCTATTTTAGTGCAGTTTACGTTCTCCACTGATCATCAATTTAAGGTTTGTTTTCTAATTCATAAGCTTAATTTTGCTTTTGATATATTAGGTTTTTACTCATGCTTTTGATTAGTGAAATCGTGGTGCTAGAATTCCGTTTTGTCGAGATTGGGTTCAATTATGTGTGCTTAATTAAGGCTTATTTGGATCCTGTTCTGAAATTTCAATCGAGCTACTTTAGTTTTTCTTGGTAACGAATAATTGAATCATGTGTGGCTGGTTTTTTGCGCAATTGGACTAACCTTATTTCGTGAAATTTGGTTAATGATTATGCAAATTGTGAGTAAATTTTGCTTAATTGAGGGGCCGAATTGCTTAATTGTTGCTGGTTGTTGACGGTGGTGTTGGTGAGGGGCTGCTGTGGTGATTTTGGTTTGGTTTGGGTGGCTGCTGGTGTTGGTGAGGGTGAGCAGGGGCTATTGCGAGGTGACTTGGAGCAGGGGATAATTGGGTTGTTGTTGCGGCTGCGCGTGAAGGTGGTGGTGCGGCTGCAATTGGGTGATGGTGGTAGAATTGAGGTGTGATTGCGTGGCTGGTTTGGGCTGTGGTGGTGCGGCTGCTGTTGCTGTAGCAGTTGGGTTGCTCTGGTGGATGATGGATGAAATTGGTGGGCTGAGAAGTGTGTGGCTAATTAGTTTTAGGAGATGCTGGCGGTTTTGGCGGTGGTTGGTGCTGGTGTGTGTGGTGTTGTTGGTGGTAAGGCTGGAATGCGTGGTGGTTGATGGCTTGATGCGTGAGTGAAGGAGAGGGAGCAGGGGATGTGATTGGTTTTGGTGGGCTGATGTGGTTGGTAGTTGCAGCAAGGTTTTGGTGGGCTGCTGTGTGCGAGAGGGAGCAGGGGAATTGGTGTAGTGGAGGTTAAGAAGGTGGGGTGATGGATAAGAGGTGGGCAGCATCCATCAAAGTAAAGAATTGCACACACTTTCACTCGTCTCTGATCTCCGAACTCACTTGACATGAAATCCGGGACCCTAAACACAAAACCGAGGAGAAATCAAGACAAATAAAAATGAAATAAATAAATTAGGAATAAAATAAAGTGAAATAGAAAAAGAGAAATAACACTAAACTAATAAAAATTAAATAAAACTATACAAATAAATAAAATCAAATAAATAACAAAATAAATAAATTAAGAATAAAATAAAGTGAAAAAGAAACTGTTTTTCTGCAATTTTCCCAATTTTATTTGGGAATTTGGGAATATATTTTGATTTTTGTCAACAATAACCAAACCCTTAACAATCTGAATATTAGCCCTGCTGCTAATTCTTTTGTAAATATGAATTTGTTGGATGAAATTTTGTAATTGGTCTGCGAATTATGGTGGGTATTTCATTGCTAAATCTATTGTGTGTGACTGATAAGTGATAAGTCATGCTGACAATCTTTGTATGCAAGGCTATAAATCATACAATTTGTAATTTGTGTTCATGGTCCTTTGCTTTAGTTTTCTATGTAATTGTATATGAATCTGACTTGAATTTACTCATAATTAATGGTCCTACACCATAGATTTGAGTGTGAGATTGAAAATGAAATGTCCACCTTTGATTGTAGTGCTTCACATAGTCAAATTATATCGTCAGCAAAACAGACGGGGCATCAGTTTAAATATGTGTTTCTCAGATAATAATTTATCATATCAAGTGATTTTAGCGTGCCCATGTTACCAAATTCTCCATGTTAGCAGGGCACCTCCAACAGCCACAACCCACAGCAGCAACACTTCTAACCCCACCAGAGACAACATTCGTGTATTCCAACAGCCATGCCAGGTTTGTTTTAAGAAATTTTAAGTACCAATCCAAATGTGTAACCTCTAAATTTTATGGTAGGGCACGCTCTTTCGAATTTCGTTGTAGGATCTTGCTGAAAACTCTGTCTTTCTTGCTCCTATTTGCTGCATCATTGCTAACTGTTTGAAAACTCTGGTGGTTGTGTTCTAGGGTTCGCTTGATTTTCTGAAATTGCTGTAGGGCAAGCGGGGGTTGCCTATACACTAGAAGTGTTTTGAATTTTTTGACTGTATAAGAAGTGTTCATTGTTTTGCTCTGAATGTAATATGGGTTGTTGCTGATTTAATCTGTTATATGAGGAGAATGCTTCAATTTTATGTCTTGATTAGGTTACTTATTTATTTGCAGTAAATAAGCAGCATTACGTACTCTAGTTTTTCTAGCTATTTATGAGTGCAGTGTTGTGAATTTGACATAAAATTCTGAAGAATATTTTGCTTCTTGGCTGTAGTTCAGTTTGGAGTCATAGTGAATGATCTAGGATGGCTCATTCGTCTTCCTATTCTAAGTTTATGATAAATTGTGAAAACAGGTGAGAAAGAATAGATCGAGTAGTGGGTAACTCAACAAAATATGTTTTAGCCAAAGAGAAACCTTTTCCTAGTTACTTTCTTCTGGCTTTTATTTCAAACTAATTGTCATGCAAGCAAACGCTTCAAATTTTCATTTTCATACTAATATTAATCTGCTGTAGCTTCAGGTGAGTTCAGTTTTTCTGCATGTATGCTTGTAAAATATGCCTGAACTTGTGCAGAAGACTGGGCAGCTTGAAACCTGTGTGTTTGGAAACTAGGCTAGAAGTCTGAGAAGCATAGCCATTTTAGTGTACCGTAGAAAAGGAAAAAATACAACCGTTTCAAATCCTGGGATTTAGTTTCATAAGGGTAGCTTACAGTTGAGTTGCAACCAGGTTTGATGACAATGCTGTCTTCACGGCGTTGATTTCTGGGTTTCGTTAATTAGTTGTATTGGATAAGATTTAGTTAACGGTCCCTTTCTGCACCCTGCTTTCCTGACACCAATGCAACCATCGTGAGCTAATATTTGCTGTAATTTCCTTGTTGCTCACATTAAAACCCCATGTTATACTGAAATTCACTTATAATACTGTTTATCAGAATTTTCTTATCACACAAGAGACCTAATGACTGCAGTGTCAATGTATGATCGTATTGCTAATATTTTTGCAAGACTAAAGAGTAGCTTTCATAGTTTTCATGCTGGGCGGCCTGCCTGAATCAGTTTGTTTGGGGATTCGGAGAGGGAAAGTAGCATTCATTTGTCTGCAGTTGGTACGGTACATCTTTCGTTTAATTCTATGATGCCGATCCTCGCAAATAATTGCTCTACATTTCCATTCTTACTGGTGGTAACTGGTTCAATCTCACTCTGATGCAAACAGGAGTGCGTTTCTCACTCATATGCTCACTAATGTGTGTTTTGTCTATTTTCTGTTCTTTATTGCTTTTCTATTTCATTCTTGCATTATTGATCTAAGCTCACATGAATGAGAAATAAAATCAAAGAATTAAACACTGCACCATCTTTAATCTTCTCTGCTTGCACATACTCATAAGCAATGCAAAACCTTTTAAGCCTATCTAACTCTGCATTCCCATTAGCCCACTGCATGTACTGCATTCTTTCCTTCCTCAAATTTTCCAAAGCAGGTAAGATTTCCTGATCAAGAAGCTTATCAATCTCATCAACTTTAGTTTGCTTTTTTTCAAGTGTTTTCAAAGCAGAATCTTTCTTATTTTCATACATCCTTGTCCCAGCACCCTCTTCAAGCATAGACAATATTTCAGGAGGCTTCATGTTTAAAACTTTTGTAATACGCCCTTGCATAATTAGAAAATGTGGATTATTCACATTGAGCTGCACTGAATGGAAGAGGTTTTGTACCCTACTAGGTTGGGCAAGGTGCCCATTAATCAGATACTTGTTCCTGCCGCCAACCACAATCTGCAAAATTTGAGTTAAAATTATAAATTAGAAATAAAATTATTTATGTATAATATGCTATTTTGAGTTAAAATTATAAGCTTTACATGTTAATTATGTGCAGCGTACATATACTTGGAGAACTGAGTTCGATGCTAAGGCTAGGAGAGAATTTGACAAAAAAGCTGGGGACCGACTTAGGGGCACATTGAACCAAGTTTACAAAATGCCTCTCCATAAGGAAGTTAGTTTCATGACTGACACTGTTTGAGCTGAATTCATAAATAAGCGTAAGCATCCTGATTTTCTGAAACGTTCTAACCAAGCAAGAGATAATCGGTTATCTGGCCAAACATTAGAGAAGTTTGACCCTGGCCATCGCCAAGGTAGCGTATCTACTCCTCAAGTGGTTAAAAAAATGGTAAGTGTATGATTTAGCAGCTAACTTGTGATTTTATATAAGATTGAAGCAAGTAGAAAATTTTTAGCCACTAAGAGATCACAATAACTAGTCTTTATTACAATTGCTCTGTAGTCTATGTCCCCTATTTTTTGTTGTATTTTTTTTAGTGCTAACAACTTCTTCTAATACAAGGCAAAGAAAAAGGATGGAATTTTACCAACTACTGCTGAAGTATATGAGAGCACTCATTCTGTTTGTGTGGGCAATGATGAAGTTGAATTGATGGGTGACAAGTCTCAAAAAGTCATGGTATGAGTATACTTCTATATTTTGCTAAGATTACAAAAAAAAAAAAAAAAATATGTGGTAGTTAATGTTTGGAGATATTATAGATTGTTTATTTGTTTGTGTGATTGAGTTGGAGGATGAGAATGATTTGCCGGCATTAATCATATGATTAATATGGTATGGCACAATGTGAATTGAGACAGGTTTATTTTGAAGCCATACCCTATAGGAGGGGATTCTTCAATTTACAAAGGAGACTCTGCCGAAATTTTTAATAATAACTGCTTACATAAATTATTTTGCTATAAGTGTTACCTTTTTTATTTAAAAAAAAACAAAACAACTATAATAAAAATACCCATGATCCTCTGTTCCCAATAGTTGTACCTTTGTAATCTGGAACATCTATTAAGAGGTAACTCTGACTGTACTTGTATTCATGTTATTGCATCATTGATGGGTAATACTCTATTAGCTGCTCTAAAGCAATTAAATTAAATTGTGTTCTAGAAGTCCAAACAAGTTTTTATCTCGGACGATGTCCCGAATCATTGCTTGTATTTTTATTATAGTTGTTTTTTTTTTAAATGTATTTAGTTTATTTAAGTTTTAACATTTGAGATCATAGTTACTAATACATATCTTAATGCAGGGAGAATATATGGAAAAACTTGAGGAATATAAGAACAAAGGAATTGAGATAAACCCCGACAAAGTCTACTTGGAGGTTGTAGGTGGGCAAAAGAAAGGAAAAGTCTACGGTTTAGGGAGTGCTTCACAAATGTATTACAAGAGTGATCCTACTTCTCAATCTACTTCATCATCTTCCACTCCTTCCATGATTTCTCAATTAAGTTCTCAAGTTGAAGAGCTAAAGAAGATGGCGGAAGAAAACCATAACAAGGTAGAGAAAGCTAAAAAATAGCGGCAAAGAGCTTGAAATGTGCTAAGTAATTCATCGAAAATCATGAGATCGAAAAAGCTACATGCAAGAAGGAAAAATTAGCTATGCAAAAAACATTGCAGGAAATGGCATCACTTGTAAAACAAGTTTACCGTCCTTATAAGCCTCCTACGCCTGCAGTCACCCGCTCTCGTGATACAACTAAGTGATTTTTATTTTCTTGGTGGTAATTTTATGAACAACTGGTCTTTTACATTGTCATTAATTCTTGTTTGAAGTAGCTTTTTTTTATATGGGAGGTGACTTTTGGAACAATTAGTCTTATAAGTTAAATATTGTTTTTTAATACATTGATACAAAATTGATTGATATTTTGGATATTTGAATAAAATTAACATTTTGGTTATTTGAATTTATGCGTGGGTACCTTTTTTGCTTTGTGATTAATATTGGTTGTCGCTTAATTATGGTCTCAAATATTGATAGTTAGTCACAAATATTTAGCGACTGCAAATTTGGTTTAGAGACTAATTGGTTAGTTGCAAAATCATTAGTCTCAGTAGTCGCTAATCTGTCACAAATAATTAGTTTTGTAGTCGCAAAAATTTGGTCTCGTATGTAGTTGCTAATCCGTCGCAAAAAACATTAGTCTCAATAGTCGCAAATCCGTCGCAATTAAACAAGTCTCTGTAGTCGCAAAAGTTTAGTCTCTTAGTCGCAAAAGTTTGGTCTTGTAGTCGCTAATCCGTTGCAAAAGTAGTCCTAAAACATTGGTCTAAGTAGTTGCTAATCTGTCGCAAATATTTTACGACGGACAATAATTTAGTTGCTAAAATTTGAAAGTTAGTCGCTAAATGGTAGTTGCAAAGGCGTTGCAAATCCGTCGCTAAATTTGCGACTGTCCAAAAATTAGTCGCAAAAATGGATTTGTGACGAGGTCTTTGGCAACAAACCAAAGTAGTCGCAAATCCGTCGCAAATCCATTTTTGCGACGGATTTGCGACTACGTTGGCCGTCGCTAATTACCCTTTTTCTTGTAGTGATATATATATATATATATATACCGTGGTGGCGTGCCAGCGGGCCTTGCCATGGGCCAACTGACCAGCATGTCGTGCTCGTGTCGTGCCTGTGCCTATTTTAAAAAGTTTTGTTCACAACACGGCCCACGGCCCACACCTGGGCCCGGCTGAGTGAAAAAGAAACTCTTCATGTTTGGAAGGGCATTAGTAAATATTGATAGCTCACTTTACAGGGGGTTATGTCACCGACTAACTATATAAGAATAAGGTTCATAGCATATTATAGTTTTTAGTTAGGGTTTAGAGTAATTGACAAACTTCCGAAATTCAAGTGTGAGGTCAGGGTGTCTAATCTCACTAGTCTCAATTGTAAAAACCGTATGACTTTAACTAATGAAAATTAGTATCTTCAGGACTTCTTAAAAAAAAAAAGTTGTTTATGCAAAAGTTTATATACGTAGTACTTAATGCATAAAAATTAATTCCCTGTAATCTGTAAAAAAAATTAACTAAGGATCTGTTCACATTTACTGAACTGAACTGATTAAAGCTGAATTAAACTGAACTGATTGGTGCTAAACTGAACTGAATTGAGCTGAAATGAATATTTTATGAGAGAGGAAAATTAAGAGCTGTACTGAACTGAACTTATTGGAGCTGAGCTGAACTGAACTGAACTGATTAGAGCTGAACGGAACTGAACTGAAATTAAGTAAATGTGAGCAGACTCTAAGTGGTTCAATGGTGTAGATTTGTTTTGTATTTCCTAGAATTTAGTTACATGGTTTCGAAACCTATTGGCTATATTTAGAGTATATATTTTGTAGTATTGTTTGTATGAAATTGATTATTAATTTTTACTTCCTTTATTCTATTTTTGTCGCAATATATCGCAACGTTGGGGGTTTCACGCTTGCCATGCCAATGCACATGTTATAACTTATACATGGTTTTTTATATAAAAGGTTGATATTATAAAAGTATATTTCGAAGAAAATCTGACAAGATGTCAGGTATATTATTATTTCTCCAACCTATAAATCACAAAAGATGATTAAAGGAGTGTAAGTAAATAAGATTGAATTCTAAAAGTTGGAATAAAAAAATAAAAAAAAACCCGTAGGAAATATAACATAAATAGCCTAATAAAAAGTACTCTTCATTTGCAATCACTTTTTAGTGCATATTGCATGATTAAATTCACAAGGCCCCTAATTGTTATTTTGCCCATAGCCTCACAAAAGTCAAAAACGGCCCTGAATACTTGTTACATTTGATTTGATTTCACCCGCGTTTATTTTCTGTAGTAATTGATTATCAAATCAACTTGACGATTACATGATTTTTGTTCACTACTTAAATTAATACAATTGATTAACTCATAATAAATTTATGTTAATCTCTCACATGTTTTTCTTTTCACCAGATATTTCCCCCAATGCTAACTTCTCTTCACCTTCCAACACAAGTTCTTGCTCAGATTTCAACTTCTTTGCTTGCTTTGCCTTCTCAAGGTACACAACTAATTTCTTCAAACAATCCTCGGCAGTAGTAGTTTTGATTGATCTAGGCATAATATTTTCGGCTACATCAGCTGGTGTAACATCTATTTCCTCTAGCAACGCCCCAATGGTTTCGAACAAAGGATGTGATTCAAGCCGTAGATAGTTCTTAGCCAACATCTTGAATGCTTCATATCGACAGTAAGACATCTCAATGTGCAAGTCCATTCTACCAGGCCGAATTAGAGCAGGATCGAGTTTGTCCACATGATTAGTCGTAAACACAATAATCCTCTCTTCTCCACAAGCTGACCAAATTCCATCAATAAAGTTTAGTAAACCAGACAAAGTTACCTCACTTCCTTTCTTCTTTTTGTCTTTCACTTCTTTTTCTCCTGCAGGTTTATCCTTCAAAGGGTCTTTTTCGCCAGCCTTTTCTTCACCTCCTTCTTTTTTCTCTGTTCTTTGTCCTGTCAAGTCCAATGAACAATCTATATCTTCAATCAGAATGATGGACTTACAAGTTGTTTCGATTAATAGGCTTCTCAGTTGCTTGTTATTTTTAACTGATGTCAATTCAAGATCGTAGATGTCGTAGTCTAGGAGATTAGCCATGGCTGCTACTAGTGTTGATTTTCCTGTTCCAGGGGGACCATATAGAAGGTAACCCCGCTTCCATGGCTTTCCAATTTGCGCGTAGTAGTCTTTCGCGCCCTTGAACCATTGTAAGTCCTCGAGGATCATCTGTTTCTTATCCTCCTCCATTGCCAACATCCCGAATTTTGCAGGGTGTTTGAAATCAATGTAGTTGTTTCGGATGAAAACAATCGAATCTCGGAAGATCCTTTTATCTTGAGGGAACTTGGTCTCGGTCCGAACGACGCAGGAGCCGAGGGTTTCCTGCACAACAAATACACGTAAACTAGCCTCGGGGGGGACGCCGAGGAAGGCCCCTCCGATGCTTAAGTCAGTATATTAGAGAGAGAAAGCTGTGCAAGAGTTTAGTTGCTTGAGGCTTTATTGTCTTACCAAGGATTGACCAAATTGTTGGCTTTTATACCTTGGCTAATGAAGGAGGCGGATTGGGCCCGGAAGTCAGTTGGGCTGGGCCAAGCTGATTGGGCCGTTGACTGACCTTGACATGGCTTTGAGGATGTTGATTTTTGACTTTAGCATATTTGGAGAGTTGAACCTTAACCTTGGGCTTTTAATTGGATCATTCAGTGACCAGGCCCAATTGGACTAAATTGGACCCAAACAACTTGCCCCCCAGACCCGATTTGGAAGGATGACGGGTCGGGTTTGATTTAATCAGAAAAGGAGGGAAGTGAATGATTTGTTGATCCAAAAATGTGAATTTAAACCGTAATTAACCCATGATTAATGAGATAACAACAGTTAATGTGGATAATTGCGGAAGTTGGACGGGTAGTGGGCGATTTAACTGCAAGGTCGTGTGTTTAACGGCTACTTAGTGGGGTGCTTGAGAGAAATTGAAACGCAGACTCCTTGAATTCCCATTTCTGGAGATATAAATAGAGGCGCGTCTTCTCTCCCCACTCACTCATCAACACAAACCCAGAATTCTCAAGAACGCTCAAGAGCCCGCATCAAAACTTCGCAAATTCCCCGAGCATTAAGCTTAGAAGCTGAGACCTGTCACTACCAATTCGTAAATCGGCGGCTTTTGCTTCAGATCAAGGTAAATTCCTTTGATTTTATTTCATTTTTCCTCGACTTTGCACTCTTTCCCCTTTTTCGACTTTTTCCTTCGAAATTCGTCGATGGTGAGGGGAGTTAGAGGTGGAGCCCGTGCTCCAAGAAGAGCAAGGCTAATCCCCGATCCCAGGGACAGGATTGGGACCTGGAATGGACGAAGGACAGAGTCTGACCCTGCTGAAGGGGTTAGGGCGACTCCCATTTCTTCGGCTCCTCCTCAGAGGGCTGAGGGGGTGAGAGCTTCAGGACGGGATGATGAAGTTCCCGCTGTCCTTTGGGATATCCTCCCAGGGTTTTCAGAGTGGGAGGATGCCGAAGTAGCTTCGGCCATGATAAAGAACCGTCCCTACTCATGGTGGGTAGAGAACGCCGATCAATATCGATTTGCTGAGCAAATTGAGTTGCACTACGGCATTTTTGAAGCTGATGGATATTGGTGCCGAATGCCCTCAGCATCCGATAGAATCCATCGTCCACCCCCGGGGTATGTGGGGGTGTACACGAGACAGCTTCAGTATGGGCTGAGGTTCCCTTTGGACGTATTCGTCCGAGACTTGCTGATCCATTACAACATTTCCCTGTGCCAGCTGACCCCCACCAGCATCCGAAGGGTAATGACGTACTTATGGGTCTGCAAATTCTTCAGATACGTGCCGAACCTGCACTGCTTCAGAAAGCTCCATCGGCTAGTGCCAAATATTCAGAGTGGGCACGGAAGCCATGGTTCTGGGTGGTATCGGATTGAGTCTCGGCCCCCGTTCCTAACCATGTGGCCGAACGACTCTTCAGACAAGGACTGGAGAGGTCAATGGATTTGGGTTAGGGCGCCCACGGAGCCGAGCCATCCTTATGTTTTCAGCGCTCCCCGGTATCTTGCCGAGCCGGATCCTGATATGGGAAGTTTAGGTCCTCCCGAAGATAGCGGGCCAGACCCGAACCTTAATCAGCAGAACATCTTCGGCAAGCTGCCGAACCGGGGAGGCAGCGGCCGAATGCAGCATATCCCGGAGACTTGGCTCCCCGATACGCACTATGTTTTCCAAGAGAATATGCTGGCAGCTGTCGGCCTCAGCCGAAAGTTTAGGGATGGTAATCTTCTTCGGCTGGGGCCGAGGCCTTTTAATTATCTCTTTTCTTCTTTCATTTTGCTTTCTTGTGATGTGCCGAACTAACTGAATTGACTTCTCCCCTTTTCTTTTTCAGAACGGGACGAGACCAACGTCGGCATTGATTACGCTCGCCTTGGCGTCAGCCGAGAACGAGTCGTAACTGATCGGGCTCCCCCTATCACTGAACCAAGGCGCCGAGAGGTTCACCTAGACTCTTCCCACTTCCAAATTGAGGCTGTTGCTCTGTATCAGAGGCAGAAGCCTTGGTGGAAGAAGAGAGACCCTTGGTTTCAGCTGCTGAACGAAGAAGCTGAAGCTGCCCGCACAGCCGAAGAGGTTGCACGGGTACTTGAGGCTTGTGAAGGAGGAGAAGGGTCCTCCAGAGCTGCTGAAGCCGAAGCTGCAGCTAGAGCAGCTGAAGAAGACGAGGCTTTGCTGAAAACCTCGGTGAGCTTTCAGACAACTTTTTTCTTTTCTTTTTTTTTTTTTTTTTTTTTTTTTACTCACACTCTTCTTCCCCCCTGTCTGTTACAGTCTGAAGAGAGTAACAGACACAGAGAAGGCAAAGCTCCTGTTCGTCCCGAAGATCAAATACAAGAGTCTTCAGACTCAGATATGGACGAGCAGCCCCTTCTGAAAAGGCGCCGAAGGATGGCCATCATCGGCCCTCATGACTTTCAGCAGAGGCCGATGACCATCGGCGTCGCAATAAGGGAACCTGAGGAAGGCAATGGATCGCCGAGGGTTCCCCAGCCAACACCCCAATCTCCTCAAAAGACCCCTCCGCCACCTCCTGAGATGGAGGTGGATCAGAGGACTCCCGAACCTAAGGGAGGGGTCCAAGAAGAAATCAAGGAGAGTGCTGCTGAGCACGGAAATAAAGATGTCGTGATGTCAAGTGCTGAAGGCTTCACGGCAGATATCGCAAGAGAGGTTGAGGCCTTCGTCCTCACCCCTGAAGAAGAGGAGGTCATAGTACTTGACTCCTCTGAGAAGGACGATGCTGAGACAACCAAAGCTAATCAAGCTCCATCGTCGTCCTTCCCTTCTTTCCAGACTCTGCATTCTGGAGAAATGGGTTTCTCGGCCCCCCGAATTCCAATCCCAGATCACATCTGGGACCTCATATGGGGTCAAAACCGAGAAGGAGCTGCAGCCTACTTCGGCAATTTTGCTGGCATGTCCGAAGTAGACAGGGCAAGGATCTGGTCGCTGAAGGCCACTGCTGGGATGGGCGAATCCAGTAGATCAGTTCCTGACCCAGCCAGGTCTAACCAACTGCTGATGATGCAGGTAATTTTCCTTGCCTTGATTTCTTTCTGAACTCAACCTTTCAGCTATTATTTTTTACTTTTTTAACTTGTGCCCCTGTTTTCAGTTCGTGCACAATCAGACTCTCACTGTAGAGCTGATAGATTCCCTACAAGATAGGGTGGACGCTGCTGTGCACGAAAGGAAGGTGGCTGAAGAGGAAGTTAAGCTTGCCAAGCTGAAGCAAGCAGCAGCTGAAGAGAAGCAGCAGGAGGTTGAGGAGTACGGTAAAAAAGCTGCCGAAGCTCTGAAAACCTTCTGCGATGCTATGGAGATGGAGGTTTTTCCCCCACTGATGGAAGGGGAAAAATTCCTCCAGGAGCATATGGGAGTGGACGTCTCCAAATTCAAGGCTGCTATTGAGAGCCGAATTCAAGAAGGAACTGCTGCACAAGCTGAAGTGCAGCAGCGTCTAGAGGCTCTTGAAGCCAGCCGAATGGCTGCTGAAGAGTTGCTCTTGGCCAAAGACGTCCAACTCTCAGAGGCTGCTGCTGCTGCTGAAGCTCAAAGAGCTAAGCTACAAGAGGCTGAGGATCAGCTCACTGCCAAGAAGGAAGAAATGGTCCAAGTTCAGGCCGAGGCTTCCCGGGTTCAGCAAGAGTTTTCCGAGCTGAAAGGCTCCTCCTCCAAGCTCGTCGATGAGCTGAAGAGATCCGAGGAAGACTTGGAGGAGACGAAGAAGAAGTTGGCCGATGCTGAGGCTCTACTCAAAGTCCGTATCTATACCCAAGAAGAGTATGAAATGGGTTTTAGAAACGGGTTCAGAGTGTGCCGAAGGGTCTGCCTTCATGCTGAGCCGAAGCTGGACTGGTCCAAATGTGCTGAATGGGTCCAAGATCCCGAAGACCCTCACATGAAGTATGCCACTCCAATCGAAGCTGAAATCCTTAAGGCTGAGGAAGCCGAGGAAGAAGCTGAGAGGATGGAGTTGGAGGCTGAGCAGAGAGAAAGGGAGGCTCGGCAGAGTGCAAAGCCTGCTTCTTCTGCTGCTGGAGCTGAGACCACCATTGGGCCCAATGAAGCTGATCAGTCTGATCCTCAGGCTGAAGCATAGGAACTCGGGCAGTCGTCTTCAGAATCTTGCGGTTCATCATGCGCTCAACTTTAGACTTGCCGCTTTCTGAATTTTTGCCTTTTGTTTTTTTTTGCTTCAGCTTGCCTTATCGTACAACAGCTTATTATATTTTTATTTTGCCTGTACGTATTTCGGCAGCTGTTACTTTCCGCTTGTGGGCGGCTGCCGACTATTTTTGTAATTCAACATTTTTATTTCAAAGAAGTTCACTTTCTCAGCTTTCTTGTGTATATTTTTTTTTCTTCGCTTTACCAGTCTTCGCACTTTACTGCTTTCTTTGAATGATCTTTCAAATATTTGCTAAGTGCAGAACTTCGGCTAGCGAGAATCATTTCTGCTGAGACTTCTTTTTGCCGTTTGTACTCGGATGTTTTCAACTTGTGAAAAAACTGACATAAGTATCAAACTTCGGCTGAGCTGAAGGGTATTAGATCAGTTGTGCCATTTCTCTATTTCCCTCTGCCCCCCCAGAAATCTGAAGATGAGGTCTTCTGAATTCTGGAATGGCTGATAATTTTTCTCGGCTAAGCCGAGGATCTTTGAACACTTTGCTTTATTTTCTACATCCGTTTTTAAAGTACTGATTTCCCACCTGAGAGTTTTCACTCTAGAGATGGTACTCTTGTGACACTTTCTTCAATTCATCCAAGGGAACAACTATCCGAAACACCATGCCGGGGCAGCAGTTTATCTGAAGTACGAGGCATCATCATGCAATACTTCAGAGTTGCAACTACCACCCGGAACTGATTCATCCGAAGTACAAGGCATCACTATGCAATACTTCGGGGCTTTATCAGTTCCTATTTTTTAGGCTATGTTTCGGATAAGTCTATGGCCTTTTTGCCCAAAGGAACAGCTTCTCCGAAGTACAAGGCATCACTATGCAATACTTCGGGCTTGTATCCTTTTTTGGCAGGTTTTACAGCTTGCCGAGGTACAAGGCATCATTATGCAATACCCCGGACAGCGCCGAATGAAACCTTGAATTTTTGAAAAACCGTAGAAAGCATAAAGACTTAAAGAATACACGCAATCTGAATGAATACTGGCTCGATGGCCTTTTTGTAAACAAAATCAGTGTACTTACATAGATTGTACTATCCGAAGGATTTACACATAGTATTTTTTGAGCACATCGGCATTCTAATGGTTTTTCAGCTCGGTGCCATCCATTTGTTTGAGTCTGAAGGTACCGGGCTGAAGCTCTTGATAAATTTCATAAGGTCCCTCCCAAGATGCTGAGAGTTTGCCATGAATGCGACTTTTTTGAACAGCTGCAGCATTCCTCAAAACTAAATCCCCAACTCTGAGAGGTCGTTGATAGACTCTTCGGTTGTAGGACTTGCTCATTCTGAGCTTGTGTGCAGCCATCCTTTCTCGGGCTAGATCTCTAATCTCGTCAAGGAAGTCGAGGGACTCTTTCATGAGCTGCTCATTTTCCTCGGCTGAGAAGAGATTCACTCGTAGGCTTTCTGAGCCCACTTCCACTGGAAGCACTGCTTCGGATCCATACACCAGCTGAAAAGGTGAATGCCCCGTTGCCTCCTTCTCGGTTGTCCGGAGTGACCAGAGGGTTCCCGGAAGTTCCTCTACCCACTTGGACTTTTGATCCTCTACTCTTTTTCTGAGAGCGTTAAGGATCTGTTTATTTGCGGCTTCGGCTTGGCCATTACTCTGAGGGTGGCAAACCGCGGAGTAAGCCAATTTTATCCCGAATTGATCAGTGTATCGGCGCAAGGGCAGGTTGTCAAACTGTCTGCCGTGGTCGAACACAAAAACTTTTGGGATGCCGAACCGAGTTATTATGTTCTGCCAGATGAACTGTCTGACAGTTTGCTCAGATATGCTTGAAGCAGCTTCCGCTTCAATCCATTTGCTGAAATAGTCGATTCCGACTATCAGCCACTTTCTTTTGTATGGGGGGTTGGCTGGAGATCTAGGCATGGCCGATGGATTACCGGTGCAAATTTTTGGCATTTCTCGCATTTTCTGACCATGTTCTTTGCATCCGAGATCATTGTAGGCCAAAAATACCCTGCCCTGAGAGCTTTGTGGGCTAAGGTTCTCCCTCCTATGTGGTTTCCGCAGATGCCGAGGTGAATCTCTCGGAGAATATAGTCGGCATCCGTTGGACCCACGCATTTCAATAATGGAGCGGAGAAGGATTTTCTGAGGAGTTGGCCGCCGAAGACGAGGAATCGTGAACTGATCCGCTTTATCTTGGAGGCCGAATTCCTATCCTCGGGGAGCTCTTCCCTGAGTTTATAAGCCAGGATGTCATCCATCCAGCTCGGCTCGAGTGCAGCGCAGCAGATTGATATTGCTTCGGCTACACTCTTTTCTCGGCGCACCTCCACATAGACAGAACGGCTTAACTCAGTCAGAGTCGAGCTTGCAAGTTTGGAGAGTGCGTCCGCTTGAGCATTTTGACCCCTTGGGATCAGCTCTACTTCGAAAGATCTCAGCTTCGCAATTGTCGATTTGATCCTTGTGAGGTAAGCTGCCATTGAAGGCTCTTTAGCCTCATACTCCCCCCGGATCTGATTGGCGACCAGCTGAGAATCTGTCTTGAGGTAGACATGCTCGGCTTCCAACGATATGCACAGGTCTAAGCCAGCAATGGCTGCTTCATATTCGGCCTCGTTGTTAGAGGCTTTGAATGAAAATTTTAGTGCATACTCGAAGGTTTTGCCTTCGGGAGAGGTAATGACGACCCCTGCCCCCGAACCGTTCACGGTGGAGGACCCATCCGTGAAGACGGTCCAGATTTTCCTCCTTGCATCCAGAGTCTCCTGATAGGAGCACTCGGCCAAGAAGTCTGCCAAGGCTTGCGCCTTGATGGCTGTTCTCGGCTGATAACCGATACTGAACTCGGTGAGCTCGAAAGCCCACTTTGCTAGTCTACCGGATTTTTCAACCTTGCCGAGGACTTTCTCTAACGGCTGATCAGTTAGAACCGCTATTTGATGAGAATCAAAATAGGGTCGCAACTTCCGAGCAGCCACCACCACTGCATAAGCCACTTTTTCTAACAGTGGGTAGCGCGTCTCGGCATCCGTCAGGGTGTGGCTGACGAAATAGATCGGCTGTTGAACTTTTTCTTCTTCCCTTAGCAGCACCGCGCTTACCGTGGCTGGACTGACCGCCACGTATAAGTATAGGATGTCTCCTACGACTGGCCTTGCCAGTGTTGGGAGTTGAGCCAGGTGTTCACGGAGCTGCTGAAAGGCTGACTTTTGTTCGTCTCCCCATTCAATGCCTTTTGAATTTTGGAGCTTCAGCGCCTTGAAGAAAGGGAGCCCTTTGTCTGAGGCTCGTGAGATGAACCTGGACAAGGCAGCCATTCTCCCGGCTAGACGCTGAATATCCCTTTTTGTCTTCGGCTCGGGGAGGTCTAAAGCAGCTTGTACTTTGGCGGGGTTTGCATCAATCCCCCTCTTGCTGACCATGAAGCCGAGGAACTTGCCTGACTTCACGCCGAAGACACATTTCTTCGGATTCAGCTTCATTTTGTATTTTCTGAGGGTGGCGAAGGTTTCGGCTAGGTCCGTGACATGATCTTTTTCTTTTATGCTTTTGACGATTGAGTCGTCAACATAAACCTCCATGTTTCGGCCTTTTTGCTCGGCGAAAACCTGATCAACCAACCTCTGATATGTTGCCCCCGCATTTTTCAATCCGAAGGGCATCATTCTGTAATTGTACAACCCGGAACTTGTTATGAACGCTGTTTTAGCTCGGTCCTCGGGGTGCATGAAGATCTGATGGTATCCCGAGAATGCGTCCATGAAACTGAGCAGAGCATGCCCGCTTGTCGAGTCGATCAGTTGGTCGATCCTCGGCAGCGGATAGGAGTCCTTGGGACATGCCCTATTCAGGTCCGTGAAGTCAACGCACATCCTCCAGTTACCATTTGCCTTCTGAACCATTACAACATTGGCCAGCCACTCCGGATACTGACAGGGTTCAATGAACCCAGCATCTAGGAGCTTATCGACCTCAGCTGCGATGTTCTGGTTCTTTTCGGCGGAGTAGTTCCGCTTTTTCTGCTTAATGGGTCGACTGGAGGGGTCGACATTAAGCCTATGGGAGACGAAGTCCGGATCAATCCCGGGCATTTCTGCGGCTGAGAAGGCGAACACGTCTCCACTGGCCCGTAGGAGTTGGACGAGTGCCGCACGGGTGTTTGGCTCCAGTGACGACCCGATGCTAACACATCTGTTCGGATCTCCTACGGTCAGTTCTATTGACTCGGTCAGGTCATCCGTCTCCATGCTCTTAGAGTTGGATTCCTCGAATTCCGGCCTGCTATCAATATTAGCAGACTTTCCTGACCGCGGCTGGCCATCAGAGTCGTTCGGCTCTGAGGCGGAGTCAGCCTTTTGGCCCCCATCAGATTTCTCGTTGTCTGGGGCTTCATTAGCCGAAACGTCTGAGCCTCTCGGCTTTTTGGCGTTTCGGTCCCGGTGCTTTTCCTCCCCATCGCCACGGTCGCCTCGGCGAGACGTGGATGGCTTGAGGTGATTGCATCGGCGGGCTTCTTTTTGACTGCCCTTTATTTTCTCGGAGCGTCCCTCGTCTGAAACGTATATCATGATTTGATGATACGTGGAGACGACTCCTTGAATGCCGTGAATGAGGGGTCTCCCCATGATCACGTTGTATGCAGATGGAGCATCTACGACCAAAAATTCGGCCATGATATTCCTAGCTGCTCGGCCTTCGCCGATGGTGACAGGAAGTGTAATCTTCCCGTCAGGATACGATGAAGAGCCGTTGAATCCAGACACCGGGTAGGGTGCGGGGGCCAGGTGCTCGGCTCCCATCCTCAGCTGGTCGAACGCTCCTCGGAAGAGGATGTTCGCCCCGCTACCGCCGTCGACGAGGGTCCGCCAGACGTTGCGGTTGGCGATGCCCAGAATGATTACTAGTGGGTCATCGTGGGGGTATACCACCCCCTCACAGTCTTCGGCTGTGAACAGGATGTTCGGCGCCGGTGACTGGGACTGCCGAAGCTCAGCCTGATGAATCTGATGGGTTAGACCCCTCAGTTGGCGTTTGGCTGTGCCTTGCGAGATTCCCCCGGAAATAACCAGGATGTCGAGGGACTCCTTGCCCTGAGGTCCCTTATCCTTCTTCCGAGCGAAGTTGAGGTCCTGCCGAGAATCTTTTTCAGCTTTTTTCTCCTCGCGCCTGTCCGCGAGGTATTGGCTCAGGTACCCCTTGCGGACCAGATCCTCAATCTGGTCCTTCAGCTGGACGCAGTCCTCGGTGCGATGTCCGGGTGAGTCATGGAACTCGCACCACTGGTCCTTTCCCCTCGTCTGATGCCAGGGAGGCAATGGACGAGGTTTTTTGAATCTCCCCTCGTCCTTCGTCGTGCTGAAAATCTTAGCACGGGGAAGGGAGAGTGGAGTGTATGAATCGTACCTTCCCGTGTAGGGAAAGTGTCTTTCCTTCTTCGGCTCGGCAGCAGAGGACGGTTCTGAGGCCTTAGCCTTCCCTTTCCTCTGCGCCGAGACTTCGGGCTGCTGCCCTTTCGGCTTCTCAATTCTCGGACGAGACTGAGACCTGGATCTGTTCCACTCCTCGGCTCGGATGAACCTATCCGATGCTTCCAAGGCTTCCTCCAGGGTCTGCGGGGGATGCATGACCATGAAGTCCAGGAACTTTCCAGCTTGGAGGCCGTTCCGTAGCGCGAACACGGCCAGGCCTTGATCCAGGCTTGTGATTCCGGATGACTCGTTGCTGAAGCGAGTCAGATAGTCGCGGAGGCTCTCGTCCTCCGCCTGCTGCAGACTCATTAGCTCTGCAGTGGTCTTCTCTCGGCGGTTGGCCGTAGAGAATTTGCTCTTGAACTTGTTGGAGAGGTCGTTCCAACCGGTTATGGAGCCTTCCTTGAGCCCTTTGGTGATCCAGGATTGGGCAACACCTTTGAGGGTCGTAGGAAAGTATTTACACCAGGTAGCCTCAGACCTCGGGTTCAGATACATGTGCCCCTCGTAAGAGGCAATGTGATCCTTAGGATCTGAGGTACCATCGTAAGTAATATGTGCCGGGATTTTGACCGTTGGCACATGCTCTTCCAGAATCCACTTCTGGAAGGGCGAGTTCGATGGAACCATGACCGCCTTCCCCTTGTACCCAGCCTCAGGGACCTCGCTCCCTCCTCTCTCAGAGGTGGAAGTGGTTTTCGTCCCCGGCTGAGACAAGGTTGGGTGGGGTCCGGTATCCTCTGGGAAGGTGAGGCGGCTATGCACACTCACCTCCCTCGAACCCAAGCGTTCGTGAACGCTTTGGCGGGCGAATTCCGGGTCCTTGGAGGGCCCCATGGAATTCTGAGCTTCAGAGTGGTCAGAGGGTTGAGGGTTCCTCCTCCTCTCCTTACTGGAGTTTCGGGTGTCCCCTCGCCACCTCTGGCCGAGCTGTCTATGTGGTGGAACTTGTCCACCATCATCCTGACCGATCCTCCTTTTCAGGTTTCTCGGCTGGTGATCATCAGGCATCTGGATTGGAGCCCCTTGAGCTTTAAGGAACTCCATGCAGATGGCCACTGCTCTGGCCACTTCCTCGGTGGAGGGTCCGGAGGGAGGAGTCTCCCGCGGATGTGACCTGGATTGCACGCTATGGCGCGGCGGGGAGTTCCTCGCACCTGAGCCACTCGGTCTCGGGGATGGCCCCGGCTGCCGAGTGTGGTGCGAGGTGTTCTCCTCCTGGAGGCTAGGACCTCTTGAGGCTTCCCTTTCCGGAGAAATGGGGGCCTCCGATTCGGAAGAGGCTTGCTCCGGGGAGGGATAAACCGGCTGGCGTTCCCTCACCGTAATCCGGCCTCCTCCCTTCTTAGCCTTCTTGGAACTCTTTCCACTCTTAGTCATGGCGACTGCCGGAGTGTTTGATGACTGACGCGAAATTTAGTAGCGTTCCCCACAGACGGCGCCAAATTGTTTCGGATGAAAACAATCGAATCTCGGAAGATCCTTTTATCTTGAGGGAACTTGGTCTCGGTCC
The DNA here is from genome assembly GCF_001683475.1 of Chenopodium quinoa. NCBI lineage: Eukaryota > Viridiplantae > Streptophyta > Magnoliopsida > Caryophyllales > Amaranthaceae > Chenopodium > Chenopodium quinoa. Next base: position 10,585,723 of record NW_018743252.1, on the reverse strand, counting down.
GAACGACGCAGGAGCCGAGGGTTTCCTGCACAACAAATACACGTAAACTAGCCTCGGGGGGGACGCCGAGGAAGGCCCCTCCGATGCTTAAGTCAGTATATTAGAGAGAGAAAGCTGTGCAAGAGTTTAGTTGCTTGAGGCTTTATTGTCTTACCAAGGATTGACCAAATTGTTGGCTTTTATACCTTGGCTAATGAAGGAGGCGGATTGGGCCCGGAAGTCAGTTGGGCTGGGCCAAGCTGATTGGGCCGTTGACTGACCTTGACATGGCTTTGAGGATGTTGATTTTTGACTTTAGCATATTTGGAGAGTTGAACCTTAACCTTGGGCTTTTAATTGGATCATTCAGTGACCAGGCCCAATTGGACTAAATTGGACCCAAACAGTAGTTAAGCCACATGTCATCATCATCATTTGTATACAGCTTTCGCCTCCTGTTTCGATTTGTTATGGCCTCGCCTTCCTCTAGAACATATGGTAGATACTTGTCCATTATAAACTTTCTGTGCTTGGCATGAAACACCAATGTGTAGTGTCTGTTTGAATTCAACATTTGTTAGTAAAATAATGAAGTCATAAGCTCTGTTTTAAACTTTTTATCTCTTGAATGACTTGATAATTTTTTTTACAAATTTTAAATCTTACTACGCTAGTGATTAGAATATTATATCACTATGTTTCAAGAATAAATTAAAAAAAAAAAGAATATTAGATCACTCATATGACTTGATAAATAATTTTAGGACAGATTTATATTACTCTATCAAATATATTTCGTATATGTTTTGTACAAACTTTAAAAAAAATCTGATGTACAATAATTATTGTACATCAACTATAAAGATAGACTAGATTGATCAAAAGTTACCCCTAAAATAAATAAAAGTTACCCCAATATGCATAAAAGTAATCTAATACAAATAAAAATTATTAGTAAAGAATCACATTTTAAATGACTAAAAATCAATTATTTGTGATAAAATGTAATTAAATTACCATTATAAAACGGGGATGTGGTGGGTCGTTGGTCAGGGTGGTGGTCATCAATGGTCATGGTGGTGGTCCTCATCGCCGTTCATTGTGGTGGTGGTGTTAGTTGTCAATGAGGGTGGTGATGTCGAGGTGTTAATAATTGGTGGCAAGAGGGAAGATACTGGTGAAATACTAAGGCCATAATTGTCCATTTACACTAAATAATGGCGGTTTAAATCATTTTAAATGGTGGTATCTAACATTCCCTTTAAGGTCGGTTTTAATTTCACTTAAAGGACGAAAATATTTTACCATTTTCCCCCAACTTCCCAAAGTGTTTAACCAATCAACTCAAGCCGAAATGGCAACTGTGGGGGGTATTGGCCGTGTAAAGCAACTTTTCATAAAATAAAACCAGAACTTTTCGACATACTTCAACCATTGGATAGAAATGGGATGACAAAGAAGATATTAAAATGATTGGTTCATTGGTTTGGTTGCAATCAAAAAGCAACAAAATAAACTAATCCCTCAACTTTTCGATCAAAATAGGAAGCAAAATGAAACAGAGAAATGTTGCTAAAAAAAGGTATATTCTTAACTCTTTAAGACAGAAATTAAATAAAACAGAGATGTTAATTAATTTAATTAATGTATATATCATGAATTCTTGAATGACTAATTAAAAATAAACTTGAAAAATGGAGAGATTTGAACCTTTTTTCATTGGAGTTTCTGAAGTAAGAGATAGCTGCTTGTTCAACATGTTGTTTGACAAAAGACCACCAAACTTGAACACCTTTATACTCATCCATGATCTCCTCATTATTTCCCAATTTTATCAACAAACTCTTGGCACCTTCATCATAATCAGCGTTCATACTTTTAGCTTCCGTTGAAGATTTGTCGCCGAGGTAGCTTTGGATCGCGTCGTAGGCCTCGTTTCGATTGAATCGATTCGAGTACTCATCGAAGGTGATATCGAGGTAAGGGGAGAAATAACTAGCCAATTTGTGAGTATAACGAGAAGTGAAATACTCAATAGCTTCATGTAATTTGGGAGGGAGGTAATGCCGGTATATTGTCCAAATGAACATTAGACCGGCAAGGCCAGAGCCAAATTGTGATGAAAACATTTCCATATTTGATTACAAGTCGAGTAAGTCTTGTACGATAGGATCTCACAAATTTAATTTTTAGAGTGATGGAGCTAGCCAAATACGAAGTATATAAAGAGTTGCGTGTTGCAGTAGGATTATGGAAGAGGCAAGTTCATTTCCCTAATTTAATTGTAAAAAGAATGTTAAGAAAAAGATCATGTGGGGTTTGGATGGACTTTTAAGAGGTTCATTTATTTATTTAGTATTTATTTTGGTAAGGGGCTCATTCAAATAATCTAGTTGATATACAAGTACAAAATAAATAAATATTACTCTTATATCTCTAAATTATGAATTTTATAAGTTAAATTTGAAATACATTAATTTAACCTTAAATATACAGAGGACGGTGTATATGATTAGATATTAATACGGAGTAAAAATTGTAAAAAAAAAAATTGATACTCCATATATTATAAAGTTTTGTTTTACAAGTAATACATTTTTAATACTCTCTTTGTCCCTTATTGATAGTCCTTTATGGCTAAATTTTAGTTCTAAAATATTCATCCCATTTGTATTTTCGAACAACTAATAATATTAGTTTTTTACCAAAATTTCCTCAAATTTGCAATAATATTTGGTAAATTTAGCTTTTCCATGTAAATTTTGTTTTTTTTCATATACATTTATTACTTTCTCTCAACTTTTTTGCATATCCAATGTAAATTTATTTTTTCAATTTAATTTTAATACTTATTTATGTTTATTAATTCTGTGAAAATTGTCCATAGAGAACTATCAATAAGGAACGGAGGGAGTATTTATTTAACAATATATTTTATAATAAAGTTTGATTCTAATTTGTTACTAAAAAAACTAGTATTGACCCAATTACAATAGTTGGGCAACCATTATATTTCTAAAAAAAAACTAATATTGAATTTGTACGGTTTATAAATAGCCAAAAAGTTAAAAAGGTTGACTATTTTAGGATTAAAGGAGTATTAGTTTATTTCTCCTCTGTTTTTTTTAATGCGTCATTTTAATAATTGTACTATTCACATACCATAGTTGACTTAATTTTTTCACCTCTAAGAAATAAATAGAAGTTATTATATAATATATAGTTAGATTTGTCATAATGTCTAGTTTCATAATATTTCCTCCGTCCCTAAAACTTCGACCCTTTTGGGTTGATTGTGTAAAGGGTCGAAATTTATAAAAGGGTCGAAGTTTTGGAAACGTAGGGAGTATAATTTTGTTACAAATTTTAATAATACACAATTAAATATATTAATGGTCAAAGTAGTGTCTCGACAAATGTAGCGATTAAACTAATACATATAAACAAAAAAAGAGGGAGTACTTACAAGGAATAAATATAAACAAAAAACAGAGGGAGTACTTACAAGTATTTTATAACAATGATGTTATGGAGTAGTTTGTATGATATAATTTTTCAACATTGTTTTTTTTTTTTTTTTTTTTTTTTTTTTTTACATAATTTTTCAACATTGTTTTATTTGAAGAGAGAGTTATAAACATGACGTATTGACGATACGATTCAGCCAATTCGGACAGGGCTAAAATTTCTACTTTAATTACCAAAATGCATTTATTTAGTTGTTTATGAATTATGAGTACTGTAAAAGTGTTGGTCAATTACATCGACTAGTCGGATTTTGGATTTGTACAATGAAGCTTGGGGCTTATGACATAAACAGGGAAGTAAGGAACCAACAACGAACCATCTAATAAGTAATAAAATAAGAAAAAGTAACTTTTATAAATTGACTGTGTTGACCAATGTTTAGTATTTGTCTTTCATTCTTTGTGCAAACGACGTGTGAAAATAAGAATACAAAACAAGAACGAAGAATCGTGGAGACTTCCTCACGAAAATCATGTGGTATCAGTGAATAGGAAAAGTTAAGAGTGGTACTCAAACATGGGCAACGGGCCGTTACGTGCCGCTGGCCGTGCTGTGGTGGGGGTCGTGCCTTGCCGGCTCCGCAGCGGGCCGTGCCGTGCCTGAAATTGGCACACCCCAGCCCACGGCACGGCACGGTCCACGTGCCTTGCGGGCCGTGCCGTGCCGAGCCGCGGGCCAAATCTTGCCACCCTTTTTAATATTTTTTTTTATTTTTTTTAATAAATGAAAAAAAACGAATTAAACGATATATATTTTTTTTTAGTACAACTTAATATATGTGATTAATTTATGTTTATGTTAATGTTAATGTTAATATAATTTGTTTACATTTTTTGAACAACTTTATTTTAATTTAGGTTATATAAATTATTTATCTAATTAATAATTATGTTTAAGTTTATGTAAACAAATAAAAACAATTTTATTAATTTAGCAAAAAACAACAATGCATATAATAAAAAAAAATACGAGTGCGATAATCCGAAAACACAAAAAGTTGAAGAATAACTTATTTTATTATATGACGGTAGCCGATACGAATGTACGAAAATTTAATAATACAAAATAATTAATGATAATTAAAAATCTTACAATAATGATAATTAATAATACGTGCCGAGCCGTGCCTGGCGGGCTCGTGTCGTGCAGTGCCCGGCCGTGCATCGTGCCGTGCCGGCGGGTCGTGCCAGCGTGCCGGCCACCGTGCCGCCCGCCGTGCTACGTGCCGATTTCCAAAAAAGTGTTCACGGCACGGCCCACAAGTGGGCCGCCGTGCCGGCGACCGTGCCGTGCCGGAGTCGTGTCGGACCCGTGCCGCCCGCGTGCCGGCACGGCCCGTGCCCACGTTTAGCGGTACATGTGGCTACTTATTACAATGATTAAGGATCTATTTTTATTTACTAAATTGAGCTGAGCTGAATGAAGTGAATTGATTGGAGCTGAAGTGAACTGATTGGAGCCGGACTGAAATAAATTTTTTATAAGAGAAGGAAATTAGGAACTAAACTGAACTGAAATGAATAATTTATGAGTAAAGAAAATTAGGAACTGAACTGAATTGAACTCATTGAAGGTGAACTGAACTGAACTGAAATTAAACTGAAGAGAAAAAACCCTAAAAAAAGTAAGAAATAACAGAGTGTTATTGAAATAATTAATTGTGGATTTGTAGGGCATGAACATGGAGGTATATTATGCCACAAAATTGGTCCCATAAAAATGTACACTATAAAGTATAAACTACAAGTAGAGGTGTCCACCATGCGAGTCGTGCGAGCTAGGTTAGGGTTAGGTGGGTCGCGGGTTGGGGTTTCATGACACACGACACACATTAGGTAGGGTGGGTTGGGTCATGGGTTAGGTCGGAGAAGTTGGACACACCAGGGTTAGGTTCGTGGGTTAGACGGGTCGTGGGTGGGTTCGTGGGTTAGGGTGAATCAAAGGGTGGGTCGAGGTGGGTTAGGGTGGGTCGAGGTGAATTCGTGGGTTAGGTTGGGTCAAAGGGTGGGTCGAGGTGGGTTTGGGTTGATCTGGGTTAGTGTGTTAGGGTCGGGTGGGTTCGTGTGTTAGGGTCAGGTGGGCCAAATGGCTAAATGGGTTGTGTGGTGTTTTAATTTTTACAAAATTAACTATTTGAAGGCTTGCTCTTAATTAAGATGCCTACGTATCCTTATATCCAAAATAAGGAATCAAAACCAACATAGTTCTTATTAGGGATGGCAATGGATCCGGATCCGGATCCGATCCGATCCGAATCCGTGGATCCATATCCGTTTTCATGGATATGGATCTTCAAAATTTGAACCCGCGCGAATCCGGATCCTATGAGAAAAAACGGATCTGGGTACATGTCTAAGCGTGATACCCGGATCAAGATCCGTTTACCTGGTTTAAATTTAAAAACCCTAAATATCCTACACATCCCTTAAGGCGCAGCCCACAAATTACCTCATAGACTACAATCCCCTAAGTACACTAACTACATCTCTCAAAAACCAAAATTTATATCACATACTCTCTCTCTATCCCTAATATTCTCTCTCTACACCTGCGAGAGTTTGGTTTTGTTATTGCTCCCGTCGTTGCCGCACTATCGCCACTGCTGTTGCTCATGTCGCTACTGCTGCCCCGTTAGGCTGTCGATGATGGGTGGTGGCGAATCCATCTCTTGCTTTAGAGCTTAGTTTAGATTTGCCCATTAAAAGCTAGATATATATTATGATTTTTACTTGTATAGGTGTAATATAATGTTGATTATTTACTTTTAGATCTGTTTTAAAAAACTACTATGAATTAAGGTTGCTTACTTAGTTTACTTGTATAATTTCAAGGTATTTTAGTAATACATTACGAAAATTTGATATGATTATTGAATTGTACATCTACTCTATAGTATTGTGAAATTACTGAAATATGTAAATTAAATTTGTTTTTGGTTTATTTTATATCTTATTATTGAATTAATTGCTAGCTTTGTTTTGGACCCGGATCCGTAGGATCCAACGGATCTGGATATGGATCCTTATTTTTGATACCCGACGGATCCGGGTCGGATATGGATCTTAATCTGGATCCAGTCGGATCCGGTCCAGATCTGACCCGTTGTCATCTCTAATTCTTATATTTTACTTATTTTGGAATTTGGGGGGTTGGGGCTTGGACCTATCTTTAGAAAATTAAAATTTAATTTTGCAATTAAATTCTAATTTTCGAAAAATATGTTGCCTACGTATCATGAAAGAATCAAAGCCCACGTAGTTCTTAGCGTACCTGATTAAGACTTTTCTAGCCACCCATGTTTGTTGCATCATGATCCCCGGAAGCTGCATCATCCGTTGACGACTCCAATATCATCACAGGATCATCTTCATCGTCTTCGTCTTGCTTTAAACCTTGAGTTCTTCTTTCAGCTTGATCCCAATCTTTCTTACAAACATAAATTTGAATGCTTTCCGGAGTTAAGCGAGATCTTTATTCATCTAACACTCTTCTACCTGCACTAAAAGCAGACTCGGAAGCAACAAATGAAGCGGGAACTGCAAGTATATCTTTTGCAATTCTCGCTAATATAGGAAAGCTTTTTTTGATGTTTTTGCCACCATTTTTTGATTTGAAAGCTGTTGTTGGTCTCATGTTGATATGACAAATAATCATTTTTAGCAAGTGTTGAAGAAGAAGATGATGAGAATGATGTAGATGCTTTGTAGTTTTTTTTTTTTCATAACTTTATCAAGAAAACCAAATCTAGAATCGGAAGTATTAGTATTAGTTGGTGTTACGTTGCTAAATCAAAACCATAAATAGATGCATAATGATCATAAAGGTCTCCCAAAACAGATTTGCATTTGTTAATATAAATTCACTAACATCATAATCAATACCTAAACTTGTATAATTAATTCTAAAAGATTTTCCAAACCTTCAGCTTTGACACCTGGGTCAAGACTAGCAACAATTCCGTAAATAATTGGAAATTCACTAAAATAAGCATGCCACTTACGTTTCATGCGACTCGATAACCCGAACGAACCCGACTCGAAGTTACTAAGAGAAACCCGAACCCGACCCAATCCGAACCCGAATAACCCGAATTCGACCCAATTTGACCAACATTAAATTTTAAGTTTTACACTATTTTTGATTATTTCTAAGCATAACCCGAAATTGACCCGAAATCTGACCCGAACCCGACCCACTGACCCAAATTGTCACTCCTACTTTGTATTCTCTTCGATGGTGTGAACAACTTTAACACACTCAATTACGACAAAATGAGTGTTAGGCTCATAGATATAGAGAAAATATGAGTTGCACTATCAAAAGCATTTAAAACATCGCGAACAAAAGAAGCATTAGTCCATTGACTTTCGGGTTGGGCGGGTTATGCGGGTTGGTAGGTCGGGTGGGCTGGTGGGTTATGCGGGTTAGTGGGTCGGGTGGGCTTGTGGGTTATGCGGGTTGGTAGGTTGTGTGGGCTCGTGGGTTGTGCGGGTTGGGTGGGCTGTGCATGATGGGTCGAATTGGGTGGGTTCGTGGGTTGGGTGGGTCGATTCATGTGGGTCAAAGTGGGTTGAACGGGTTGGGCCAAATCACTTGGGTTGAAATGGGCTGGGTCAAAATGGGTTGGGCTACAATTTTTAGACCCACGACACAACCACCTTTGCAGACGGGTTGCGCTGGGTCGGATCCGGGTTGGGCCCATTTTCTTCAGCTTAATTTCAGTTCTATTTAGTTCAGTTTAGTTTCCAATTTCTTTCTCTCATAAACAATTTTGTTCAGCTAAGCTTAGTTCAATAAACCAGAACAGACCCTTAGTTGGCTCATTTTACTAAGGATCGAGAGAAATAGTAGATGTGATAGGCTATTTGATACAAAGTAAAGACAGATATAAAATAAAGATTAGATTATATCATTGTTAAGAAGAGGTATTGTAAATATCTCATTTATCACATATGGAATAAAAGTTTTGTTACTTTTAAAAGTTTGGTTGATGTGTGAAGTGTTTTTTTATTTTAAAAAAAAAATTAATTGGGAAATTTTGTTAACAACTATTAATTTAAACATCTGTTTTGAAAACAACTACCTTTTAATTTTTTTTTAAAAACGATTACCACAAACTTGTAAAAAGTTAGAATAGCACTACCACTATTAGATTTCCGGCTAGAATCTCCGGGGAGTGGGGCCGACTTTATATTTTTCCCTCCAATATTTATTTCTTTGACAACAGAGCTCCCATCCAAAAACTTTTTATTGAGCAAATCTCTTCCTTATTAATTTCACTAATTGAGCAAGAGGAATCATTTTTGGAACACTACTTTAGGTTATCGTATTTAGATTTAAGTCAATTTAAGAATATACTGTGTGAATTAGGGTTCTTAATGACTTGAAAATGGGGAAATGAGGGTTTCACAATTTTGTGTGTTTGGGGTAAATTGAATTAATTTATCCAAATTAGGGCTAATTAACTGGTTGTTATCCAAGTATTTCTAGGATTTTTGCGAATAGAATCATGTCCAATTCATCTTATGAATCCGCTCATCTTTTTCCTCTTAAGTGCTATTATGGGATCCCCCAAATTGGAGACTTCTTGGACCAACACCAATTCTAGAAGAAGTTAATGAAGGTAAAAAGTTGCTTGTGTTGAATGGCAAAGAGTCCTAACTAACCAGCTTGTGTTGGAGAAGAAGTTAATGAAGGCAGAAGTTACTAACTTGAATCGAATCAAGAGGTTTGTTTGCTGCAAGGTCAAAGCAAGATTAATTGAGCAGAATGAGAAATTCAGCAAGAAATAGCAGAGGTAATTGATAATGGAGATGAGGGAGAGCACAAAGGGATTAAGTGGGAAATTAATGAAGAGAAGGGAAAATAATTGGGTCTGGATAATATGAGGGGTAATTATGTAATTTCATATGGTAATAATTGGAGGGAAATGTATAAATTAGGACCTACTCCCCGAAGATTCTAGTCGGATTTCTAAGAGTGGTAGTGCTACTTTTACTTTTTATAAGTTTGTGGTAGTTGTTTTATCTTTTTTAAGAGGTAGTTGTTTTCAAAATGGAGGCTTAAATTGGTAGTTGTTAACAAAATTTCCTTTATTTTCTTTTAAATGATTGGGCTTATACTGTAAAAATAAAAGAAAAGAAAATTTTACTCAAAAAGAATAAAATAATTTTTTTTTATATACGACTCAAAATGAAATAGTATTGCTCTGTTCTTTGATTGCTTGAGAACTACTGTAACAATTATTCAGCTAAGAAAATGTGAAAATTATTGGAACTAGGCTAAGAAAACGTGACAACGTGCTTGAGAACTACTGTGACAATTACTAAGCTGAGAAAACGTGAAAATTATTGGAACTAGGCAAAATGGTTGGGTTTTATAAACATTAATTCCCCATGCATTTTTTTTGGACTACTCCTTTCGTTTATGAAAGAGGGTTATATTTTGCCTTTTTGACTTTTCTCTTTAATGGTCAGAACTAGGCAAAATGTTTAGTTGGTCTTGGTCATGAACACTGTTGTTGATGTTTAAAGGTTTTGATGATGAGGAACTTAAGTTACAGCAAACTCGTCTCATAAAGATCTTTCAAGTGTTTGTGTAGCCTAGGTGAAATTGATCTTGGAGATGGAAGAAGTAACTAAAGCTGAGAAGACTTGAAGGAGTTCTTTATCAAGAAAGTTATTCAATATAAAAGAAGAGTTCCCTCACAGGAACGTTCCTTTACAGGAACTTGGAGATTGTTGGCTAAGGTCTTTGGAGGAACTTAGTAAACGTGGAGCCCAAGTAAACCTACCAGAACAAGAGTGCAGCGCAGCAATGTTTTTAGTTAAGATTTTATCTCCTAGATTCATTGTTAAATATGTTAAGTAGGATATGCATGAAATTTATTAGAAGCGTGACAATTAGCTTGGCAAATAAATTAAAATCGGAAAAGATAAAAGATAGAAATAGAAAAAGTTTTTCTTTAAATATTTATCTTTTAAAATCAGTTCGTTAAAAAGATATTATGCTTTTTAATTCAATATTTCTATCTTATTTTCTGAAAAGATTTTCTTCAAAAAGATTTATTCAAAAACCGTGTTTTAAGATAAGTTAAGTTTTACTTATTTATCTTTATGAAAACCTACTTTCTATACAAGTAATACTTGTATGAATAGTAGAGAATAATAGGAGTCTAGGTTTTTGTGAGTTTTATGCATGAAGAATTTACAGAGCTACAATCGTGTAAGTCTGCCAAGCTTTTCACATTGTCATATGAGTTTCGGGTTTCATGCATAGCTTGCCTATCATATACTAGGTGTTTGTATTTGTAATTGGTTGGGGTTATTTGGGTGAGAGAGTATTTTTATTATTGCATACAGTGAGAGAGCTTCTAGGGAGAAGGGGAAGATTTGTACTTTTGGAGTACGGGTGAGTTTGAGTGTGGGACTCAAACTGGGTAGAACAAGGTGTTGTTCTGTAGCAAGTTTATTCATGAACTTGTGAGTAGAGGCTTAATTATAATAGGTTGTAACTTGGTGTTTGCCCTATTATAGTGGAGATTTTTGTGTTTGAAATCCCTAAGGTAGGGTCGAGGTTTTACTTCTACTTGGGCACTAGAAGGTTTCCTCGTAAAATTCTGTGTGCTTTGCAAGTTCCTATTCTGTCATGTTTTATATTTGCAAAATTAGTAATTAGGAACTTAACTACAATTCACCCCCCTCTTGTAGTGTTCATCTCAATTAACAACTTTTAAAGTGTTAGTCAATAACATCGACTAGCTTAGTCGGATTTTGGATTAGTAGAATGAAGCTTGGGGCTTAAGACATAAACAGGGAATTAAGGAAGCAACAACGAAGCATCTAACTAATAAAAGTAAAAAAAGTAACATTTATAATTGACTAAGGTTTTGTATTTGCCTTTATTTCTTTATTCAAACGACGTATGAAAATAAGAATACAAAACGAGAAAAGAATCGTAAGGACTTTTCCTCACGAAAACCTTAAAACCACGTGGTATTAGTGTGGTGAAAGTTAAGAGCGGTACATGTGGCTACTCATTACAATGACTAAGAAATTACCGAGTGTTGTTAATAAATCAATTGTAAGGTATGGATATTTAGTGTTGTTTCCATTTATTTAATTTCAATTCTAATCAGTTTAGTTTAGTTTAATTCAGCTTCAATCAGTTAAGTTAAGTTAAGTTCAGTTCAGCTCCTAATTTACCTTTCTCATAAAATATTCATTTCAGCTCAACTCTGTTTAATTCAGCTCCAATTAGCTCAGTTCAACTCAATTCTGTAGATGTGAACAGACCCGTAGTGATATAGGTATATTATGCCACAAATATATAATGGTTGAGCTTGAGAAAATCCACAATGGTAGTAAATAGTTTCTTGCAATTTTTTAATAGTTGAAACTAGGGATGTCAGTGGGGCGGGTCAAGTAGGAGACCCGCCCCATCCCAGCCCCAATGGGGCGGGGATGGGTCTCGGTTTGGCGGGTGGTGGGGAAGGGATGGGGATAAAAACCATTCCCGCTATGGGTGATGGGGCGGGGGTGGATTTTAAGTCGTACCCGCCCCATCCCCGCCCCGCCCACCCGCCCCACTTCGTACCCGCCCCATCCCCATCTCATACCCACATCTATATATCTAATAAAGCAAAATTACATATTTTTATTCTATTTATAAAATAATTACATGAAATACAATATTAATTATAATACTTTATACGACACTTATATTATAACACAAAAATGTGTATAGAATGTTTTATTTTATAATTCGTATTAATTATGTAAGATTGTGTATTTGAGATACGGATATTAGGTGGATCTTGGGTGGGGATTAGGCGGGTCTTTGATGAGGATTAGGTAGGGATGGATATCCAAATGGGGGTGGGGCGGGGATGGTTTTAGAGTTGTACCCGGTGGGGCGGGGATGGGGATGAAAATTGGACCCGCCGCGGGGATGAGGATGGGGATGGGGATGAATATGTTAGGTAGGGATGGGGATGGAAAGGCCAACATTCGCCCCGCCCCGCCTCATTGACATCCCTAGTTAAAACTAGTAACTTATCACTGTGGAGGTATAAGGTTGTAGCTATGATGAAAGCATGTGTTGTCAAATAATTAAAATTGTTTATGATATATTTTATTTCTCTTTATTTATTTATTTACTTTTTTGTCACAAAAGGTAGTAGCTTGTGGAGTTTGTAGCCTAAATGATGTAATTTGGAAAATAATGATGAGTCAGCCCAAAATTACAAGGGATGTACGTAGCTATCCATTGTGGTCTTGTGGGGATGCTTTGTACATGTATACATACATATTTACCATGCAATTATCCTCATTTATCAAAATATTAACACACTCCCAATGCAACTATATATTCATATTTACAAAAATATTTACTTAGTTCCAATGCAAATATTTCTATTTACAAGATTAATTTAATGTCTTACTATTTGATAAACGTGAAATCTAATACAGTAATTGGTTTTCACTATCTTATTTTCCTTATTAACCGTGTAAAACCATCAAACATAACATTCTTTCAAAAATAGATGGACTACTTTCTAATTGAATTTTTTTTAAAAAAATATTGAATTCTTGTATTAGTTCTGTGGCTTTTAGACACATAATATGTTATGTTATGATACACTTTCGCCTCTCCTTCTTTTTCCTCCTTTCCCTCTCAAAAACCCTAGCCTCCATTGTTGAATTTTGAAGGGGCTTCCATCGATTTTAATAGGTGGAAAGCCCCAATCCTTGCTTCTTTATTATTTTTTTAGGTTTATAATAATGCTTCCTCCTTTTGGGAGGAATTTTTCTTCCTCGAAAGAAAGGGTTTCTGATCTACTTCGAAAGACAAGGGTTTTTCGATCTCCTTCGAAAGACAAGGTTTTTCTCCTCTTTTCGAGGGAGAAATTTCTTAGTTTTGAATCCATGGTAGCAGATCTAATGGATTGTCGTGAAATTATTTCGTTGGTGAAAAAGTTATCACGTTATCGAATACGAACAGATGAATCAGAAGGAAAACATCCTCACGGCTATCAAGAATCGTTAGATTGTCTCTCCAACAAGGCTGTAATTTTCAGCGATATAAGCGGGATATGCTCCGCAGTGCAAGATCTACTCGACGATCGTAATTTTTATGAAGGAAAATTCTATTTGATTCAATATCTTATGTATTTGTTAACGTCGAATATCAATTGTAGATGTCGTATGACTTTTAATTAATGAAATATTTTTGCTATTCAAAAAAAAAAAAGGTTGTGTGGCTTTTAGAATATGTATGTTTTATATTCCCTCAATCCTTAACATTTAAAAACTTGATATTTATAAAATACACAATGAGACGAATCTAACAAAGTCACACATGATTATATCATATTTATCACTCCCTCGGTTTTTATTTAAGTGGCCTTAGTTTGACCGGGACATTTGTCAATTCATAATTTTGGCAAATAATATCTTTAATTATTGAAAAGTTAAATTGTAAAACGTTGATACTTAAAAAATACATATTGAGAGGGTTCTAACAAGTATCCACATGCAATGAGCAATACACTATTTCTGGAGTTTCTATCAAAGGCTCAAAGCACCTTCCTTTACAATCAGGCAATAGTCTTTCACATCCGATTTGACCACCTAAGTATATTTAATTTTATTAATAAAGTAAAAAATTAATTAAAATGGTGTATATGAATAATGTTAAAGTCAAAATGGATCGATTAAATAAAATTTAAAAAGTACTCTTACAACTTAGAAGATATTTTATGTTCAAAAATTTTAAAGTTTAACCCACGATGAATATATGTTAGTGTATGTTACACCGAAATTTCGTGGGCTGAACATTATATACTCCGTACATACTTTTTCGTGGGCTTGCTTTGACCGAAACGACTTGTTGGACCTCTACTTTTGACCAGTTGGCCACTATGCAGAGACGACGCATCACCTTGACAATAAATAACAACACGATGAGATAGACCTCTTGTTTTTTTATAGCAATTCTAACGAATCATCATGCATGCTGCATGACAAAACCTACATTGCCAGCTTATTATTCTTGATTTGAATTGTCCACGGTTTCATCAAAATTATAGAAAATGGACTACATTAGTTAAGTAATGTAATTAAATTAATACTCGTGGTTACTCTTTAAAGAGAATGTAATAAGAAAACTAGCTTCACATAGTGGGCCAAATTGAGATAAAGCTACTCGTTTTAAAATAAATAAATAAATAAAACTTGAAGATGACTGCAAAAATAATAAATTTGGTGTGATCAAAATTCAGGTCAGGGTGACTTAGATCTTAACATTAAATCTCATATTCAAACCCGTAAACATGTGATGAGCTTGTCGAGTAAAAGCATGCTTTTCGGATTGAGTTTGAAATTTTAACAAAAAAAATTAAAAAAGTATTGTAAAGTTTGTCCAAATTCGTATTATATTGAGCTGAATCGGGCTTTGACCGGCCATAGTTAATCACCTCTAGTAGGATTCCGGCTTACAAAATTCACTGGATCCCCTCCTTTTATTTTAAAACCTTATCTAAAAGAGAAACTAAGCATAGTTTCTATGTATATTTATATTTTCCTTTAATATAAGGGCATGTTAACAACAATCGGTTCACATCTACATTGACAAGAAGTCATGAATGTTTCATAAAGTGATCTACCTACTATGTTTGAATGAACAATCTTCACAGTAATACGATTAATATTAGAGTTTGGTTCCGTATTTATGTTAATATTATATATTTGGAAGGTTTATCTTGTTTAGGAGTTTTAGAAAAGTTAGGTCTTCTATTGTATAGAGTATATATTTGTGATTAATATCAATACAAAATTGTTTTCTCCAGATTTCCTTGAGTTTAACAATTAAAATGATTATATATAGGGGGTTTCAATTAACCTAATTTAAACTTACAAAGTATTTAATAGTAATACGTAATGAAACTTATTTGAATGTGTTATTATTACTTGATAAATTAGAGAAGAAATAAAATAGAATGACTTTGAATTACTTGATTATTATTCATCAATAGGTCGAGTATTTATACAAAACCTACGCTCATAGGATAGGAAACAATTTTCCTAAAAAATATACTACTATAGTCATATATCGTATACGGAAAATATATCACTCATATATTTTCACATATCTCATATGGCTAATACCCTCCCACAATCGTAACGGCACTAACATGAACGTTGCAATTGAAATTCTTCAATTTGTTGAAGCCGAGATGCACACTCTTGTGATGTCGCCTTCAATTTTTGTTTCTTCTTTATCAACAATGAGAACGATCATTTTTTCCAACTCATCAGTCATCAATCAAACCGGAACGTTATTCTTTTCGAACCTACAAATATAACAATTTTGGTTTTTCCAGAGCAGAACCAAACTCCAATCAAATATTGGTTTTTTTTAGAGTAAATCACACTCAAATCTTTTATTGGTCTTTCAGGGTAAACCACACTCAAATCTTTTACTGGTTTTATTTTAGAGCAAAACTAAACTCATATCCGAAAGAGCAAAATCATGCTCGAGTCAACTCACAAACCTTGTATCACGGCACAAAGAGAACCAAAAATATCTTGTCTCACGACACAAGAGAGCTGGAAAAAAAAAACTATCTTCATCTTTGAGAGTCAAAGACACACCAACAACTGAATTTTGATCTCAATGGTTAGAAAAGCCACGCATGAAATGTCTTCCATTCACTCACGACAGGTTTTTTTTTCCTTCTAAAAAAATACTATTATTTTGGTTAATGGTTTATCTCACTGGTGGGTTTGATTTTCTAACTCACTGGCAGAAGGATATTTTTGTGAACACTCCCAATATTTAACTTGCTCTGATACCATGATAAATTAGAGAAGAGATAAAATAGAATGGCTTTGTATTACTTGATTATTATTCATCAATAGGTTGAGTATGTATACAAAACCTACACTCATAGATAGAAAACAATCTTCCCAAAAGACATGCTACTATAATCATATGTCCTAAAGATATATTAACTACATAAGATCTTAACATATTCCTCCGTTTTTCTTTTATTGCACCATAAGAACTTTTACACTATTCACTTAATCTTTTTTTTATCATCTTTTGTGATTTATCCATTAAGAAAAACATAGTCATGTGGGATCTAGTTACATTCGTCTTGAAATCTATTTTTCAAATATTAATTTTTTAAATTTTTTACAAAAGTATAATTAAAGATATTAATAGCCAAAGTAATGCATTGGCAAGCGTGAAACCCCTTATGATGCAATAAAAAAGAACTGAGGAAGTATATTATTCTCCTAATAAGATCAATACGGAAAATATATCACATATCTAACATTACTTAAGTTGTAAATTAATCTTAAGTTGCATTTATTTTCCTATATCTCATATGTCTAACATTACTTAAGTTGTAAATTAATCTTTGGTTGCATAGCTTTTGTTTTAAAAAAAATAAATGCTCAATTTTTATACTACCTCCGTTTCATAAAATCTGTAACAAAGGGAGATTCACATTTCCCAATGCAAAATTTGATAAAAGTGTATTAGCAAAAGCAAGGGTAGGTGATTAATATTAGAGGAGAGAGAAAGTGGGACAAAAAACAAACCCCACATGCAAAAACTAGCAGAATTCTTTACACATTTTGGAGGGAGAATTTTCGTTGGAGAATTAAATTTGGCTTCCAAATTTAAAATTTTCAACTTTTTCCCAAAATTCAAAAGTTGCCTCCAACTTTTTCGTTTCAACCTAACTTATAAATACAACACTTACTACACCACCATTTTAGTTCAAAAAATGTACAGAGCTTAATTTAATACAGCCTTCAAAATGAATCATCCACCATCCTAATTTAATGTTAGTCAACACTTCAAGCTTTCAAAAAGTCAAGGCTTCAAGCTTCATCTCCTACAGCATCTGTTAGTGGTGGTGGTCCTCCTCCATTATCAACATCTGAATCAACAAAACAGGAAAAAAAAAACACAAAAATGGAAGAGTCTGGTGATGATTATTTCAACTTAGATCAGATTTTAATGGAAGAAGATCTCCTCCGACATGAGGAAAATGTAAATCAGAATGAGAATCAACAAAGTGACAGAACACAACTTACTCTTGCTGAAAAACGAGGTATTGTTGATGAAATTTATGGTGGACTGCCACTTATAACCATCTTGTGATGAATGGGACTCAAAATTTATGGTTATGTGTTATTTTTGTGGGACTCTCTACTTTGTATGCATGTTATAGCATGCTTTTGTTAATCATGAAATGAAACTATGTTTTGCTTTTATTTATCACATATGCATAACTTCTTTTAGGTTCAAAAAAATCAAAAAGAATTCCATCAGAGGGTATGTTTTCTCATCACAACAACATTCAATTGTTTGTTACCTCAACACTACTTGATTCTATAATGCATAGATCAAATAGTAGAGCAAATCAAAGAACATGTTGTTTGTAAAACGAGTCCCTTCTTCATTTGGAATCTAGGGTGGTTGATGATCTCTCACTAAATGTCATTGAGATCTAAATGGGACTCAAAATTGGACATCAACCAACAACAGCAAATGATCTCTCTAAAATGGTCATTGAGATCAAGGGGGACTCATTTAAGGTATTCACAAAATCGAAAATTACTTCATAAACCTATCATTATCCCCATGACCAATATCCAACAACAGAACATTATATCCAACAATATCCAACAAAACATTATGCCCAAAAAACCATTATATCAAACAATCATAGTATCCAACAGAACATTATCCAACAATATCTAAAAAAATCATAGCATCTGTTGACCTTATGTTTTGATGATGACACAAGGAACCTAAGCAAACCTATGCTAGTTTAACTTTCGTTTTTAGCTTTGATTTATGATAAGTTTATGCTATGAAATTCTTGAGTGAGAAGGGAGCATGGAACAAGATCCGAGCTAGCTATGAAAGTATAAAGAAATCAATCAAGTCGTGTTCCTTGGAGGGAACTGAAGCTCCAAAGTTGAAGCTTCGAAGGAAAGTTCCTTGAGTGAGGAACTGAAGCCTCAAAGTCGAAGCTTCTCAGAGTGTCAAGGAGTCTAATGTATTTTATCTTTACTTTAGGCTACTAGTAATTATGTTAAGTACATTGACAATTGATAGGATTTAAGTGGATTTAATTTTATTTGATAAAGATTTTATTTTCCATATTTTAACTTGTTTTAATTTTATTTCAAAATATATCTTTTGAGTTAAAATATCTTGTTAGTTAAAAAGATTTTCTGTTTTAATTCTATCCTATTATTTTGGAAAATCTGATTTGGAAAATATTATTTATAAACAGCTGTTTTACTTGGTCAAGGAAGTTGAGAGAAAATAGGAAGCAGTAAACCACTTCCTTGTAAAGTGCTTAGCTTGCTTCCCAAGCACCCACGAATTACACTTCCTTGTTCTAAGGAGTTGTGGTTAAGTGGTGATTAAGGCAACTAAAATCTAACTGCCTGACTCTTTTATAAATAGCCTCGGTTTTCAGTTGGAAAAAGTACACTTGAGCATTACAGTCTTTTAGCATTTAAAAAGAGTCATAATCCACTTAAGTCCTTGAGTGTCTTTGTAATTAGCAATTTAGAGTTTAATCCTTGAGTTGTATTGGGTTAGAGTTTGGGGAAACTCTAAGAGTGTTTTATTGCTTTGAGTGAAGCAAGGAGAAAGAGAGAGAGTTTGAGAGTTCGACTGATTAAGGGATCAGTTGAAGGGAGCTTAAGTTCATAGAGGAACTTGAGTTTAGAGTCTTAATTTGTAATAGGTTGTTTGCCCTATTATTATTAAGACTTGAGTTAAAATCCCTTGTGGTTGTGGTTTTTCTTCTTGATTAGGGCCAAGAAGTTTTCCACGTAAAATCTCTCTTTGCACTTTTAGTTTTTATTCGAGTTCCTTGATAAATTTCGCAAAAATTACCCTAGTTCCTCTACAATAAAATTCACCCCCTTCTTGTATAGTTCATTCGAGTCAACAATTGGTATCAGAGCCAGTTCCTCGAAGAAATTAGGAAACCTTGACGAGTTAAGTTCCTGGAAGCAACATGAACAATCACGAGAAACTGAAAGAAGGTTACTCTACGCAGCGTCCTCCTATGTTCAATGGGAAGTTCTACACCTATTGGAAGAACATGATGGAAATTTTTATCAAAGCTGACAACTACCAAGTTTGGAGAGTTATTGAAGTTGGTGATTTCGAAATCACCAAAACAGTTGGTGAAAATGAGGTAGTACCTGTAGGGAACAAATTTCAAGTGTTAACCCCTAGCTTGAACCCCACTGTGATTATACACTAAAGTACGGTGGCGTCCTAAAGGGAAGAAGATAGAGCAAAAGAGTCACCAACAAGTTTTGGGAACTTGTAAACCGTTCACGAGGTGAAGGTTACACCCCTTAACGATCCAAGAGATCGTCAACTCCATAAGGTCTTGAACCAAATAAGGATTCGGGGATGAAGGTACAAATCCAACCTAAAAGAGATTGAACCTGCCCTAATAATAGGCCTTTACTTTATTCTGATCATATTCATGTGCGCTTTTCAATTAACATTCAATCAATAGGATTAACCCTAAACCTGTTTATCTATGTTGGTTGAATTTAATGCACAAATAAACTATTATTGGCGATCACTTGAAATTATAATCAAAATTAACCCTAAAAAAGATTATTAATCATCTTATTAAGCGTGATTACAAGTACCAAATTCCCTTTAAACATGCATAAAAGGTGTGATCAAGCAATAACAATAAATATCAAGCAACATGATAAATAATAATCATGAATAATAATTATAATAACAATAATAATCATCATAAATAAAATAATCATCATCAAAATAATAATAATAATAATAATATTCATAATCATCATAAATTATAACAATTATAATCATAATAATGTTCATGTTAATATTAAAGCATAATAATAGCAAGATCCTAGGAATGTTACTAACAAGATTAATAACAAACCCTAGCATGTCACTAAGCAATAAATCAAATCTTTAGCCCTAACATGATACTAACAACCATAAATATTAGGAAGAACATAGGAAGCATCACAGGAATCATAATAAGCATATTTGATATTATAACCTTTTCCCTAAACATGATACCAGGAATATCATAATAACAATTTAAACATGATTTCTATATCATAATATCAATTAAAACCATTAAAGCACTTACTTTGATGCCTCGTACCTCTTTCTAATAACAAAATACACATGTTAGTAACTTCAAGGAAAATAATAAACAAACAATTAAATTAAATAATTGAAAGAGAGATTTGGGACCAAACCCTCATAAATTAAACCTTTCACGTCTAGGGCGAAGGCAACTTCGAATATGGCTAGGTGTTTCTAGATCTTGTGAATGCGGAATTTTGTATATGAAAAGCTAGTTTAGAAAAGAGAGAAGGAGTAAGTAATCAAGAGAATCTTGATGAGAGATGGTGAATGATTAAGAGAGAATTAGAGAATTATTGATTGCGAATGAAAATTGATTGTAGGTGAATGAAAACGAAGTTTTTAATACATTATTTATAGAGAAACCAACCAAAAAGATAAAATATCAAAACAGAGCACTTGGCGCACGCAAAACGAGATTGGCGCACGCAAAACAGAGCTGGCGCCAATGCCTGGAGTCAGGCGCAAGGCCTGTTTTTGACGCGTTTTTGAAAATCAGATAAGTTTGCCGTACTGGAAGATAAAATCGTATCTTTTCCTCGAAAACGCTTTTTGATTTTAATTAAAACTCTTAAAAGTCAACAAAAGTCAATTTATCAATGCTAATTGAATTAGGAATGAAAAGAACCTTTTAGAAAAATCTAAAAGACTAAAACCATTCCTAATTGCATTAGGAATGATAAATCATATTAGGCTCTCCCCTAGATCATTGGGCCGCATATAAGGCTCAAACCGGGCCCAGTTTGGTAAATTGGCCATAACTTCCTCAATATTCATCGGAATTGGGCTTATAATATATCGTTGGAAAGCTCTTGGCAAGCCCCATCCAACTACACTACTATTGGACCCGTATCATGGACCAACCAAACTGAATTGGCTATTTTCTTAAAATAAGTTTTCAAAAACAGAGAGAAGAGAGAAGAAATTAAAAACTATCCGCGACACTAGACTTTCCACACTTTCCCTCCATTCGATTATGATTTGACGTGAAAGGTACTCATCACCGGTTTGATTTTGGTGAGACACAAATGGGTGTCTACAAATAATTTCATGCGTTAACCCCTAGCTTGAACCCCACTGTGATCATACACTAAAGTACGGTGGCGTCCAAAAGGGAAGACGATAAAGCAAAAGAGTCGCCAACAAGTTTTAGGAACTTGTAAACCGTTCATAGGATGAAGGTTACACCCCTTAACGATCCAAGAGATCGTCAACTCCATAAGGTCTAGCACCAAATAAGGGTTAGGGGATGATGGTACAAATGCAACCTAAAAGAGATTGAATCTGCCCTTAAAATAGGCCTCTACTTTATTCTGATCGTATTCATGTGCGTTTTCTGATTAACATGCAATCATTAGGTTTAACCCTAAACCTGTTTATCTATGTTGGTTGAATTTAATGCACAAATAAACTATTATTGGCGATCACTTGAATTATAATCACATTAACCCTAAAAAAGATTATTAATTATCTTATTAAGCGTGATTACAAATACCAAATTCCCTTTAAACATGCATAAAAGATGTGATCAAGCAATAAAAATAAATATCAAGCAACATAATAAATAATCAATCATTAGAATAAACATGAATAATAATAATCATTATTAAAATAATAATAATAATATTAATATTCATAATCATCATACATTATTAAAATTATCATAATTATCATGTTCATGTTATATTAAGGCATAATAATAGCAAAATCCTAGGCATGATACTAACAAGATTAATAACAAATCCTAGCATGTCACCAAGCAATAAAAATCAAATCTTTAACCCTAACATGATACTAACAATCATAAATATTAGGAAGAGAATAAAAGGCATCATAGCAATCATATTTAATATTAAAAATACCCTAGACATGATCATAATAACAATTTAAACATGATTTCTACATCATAATATCAATTAAATCCATTAAAGCACTTACTTTGATGCCTCGTACCTCTTTCTAATAACAAAATACACACGTTAGTAATTTCAAGAAAAATAATAATTAAAACAATTAAATTAAATAATCGAAATAGAGATTTGGGACCAAACCCTCAGAAATTAAACCTTTCACGTCTAGGGCGAAGGCAACTTCGAATATGGCTAGGTGTTTCTAGATCTAATGAATGCGGAATTTTGTATGTAAAAACAAAGTTTAGAGAAAGAAAGAAAGAAAGATGAATGAGAGAATTAATTGAATGAAAACTGATTGTAGGCGAATGCTAATTAAAACTAATTGTAGATGATAACTCGTGAATGATGAGAATTATTGGTGAATGAAAACGGAGTTTTTAATACGTTATTTATAGAGAAAATCATCCAAAAAAGATAAAATAACAAAACAGAGTCTGACGCACAAAAAAACAGAGCTGGCGCAAACCCTGGCTAACTAGCGCCAGGCACCAACACTAGCGCCAGGCTCCAATGGCTAGCGCCAGGCGTCAAGCCTGGTTCCAGGCGCCAATGCCTGGAGTCAGGTGCCAAGCCTATTTTTAACGCGTTTTCGAAAATCAGATAAGTTTGATGTAGTGGAGGATAAAATTATATAATTTCCTCGAAAATGCTATTTGATTTTAATTAAAACTCTGAAAAATCAACAAAAGTCAATTTATCAATGCTAATTGAATTAGGAATGAAAAGAACCTTCTAGAAGAATCTAGAAGACTAAAACCATTCCTAATTGCATTAGGAATGATAAATCATATTAGGCCCTCCCCTAGATCATTGGGCCGTATATAAGGCTCAAACCGAGCCCAGTTTAGTAAATTTGCCATAACTTCCTCAATATTCATCGGAATTGGGCTTATAATATATCGTTGAAAAGCTCTTGTCAAGCCCCATCCAACTACACTATTATTGGACCTGTATCATGGCCAACCAAACTAGATTGGCTGTTTTCTTAAAATAAGTTTTCAAAAACAGAGATAAAAGACAAGAAATTAAAACTTTCCACAACACTAGACTTTCCACACTTTCGCTTCATTCGATTATGATTTGACGTGAATGGTACTCGTCACCGGGTTTGGATTTGGGGAGACACAAATGGGTGTCTACAGAAGACCCCACTTTGACTGAGTTTGGAGAAACGCGAGTTTCGAAAACAAAAGTCAAAGTAGCGATAGGGACGGAAAATGATTCAAATGGTTCTACGATCCTAAATCACTCTTATAACGCCGATACCTGCAAAACTAGCGTTAGTTAAACAGATAAAAGAGTTAAGAAACGTGTATCTTTCACCGTCGAGCACACATCTCTGAAAGTAACCGATTTATTTTGATGACCCCTGCAAGCTAGAGAATGCCATCCCGCTTGAAAACCGCTACGCTCGTAACTGCTTCCAAATTAGAAGATTGCTTCGCCTGAAACGATCCTCCTCCGCTATGATAATATTCCACGTCCAAGGGAGTATCATCGAAGATTATTTCTCTTGAAATCACCTTCAGCTGTTTGTGACAACACTCCGCAAGCTAGGGAATGTCGTCGAAGATATCCTCGCTTGAAGTCATCCTCATTTGATGCGATAATTTTCCAAAGGAAATTACCGAAGACCCACGCTTGTCGATCTTTAAAAGTTCACTTGAACTTTCCTTCCGCTATGCCTGTACGTCGGCGCTTCTGTTGCTTTGAACCTGTACGTTGGTGCTCCGCTTTTGAACCTATATGTCAGTGATTTTTTTTTTGTTAATGAGCCAATGCTTAGGCGCTTTAAGCTAACTGAGACGATCTTTCATCAGGGTGACCACTTTACGTAATCAAGCCGATTACTAAATCATGTCAAATTGCTTAGAGGGGCTAACTGGCGTACCAAGGAACCCAAAATATGTTGCAGAAAGGTAGAACAACCTCACCAAGTGGCTGGGTGTTCTGGCGCCGCTGAAAAGCCATCAGCGCCACACAATTAGCCTTAGCGCCATGCGCTGAGATTGGCGCCAGGCGCCAAGCCTAATTTTTGACGCCAATGCCTAGGGCTTGGCGCCAACACGAGGATTCTCTTAAATACCCCTTTCCTCTTCATTTTGCTGCTTGCTCGTCGCGAAACAACACGAGGATTCATTTCATTTGCTTCGTTCTTGCTCGTTTCTCAACCAAATTCACTCAAATTTGTTGCAAATCAAAGCTCTTTTCATCTACTTTCCCGATCTATGTAAGTTTTCTTCAAACTCACATTAGTTTTTATGAATTTTTGGCATGTTTATTCACGAATTTCATGTAAATTCGAAATTAAAAATGCTCAATTCGCTTTGTTTATCAAGTTTTATGCCATGAAATTGCTTGATTATGTTTATATATTGCCTTGGGAGTAATTTGAGACTTGTTTGACTCAATTTGGTGAAGAAATGAGCAATTTGCCATTGTTGGACCTCCTAAGGTCGTGAAGAACAATGTGACTTGTTCTTGATGTTTTTGCTAGCAATTCTTGTCCAATTTGTCACAATAATTACTATAGTGTTGCAAGAAATTGTGTGATTGCTTGAAAAATGCAGTTATGCTCAATTTGAATTTGTGCTCTGTTTTAGTACTACATACTTTGTTTTTTGCGAACATATTATCATGCGGCTAGGCGAAGCTTAGATACTATGGAACCTTAATTTATGATGATTTTGCACAATGTAGTATAGCTAGACAGCGAAGCTCGGGTTCACGGTCCCGAAACACCCGACGGGAGCATGAGCCCGTAGAGGATGACGTCACACCTTCCACTTCGCTTGGTCGACTCCCGGAGTGGGATGAGCGGATCCTGTTCTTCGCCCCCGTCCACCACATTTCGAGAGGGTGAGACGGGGCATCACGTTCGGGAGGACGCGCTATCACGGTTCCGGCTGTGATGGTTTGGGCGATTTGTACAAGATGTACATCGCCGGGGATCTTGAGACGAGACTCCTATGGGAGTCTTGCGGACTGGCTACCCTGTTCGAGACCTCCGAGGCTATGGTTACCTCTAGTGGTGGTCACCATATAGTGCGCGCTTTGGTGGAGTTCTTCTAGGACATCACCAACACTTTCCATTTCCCCTGGGGCGAGATGATGGTCACCCATACGGACTTCAGTCTCATTACAGGACTGGAGTTCAACTATGTGCCACTGCCGTTCGAGAGTGGAATCGACGTCTTTTCTGCGGAGGTCGAGGATCTGTTGGGGCCGAACGCTATTCGGGCCCGAGCTGAGGTCGAGACGACTCAGTTTAGTGCTAGGGGAACTCGCCGCTCGACGCTGGCAGCGGCTTTTGATGACGATGCGACCACCCGAGAGCAGCGGGTGCGCATCTTTGCGCTGATGTTGTTGTTAGGGACGTTCTCCCCTGACAAAGGTAGTAGGGCGTTGCTTTACTACCTTCTTGCTGTCCGCGATCTTCACCGGATCGGGACTTATGACTGGGCCAGCTTGGCCTATGCTGACTTCGTTCGTGCACTGAGGGACTCGTGTGGACACCGGTCCTTTGGGACGAACGTCGCTTTGTCTGCCTTTTGGAAGTTTGTATAGGTAAACATTATTCCCTGTAAAGTTTAGCTCTACATTTTAGTTAGCATTTACTCACAATTTTAACTCCTTGTAGATTTGGTTCTACGAGCACTTCCCCTCTGCTGCGCCGGCGAGACCATCGCCGCGCGGATTTCCAGTGAGCGCCTCTTGGGGCGGCCGCCATGTGGATATGTCTACTACACATGTCCGGAACTGGATCATCGAGGTACGACTTTTTATTATTTATTTGCTTTTTAAAGATGCTTTAGGTACACTCTCGCCTGATTGATGTTCTTTGTAAGGGCCTGAGGTGGTGTACCGGCCGTGGGGCGGCTGGATAGTCCCTGGGTTAGCCGCACAATATTCTGCTGAGCGTCGCTACTTCTTGGGGACTTATGGGGCGATCGCGTACTTAGGAGAGAGGGTTGCTAGACAACATTCCTCTATTGTCTTCGTCGTTCCTGCTCCTCCACCACGTCATATGTTCGACGACGCACGGTTGTTGAGCATGTCCGAGGGAGCTGGTACCCCTTGGCGGTCTTACGTGATCCCTGGGCGGTGCTATGTTGAGGAGCTACTGCCGTTGTTAGCTCCAGCCCCCGTACCGGCTGAGGATGTGAGGGTAAGATTTTTCAGCTTTTACTTTCCATCAAGTAGCCCCCAAGTAATGTTTTATTAACTATTTTGGTTTATCAGGATGGTGCTACTAAGTTCGTGCCACCCCGTATGTCCATCCACTACTAGGGGACATATAGGCCGATCGAGGAGATGATTCCTACGGCTCCCGAGGGCGAGCGCTTCGTAGAGCGGTCGATTCCTCGCCACCAGACTCGAGTAAGCCTAGTTATTCAAAAAAAAATTGTTCATATATCATGCATATTTACTGACTTATTTCTCTAATAGTTTTCGCGTGAGGTAGTTTCGGCGATGACACGATGTATAGATGTCTTCCGGAGCCAGCTCGTCTGGATGAGGAATGCGGCCACCTGCCGTCGGGATGACGTCATCCGAGAGGTAGTCTTTCTCTATATATATTTTTTGCATTAACACTTCGATTTTGCCTTGTTTCTTATTTCATTCTTTTTGCAAGGCCAGCCTATTGCTTCTCATACCCGCACGAGACCTGAGGTGCGGAGGGATCCGGCGAGGTCTAGCTCGAGACGTCGTCGTACTACGTCAGGGGGTAGAGGTGGTCGCTCTGAGGCTGCTCCTGCTGACGTTGCAGAGGACTCGGGATCTTCTTTTGAGGGTGCTCATGCTGCACCGGTAGGTGGTGGGATGTATGAGGTAGGCTCGTCATCGCAGCAGCCTCCGCAGTCTTAGCCTCAGGTTGATCCTGGGTGGAGTGGACCTACATTGTGTCTTCCTCCTCCTGCGGAGACTGGAGCTGGAGCTGGTGGAGAGGTAACTCCCCGTACGGCGCAATTTTACGATATGATGGGTATACGTCCTCCGGCGCCGTAGTTTGTTCCGGTGTATATTTTATTTTTATTTTTCATAGAACTTTGCCGTAGACTCACTATTTTTCTTAGACATATTTTGTATATTTATGCTATTATGAGTTTATTTTGTTTGCTATTATTATGTGTATGTTTGTGTGTTCAAGAGAAGTGTGACAAACAATTTGCGCAAAAATTCCGTCATTTTTATTATTGATGGAGGGTATCAGACTCTCTCCCCAAAAAAGAAAAAATAAAAAAGGAAATAATCAAATAAATTTCGGGTGTATAAAAAAAGAAAAACTTGGAAATTAATTTAAATAAAATCCAAAAAGGAATAATATGATTAATATAGTATCTATTTTAATTAATTAAAAAAAGGATAAAAATATGTTTAGAAAAGATAAACGGAGCTGTAAAGTCATTAGCCGACTCGAGTTTAGGATAAAAACGCAATTTAAGCAAGCGCGCCTGATGTGGCAACTTGGCGCCAGCTGGCGCCACGCAATGGCGCGTAGCGCCAATTACGGAGTCCGACGCCAATTGGCGCTGATTCCGTATTTCATTCTGATTAAAACTTCTCGCAATTTGTGTATAAATATCCCCCTGCCCAGCTGATTCTTCTCATAATTCCATCAAATAAAATAATTCTTTGCCTTAGAAAAATAATACCATGTCTTTAGTCACCAAAACTTTCACCCAATACACTCATGAATGGTGTGGATCTCTTAATGTTAGAGACAGAAAAGAATTAGATTTGTTTCACTTGGGGGGAATTTATGGCATCAAATGGGTAGATCTTGACTTAGATTTCATACATACCGCTCTAGAATTTTGGAATGTTGATACTCATTGCTTTAGAATAGGGTATGATGAGATTAGCCCTTTGCCAGAAGAATTTGGTGCTATTTTAGGCTTCCCTGAAATAGACCTCACAGTAATCCCTAGAGTAGATGCATACTATTATAAGGATTTTGAGCGCTTCTTTAATTTAAAAGAAAGGGATTTATCAAAAATATTAGATGACAACATAGTGAATTTGAAAGAATTTGAACGCCATTATTTTGATAAACCTCTTTCTGAATCTTTTCATATATATAGAAGAAGGGCGTTCGTATTTTGCATGCTTAATCAATTTTTTCTTAGTAGTGGTAAAAATAATGAAGGTCAATCAATTATAACCACCGTACTAGAACAAATTGAATCAGGGAGAAATCCAATGCCATTGATAGTTGGAGAGACTATAATTAGTCTTGATGAACTGAAAAGGAACCCAAAAGCACCTTTTTGCGGCTCTCCAATTTTATTACAGGTAGAAAAATAATAATTTTTATTACAGAAATCAAAAAATATATTTTTGTATTGTATTAATAATTTATTTGCATTGCAATTTTTTTTTACAGATGTGGCTAATGGAAAGGCTAGGATTAATTAGCCCTCCGGACGATATTGAGAAGTATACTCCCAATTGTTTCGTGAGAAGGAAGAAACGCTTCCCTAAAATTGGGCAACGTGGAGAAAGGTCTTCGAATCTCGTGATTTTGCTATCAAGTGGGTCGTCCCATGGTGGAAAATAGAAAGGATGGTTGGTGTCAACAAGCAACCTTCCTGCCGTCTTCCAAGCTTGTCTCGTATGACTTATTATTACCCCTACAGGGTAAAAAGACAATACGGCTTGCTTCAGAATATTCCTTCCGGGGATCTTTGTCCTCCCTATGAGTACCCTGTTTCTCAAGAGGTAGACAGATGTGATGCTTACTGGAGTGCTAGACCTTTATGGGAAGTGATTACTCAAAAGGTTCCTCCTTCTTTGCCCAATGATGTGAAGAAGTGGTTGCTGAAGAAGCCTTCGAAGGATTCGAAGAAAGATCAGGGTAAAATTGATGTGAAGAGTCGTCTACGTGACAGGGTGATTCCTGCCAAGGAACGCCTAGGTGCAAGAGTTGAATTCAAAACACCTGCAATGCCTAGGAAGAAAGGTGTTACCAAAGATAAAGGGAAAAGGAAAGCTGACACCACAGATAAAAAGGCTTGGGTAGAAAAGAAACATGGAATACTAGCTGAAGGGGAGACTATCTATTCTAAGATTGAATGTAGGTCCTCTAAAGGATGCCTACTAGCTAAAGTTATGGATGAGGAGGAGGAAGCAGACAAAAATTGGAAAAGGGCTAGAAAAGAAAAGAAAGATTAGGAGCATTGCTTAGCTTCAAATTGTTAGACTTAGTTTACTGTTTTCGTTTAAAGTTATAAAGATTAAAAAGCAAGATTGCACACCTTGGGGGCTTATCTAGGGTCTTGAGCCTTTATCCCTTTCTTCTATAACCTTTAGCCTAACCACGTTACAACCCTTAAAAATACCTTTTTGAGGTATACACATACTTGTGCGAGGTTCGGCTAGAGCTACGTTCGGCCTGATTCCTAACGGATACGTAGGCAACCTCACATCGAGGTGCGACCGTAATAAACATGCATTCACATTCACATTCACACACTTACACCATGATCATATCAAGGGATCTCCAATGCTCATCCCTATTCACTTAGAGCTAGACTTGGGGGCTTGATCCCTACACACTTAGCTTTTGCGGCCTA
Source organism: Chenopodium quinoa (assembly GCF_001683475.1). Classification (NCBI taxonomy): domain Eukaryota; kingdom Viridiplantae; phylum Streptophyta; class Magnoliopsida; order Caryophyllales; family Amaranthaceae; genus Chenopodium; species Chenopodium quinoa. The sequence goes on along the minus strand of NW_018743252.1, from coordinate 10,555,527 downwards.
GCTTTAGTGTCACTTTTACACAATGCACAGATACATGACCAAATATACTTCCCTTAAGAACCCTTTGTCATGGAATCTTAACATAAAGCATGCCTTGTCACATCGCTCATCACTTATCAATCATCGTTGCATCACGAAGTATGAAGTGCTTAGCCTCCGTGCCTAAGTTACCCAAATACTTTCATCGTGGAGTCAACAATTGAGAAAGCCTAGGATGAATTAATCCTTGCACAACATTTGACTAAGCTCATTCAACATGCACCTTCAAACACTTCGATTCTTTTTTCGCGTCTTTCTTTTTCGGGAGAAAGTCGGTACCCTCCACATAAATGTCGGAAATTTTTGTTTTTCTGCATTTCGAGTCATATACATAGCGAGTTTCATGAGTCAACACTACGCACACACAAGTCACATCAAGTCGAGTAAACCTCGAGTTAGTCAATCACAGTGACTCAAGTTTATACCTTGAGTCGTGTCAAGTCAATGAGTCAAGCAATGCTAAACCTTAGGTCAACCTTAAGATAATTAAAAAGATTAGCAAAGAACTATAGTCTAAATAAATACAGGTGCAGCAGAATAGGGAGGACCCTACTACAATTCCTGGCGCCAGAAATATCTCAGCAACGACAGAGCTCGAAGCCTCTCAGAAAGGTGATTTCGACCTCATGCAGCAATTTCGGGTTCCTTGGTACGCCAATTAGCCCCTATAAGCAATTTGACATGATTAGTAGTTGGCTCGATTACAATCGTAGTAAGTGATTGACCTGACAAAAAATCGACTCACTTAGCTTAAGCACCTAAAACACTGGCTCATTACAATCGGTTCAAAAGCAAGAACTTAAACGACAATATTTCCAAATATGGACTGTCGCGCATTCTTATTAAATGACAAAGTTTTCAAAAAATTGGATTGTCATCCCCAACTGACAATATTTCCAAAAATGGATTGTCGTGCATCTTCTTAAACGACAATTTTTCCAAGATTGGATCGTCATCTCTGGCAAAGTTTCCAAGCGTGAATTGTCGTGCTCCTTCTTTGTTTGGCATATTTTTCCAAGTTCGGATTGTCACACATTCATAAATCGCTGACAAGTTTTCCGAGATTGGATTGTCATACACCCAGTTTCCTATGGTAAAATTTCCCAAAGGATTATTGTAGGTCTCTATTCATCATAAATTTCGGCAAAGTTCCTCAACGTGGATTGTCATTCATTTCAGTAAGTGGCAAATTTTCCCAAAATTGATTTTCGGTCGACTCTTTTTTTGCAATGGTTCCAAGACGCGGATTGTCAATAGTGGCAATATTTTACCAAAAAGGATTGTCGCATAGCGTTGGCAAATTTCCAAGGTGGATTGCTTTCAAGAGTTATATTCCAAGATGTGGATTGTCGATCGTAGCAAAGTTCTTATGAAAGATTGTTACGAAGCGTTGGCAACTTTTTCCCAAAATTGGAATTTGGCATATTTTCCGAGGTACGGATTGTCGCTTCATCGTAGCAACATTTCCAAGGATGGATTGTTACGTAGCATTGACAACTTTCCCTAAATCGGATTGTCATACATCATACAAGAGTTGTTTTGGCAACTATTCCCAAATAAAAGAGGATTGCCGACATACTGGTTCACAAGCAGCAAAGCGTCGACGTACTGGCATATAAGGATTAAAAAAGCAGTGATCTTTTCGAAGACTATCACAGCGGAAATTGGTGAACATATCAAAAAGAAGCTCTTTGTTCAAAGACGAGTGAACATCGAAACAGCAAGGTGACATTCCCTAGATTGTGGAGAGTTGTCACAAACAAACTGAGGATTGTTTCAAGAGAAGCAATCTTCGATGGTATTCCCTTGGACGTGGAATATTATCAATACGGATGAGGATTGTTTCAAGAGAAGCAATCTTCGATGGTATTTCCTTGGACGTGGAATACTATCATAGCGGAGGAAGATCGTTTCAGGCGAAGCAATCTTCTAATTTGGAAGAAGTTACGGGCGTAGCGGTTTTCAAGCGGGATGGCATTCTCTAGCTTGCAGAAGGTCATCAAAACGACAGTAAAGCGGCAGCAAATCGGTTAAAGACGTGTGCTCGACGGTGCAAGATACGCGTTTCTTAACTCTTTTATCTATTTAACTAACGCTAGTTTTGCAGGTATCAGCGTTACAAGAGTGGTTTAGGATTGCAGAACTTTCTAAATCATTCTCCGTCCCTATTAATACTTTGACTTTTGTTTTCGAAACTTGCGTTTCTCCAAACTCAGTCAAAGTGGGGGCTTCTGTAGACACCCATTTGTGTCTCCCCAAAACCAAACCCGGTGATGAGTACTTTTCACGTCGAATCATAATCGAATGGAGGGAAAGTGTGGAAAGTCTAGTGTTGCGAATAGTTTTTAATTTCTTCTCTCTTCTCTCTGTTTTTGAAAACTTATTTTAAGAAAACAGCCAATACATTTTGGTTGGTCCATGATATGGGTCCAATAGTAGTTTAGTTGGATGGGGCTTGCAAAGAGCTTTCCAACGATATATTATAAGCCCAATTTCGATGAATATTGAGGAAGTTATGGCCAATTTATCAAACTGGGCCCGGTTTGAGCCTTATATGCGGCCCAATGATCTAGGGGAGGGCCTTGCAAAGAGCTTTCCAACGCTTTTTGATTTTAATTAAAACTCTGAAATGTCAACAAAAGTCAATTTATCAATGCTAATTGAATTAGGAATGAAAAGAACCTTCTAGAAGAATCTAGAAGACTAAAACCATTTCTTATTGCATTAGGAATGATAAATCATATTAGGCCCTTCCCTAGATCATTGGGCCGCATATAAGGCTCAAACCGGGCCCAGTTTGGTAAATTGGCCATAACTTCCTCAATATTCATCGGAATTGGGCTTATAATATATCGTTGGAAAGCTCTTGGAAAGCCCCACCCAATTACACTACTATTGGACCCGTATCATGGACCAACCAAACTGGATTGGCTGTTTCTTAAAATAAGTTTTCAAAAACAAAGAGAAGAGAGAAGAAATTAAAAACTATCCGCAACACTAGACTTTCCACACTTTCCCTCCATTCTATTATGATTCGACATGAAAGGTACTCATCACCGGATTTGGTTTTGGGGAGACAAAAATGGGTGTCTAAAGTACCTAAACCCATGTCTGAGTTTGATAAGGAAGATTTTGAAAAATTGGAAATTAATGCACTTGCTGTTAAATTACTTCACTGTGGTCTTGGTCCCCATGAACACAATCGTGTTATGGGCTGTAAAAATGCTAAAGAAATTTGGGATTTACTACAAGTAACACATGAAAGAACTAATGAAGTGAAACACTCTAAAATTGATCTGCTTATGTCTAAATATGAACGTTTTGAAATGCAGTCTAAAGAAACTATCCAGGAAATGTTAACAAGGTTCACTAACATTATTAATGAGCTTGTTTCTCTTGGAAAGAAAATACCTATTGATGAGTAGGTTAGGAAAGTTCTAAGGAGCCTCCCTCAAGATGAAAGATGGAGAGCCAAGGTGACTGCCCTACAAGAAACTAAGGACTTCACAAAATTCAACATTGAGCAACTTGTTGGTTCCCTCATGACTCATGAGTTGCACTTAGGAACAAGCAATAGTGAAGGAAACAAAGGAAAAGGCATAGCTCTCAAAGCTGGTGATCAAGAAGAATCTGAGGTAGATGAAGAAGAAGCGGCTATGTTGGTGAGAAGGTTCAAAAGAATGTTTAATCGAAATAATAGAACAAGGAACTTCACCAAAAAGTCCTCTAACTTAAAAGCCGATTCGGGATGTCACAAATGTGGATCCCTAGATCACTTTATTCGTGAATGCCCCTTGTGGGAAATTGAGAAAGGTAAAGGGAAGGCTAAGGAACATAACAAGAGCAACAAAACTCCTTACAACAAAACACACATTAGGAAGGCTATGATTGCTGCTTGGGGAGATTCTGAGAGTGATGATGAGGAGGAACAACCTGAAGAAGAAACAACCAATTTATGTCTAATGGCCAAACGTGATGAAAAGGTCTACAATGATGAATTGGCTAAAGAGGTACGTGTTGATCCAAATCATCTTAGAACTCTTCCTAAAGAGGTACTTATTGATTTTATTTGAGAAATGGAAGATGACTGGATAATTGATATCAAAAAGCTTAATGAATGTGAAAAAGCTAGAGCCTGCAAGGAACACAGTACCTGGATTGAGAACCAACGTACTGATGTTTAAAGCAGATTCTTCGATCTTTTTTATAAGAATCTTCTTCTAAAAGAAATGAATGAAAAGCTCAAGTATGAAAATATTATGGTTAATGTGGAACTAACTCAATACAAGCTTGTCTGTACTGACTTTAAATCGTCAAGTTCCTCTTCTGAATCATTGCCTAAATTTAATGAAGATTTTGAAAAATTGAAACACAATCTTGATGAGTTAAGAATTGAAAAGGCAAATTTAGAAAAGGAACTTGCAATCAGAAAAGAAAGAAGCACTAGTCTGCTTGGTGTACCTAAATGGATTGAGAATGCTCAAACCAAAAGAACTGAAGGACTAGGATACATTCGATCTAAGCATAAAGGTAAAAAGAAATATGTTGATTTACCTAGCTATAAAGTTTGTTCCTTTTGTGGGAAAACAGGTCACTTGGTGAATACTTGTTATAAGAAGGAACAATCTATTAGTAAGAACGTTAAGCAAGTTTGGGTTAGAAAATCTGATATTGCTTCAACGTCCAAGGAACCCAAGGAAACCTGGGTCCCTGAAACTAATCAATGAGTTCTTTTGCAGGTCCTAGTGAGGGGGAAAAACACGTGGTACCTCGACAGCGGTTGTTCAAAGCATATGACAGGAGACAAATCAAAATTCCTCTAACTTGAGACCTATTCAGGAGGAACTGTGACTTTTGGAGACAACAAGAAAGGAGAAGTCATTGGAAAAGGAAAAGTTGGAAGGTCAAGTTCCCTGTCAATTGAAAATGTACTTTTGGTCGAGGGTTTGATGCACAATTTGCTGAGCATATCACAATTTTGTGACAAAGGAAACTCTGTAAGTTTTACTTCGAATTCATGCAACATCATTAATGACAAAACAGGAAGGGTTGTTCTTGAATGAACTAGGAAAGGGAACACTTATATTGTGGATCTAAATTCTGTCCCAAGGAACAACCTTACATGCTTGAGTGCCATTTATGATGATCCTTTATTATGGCATAAACGTTTTGGACATTCTAGTTTCTCACTCATGGATAAACTTAGAGCGAGGAACTTGGTCATAGGGCTTCCCTCATTCAAGTTCCTCGTACAACATATCTGTGATGCATGTGTGAGAGGCAAGCAAGTCAGGTCATCTTTTAAAAGTAAAAACTTGGTAAGCACCACAAAGCCATTGGAACTCATACACATGGATTTGTGTGGCCCCATGCGTGTTCAAAGTAGAAGTGGAAAGAAATATGTTCTAGTTATTATTGATGATTTTTCTAGATTTACCTGGGTGATTTTTCTGTCTAGCAAGAATGAAACCTTTGATGAATTTGTGTCATTTTCCAAGAAAGTGCAGAAGACTAGTGGAAATCAAATTATCCACATTCGGTCAGATCATGGAACTGAGTTCGAAAATTCAAGATTTGATGAATTCTGCAGAGAAAATGGCATGGATCATAACTTCTCAGCCCCAAGAACTCCTCAACAAAATGGAGTTGTGGAGATGAAGAACAGGACCGTAGAAGACATGGCAAGAACAATGCTCATAGCTAGTGGACTTCCAAGGAACTTCTGCGCTGAAGCTATCAACACTGCTTGCTATATTATAAATCGAGTTATGATGAGACCAATCATCAATAAAACTCCATATGAACTGTTTAAGGGCAGAAAACCCAATATTTCTCACTTTAGAGCTTTTGGATGCAGGTGCTTTGTCCATAATAATGGAAAAAGGAACATTGGAAAATTTGATGAAAGAAGTGATGAAGCTGTGTTTCTTGGCTATGCATCAAATAGCAAGGCTTACAGAGTTTACAATAAAAATACTATGTGTGTCGAAGAAAACATTCATGTGATATTTGATGAATCTAATGTGTTTATGAATGTGCAGTAACAAGACTCTAATGATTATGAAATTGGTATGGTTAGAGATAGGGAGGATGATGAAGAGGAAACCAGTCATCCCAAGGAAAAACAAGTTGAACCTGAACAAGGTCATCAGGAAAATGCTGAAGTTCCTCCACCTGAAGTTCAGGAGGAACAAGATCATGAAGAAACAGGCAACATAGAGGAACCTGAGGAAGCAAAAGAAGAAGTGCCTCAAATAGGAGTTCCTGCCAGAGAGTTTCATCCAAAGCCCTTCAAATATCAAGGCTCTCATCCTACTAATCTCATCATAAGTGACATTGGTAGAGGAACTCAAACTAGATCACATATGAGGAACTTCTGTGCCTTCCAATCCTTTCTATCCATAATTGAGCCAAGAAATCATGAAGAAGCTCTCAAAGATGATGACTGGATAATTGCCATGTAAGATGAACTCAATGAATTTGAAAAGAAAAGGGTCTGACATCTTGAAGAGAAACCCAAGAATAAAAAGGTAATAGGACTCAAGTGGGTTTTCAGAAACAAGCTGGATGAGTATTACTTTTAGTGTTGGTTTATGTGCTAGGTTTCAATCAAATCCTAAAGAATCTCATCTTATGGCAGTTAAAAGGATTCTAAGATACCTCAAAGGAACTGACAATCTCTGCCTCTTCTATCCTAGAAGTGATACTTTTGATTTAAAAGGTTTTGTAGATGCTGATTATGCAGGAGATTTGGTGAACAGGAAAAGCACTTCTAGAATGGTCCAGTTCCTTGGACCATGTCTAGTTTCTTGGGGCTCCAAGAAACAAAATACAGTAGCCCTATCAACTACTGAAGCTGAGTATGTGGCTGCTGCAGCTTGTTGTTCCCAAGTTCTTTGGATCAAACAACAATTAAGAGATTATGGTACGAAATATAATTGCATTCCTATTTATTGTGACAATACAAGTGCCATATGCATTTCAAAAGATCCAGTTCATCATTCTCGTGTGAAGCATATTCACATAAGGCATCATGTTTTTTTACGGGCAAAGCAAACATTTTATTAATGGCTAATATCAAAGAGTACATAGGCCTGAATTAAATCAGGAAAATCTTCTAACAAAACACGATAATCATCATAACTATTACTCAAACGAGCAAGATGGTGAGCCACTGATTTCCTGTTCTTCTCACCCAAGAGTAGGAGCATTTAGAACAGCTAGCAGCCATGAAGATGTCCTTTATGATTAAGCCCATTGCTGAAGAGTCCGCTTTCCCCTTCTCCAAAGCATGAAAAAGTCTCTGACTATCCGTCTTAAGTATCACATTTCTATACCCCGCATCCATAGAGACCCGTAAAGCATGCCTCAGAGCTAAAGCCTCAGCAACATCTACATCCTTCTCCCCCCTCACCTTGCTGCACGTAGCCAACACTATATCACCCTCCATATCCCTTATCACTCCACCTAAACCAATCACACCCATTTCTAAGAAAGTAGCATCAGAGTTAACTTTGTAAGTACCAGAGCACGACTTTTTCCATTTCGAGCACTCCACCCTATCTCCCTTAGCACTCCCTTCTCCTTCCGTTGCCTTCTCACATTCACTCACAATTTGCATTGCTTTGTGAATTATCCCTCCGCGTTCCCATTTTTTCTTATCAAAGACCCACATATTTCTACTGTGCCAGATTTCCCAGAGAATGCACCAAAAAATACTCCACCACCTCTTCCCATTTCGAGTCTTGGCAACGTTAGAGCACCATTGCGCAAAATTACCCCCACTTGTATTAGTCATATCAATTCTAAGAGGAGATTGCATCCACGTAATACTCGCCCAAGGGCAGTTCACAAACAAGTGGAGAACCGTTTCTTCATCAGCACCACACATAGGATAAATAAGGTCGATAGACATACCTTTTTTAATTAAAGCTGCTGGCACAGGTAGTCCACCCTTTAAAGCCTTCCAAGCAAAGATTTTAATTTTAGGGGGAATATCATTAATCCACACATTATTCCACTTAAAATCTGTAGGAGGGTTGGAAGTTGAGGCACTGTTCTGTTTCAACTCACTTAGTAGACAATTATAGGCGCTTCGAACAGAAAAATCACCACTCTTTGCAAGCATCCAGGTCCAGCAGTCATCAGTGTTATACATCGAAGTCGAGATTTTCCTTATAGGATCAATCTCCACTCTTGAAAACAGGCTCTCAAGAACCCCAATATCCCAACTTCCCTTGATCAGCAACTCATCAACCATATAAGGGCCCTGATCACTCGTTCTATTAACACCCTCCACTCGAAACTCTGGCAGAGAAGGAACCCAGGGATCCTTCCAAATATCAACAGAGGCACCACTTCCAATTATCTTCCTTACTCCTTTTCTGAGCACCCACCTAGCATTGCAAATGGATTTCCAAGAATAGCTTGCATCAGGACTGACCACAGCATCCAAAAAGGACGAATTTAGAAAATATTTCTCTTTTAAAATCTTCGCCATCAGGGAGTTTTCATTAGTAAGAATTCGCCAGCCTTGCTTTGCCAGTAGAGCATTATTGAACAATCTCATATTCCTGAAACCCATTCCTCCCTCTTTCTTTGGGTGGTACATCTTTTCCCATGCCACCCACATAAGCTTCCTCTCCTCCCCTTTTTGACCCCAAAAAAATTGCCTACATAATTTCTCCACTACCTCAAGAATACTCTTCGGAAGAGCAAAGCATTGCATCGCATAAGATGGTATAGCTTGAGCGACAGCTTTAATAAGCACCTCCCTTCCCGCTTGAGAAAGAAATTTCTCTTTCCACCCTTTTAGCTTCTTCCAAACTCGATCTTGAATTGATTGGAAAATCTTCTTTTTTGACGCTCCCACATAGGTAGGAAGGCCAAGGTATTTCTCATGGTCATCTACAACTTTAAAGGTTAACTTCGTCTGAAGCAAATTTCTCTTTGCAAGCTCCACATTTCGGCTAAACGACACCTCAGATTTATCCATATTCAATTTTTGTCCGGAAGCAGCCTCATAGATAGAAAGAATGTCAAGGACTTCCTCCACCTCCTCCTCACATGCTCTTATGAAAAGCAAACTATCATCGGCGAAAAAAAGATGGCTAATGGGTTCCACTTTTCTTCTGACTTTTATACCATGGATACTTTTCTTCATCTCTGCATCTCTCAATAGAGCCGACAACCCCTCCGCACATATGATAAAAAGGAAAGGTGATAGGGGATCACCTTGATGGAGCCCACGGCTAGGATAGAACCATCTTGAAGGTTTCCCGTTAACCAACACCGAGAAAGATGTCGATGACACACACCTCATAATAAGCTTGGTGAAACGAGACGGAAAATCCATTTTAATCATCATTCTCTCCAGAAAACTCCACTCGACTCTATCATAAGCCTTGCTCATATCTAATTTAAGCCCCATGTATCCTTTTATACCAGTCTTCTTCTTCCTCAAATAGTGAAAACACTCATAAGCTACTAAAATATTATCAGTGATTAGCCTCCCAGGAACAAAGCCACTTTGAGTTTCATTGATAATATGAGGGAGAACTCTCTTTAGGCGGTTTGCAAAGACTTTCGAGACCAATTTATACAACACATTACAGAGACTAATTGGTCTAAAATCAATAGGGGACTCACAAATCTTCTTTATTGGTATTAATACCACGTGAGTCTGATTAAAAGAACCAATGTCATCACCATTGTTCAACACCCCCAAAACCATGTCACAAACATCTTCTCCAACAATGCTCCAATATTTTTGATAGAAAATTGCAGACATTCCATCCGGCCCCGACGCTTTAGTAGGATGCATTTGATCTAATGCCTCCTTCACCTCTTTTCTATCAAAAGTTCCTTCAAGCATACTCATTAGATCGGCACGAACAGTCATCGTGACCTTGTCAATAACGAGATCGCACTCCACATGGTTGCCCGAGGTAAATAAATTCTCATAAAAACTAGCAAAAACCTCTGTGATTTTCTCTTCATTGTTGTATACAATGCCACCCTCATCTTGATTTCAGCTATGCAATTTCTGGCCACACGTTGTTAAGCTTTTTGGTGAAAGAAAGCCGTGTTTTTGTCACCACTGGTAATCCACTCCTGCCTGCTGCGTTGATGCCAATAGACCTCTTCACGTTTCTCCAATTCATCCATTCCAGCATCGATCGCTCTCATATCCGCAATCACCCTATCCGTTGGCTCTTCCCTCATCAGAACCTCCATTTTACCTTTACAGTCACGCATTTCCTTTGAAAAATCCCCGAAATGCTTCCTGCTCCAGGTTTGCAGATGTGAGGCAGTAGCACATAATTTTGCAGCCACTCCCCCACCCCCAGACCAAGCTTTCGCTATAATCAACACATTGTGGGTCTCGAGTCCACATCTCCTCGAACCTATACAATTTTTTTTCTTTGATTTCTATCTTCTTCTTCAAACACAGCAAAATAGGAAGGTGATCAGAGCGTCTCTTTGTGAGATGTGACACAAACGAGCCAGGAAATAAATCTTTCCATTTTCCGGTTGCAAAAAAATGATCCAATCTTTCCTGTAGATTTGCTTCACCACCCCTGTTATTATTCCAGGTGAAATCATAACCCACATAGCCAAGGTCTTCAAAATTACACATATTAGCAGCATGTCTTGATATCTCAGCCTCCGAGACATTAAAACTATTTCCTCCTTGCTTTTCACACGCCATCAACATCAGATTAAAATCGCCTCCACAGACCCAAGGTTTGTCATCTATACCCGCAAGTTTCTCCAGCAGGGCTCCAGTCTTGGTTTTATTTTCTTCTTCTGGATACCCGTAAATCCCCGTAAATCTCCACTCTTCATCCACTTCACTTATGACACCAATATCAATATGATTCAGAGAAAATGACTGTATAGTAATGTCAAAAACAGGTCTCCATAATATGGCAAGCCCACCTCTTCTTTTCCTTCCCTCACCTTCACAACTCACAACAAAAAAATTCTCGAAACCCAGCTTCACTTTAACCCTTTCCATATCAAACGATTTCAGCCTAGTCTCCGAAAGAAAAATCAGTTGGGGATGTTCAGTAATGACAATGCGTTTAAACGCATTCACTGCATAAGCACTCCCCAAGCCTCTGCAGTTCCAGGAAAGTATGTTATTCATGAGTCACCAAGAGCCTAGGTTGTGGGGCCCGCCACATCTACATTACTTGCCTCAACTTCTCTTCTCTTTATAGCAACACCGACTTCACGTTCAATGAGAGTGCCTTCAATAATACCCTCCTCCCTCGCTCCCCTTTTAACTCCAATGTTCACCTTCTCTGCCCCACTCCCCTTACTCCCTCCCTTCTCTATTTTTCTCCAGGATCTTTTTATCTTTTTTCCTTCATTCCCCTCCCCCCAATTATCCACATACATCATGTCAGTGTCATATTCACCCTCCCTATTAACAGCATCATCTTTTGCAATCAAACTGGCATTCACATTATACTCTCCTTCTAAAATGTTATCTGGAGGTGCTTCCGTAAGAGGTGCTGCATCTAAAGAAGCATTTTCAAGGATTAAAGGACTCGAAACTTTAACCTCACTTAACTTCTTTGTCACCACCTGCACATTCTGCTCTGATTGTTTTTGCTCACTTAATTTTGGCTTTGTAACAAACAACCTATTTGCACAACTCTTCTCCGAGCCTTGTCCTTCTTTACCATCCCCCCTACTCACTCTCCACTGAGATACTTTCAGCCACATGCCAAACCCCAGCACTGCCATGTCTGAGTCTTTACAATCGTCACAATCTTTAACTCCATGTCCAATCATGCCACAATAGAAACAAAAGACAGGGGGTTTTTCATATTTCACTTCAAAAGTCTCCTCCTCTCCACCCCTCATCTTTACTCTCACATTCTTCCGCAAAGGTTTTCAAACATCCACTAGAACTCTAATCCGAATGGATCTGTTAATTCCTACTGAGGCAGCGTTGTCCATTCTAACAAAGGTGCCAATCTTATTGCCCAGTTTTTCCACATTTGCCACATTTAATCTGCCTTTGAAAGGTAATTTATACACTCTTACCCACATTGGCAGATTAAATAATTTTATGTCAGAAGGCTTTTCATTGCATCCAACTTCTCCCAAAATTAGAGCATGACGGTCAAAATGCCATGGTTGTTCCTCAAGAACCCTTCCCTTATCCCTCCAGTGGTAGAACTGGAACATATATAGGTTTTTACCAATATTGCTAATGTCTACGCCATATTTAGGGTTCCAGACGCCTTTTATGGTACTAATGAATGCATTGACATTAATAGATCGATCGGTCCATATCTTACCAACGAAGCTCAATTCGACTCTAGCATCCTCATCTTCCTCTTCTCCTATATCCCATTCCACTACTTCCTCATCGCCCTTTTGTTTATCGATCTTTTCATTCTTCTCCGCAACGGTTTTGTTAGGTTGACTGCTATTATCTGTCTCTAAATCTTCTAGGCCTTTATTGTTAGCCTCAACAATTTCTTTTGATGAATTCTCCATAGAAAAACAATAATTATACTCGAAAAATCGAGAAGAAACCTTCAAGCAAAGGAGAGCCAAGAAACCCTAGAAAAAACCCTCCCAAGAGACGTGCTCTAGAGGGAACTTTTTTTAGAAGAGGTTCATTTTCACATAAGGCATCATTTTCTTAAGGATAATGTTGAAAAAGGCTTAATTAAATTGGATTTTGTGATACTGGAAATCAAATTGCTGACATTCTTACTAAGCCTTTGAGCAGGGATAAATTTGAAAAGATGCGCATGGAACTTGGTATGATACAATTGAGTTAAGAAGACCTCAAGTTCCCCCCACACTACAAGAAAAATCACTTTTCGTAGCGATTATTTCGTAGCGATTGATCATTCGCTACAATATGCAAGTATGTTTGTGAAATAATTAAGGATGTCGTATCATTTTTACAATCGCCATGGTTTTCCCATATAAAATCGATACGGAAAGCATAATAATACATATCTACACTATTTTTACACATTTATATAATTTTGAGAAATCGTATCATTTACAATCGCCACTAAATCCTAAAAATCGATACGAAAAGCCTTTTCAACACTAGATATATAAATATTGTTTGAAAAAGAATACATAAAATATGTCATAACTTATTGGTGAAACATTTATAAGAGTTTGAGGTTGCATGTTCGAATCTTGTAAAGATCATACGCATGTTTTTTTTTTAAGAAAATGAGTTGAACATTTATAGCGATTGTAATCGCTATAATAATCACCACGATTGGATGTAGTTTTTCGTATCGATTATTGAGGCCAACCCCAGCGATATTGAAAACCACTATTAAAGGCTAAGGCAACGGGGGATATTGTATCGAATGATAATTCGTTGGGAAAGATTTTTGTTGCAATTACAATCGATACTAAAGGTTAAAATAATCGCTACGAAAAGGTTATTTTCTTGTAGTGCCAAAGGTATAAGTCAACTATGTATGCAATGTATGTCTTACACAATCTGAATATGTGAAAACATAGTCCTAAGCATTAGAATGTATGGCATTGCATATGGGATTGTGGTTGTATGTGATGAAATCAAATTGCATTAGGCATGTCCATGTTATAACAAACTATGTTGATTTGTTCCAAGTTCCTCCCAAATATTATATCAGATTTTGTTTTATCCGTTTATGAATTAATTAGCTAGTCAGTTAATTAATTTTATCCTTTTGAAAATCTTATCTTTCTATTCTGATTTTGAATTATTTTCGAGTATTTATCATTAGAATTCAAATCAAAATTTTATTTAAATACCCAAGACTCTTGGAATTCAATCAGAGTTTCTGATCAAAGATTATCTTCAATTAACCAAGACCCTTCATGTCAAATCACATTAAATTTCTAACTGACCAAGTTAAAAGTAATTTCTCTATCCTTCATCAATCGACACCTACACTATTCAATTAACCTTCCACAATCTTTCATCGACTCTTTTACCCCTTGAAATTCCATCCTTATAAAATGACACCAAACCCTACACACTGTTCCTCACCTCCTCACTCCGTAAAATACACCCTACATTTTACCGATTCAGCGAATTCACCCATGGATGTTTCACCAAAACCTCAAGTTACCCCTCAAAAGGATTCACCCATGGATATCGAGTAAGAGAATCAAACAAAACCCTCTGTTGAAAAATCAAAGAACTTGCCTGCTGAGTCTAAGAAACGAAAGCTGGAGGAACTCGAGGATCAGGGCTGGGAGGAATTAGGAGAAAAGATTCAGTTGGAAAATTCTCCATCTCTCAAGAAAATCGAAGCAAGCTCTGAACGCTTCATTCACGGTTTCTGCATCAACTTACCGTGGTGTGAAGTAAGTAAGTATTCTGAATTACTTGAAATCTTAGAGGCTCAAAATTGGGTGCAATTGTTTAGTGAAAGTTACAATAATGTGCTTGCTCATGCTTCTTTGAAAGAATTCAGTGCGAATTTTAAGAATTTTGATGGTGTTTGTGTGTCAAGAGTTAAAAATAAAAAAAATTAGTTTTGATGCTGATTATCTATGTGCTATCTTTGGAACTCCAAATAAGGGGTTTGATGAGTATTTTAAAGGAGCTACTGATAAAAGTGAAGGAGAAGTGCCTATAAAAGAAATTGTGGAATCAATTGGTGGAAAGGTGTCTAAAGTCCAAACTAATCATAACCTGTTCTCTCCCATTCAGAAACTGTTGTTTATCTTTGTGCTCTTAGCCATAGTTCCAAGAACTCAGCACAGGCATGAGGCTAACCACCTTGATGCTATGCTGATGTACTACCTTGAAAACAAAATACAAATCAACTTCCCTTCCATCATGATAAAACACCTCAACCACTGTCTTGCAAACCATTTGAAAGTAGGATATGCAAATCTGATCATTACTCTCATTGAGAGTTTTGGTATTTCAGTAGAGAACTGTGAACATCTCAAACTACAAACCAATCATTTTTTTTTAACCCAAAACCCTTGAAAGCAGAAACTTGCATGTTGTTGATGGTGTTACCCAATTTCTTCCAAAACAAACTCCTAAGGCTAAGGAAGGAGTTAAGGTTCTGACTGAGGAAGAGGAGTTGGATAAATGGCTGGAAGGAGAGGATAGTGAGGGAGAGGAAGAAAATAAAGAAAAAATGAAAGACAAAGAAGAAAGTTTTGAAAAGAAGGGCAGGAAAGGTAGTGCTTCTGGTACTGGGAAAAGGAAGAGCATTAGGTTGGCTGTTAAGCCAAAAATGAAAGCTGAGGCTCCAGCTGCTTTCGTGTATCTCAGTGAGGAGAAAGCTTTTGTTAAGGGGGAACAGGGCATGTTTGTGCAAGAAACTGTCACTCGTTCTGCTCCAGTAAGTGCAGGTTCAGGATTTGCTGCCTTTAGTTCTGTGAGTTCCACTTTGGAACTGAAGGCACTCAAAGATGCTGTCAAGCTGCTGTCTGATGCTCAACCAGCACTGCTTCTGAGGATTGGGGCTCTTGAGAAACTGGTAGGAGACCTGGTGCAAGCTTCTAAGGAACTCACCTCAGCAATGAAGGAAATCACTTCAACTCTCTCTCAAGGCCAGGCTGATTTGTTGAAAAAGCTAAAAGATATAGTAGTTGAAGAAGAATCAGACGAGGATACAAGAGAAGAGCACAAGTCCCCAGCCCCTGAATCCTAGTTCTATTTTCTGTCTATCTCATCTCTCAAACTATCTTTTGATCTTGATCTGTATTAAACTTGGTTTATTTGGTTTCTTTTGGTCTGTAAACTTTTAAAACAGGGTATTTGCTTTTGTTTTTGTTGTTCTGGAGGAACATCAGTTTAATTATAAGGATGTTTCTTGCTTTCTTTCTGACTATTTTCATACTATTTCTGCCTATATGTGCCTTGTTCTATGCTTTTGGACACAAACCATTACAATGGTGCTGTGTTTAGATATATATGTGCATTAATTTTGATGAAAGCCAAAAGGGGGAAAATAAAAGCAAACTCAATTGTTGACAAGCTTCTCCATCCATCTTCATGCTAAGGTATACTTCCTCTAATTATATTTACTTGCAACACTTCTCTTTTCACGCTTGCCGATGCATTATTTCAATCGTTTATATCTTTAATTATCAATATGTAAAAATTATAAATGTTAGATATTAAAATAGTATAAATCGAGACGAATCTAACAAGATCCCACATGACTATATTTTTTCTTAGCTATAAATCATCAAATCTAGTCAAAGTGGAGTACATGAATAGTGTAAAAGTCAAACTGTTGCAAGTATAAGAAAACGGAGGAAGTATAATTTACTTTTAGTTCCCTGTTACTAGTTCAACATATTTTTTTGTTACATATTTTTAGTTCTGTTTTCTCTTGATTGTTACTTCTTTATTTTACTGAGTTTGCTTAGGTTTGTCATTCATCAAAAAAGGGGAATATTTTTAACCTTATGTTTTGATGATGACACAAGGAACCTAAGCAAACCTATGCTAGTTTAACTTTCGTTTTTAGCTTTGATTTATTACAGGTTTATGCTATGAAATTCTTGAGTGAGAAGGGAGCATGGAACAAGATCTGAGCTAGCTATGGAAGTATAAAGAATCAATCAAGTCGTGTTCCTTGGAGGGAACTGAAGCTCCAAAGTTGAAGCTTCGAAGGAAAGGTCCTTGAGTGAGGAACTGAAGCCTCAGAGTGGAAGCTTCTCACAGTGTCAAGGAGTCTAATGTATTTTATCTTTACTTTAGGCTACTAGTAATTATGTTAAGTACATTGACAATTGATAGGATTTAAGTGAATTTAATTTTATTTGATAAAGATTTTATTTTCCATATTTTAACTTGTTTTAATTTTATTTCGAAATATATCTTTTGAGTTAAAATATCTTGTTAGTTAAAAAGATTTTCTGTTTTAATTCTATCCTACTATTTTGGAAAATCTGATTTGGAAAATATTATTTGTAAACGGTTGTTTTACTTGGTGAAGGAAGTTGAGAGAAAATAGGAAGCAGTAAACCACTTCCTTGTAAAGTGCTTAGCTTGCTGCCCAAGCACCCACGAATTACACTTCCTTGTTCTAAGGAGTTGTGGTTAAGTGGTGATTAAGGCAACTAAAATCTAACTGCCTGACTCTTTTATAAATAGCCTCAGTTTTCAGTTGGAAAAAGTACACTTGAGCATTACAGTGTTTTAGCTTTTAAAAAGAGTCATAATCCACTTAAGTCCTTGAGTGTCTTTGTACTTAGCAATTTAGAGTTTAATCCTTGAGTTTTATTGGGTTAGAGTTTGGGGAAACTCTAAGAGTGTTTTATTGCTTTGAGTGAAGCAAGGAGAAAGAGAGAGAGTTTGAGAGTTCGACTGATTGAGGGATCAGTTGAAGGGAGCTTAAGTTCATAGAGGAACTTGAGTTTAGATTCTTAATTTGTAATAGGTTGTTTGCCCTATTATTATTAAGAGTTCAGTTAAAATCCCTTGTGGTCGTGGTTTTTCTTCTTGATTAGGGCCAAGAAGTTTTCCACGTAAAATCTCTCTTTGCACTTTTAGTTTTTATTCGAGTTCCTTGATAAATTTCGCAAAAATTACCCTAGTTCCTCTACAATACAATTCACCCCCCTCTTGTATTGTTCATTCGAGTCAACAGCATCCAACACAAATCAATATCCAAAACAATATCCAACACAAATCAATACCCAAAACAATAACCAACACAAATCAATTTCCAAATCAATATCCAATAACATTATATCCAACAACATTGTATCCAAAACAATATCCAACAACATTATGTCCAACACCATAGTATCCAACAGAACATTATCCAACAACAAAGCCAACAGAGCAAGAAGCATAGGCAACCAAAGGGACTTAGAAAATTGGCCATAAACCATAAAAATCGAACCAATTTCAAGGGATAATGCAACAATATATACACATGCATATAAAAAATGATAATAAAGTTAAGGGTCAGAGAATTATACGAGTCTGAGTCACCCAGAAGGGTGGAATTTCCGATCCAGCCACTTGAGGAACTCGAGATACGTTGGATCATACTCATCCTCATCAACCTCAACCCCAGATCTCACCCTTTTTCCCCCAACCTTAGCATCTTCAGAGGGGAAATACAACTTCGGTGGAGGATTAGACATGGTATACCCATACCACTCCTCTTCCTCTTCCTCTTCAGCTCCTCCTTCCACCTTCTCCTTCCCTTTTCCTCCTTCGTTCTTTTTAGCTACAACCTCCTTCTTCTTTTCCACTTCCTCTTCAGATCCACCTTCCACCTTCTCCTTCCCTTTTCCTTTATCATCTTTTTCAGCCTCAACCTCCTTGTTCTTTTCCTCTTCCTCAATTTGGTCAACTATCTTAACCCCCCTCCCACCAATCTTCCTCATAACCTCACATCTACCCATTTTCCTTGCTTTATAAATATGGCATCCCCTTAAGAGAGAGGTAGGTTCCATATCTGGCACAACAATCATGTTCACACCCCCCTTCGCTTCCTCTATTGAATTCAAGACCTTACCCAGTGCTACCAACCCAGCGCCAGACAGAACCAAAGCAGCCTCACCGGAATCGAAAAAACAGCGAGGCCACTCGGAATCTGTCCCCAGAGACATGATCAAATGGGAAAGTACACCTGCCTCCGCGTCGTCGGAGGTTGCACAGAAAACCCTCCCTAAGGGACTCAAGTCAGGGATTTTACGATTATCCATGAATAAATCTGGTAAATTTGCGAAAAAACGGAGGGAATTATGGTAGATCTGAAAGAGAAAAGAAAGAAATTCAGAAGAGGAGGAGTTGATGAAGGAGATGAAGTGAAGAGAGAGAAAGAGTTGCGTGAGTTGGGGATGAACAAGAGTTAGGGTTCTTAATTTTGGATGAATATTGTTGAATCTGGATGTTAAAAGAAGAAAGGGTGGGTGAATTAATTGAGAGTAGTTGGGAGTTATTTTAATTTTGGTGGGAGAGATTAGGTGAATCAAATTAGCTTAGTAATTTAATCAGATTTGATTAGGAGTTGTAAGTGTAGATTAAACAAAAAAAATAAGGGTATAATTGTAACTTCACACAAAAAAATTTACTAAATTTGGAAAGTTTTTACTTTGTTGCACATAATGTGTAGCTTCCTTTATGAAAATTGTTGTAGATTTTATGAAACGGAGGTAGTATTGACTTTATTAGTAATAACTTAATTTTCTTAAACTAGTGAAAATAAAATTGATTAAACATGGCTTGTAATGAACTAACCCATCTCCTGGATTCAAAAGTGTGAAACTTATACCGGCGAAACTACAAAATAAATACGTTTCAGTTTTAGGGATGCCCAAGTGTATTAAAGAAATTACACTGGTCTTTGACTGCAACAACGAATGTGTCCTCTTACTCCTCTACCTATGCCCAATTGCCCACTATTGGCACAATATTATAGAGGAGAAGAAGAGAACACATTATCTAGCCAATAAAAAATAACACATACTTCCCCCGTTCTATTAATATTGTAACAATGAACTTTTTGCACTATTCATTACTCTTATTTGACCATATAATATGAGTTATACGTTAAGCAAAATATAGTCAAGTGGGATCTTGTTGGATTCGTCTCATAAAATACTTTCACAATATTAACTTTTTATAATTTTTACTCTTACACAATTATATATATTTAGCATATAAAATGTGTTTTGGGATGCGTAATTTCCTCCTTGTTGCAATATTAACAGAACGGAGGAAGTATAAAGTATGTAACTCTGTATCGATGGGACACCCGAGTATATTAAAGAAATTATACCGGTCTTTGACTGCAAGGACTTGCTGTCCTCGACTTGCTATGCCCAGTTGCCCACTATGCAGAGACTACGCATCACCTTGCCAATAAAAATACAACACGATCGTAAACATTTCAAATCAGTGAGATAGACTTCTTGTTAGTTCTATAGCATTTTAACAGAAATCATCATGCATGGTGCATGACAAAGCCTAATGACAAGTTTAGAGTAAATGTTTAAATTATTATTGGCTTGTCATTATTATTATTGATCACCAATAAACTATTTATACACTAGTAACATAGCACTCCTAAATATCCTAATTAAACCCTAAACTTCCTAATAAGATAATATTTCAATATCAATAATTAACAAAATTCTATTATTAGAATATTTCTAAAATGCATAGGAGTATTTTTAATTGGTCTTGTATGGACCCGGTTTACAATAAATTATTGTAAATAATATAATCACATTCTAGATGATATAATCACTTTTTTAAATGATATAATTATCTTTTTGTGAGTCATATTTTGAATTATATAATCTCATATTAAATCATTTAATGAGATTATATAATTATCTTTAGGATGATAAATTTAAAAATCATCTTTTGAATGATGTAATTTACTACTTGATACTTTTTATAATGATAAATTCACTTTTTGGGTGATACTTTACATAACAGTTTCGGGATGATATAATCACTTTTGTAGTAATATAATCACATTTCGTATGATATAATCACATTCGTATGGTATACTAGAAGGTTGGATCTACAATAAGTCATTGTAGATCGGGTCTATTATAATCTTTACCATTTCCCTATAGGCTTATATACCTAACACCTAATTTGTCAGTTTCTTATTCTTGGCCTTTTAAGCTGCTTAATAACCATTTTAAACGTACATAAACAATAAAATCATACTATAGACCAAATAGAGAATAAAAATAAATGATATTGTTTAACTAATGTACATAATAATTATTTAATTAAAGACTTTTAAAGTCGTCGCTCCTTAGTCCTTAGACATATACAAGTATGTGTATATATATATCCTTCATTATCGATGAAAGCTAGCTTAGTAGTTTATTTTCTCACACCAAAAGATGGATATTCTAGTACAAAATGGCGATCAAAAAAAAAGAAAAATAACATTCCTTCGTATCATAGAGAAAAAATTGTTGATGATGATGAACACAAACCACTTATTCATAAAATTTGGGTCATTCTTAGCATCCATAATGTTTGTTAAGGCTATGTACGAGCAATATCTTCCGTATCGATGGCGAAACTCGATATCATCCATCCTCTATCGTTACATATATCAGTTTTTGAGTTCTTTCTCTCCATATCATCATATAACCTTTGAAGAGTTTACGGGTGAACGATTTAATCGAAGCGAGGCGTTCACTATCATTGAGACATACCTTAGTGAGAAGACTTCAGAAAAAGCGAGGAGATTAAAGGGTAATTTTGTTAAGGATGGTAAGGATTTAGTCCTTGGATTAGCTGATAATGAAGAGGTAATTGATGAATATGAAGGAGTTAAGGTATGGTGGAAATGTCGTAGAAGTGTTTCCAGAAGTCAAAGCATCAATATCTACCCTGGATCGAATGATAAAAGGTACGTATATGTTCAATTATTAATTTTTTTTTTTTTTTAGTATATTTTGATAATAGTCTTAAGGAATTTACACTTCTTTCTTAAGAAACTGATTTTTTTAAAAAAAATTCTCTCTATAATTTGTGTTTCCATTGTAAAAAATACATTTTTTTTTTGTTTTTTTTTTTTTGCGTATAAATATTTTTTTTACCATACTAGTATACTTTTGTGAAAAATTGAATATGCATATTTAAACAATAAAATATTTTTTTGTAGTGAATCCTTTTACCAAAAAAAATTTCCATCCTTTTCGTCAAAAAGAAAAAAAAAATAAAAATTCCATTCTTATACTCCGTATGACTATCATCAGTATTTTTTTTTTTTTTTTTTTCACTTTGACTGGTCATTTGCAATTTATTGGTGCCTTTTTTTTTTCTTTATGGTGAAAGAGAGGGGAAGGCCTCAAAAACAAGAGATGCATTATTATCATTTTTCATGCTTATGCTTGTTTGAACCTTTAAAAACCTGAGAAGTGAAAATTTACAAATAGTATAACTTTTGGTCATTTTTTTTAGGAATTGTATGAATGAAATAATTTCCCATGAATACAAATTAAATCAATACTCCGTACTATCTTACTTTTAGAGACTCATAAAGTCATAATCGATAGTGGCTTTTGAGAACTTTTTTTTTTGAAGAGGAGGCTTTTGAGAACTTAATTTATCTATAATTACGACTTATTAGTCTTTATACCTACAATATATAAGGTGTTATTGGACTTTATTGCTACTTTATAACCTTTATTGTATTTAATCTTATTTTATTTGAATAACTTTTGAACCTTACAACTTATTAGTCCCTTATACAGTTATACCTACAATGTTTTGATTCATCATTGTAACAGGAATTTTAAGCTCACTTTTCATAGCCGTTATAGAGATCTTATCACCAAATCTTACATGACTTACATATTAGAAGAAGGCAAAGCAATAACAACCCGAAAACGTCAAAGGAAGTTGTTTACCAACGTTAAGGAACAAAAAGGAGCAACTAGTGGTAGATGGACCTTATGGAGCCATGTCGAGTTCAAGCACCCGGCCACTTTCGACACGTTAGGCATGGCCGAGGCTAAGAAGAATTACATCATGAATGACCTTGTTCGATTTAGTAACTCAAAGGATTACTACGACAAGATCGGGAAGCCGTGGAAGCGTGGTTATCTCTTGTATGGACCTCCTGGCACGGGTAAATCAACCATGATTGTTGCAATAGCTAACTTGTTGGAGTATGACATTTATGACCTTGAGCTAACTATGGTCGCGGACAATACTCAACTAAGGAGGCTACTCATTGAGACATCGAATAAGTCGATTATTGTGATCGAAGATATTGATTGTTCACTTGATTTAACGGGGCAAAGATCGTCAATGAAGGAGGAAAAAAAGGTTAAAACAAGCGAGGATGAGAAGGATAAGGTTAAGAAAGTGTTGAAGGATCGAGAACAAGTTGAGAGCAAAAAGAGTCAAGTTACTCTTTCGGGGTTGTTGAATATGATTGATGGGATTTGGTCTGCTGTTGGAGAAGAGAGGTTAATTATATTTACTACTAATTATATTGAGAAGCTTGATCAAGCACTTATTCGAAGGGGGAGAATGGATGTTCATATTGAGCTTTTGTATTGTTGTTTTGAGTCGTTTAAGGTGCTTGCGAATAATTATCTAGATGTTAAGTCGCATCCTTTGTTTGAGACTATAAAGGGATTGTTAGAGGAGACTAAGATGAATCCTGCTGATGTAGCTGAGAATTTGATGCCGAAGTCTCTTGAGTTAGATGTTGATGATTGTTTAGAGAATTTGGTGAAAGCTCTTGAAAAGGTGAAATTGGATTATCAATTGAAGGAAGAAAGGAAGAAGAAGGAGGAAAAGAGGGAAAAGGAGAAGATGGAGAAGGAGAAAGAAAAGGAAAAGGAAAAGGAAGAATTGAAGGAGGAACAAGAAGTGCATGCTAATGGAGAGGATCTTAAGAATGAAGATGAAACTTTGGATAATTAAACCATGATATTCTTGAAAAGAAAATTTAATCAAGTGTATTGCCACTTTGTAAAGTGGCATTGTTCTTGAAAAATCACCTTTGTTTATGTTTTGTTTTGTTAGATTATACTCCAAATATTTTAATTTCTTTTGTTTTTCTTATTACCAATTTGTTACTTTTCTTTTTTTGGTGGGTGAAATAGGAGTGACATAATTGGTAGTGAATGTGAGAGTAAAGTTATACTCCCTCAAATTATATTATAGAATACTCTTAAAGGAAAAATCCAAAAAGAAAAATTAAAAGGCAAATAAAACAAGTTGAAGTAATTTTAATTTCTATGTATAATTTGTTATAAACAACAAATAAAAAGTATTTATGCAATTCCATTTACATAAGAAAATGTATTGCCATTGGTATTGTTGTGAATTATGTATTGGATTAGAATAATCTAAGCTATTGTCTACTATAGACTTTAATTTTGTCACTCTATTCGTCCCCAAATATAATGCTCATTCTTCTTCAATTCCCTTATCTTGCACCAGTTTTAAGGCCCAGAAGAGGCTGGGTGTACACTTAAAAAAAAAAAAAAAAAAAAAAAAAAAAAAAAAAAAAAAAAAAAAAAAATCAACTAGACATTAAGCCATTTAGTTAATTGTATATATATATGCAATACATAAATATAGGAATAAAGGCTAGATTACATTGGTCCAAATAGGAGCTAATTCAAGTTTATCACTATGAGAAACTATTTCTTGTTTATCAAATGACAATTTTGTAAATAAATTGCATAGATATTGGTGCTTTATGATAAACAATTATTTATTTGTACTTTGTACAGCTGGCCACAAAACTCACCGTGAGATGGTTTTCAATAGAGCAAAGAGAAATGTAACCATTTTCAAATTGAGTACCCGTTTAATTTTTTATTTTAAATTATCATCCCTTGAATTAAATAAATGATCATATTACCATCCATTTTACAAATCTGGTGAATTTTCCGTTTATGGGCCCCACCTAACGCTTATTTTGACCCTTTTGACTGATTTTTTTCCCCGATTTTTCTCTTTAAAAACGCTCTTCTAACTTCAATTCACATTTTTCTTTTTGAAATTTGGTAGAATAATTTGGTGAAAGAAATGTGAATTAAAGTTTAGAGAGCATTTTTAAAGAGAAAAATCAGGGAAAAATCAATCAAAATGGTCAAAATAAGTGTTAGGTGAGGCCTACAGACAGGAAATCCACTGGATTTTTAAAATGGGTGGTAATTTGGGCATTTATTTAATTTAAGGGGTGGTAATTTAAAATAAAAAATTAAACGAGTAGTTCGTTCGAAAATGGTTACATTTTTGGGTGGTAATTTAAAAATTAACCTTTTAATTTTAATTATGTATATTGCCATTTTGTAATGTGACATTGTTCTTGAAAAAACATCTTGTTTTAGTTTGCAATGTTTTCTTAGACCCTATATATTTTCTTTTGTTGTGCCTTTCATGATTGTGTTACAATTTTTTATTTTTTATTTTTTATTTTATATATTTTTTTTGGGTGAGGTATGGCATGAGTGGCAAAATTGCAAAATGTAGTTAATGTGTGAGTAAAGTATTGATCTCTCAAGTCATTTATATTATACGTAGTAATCTATATCTATATCTATACTTAGTATTTAAAAATTATAACCAAGAAACTAAGAAAGACATATGTCCCCATCCATTCTATTACACTTCTCTAACCATTGTGCCACATGTCATCTTACACTATTAATTTTTTATTACACCATTTTTTTTTAATTCTTTCATTAAACTTATAGTACTTTATTTTTTCATACACACTTCATCTCTTCATCTTCATCTCTCTCCTTTAATTCAACCTTTTCCTATTATCTTTAATTTTAGCCCTTTCACCTTCTATTTAAGCCTCTTTTTCGATTAAAGTTCTAAAATTTCAATTTCTTTAATCATGTTTCCGATTACATATTATACCCTATAATGACTTACTGATATTTCCTCACTTATCTCTCAATATAATTTTATATGAATTACCCGTGCATTGTACGGGCCAGAAGGCTAATTTAAACTGAAAGGAAGAAACCCAAAGAAAAGTGAGACACACAAAAAATATCGGATGAAAAACGTATTATTCAATATATAATCTATACAACAAAAAATATTCATTCGTACTATCCCACACATACATAAGAATTTTTTTTTAATAAAAATGTAATGTCATTGTTATTGTCGTGTCGTATGACTCGTATATATTGGGTTAGAAATTAGAATAATCTATTATTGACTTATTGTAGACTATCTTTTATTTGTCACTTTATTCGTCCCCAAATGTAACGCTAGCTCATTCTTCTTCAATTCTATATCTAATAATCTATTATTGACTTATTGTAGACTATCTTTTATTTGTCACTCTATTCGTCCCCAAATGTAACGCTACCTCATTCTTCTTCATTTCTATATCTTTAAGCCATTTATATTGTAGACTATCCTGCCTTCTTGTTGTTTTCAAAATTCAATAAATCTCCTCAATTAGGCCCTATTCTATTCACTTTAAAAAAATAATATTAAGTAAAAATAATTTCAATTCAGTAAAAATAAGTTAAGTTCAGTAAAATTTATTTCAGTTCAGTAAAAATAAGTTCATTTCAGTAAATTTCTGTTTTCTTAAAGTAGAATTATAATTAGAAAATCAGTAAAAAATAATTTCAGTTCAACAAAAATAATTTCAGTTCAGTAAAATTAATTTAAGTTCAGTAAAAATAATTTAAGTTCAGCAAAAATAATTTCAGTTCAGTAAAAATAATTTCAATTTGGCAAAATTAAGGTGAAGAGAACATGACCTTAGTCAATTATACTAGAGAAGATATTGTGTGAGGCTTGTCTCATCAATAGTTTGGTGAGTCAAGCCTTAAAACAACAATCTAATTTTTAGATGATATCATATAATCAATAGCTAGAGGATATCATCTAGCCTATATATGATATCATCTATTGGGGAGATGATGTCATGAAAGCAATAGAGGATATCATAGAATTAATAGAGGATTATCATCCAACAGGATATATATCATCCATCTTATAAATAATATCATCTAGGGAATGGATGATATCATCCAGCTTATAGATATTATGGAGCCAATAGAGGTTATCATCCAGCGTATAGATAATATCATAAAACCTATATAATAGAGGATATCATTGAACTAATAAAGGATGTCATGGAACTAATACGGGATATCATCTAGACAATGGATGATATCATCCAACTTATTGTAGATGATATGATCTAGACAATATAATTTTCTATAATTTATTTTTTAAAAATAATTAAAAGGTCAACAATGGCATCGCACCTAATCCTGGGCACCGTGCCGTGCCGGGCCGCCGCGGGCCGTGCATGGCGGGCCACGGGCTGGTTCGTGCCGTGCCGGTCGTGCCGGCGGGCCCAGGATTTCGTGCCGTGCCGTGCCGGCGGGCCCAGGATTTCGTGCCGTGCCGTGCCGGCCATTTTCACAGGCCAGCCCACGGCACGGCACGACCCTCGTGCCTGGCGAGCTCGTGCCGTGCCGGCCACGTGCCGGCCTGCGGGCTGGCCTGCGCGGGCTGGTGCAGTTTTCATTTTTTTTTTTTTTTTTTTTTTTTAATGACAACATTATAAATTAATAAGTTTATAATGTATATAAGTTATAAAATTATAATTATAAGTTTTATAAGGTAACTTATAAGTTTATAACTTATAAGTTATAAGTTATTAAGTTATGAATTTTATAATTATAAGTTGAATATTTATGTTTTATAATTTGTATATTCAATATTTATATTTATATATTTACTTTATACTATTACTTTAAAATTTAATGTTTATGATTTATTAGTAATTGGTATAATTTTATTTTTTTTTAATATGAATTTACAAATTGTAACAAAACGGGGAAAAAAGGCAAATTGGACTTTGGATGTGAATAATGCGTAATTTATATTATTATTACTTGAGTTGAGAAAATTGTACAATGATAACAATGATAAAAATCATACAATGATGGTATTAAACAAAAATTGGAAAATGATAAAATTGATATTTTTAAAATCGTACAATATACAATAATTGTCTATTCTTCTTCTCCTTCTTCTTGCTCGTCTTCGTCTTCGTCTTCGTCTTCGCCTTCGCCTTCAAGGTCATCGGCTAGTTGCATAGATTGGGAACTAGCCGAACCCGAACCGGAAGCGGAGGTTCCTTCTTCGTTGTCGTTGTGGTCGTAAGAACGGTCTTGTGAGCGATTTTCCGCATCCAACCAATCTTTGAAACACATGCACATTTCTAGTGTTTCGGGTTTTAGACTTGTTCTTCTATCGTCTAAAACCCTTCCGGATGCGCTGAAAGCTCGTTCGGAGGCGACGGAGGAAACTTGGATAGCAAGAATGTCTCGTGCCATTGCCGCCAAAGTTGGATGCTTCGAGCTTTGTTGTTTCCACCATGCAAGGAGGTCGAGGTTGTTTATCTCATCGTCGTCCATGCCTTTGGTGAAGTCGTAACTCAGGTACATCTGCAACTCCGAGACGTCGCTTTGCGTTCTCCTGATTAATGAATCACCTGAAAACCTTGAAATCAAGTTAGTAGCTTGTGAAAATAAATGTTTGGCCTTCTTACTTACGTTTTTGGATGGTTGGGAAGGCCCTGAGCGAGGAACGGTGCCATATTTGGCTTCATAGACTCTATATAAAGCAAAAAACTGATCCTTCACATTAGTCTTATAGTTTTCTACATCATCGTCAAGAAACATGCATTGAAAGTAAATGTCAACTAATATAAATGTGTTTTCATACTTTTGCCTAGGATCTAATATGGAAGCAAAAATATAAATCAAAGGAATCTCACTATAATATTTACGCCACTTTTTTTCCATTGCTGGAAGATACTGATCATAATCACTTTGATCGCGATGATCAGCGAAAAGTTGGGCGAGTAAGCATGCATTAGAAAGAAAGTTTTGAGCACAAGGATTGTAAACAGTAGAAAAACAATACGTCATGTTATATAATAACTGTAAAAATTGCATATATCTTTCACAGTTTTTCCAATCATCATCATACAAAGCATTTTGTGGAAATTTTTGGTTGTAAAATAATGTTAACGGGCCCTTGTACTCAATTGCCTTTGTTAACATGTCATAGGTGGAATTCCACCTAGTTGGGCAATCGGTTCTAATTTTTATTACCCTTATCTTTTGTTGTTTTAGAAAACTCTTCCATTCTTGGTATCTCATGTTAGAGCTATTAATAGACATAATAGCATCTCTGATTTTGCTGTAGTATGGGCCAATTGCCCGAACTCCATCCTGTACACATAAGTTAAGTACATGGCAAACACATCTAGTATGAAGAGCTTCACCGTCTAATAGTACATCGGTTAAGTTTTGTTTGATAAGATTAGCTGTGTATGTCATAGAGGTTGCATTATCAAAAGTCATAGACATCATTTTATCTCGAAGGTTGTATTCGTCTATTGCTTGCATTAAATGGTGAGCAATGTTAATGCCGGTGTGTGGGTATTCCAGCATTTTGAAATGTATTATTCTTTTTTGTAACATCCATTGATCATCTACCCAATGGAAAGTCACACATAAATAGTGATATTTATAACCACTATCCCAAGAATCGGCTGTTAAAGATACTCTACAGTTAAGGTTACTCAATTCGGCTTGTAACCGGACTTTGTACTCTAGGAAATTTTTCATTGCGGCGGAACGAACAGTTTTCCTAGAGATTCTTTTATGTTGGGGTTGTAGTGCTTTGTTAATGTAGGTGTTGAATGCGTCACTTTCCGAGAAAAGAAAAGGTTGTTCGGCGTGTACTATCATTTTTCCTAGTTCATCCCTATCCCTCTCATAGTTGTATGTAAAGCCGTATGGATGGAATTGGGAAATTTTGGGCTGGGTTGGATCACTAGCTGGTTTTGCACAAGCTTTCATGTGTCTAGATAAGTGTCCCGTCCCGTTTTTGGTAACTGCCGTGAATACACTATTACATGTTTTACATTTTGCCCATTGTTCACCATCTTTACTTAGGACAAAATAACGTCATACCTCACTCCTTCGGTTTTTCAAAAGTAGCATCTCAGTTTCGGTTAACCATTCATGATGTGTGTGATGGTTAGTAGTGGGACTAGTGGGAGTGGCAGTAGAAGGGGTAGAACCGGAGGGAATTCGGGTACTTTCTTGGCTACCTTGGCTAGAACAATAGTTTTGTTGATTACCGATATAATTAGGTGGAAATTGGTATGGTGGTAGTGGAAATTGGTTTAGTGGTGGTGCTGGAAATCCCGACGTATTATATGGCTCATAGCCCGGGGGGAAGTAAATGGGGTCATTGGTTTGACTCGTAATTTGGGGGCTCGTTGTATTTGGTGGTTCCCTAGAACTACTACTACGGATAAGTCGGCCTTTCCCCCTAGACCTAGATGATGGGTTGTTCGATGCCATAATTAACAATTAATTTTTTAATAAAAAGTGGTTAACTATAATAATAATAATTAATAACAACAATTTTAACAATAAAAATATCAATAATATTAATTAATAACAACAACTATAACAATAACAATAACAACAAAAATAAATAATAACAACAATTGTAACAATAATAATAATTAATAACAACAATTATAACAACAACAATAACAATTAACAACAATAATAATTAAACAAGATTATTCTAATAATAACAATAAAACAATAATAAATTTAAGATTAGTTTAGATCTTACAACCGTGCTTCAACGCTCCACTAATTACGATTACGAACTTTTTAAATTTTTCCGATATTAGGAAAATAATTAGAGAATTTAAGAGAATAATTAGAGAATTTAAGAAAATAAGGATTATTAGAGATTTAGAGAATATAAGAGATAAGAAGAAGAGATTGTGA
Organism: Chenopodium quinoa; assembly: GCF_001683475.1. NCBI lineage: Eukaryota > Viridiplantae > Streptophyta > Magnoliopsida > Caryophyllales > Amaranthaceae > Chenopodium > Chenopodium quinoa. Next base: position 10,525,182 of record NW_018743252.1, on the reverse strand, counting down.
TTTTGTGATTTGGGAATGAAATGGAGGTGAGTATTTATAGAATTTTTGGCAAAAAACTAGCCGTTTTATAGCCGTTGGCCCGCGGGCCGTGCCTACGGGCCGTGCCTGCGGGCCAGCACGGCGGGCCATGCCCGTGCTCGTGCCGGGCCGTGCCTGGGAATTCTCAACCGTGTCCGTGGCACGGCCCGTGGCACGAAAGTTGAACTTCGTGCCGTGCCGTGCTTGACTTCGGGCCGTGCCGGGCTGCGCCGAACGGCGGGCCGTGCCGAGCGGCGGGCCGTGCCGAGCGGCACGCGGGCCAACCCGGCCCGTGCCCAGGTTTAATCGCACCATTGAAGGTCCCATACTAAGCTCATGGGTATAACATAACATGCTCATTTCTCAACCAAAATACATGCATTTGTTATCAAAACGCTCACAATTCAACATAGGACAATTGATTTCAATAATTATACACAACACAAGAAAGCTCCAAATCGATTTTTTTGGGCATTTTTCAAAAGTCCGAGAATCTCAAGCAATTATCAAACCAATTCAAGCATAAATCATGGACAAATATAATCAACAATCTTTATTTTTTCTCTCTTTTTTAGCAAAAACTTGGGTAATGATATATATGTAGCCCTTAGGGTTATATATAAGTAATAAATATACTTCGTAAAATGGAATTAAATTGGAAATTCATAACAAAATCACGCGCAAATCAGTGTAATAGATGTTAATTTATCCTTAATATTTCCTTAGGGCTATGTTTATCATTTTCCTTTTATATTATTGTATTTTTAATAATTTTTGCCTTATTATTTCATCTTTCTTAGATGCATTGCATTTGTTTATTCCACATGAGTTGCCTCCTTTTTATATTATATCACGAGTTAATTAAATATAAAAAATTAGGGTTTTTCTAAGTTATGCCCCCAAAATTCTTCGATTTCTAAGTTGTGCGCATGCTTTTTCAAGCGTCTATGTTGTGCCCTCAAACTCACTAATTTTTATTTTTTATTTACAATAACCTTTGACGTTAACAATAACTTTTTTTTAAAAAAAAAAAAAGTTTATTTTCTGATTTTTAAATTTTTTTTTAAGTGTTAAACCAATTAAGACGGGACACATGTCAAATTAATAACACCACGACACCATTGTTGATAAAATAACTTAACTTTCATTAACGAATATGACTGTCAAAGGGTATTGTTGATAAAATATCGTAAGGTTCACAACTTATAACTTTGAAAAAGTATGGGTACGACTTAGAAACCGAAAAACTTGGGGGGCATAGCTTAGAAAAAACCAAAAAATTATTACTATCGTGCGTCGCACAGCCACTAATCTAGTAGTTATAATGCATGACCCAGCTAATGCTGGATGACTAGATGCACTGTAAGACCATCTCCAATATGGTGAGATTTAATTTGAGGGAGTATTTTTAAGGAGAGAGAGTATTTTTTTTTTTTGCAAAGGATACTAATAAGTTGGTATCTAAATTTTAGCAACTCCAAAAGAAAGTTGCTAAGTTAGATACTCAACTTGAGTCTCATTTGACAAAAAATTGTGGTCCCTTTATCAATATTATAATATAAAGAAATTCTATACAATAACCTTCAGGTGTTCACTTTTCCATGTTGTGCCCCCCTTCTTTTAAAAGTTCCACGCTGTAACCTTATCGTTAACCCTCCGTTACATGTTGTTGTTAGTGGGACTCACTTTACACCTGTTTAATTTTTTCCTCGATTTTCGTGCTAAATATTTCCCGTTAAGGGTTTTAGGGGTCATTTTAGAACTTAAGGAGCCAAATTGAGTTCGGATTTTGCAAAAAAATAACGTAAAAACCCCGTTTTGTGAATTCGAATTCCCGTAGTTAAATTTAGAATTCACAAAATGGGGCTTTTACATTATTTTTTGCAAAACTCGAGCTCAATTTGGATCCTTAAGGACTAAAATGACCCCTAAAACCTTTAATAGGTGTAAAGTGGGCCCCACTAACAACATGAAACGAAGGGTTAGTTTAAGGCAAGGTTACAACATAATCAATAAATGAACCTTGAGGTTACAATGTGGAACTTCTAAAAGGAGGGGGCACGGCGTGGAAAAGTGAACACCTGAGGATTATTGTGTAGAATTTCCCTATAATATATTTTGTAATTTATTTAAGTTTTATTTTTGAAAAACTTACAATATGGATTAGGTGAGCCATAAATTAAAAGTGACGTTAGTATACTTTAGAGAGTCTCACCATTAAAAAATTAGAATTCACACAAGTTGCTAAGGGCTTGTTCACTTCAGCTTAAGTCCAGTTCAATTTATTTCAATTTATTCAGTTCAAATTCTAATTTCCTTCTCTTATAAAATATTCATTTTAGCTCCATCCAATTTAGTTCAGCTCCAATCAGATCAGTTCAGTTCAGTTCAATTCAGTTCAGTTCAGTTTAGTTCAACTCAGCTCAGCTCAGTAAATGTGAAGAGGCCTTAAATTGAGAAGTGGGTTGGATATCACCATTGGAGGTAAAAAACAACTAATTTTGTATTTTAATACTCAAAGTTGACTCTCACCAATGAAGATGACCTAATAAGAACTCAAAGACTCATATTATATAGTAGAAGAAGAAAATTAGTATATATCATATATGTAATCCTAGCCACTATACTTAATTACTACTAATATAGTAATTAATATGTAATATAAGCCTGTTTTGTCTACCTAATGCATCAAATACGTTGCCTCAATTTGTATATGCTTTGGCTGCTGGAGATATTAAGGGCCAGAATTAACTATAGAAAATATAGTAGTACAAATTGCACAATAGTAGACATACTACGTAATCCTATATACAGTACTGTGTATTATTTTTATCAACAATTAGTTACCCTACTAGCAACTTAATGTTGGAGTTTACAAAACATTATTGGGGCGAAATTATCAAATTTAACCAGTTTAAATTAGTTGATTGACCAATACAGTAACCTAATTGGGGTGTTTGGTGGCTAGTTGATTTGAAAATTAAAGTTGATTCCACCCAATATGATTATTTCCAACCAATTGCTTTGAGGAGCTTTTTCACAAATTAAGTTGAAATATTGATTCCACTAAATAAGCTTGTATCCAATTTATTGTCTTTCATTACGGAGTAAAATGAAATAAAAAATGCGCAATTTGATCGAAGGGCTGCTACTAACGGGCCAAACCAATTCCTCTTGGATTTTTTATCCCGATGCTTTGCTAGATAATAAATGGGTGACAAACGCAATCAAGGTCATGAACCCATTTGTTTTGGAACAATTTCTTAGGTATATTTTGAAAATCCTAATAAAGTTACAAATAATAATAATAGTGATGTATATGAAATTCGATTTTAAATCTTAAACACAATCAATGCATTAAACAACTAACTTAGTTGACTTGGACTAAGTCACCATGATCACTTTAACGGCTACATGCATTGGCAAAAATATTACCTTTACGTCACATTGATGTCAAATGGCTAACAATCCACATGATTATTGCTAAACAGTACAGAACCCCCTTGACCAAATGCTTTATGGTAACAACCCCCTTTACAAAACTATTCTCTATCCCTTCACCTTTTCAAATGCAAGAAAAGGTCTTCAATGACCTAAGATAAGTGGTCTAGCTACTAGCTTACGCAAGATTTTCATTTGACAGCAATAAGTTATCAAATAATATTGGTACCTTGTAATTCTATAGCATTTCCTCAAACTACCAAAGGATTCATGACATCCCATTTTGCATTTGTGTTAATTATCTTGACCCTTTCTAACATGTTTAATTTCTATTATTTTACATGGTTGAATAAATAGTTAAACACCTAAGTGTATAATAAGAAATTAATCTAATCCTTATGATCATGTGGAAAAATTTTAATTGCATCACATCATCACTAAAATTAAAAAATTTAAGGAAAAAGATAGAGAGGCAGTCAATACTCAAGAAATGTGGAAAAATTGATGAACCCGTTACTTAGGACGTAGGGATCACGGCAATATTATATGAAAACAAAATAGGTCATACCTCTTGAATTGCCCCGTTATTTCCACTAAAATGTTCATGATCCATGACAAATTGATTTGTCCGTTTGTTAATACAATTTGACCCATTGGCCATTAGGCTACTCAATCTTAATTATTCAAATTGAAATAACAATTAAGTAATCACTCCCTCCTTTTATATTTGTCCCTATAGTAATAGTTTATCATCATTAAAAGTTGGCTAAGGTTGTGTAATAAGTAGTGGTGAAAATCATGTAGTTTGGTTCTAAAACTTTATTTGAGTCGGATTTTATTCGGTTAAGAAAAATTTCAGATTTTATACGTAATTGAGCTGTGTTTAATGTTTGAAACAAGTGTTTCGAACTTATTTGTGAGAAACAAATTAGGACCTGTTCTGTTGACCTTATTTTCACTTATTTTAGGAAAATTAAGTTCAGATAATGTCAGTTTATGGTTAATAAAGTTCAAATAAGATAAGTTCAGAAAAAATAAGTTCAGATAGGTTGTGATAAGGGTTAATTAGGGCTACCCAAGTTTAATCTAATATATATATATATATATATATATATATATATATATATATATATATATATATATATATATATATATATATATATATATATATATATAAACGGGAGTTTTTTTCCCGAGTTTTTAGAGAGCCACGTAGGATCTAATTTTCTTAGCGCCATGTAGGATTATAAATCTTATTAGTAGCCAATTAAATAAGAGATTATTAATTTCTTTTAGAATTAAATAATTTAAATGTCATGTAAGCAAAATTGGCGAATGAGATTTTTAAGTTTAAATTAATTAAATATTATATATTATCTTTCAATATTAGGAATTTTATCTAAATATATAACAAATTTTAGGCTCATAAATACAAAAAAAAAAAAACATTATTTAAAAAAAAAAAATCAAACAAACTCTGCATCGCACGGGTTTTATCTAGTTTATAACTAAAATAAGCTCTAATAAGAGCTAATAAATTCAGATAAGATTAGTTAAAGTCAGATAAGTAAAAATTAGGGGAATAGAACACACCCCTAAGGCCTGTTCACATTTATATAATTTCAGTTCAGTTCAGCTCCAATCAGTTCAATTCAACTCCTAATTTCCTTCTCTCATAAAATATTCATTTCAGCTCAGTTTTGTTTAGTTTAGTTCAGTTCAGCTCCAATCATTTTAGTTCAGCTCAGTAAATGTGAACATACCCTTAATTTCAACTATAACCCTTCTAAAAAAATCAACTATAAATGATTATCGATGAATGTGTCTGGGATTGAGTCAATTTTGGGTCGAGTAAGATTATTTTTGCAATCAAGGCAATGTTGGGTATATATTAAAGATAATTGATATTCCAAATATCACGTCTTCAATCAGTCGGCAATAATCAAGTATATTGTCGTTAATATATATATTACCATCAGTATATGTTACTCCCTCCATTTCATAATGTTAGTCCCATATATTATTTTGGGCGGTTCAGAAAGATATACCCATATTGAATATATTTCATTTATAACTTGATTTTTTTTTAATTAATTGATTATGGACTGATGACATGACTTTAATTAAAGAAATTTTTACCTTAAATTATGCAATTATAACATGTGCTTTCCTAATGAAAAATAAAAAATGTTAAATAAGGTAAACTAATTATGAAATATGTTGTACTTTAATGTTAGATTCCAAATATATTTGTTTTCTTATTTTATGTGATTGATTCCATATGGGACTAACATCATGAAACAAACGGAGGGAGTAATATATATCCTCTCAATTAATTAGATTTGATTCTCTTCTAAGACAGTGCTATAATATAATATATAATATAATATCATGTTGGCCATATAATTCTATAAATACCATGTAATTATCTTTTTAAAATACAATTAACTCAATCAAATATTATTCCTTATTAGGGCGGGTTATCTAATTACCTTTGCCAAGTTGATATTTAACTTCCTAAATTTATTTACTATATAAGGATTTGTGATAATTTAGGGGAGAAAACGACAAAGTTATGGCATTTTTTTTTTTTGACAAAGGCTAAAGAACAAATTAAGGATTAGAAAACGAAACTAGATTAATTCTACAGAAATTAGCTACTTGGTGTGCCTGATGGACTTGCTGTCTATCCACCTTCCTGATGCAGCAAACATCAAAGTGCTTTACCTTACTCTTGATTCCCTGCAGAGTCCAAAAGTTGGCCATGTTACCATCTGCTCTTGACACCAACTGTGTAACCAAAGCCGCACTATCTGTAAACATCTTGACCCTCTTGAAACCCTTTGTTTGAGCCCAAGTAAGAGCTCCTAGGCAAGCTCTTGCCTCTGCACAGAAAGCTGACTCCACCATTCCATAGTTTCCTCCTCCATCATATATAACATCCCTATTGTTGTGAGTAAAGGTCCAACCAGTACCCATTCTCTTTCATGTTTCTCCCACGATCCATCAATTTGGATATGAACATCATAAGTTCCATGGTTAAAATTACCCAGATTAGCAGCCAGAAAACCAGGTGGGTAAAGAGGTTCATGATTTCCCAAAACCACATTCTCTTTACTTTCAAAACATTGTAGTTGCTCCCTACACAGAAGTATATTTCTTCTTACCATTGCAGGACCACCAGCTTCATTTCTAAAGACTCTACCATTTCTAGAAACCCATAAACTCCAAAGAGTAATAATAAGAGTCTTGATATTTAAACTATTAATTCCATCCTTGCTATATAACAGAAGGATTTGGGTCTGAATCCATTCCTTTAGAGGAGTGTCATCAATTAAATTCACAGTTGGGTTAATAATACTATCACCCCATGAATCCCTTGCAATCTCACAGTCCCTAAAAATGTGTTGCATTGATTCTATTTCCCCACAAACATCACAAGAAGTATTAAGAGCTATTCCCCTATTTGAGAGATTCTCTTTAGCAGCAATACCCCCATGGTAAAGTTTCCAAATAAAAATTTTCCATTTTTGTGGGATTTGAAGCCTCCAAACTATCCTAAAGAAACTTCCCTGTTCTGCAGTAGTAAGATTAGTTTCATTGCTTCCCTGCTGCTGATTCCTTAAGAATTTATAGCCTGATTTGACTGTGAACTTACCATTTGGTGTATACTTCCAATACTGTCTGTCCTGCTGCTCCGAGTCTGGAAATTCCAGAGCTATTATCTCTTTTGCATCTCTCTCCTCAAACCATTTAGCAATCTCCACTCCATTCCAGCTCATTGTATTCTGATCAATAAGGTCTGACACTCTTAAGTTTCTTGCTGCTGTAATTGTGTGGTTACTTCTAATTTCAGGCATTTTGCCATTTACCCAGGCGTCAGAAACTGCTGCTACTTTGCTCCCCATTCCTATTTTCCACACAAAACCTTTCCTGAAGCTGGAAACTGCTCTGATTAATCCTCTTTTACCCCAAGATAAGGCACCCTTTCCTGAGAATCTTGGTTGTAGGATGTTAGAAAAATCTGTTCCTTGTGCTTTATAGATCCTAGCTATAGTCAGCTGAGGATTTGTTTGAATTCTCAGCGCCTGTTTGAATAGACCAGTATTATTGAGAAGCTCTGCTCCTTTAATGCCTAATCCCCCTTCAAACCTTGAAGCTTGTATCATTGTCTTCTTAACCCAATGCATTCCCTTATCTTCTCCATTTCCCCACCAAAATCTTGTAATTATGGAGTCAATTTTATTTGCAATCGACGTAGGTAGCTTAAGACATCTCATCACATGGGAAGCAATGCCTATAAGAACAGTATTGATAAGCACTAGTTTTGCCCCTTGAGTCAGATTCAGAGAATGCCAAGCCTTTACCTTTCTCGAAATATTATCCACTAAAAAAGAGAAAATCATACTCTTCTTTCCCACCATGTCAACTGGAACACCCAAGTGCTTTTCAAAATGTTGGATCCTAGAAACTCTTAGGATACATTTGATATTATTTGCGATATCATCTCTTAGATTCGGGGATAATTTAATAAAAGACTTCTGCAGGTTCAATTGCTGACCCGAAGCATCTCCAAATCTTTCAAGAATGTCCTTGACTGCCAGAGTTGACCTCTCAGAAGCTTCAAAGAAAATCATTGCGTCGTCTGCAAAGAAAAGATGAGTGATAGATGGAGTTCTTCGTGAAACTCTAATTCCTTTAAGACCATTTATATCCTGTGCAAGAGTGAGCATGCGAGACAATATATCCATACAAAAAAGAAAAAGGTAGGGAGATAAGGGGTCTCCTTGCCTGAGACCACAATGTGGTTTGAAGGTATCAGTTGTTTTCCCATTTACTAGTGCCTTGAAAGAAACAGTAGTAACACACTGAGAGATCAATTGTAACCACTTTGCAGTAAACCCGTACGCCTCAAGCACTTTTAGAAGAAAAGTCCAATCCACTCGGTCATAAGCCTTAGACATGTCGATCTTTAAAGCTGCTAGCTCAGACGTTTTCCTGGTATTAATGGTGTGCAAAAGTTCGTGACTAAGCAGAATATTGTCTTCCATATGCCTCCCAGGAAAAAAGGCATTTTGATAGTCTGAAATCAGCTTAGGGAGCAGACCCTTCAGCCTATTTACTAGGCACTTTGAGATGCACTTATATATCGTATTACACAAACTTATAGGACGGAATTGTGTAGCATACTCTGGAGCTTCAAGCTTTGGGATCATAACTAAAAGAGACTTTGCAGCCCGTAATTTCAGATTCCAAGGAGTATAAGACGGCAGCTATTGTAAACTAATTAGCACTTCCTACTCTTTTAGCAAGTGAAAAACAAAGACTGGATGCCCCCTTCTCTTATGAAGAAGTCAGGTCAGCTATGTTCTCCTTTCAGGCTGATAAATCGCCAGGCCCAGACGGTATAATTGCAGATTTTTTCAAGACAAACTGGGATCTAGTGGGGAATGAAGTGTTTAAAAGTGTTGAAGAATTTTTTAGATCGGGTTTCCTGCTTAAGAAATGGAATCAAGCCCTATTAGTTATGATCCCAAATCTTGAAGCTCCAGAGTATGCTACACAATTCCGTCCTATAAGTTTGTGTAATACGATATATAAGTGCATCTCAAAGTGCCTAGTAAATAGGCTGAAGGGTCTGCTCCCTAAGCTGATTTCAGACTATCAAAATGCCTTTTTTCCTGGGAGGCATATGGAAGACAATATTCTGCTTAGTCACGAACTTTTGCACACCATTAATACCAGGAAAACGTCTGAGCTAGCAGCTTTAAAGATCGACATGTCTAAGGCTCATGACCGAGTGGATTGGACTTTTCTTCTTAAAGTGCTTGAGGCGTACGGGTTTACTGCAAAGTGGTTACAATTGATCTCTCAGTGTGTTACTACTGTTTCTTTCAAGGCACTAGTAAATGGGAAAACAACTGATACCTTCAAACCACATTGTGGTCTCAGGCAAGGAGACCCCTTATCTCCCTACCTTTTTCTTTTTTGTATGGATATATTGTCTCGCATGCTCACTCTTGCACAGGATATAAATGGTCTTAAAGGAATTAGAGTTTCACGAAGAACTCCATCTATCACTCATCTTTTCTTTGCAGACGACGCAATGATTTTCTTTGAAGCTTCTGAGAGGTCAACTCTGGCAGTCAAGGACATTCTTGAAAGATTTGGAGATGCTTCGGGTCAGCAATTGAACCTGCAGAAGTCTTTTATTAAATTATCCCCGAATCTAAGAGATGATATCGCAAATAATATCAAATGTATCCTAAGAGTTTCTAGGATCCAACATTTTGAAAAGCACTTGGGTGTTCCAGTTGACATGGTGGGAAAGAAGAGTATGATTTTCTCTTTTTTAGTGGATAATATTTCGAGAAAGGTAAAGGCTTGGCATTCTCTGAATCTGACTCAAGGGGCAAAACTAGTGCTTATCAATACTGTTCTTATAGGCATTGCTTCCCATGTGATGAGATGTCTTAAGCTACCTACGTCGATTGCAAATAAAATTGACTCCATAATTACAAGATTTTGGTGGGGAAATGGAGAAGATAAGGGAATGCATTGGGTTAAGAAGACAATGATACAAGCTTCAAGGTTTGAAGGGGGATTAGGCATTAAAGGAGCAGAGCTTCTCAATAATACTGGTCTATTCAAACAGGCGCTGAGAATTCAAACAAATCCTCAGCTGACTATAGCTAGGATCTATAAAGCACAAGGAACAGATTTTTCTAACATCCTACAACCAAGATTCTCAGGAAAGGGTGCCTTATCTTGGGGTAAAAGAGGATTAATCAGAGCAGTTTCCAGCTTCAGGAAAGGTTTTGTGTGGAAAATAGGAATGGGGAGCAAAGTAGCAGCAGTTTCTGACGCCTGGGTAAATGGCAAAATGCCTGAAATTAGAAGTAACCACACAATTACAGCAGCAAGAAACTTAAGAGTGTCAGACCTTATTGATCAGAATACAATGAGCTGGAATGGAGTGGAGATTGCTAAATGGTTTGAGGAGAGAGATGCAAAAGAGATAATAGCTCTGGAATTGCCAGACTCGGAGCAGCAGGACAGACAGTATTGGAAGCATACACCAAATGGTAAGTTCACAGTCAAATCAGGCTATAAATTCTTAAGGAATCAGCAGCAGGGAAGCAATGAAACTAATCTTACTACTATTTGTTTTTATTGCGTTCCACCCGATTCACCCTTTGGGCTAATCCGGATTTGAGATCAATTCTAGTCGGTTAAGTTCCAATTCCCTTTCAATTGTTGTTGCGAGAGTCTGAACACAGGACCTTCCTACCAAGTGTAGTCCCTATCACTACTACACCAACATCCAATCGGTAAAATGTAAAATATTTGTGAAACAAATGCTTTAACTTGTTTTGATGTTCTTCGCCAAAATATATAACCTACAAAAGTTTACCTAAACAAAATAAAATCTTACACCAATAATAAAATCTCTACATAAAATTATATAAATATTGAAAGTTCAACATGAAAGACAAAACAGAGAAAAAGAATTAAAACTTTCAATATTAATATATTATAACCCCAAGACCTACCTACGCTTAATAAGTCGTCGTTTTCTCGTAGCATTACTACAATATAAATAGCCATGATCATGAACCATACTAAATCAAAAAAGTTTGAATTAATAAGCAAAGAAAAAAAAAACCTCCAAAAAGAAAAACAAAAATCACTTTAGAATATTCTAAAGAAGTAGAAGAAAAAAAAAAGATGATGATGAACACAAACGATATGTTCATGCAATTTGGGTCATTTCTAGCAACAATGATGTTCGTAAAGGCCATGTACGAGCAATACCTCCCTCATCAATGGCGTGATTCGATCCGTTCATTTATGTATCGATACACGGAGAGAATAGTAAGGTTTTTCTCTCCGTATCTTCATATAACCTTTGAAGAATATACCGGGGAAAGGTTTAGTCGGAGTGAGGCTTACATAACCATACAAACTTACCTTAGTGAAAAGACTTCGGATAAAGCGAGGGGATTAAAGGGTAATTTTGTTAAGGATGGTAAGGCGTTAGTGCTTGGATTAGCTGATAACGAGGAGGTGACCGATGTCTATCAAGGTGTTAAGGTATGGTGGACTAGCCATAAGAGTTTTGCTAAGTCTCAAACCATTACTTTCTACCCTGGAATGGATGAAAAAAGGTACATTGCTTCAAAATCTATTGTTTTTTAATTATTATTATTTTTTTAATCTTAATGCTTTTTAGTTTGTAATTTAACTAGTGGAATTTCTTTTTCCCTATAAGTGTATCTCAATTTGAGAGTGAATGTAAAGGAAAATAAATAAATAAATAAATAATAAATCTAAGGGACCAAAGGTGTATCAAAATTTTGAGATCGATTCTCATCATCTGCTCTTATGGTTCCTTAAACACCAGAAAAAAAAAGTTTATCAAAGACGCCCAAAATAATTGAGGATTAGAGTTAGATTTATATTAGGTTTTTGATATCATAGCCTATATAGCTTGCATAGCTTCAATTTGAGAAGCTTAAATTAGCTTCCTTGTAAATAACTTCAAGTTTAGCTAATACGTAGTTTTGGAGGATTATTTATTTATTTATTTTTAAATAAAATGTTGTCATGTATCACCGACTACTATCCATTTTAGCAGTAATATATGGAGTTTATGGAGAAGTTGTTTGATAGATTACAGAATCATAAATATTAGAGATATATAGATCGGTAGGTTGATAAACTCATTATAAGTTGAATTAAACGCTAAAAAAAAAATATGTATATTTTTCAGAGCTTATCACTTCCCTTGATTTTTAATGTGGTAAACTTGTCGTTTTCTTACATACCTGGAATTAAAAAAAAAATTGTATTGAAATTAATTAGAATTATTTTTGTTGATTTATCACTTGACCTTGTGCATAAAGAACAATGAAATTCTTCATAACAATTAAAGGAACCACAAAAAATTGATGTCATTGGTGTGCATTTGTGCATTAATCTATTAAATGGCACCATATTGACATATACAACTATATAATATAAGTCATAGTATTATAGAGGTCATAGTCTCCAACGTCCACATACACCGGCCAAATGGCCAATCTCTGTATTTGATTCATCGTCAGCACAGTTGAGTGTTGAGTCTATTACGACCAGGCGGACCAGTTAAGGAGTAGTAAAGAGAATTTCATAAAAAAAAAATAAAAAAAAATAAAAAAGTCACATGCTCCATCTGAAAATAACAGTCACTTCCATTTTGTTATAATCATATTACTACATTTTTTGGTCTCAATAAGCATAGAATCAATCAATATCAATATATAATATTAAAACAGACAGCAGGAATGACACGTGTCATTTTACTGGTACGGTTTTTTCCCTCCAAAACTTTTATTTTTCTTTTTTTTAAAAAAAAAAATCACCTTGTAAAAAAAAGCTATTTATTTTTGTATATAATTGTGATTCACTTCCTAAAAAAAAATCAACAAATCATACATAATTATAATTCACTTCCTAAAAAAAATTATTCACATATTTTTCCTATCTTTTTTGGGTTTACATCTGGTTCATCCTTTAGGCTAATTCGGATTCGGGACTCAGTTTTGAATATAAATTTAGGGTCTGTTCACATTTTCTTAATTTCAATTCAGTTCAATTAAACTACAATCAATTCAGCTCTAATTAGTTCAGCTCAGCTCCTAATTTCATTCTCTCATAAAATATTTATTTCATTTCATTTCAGCTCCAATCATTTCAATTCAGTTCAGCTCCAATCAATTCAGTTCAGCTCAGTTTAGTAAATAGAAACAGGCCCTTAGATTCAACTTTTTTCAATTTCATATAAAAATTTGAGGATTATTTTTTTATAGACTTTGAATTAACATTACAAGTTGTTACAAAATTTTGTAAAACCTAGGCGTGATACGGGGTTTAATTTAATAATAATAATAATAATAATAATAATAATAATAATAATAATAATAATAAAACAACCAGAAATCAATATTGTATAATTGTAAAATCAGGCAAAGAGAAACTCCTTTTTGGAAATTAGAATACAAAAAAAAAAACCTAACTAATGCCAATATTTTGGTTTATTATCCTTGTAACAGGCATTATCAACTTACATTCCATGGAAGTAACAGAAAGTTTGTCACTGAAACATACTTGAATTACATTTTAGTCGAAGGCAAAGCAATCACAATCAAGAACAGGCAAAGAAAATTGTTCACCAACGTAAAAGAAAAAAGTGGATCATACTATAGTAGAGGAAGCTTATGGAGCCATGTTGAGTTCAAGCATCCGGCTTCTTTCGAAACCCTAGGTATGGAAGAGACCAAGAAAAATGCCATCAAAAATGACCTCCTTCGCTTTAGAAGTGCTAAGGATTACTATAACAAAATCGGAAAGCCATGGAAGCGCGGTTATCTCTTGTATGGACCTCCTGGCACTGGCAAATCAACCATGATTGTAGCCATTGCTAACTTGTTGGAGTATGACATTTATGACCTTGAGCTAACCGCGGTTAAAGACAATACTACGTTAAGGCAGCTACTCATTGAGACTTCAGGGAAGTCGATAGTTGTGATTGAAGATATTGATTGTTCTCTTGATCTTACTGGAGAAAGATCAACGACAAAGAATGAGAAGAAGGATGATGAAGGAGAAGATGATAAGGAGAAGGTTAAGAAGAAGATGAAAGATGAAGGAGAAAGCAAAAAAAGTGAGGTAACTCTTTCAGGGTTGTTGAATTTTATTGATGGAATTTGGTCTGCTATTGGAGAAGAGAGGCTAATTATATTTACTACTAATCATTTTGAGAAGCTTGATCAAGCACTTATTCGAAGGGGGCGAATGGATGTTCATATTGAGCTTTCGTATTGTTGTTTTGAGTCGTTTAAGATGCTTGCGAATAATTATCTAGATGTTAAGTCGCATCGTTTGTTTGATACTATAAAGGGCTTGTTAGAGGAGACGAAGATGAACCCTGCTGATGTTGCTGAGAGCTTGATGCCCAAGTCTCTTGAGTTAGATGTTGATGTTTGTTTAGGAAATTTGGTGAAAGCTTTGGAAAAGGCGAAATTGGATGATCAATCGAAGAAGGAAGAGGAGGAAAAAAAGGAGAAGGAGATGAAAGCAAAAATAGAGGCTAAGGAAGAAGGGAAGGAGGAACAAGAAGAAAATGCTAATGAGAATAAGACTAAGAATGACGAATAATGTATGAAAAAAAAACCATGATGTTGGGGAGAAGGGGATTTAGTACGTACTTGTTATTAAGTGATACCTCATGTTGTCATATGTATTTTGCAATTAATTATAAACCTTAGTTATAATCAAATTAAATTATTATGTAGTATAACTTTTGTTTTGAGGTAAATGTTATATTTGCTCATTTTAAAATTATTCATCTTTAACGCATAACTAATTAAACATAATTGATGAGAGTGAGGGATTAGCTCAAGGTGGTTAGAGCCCCTCTCGATTACAAGTAGATATGAGATCGAGTCTCATCAACTCATCATTGTGGCTCTCTAAACACCAAAAAAAAAACATGTAATTGGTAGTATTAACAATAAAACTAGTACCACATATGTGCTAATAATGTATATGGCTGTTATTTCAATTTTAATATAATTCGTATTGTTTAGTAGTGTTGACTGTTGAGCTAGATGAGCAAGTTTGAATAGGGTTTATTTATTTATTTATATATTTTTATCATCATCATTATCTTGACTTAATTATTTGGCATCTTTTTGAGAAATTTTATTCGACATTGTCTTAGGTTCAATGTTTTTGATGCTATGAACTGAACACAAAAATTTATTAAAATCCGATATACATTATCATTATTGTAAATCGGTTTGCTCGCACTAAAAACTTTCTTCATCTTCCATTCATTCAGCTCTATTCCCCTCTCTTTGTCTCTCTATAATGCTATAATATCTGCAATGACAACCAACAAACGAACGAACGTCTTGATTAATCTTTCTACATCTTCTTCTTCCGACGATAATGGCGACGATTCCACATCTGCTCCATCGTCTAGGTATAGCAATTTTTTTTTTTGTTTATAAATGATAACTTTATTTGCTGATTTGAAAATCTTTGTGAAATTTATTGAATTAGATTCATTTTTGCTGAAAATTTGGAAGAATGAAAAGTTTGAATTTGATTTAGTGGAGATGAACGTGAGTTGATTGATGATGACGATGACGATGCATGGAACTGAAGATGATGATCTTTCTCTCTCTAATTGATTTGTTTGACTGGGATTGTTGTGTTTTTCCATGACTAATGTTAATTTTGTGTTTATTTTTGTTGATTTTGATACGGAGTACTCTGTTTTGCATATGTAGCTTAATTATTTTTATGAAAAAAATGGTCACTTTTGTAAAAAAATGAGTCACTTTTGTGAAAAAAAAGGATCACTTTTGTGAAAAAAGGGGTCAATTTTGTGAAAAAAATCACTTTTGTGAAAAAAAAGGGATCACTTTTTTGAAATATGGGTCACTTTTTTGAAATATGGGTCACTTTTGTAAAAGAAAAAGGGTCACTTTTGTACAAAAAAAGGGTCACATTTCGCAAAATGTTCGATGTACAATAAAATTATTGTAAACCGGGGGCATACAAAAGTTTTTGACGAACTAAATATGTTATGTCCTTATAAACTACGAAATATTTAACATAAATAAAAATTATACACAAAGTATTGGGTGGGCACCTAATATTTCGTCAGTCAAAACTCGAGAACGTATCGGATCATCGTCATCATCTTGCGATGAAAAATAAGTTTTCATCCGATGAAAAATTGGTGGTGGTTACGGCAAAGGAGAGGAGCGAGGTCATCCATGGCGAAAGAGAGAGAAAACTTGAGATTTTTGAATTTTTTAGAAAATGCCTAAAAAATCAAATTAGGGTTTTCTAATGTGATGTATAATTGTAGACACCTTAAAATGTCTCCCCAAAACCAAACCCGATGATGAACACCTTTCACCGCCATTGTTGGTCGGGTTGAGTATTTAATCTTTGGAGTGCTTAAATCCATGTTCTATCCAATACATTTCATAAACCAATCCATTTCCTAGGTCATTTCCCTAAACCATAACCTATTTTCCACTTTTCGTGTCCACATCGCAAAACAGAGCTGAACTGATTTTATGGATAAATAATTTTGATCCAATTATTATTTGGATGGATGGTTTTTGAAATAAGATTTCCAACCATATATCATAAGCCCAATTCCGTGTTATAACGAAAAAGATATGAGCAAAACACTAAACTCGGCCCAAAACCGACACTCTTTCACTAAAACGGTCTTATCGTAAAATATACAAATCATTTTGACTTGATTTTAATTGTCTTGGAAATTATACTTGATAAGCTTTCCAATGATGTATTATATGCCTTATTTTGAGTTACGGATCAAAAGTTATGATATTTTAAAAACAAGTAAAAAACTTGAATCACCGCGCACAGTGCAAAAGCACCGTGTCACGGGATTATGCCCCGTCTGACGGTGCCAGGCACCGTATCACGGTACTGTACATCGTGTCACAGTGCTATTTTTTGAAGCTTTTTTACGTCAAACTCCACCGTGGCACGGTACCTGTTGTCGTGACACGGTACCTGCTGCCGTGACACGGTATTTCTCACCGTGTCACGGTGCTTTATCCGTGTAATTTTCGCGTTTTACCATACCGTGACACGGTGTACTGTACCATGCCATGGTGGACATTGTCGTGTCACGGTACGTGTGCCGTGTCACGGAATTTTCTCGTGTCTTTTCCGCGTAAACCCTTTACGCGTTTTCACTTCCGTAGGTCAAATTTGTCCTGCGTCACTCCAGTTGTCCACCGTGTCACGGGAATTTTCCCCGTCTGATGGTGCCAGGCACCGTGTCACGGTACTCTTTGCCGTGTCACGATGTTATATTTTAGGGATTTTATCTTTTTAGGGTTCCGCGTGTTCCCTCTACTCATTTTCCCTATAAATACCCCCCTCATTTCTGCAGTTCGGGACATCAAATCCTTCTCTCTTTCTCTCTTTTACACCAAAAATCATTCTCTTCTCTTTCTCTCATATTCTAAGCCTCAAACCTATATTCCTAATTACACCATTATTTCCTTAAGCACTCCAAGGAGTCCATACTTAACCCGAGGTTACGTCCTTAAACCAAGGCGTGAAAGGTACAAATAACTGAGGGTTTGGACCAAATCAAATCTACATTTATTTAATTTAATTTTCATTTGATTTATATTTTCTATTGAAGTTACTAACAATTTATTCATGATGTAGCAATTTAAAGGAACGCGCAGAATGTGAGTAATTAGTTAATTTAATCACTCTTATTTTATTTTAATATTGCTAGTATCATGATTAGGTTAATTTATATTTGATTTGACTAACACTATCATTGTTAAATTGCTTCCAATATTAATGTTTACTCTATTATTGTTTATGATCACCATATTGCATGTTTAAAGGGAATATGTAATTGAAAATCACGCCTAATAAGATAATTTGGACAACCGGTTTAGGTTCCTTTTAATCTTGTTATTAAATCAAGTGATCACTAATATTTTAGAATAATGTGTTGCATTAATATTAAACCAATTTAGCTTAATAATAGTTTGGAGAAAATTGAATATTTTGTTTGTATGCCTTTGGGATCGCAGGAATCATTTTTCACTATAAGAATCGAGTAGAGGCCAATACGGGCGAATGTGACTCCATGACTCACTTCTTACCATCATCCCCGATCCTCCTTTCGTGGTTCCGAACCATATGGAATTAGTAATCTCATGGATTATGAATGAGGTGTAACCTTCACGGGTCAATCGTTGTTGTCTATCGTTGTCCCTTATTGTGGTTGTCTTTTATGATCCGTGAACGGTTTACAAGTTCCTTACAAACTTGTTGGCGGATCCCTACGTTCCTTGTCCCTAATCGTATTATGTCAATTCCCACTTCCTATGAGTGTCAAGCATATTCACCACATACTTTAACGTAGGCACACTTTGAACGACGCCTACAATAATTATTGAAATTCATTGTCCTATATGATTGTATGTTGAATTGTGAGCATTTTGATAACATATGCATGTATTTTGGTTGAGAAATAAGCAAGTTATGTTATACCCATAACCTTTAGTATGAGCACTTCAATGGAGGCTCCACCATTGTTATACATATCATCAAACAAATTATATATATCATCAAACAAGTTGTACATATCCTTCACTGGCTGGATAATATCCTCTGTTGGTTATATG
The DNA here is from genome assembly GCF_001683475.1 of Chenopodium quinoa. NCBI lineage: Eukaryota > Viridiplantae > Streptophyta > Magnoliopsida > Caryophyllales > Amaranthaceae > Chenopodium > Chenopodium quinoa. Next base: position 10,506,469 of record NW_018743252.1, on the reverse strand, counting down.
ATATCATGGTTGGATGATATCCTCAATTAATTGGTTATATAATATTAATTATGATTGTGTTTATGATATCATTTATTGGCTGGATAATATCCTCTATCACAAAGTTTTATATGCGGCTGGCCGCACCGTACGACCAACCATAAATTTTTTTTCTCTCTCTTCTATCTCCTCTCCTCCATTTTCTCATCCTTGAAGCACCGACTTCCTGCTGCAACGATCGTCGTCTACTTCCTTCTCCAACCCAGATCATCGTCGACTTCCTTGAAGCTCCAACGGTCCAACCTAGCCCGTGGTTGTCGTGAAGCTCCTCGTACTCTGTTACCGAAAAACAATTTAGAGGTTTTTAAGGCCAAATTCAGCTATGAAAACTCTAGATCAAGTGTTTTCATGGTCAAATTTGGCCTTTTTAGCCTATTTGAAGTGAAATTTGAAGCCAGTGTTAATAATTAAGGTATTTGTTAGATTTAATTGTTTTTTCCAGTTTGGTTGTGTTTTAGTTGGATTTGGGTTTGTCTGTGGCAGCGGAGTTGGTGGCAGCGGGTACAGAGGTGGTGGGTTGCTAGGCGTGGTGTGTGTTGCTGGGCGTGGTTGGTGTGGGTGGTTTTGGGATCGAAGTTGCTAGTGGTTAGGGTAGGTTTTGGGATCAATGTTGGTGTGGGTTGGTGGGCGTGGTTGGTGGGGGTTGCTGGTGGTTGGTTGTGTGGGTTGGTAGGCGTGGTTGGTGGGCGTGGTTGTTGTGGGTTGCTGGTGGTTGGTGGTGTGGGTTGGTGGGCGTGGTTGGTGGCTGCTGGTAGTTAGGGTGGTTTTTGGGATCGAAGTTGGTGGCAGCATGGTTGCTGCGCGTGGTTGCTGGTGGCGTTGGGGCTAGTGGCATGGGGCAGGGAGTACGAGAGGTGGTGGTGGTGTGGTGGAGTTTAAGGCTTTGAGATGGCGTAAGATTAGGGGTTACTTACTTGGTTAGAGGTTACTAAGGGGGTAACTAGGTCCGATCTGGGGTTACTTGGTACGGTCAGGGGTTACTTGGTCCGGTCAGGGGTTACTTTAGGGATTACATGGGGGGTTACTAGAGGGGTTACTTGGGAATTTACTTGAGGGGTTACTTTAGGGGTTACTAATAGGGCACTCTGCCGCACCGTGCGGCCAACTGCACCAGAAACGCACTGATCCTCTATTGGCTATCGGATATCATCCATCCATGAGGTTGTCGGATATCATCCAGCCATGATATCATATAGTCAATAGAGGATCTTATCCAACTAGTAGAAACATCTTCCGGCTAATAAAGGATATTATATAGTCAATAAAAGATATCATCCGGCCAATAGAGAATAACATCCAACCAGTAGAATTCTCATCCAGCCAATAAAAGATATCATATAGCCAATAAAGGATATTATCCAGCCAATAAAGGATATCATTCAGCTAGTAGAAATATCATCCGCCCAATAAGGGATATCATGAAACCAATAGATGATATAATCCCGCCAATTGAAGAAATAAAAAATCCGCATTTTGTCAGTCCGGACTGACACAATAGCTTCTCAGAATTATATGTCATCATATATATATGATTAACCTATATGATTGTATGTTGAATTGTAAGCATTTGGATAACATACGCATGTATTTTGGTTGAGAAATGAGCAAGTTCACTACAAGAATCAGGCTGAATACCGACGGAATGGTTCCGACGGACCTAAAAATCCGTCGGAAAAATCAATATTTCCGACGGATTTTATTTCCGTCGAAAATTTCCGACGAATTCGAAAATTCCGTCGGAAATTTCCGACGGAAAATTAATCCGTCGGAAAATATGTTCTTTCCGACGGATTTTTCCGTCGGAAATTTAATTTTCCGACGGAATTTATATCTGTCGGAATTTTCCGACGGAAAATTCCGTCGTAAACTAATTTAAAAAAAAAAAAAATTCGGAACCTACCCTAAACAACTAACCCCCCCCCCCCCTTCACTTTCCCTAATTCCCTTCTTCCGCCTCTTTACACTTTCCCCTTCACATTCTCTTTCTCTCTCCTCTTTTCCCTCTGCCCCTCCTCTCCGTCTCTACTCCCTCTACTCTTCTCCAATCCTCCATCTTCTAACCACCACCAACACGGCCGCATCAACGCAACAGCTACAACAATCCTCCCTCGACCACCAATCCTCCATCTTCTCCCTCAACCACCAATCCTCCATCTTCTCCATCAACCACCACCAAACCACCACCAACATCGACCGCAACAACATCAACAACGCTACAACGCAACAAAGCAACAACAACAACAACGACGCAACAATATTATAACAAAGCCGACTGTTTTCAAGGTTTTTGTTTTGTAGATCTAGTTTTAATTTAGGTTAGATTGTAGATCTAGTTAATTTCTTTGTAATTGTTATGTTAATTTATGAATTTTATTGGCTAATTGTATATTTTTGTAATTGTTATGTTAATTTATGAATTTTATTAGATAATTGTGTGGATTTTTTCGATTTCGTTGTTAATTTAAGATTTTTGGGCTAATTTTCGTTGTGGTGTTAATTTTTGAATATATGGGGGTGGATTTTCATTTCGTTGGGGTTGATTTTTGTTTCGTTGGGTTTAATTTTTGTTTTTTAGTGTTTAATTTTCATTTTTTTGGGTGTTTTCGGGATTTATTTTCATTTTTTGGGGTTCAATAATGGTGTGGTAGTGTCGGTGGTGGTGGGATAAGAACGATCTGGTGGTTCTAGGGTGGGGCTGGTGGTTTTGGGTGGGTCCAGTTTTTTTTTGTTTTTTTTAATTAAATTTTCCGACGGAATTTCCGTCGGAATTTTCCGGCGGAATAATTTCCGTCGGAAATTTCCGACGGACTTTCCTAGGCCCGAAAACCTCTTCAGACGGAATGGTTTCCGTCGGAAATTCCATCAGAAAACGCTTTTTCGACGGATTTTTTGTCGGAAAAGTGCGTTTTTCCGACAAAGTATATCGCGACAACCAGTTACGACGGAAGGAAACTGGTTTTTCGATGGAAAACAAGGTGTTTCCGACGGAAAATTTCCGTCGTAATTTGGCTGTTTTCCAGTAGTGGTTATGTTATACCCATAACCTTTAGTATTAGCACTTCAATGGAGGCTACACCATTGTTATACATATTATTAAACAAATTATACATATCATCAAACAAGTTGTACATATCTTTCATTGGCTGGATAATATCCTCTGTTGGTTATATGATATCATGGTTGGATGATATCCTCTATTGATTGGTTATTTAATATCATTTATAATTGTGTCTACGATATCATTTATTAGCCGGATAATATCCTCTATCACAAAGTTTTATATGCGGCTGGCCGCACCGTACGGCCAGCCATAAAAAAAAAAATTTCCCTCTCTTCTCTCCTCCATTTTCTCATCCTTGAAGCACCGACTTCTTGCTCCAACGATCGTCGTCAACTTCCTTCTCCAATTCAGATCGTCTTCGACTTCCTTGAAGCTCCAACCTAGCCCGTGGTCGTCGTGAAGCTCCTCATACTCCGTCGTCGGAAAACAATTTAGAGGTTTTTAAGTCAAATTCAACCATGAAAACTCCAGATCTAGTGTTTTCATGGTCAAATTTTGCCTTTTTAGCCAATTTGAAGCCATTGTTAATAATTAAGGTATTTGTTAGATTTAATTGTTTTTGTTTTTCTGGTTTGGATGTGTTTTGGTTGGATTTGGGTTTGTTTGTGGCAGCGCAGTTGGTGGCATCGGGTACAGGAGGTGGTGGGTTCGTTGCTGGGCGTGGTGTGTGTTGTTGGGCATGGTTGGTGTGGGTGGTTTTGGGATTGGAGTTGCTAGTAGTTAGGGTGGGTTCGTTTTGGGATCAGAGTTAGTGTGGGTTGGTGGGCGTGGTTGGTGGGGTTGCTGGTGGTTGGTTGTGTGGGTTGGTGGGCGTGGTTGGTGTGGGTTGCTGGTGTCGGTTGCTGGGCGTGGTTGGTGGTTGCTGGAAGTTAGGGTGTTTTTTGGTGTCGGAGTTGGTGGCAGCATGGTTGTTGCGCATTGTTGCTGGTGGCGTTGGGGCTGGTGGCATGGGGTAGTGAGTACGAGAGGTGGTGGTGGTGTGGTGGAGTTTATGGCTTTGAGGTGGTGTAGGATTAGGGGTTACTTACTTGGTTATGGGTTACTATGGGGGTTATCAGGTCCGATTAGGGGTTACTTGATACGGTCAGGGGTTACTTGGTCTGGTCAGGGGTTACTTGGGGGGTTACTTAAGTGGGGTTAGTTGAGGGGTTACTTTGGGGATTACTTGGAGGGTTAATAGAGGGGTTACTTGAGGTGTTACTTTAGGGGTTACTAATAGGGCACCCTGCCGCACAAGAAACGCACTGATCCTCTATTGGTTATATGATATCATGCCTGAATGATATCTGGCTATAGGATATCATCCAGCCATCATATAGCCAATAGAGGATTTCATCCAAATAGTAGAAATATCATCCAAACAATAAAAGGATATTATAAGTCAATAAAAGATATCATCCAGCCAATAGAGAATAACATCCAACCAGTAGAATTATCATCCAGCCAATATGGATATTATATAGCCAATAAAGGATATCATCCAATTAGTAGAGGATATCATCCAACTAATAGAGGATATCATTCAGCTAGTAGAAATATCATCCGCCCAATAAGGAATATCATGTAGCTAATAAAGGATATTATTCAGTTACTGGAGGATATTATTCAGTTATTGGAGGATATTATCCAGCCAATAGAGGATATCATCTCGCCAATTAAAGAATCAAAAATCTGCATTTTGTTTGTCCGGATTGACACAATAGCTTCTCAAAATTATATATCATATATATAGAAATTAAGATACAATTTCCTAATATATATCAAATAAAAGTTGCTAAATTATTTTGTATCAAAATTTTGACTTATAATAATGCATAGTGAAAAAAGAGTTGGGCCGAAAAGGTAGTACATCACCACAAAAGTAAAACGACTATTTTTACTCCGCATGCACAGTAACATTAAGATACATTGAACTTTGTTTCAAAAAAAAAAAAAAAGATACATTGAACTTGTTTTGTGAATGTATTAGAAAACAACCCAAAGACTTGAAGTCTCCTTATAATAAAAGAACAAAAAAGACCAAGTAATGTTGATCATTGACGCCTCTTTTGGGTCTCCTTCACTCTATGTCAGTTTCTGTCATCGCAAAATTATTTCTTAATTACGAAGGGTCGTCTTAATCTTAGTACACATTAATTAATTCATTACATTCACATGTATGAGTCAATAGTAAAGGCAGTGGTCTTTAATATAAAAACGAAATAAGATATTGACATAATTGGTGATGATGATGTATACCCGAATACGATATGTTTATCAGTTTATGCAACTTTGCCTTCTTACCAGAAGAGCTCCTAATATTTTATATCGGCTTTATTAATAACACAATTCGATCAATGTAAATTTTATGTGTATTGATACACGAAGATAGTTGTCAAGATTTTATTCTTCCTTAGCTCTAATATTTATATTATCCTTTGTTAAGGGTTTAATCATCTATTGTAGCTCATGGTTAAGGGAATTTCAATCAATATTAATAGGAAAATTTGTAAGAAACTACCCGTTAAAAACTCTTTTTTGTCAAAAACCACCCGAAAAAAAATTTGTTGCCAAGGACCACCTGTTATAAAAAAAAAAGTTGTCAAACACCACTATGGGCTGAATTCCGGCATTGACTGGCCAATTCCGGCGTTGAAGGCACGTGACTTTTAATGAACCCTCCCTTTCCAATTTTTTATTTTTTATTTATTTTTTATTTTTATTTTCCTTTCGAAATTTTCAGTCTTCCCTCTATAGTCTCTCTCCTCTTCCTTCTCTCTCCCCTCTCTGTTCTTTCACTCTCATCCATCTGTAAAAGCTCCATTGTTAGTGACGAAAAGGTTTGTAATTAGTATCAACAACCTTAGATAATTCCGAAACCTACAGTGTCATTGCCGTGGTTGTCTTTTGTTTTTTTCCCCCCAATTTGACTAATTTAGGGTTTACTAATTGATTGGAACTGGGCAAATTTCAGGTTAAATGTCGCAATCTCCAGCAAACAAAGTGCGGGTTGATTTCTGGGAATTAGCGTAAGGATAGGGTAGTGGGTCTAAGATTTCAAGGTAGGGCGAGGTGTTTGTGGTGGTGGGTCTAGCGTTACGAGTGGTGGGGGTAGGTTTCCGAAGTGGTGAGGGTAAATTTGAGGAAAAGGAGAAGAGCGGCTGTGGTGGATTTTTGGTTGGTAGGTTTGGATCTGAAGAAGAGGTGGATTTAGGTGGTGGAGGTGGTCGATTTTCAACTTTTTGGTGTGGTGGCTGCGTTTCGTGGCTGGGTAGGGGTTTTTTTCTGGGCAGTGTAATTGGTTTCAGGTGAAGGGGGGGAATTCGATGGTTTTTGGGGTGGTTGTGGCGGTTGTGCATACTGTGGGGGTTAATGGCAGTGATTGCGAAGGTGGTTTAGGGGGTCATTAAAAGTCACGTGTAAGTCACGTGCCCCAAGTCAACGCCGGAGTTTATGGTCAATGTCGGAATGTTGAGTCAGGTGGTCATTGACAACAAAATTTTAAATTTGGGTGGTGTTGGGCAACAAATTTTTAAGTGGGTGGTTTTTGACAAAAAAGTGTTTTTAGCGGGTGGTTTTCGACAAAATTTCCATATTAATATAATGATTTATGATTAAATTTACTAAAAAATCTACTACCCCAATTCTATTTGTGACGTTTGTGTAACAGATTATTGAAATAATATTGTACAACCGTGAAATTAAAAGTGTTGGTAATTTTAGTTAAACAAATGAAATATAATAAAAACACATCATCATAAATATTATTGATCAAAAGGCACTTAAAACAACATTTCCTCAAAAAAAAAAAAAAAAACTTTTAAGAAATATCGTAGACATTATTTTAGAAAGAACGATTGTTGACCGTTGACGTTTCTCTTCAATGTATTAATACACATTTATAAATTACATTTCACATGGGCTGCAATCGTACTACACAAAACAAAGTTAAATAAGAGAGGAAATAAAAAAAGATGATGATGATAAATCCGAGTGATACATTTATGCAATTTGGTTCAATTTTAGCAACAATAGTATTTCTGAAAGCATTGTACGAGCAATACTTGCCATACAAATGGCGCGATTCGATCAACTCGTTTCTGTATCGTTATACAGAGAGGTTTGTTAAGGTAGTCAACCCTTACAACCACATCAGCTTTGATGAGTACGCAGGTGGACGTTTCAAGCGTAGCGAGGCGTACACCACCATTGAAACGTACCTAAGTGAAAGAACCTCTAATAAAGCAAGGGGTTTGAAGGCCAATTTTATTAAAGATAGTAAGTCGTTAGTGCTTGGATTAGCTGATAACGAGGAAGTTACGGATGAGTATCAAGGTGTTAAGGTTTGGTGGAATGCTTGTAAGACTGTTACTAGATCTCAAGGAATTGCTCTCTATCCTGGTTCCGATGAGAAGAGGTTAGTACATTGTTCGTCTGTTTGTTTGTTTTTAAATCAGACTGTTTAGTAGGTGTATTTTTTAATTATAATTGCAATGTGTATAATTTTTCTATTGCAAATATATAAAAATGTTATATATTTTTATATAATATATAAAATATGCAAATATATAAAAATGTTAGAGAGTTGTAAGTGATTTAAATTATAGGGATTACATATATTGACTTGGATGATATCATGATTCATGGGTCATTATAATACTTCCTCCGTCTCCAAATGATAGTCACTTTTGGGTGAAAATCACGGAATCAAGGAGAAATAAAGTACATGGAAACTAAAATCCAATCATGTGCAAAACAAAAAGAAGAGAGAGAAACTGATTGTCATTAAAAAGGGAGACAACTCATTCAATTAAGGCACAAGTACAAGGCAAATATGAGGGTATTTTGGGAAGCACAGATAATAAAGCCAAAAAAAATGAGGGTATATAGGCCATTTTGTGTTATTATATGAGACCTAAAATTATAAAATGTGACTAACATTTTAGGTGTCCCAAAAATGGAAATAGTGACTACCATTCGGGACGGAGGGAGTATGAGATTGTATTTTATTAGAGTTATGCATTTTAATTTATTTAAATTGATTTGAAAACATAATAATTAGACATATTATCTTGATATCAACATTATAATCAAATCCTTTTATCTTTGGTGTAACGATACTCCCTCCATTTCATAATGTTAGGCCCTGTTTGATTCACCTTAATTTTGCTGAACTGAAATTATTTTTACTGAACTGAACTTATTTTTACTAAACTGAACTTAATTTTACTGAACTGAAATTATTTTTACTGAACTTAAATTATTTTTACTGATTTTCTATTATAATTCTTCTTTAAGAAAACTGAATTTTACCGAACTGAACTTATTTTTACTGAACTGAAATTATTTTTACTGAACTGAAATTAATTTTACTGAACTGAACTTATTTTTACTGAACTGAAATTATTTTAACTTAATATTTTTTTTTTAAGGTGAATCAAACAGGGCCTTAGTCCCAAATACTATTTTGGACGTTTAAAAAAAATCTACCCCATATTGAATATATTTCATTTATGACTTGATATTTTTGAAATTAATTGATTGTGGATTGATGACATGACTCTAAATAAGGAAATTTTTACCTTAAAGTAAGCAATTATGACTTGTGTTTTTCTAATAAAAAATCAAAAAAGTTAAATAAGTAAATTAATTATGAATTGTGTTGTACTTTAATGTTTGATTCCAAATACATTTGTTTTCTTATTTTATGTGATTGATTCCATATGGAACTAACATTATGAAACGGATGAAGTATTATGTTATGTGAAATATATTTGATATTATATATTGTAATTACTTATTAGATTATTTGATTTTTGTAAATCATAGAGATTGTGTTAGGATTATTCTCTCACGAATAATAATTTGGACATAATATTATTCTCTTTTACTCCGTACCAAATATATAGAACGAAAAATTAAAGTGATCATAAAACTATAGGGTAAAAATAACAACAGCGGGATGAGTATGTATATACTACCTCCGTTACAGGTTATGTGTAACGATTAGATATTTTTCCTCTCTGTTTGATGTCAAATCAAGGTAGTAGTATATTCAATTTGACTGAGTTGCAAATGGCGTGGAATCCATCGTCATGACTCATGCGTATGAAATGCCCAATAGTCCCAAAAACAAAAACAAAAAATACAGAGAATATTCCAATTATTTTTAGAGAGAAGAGAGAAAGAGAATTCCAATTATTTAATCGATTTTGATTTTGGATTCCTTTTTACGGAGTATCTTTTTTCGTTGACTAATATGTGGTAGAGTTGGACAGTTGGTAGTCATTGACTTCAAATGAGTATTATATATAAACTAAAAGCCCATAGTTGTTGAGTTTGCTTTTTTTGGACTTCAGAAAATGAAAAAGTTTTAAAAGCCCATGGTTGGTGAGGTTGCTATTTTTGAGTTTGAAAAAAGAAAAAAATTAAATAGAAAATTGGTTATTCAATGAACTAGAAGGAGAAAAAAGAGTTTGATCTCTTTTAAAATAAATTTATCTTCTTTTCCAATTTCTTGTGCTGGATTTTATTTTTGAGAAATAACGTTTATCATCGTTATAAACAAAAAGTATTTATTAAATGGAAAAAGTGTAAAAAAAATAAACAATTTTTTATTAAAAAAAATTGATCCCGTAACTGTCGATACTATTACAAATATATCAGGTTGATTAAAATTTTTTTGTTCATAATTTACTATTTGTCACTTGATAAACAAATTTTGTTTATCTCAAGGTGATAAATGAGGTCTTTTCTTTATTTTATTATTTATAGTAAGTGTACGATTTATTTACATAATTTATCTAATCTTTATCAAAACTTACATGAACTTATTAAAAACTACTTTAATTTAGATTTAAACTAAAAAAACCTTTATTAATATTTACCAAAACTTGTATTTCATAAAGCATTAAACTATCATATCAAAATTTTCTAATATAAGTAAAATTAAGATAAACAAAACAAGTTATAAGTAAACTTTTTAAGAAACAAAAGTAACAAGGCTAAATGAAATTTATGCAAGCATATATAAGAGGAATCTTCATGATCAACAATGAAAATAGGATAATTTGTTAAAAACATCTTCAAATGAAAAGGTAGAGTAAATAAATAGAAGATAAAAAGCAACTGAGTGTATAATACATTAAGTACTACTAACTTGCTTCATTTCTCTAAGTTTACTTACTTTTATTTTTATCCGTGTTTCTAAGTTCTACTCACTTTTACTTTATTTCTTATATGATAATTTTTTATTAATTTATTACTTGGTATCATTCACAAGCCCATCTTGTGGGGCTCAATTTATTTAATAAATTTCTTAGTCATCATATCTCTCCTCTCTTAATGTATGATCCTAATTTAATTTTTTTTATTTCATAACTACATACAATAACTAAGTAAAAGTAAGATTAGCAAAATAGAGGTAGTAGATGACTTCACCAATCACTAAACTATTAATGGCTAGGCTAGAGTAGTAGAGTGGAACCAAAACCAAACAAATAAAGGATGTTTGGTTTGTTTAGATTGGAAATGTGCACACATAATACACGTGGAACCAACAATCAACTTTACCGACATGGCGGATAACCCTCACCAAGCATTAAAAAAATATTGGGCTTCATTTAAGAACAAAATTAGTGTGTAGCTCACGTGGTAGGCCTCATTTATGGACAAATTTAGTGTGTAGCTCACATGGTACACGTATTTTTACTTTATAGTATTATACATTAATACATTTTCTTTAAAAAAAACAAAAACATTTATACTTCAATTATATTACTCCTTTCTTCCCATTTGTATTAAAATATTCTCCAATTTACAATAATATTTGTGCAAAATTAACTTCCTCATATAAAATTTGTTTTTTTCCATTTACTTTTAATACTTTCTTTTCTGCAAATCTTAAGTATATTTACCTTTTCAATATATTTTTACTAACTTTCCATACGCTTGTATTTCCCACTTAAATTTCTTAATACCCATAAAAAATGTCCAAAAAAATATTCTTTTAGAGACAGAGAGAATATACAATACTGGAGTATATCCATGTATAGTGAATGGGTGCTCAACTTTTTAAAGATTTGATTATTAATATCTTGAAACCTTTTGTTAACTTTTGGGAATATTGGTTGCATTGTAAAATAATCCTTTTGGTTCGGGTCATTGGGTAGGATTTTACTATTTTTGTAGTCTAATCAAACTCGAGTCTCCACGCAATTGAATTTTTGTTTGAATTATTATCTAATTAAGTCATTAGGGTTAGATTTTAATATATAACACCTATATTTATATGGATCAATAACAATTGAGTAGTGAACATAAATGATACACAAAACGTACACGAAAAAGCAATACTATTTACTCTAGATCCATTTATAAATGCTCTATATTCATCCTACATAACAAATGTACGAATTGGTAAGGTAAAATGCTTGAAAATTTTAGAGTTTGTTCTAATTTACTTGAAACAACTGAGCTTAACTAAATTGAATAGAGCTGAAATAAATTGTTTATGAGAGAAAAATTAAAAACTAAGCTAAACTGAATTGAATTAAAATGAAATTAAGCTGAATATAACATGCCCTTAGTGGATTTTTGGCTGAAGGTAAGATTATAAGAATTCAATTATTTTAGCACGTACTTCCATTTCCGAAGTTCACTAACTCTTTTGTTAACCATTTGAAGTAACAAACTTTTAACGGAATAGTCCACTTATCTACAAGACTTATGCAAGCCTTCTTCATCTGTTAAAAAAAAGTGCAATAACCTACTCCGTATGGTTTTGCCAACCAAATAAATCTTTTCGTCCAGTTTCTAAAGCCTTCCACTTATCACTTGTTTTGGCCCTATTTGATGATAACATTTTATATTGAACTCGTAACTTTTATACTATTATGTAGCGGGTTATGAAAAGATATTAAGAAACGCAAGTATGTAAGTAACATTTGTAGCTTTTTAAAGATTTGGGGCCTGTTCACTTCAACTTAATATCAATTTAGTTCGGTTCAATTCAGCTCCAATCAATTTTAGTTCAGTTCATTTTAATTCAGCTCCAATTAGTTCAGTTTAGTAAATGTGAACGAACTCTAAGTTTGTAATTAATGTGGCTTTCTTCTAGCATCAAATTTTCAATTAAAATTAATTATGTTAGTGTAATATTGACTTTCTTAAAACGTTGCTATTAATATTGAAGCAATGCTAACTTGTTTAAGCAATTTAACAGGCATTACAAGCTTACATTCCACAGTCGCAACAGAGACCTCATCACTGAATCATACTTGGGGCACGTCTTAGATCAAGGCAAAGAAATCGCGATTAAGAAGAGACAAAGAAAGTTGTACACAAACTTAAACGAATCACCTTCATATGGAAAATCAAACTTATGGACTCATATCGAGTTCAATCACCCTGCTACATTTGACACCCTTGCAATGGAGGCATCTAAAAAAGAACTTATTGTAAACGACCTTCTCCGTTTTACTAAGGCAAAACATTATTACAAAAAAATCGGAAAGCCATGGAAACGCGGTTATCTCCTGTATGGACCGCCTGGCACGGGTAAATCAACCATGGTTGTGTCAATGGCAAATTTATTAGAGTATGATATTTACGACCTTGAGCTTACTGCTGTCAAGGACAATACTCAGTTAAGGAGATTACTAATTGAGACGTCGAGTAAGTCTATGATTGTGATCGAGGACATTGATTGCTCACTTGATTTAACCGGGCAAAGATCAACAGAAAAGAAGCAAGACAAGGATGGTGAGGATAAGGAAGGCGAAGAAGGGGCGGATGCAATCAAGAAGAAGGTGAAGGAACAAGGCGAAACCAAGAAAAGCGAGGTAACATTATCAGGGTTACTGAATTTTATTGATGGGATATGGTCTGCTTGTGGAGAAGAAAGGGTGATAATCTTTACTGAATTTTGTGCTGTAAAACAATCAGTCAGAGTAATGGTTGAGCGCGAACACTGGACTAAATGAAGGGGCGCACCTGCCTGAGCTATAGCCGGTATTGAACTAATAGAGGGCGAAACAGTTGTGCATTGTGAGTTAACTTATTCATGAGTCCAATTGAGCTTAAATGCCACAAACTTAAAACAAATATTTTGTGTTACTCCTTTCATTTCACATTAGTTAATTTGAACACTTATCACTGCTACCTCTTTAATTCTTGTTTACACACAAGAGTGATCATATATTGCAATGGGGGCAAGTTTTGATAGGTTTAAGACTATGTTCTGATTTACTGAACTGAAATGATTGGAGCTGAAATGAACTGAATAGAGCTGAAATGAATATTTTATGAGAGAAGAAAATTAAGAGCTGAACTGAACTGAACTGAATTGAATTAAACTGAACTAAAATTAAGCTGAAGAGAACAGGTCCTAAGTTAGCATCTTAACTTCTTATTAACGTGTGGTAGACCACCTAATCTTCGTTTCATATTAATTTCATTAAAAACTCGAGATCATTCATGCGTCAAAGGAAAAATTGCTGGAAATAACCTCACTTTTTGAGTGTCCGCGACAAATAATCTCACCTTTGGGGGTTGTCATCAGAGATGCTGAGGTAAGCTTCTGGCTACTCTCCGCAAGGAGAAAGCTGGGTGGCCCTCTAATGTTGCTAAAGCTGCTGTTTGCAGATTTGGGCTCCAATTGGTTGGCAGGTTGGACTATTCCTCGGTCGTTTTGGAGAGTGATGCTACTAAGGTTGTGGATGGAGTAAAGAAGAAGGCTTGCAATTTAACTCCGTTTTCCTTACTTATTGATGATATTAATGTTATTTCTCATAGTTTTGTTGCTTTTTCAATTTATCAAGTTAAGGTTAATTTCTGAGATTGACATGAAAAATTAATCTTCTCTCACAGTATATTATTTTACTTTTATTTTTTAAATAATAAAAGTGAAATAGTAAAGTGGCACGAAAACATATGTATAAAGTTGTGAGAGGAGATTAACTTGGAATGTTAATCTCGGAGATTAACTTGGGCTCCCTCCAAGTTAAGCGTGCGGATAATACTCTAGGTGACAATGTTATAAGGTGGAATTCTAGAGATTGTAATGAACTTGTTTGCATAGGTCCTTTTCCTCAAAGTCTTTTAACTTTTGTGGAAATTGACCTTTATTAATATTATTATCCGTAGACCGCATGTGGTTTCAAAAAAAAAAAAAAAAAAAAAAAAGGAAAGGAATCCATATTTTTTTCCTCCAAACCTAAAAGGGCCAACACATCATTGGCGGATCTAGGGTGGGTGTTCAAATGGGTTCATTGAACCCACCCATTTTTTGAAAAAAAAAAAAAAGTTTTAGTATATTAAAAAAGTGTTAAAATAAATATTTTTGTACATAACTATTAATATATGGTGTCGTAGCTTAATGATTTTTTAACCTTGGTTCATAACTTGAGGTCAAGGGTTCAAATCCCTTTAGGCTTCCTTTTTTTATTTTGGTTTTTTGTGTATCGAAATTTTAGCCTTCTCTTTTATTTTTTATTTTGGTTTTTAATTTGTATATTGGGATTTTTTGTGTTCAAATCCTTTAGCCTTCTTTTATATTTATACTTTTTTGTTTTAAATTTGTGTATTGGGATGACTTCTCTTTTACTTTTTTTTTTTTTAATTTTTGTTTTATTTGTGTATTGAGATTTTTTGGTACTAGTATTAGATTAATTTTTTAAATTTAGATTGTTTTGGACTTTTTGTTAGTTTTTTTATGTGTATTAAAAATTTAGAATCTTATATTACCATTGATATAAAAATTAATTCTGGAGGTTATCAATTAATTTTTCATTTACATAATTACAAAGTTTAATTTGATTGAAATACAATTATATCAATTAAATATGGAGTTAGATTTACATCACAATCATATGAATTATGCTTAACATATGTGGAGTTTCCACTATGAATTTTTTTTTTTAGTCTTTCTGATTTCAAACCCACATTTCATAATTCCTTAATACACCACTGCGCACGCATTGTAACAGATTTTGTTAAGTCAATACAAGTACTGAATAACCATTGTGGACCATCAATAGTTTGAACTTTTGCTACCATTTCAATTGCATAGTTAGTTTACTTAGGCCCCGTTCTTTAAAGCTGCTTTGCTCTGCTCTGCTCTGCTCTGCTGAAATCTTCTCTGCTCTGCTTCAATCTGTTCTGCTCTGCTTTGCCCTGCTATGCTCTACTTAAAATTAATACGTAATATTGAATTATTATAATAATAATTAATATTTAATGACTATAATAATAATGCGATAATAATAATAATAATAATTAATATTTAATAATAATAATAATAGTATTAGTAGTAGTAGTAATAATAATAATAATAATAATAATAATAATAATATTATATTATTATTATTATTGATATTAATATTAATAATAATAATAATGATGATGATGAAATCTGCTCTGCTCGGCTGAAATCTGCTTTGCTCTGCTCTGCTCTGCTGACATCTGCTTTGCTCTGCTCTGCTCTGCTGAAATCTGCTCTACTCTGCTCTGCCCAGAAGCTCAAAACAACAGAGCCTTATTTAGCTCCCATTATTTGGTATTGCCGACCTCAAACTTGCTTTTATTGGGTAGAACCACATTCTCATGTTGTTCCATGCATGTGCTTTCTACAAAATTCCTTCTCTTGTTCTTTGAAATCATCATCGCCCAATTCCGATTTTATTGACACTCTTCTTTTAATGGCAATGAGTATGCCTTTCTTCACATCATCAAAAGTTAAGACTACATACTTTAAAAAAAAAAAATGTATATTTCATCCATTATATTTTTTATTGGTAATATATATAAAACATTATTTCAACCAAAAACTTAAATTGATGGTTGAAATCCAAAATCGATTTACATACTCTATAACAGCCCCAACTCATGAGAGCTCTTTGGACTTGAAGAGTGGATGCATCATGGTCCCTCTTATATCAGTGGCGGGGCTGGAGCCGTGCAAGGTTGGCTACGGCTCAAGGCCCCTAAAAAAGCGCCCCAAAATTAATTATATATATAGTTTACTAATAGAAAATAACATAAGTGTATCGATGATAATGTTGTGTTTATTATATTTTCTAGACCCGAGTTCGTATATACACTAGAGCTAATTTTTTTTACACGCTTATAAAAGGAAATATAATAGTACTCTCTCTATATTTAATGTTTTGCGTTCATGTGCGAAGTTTTAAAAGAATTAGTAAAAAGTACTTCCTAATAAAATATGATGAAAGTGGGGTTGGTTGAAGAATATAAAATCTAAAAAAAGTAAACGAAAACTTTTATATGTGGTTGGTCATATCGTGCGGCTAAGGTTACTTATCTAAAGATTACTCGATCAGTTAGGGATTACTCGATCAGTCAGGGGTTACTCGATCAGTCAGGGGTTACTCGGTCATGGGTTACTTGTATATTTACTAGTTACTTGTTTAGAAGTTACTTGGTCGGTCAATTTTTACTCGGTCGATCAGAGTTACCTCACACAGAAAACACACACTAGCCAGCCTTTAATTCATTTTAAATACTTTTCGGAAAAAAAAAACCCAAACATTTTAACTATTTTAAGGTAATAATTTTAAAATTAGGCCTTGTTAACGCCCTAACCTTAATTTTATTGAACTGAATTATTTTTGCTAAACTAAAATTATTTCTATCGAACTTCAATTTTTTTTTATTGAACTGAAATTATTTTTGCTGAATTAAAATTAATTTTACTGAACCTAAACTGTTTTTACTAATTTTCTATTATATTATTTCCTTGAAATTACTGATTTTTTATCGAATTGAACTTATTTTTACATAGCTAAAATTATTTTTAATGAGTTGAACTTAATTTTACTGAATTGAAATTGTTTCTAACTAAGTTATATAGTTTTGGAAAATTCTCTTTGGTAACACCTAAATTTTTATTTTTCTCTTTGGTGATTTGGAAAAAACATTATTGTCTTTGGTAATCGTGTATTATTGATTACCAAAGATAATAACTATTTTAATTAAAATTATTATCCATATATAATGTGTTAGATATTTTGTAAAACTCCTCAGATTGGAGTGATTCCACTAATCAAATACATATAGGGTTACAAGAGTGATTCCTAAACACATTAGGGAATCTCACAAGGTAAATACAGAATATTAACAAACTATATCCTTCTATACAAAATAATATATAGAATATATTCTATCATAACCCCGCAGTTCATAGCGAGAGGAGGACGTACGCTAAGACTGGAACGAAACTCCAAAAATAGTTGTCAAGGTAGGCCTTTGGTGAACATGTAAACAAACTGATAGCGCGAAGGAACGTGCAAGACCCGTTCATGCCCCAACGCCACCTTTTCTCTAACGAAAAGAATGTCCATTTCGATGTGCTTGGTGCGTTGGTGTTGTACGGGGTTATGAGATAAATAAATGGCACTGACATTATCACAATAAACAACAGTGGCCTTTCTAAGAGGACACAGTAACTCCAAAAGAAGATTACGAAGCCAACATGACTCGACAACAACATTTGCGACGCCACGATATTCTGCCTCTGCTTTTGATTTAGAAAGAGTAGGCTAACGCTTGGATGGCCAGGAAATGAGATTGTCACCTAGAAAACAACAATGCTTTGAGGTTGACCGACGAGTGTCAGGACATCCACCCCAATCTGCATCAGTATAAGTAATTAATTGCGAGGATAATGAAGGATATAAGTGTAACTTGTTATCAATGGTGCCTTGAATGTAACGCAGGAAGCATTTCAATGCATCATAGTGAGTGACAGGGTAAAGTCGTATCCCCTAATCAAAAGTAAATACTAAAGTCCTCTAACTAAAGTAGATATGGAAGTAGGGTCGAACTCCACAAGGAAACAAGTCTTTTTATTCCTAATTAGTTATTATAATCTAAATTATCTAAGTAACCAATATTTTTGGGAATAAATTCTATACTACGAAAAATAAGTTTATGGAGAAAAGAAACAATAATAAGGAAGCTTAGGGTCATAGGTTCACCAACAATTAATATTCCGGGATAGAACAAAGTAATTAATAATTAACAATGCACAGATAACATGATTAACAGGCTCTCGCAATTTATTAATCAACATAGATCTAACAGGCTCTCGCAATTTACTAGATCTAAGTTTTTATTGAAAATAGCCTTTGATATTAAATTAACATCTGCTCGATTCATCAATTCAATATAGCTAAACATTCACAATCAAATTACATCTGCTCGATTCATAATCTAATTGCAAAGAATTAAAACAATTCAATAAGGAATTATCATGCAATATCAATAATCAATATTAACAAACTATCCCTTCATATTAATTATGGATCCCCATAAACCCTAGAATGAAACTACTCACACATCAACATAACTAAACCAATCAAGTAAATAAGTAAAAGCATAATCAAGGAAGCAAATAAAATAATTGAAATTAAAAGGGAAGAAATTGTTACCAAAAAGAATTCTGGAATTAATGGAATAATTAAGAACAAAAGTTAAGAGAGAATTTAAGAGAGAGAAAAATACTAAGTAGAGAGAGAAAGTCTAAGAAGGAAGGTAATCTAAAAATTCCGTACAAAATCGTATTTAAACGTTTTCTAAAACAAGAATTAAAACTAAACTTAATCAGGTCTTCTAAAAACGCGCGCCCGATCGGGCGCGCCTTTTTCTTCGCGTTCTTCCCAAGCAGCATCGCCCGATCGTGCTAGAGGCTGCACGATCGGGCGTGCCTTAGCACGCTCAGTAACAAGCCTAGCCGCGCCCGATCGTGCTAGAGTTAGCCCGATCAGGCGGTTGCTTCTCCTTGAGCTTGGACTTCGATTGGGCTTGATTTCTCGACCCAATCCGGATTTCCTCCTCGGGTCTTGAGTACTTGGTCCAAATGCCTTGAGATCCCAATTACCGAGCCCTTAATCACCGGCTCTCACCGGTCCTGGGCTCCAAAAGTGGTCGTGCCCTTCTAGCTTCCGTAGTTGATCCATAAAGCCCGGGAAAATGCTCCAAGAGTGCAATTTCCTGTAAAATACAACTAAAACTACGAAAACACTAGAACACACAAATTAGTAATAAAAGTGGCCCGAAAGAGCCAAAAACACTACTAATAACGACCAAGGGACGGGGGTAAAACACTATATAAAATGGACATATCAAACTCCCCCAAGCCAAACCTTTACTTGTCCCTAAGCAAAGAGCTCATCAATGAACAAATAAAACATACTTCACCCCAATAATCAAATAAAAAACCAACGATTCAAGGCAAATCTAATGAACATGCTTCAACATCAATCAATCTTATTCATCTAATCACCCTTCCTCCCCAAAAATTGTCAAGTAGACCAAACCACAAGAGCATACAGAATTCAAAACTAGTGCTCACATACTCAACTCTCATTTATGTGGCGAGTAAAAGATGTACTCGTTCGCTCTCCAACCAACCCCTTTAATGTGAACAATGCCCTCCCAACTCACACTCTCGTGTGTATAAAAACATTGAACGCTCATCCTACTAGTCGACTCGAAATATGCCAAGTCATAACTTGCATTGACAAACAACACTTTCACAATTACATAACTTCTATGCACAAGGTCGGAAGGTCTTTAAAGCTTGTAATGTAAGGCTAGGGTAAAGGTAGGATAAATTTGTGATTATGTGAGAGACAAGCTATGCATTAAGGAAGCAAAAACCTAATAAACCCATGATCAAAATAACGATGATCATATATCTCCATCAACATAACCAACTCCAACAAAAACCACCAGATACAACTCTAATCATCATAAACAATCCCAACACTCACAATAATCACTCATAAAAATATGATAATGTAGAACTTTGAGAGAAAAACAAACTTTGAACTCATTCTTTTTTTCTACTTGAAATTTTTTCTTGTTCTTTTTTTTTCAACAACCTTCAAATAGAACATTTGAGCATTAATAAAAAAATTTCTTTTGCTCTTTTTTTTTTCTTTTTAACCCATATTGTAAATTTCAACTTTGAAACACAATATCAATATTTTCCAATAAAAAATCAAAGAATAATAACTCTTCTTTTATTTCCACATTGTGCAAATAATATGCACACCACAACTCCCTCACCTCACCAACTAATAGCTCCCCCAAGCCAAGCTTGGGACTAGTAACCAATGGGGCTCAAATAGGCTTGTAATGTGGCTAAATAAACAATAAAAGGGCACAAGCAACAACATGGGTAACAAGAAGGGAACAAATTTATCTAATACTCTAAAGGCTACCTAAAAGAATGAACGCCTTCGTCCTCCTCATGTGCATAATAATAAGTCATGAAACACTACTCATAGTTGCAAATCAATACTCAAATTCATTAACATACCAGGAATTATGGAACTATCACACATTTCCTAACCAAATCAACTAGTCAAGCACTATATTCATAAGTAGTTGGGCAAGATTGACTCATGTTTAGGAATCCAAGCAATTAAACTTCAAATCATGACCAACAAATCCAAAATGCTCATTATCAATAACCAAGAATCAAAACAAATTTTCTCAAGTATGGGGCACAGGGAAGTATGATTCATAATTCATTGGAACGTATTTTTAAATTTTTTTGTTTTTCAAATTTTTTTTTGTATTTTTCATATATAAGAAAGCAATAAAAACTACACTAGGAAAGCAATAAAAACTATACTAGAAAGCAAATAAAAAGAGAAAAGGAAGAGAATTACCAAGTGAAAGAACACCCCCCAAGCCAAATCAAGCAATGCCCTCATTGACTTGGGAGAGTAGCCTACTCCTCATCCTCATCCATCCTCAAATAGCCCCCACCGTGGCAAGAACCGACTCTTCCATGGCTAGAGCCACCACCTTCACAACCCGAACCACCTGCAAAGTAGTTAGGGTCTACATTCCCCCAAGCCCACCAAAAGGTACATCGGTCCCATAACCATGGACCGATGAGTAGTCAACGTAGGTACCAAAGGCACTTGGGTTCGTATATCCACCTTGCAGATATTGGAACCAATCAGGGACAAGTGAATCGGGGGGAATATCCCCCCGACGGGCGTAGTCATCATACATGGGGTATAAACCCCTCCCTAGGTTCCTCTCCACATAACCTACCCTTCTATCTAGAGACCCTACTCTAGTATCCAAATCCCTAACCAAACCCTCAACTCTCCTTTGCCCCGTCTCAATCCTATCTAATTGGCTCCTAAAAGCCGAGAAGTCATAAGGGGCGTTGGGGTCTATGTTGTAGTTGGTAGAGGAAGTGGGGATATCGTATGTAAAGGGTTGAGGTGGTGGATAATGTGGTGAATGGTGAGGAAGTGAGTGGTCAATGGGAGAGTGATGGGGTTGAGGTGAAGGGTGAGGTGGTTGCACCTCACCTTGACAGTTAAGCTCAAAAGTGTAAGAAGGCTTCCCCTTCTCGAATTTGGTCAAGGTGGGGTGGGGTAAAGTGAAAGCATTATCCCTCCTACCCGATTCCTGTTGAATCACCCACCAAGTATCCCCTCCCATGCCATTAATCCAGTTAAGTCCACCTAGATAGGGTAGGTCCATAATAGTTGGGTCGGCTACCTTACCGTCATTGTTAGGGACAAAGCTAAGGTGTTTGACCGCTATATGTGTAACTAGGCCACCAAAATAAATGGGTACCCTAGACCTACCCGCCTCGGCCGCGTTGGCCACCCGTTGGAAGTGGTTGGCCATTTTATGGACTATATTGAGCTTTTCACTCCTAAGGATCATGTATGACCCTAGTAATTCAAGCTCATCCCGCCTAACATTAGCGGGTTCATGCCTTCCAAAAATGGTAAGGCCAACAAACCATTGCCAAATCTTTGGCACAGGATGTTGTATCCAAGTACCTTTAGCATGTTGGAGGTTCAAATTAGGATCCCCCGTAAGGGATTGATAGACAACGACAATGTTGTCTTGGGGTGGTTCAAGAGGCCTATCCGATTTCAACTCAAAAATTTTACCAAATTCTTTCAATGTCAATCTAATATCATTATTGAATAACCGAAATTGAACATGAGAAATTAAGGCATTTGATTTTATGACATTAAAACTAGAAACAAATTCTAAGGTTAAATAATCATAAGTATTGTAATGCATGTTAAAGAAACCGCTCATGCCAACTCCCTTGAATAATTTTTCTACATGCTTATCAATTCCTAGTCTAATAAGGGTAGGGTGATGAATTGAACGAGTGGGAATTACCTGCCTCGTGATGAGGTTAAGCATCCTCTGTTTTTGCTCTTTGGTGGTGATGACCACCCTATCCCATCCCGGAATTTCTCGCCTCTTGGTTCCTTGAGCCTTCCCCCCTTACCGTTCTTGACCTCTTGAAAGCCATAGATGGTAGAAAGAATAGGAATTTAGTGGTTTTTCTCTCTTAGGGTTTAGAGAAAATTGAGAGAAAATGGTAGAAATTGGGTCTAGATTGTAGAGAAAGAAGAAAGGATTAGAAATATGTAAAAAAATTTGAGTTTTGATGGAAGGATTGGAGAAGATCTTGAAAAATAAGTGAGTTTGAAGGTGTAAAAATGGAGGTTTTAGAGAGAGAAAGTAATGGAGAAGAAGATGAAATAAGAAGAAAATGAGGAAGGAAGAAGAGGAAAAATATAAGGGGACGGCCAAAAATAGGAGCGCCCGATCGGGCAAGCCTCACCCGATCGGGCGGATCATTTGAATTTCCAGAATAGAAGTTGCGCGCCCGATCGGGCGCGAACACGAACGAAAAATTCGCCCTATAGCTCGCCTGATCGGGCGAGCTTCGCCCGATATATCTTTTCCTTCACTCAATTTGCGCCTGATCGGGCAATCTCGCCTGATAGGGCGAAATTTGCTCGAGTTTCTGACTGCACTTGCGCGCCCGATCGGGCAACTTCGCCCGATCGGGCGAATTTTGCTCGATTCTCAGCTCTCCTTTCGCGCCCGATCGGGCAGCCACGCCCGATCGGGCGAATTAAAGGCTGGAAATATCGCTCTCTTGCTTGCCTGATTGGGCGAGCCTCGCCCGATCGGGCCCGTGCCCAGCCGTTTCCTTAGCTTTTCTTCGTCTTCAAATTTTTTCTAAGTCTTTCGACCTCTTAAACCTATACCTGTACAAAAACACTTATAAACGGTAAAATTACACTCTCCTCGCCACTCAAAAAAAAATAAAAATAAAAATAAATAAAAAGGAAAACTAGTCTAGAAAGCAAGAAATACGGGTTGCCTCCCGCAAAGCACTGGTTTATCTAGGTCCCGCACGACCCTCTTACCACCTTGATGTTCAGGTTGGAAGTGGAGTTGGGAGGGTTTCCTCCACATCTCTACTAGTTGCGCCCTCATGATACACCTTCAGTCGTTGGCCATTTACCTTAAACTCTTCACCCTTGTCATTGACCAACTCTACCGAGCCAAATTTGTTCACCCTTGTGACAGTGAAGGGACCGGACCACCTAGATTTCAACTTTCCTGGGAAAATCTTTAATCTAGAATTGAAGAGAAGAATTTTATCACCTGGTGCAAACTCTCTTGGTAAGATCCTCTTGTCATGCCACTTCTTGGTCTTCTCCTTGTAGATTCGCGCACTATCATATGCTGACAATCTAAACGCATCTAACTCATTGAGTTGGAGGAGTATTTTCTTACCCACGACCTTAGAGTCCATGTTAAGCTCCTTGATCGCCCAAAAAGCTTTGTACTCCAATTCCACGGGAAGATGACATGCCTTACCATAAACTAATCTATAAGGTGAAGTACCAATTGGTGTCTTGAATGTTGTTCGGTATGCCCAAAGTGTGTCATCGAGCTTCATACTCCAATCTTTCCTTGACTTGGCTACTACCTTTTCTAGGATCGCCTTGATTTCCCTATTAGAGACCTCAACTTGACCACTAGTTTGAGGGTGGTAACTAAGCCCGATTTTCTGATATACGCCATACTTCTTAAGGAGGTTATCCAGTTGTCTTTCATGGAAGTGGGTACCTCCATCACTAATGATAGCCCGTGGAACGCCAAACCTTGGAAATATGTTCTTCTTGAAGAGCTTGGTGACTACCTTGGCATCGTTTGTTGGTGAAGCTATGGCCTCAACCCACTTAGACACATAATCGACGGCTACAAGTATGTAGCAATTCCCATTGGAAGATGGGAACAACCCCATGTAATCAATACCCCAAACATCGAATATTTCTACTTCAAGAATCCCGGTTTGGGGCATCTCATGCCTCCGCGAAATGTTGCCAGTCCTCTGGAAAGAGTCACAAGCCTGCACAAAAGTGTTAGCATCTCTGAGCATAGTAGGCCAATAGAAGCCTGACTCCTTAGCCATCGTTTTATTGGGGCCGTGATGTCCTCCATAAGGTGAGGTATGACAGGCGGTAAGAACGCCATGAGCATCCCATTCGGGAACACACCTGCGAAATAATCCATCTGCACACTCACGAAACAAAAAAGGATCATCCCAAAAATAATGTTTAACATCAGAAAGGAATTTCTTTTTCTGTTGGTAGGACAATTCAGGAGGTAGAGTACCACCCACTAAATAATTAGCAAAATCCACATACTATGGCTGTTGCTCTACAACTGCATATAGGTTGTCATCAGGGAAAGAATCATCTATAGGTAAAGAATCCTTACCCTCATCATACCTGATACGTGACAAGTGGTCTGCCACTACGTTCTCTACTCCCTTTTTATCTTTTATTTCTATGTTGAAATCTTGGAGCAAGAGAACCCACCGGAGTAGCCTTGGCTTTGATTCCGCCTTAGCTATCAAATATTTTAATGCTGCATGATCAGTAAAAACAATAACTTTAGAACCAACAAGATATGATCTAAATTTTTCTAAAGCATAAATAACATCAAGAAACTCCTTTTCCATAGTGGCATAGTTGACTTGGGCTTCATCCAAAGTTTTGCTAGCATAATAGCATGCAAACCCTTGTCCTTCCTCTGTCCGAGCACGGCTCCTAGCGCGAAGTCACTTGCATCACACATGATCTCGAAAGGAATGTTCCAATCGGGAGCACATATGATGGGTGCCGATATCAAAGTCTGATTAATCCTGTTAAAAGCCTCAAGACACTCGTCAGTAAAAATAAATGGGGCATCCTTGAGCAAAAGTTGTGTCACTGGTTTAGCAATTTTAGAAAAATCTTTGATAAAGCGGCGATAAAACCCCGCATGACCCAAGAAGCTTCTAACTCTCTTAACATTAACTGGGGGAGGTAATTGCTCAATCACTGATATTTTATCCTTGTCTAATTGTATGCCCTTATCAGATACAATATGACCTAGGACTACTCCCTATGTCACCATAAAGTGACATTTTTCCCAATTAAGGACTAAGTTGCACTCTTCACATCTTTTCAAAATTTTAGCGAGATTAATTAAACATGAATCAAATGAAGAACCATATACGCTAAAATCATCCATAAAGGCCTCCATAATAGACTCTATGAAATCAGAAAAAATGCTCATCATACAACGTTGAAAGGTAGCGGGTGCATTACATAAACCAAAGGGCATTCTACGATATGCAAAAGTGCCATAAGGGCATGTAAAAGTAGTCTTTTCCTGATCTTCAGGGTGAATCGGAATTTGGAAAAATCCCGAATACCCATCCAAATAGCAAAAGAATTTGTGATTGGCTAGCCTCTCAAGAATTTGATCTATAAAGGGAAGAGGGAAGTGATCCTTTTTAGTGGCAATATTTAATCTACGATAGTCTATGCACATACGCCACCCTGTTACAGTTCTAGTGGGAATTAGTTCATTTTTTTCATTTGTTATCACAGTCATCCCACCCTTCTTTGGCACTACCTGCACAGGACTTACCCACTTGGAGTCAGAAATAGGATAGATAATACCTGCATCAAGTAATTTCATCACCTCCTTCTTAACTACTTCCTGCATGTTGGGATTTAATCTTCGTTGGGGTTGAATGCAGGGTTTGTAATTTTCCTCTAGATGTATCCTGTGCATACAAAAGTCAGGGCTAATACCCTTGAGATCATTAATACTGTACCTTATAGCCTTCTTATGGGTTTTAAGAACCCCTAGAAGTTGGGAAGATTGTAGGTCAGTGAGTGCAGTACTGATGATCACGGGGTGTAGTTCCTGTTCATCTAGAAAAACATATTTTTAAATGAGAAGGGAGAGGTTTTAGCTCAGGTTTCTTGACCTCTTCAGGTTTTGATTCCTGAACTAAATTTACTACCTTCATTTTTTCCTTGGGGCTTAACTCTTTTAAAGAAAGAGCCTTTTCAAGATCCCGTACCTTATTACCCCAAACGCTTGCATTGTCGCTAGATAAATTCCCGCAGAGAATTTCCTCTAAGGGATCCTTTGCAAGAACCTGTGGCAAGCTATCATCACAAATATCATCCATTATATCAATTATATCAATGTAGCAACAATTTTCCTCTAACATAGGCCCTTTCAAAACCTTCCATAAATTGAAAGTAACATTATCGTCACCTATAGAAAGGGTTAGTTTACCATTTTTAACGTCAATAATCGCTCCTGCAGTATGGAGGAAAGGCCTACCTAATATAATGAGTATTTGTGTGTCCTCTGTCATGTCTAAAACAACAAAATCAACAGGAATAAAAAATTTACCAACTCTGACAGTTACGTCCTCTAAAATACCTAAGGGGTATTTTACCGAACGATCTGCCATTTGCAAAGTTATATTAGTAACTTTTACTTCTCCCATATTAAGTTTAGCGCAGACAGACGATGGCATGACACTGACACTAGCACCCAAATCACACAAAGCTTTATCAATAAAAACATTCCCAATGTGACAAGGGATAGAAAAACTACCGGGATCCTTTAATTTAGGAGGGGATTTGTTTTGCAATAAAGCGCTACACTCCTCTATGAAAGCTACAGTTTCTACTTCATTAAAGGCCCTTTTCCTAGTCAGAATGTCTTTCATGAATTTAGCATAAGCAGGAACTTGAGTGATTAAATCAGTGAAAGGAACTGTTACCTGCAGGTTTTTCACAACCTCTAAAAACTTACCGAATTTTTTATCAAACTTACTCTTCAATTCTCTATTAGGGAATGGAAGTTTGATAACCGGGCTCTGCACATCTCCTCCCTTATCCTGCGATTTACCCTGCACAGAAACATTAGTAGGGTTAGTATCTATTTGTTGCCCTGTAGGGCTAGCAGGATTAGCGTTTGGTATAGAGGAATCTAGATCAGGAACTGGTCAATCTTCTTTTGGCATAGGAGGTCCATCATAATGTGAACCGCTCTTTAGAGTGATTGCATTAACATGATTTTAGGATGGATAGGTTGTGATGGTAGAGCTCCCTATTGACGGGACTGTAGGGTAAATGAAAGTTGTGCAATTTGGTTGTCCATGATTTTATTATGGGCTAGGATAGAATCAATTTGCGCATCCCTACTCTCCATATGCTTTTGCATGTTGGCAAGCATTGCTCTAATTTCTGTCATGGCAGGGTCGGAAGATGATGAGGGTGATGCTTGGCTTTTCTGGCCGGAATTAGGATGATAATATTTTTGCTGTGGTGGGTTTGTTGTTGTGGTTGTTGTGGAGGTGGAGGATTTTGTACATTGGTGCTCCGGTATGAAAGATAATGATGATTTTTATAACCGGCATTGTAGGAACTGGAATAGGGGTTATTTTGCCAATAGGTTTGAAAGGCATTAACTTGTTCCATAGAGCTCCTACAATCTTGCTCCCAATGACCTACAATTCCACAATTTTCACAAAAAGCTTCATGGTTAGCAACAGCAAAAACATTAGCTACAGAGTTAGGAGCAGCAGTAAGATTATCTAATTTTTGACAAATAGATGTTAATTGAGCTTGCAAAAAGGATACGGAATCAACACTATGTTTTCCTTTATTTGCAAACCCTCTCGGATTCCCATATTGGGAATTGTGTATTGCCATGTCTTCGATAAACTGTCCTGCATCATCCACATTTAAATTCATAAACCTCCCACTAGCTGCCGAATCTAGCACTGATCTAGAAGAATTTCCAAGTCCATTATAGAATGCTTGGATCAATTGTCATTGTGCTAGATTGTGGTGGGGGCACTCTCTCTGTAGATCCTTGAACCTCTCCCAAGCCTCATATAACGTTTCGTTGGCCTCTTGAGCGAAGTTCTGAATAGCACTCCTTAGAACCGATGTTCTCTCTGCAGGATAATATTTATTATAGAAATTCAAAGCAAGAGTTTCCCAGTCAGTAATACCAAGTGCAGTTCTATTCAAACCATTAAACCATAATTTTGCTTTGCCACATAATGAAAAGGGAAAAAGAATCTCCCTGATTTGGTCTTGCGTGACCCCGGCTTGTCTAATGGTGTTACAATATTGGCAGAAATCTGCGATGTGAAGATTAGGATCTTCACCCTTAGCTCCGCTGAACTGCTTCCTCTCTATCATAGTGATAAATTGGGGCTTGATCTCAAATTGAACTCCATCTAGAGCCGGAGTGGGAGTAAGGTGCGGGAAATCTGTGAGCTTCGGTTGCGAGTAGTCACTGAGTTTCTTCTGGGCCGTCATCTCTGATTCTACTCACGCATCATCATAACTAAACCAATCAAGTAAATAAGTAAAAGAATAATCAAGGAAGCAAATAAAACAATTGAAATTAAAAGGGAAGAAATTGTTACAAAAAAGAATTCTGAAATTAATGGAATAATTAAGAACAAAAGTTGAGAGAGAATTTAAGAGAGAGAAAAATACTAAGTAGAGAGAGAAAGTCTAAGAAGGAAGGTAATCTAAAAATTTCGTACAAAATTGTATTTAAACGTTTTCTAAAACAAGAATTAAAACTAAACTTAATCAGGTCTTCTAAAAACGCGCGCCCGATCGGGCGCGCCTTTTTCTTCGCGTTCTTCCCAAGCAGCATCGCCCGATCGTGCTAGAGGTAGCCCGATCGGGCGGTTGCTTCTCCTTGAGCTTGGACTTCGATTGGGCTTGATTTCTCGGCCCAATCCGGATTTCCTCCTCGGGTCTTGAGTACTTGGTCCAAATGCCTCGGGATCCCAATTACCGAGCCCTTAATCACCGGCTCTCACCGATCCTGGGCTCCAAAAGTGGTCGTGCCCTTCTAGCTTCCGTAGTTGATCCATAAAGCCCGGGAAAATGCTCCAAGAGTGCAATTTCCTGTAAAATATAACTAAAACTACGAAAACACTACAACACACAAATTAGTATTAAAAGTGGCCCGAAAGAGCCAAAAACACTACTAATAACGACCAAGGGACGGGGGTAAAACACTATATAAAATGGACATATCAGTGAGCCTCTCTAGGGTCATGCGCATGAATAAACAAACCTTAAGCTATGTCAGGGCGAGTGAAGCTCAGGTACTGTAGTGCACCTGCAAGGCTGAAATATAGTGTTGGATCATGAAATTTAGGCCCTGTCTTTGCACTAAGTTTGGATTGAGTATCCACTAGAGTTGCCGCAGGTTTACAATCGGCCATACCTACGCACTCTAAAATTTCCTGTGCATATTTCTGCTATGATAAAAATAAGTATGATGGAGTACGAGTGACAGCAATGCCTAGAAAGAAGTTCAAAGGACCTAAATCAGTCATTGGAAATTTTGTACGTAAGTGAGAGATGATGCGCTCACGTAACAGATCTGAGGATGTAACCAACACAATATCATCAACATATAATAAAAGATATGCCACATCATTTCCGTGTCTGAAAATGAATAAAAAATTGTCACTTTTAGCAATGACAAACCCCATCTGCAAAGGAAAGTTAGCAAACCGTTGATACCAAGCTCGTGGAGCTTGTTTTAGACCATATAGATCTTTACAGAGTCTGCAAACATAGTCTGGAAATTTCTTATCAACAAAGTCGGGGGTTGATGCATATACACACACTCTTTCAAATCACCATGTAAGAAAGCATTTATAACATCAAGTATATGAATAGACCACTTACGAGTCATAGCTAGGCTCAGCACTGAGCGAATAGTAGCCGGTTTCACAATCGAACTAAACGTTTCGTCACAATCCACACCTTCAACCTGTGAATTACCATTGCAAACAAGACGAGCTTTATGTCGTTCCAAATCACCATTAGAATTCAATTTATGACGAAAAAGCCACATACAATTAACAATATTCATCCTGTAGGCCTAGGAACAAATTCCCACGTCCCCGTTTTAATTAAAGCACTATATTCATCACGCATCGCGACATTCCAATTTGGGTCAGAAAGGGCTTGTTTGTGATTTTTGGGAAGCGGAGATCGGGTTATTGGATGACTCGGGATGGTAATGGCAACACCGAATTTTTGGGTTCGGTTTGAAAATGCCGTGTTTGGAACGAGTTTACATTTGTGGAGAAGGAGATGGGTGAGTTGGGGTGATGGGGGGGTGACCTCGGAGTGGTAGGCAGGGGAGCCCGAGCCAGTGGTGTGCGTGGCTTGGCTATGTGGGGCAGCACTCAGGAATATGTTTTATACTCTATCATAATGTTTATTTTTCCTATTGTTTTAACAACTAAAATATTTTTTTAAAAAAATCAACCCCCACCATCCAGCCATCCTTCCTTCGCCTCTACCCCCGAGGCCAACCCCAACTCCCCCTTCCCACTGCCGCATATATACCCACCCTAGAACTAGGGGTGAGCATGGGACGGGTACCCGTACCGTTAATACTAATGGTTCGGGTACCCGATAATGAAAATCACTAAAAGTGATACCCATAACCGGAACCGATAAGTTTGGGTACCCGAATTTCGAGTACCCGGATTTTCGGATCGGTTATCGGGGTACCCAATAAGATATCCAATAATGATAATTACACTTAATTATGTAGTTATTATGATAT
Organism: Chenopodium quinoa; assembly: GCF_001683475.1. Lineage (NCBI taxonomy): Eukaryota > Viridiplantae > Streptophyta > Magnoliopsida > Caryophyllales > Amaranthaceae > Chenopodium > Chenopodium quinoa. Next base: position 10,475,580 of record NW_018743252.1, on the reverse strand, counting down.
AATTTACAACTAATTAAAAACAATACCATATGATCTTGACCAAATTATTAATAATATTACTAATCATTGATATTATAAAGTGATTATGAAGTAAAGTAAAAGTTTAGATTTGTATTAATAGATTTAAGTAGGGAAAAAATAAAAAACAAAAAAAAATGCTTGTCGGATCGGATCGGGTAACCGTTAATTTTAAAATGATACCCATAATCATACCCGATAACAAATTATCGGAACGGGAACTCGAACCGTTATGGTTATCGGATCGGGTACTCTAATTTTCGGAACGGTTATGGATCGGTTTTTCGATTTTTTTGGTAGTTTTGCTCAGCCCTACCTAGAACCCCACCCATGCCGGAAAATCACCCTAGCCACTCTCCCATGCTCGTCGACTCACCCCTTTCCTTTCCCCCACCCAAACACCTACCCTTCTCCCTTCCCCCACCCTAAAATTACCCCTTTTTCCTACCCTGAAATCACCCTAATAAAAACAGGTTTAAGATTTGGGGGTTAAGGTTTGGGAGTTTTTAGGGTGTTGGAAAAGGAGGGGATGGGTCCACGAGAAGAGGAAGGTGAGTGGGATGGGGTCGTCGGCATGGAGGGGTTTGGGAGGTCGTTCGACGGGGAGTGAGGGGATAAGGGGGAGGTGTTGACTGCCTAACTGGTAAGAGAAGCAAGGTCTAATTTTTTAAAATTATTTATGAAATATGTTAAATGTTAAAAAAAAATCCTAACTATAGTTAAATATTAAATAAAAATTTATCATTAATGTCATAATACTCTTAATTTAAGAGGAATATAAACACACTCGGGCGTTAGGGCTGAGCAAAACTATCTGATAATCCGAAAATCCGATTTGCATCCGATCCAAAATTCAGGATAATCGATCCGAAAACATTTTCGGATCGGATATCCTATCCAAAAATTTCGAATATCGGATCGGATATCCAAATATCCGACATAAGTACTTTTTTTTAATTTGGGCCAACAATACAAGAATTGCGAAGAAGCCGAGATACAGTTTGGGCCCCCACTCCCCTAGCTATTATTATTATTATTATTATTATTATTATTATTATTATTATTATTATTATTATTATTATTATTATATCTAAAAAACAGACAAAGTCTTACAACGTATAGAAAATTAGTGGGAAGCCGAGATACAATCTGGGCTCCTACTCCTCTAGCTATAAAAAAAGTCGATCCTAGTAAAGATATGAGTTGCAGCACTCACCCTAATAACCTGAGTCTTCTAGATCTTCTTGATCCGCTTCAGCAATGCAACAACGTCCTTTTCGAACTCCCCAAGAGAAGAGAAAGAGAAAGGAAGGAAGACATATCCAATTGCTCGACAACTAGATTTGTACTTTATCCGCTTCCGATTGGTCGCATCAGTCACTACTCGTCCCGGAACAAAGTCAGAAATCCTAGACTGTGTCAATGGAGAAGACCCTGTCAAGTCAACACAGACATCGCAACCACGATCGCATGAATAAAGTAACAAATATACAGGTTTGAGAGCCCCGTCGTTTCCTCCAGATAACCCAATGTCCACCTCCTTTCTAGCTGAAATCCCTGACCGATAGAAAACATTAACACAAGACACCGCCGATGTTTAATTCCCACAATACCAGCACAAGACACCGCATGATCACCGAAAATATCCCCAGCAAAAACCCTTGAACTAGCAGAGCACGACGTCATGATAGAGAACTATGGAACACCCAACCGGTAGCAAAACACATAGCGATAAGTCTTGGCGTACATCGTCTGACCCAACCCCAAAATAGGGACCGCCCGAAGCGAAGTATAGGTGTGATCTCCCTGCTGAGATAAAATCTGGGCCCCATTCCTCGAGCTATAGAAATTACTATCCTGGTGAAGATATGAGTAGCAACACATGCCCTAATGTCTTGAGTCTTTGAGAAATTCTAGATCTGGTTCAACAATGCTACCGTCTCCTTTTCTAATTCCCCAAGTGAACAGAAAGAGAAAGGAAGGAAGCCATATCTAATTCCCCGACAACTAGATTCGTACTTAACCCGCTTTCGATGAGCCACATTAGCCACAACCCGTCCAGGAACAAAGTTAGATAACCCAGAATGTGTCAAAGGAGAAGACCTTGTCAAGTCACACTACTAAAAATTAAGGTTTTACGACTGCCACAAACGGTCGTAACAATAGCAAAAACGGTCTCAAAAACTAATTGCAACCGTCAACGGTCGTAAAGTTGTGGTCGTTATTCCCCTAGTCGCAAAAAAAAATTACGACTGGTTGACGGTCGCAATTTTATTGAGACCGTTTCCTTTACAGCGACCGGTACCAAAACGGTCGCAAATAAAATTAATTGCGATAGGTATTTAATTAAGCGGTTGCAAAAATTGCCATTTACGATGCCTTAGGCGGTTGCTAAAAGTTTTCAGGAAAAAAAAAAGGAAACCCAGCAGCACCCACCCTAAACAACCTTAACCCACCATCATCGCCCACCCAAACAACCCTTAACCTAGAAAATAGATCCAAAAATTAACCAACAAAATTATCAAAATCAAACTAAAATTAACAAAAACCAGATCATAATTAACAAAAAAATATCAAAAAAATATGAACAAATATCATTAAAGTTCGAAAAAAAAGACAAAATTCACGAAAATTCGAGCAAAATCAATCAAAAATTAAAAAAAAAACCGAAAATAAACGAAACCCAAACAAAAGGTCAAACAAAAATCGAAAAAAAATATCAGACAATTCGTATGAATATAGACAAAGAAATTCGAAAACTAAAAATCAAACCCAAAAACAAAGAAATTCGGATTTTCATGAAATCAAACCCAATAACAAAGAAATTCGAATTTTCATAAAAACAAAGAAATTCGAAAGTTAAAAATCAAATCCAAAACTCAAACAAAAATCAAAAAAAAAATCAAACTTTACCAAATAAACATGGAAATTCGATTAGATAATAAAATAAATCTATGAAAATCGAAAATAAACCAAAATAAACAAAATTTTCAAACAAAACAACATACCTTATCCAATAATTCTTCCTCTTTAGGTTTAAATGGTCGAATTTGACCATGAAACCACAATTTTTTTTATTGTTGACGAAAATCCACACACCACCATTTGTTTGATGATTAAAATCTTAAGAAAAAGCAAGAATGGTGAAGAATATGAGAGCGAAAATGGAGAAAATCAAAAGAAAAAGAAAGCAAAGAGAAGAAGAAGGAGGAGAAAGGAAAGAGATGGAGATGGAGAGCGTGAGAAAGGAAAGAGAAGAGAGAGAAAAACAAAGAGGAAATGCGGCGTGTGAGTTATTAGGGTTAGGGTCCGTAAATTTTATATCCAATTTTTTTAAAAAAAAAAATTTCTCTATTGCGACGACTAAAAGCGGTCGCATATCTGCGACCGATATATAGTCGGTCGCAATTTTTACAAATTACGATCGCTTTTAGCGGTCCTAATAAATTTATTTTTATTTCAAATTATTTTTGCCAAGTATTTTATTAAAAAAAATGTTAAAATATCCTAGTTCTATAGCTTAAAAATGGTCCTAAATATGCGACCGCATTTTAAAACGGTCGCAAATTTGCGTCCGCATAAAAATTTATATTTTGCAATCGTTTTCTTGACGGTCGTAGAAAAACGGTCGCAATTTCACCGAATTCTAGTAGTGTCAACACAAACATTATGACAACGATCCCAGGAAAGTAACACAAATGTAGGTCTGAGGGCCCCATCGTTCCCTCCAGACAACCTAATATCAACCTCTTTTCTAGCTGAAATCCCAAATCGATAACAAACATTAAAAAGATTATATATCCCGAACAACGTTATGTCGATATTTAATATCCACCATTCCAGCACACAACACCGTGTGATCACCGAAAATATCCCTAGTGAAAACCCTTGAACAACCAGAGCACGGCGTCGAGACATTAAATAATGGAACACCCTAGCGGTATCACAACACACATCGGTAAGTTTTTACGTTCATCGTCTAACCAAACTTGAAATAGGAACTTCCCAAAGCCAAGCAGAAGTGTGATCTCCTTGGTGCGATTTCCACAATGTTAATTGACTAGGAGATTAAAAGAAGGTGGATTCTGCAGAAGTGGTAACCTTTGGGAAATATATATCTGTCGTGAGTTTAGAAGCAGCGACCTCACTATGATTACTTAAAATGACAGACTCAACTGCTCCATTAAACAGACTCAACACATTATTATTATTATTATTATTATTATTATTATTATTATTATTATTATTATTATTATTATTATTATTATTATTATTATTATTATTATTATTATTATTATTATTATTATTATTATTATTATTATTATTATTATTATTATTATTATTATTATTATTATTATTATTATTATTATTATTATTATTATTGTTTCGGGTATTTTTACCCTAGACATGTGGACCAATGAGAGCTCTCCACGTGTCGAGCTCAGGATGGCCCATGTGGCCCCACATCCTCTTGACACGTGGACCACTGAGAGGTTGCCATGTGACGAGCTTAGGATGGCCAGGTGGCCCAGCATCCTCTTGACACTTGGCGCCCTAAGATATGTTTCCAAAATGGCGATCTTCAAAGGCCCAGATTCCTAAAAGCGCCGTAAAACGGCGCAGCCCACCAAAATCTAGGTCAAGTGACCTAGGTAGGGGCACATTTTCCAACGACCCTATAAATAGGGAGATATTTCCCAACTTTGGGGGACACATACAATCATTTATTACACCCTTATTCTCTCACATCAGAGAAAGACCTGAGCTTGGAATCCGAGCAGATCCCTACCTATATTTCCGTTCTCTCTATTCCATTTCAAGTTACCGACTTGTGCGTCGGAGGCGGAGCACCACCCAACCGGTGTCTCCGTTTGTTTTGCAGGTACAGCTCACTGCGGATCAGTTTTCGTGTTGTAACTTTCCCAAGGGACAAAAACACCCAAAACAATTATTATTATTATTATTATTATTATTATTATTATTATTATTATTATTATTATTATTATTATTATTATTATTATTATTATTATTATTATTATTATTATTATTATTATTATTATATCTAAAAAACATACAAAGTTTTACAACCTATAGAAAATTAGTGGGAAGCCGAGATACAATCTGGGCTCCCACTCCTCTAGCTATAGAATAGCCGATCTTAGTAAAGATATGAGCTGCAGCACTCGCCCCAATAACCTGAGTCTTCGAGAACTTCTGGATCCGCTTCAGCAATGCAACAACGTCCTTTTCAAGCTCCCTAAGAGAAGAGAAAGAGAAAGGAAGGAAGCCATATATATCAAATTGCTCGACAACTGGATTCGTACTTGATCCGCTTCCGATTGGCCGCATCAGTCACTACCCGTCCAGGAACAAAGTCAGAAATCCCAGACTGTGTCAACGGAGAAGACCCTGTCAAGTCAACACACAAATCGCAACCACGATCCCATGAATAAAGTAACAAATCTGTAGGTCTGAGAGCCCCGTCGTTCCCTCCAGATAACCCAATGTCCACCTCCTTTCTAGCTGAAATCCCTAACCGATAGCAAACATCAACAAGGGTATCCCGAACATTATTATGCCGATGTTTAATACCCACAATACCAGCACAAGACACCGCGTGATCACTGAAAATATCCCCAGTAAAAACCCTTGAACAAGCAAAGCATGGCGTCGTGATAGAGGACAATGAAACACCCAACCAGTAGCACAAAACATAGCGATAAGTCTTGACGTTCATCGTTTGACCCAACCCCGAAATAGGGACTGCCCTAAGCCAAGCAGAGGTGTGATCACCTTTCTGTGATTTCCATAATGCTGATTGCCGAGGAGTTAAAGAATAAGCAGATTCTGCTAAAGCAATAACCTTTGTGAAATTCATATCTGCAAATTTCTTCATGAGTTTAGGGGCAGTGACCTCACTAGGAGTACTCAAAGTGTTAGACTCCACTGTTGCATTAAACAAACCAAGCGTATCTTCAAAGGCTCGTCCAAGACCAACAACACTAGCATGCCGTAGAAGTTGTGTCTGCAACCCAACCGACTGCAACCGAGAAGCAAGAAAAGCATAGTGACGAACATCACCTGTGGAATAGGTATTATTGTTATTGTTATTGTTATATTGTAGGGAATATCTCAAGCATCCCACACTTGAGCCCCAATGTGATCATACGGTTAAGCATGGTGGCGTTCAAAGGGAAGGAAGCTAGAGTAAAAGAGTCGCCAACAAGTTTTAGGAACTTATAAATCGTTCATTGAGTGAAGGTTACGCCCCTTCACGATCCATGAGATCGCTAACTCCATAGTGGTCTAAAACAATGACTGGATATTCGGGGATGAAGGTACAAATCCAACCTAAAAGAGATTGAACATGTCCTAAAAATAGGTCTCTACTTTATTCTTCTCATATTCATGTGCGCTTTCTCACTAACATAAAATCATTAGATTAACCCTAAACATGTTTAATCTATGTTGGTTGAATATTAATGCACAAATAAATCTATTATTGGCAATCACTTGAATTATAATCATGTTAGCCTAGACAAGATTATTAATTATCTTATTAAGAGTGATTACAAGTACAAATTCCCTTTAAACATTCATAAAAGGCGTGATCAAGCAAATAACAATAATATATATATCAAGCAACAATAAATAATCACAATCATAATCATCATAATAATCTCAATCTCATCAAAACATCATAATAATAGCAAGATCCTAGGTATAATACTAACAAGATTAATAACAAATCCTAACATGTCACTAAGCAATAAAGATCAAAGCTTTATCCCTAACATGATAGAAGAAAAGAATATGAAGCATCATAGAAACATACATGATATTAGAAATTTTTAGTTATTACCCTAAATAAGATACTAGGAAACAATAAAATTATCCTAACATGATATTAGGAATTAAAATAATCAAAGCATGCTTTCTATATCAAAATAATAACAGTTAAACTACTTACTTGGATGCCTTGTATCTCTTTCTAATAACAAAATACACGCGTTAGTAACTTCACGGAAAATAATAAATAATAAATCTAATCAAAGAATTGAAATAGGATTTGGTACCAAACCCTCAGAAATTATCAACCTTTCACCTCTAGTGCGAAGGCAACTTTGAGCTTGGTTAGGTTTAGAGGTGATCGTTTGCGGGCTTGGACGGGAAATGGGTCGGGCCTATACTTCATTTTTTGTCCAACGGGCTAATTGTAGCTAACCCGAGCCCTTTTATGCGGGCTTGATAAATTGTCCAAGCCCGCTCTATTAACGGGCCGGGCTTGCCCGCGTGATCACGGGCCTAAAATATTTGTTTTACATATATCTAATACTAATTTTTTTTGTTATTTTTTTTTTATCATTTACATATGTTAATATTATTTCGATTTAGTTATCTTAAAAATTTCTTGATCACTAATGATACTAGAAAAAAAAACATATTTAACTTGTGACATATGTTAGTGAAAAAAAAGAAAAGAATGAACTTATTTAATACAAGTATAATGATTAAATATAAAATTGAAATAAATAGTTGTAGGTAATAATAGGTTAGAGTCCAATATAGTCTCTTTGTATTTATTTTCTAAAATATACTACATAATCAACTAACTAAAAAATCATTAAACTATTACTTTTTGAAATAAACCGGTCGGGCGGGCTAGCCCATGGTACATATTGTCTTATCCGTGTCCGCCCATTTATATTAACGGGTTGGGCCTAGCCCGCCCAAATTTTCAATTTTTTTCAAAATAGTTGTCCAAGCCCGCTTATTTTACGGGCCGAATTGAGCTGGTTTAGCGGGTTAACCCGTCCATGAACAGCTCTAGTTAGGTGTGTCTAGAACTTGTAAATGTGGAATTTTGTAGGGGAAGGTTTAAAAAAAAGGAGAAAGAATAAGCTATTAGCTTTTAGAGAGAGAGAATAAAATTAGATGATTGTGAATGAATAAAAGGGAAAATACGACCCCTATTTATAGTGAAAATAGTTCGGAAACGATAGAAAATAGTTAAAATTAGAATCGGAATAAAATTAGCTCCTGTCGCAGAGCTCTCGCGCGCGACAGACCTATCGTTTGGAGTTGGGACAATTTTTTGCGGATTTTGTTTTATCATATATTTTGATCCAGAAGTTTAAATAAGTCGTACAATATGTCGTTGAAAAGCTCTTGAAATCTACTTTACAACCCAATTAGAATCACATTAAAATATTTGTTAGATTAAAAGATATGGCCAAAATAGTTGAAGGGTATCAGTTTTGGATAGAGTTTTGTATTCCTTTCATATCTTTTTCGTTATAGTTTGGAATTAATATTATAGTATATCATTGGAAAGATATTTTCAAAATCTATCCAACCGTATAAGATTTGGATAAAAAAAAAATATGAGGCACGAAAATAATATCTTAACATATTCCATTTCGCACAAAACAAGGATTCTCAAAAAGAGAAGTTTTATTCAATTTTGAATTTTTCGATCTTATCTTTTCAAAAAAGGGTAATTAAGATCATTCAGAAACTTTTAGAAGCTTCTAATTAAATCCTAATTAGTTAAGGAATAGTATTAAATCTTTGAAGCCTCCATATGATCATTGCAAAATCCGGTTTGAGCCCAATTTAGTATTTTAGCCATAACTTCCTTGAAAATTTTACACTACACCCTGGTGTAGCTTCTATTACCTACACTCCCTCCCCAAGTGACATCATTTTTGTTCTTTTTTGTGTTTACTTTTTTTTCCTCTTTTGTTATATACCATTGCCAGTTAATTCAATATTTTGAGTTTCAATTTCATGTAAAAATTATTGTACTCGTATAAAACAAAGAGTGTGAAGAGATTTCCATGGTATCAATTATAATAAAGCAATTGGTGATCCTTTGTTTCAAAAAACAAAAAAAAAAGCAATTAATAACTCACAAGCAATCGACTCAATAAGCAAATTGCAAGCCTAATCGAAGTAATTACAAACAAATTGCAGTTGTTATGGCAGCGGGGGTGGCGAGATGATGGTTGTTATGTGACAGCGGTGATAGTGGCGACAACGAGACAATAGTGGTCGTGTGGTAATGAGGCAACAATGATTATTGTGGCTTAATTAGTTGAGTGGGTTAGAAGGGGAAAGTGCAAAGGATTAAGAAACAGGGAAAATATAAAGAAGCTCAAATCACCATTGATAAAAGCTTGCTTCTTATTTTAATGAGAATTGTATATTTTTTAAATTTTTTTATAAATAGTATACTCGTATAATTTTATAATTGAACATATAATATTTTTAAAATGAACATATTTATTTAATAGTTGTAAATGAACATACAATTATATAATTGAACGTATAATATTTCCAAAATGAACATATTTATTTAATGGTTGTAAATGAACATGCAATTATTTATAATTGAACATATAATATTTCAAAAATGAACATATTTATTTAATATTTGTAATTGAAATATTTCAAAACTGAACATATTTATTTAATAGTTGTAAATGAACATTTAATTATTTATAATTGAACATTTAATTAAGGAGCATTATCATTGATGAGAAATGTATAAAATTTATAATTTTTGTACTTGTTATTGAAATTTTTTGAAGGTAGCACACACTCCTTATTGTAATTGTATGTAAGAATCATTTCCATGACAACTACAATATAGCACACACTCTTATTGAAATTCCTTATTAAATTTGTAAAATTAACTACTTCATGATATAATTGGGTTCTTTAATTAGTAGTATAAATATATGTTTATCATATATCAAAATTCTAATAAATGTATCTTAATATGCATTAGATCATATAATATTATGTGATTGACCATTTATCAATTAAAAATGAACATTTAGTCATTTATCAAAGAAGTTTCCACTTCAAAATATAAAAAGAACGAACATTAATATGTGAATGATCATGTGATAATATATAAATGAATATTAATTATATTAATAATCTATTAACATGTGAATAACATCGTACTAATATATAAATGAACATTTACCAAATTAAAAATGAACATTCATAAAAAATAGAACTTTTCACTACGAACTAAATTTATAAATCTATACTCATATGAAATAGATTAAATTATCTTGAAATTTGTGACAATTATACTCTTTTTTTTTACAAAAATTTGAATCCAGCAATTTTATAAACTAATAACACACCACAAATAGACTTTTTTCCCCATTTTTTTTAAAAAAAATAAGTAAAATTATATCATCATACTTACGTTGATACATTTTCAAGCTGGATGTTTCTTTTATTTTCATGAAAACACAATTGCAACAAAAACCAATAAAAAAACTAGGACATTATACTTGTATTTTCATTTCAAAAATCAACAAAACACTCACAATTTCGATTTTTGACTTTGCTTTGGTATTTTTTTCCAGCGATTGTGTAAATTTGTCTCATATATTAGACATTGTGCTTGACTATTATAGATAATTATAACTTTTTACTGAAATTTATTAGCAAATATTGAAGATTTTGATGAGAAAGAAAATGGGGAAATAAAATGCAAAGAATGAAGAGAGAGAATTTGAATGGTGGTTCATTTTTTTTATAGTGTAGTGTATGGGATATAGATGGTTACTATAGCAACTTGCAAGTGGATAATATATGGGAAGTGAGGAGTTAGTGGGAGGAAGGGTAAAACGGTACCGATTTGCATGGGGGTGTAGGTAGTAGACCTTACACTAGGGTCTAGTGTTCACTAATTATAACTTCCTCATTATTCATCGAAATTGGGCTTATAATATATCGTTGGAAAGGTCTTTTCAAGCCCCATTCAACTAAACCATTATTGAACCTTATCATGTACCGAACTAAACTGGATTGGATGTTTTTCATAAATAGAGTAAGAAAAGAAATATTTTCAAAAGCAGAAATGAGTATTTTTATTAAATCAACCGCATCACAAGACTTTTCTTACTTTCACCTCATTCGATAATCAAGCGACGTGAAAAGTATTCATCACTGGGTTAGGTTTTTTGGGGAGACACATTTGGGTGCTACAATTATTATTATTATTATTATTATTATTATTATTATTATTATTGGTATATTATTATTATTATTATTATTATTATCATATTATTATTATTATTATTATTATTATTATTATTTTATCATCATCATCAATTATTATTATTATTATTATTATTATTATTATTATTATTATTATTATTATTATTATTATTATTATTATTATTATTTATTTGTTTGTTTTCTTTTTAACCCTTTCGTCAAGTCACGAGTCATCATGCCTATTGAAAGAAAATTCACCCTAAAGTTGGGATCATTTCAAAATAATTGAAAGTTGGCATTGTTAAAATAAATTGTTTCTAAATTTGGGATTATTAAACCATTATTTCATATATATTAACTTCATATATCATTTTTATTAAAATAAAACGTTGAATGGTACTATATGAAAGAGTCCATTAGTCAAATCATCAATAACATAATACTAAAACAGACATCAAGAATGACATATGTCATTTCCTGGTGCTCTTTTTTCCCTCCAAAGTCCCTTCCCTTTTTTCCCCTTTTTTAGTCAATGCCATTAATTACCTATTATAAGTTATATACAAAATATTAACCTAACTATATAATTTAATTGTATTTTTTTGATTCATATACTTTTCATTTGAGTAATTAATATTTTCCATTCTAGCTTTGTAATTTTAGAATACTATTTAATGTAATTTTAAATAAATATAGAATTTTCAAATGTTTAATATACAAATCTAAAGTAAAATTAAATTAACTTAGATTAAAAATATACATCTAAAAATTAAAAAAATATTTTCCAAGCAAAACTTATGCTAAATTTATAATAATAATAATAGTTAATGATTTTGGGGAATACGACGGGTAAAATATATACTTCGTATTAGATTGTAGTTACTAAAGCAGAAGGTGTGACAATAATGTTTTTTTCTACGGGAGATAGAAAATGAATGAATCTACTTCTCTTATATAATTATTTGGAGCAATATTCATTTATTTTTCAATTAATAAAATAAAATTATAAAAAAATACTAATAACTTAAAACACTATATAAATTACATTCCTTTATTTTTGTATCGACCATTAGAAAATGAGCCATTTATTACTAATTGAATTATCTTTGTTTTTTTTTCTTACGGAATCAATAATTAATAATTTGATTTATAAACCGTGTATCGCACAAACACTATGCTAGTGAGTATCTTAAAATTACAACCTTTGATCATATGTGTATTTTTTAAAATTTCAATACCAAGTATAATATTTTTGGGCAAACTAGTAGTTTTAAGTCTCTTACTCATTAACCATATATTTTAAATCACTATCAAGCATAGTGTACCATGTGTGACTTATGGGAGGTTAATAGTGGTTTACAATAACATCTTATGTGTCATTATTACTATTGTTATATATTATGTGCAACTTTTAGGTATTAACTAGTTAGTAGCTTGGATGTTTCCCCGGATTGCTATTGTTATACACGTGTAATCGATAAATTATTTTAAAAAAGCTTTTCAAAACTGATTTGTCATTATCACACCAAAATTTAGTAATTCTTTGAATATCTTTTATTATTATTGAATATTGTAGTTTGCACTTATATGAATTATTTTCATATTAATAATATAGTTGATATTGACTTAGATACATGGTTAAATAGTTATATGTGTTATAAGAGGTTGAGGATTCGAACTTCATTATCCTTATGTTTTTATATGGAGTAATAATGTTGGTTGCTTGGGTGATGTGACATTGTTTGAGTGATGATGTGGCGTAATGAGATGCTGGGAAGATGATGAGACACAATAAAATAGAGACTACGTGGCACATCAACGTTCTTAGGATCTCCTTTTAATATATTTGTATAGATTGTGATGAGATTAAAAAAAAAAAGTTGCACATTATGCATAACAGAGGTAGTATTAAATTACCATCTTTGATTTTTTTTTTGTCAATATATAATTGTTAATTATTTTTATGTTTTGTTTAAATACTATGAAAATTTCTTTGTAATTACCATATCATTTAGAATAACAATAAGATAACTCTTGTGTGTTGCTACTTGCTAGCACATTTGTTTATAAGAGTAACCTTTAATCATATTTTGTGTAGCCACAATAATTTTACAAAGATAACCTTATTTATTTTGTGCATAAGAATAACCCTAATTTATTAAATGATTAATTCTTATATGCAACAAGTCACACTATTAGTTGAGTTGAGGGGCTACACAAAATGGTGTGGTCATGTCTCATTTAATAAATTAATTAATTGCTTAATAAATGGGATTTTAGTTATTATCCAAATAATGAACACCCCAATTCAGAGTTGTATAAGTACAAGTAACTGGGAAAAGATATTTTACATATTTAAATGCTAAGGTATTTTTATATTATTATTATTGGTTTTTTTTTTTTTTGAAAAGCAAAAAGATTTTGTTAATTAAAAGTCAAACGACGTCTACAATAGAGGTTCATAAACAAACACATAAGATACTGAATTAAATAAAATTTGCTTCCTAAAAACTAAAATCGTCAATTAGATCTTGCACTGTGGAACATTTTCAGTTGATATCGCTGGAAAATACAGTCTTGTTAAAGAGACAATCTAACGATCCTCTGTAGTCGTGAGGATGTTTTCCTTCTGGTTCAAATGTCCGTATTCGAAACCATGATAACTTTTTCACCACAAAATAATTTCATGATAATAATCCATTAGATCTAATTTCATGGATTCAAAACTAAGAAATTTTTCCCCCGAAAAGAAGAGATCAACCTTGTCTTTCGAAGGAGGTCGAAAAACCCTTATCTTTCGAAGGAGATCAGTAACCCTTTTTTTAGGGAGAAAAGTTCCTCCCAAAAGAGGAAACATTATTATAAACCTAAAAATACTTTAAAGAAATAATAATTGGGGTTTTCCACCGGTTAAAACCGATGGAAGCCTCTTCATACTTCAACAATGGAGGCTAGGGTTTTGAAGAGAGATAAGAGGAGAAAAGTTCTAATCTTTTCTATTATTGGTTTTATTTAATTTTAACAAAATGCTAGAAGTGTATTGTTTTTTTAAATGGAAATGCTAAAAGGTATTTTGGCAATGAGCCAATCACAAAATGGAATAAGATTCAATTCTAATAAAAGTTATATTTTATATCTACAAAAAATACCAAAAGTGGGTTAGTGGCCTACGTAATAATAAACCCCAAAGGCACTTCTTTGCTATAAGTAGCAACAACAGGCAGTACCTGAATTAATCACAATTCTCTTCACTATTAGTAACATTAATAAGTACGTAGTAGTAACATTACGTACTAATATAAGTTTAATTTTATAATGGCTTATATCTATAATTACGTCTTTATTCTTATTTTTGCTCTTCTTCTTAATTACACTCATTGTCTAAACCCCAAATTACTTAACATCACCGGTGATTATCGACGCGTTAACTCTTATTGGCTTCCTGCTCGTGCTACGTGGTATGGAAGCCCGAATGGTGCCGGTAACGATGGTATGGAACTATGGACTATCTATAATTGTGATTATTGAAAATAATTAAGCTTGTTTTTTTAAGTATCTCTCTATTTTGTTTTTTTGACGGTTTATGATTATTTTTTCTCCGTTTAAGAGTAATGAACGTAAAATATGAAATATTCTTAGTGCTCGTAAAAAAACTACTAAAGTATATATACATATTTTTGAGACAAAGTTTCCTTAAATTCGAGTTATTATTGTATAATTAGTTAGAAAGGAGAGTAAATTTTACAAGGATAATTATATTGAATAATAAAAAGCTTAGCAAATTAAACACTTGTTTGGATGGGAAATTGAGGAACTAATTAAATAAAGCTATTTATCTTGCTTTATATATATAAATATAAATTGATATATCAAAGTATAATAATGGAAATGTGATTTGCATTAATATTATGAAATTTTACAAGAAATGAATATTATTGTATATGTGAAGGTGGAGCATGTGGTTATTTAGATTCAGTGGAAAGGCCTCCATTTTCGGGCATGACATCATCTTGTGGTTCCTCCATTTTTGCTTCTGGTGATGGATGCGGAGTTTGCTACCAGGTTTTAATTTTATTTTATTCTATTTTTTTTAATATAATTATTTGTTGTATACCAATTATTGGTTGCGTGCATAACATAATTACATATTATTGATATGTATATCCGGTTGCATAGTGTGCCCTTGAAAACATATAGGTTAAATTCAAATAACATAGATAAAAATTGATGAGCATATAAGGGGTTAATGTTTCCGATATCTCATATCTCTAACATTTAAATACTACAAATTCTTGTAAAAAAAGACACTAGGGCTAAACAGCAAAGAACATAATACAAAAAAAATTGTAACTAGAAGGTCTAGAACATGTCTAATCTCTATTCATTAAAAAAAAAAAAAAAATTAACCCATATATATGAATTACCAATATATGTAGTAAATATTCCTATATAATTTACCAATATATATGAATTATAAAATATTTATATTATTAAAAATTATATATAGAGATAATATGAACAAATACCCACATAATTATGTTTAATCTTACGTAAAAATCATCAACGATAACGAACATTGATCAAAGTAATGTATGTAAATAGTGCAAAAGTCAATACTGGGCAATTACAGTTATTTTTTACTAGGTTGTACTAAAAGGATCGTAATCGAAAGCTAGAACATCTCCAGGGCATTTTTCACTATTCTCATGTATGTATTAAATATATATTGTCCTATAAAATGTTGTTAAATTTAGTAAGTGTTAGCTTAGCTTAGTGGTAAGGAAAGAACCTTGCAACCTTGAATAGAAGGTTTAATCCTAACAAGAATATTTTGAGAGTGGAGATCCCCTTACCCTTATGCCCCATGCACTCTTAAAGCGTTTAGTCATCTAAAGTAAGTCGGAAAAACTTGTAAGAGGTTCCAAATTAATTTGACAATAATTCTAAAAAGAGAAATGTAGTCAATATATATTGTATAATTTAACGCTTAATTACATAAGTTGTCATTTTTTGATTGACTACACCATCTAATTTGCCATTTACTATCTCCGTTATAGGTTATGTGCAACGATTAGACATTTTCCCTCTCTACTTTATGTCAAATCGTTGTAAATAACCTATAACGGAGGTAGTAATATGAAGTCGTAAAGGGAACTCCTTTTTCAATAACTCTTTCTTTCTTTTTTTTTTTTTTTTTTTTTTTTTTTTTTTTTTGACAAAAGCTCAATAACTCTTTCCTACCTTTGAACTTGAAATATGTTGAAATTTGTTACACTAGACAGATAAAAGATATACGGCGTAGAATAAGCCTTATTTCAAAATTTCAATTGTATTTGTTTTTTATGGCAATATTTTCTATTGTATTTAGTGCATGGATTCTGTTGTACAGTACACTTGGCCTTTCAGCTTGACATCTGTCCAATGTCCAGTAAAATGATTTGGCTCAACACATAATTAAAGTTCATGGACCAACACAACTCGAATTATAGTGATGGGCATAGATGTTCTCCACAAAAAGTGAAGGAACTTAAAAAAAGGAAATATATAAAATGGATAAAAGAAACCTGAAAATAATGGTATATGACAATTTAATTATAAAAGAATTGTGACCAAAAAAGAATTTGGGCGAAAATAGGCTCAATATACATTCAATAGAGTTCAATATAGTTTTTAAAGATATCCATATACTCCGTATTGTTTAATATGAGTAACTAACATAGTAGTACTTTCAATAAAAATAAAATATGTTGTCAAAAGTTAAAATAAAAAAAAAAAATATAGTACTCTTTCAATTTACATTAATATACTTTGTATATGCTTAGTAATTATAAATTCCTATAAATACATTATACCGAGTATTAAAGTGTGAATAATGTAAAATTCAAAATATTACAACTTAAAAAAAAAAATTTAAATAAAAAGGTAGATAGGCTTTAGATTTTAGCTTCCAGTATCCAGTGTTTGTACCCTTTATATCCAAGTGAATGCCCTATCCCCCAAAATCAGAATTACTCCGGGTTCTATATCTCATATGAGTATATATATGACTATCCTCTTTTTTTCTTTTTTTTTTTTTTCCTTTTTTTTATAATCATTTTAGGTATCATTTTGACATATTATGATATGTTTACTACCCTTAATTCTTTTTTTCCCTACTTTGACATTTTTTTTCATTTCATTACATAATAACTTTTAATGACATATGTTATTATTTTAAATTGTTAGAAGGTTATATTAATCTCGATATATATTACTACCTCCGTTACATATTATTTGCAACGATTTGACATAAAGTAGAGAGGAAAAATGTCTAATCGTTGCAAATAATATGAAACGGAGGTAGTATCAAAATTTGAACTTTATAAGATCTTACTAGCATATAATTAAAGTTAATACTAATCAAAAGTGTCGCTTTGATACACGTCAATATTATAAAATAAAAATGATGTGTGTATAAAGAATTTAAAAAAGTTGGTAGAACATTAAGGAACAAATAGAGTATTTATAACATATAGAATATTACTATTTTGTTATAATATGAAGAATTTAATTGAACAAGCTAAGGGAAAAGATACTTCCTTTACTTTCAAAACTTTGACTCGCTTAGTGCAAACTCTTGCTCCTTTTATCACGGGCTATACCCAGTTAATTCACCAGATAAACAAAATTTGTTTATCTGGAGGTATAATTGTCTTTCAAGTATCAGTAGAGGGGTATATGCGTCTTTTCATGCATTAGTTGAGGGGTAAATGTGTAATTTTCTCACCAAATAGTAAAAATAAGTTGCAAACAGTAACTGGACAACTCACCAAAAGTACTGAATAAATGATCCTGCTTTTTCAATATAATTACAAAAATGTCATCAGATTTAGAAAAATTTGTTTATCTGGCAAATTAGCTTGTATTTTCCCTTTTATCACCTTGATAAACATAATTCGTTTATTCAGCGGTAAGACTGTAAATAAATAAACAAAAAAGTCTAGTCAACATGACATTTTTGTAAGTATATCAATAACTCCATATCAAGGTGATAAGCTTGTACAGTAGTATTTTCTTTCCGTTATTATTTTGGGCCGGGATAAATGCATAAAGTAAAAGTAAGTCCATGCAAGTGATGATAAATGTACTATACCCATTGTAAAGATGCTCCATGTTTATTATAGGTAAAATGCACCGAGCATAGTGCATGTTCAGGAGAAGGAGTGACAGTGACAATAATAGATCACTGTCCAGGTTGCCGCCCTTCAGATATGGCTCATTTTGATATGAGTGGAAAAGCTTTTGGTGCCATGGCTAAGTATGGCCTTGCTGACCAACTACGAAATGCTGGTAATCTTTACATCCAATACCAAAGGTAACAACCAAATTAGTAATGCCATCAACAAGACAACAACTTAATTTTGTATATGTATGTATGTAAGTCCATGGGACGGATCTAACAAGACTTGACCTAATAGTTAGAATGGTCGGTTTAGGTTGTGTGATCAAATTCTATTAGAAAGCACTTTTAGGTGGAAATTTCCTTTTCTTTCCCCCACTTCTAAAGTACCTAGCATGTTAATTGCTAAGTACAATTGTGAAGGTTTCACTAGGCCTTCTCCCTATCCTCCCCAAATTTAAAAAACAAAATAATAATAATAATAATAATAATAATAAAAAGAAAAAGGGCTAGGCGTTGTGTTGTACTTTCTCATGATCAAATTAGATGACACACTTTATTTTTTAACAATATTCATAAATTTTGTTTTGACTAACATTTATGATATATAGATTAAAATAAAATAAAATTGTCACGTGAATTCTTGTTAAAATCCAATATTTAATACTTCTATTATTATCTTTTTTTTTTTTTGAGTAACTTCTATTATTATCTTTACAACAATATAATTATTAAAGATAATTTTGGTTGAACTTTTGCATTGACAAATGTCGTGATAAAAGAGATATGTTATCTAATTTGCAATAGATGAAGTATTAGATAGTCTATTGACTGCATTAATACCAATAACTAACTAACACTAAAGTTTTTATATTTTTGTGGAATTAATACTCCCTCCGTCTCCGAAAGAATGACACATTTGGCCTAATTTAGTCCCAAAAAGAATGACTCATTAGCATTAAAATATCCACCAATTTACAATAATATTTGTGCAAAATTAGCTTTTCCATAAAAAAAATTATTTTTCCATATACTTTTATTACTATCTCTCTTTACTTTTTTGTAAACCCTATGTAAATTTATTTTTCCAATTTACTTTTACTTTTTATTTATTTAACTTTATCAATACCAGCGAAATCAACCCAAAAGAGTCGTTCTTTCGGGGACGGAGAGAGTACCTAATTTAATTGTTAGACTGCCTGATACAAGACCTACTATGTATGGTATATAAGTATAATGTTATTATAGTCTTGATTCTTGAACTAACTATGCATAATAGTGCTTAAAAAGCATGCAACGTACTTGACTCATAGCACCAGCTAGCAATCTTAATTGCCATCAACATTAACACCATGAACTAACTATACACTTAATAGAGACACTAAATTCATTAGGTGCTTACTTTCTTATCATTACTGCTCCCTCCGTTTTTAAATATTTGTTTCACTTTCCTTTTCCGGCCGTTTTTAAATATTTGCTACATTTCCTTATTTGAAATCTTTTACAATATGTAATTCATTTCTCTCACCTATTGCACCCGACATAAATCATATTTTGTTAATTTCATATTCTCTTTCCTTCAATTTTCTTTCCTTCAATTCTCTTCACTTCTTTTGTTTTTTACAATTTTTTATTCTTCCCTCTACCCCATTACCTCCGTGCATGAATAAATTGGAGTAAACATTTAAAAATAGAGGAACTAAAACAAATAACGTGATAAAGTAAGAACTTTCCATAAATTTCTCCTAAACCTAGCCCATTATTTCCATTATCGAAATGTTTTACACAATATAACACATATGGTGCAGGGTGAAATGTAACTATCCGGGAGTGCCAGTGGCGATAAGAGTGGATCCGGGTTCGAACCCACACTACTTTGCATTCATAATCGAGTATGAAGATGGGGAAGGAATAGAAAGTGTGAAGTTGAAGCAGCAATATGGTGGATGGATCGATGCGCAACGGTCGTGGGGTGCTGACATGGGTACTTAATGCACCAAATGCTCTTGAACCTCCTTTATCTTTGCTATTAATTGAAGCTAGATCTGGCCAGGCCCTTCCTTTGTATAATGTCATCCCTTGGGGCTGGAGTGCCGGACAAACATACCGATCCCATGTTAATTTTAGGACTAAATAATTGGGTCGGGTTTTATGACAAGTTATTACAAGTACTAACTAGGGTATGTATGAGTTGCATAAGTTAGGATCGATGATGATGGTTTGCAATGAGTTCTGTTTTTTACATAAAAACTAGTGTGCGGTTCGAGTAATATCCCGGATTACTCCCCATATTAAGTTTTATATTTAAATAAATAAAACTTGAATGTGTGTGGCTTATGTAATGTTCTGGTTGCTATGTTGAATATTGGAAGTTCTATTATGGAGTACGGAGTATTGAATATTACTCCGTTTAATGTAATGATTAAACGTGTTAAATTGAAGTGTATTAAGTTGATGTCTTTGTTCGTGTTGTTCAGTTGTTTGATCATAATAATCTAAAAAAGCCTTATTTTTTAATATATTTTATATTGATTAGTGCTTTAACGTATGCTTTTGTGGTTGTTTATACTTGAAAAACAATATCTACGTCTTGTATATTACTTTGTATCATCTATGTATCCAAAGGTTTTCAATATAAAACAAGTTTTTGACCCGGGCAACGTCCCGTGTTATTAAATACATATTATAATTGAGGTTTTATAATAAAAAAAATTATGTGACAATATACCCAAAAAAAAAATAAAAAAAATAGTTACATTTGTTGTAAATAAACTAAAAAAGTAGTCTAATACAAATAATATAAAAATATTTAAGTAAGATAAAAAAATACTCTCACAAACAATAGACTAATATCGACGTGTCGTGATGCAAATCACTAACTTGAAAATAAATTTCGGCGTAACCAATATGCTCAATTGTATTCGCTGACATGTTCCTTAAGGTTAACACACCACTTCCCAACAAAGACATTTTTTGGTGGATGGTTTGAGTCAAGTAACTTATGCCCTATAGAAAATGTGTTAAGACCATTGTGCTTGATGTAGTATTTTACAAGTGTAAAAAAAAGGCTTAATTTATTATAGAGAAACATGAAAGAACATAGAAGAAGAATCTCAAACATCAAGGGAGATGAATAATCACCTTAAACATCCTCTTAAATGGAGGGTTATGAGAGTTACTTATCAAGAGAATAATGGTGGTGATTAATCGTCTTAAACATTCTCTTAAATTGGGGGTTATAAGAAGTACTCAAGAAATTAAGTGAGGGAATCCAAAGACCAAACCATTGGAGTCCAACTATGATATGGCGTCACATCATATGCCTAGTCATGATGACACGTGGCACCTTTAGAGTCCAACTATGACAAGACGCCACATCATATGCCTAATTATGATGACACGTGGCAGACTCATTTTCTCTCATTGAGTTTTAATATATATATATAGATTTGATAATTTATCACATGAAAACATAAATATAACTTTTTTGAAGCCATAAATATAAGGAAAAATAGAAAAGAAAAATCCAACCTTTGGTCTGTCTGACAATAAAAATCCAACCTTTAATTAATCTCATAAAAATCCAACCTTTATACCCACCTTCTTTTACAGATCCGTTTGACCTTGAACCTGTTAAACATGTTACATTTTTTATTCCTTTTTTTCTTTCTCCTTCCTCCTTCATCCTTCCTTTCTCTTTCCTTCTCCTTCATATTTTCCGGTCACCGACCACCACCCAACCATGACCACCCAAATCACGACCACCTAACCACGACCACCCAGAACCCACATCCTAACCCCTCCCCCCCCCCCCCAATTCGAGCCACCCTAACCCCTCCCACCCAAAATTGCAACAACCATTGTCACACCTAGGGGTGAGCATAGCAAGGGTACCCTGTAAAAATCTCAGGATTCGGGAACTTGTTGCAACAAGTTCCTAAAAATAGGACCTAGAATCGAAATCAGTTAAAAAAATTGGGAACCGGAACCGAATCCTGCAGGTTCCAATTCTGGAACAGAGTACCGTATCTTTCAAAGTAAGCTTAATAGTTATTTGATTGTCTAGAATATTTAATACAAAATTACAAATACGTATATCTATATATATATTGAAACTCAATGGGAAGACATGAGCTCGCCACGTGTTGTCATGACTAGACAAATGATGTGGCGCCATGTCATTTCTTGATTAATTCTTATAATTAACCCTCAATTTAAGAGGATGTTTAAGGTGATTAATCACCACCATTATTCTCTTGATAACTAACTCTCATAACCCCCGATTTATGAAGATGTTTAAGGTGGTTACTCACCCCTTGATGCTTGAGATTCTTCTTCTATGTTTTTTCATGTTTTTTTATAAATAAAAGAAGTCAGTAATTTGCAGTACGAGGGCACTGATATTGTTTCATTGTTTGTGAGATTATCTTTTTGATCTTACTTAAATATTTTTATATAGTTTATACTATACTACTAATTTAATTACAACAAATGTAACTCTATATTATTTTATTAAATAATTTTTATCATAAAACCTCATTTATAATATACATATAATGACTCGGGGCATTGTCCGGGCCAAAAACTAGTTAATACCTTTTAAAGTAAGATGAAAAATGAATAAAAGGAGGGAGAGAGATAGGTGATGGATTTTATACAATTTTGATATTATAGATATTTTATAATTGGCCTTAAATGATAGGTTTCGGTTTCATGTACCCTATAAGAAACCTATACTGATAGGGTACCCTACAGGTTCCTGGTCCCAAAATTTTATAACCCGGAACCAGAACCTGTTGCAACAAGTTCCCAATTTTATTACCCGGTACCGAAACCTGATCTACAGGTTTCGGTTTTGGAACCTGCGATTCTGAGCAGGTTCCAGTTCTAGGTCAAGGTACCCTGAATTTTTACTCAACCCTAGTCACACCGCAACATAAATCTGGAGAAAGAGGTACAAGGACTGGGTTCATGTCTTTACTCTTTACTCCTTTACTCATAAGTTATATATCTGATGTTTTCAATCTATTTCAATAGCAGCAGCAAGTCATGCTCTCTCTAATCAACATACATTTTTCTTCCCCCAGAAACGCACCTCATTCTCTCACTTAGGGGTGAAACAAACTCGGTTTAAAATCGAACCAAACCGAAAACCGAACCGAATAAGAAATTTGGTTCGATTTTTTTCGGAAGTGGTTCGGTTTTTGTTTTTTAAAAAAAATAATTTCGGTGTGTGGTTCGATTTCGGTTTGCGAAAATGAAAAACCGAACAAAACCGAACCACACCGAAATATAGGCCCAATCCAATTAAACCCTAGCCCAACTCTAAATTACCCTAGGTATTTAATGCAAAAAAAACCCCTAACACTCTCAGCCCCTCTCTCTCTCCCCCACCCTTTCTCTCTCCTTTCCTCTTTTCCTCTTGAGGATTCCGTCCATTCTCTCTCCTCTCCTCTTCTTCGTTTCTCGCCTTCACTATCTACGAACACCATCAACCTTTTTCTTGTCGTTCTCCTCGCCACCATTAACGAATACATCACGAATTTGCTTTCAAATTCGCCCTCCTTCACCATCTACGAAAACCATCAACTAAATTCGAGGTTTTGATTTAACACCATCAACTAAAGGTTTTTCATGTCAAATTCGACCATGAAAACTCTAGATCTAGAGTTTTCATGGTCGAATTTGACCTTTAAAAGCCAAATTCGATGTTTTTTCGATGGAATGTGAGGTATGCCCTTTTTTTCTTTCTTTTAATTTGATTTGAGTTTTTTTTTTCTACTAATTTATGTCCAAATTTTTTTCTGATATTTCGGCACTTTTTATTCAATTTTTTCTTATCATGTTAGAAAACTTGTTTAATTATGTTTGTATGGATTGGTTTTGTTTGGTTCGGTTTTGATTGGTGTGGTTTGATTTGGTTTTTTTTTTTTTTGCAAAATTTGATGTTTATGGTACTTGATAAGAAAATTCGGTTTGGTTCGGTTTTTTTTTATGAAACCGAAATAATAATGGTTTGGTTTGGTTCGATTTTGAAAGTAAAGTGGTGCGGTGTGGTTTCTAAAATCCAGAAACCGAATTAGAGTGGTTCGGTTTCGGTTTGGGCAAAAAACCAAACCGAAAACCGAACTTTCACCCCTACTCTTTGCCCGCATGTTAAGGAAGATATTAGACTAGGTAAACGGATAAATTAATTTACCAAATTTTAACAGTACACCTATAAGAAGAAAGGGATAAGTTGCTACGGTTTAAATTTCATAGAATAATTCATTTGTTTACCTAGTTTAATCACCTCATCGATAAGCGTGATAAAAGGTGTTTTGCAAGTATAAAAACACAGAGGATTGGAAGTATATATTTTTTTACTTATGAAGATTAGTGCAATATTATTGCTGGGTAAATTGTGCAATATCTCGAGGTTAATTCTACATCAACAACCAATTGCATCAACTATTGGTTGACTTCAAAATTAAAATAAATATTAAAAACCCTCTCGTGGAAGGCTTTATAAAACGACAATGTGATTGAGGATATTCATCAATGTTAAATCTCATCTCAAACGATCATAACTTACTAGCTATTTGATCTAGTTTCTATTGTATTTGCTAATTTTGATTTATATTAGTGTTGTCATATGCTATTTAATTTTACTTTAAAATTTAAATAAGGCTATAAACTCATGGAATGAACTTTGAATTAGATTAGACTAATTTGTGTTCAGTTTAAAGGAAAATTGTAAACTAATAATACCACCTTTAGCGAGTCTTCTATAAACAATCCCACCTTTTGAAATTCTAGAAACAATCCCACCTTTGGTAGGGATCTTCCATTAACGATCCCTTTGACCTATAACCTGTTAAGCAGGTTAATTTTTTTTTCTTTTTTCTTCTACCTAATCTCTCTCATTGGGCCACCAATCCACCACCATAACTCCACCCTTCTTCCTCACGCATCAACCTGCTCACCACGTTCACCTCACCTTACACCAACAACAAGCTGCTACCCTCCTCCCACTTCACCACCAGCAGCGACTGCATGCAACAATAACAACGACAGCTCACAACCTAACTACCCCCGAAAACACTACCTTGAAAACCCGTAACCACAGTCCACCACCCAGAATACCCACTTGTCCCTTGCCGCCCCCTATTCACCACAAACCCCAAACCATGCTGGAAAACCCCTTCAACCACCTCGAAAAACCTCCACAACAACCCCGAAAATCTCCACCCCCAGCCAAAAAACCACACCCCAGCCTCGAATCACCAACCCCCAACAACGAGTTTCCAGGAAAATTGGAAATTGCGAGCCCTAAAAACTAGTGGATTTCTTTGTGGTTTAATTTCTATTGGTACCCTCTTCATTCAATTAGTATTTCTAAGTTTTGATTATTTTCTTGAATTGTTTGTTGATTATGTTGTTGAAATTGAATTTAGGGTGAGTGATCGAGATATCGAATTCTTTCCTTGGAAACTGATCTTAATAATCTGCCATTGACGACTAACAATGCTACGGGGATAGGGCGGCGATGCGGTGGGGAATGCAGTGGTTGGGTCTGGCGCCTTGGGGGGTAAGTTGGGTTGCTGGGAAAGCAAGGGCGGGGGATGGGGAGGGGAATGCAGTGGTGGGGCTGCGGCAGAGGTTGGGGGTTTTAGTTTTGTTACATAAATTTTGCTTTTTTTTTAATTATTAAAAATTAGAATAACCCTATTAAAATCCGACACGTGTCTTAAACCTAAGAAATCCGGTTACTAAAATAATCAAATCGGTCAGGGATTGTTAATGGAAGATCCCTACCATAGGTGGGATTATTTCTGGAATTTCGAAAGGTGGGATTGTTTATGGAAGATGCACTAAAGGTGGGATTATTAGTTTACAATTTTCCCAGTTTAAAAGGTTCATTGATATTTCTTTGATTCATCTTCAAATTCAAACCAAATCAAACGACTTGTATATATACATTCAATCAATTTGTTTTAGGTTAGTGTGACTGAAATTTCATAGCCCAACCAATTTCATCTTAATGTTTCTAGAATATTCCCTTATATTGAGAAATTGATGGAAAATTATGGAAGAAACTAGAAGTGGTTAATGCTCATGAAGATTCTATACTTATGTGGAGAATATAGAGAGTAAGGGGTTTCACTTCAGCTTAATTTCAATCCAGTTCAGTTAAGCTCCAATCAGTTTAGTTTAGATCAGTTCATCTCCTAATTTCCTTTTCTCAAAAAATATTTATTTTAGCTCTATTCAGTTCAGGTTAGTTCAGCTCCAATCAGTTCAGTTCAACCCAGTTCAGTAAATGTGAACAGGCCCAAAGTGTGTAGAATTTTCCACACTTCTTCCATCTCCATTACATTATCTATAAATAGTAGTGTTAGACATAGGGAGAATGTATCAACCTACATATCCTAATTATTTTTTCCACGTTAAATATTATGTGTCCATTTCTTTACTACTTATCTTACCTTTATATCTTTATCCTAATTATTATCAATCTATATATCTTTAATTTGCTTCCACAAAAGGTTTTATTTTATAATTAACTTTCTAAACAATAACCATACAGAAGGGTAAAAAAACTTTATTAAAAAAAAAGCAAATGTATAACATTTATTTTTGCTGTGAACACTATTTTTTAATAAATAGATGAAAAACATATGAAATTTATGGACAAAGTGCGTGACAAAGTTATTTGCAACTTGTTAATTTCAGTCATATTTATTTAGAGCCAAAAAATAACTTACTAACAAAATAATTGAATTTTAATCTATAATTGTATGGATGCTTATATGTGGAAGATAAATGTAGCTTTTTTTTAATCTAATATTGTTATTGTATATAACCTTTAATTTATAACTATATACTTTCTATATCTTCTTTAAATAATTGATAATTCTAATAAGAAACCAAAACTTTAATAATTGCATATTGTTGTTTATTATGGTGGACGTTGCAAGCTATTTCTTATAGTGACAATCATAATTACAACACATTTAGGGAGTTTTGTAATTAAGTGACCAAATTTATTAAATTTGGTGAGTGGCAATGGCTAGAGATTCGTAAGAGAATCAGCAAGGCAACAAGCTAAGAGAAATAAAAATGGCAGCCAAAGGTATGATAGTAGTATTATTGAACACAATATTCAACAATACAAGCCTTCTTTCGAGAGGAAGGAGCTCTCCTAAAACACACTTTTTTAATTAATTTCTTCATACATTCCCCTTCCACCAATCACCTATTAATACCCAATATTAAGCCATAAAACAAACTTAAGCACACCTTAAACATGCCAGACAAAAAATAACAAACTTTTAACAAACTTATATTGAGATTACCATTCTACCCTTTCCCCAAAACAGAATTTAACCATCTGACAACTCAGCAATCTTCCAGCTAATTCTTGGGCCTTCTAGCATAAGTGAAGCGGATATCAGATTTAGGCTGATTCCCTGCAGTACCCCCCACCCAAAGTTTCACCTTGTCCTCAAGGTGGAAACTAGGGAACCTGAGATTAACTTCTTCAAAGTACTCCCAAGTAGCTTCAAAGTCCTGCAGACCTTTCCAATGAATCAAAATTTCCATAGCAGCCTGAGAATTTTGCACACCCAACACAGCCTAAGGCTCAACTTCCAATACCAAAGGAGCAGCTACTTGGGCAGGGAGGTTGGTTGGCCGATGCACTGCCCTTATGGCCTTTTTCAACTGAGAGATGTGAAATAAAGACAGAGTGGATTTTTAAACCCGGGGAAGCTGCAACTTATAGGCAACCTTACCAATTTTCTGAATCACTTGTGTTACTGTAAAAGAAATACTACAAGAGGGGGGATGAATTGTAGTTAAGGGAAATTCAGCTAACTTTTTGTGGAATTAATAAAAACTAAGCTAAAGAAACTCAAAATTCACACAAAGAGATTTTACGTGGAAACTTTTTGGCTCTAACAAGAAGAAAAATCACGACCACTTGGGATTTTAGGAAAGATTCTTTACTAGAATAGGGCAATCAACCTATTACAAACTAAAGACTCTAACTTCGAGTTCCTCAATGAACTCGAAGTTCCCAGCAATAAGTTCCTTAACTCACTACTCTTCTCTTTCTCTTTGTATTCTGACTTCTCTTGAGTTCACTCAAACTCCCAATCCCCAATTACAACTCTTGAAATAAAATACTCTAATGAAAGCAATTAAGAAAGTTAAACACTTAAGTAGAATGCGACTCTTGACTCTTTTAGAAAACTTAGATTTTCCAATTAAGCAAGGTAAAGATTTTCCAAAAAATCAACTTTTAATATTTATAGGTTAACAATTAAGCAAGTTAAACAATTAAGCAAGGTAAAGATTTTCCAAAAAATCAACTTTAATATTTATAGGTTAACTTGGCTTAGAAAACGCCATTACTTCATCCACTTGCGCCATTACTTCTGCATATCAACACCACCAATCTCCACTACTCACAACACTTCAATCATGTCCTAAAACTCAGGACACGTTGATCAACATGAAGTAGTTTCCTTGTGTAATGGAGAAGACTTAGGGCCTGTTCTGTTACGTTGAAATTCAGTTCAGTTCAGTTCAGCTCAGTTTAGTTTAGTTTAGTTCAGTTTGGTTCAGTTCAGTTCAGCTCAGTTTAGTTTAGTTTAGTTCAGTTCAGTTTAGTTTAGTTCAGCTCAGTTCAGCTCAGCTCCTAATTTCCTTCTCTTATAAAATATTCATTTCAGTTCAGTTCAATTCAGTTCAGCTCAGTTCAGTTCAGTTCAGTTCAGCTCAATTAAGTTCAGTTCAGTTCAGTTCAGTTCAGCTGAGTTCAGTCAATGAGAACATGCCCTTAATAAAAACCAGTAGAGCAAGTTTAGGAGTTAGTTGCATAAAAATTTCCAGAACAAAAAGATATTATTTTAAAGATAAAATTAGAAAGATATTTTCAAAACCAACTTTCCTATTTTTTAGCAATTAAAGAAATTCTATCTTTTAATCAACTTTAAAATCACATTCCACTAAGTATCAACTCCTAATTAGTCTCACTTACATAAAACCTGAAACATAAAATATTTTAGACTTTATAATTCTCTATAAAGTCTCTACTTTGAGTCTTCTTTCTCCAGCTTCTACTCCGATACGAAGCTTCTGTTCCTTCACATGAACACTGCAAAAATCTTCTGATCTTATAAGCTCCTGTTCCTTTGCCTTGAATTAATCCTACAACTTATAATAAACAAACTACACAACTTATCAAGGAATCAGTCCATTTATTTTACTTGTGTTATCATCAAGACATTAAGGGAAACAACCTGGTAAGGACCACAGAAACATGGAGACAACTTGTCATTGGATCTTCGCACCAAGGACCTTTTCCTATAAGGCTGGAGCTTCATGTATATCAGATCACCCACCTGAAAAGCACCCTCCCTCCTTCCTTTGTTCTCATACTGTTGCATGTATACTTGAGCTTGCACCAAGTGGAACTTCAAATCATCAAGAATGGCATCACGTCCCTGTAATTGCTTTTCTACTGAGGACACAACAGTGTTGCCCATTGAGAATCTAATCAGATGAGGGAGGGTCCCTTCCATAGAGAGCCTTGAACGGAGTATAGTTGGTTGCAGTGTGGAAAGAGGTATTACACCAATATTCTGCCCATGGAAACCATCGAGCCCAAGTGTGAGGTTTGTCGTTCACAAAACACCTCAAATAAGACTCCACACCCTTGTTGACAACCTCAATTTAGCCGTTTGTTTGGGAGTGGAAAGTTGTACTTTGCATGAGCTGAGTACCTTGAAGCTTGAACAACTCAGTCCAAAAAATACTAAGGAAGACCTTGTCCTGATCTGATACGATGGAGCTGTAAATTCCATGCAACCGTACTAACTCAATCATGAAACTTTGCGCCACACTTTGAGCAGTAAAAGGGTGTTTAAGTGGTATGAAATGCCCATACTTTGTTAGCCTATCCACTACCATAAGTATGGTATCCCAACTTAAAGACTTTGGAAAATCTTCGACAAAGTCCATAGAAATGTCCTCCCAAACCTTCTCTGAAATTGGTAAAGGTTGGAGAAGTCCCAATGGAGACAAGGTGGATGTCTTGTTCTGCTGATAAACGGAATAGTGATGGACATACTTTGCCACGTCCTTTCACATCCCAAACCAAAACCATTCACCAGCCAAACGATGGTAAGTCTTGAGGTCACCAGCATGCCTACCCACCAGAGAGTCATGATACTCATTGAGCCACTTCGTGGTTAGCTCACAGTGTTGAGGGATCACTACCCGTCCCTTGTATTTCAAGACACCATTCTCCAAGGTGAACCACTTTGGTGTTGCCTCCCCCTTTTTAAGCTGCGAGATCAACTGTTGCAACACAACATCTTTCTCTATAAAAGCATGCACATAGTCCCAACGAAGACCACAAGAAGTCACTAGAGAACCACACTCAATGTCAGGGCTATGTTGCCGGGAGAGTGCGTCTTCCACTTTATTGGTAGGACCCGGCTTGTTATGAATATGAAAAGTATACCCTATCAGCTTGCTAATCCATTTTTTGTAAGCTTTCCCTACTTCCCTTTGCTCCAAAAGGAACTTTAGGCTCTTCTGATTTAGTACGAACAATGAAATGACGGCCTAATAAGTAGTGTCGCCATTTTTCAACTGCAAAGACAATTGCCATTAGCTCCTTCTCGTAGATCGATGGGCTTACTATGATTCTTGATGCCCAAAACTTTGCTGAAGTACGCAATTGGGTGCTCTGCTTGCAGCAAAACATCCCCCAATCCATGCCCTGATGCATCCGTTTTGACCACGAAAGGCAGAGAAAAAATCAAGTGCTGCCAAGATGGGTGCATTCACCATAGTAGACTTGAGAGTATTAAAGGTAATAGTAGCAGCCTCTGTTGTCCACCCAAAATTCTCCTTCCGAAGTTGATTAGTTAAAGATAAGGCAATCTGAGCATAGCCTTTAATGAACTTTAGGTAATAGCCTGTAAGACCAAGGAACCCCCTGAGTTACTTCAGGGACGTAGGGGGAGGCCAATCTAACAAGGCTTGAATTTTGGAAGAATCCACCTCTACCCCAGTAGCCGAGATTACATGACCTAAATAAGCAACCCTTTCCTTTCCTACTTCACACTTTTTAAAGTTGAAAAAGAGCTGGTGGTAGGCTAGAGTCTGCAAAACTTGCTGCAAGTGTTTTTTTGTGAGTTTCAACACAGGGGTAGTACACCAAGATGTCGTCAAAGAATACCAACACAAACTTACGCAAGTACGGCTTGAAGACTTCGTTCATAAGTGATTGAAAAGTGGCAGGAGCGTTGGTCAAACCAAAAGGCATTACGAGGAATTTGTAATGATCCTCATGGGTCTTAAACGCCGTCTATGTATGTCATCGGATTTCACCCAAATCTAATGGTACCCAGATTTAAGTCCATCTTTGGGAAAATCGCTGAACCACCCAATTCATCAAGTAACTCGTCAATAATGGGGATAAGAAATTTATTAGGAACTGTTTCCTAATTCAAGGCTTGTAGTCGACATAAAAACGCCATGAACCATCCTTGTTCTTTACTAACAAAACCTGGCTGGATTAAGAACTCGTCGAAGTCTAAATTATCCCAACTTTGAGCTTATCCGAGACTAACTTGTCAATTTCATCCTTCTGGGATTGTGGGTATCTGTACGATCTGACACTAACTAGATTAGCACCACTCCATAGCACAATGGCATGCTCAATCTGCCGATGTGGGGGTAACCCATCGGGCATGTGAAAAACCTCCTGGAATTGATGTACCAGAGGCTGGAAAACTAGAGGAATCTCCGGACCCTCGTCCTATTCCTTCTCTAAGAGATTCAATTTGAGCAAGTAACCATGGCCTTCCTTCTGCAGGTTTTCGAACATTGCTTTCAGGGAAATCCCAATTCGTCCTGCGGATCACCCTTCAAGGTGATCATATTACCATCCATCTAGTTGGTTGTGATTGTGCCAAGATTCTCCAGCCATTAAAGGCCAAGAATCATATCCGAACTCCCCAATGTCAGAATAAGGAAGTCCTCGACTATTATAACACCCTGCAGATCCAACAAAACACCTTTACACACGCCCTCCTGATAACTTGCTATTTGATACGATTTTAGGGTGTTTTGAACCTAGTTTACTTGATATAAATTGCGTTTTGGTTCATTTTTACTCTATTATTATGCAATTCTTGTGTATCCTATGCTTCACGGGTTGTTGGTGTTTTTGTTGAGATTCTAGGTTCAAAAGAACGACCAAATGGAGCCCATGGATACAGAGCCGAGGTTAGAAGCAAGAAGATGGATGAAAGAAGCCAAGGAAAGGAGCATTATAGAAGAAAAGATGAAAAAAGGGGTTTAGAAGACCCTGCACGGCTGTGCCAGACCTTGCACGTCCGTGCAGGAGGTTCTAGAAAGCTTCAGCAAGCTGCCAAGGCCTGCACGGCCGTGCTTAATCTGGCACGTCCGTGCAGAAGAGGGTGCACGACCGTGCCAGACTTTGCACGTCCGTGCAGAAGTGCTCCAGAAACTCAGAACATTCTGCCAAGGCCTGCATGGACGTGCCAAATTAAGCACGTCCGTGCAGATGTAGCTGCACATCCGTGCCAATATCTGCACGTCCGTGCGGAACTGCTCGATTCTTAGCAGTACGTTCTGCCTCAATTCTGCCCCCTCTGCACGTCCGTGCCAAACTTGGCACGGCCGTGCTTAGCCTTGCACGTCCGTGCCAAATCTGGCACGTCCGTGCAGACCTGCAGTCGAACTCCTTCCTTGTTTTCTCCGTCCTTTTTATTTGGGGGTCATATAAATACCCCTTTAGAGCTCATTTGTATGGGGGAGGCAGTTTTTCAGAGCTTTTCTCTTAGTTTGTAGTCTTAGAACATTAAATTCTCAAATCATTAGTTAGTTCTCAATTATTAGCTTGGAATTATTCAAATTCAATCATTGTAGAAGACAAAATCCACCATTGTTGCTCACCTTGAAGCTTCATAGTAACCATTTCTTACTCATCTTTTCTACTTCTCTTTACTTTGTTGTTAATTATTTGCTAGTTCTTGCATGTTTTGGATTGTTAATTAGCTTAATCCTTAGTTTGAATTTGTTCATGAATTGCTTGAAATCTTTAATTGCTTTAACCCCCATGGATTGTGAGTAGTCTAAATTCTAGGGTTTGGGCAAAACCCTCAATGTAGTCACTAATTACTTGTTGCATGTGCTAATTTGGTTGTTGTGGGATGTTAATTAGTTGAGCTTAAGTGGTTTAATTGCTTAGTTCTTGTATATGGCCATTGCTAGAACTATTTATCCAAGCTTTCTCAACGAAGGATCGAGAGATGAACTTGAGTTAGCTCCCTTATGCTTGATTGACCCGAAATGCCATGAGAATAGGGATTACCGGTCAAGGGAATGTTTATGTCATCGTGATTATGCTTTAACACTTGTTTTATGCTATGTAACCACGAGAGTAGGTCGTATTCATGATTCAAGTAATCCCTCTAGCTTGAGAGAGTAGTTGGGTGCTTTAGATGACTTCCCCTAATTTATCCCATTAATTTACCTTGATTGTTGCATGCTAATTGTGATTTGTGATGAAGTTGAGTGGTATAACCCAAGCCCTAGATTCCTCTTAATATTGTTAACCTCCTCTTAGCTTAGTTGAATTGTGTTAGAAGAAGTTACTAAAAACCAACCCAATTTAGAATTCGTTTAGCTTATTTAAACGGTAGTACTCGGTGGTTGATTCAACGCCTCTCTTGGGTTCGACCCTTTTTTACCCTTACTATTGTTAGTGAGACCAAGATAGGAATTATTATCTTTGGTAGGCTCGACGACAGCCTATCAAGTTTTGGCGCCGTTGCCGGGGAGGCAAAGTCACATTGAATGTATTATTGTTGAATGAGACTAGATGTGTGTATATGTATAGTAGTTTTCTTACCTTAATTTTTGTTTATGTGTGTTTAAATTGCGATAGTCATTGCTAACGTTTTTCTTAGCTTTGTTTGACTTTGCATGACACGAAAGAGTAAGCAATCACCGCTTATTCCCGTTGATCCAGAGCTAAATAGGACTTTGAGAAACGTGAGGAGACTCTTGCAAGGCACACCCGAGTTTTCCATTGTATATTCGGATTCCGATCCGGAAGAGGTTTTTGGAACTAACGAAGAAGATAACATGGGAGAGAATCCTCCTCAACCATTGTTAAGAGACTATGACCACCCCAACGCATTCCAACTTCGGAGTGGCATACGTCTTCCCACCACAAATGCAAACAACTTTGAACTTTCACCTCAACTCATCCGTATGATTCAAAGCGATCAATTCGGAGGTAGTCCTCATGAGTGTCCTTTTGCTCATTTGGACAACTTTCTTGAGTTGTGTACAACTATCAAGCAAAACAACATTTCGGAAGAGTTCATCCGTATGCACATGTTTCAATTCTCCCTCCGTGATAAAGCAAAACATTGGTTGAGAACAGTTGAAGAGGGATCATTGAGTACATGGGACGAAGTCACTAGAGCCTTTCTTGGAAAGTATTGTCCTCCGGAAAAGACCGCCGAACTAAGAAGAAAGATCACCAATTTCAATCAAGACATTGATGAAACATTGAGTGAAGCTTGGGAGCGTTTCAAAGATTACACAAGGAAATGCCCCCACCATGGTTTTACATCATGGATCATTGTACAAAGCTTCTATGACGGTCTTACTCCTATTTCAAGGGCCAACCTTGATTCCGGGGCCGGTGGTAGCCTCAAAAAGCTATCGGTGGACGATGCATACAAGATGATTGAAGAAGTGGCCAAGCATTATGCATATGGAGGTGATAGAAGGCAACCTCAAACAAAGAAGGGCGGAATTCATGATCTTAGTGCAATAGATCTTATTGCATCAAAGTTTGATATGCTAGCTCACAAGCTAGATCAAGCCACCCTCACACCCTCAAGCTCTTCCTCGCAAGTCATGTCTTGTGAGACTTGTGGAGGAAATGATCACTTGTCCTCTTATTGCAACTCAACGAATCAAGAGCAAGCGGCGGCAATTGGGCAAAGGAATGAACAATACTCCCAATCCCACAATCAAAGTTGGAAGCCCCAACATAACACGGGATGGAAGCAATACAACCAAGGCCCCCCACAAAATAACTACAACCAAAATCAAACCCAACCTCAAAACCACTACAACCAACCTCAATCACAAAACCAACAAGCTCCATACCGCCATCCCAACCAAAGGGATCAAAACCACCAAAGATAACAATATAACCAACCCGCTCCTCCTCCTCCACCTCCTCAAAAGACTAGCCTTGAGTCCGTTCTTGAAACTTTCATGACTCAACAAATAAGGAACAATGCGGAGATGAATGCAAACATCCAACAACTCCAAGCACATAATAAGATAATGGAGGGCCAATTGGCTCAAATTGCACAACAAGTTGGAAGTTCATCCTCCAATCCTAGTGGTCACTTTCCAAGCACAACGGTAATGAATCCAAAAGAGCAAGCGAAATCAATCACCTTGATTATGGAAGGGGGGTATGAAACTCCAATTATGAGAGAAAATTTTGCCAAAAAGGGAGATGAGGGAGATAGTTGGGTAGATGAAAGTGAGTTTGAAAATGAAGTGAGTGAGGAGGCGAGAGGAAGGTCAAAAATGAGTGATGAGGGTGCCTCAAAGAGAGATGAGGGAGAAGTGAAGAGTCAAGCTCCATTGAGAGCATATGAGCCTCATATTCCATTCCCTCATAGAATGATAGAGAAGATGCTAAATGAGAAACTTTCTAAGTTCCTTGATGAAATGGAAGGACTTCAATCAAACATTCCACTTCTCCATGCTTTGTCTCAAATGCCTACATACGCAAAGTTTTTGAAAAATATTCTTTCTAACAAGAGTAGGCTTGAGGAGAGTGATTCTATCTCTCTTCCAACGGAGATAAGTGCTATTCCTCAAAATGAGCTTCCCGAGAAGTTTGGTGACCCCGGTAGTTTTGCTATACCGGTTAAGGTTGGAGATCTTGAATCAACAAATGCTTTGTGTGATCTTGGGGCTAGTGTTAGCCTTATGCCTCTCTCTATGGCAAAAAGATTAAATCTTGGGGAGATTAGCCCCACCAAAATGTCAATCCAACTAGCCGACCGCTCGGTTAAAGTCCCATTGGGAGTCTTGAAGGACATCCCAATTCAAGTGGGGAAGGTTCTTGTGCCTTGTGATTTTGTAATCATGGAGATGGATGAGGATTTCAAAATTCCTATCATATTGGGTAGGCCCTTTTTGAAAACCGCGGGTGTTAATATTGACATGAAACAAGGGCGACTTACCTTACATGTTGGGCATGAAAGAATCTCTTTCTCATTTCCGGAAACGTTGAATGACCCCATGGTTAAACAAGTTCATCGGGTTGATGTTTTGGTTAAAATTTTGAAAGAAGACATGGAGGAGTCACAAGATGAATCGACTCATGCTCCGGAGGTGAAAAAGCAAGAGAGGGCCAAGAAGAAAAAGAAAAACAAGATCAAGTTGATAGACAAGATGTTTGGTTGCATTTCTAGTGATGATAGCAATGTGATTATTTTGCCTAAGGAAAATGGCAAGTGTGTGGGAACAATGAGATGGGTCAAAAAGGTGTGCCTTGACCCTCCCTAATTTTGGATAGCGCAATTTCGTCAAGCTAGTGACGTTAAAGAAGCGCTTCCGGGAGGCAACCCGAATATTTTTGTAGTGGATTAACTTAAAAAAAAAAAAAAAAAAAGAAAAAACAAAAGAAGAAAAAAAAAAAAAAAACAGCACAAAGTGCATGTCTTCCAACAACAACCAACAGGAACAAAGGTACCAAGGAGGTTCAAGCGTCGAAGAAGACCCGATCCTTGAGTTAGTCTTCTTTCTCCTTTTTTTTTATGAGCTTTTATTGCTTATCATTGAGGACAATGTTTATGATAACTTGGGGGGAGTCATTTGCATGCCTTCTTGCCATGTTGGTTTGTTTGGTTGCGTTTGTTTTGGTTGTTTCATTTCCCTAATATCCAAGACCCTTAATCCAATTTAGCTTCCTTGAAATCCAAATCTCTTGTCATGTGAATATTAGTGTTCCCTCTCTAGTTAGTAATGTGAATATTTTCGCTTTCTCTTCAAAAAAAAAATGATGAAAAAATTGAAAAATGAAAAAAAAATAAAAAAATTTCCCAAGGTTGAGACTCAAATGACAATGCTTATATGTTTTTCTTGCTTGACTCTTGAGCGATGAGTACTAGTTTTCTTAGAAGGGTGTATGCAAGAGATGGGGTCATTTA
Organism: Chenopodium quinoa; assembly: GCF_001683475.1. Classification (NCBI taxonomy): domain Eukaryota; kingdom Viridiplantae; phylum Streptophyta; class Magnoliopsida; order Caryophyllales; family Amaranthaceae; genus Chenopodium; species Chenopodium quinoa. Next base: position 10,438,089 of record NW_018743252.1, on the reverse strand, counting down.
GAGGTCTATTAATCCTGGTTGCATTAGTGTATATGAAATGAAAGTCGATGAATGCTCAATTGCACATCTAGCATAGGATATTGTTAAATTTGCCCAAAGTAGGATATGTTTGAGTCAAAGTGCGGTCCCTTGTGCCCTTAATGTGCCTCACTTCCTCCCCGAAATGAAACTCTATTAGGGAATTGGTTATACTTGTATTATGTGTAATAAGTGGCATAATAAGCCACACGTTTCGAATAAAGAAAGAGCCGCTCACAGTTAAAAGAGGCGAGGGCAATAATGTAAAAAAAATGAGAAAAAAAAATAAAAAAAATAAATAGAAAAGAAGGGAGAACAAAAAAAACTCCCCCAAAAATTCTCAAAATTTTGATTTTCTTTTCTTTAGAGGTCAACTTGTGGATGCCTCCCACACATTGTCGAATTTGTTGCTTATTGTTTCTTGTGAAATTCCCGAGTTAGAGTGTAATTAAGGGGCCTTGGGTGTGCATTTTGGGAGGTGGACTAGCATTTTGAGATTTTATAACCGAAAGAGGGCTCATTACAACTTTGGAATATCTAGGTGTGCTCTAATGAACTAGTAAAAGGCCAAAGGAAGTATCCTAGTGCAACCTTCTTTAGTTTTCCTCTCTACCCCCAACTCATGTGTACATTTGTATGATCGGTAATTCTTGAAAGTCGTTCACTTGTCTTGCTTGTGTCTCATATCCCGATGAGTTGACTTGGGCGAAAAATTGAACTTGTGCGATTTTTGGCGATGTGCTGTGGACTGCGTGAGTTGTGGGGCAAACTCATTGGAAACCCTCACGAGATAAAAACTCGTCCTCTAAGGCGACTTAGAGGTTTAAATTGCTTCTCACTTGTGCTAAAAGTGATGATGGTTGTCACCATGCGGATTTGTTTATGTATGCTTCCCCCTTGTTGCCTCTCCTTGGATTGATGATTAGCAATTTGTTTTCCTCCTTTGGTTTGACATTTTTGTTTTGCTCGAGGACGAGCAAAAGCTTAGCTTGGGGGGATTTGATAACTTGCTATTTGATACGATTTTAGGGTGTTTTGAACCTAGTTTACTTGATATAAATTGCGTTTTGGTTCATTTTTACTCTATTATTATGCAATTCTTGTGTATCCTATGCTTCACGGGTTGTTGGTGTTTTTGTTGAGATTCTAGGTTCAAAAGAACGACCAAATGGAGCCCATGGATACAGAGCCGAGGTTAGAAGCAAGAAGATGGATGAAAGAAGCCAAGGAAAGGAGCATTATAGAAGAAAAGATGAAAAAAGGGGTTTAGAAGACCCTGCACGGCTGTGCCAGACCTTGCACGTCCGTGCAGGAGGTTCCAGAAAGCTTCAGCAAGCTGCCAAGGCCTGCACGGCCGTGCTTAATCTGGCACGTCCGTGCAGAAGAGGGTGCACGACCGTGCCAGACTTTGCACGTCCGTGCAGAAGTGCTCCAGAAACTCAGAACATTCTGCCAAGGCCTGCATGGACGTGCCAAATTAAGCACGTCCGTGCAGATGTAGCTGCACGTCCGTGCCAATATCTGCACGTCCGTGCGGAACTGCTCGATTCTTAGCAGTACGTTCTGCCTCAATTCTGCCCCCTCTGCACGTCCGTGCCAAACTTGGCACGGCCGTGCTTAGCCTTGCACGTCCGTGCCAAATCTGGCACGTCCGTGCAGACCTGCAGTCGAACTCCTTCCTTGTTTTCTCCGTCCTTTTTATTTGGGGGTCATATAAATACCCCTTTAGAGCTCATTTGTACGGGGGAGGCAGTTTTTCAGAGCTTTTCTCTTAGTTTGTAGTCTTAGAACATTAAATTCTCAAATCACTAGTTAGTTCTCAATTATTAGCTTGGAATTATTCAAATTCAATCATTGTAGAAGACAAAATCCACCATTGTTGCTCACCTTGAAGCTTCATAGTAACCATTTCTTACTCATCTTTTCTACTTCTCTTTACTTTGTTGTTAATTATTTGCTAGTTCTTGCATGTTTTGGATTGTTAATTAGCTTAATCCTTAGTTTGAATTTGTTCATGAATTGCTTGAAATCTTTAATTGCTTTAACCCCCATGGATTGTGAGTAGTCTAAATTCTAGGGTTTGGGCAAAACCCTCAATGTAGTCACTAATTACTTGTTGCATGTGCTAATTTGGTTGTTGTGGGATGTTAATTAGTTGAGCTTAAGTGGTTTAATTGCTTAGTTCTTGTATATGGCCATTGCTAGAACTATTTATCCAAGCTTTCTCAACGAAGGATCGAGAGATGAACTTGAGTTAGCTCCCTTATGCTTGATTGACCCGAAATGCCATGAGAATAGGGATTACCGGTCAAGGGAATGTTTATGTCATCGTGATTATGCTTTAACACTTGTTTTATGCTATGTAACCACGAGAGTAGGTCGTATTCATGATTCAAGTAATCCCTCTAGCTTGAGAGAGTAGTTGGGTGCTTTAGATGACTTCCCCTAATTTATCCCATTAATTTACCTTGATTGTTGCATGCTAATTGTGATTTGTGATGAAGTTGAGTGGTATAACCCAAGCCCTAGATTCCTCTTAATATTGTTAACCTCCTCTTAGCTTAGTTGAATTGTGTTAGAAGAAGTTACTAAAAACCAACCCAATTTAGAATTCGTTTAGCTTATTTAAACGGTAGTACTCGGTGGTTGATTCAACGCCTCTCTTGGGTTCGACCCTTTCTTACCCTTACTATTGTTAGTGAGACCAAGATAGGAATTATTATCTTTGGTAGGCTCGACGACGGCCTATCACCTCCCTTGCACCACCTTTCTGGTACCAAGTGTTACCCCAAAACTTCGGGATTTCGTGGGATTAAGACCCAGTTTCTTGGCAGCAACATTGGATATAAAGTTATGGGTTGCACTCGGATCAATCATCACCCCACAGAGCTCCTATTCACTACTCCGGCCAAGCGCATCGTTTAGGGATAGTCAGTCTTGTTTTGGGTGTTTTTGTCCCATGGGAGAGTTACGTCACAAAGACTGGTCTGGCCCGAGTTGCACCTGCAAAAACACGAAGACTCCAGTTGTAGGAGCTCCGCCTCCGACGATCAAGTTAGTAACTTGAAAAGGAATAAAGAGTGTGGAAATTTAGGTGGGTATCTACTTGGATTCCAAGCTCAGGCGTTCTCAGATGAGAGAAAAAATGTGTGTAATAAATGATTGATTGTGTCCCCAAAATGGGGGAATATCTCCCTATTTATAGGGTCGTTGGAAGGTGTGCCCCTATCTAGGTCACTTGACCTAGATTTTAGTGGGCTGCGCCGTTTCATGGCACTTTTGGAAAATTGGGCCCTTTTAGGCCGCAATTTCAGGAAATATCTGAAGGGGACACGTGTCAGATGGCTATTGGTCCACTTTGACCAGCCTAGGCTTGACACGTGACCTTCTCTCATTGGTCCACATGTCTGGGGTATTTTTACCCTAAACATTTGCCCCTCACAGGGGTCACGTGGCGAGCCACGTGTTGCCTATGACACGTGGCCACCTGTGAGAGGTGAACAGTGAAAACGACTAGTAAAATCTAGGGTATGACGAGGATGCCCCTGTTTCACCCCTCTATAAATAAGGGTTTACCCTTCTCCCTTCTCTCCCTACTTTCTTCATTTTGACTTTGTAGAGAGAGAAAGAGAGATTCTTAGAGAGAGATACTCTGAACCCGTCTGCGTCAGATTTCCAAGATTTCCGTGTGCTCACTTTGACAGCACCCGGTCACCCGTCTATAGCAGTTTTCAGAGTTTTTTAGAGCTAAAGTAAGGTAACCGTCTGTACCCTCTTTCATCTTTTCCTTCATTTCAAGTTGTATACATTCTTTTTTCCGTCTGTATACATAGTATTTAAAAATAAAATGAGCTCTCAATCCACACAATCGGCACTGCCTAGGACATTCAGCCGTTCTCCTGGAACGGATGAATCTAGAACAGGGGGTGCCTTTTCTGGACTATTGGAACTGCTGTGCTCATCCCCGAATTCCTCTGTAACTAGGGGGGAAAGTTCGGTGTTCGGTTTGGATTATGGCCCAAACCGAAACCAAACCGAATGAATTCGGTTTTACATTTTTCAATCCGAATCCAAACTGAATATTAATTCGGTCCAAACCAAACCGAACTGAATTTCTGATTAGAAAACCGAAATCGATCCATACATCGAATTTTTTACCAGATACGAACTGAAGTACGGAGCATAAGAAAACTAAGAAATTTGTATAATTATAAACACAAAACAATACAAACTAAATTGATTGATAATTTTATATAATCTACTATTATAAATTTGCCCACAATAATCTGACATTAAAAGACAAAGATTAAAAAAAGACAAAGATTAAAAAAAAAATCAGATCTTTAGCCTCGCTGCTTCCTTCTTAAACTTTTGGCTCAAAACTTCAGATCCATCTCCAACTTGTACCTCTTTACTAATTGGATCTTCTGCTTCGGTGTTGGGGAGGGAACGTGGTGGTGAGCAGCGGTGAAGTGGTGGTGATTTGAGGGAGAACGAACACCGGAATGGAGCAGTTGAGTTTACACAAGAGAGATACGTTGAGAACACAAGTGAGGAGGGTGACTTGAGATACCGGAGTACCGGACTGGTGGTGGTGGACGACTGGACGGACGCAGTGAGGTGGTGACGAAGGAAAAAAGAGGGGAAATCTAGGGTTTTGGTGAGGAGTGCCGAGGGAAAGTGAAAGGGAAATGGGAAAAGAGGGTAGAAATCTAGGGTTTTGGGTATATATATGAGGATAATGGGCTGGTATTAGTGGGCTTAATAAATTTCTGTTTGGGTTTCGATCTTCGGTTTTTGGAATCCCAAGACCGAATCCAAACCGAAATATTTCGGTTTTAATTTTTTCAAACCGATCCAAACTGAAAACCAAAAAAAAACCGAACCGAATTGCTTATTCGGTTTGGTTTGGTTCGGTTTTCGGTTTTTATCCAATTTACTTTCACCCCTATCTGTAACACCCCCAAATCTCCCTCTACGGAAATACTAGTATAATACGTATAATTATACCGTGGAGATAGACTTAGGCGTATTAGCGTCGCGTGATTACGCAAGACTACTCAACTTACTAAAAATAACAATACTTTGCAGCGGAAACTTCAATACTCTTCTTTATTAATAATAACCATAATAGTAACCAATGTTATGAGTACTCCAAATAGATACAAGACCAAATTCCTAATTTAGTGAAAACCAATCCCGGGACTCCAATGCATCATTTATTGACTCCAACCTTAAATAAGCAACACTGCTTACCATTACGGTAAACAGGGCGAACCAAAACAAATAAGAAGTACGAGTTAGCAAAACATGCTAAGTACGATAAGTGCAAGATCATTAAACTCAATTTATTCGCAAACATGCTTTAAAACAAATTTCCAATAAATAATCCAATAATTCCAAACTCATCGTTTAAAACCAATTCTCAATAATTCCAATATCAATAATCAATAAAACCAATTCCAATTATTTAAAAAACCAATTCCTCTTATTAAAACCAATTCCTCTCCCAAGTGTGCACACCCCCCAAGCTAGTCTCCTTATGTTACAAGGCTATTCTTGAGGAAAGACCCGGTCATGCAAAGTCCAAGGCCTTATCAATAAACCAAATCCGCATAGTGGGATTACCAACATGCTTATAAAGCATAAATAATAATAAATCCATGATTCAATAAATCCTCTTTTAAATCCAATAATTCAACCTTTAATAATAATAATTCAAACTTCTTTTAACAAATTCAACATGCTTTTAAAATCAATCCTTTTTAAACATGAATAATAAATTAATTACTCAAAACATGTTATAAAAATCAATACTCCAATTTAATTATTAAAACCAATCCTTTAAACATACTTTTAATTCATAAACCATAATTCAATTCAATTTAATTCAATTCATCATAAAATCATTCAAAAACATGTTATTCAAAACGATCACTTTCAAGGTATCTAGCCACCTAACGTACCTTGATCTTCACTTAGCCAACAACACTTCAAAAGGACTCTCAAGTAGCTTGATCAAAAACACCCTACAAATAAATATAACCTTAATCAATATAAGGTTAACAAATAATCACAAATAATTAAATTAAACCCTCCCAACTATATGTACATGAACCTCTTAAATTAATTCAACATGAACATTATTAAAATATGAATTTATATAATTAAAACTAATCATAATAATTTCATATTAATCTCCCATAATAATAATAATAATAATTGAATAAAAGAAAAGGAGAAGAAAAGAATTGGATTTGCGTAGGAAATAATAGGCAGAACTTTCAGATGATATAACTCCTTTGATATAGCTCCGAATTGGGTGATTCTTGAGCCTAAACTCAAGGAATTGTTGAGAGGAACAACTTTCTGAGAGACGTCACTACCCCAAAAACTGACCAGAAGTGCCCGAAAATTGGATTCAAAGATGAAAGGGATGATTTGTGTAAAATTGAGGAGAAGAAAAGAAGAGAATGGGTGTGAAGAATGTGAGAGGTATGAAGGAGTATTTATAGGCTAGTATGAGCATGAATTATGTTAGGAAAATGTAGGAAGAATTATGGTAATTAGGGTTTAAGAGATTACTTGGAGATGTGAGCAAAGATTTAAGGAAAGTTTTGATATTTGAAGGGATTGTGTAATTGAATATGGAAGGTATGTGATTAGGGGATTTTTCTCCTCCCAATCGGAATGCGCCACGTGGGCCAATCAGGTCCTGCCAAGTGTCCCCCAGTTGGAACTGTCAGGGCTTGCCACGTGGCACGCGCTTATTCGTCCACCTTGGACCTGTTATGTCATGACATGTGGCATACTCCATGCCTAATGGAGAAACCGGCCACCCAGGCCCAACTTCCGAGGGAAGCCCAATCGGCCCTAGGTTAACCTAAACCTAGGATGGGCACGTTTCCCAAGGTTATAAATACCTCCCTTAATCCTCATTAAAGGGGGATAACGAAAAAATACATTAATTACACACAGTAATAACCGGCTGATCTCGCTAACAAAGCAGATTACCTACATTAAACACTCTCACCTAGAGAGACCCAATCACTTTAATTTCCGCATTAATTACTCCTTAATCAAGTACTAACTTGACCGTTGGAGGCGGAGCTCCCACCACCAGGAGTCTCCGTTATTTTGCAGGTACAGGCGTCCGGTTCCATTCTCGGAATTGTAACTCTCCCGCAGGACATCAGAAAACCCCGAAACATTTGGCGCCGTCTGTGGGGAGAGTACTTCTGAGATGGCATCCAAGTCTGTACCGACTCCTGAAGAGAGGCGTCCCCTAGACGACCCTCAAGTTCAGTCGGACCATGATACTGAAAGTGAATTTGAAGTTGAAGCTCACACAGCTTCAGACGGGACCCTAAGGGCCCGACGTACCCGTCATACCGAAAGGAGGGAACGGGAACATCTTCAAACTGGAAGTGAGCCAGCAGGCGCACCGCCTGTTCGGCAACAGCCAACTGATGGGTCTGCTCCCATCACAAGGAACGAACTCATGACCTTCATGAGGGACTTCAAGGGAGAGATTCAAGAGTTGATCAACAAGAAGCCGCCTGCTCCAGTCAAGGAGCAGTCGGCTAAGAAACCCTCCACTTCACTGAAGAGGAAGCCAGTTCAAGGGCGAGAGGCGACTCCTCATCCTAAATCTAGGAAGCGGGAGCCACCTGCCCTTGATTTCACAAAATTCCGTTTTCCTACAGGAAATAGGAAACCTGTTCGTCATATTCAGGTGGATGGGTCGAAGCAAACATTCACAGACGCTCGGCTACTGCTAGAGCAGAAGAAGAGTGACCGATTGTCAGAGTCGGCCTCTACTTCAAACTTTCAAGACAGTCTGCGAAATGCCTCAATGAGGCATACTCAGTCGTATCATGAGAGTCAGTCAGGCGGCACCTCCCGTCAGTCCGGCTTTCATAGCGACCAGGCGTTACCAAACTTACCATTTGTGCCGCAACAGCAGTATTTTTTGTAGCCACCTCCATTTGGTGGACCTGCAGCAAAAAACGTCCAACCTATGGACTGGCAGCTACGGTTGCTTAGACTTGGTGAACAGCCGTCGGCCTTCTCCAAGGAAATTACTAAAGCCGCTCAGCCGGCCAAAGTGAAAAATGTACTAGTAGGCGCCTATGACGGCACTACTAACCCAGAAGACCATCTGATGGCATTCACCAACCTGATGTACCTTCAAGGGTTGGATGATCCCACTTGGTGCAAGTGTTTCCCAGCGACTCTCAAAGGAATCGCACAACAATGGTTCGACAACCTGCCGACTGGTTGTGTAAATAGCTTCAGGACGCTTGCTTACTTATTCACCTCCAACTTCGCCATGAACATCCCTGCGAAGAAAACGACCCTTGATTTCGGAACAATTCAGCAGGGCGAGAAGGAGGGGCTTCGTTCTTACATCAGGCGGTTTAACCTGATGAGAATACAGATTCAAGGGTTACCGAATGAGGTAGCCTATACTGACTTTTTCAGAGGTCTCAAAGACGGGTCTACCTTCAAATTTGATTTGGTTCGAAAGAGGGTGGCGACTCTTCAAGAGGTCTTGATTGAAGCAGAAGCCTATATACAAGCGACTGATCTTTGTACGGTAAAACAGTCGGACGGAAAAAGGTTCGACAAAAGAGAAGGACGACAAAAACAGTCGTCAAACAAAGATGAGAAGAGAAAAGAGGTCTGGGCGGCTGATTCCTCTAAACAGCCGGCCCAGAAAAAGAAAAAAGAATTCAAACCATACTCCCCAAAGTATGCGTTTAACAAGGATAACCAGTTTATCCTAAAAGAAATCAAGGGACGGATCTCAATTGAGAAGCCAATCCCCATGAAGGGTTCTGCAAACAACCGGAACCAAGATAAATTTTGTGCTTATCATGATGATGTTGGTCATCACACCAATGACTCCATCAGTCTCATGCGGTATCTGGACCGCCTGGCTGAGCAAGGTGATCTTGACACTTATGTCAAGAAATCTACGGGGAACACTTTCTCAAAAAAGCAGTCGGCCAAAAAGAATCAACAGGCCGACAGCTCTGATATAGATGATGCAGTCGTCTACACCATTGCAGGCGGCTTCTCAGGAGGCGGCCCCACTATTAGGGGCAACAAAGACAATATCATGCGGTTAGATGTAAATTCCGTTCACCAAGAACGGCCGTCCAAATATTCATTTCCTGAGATTGTCATCACTGAAGAAGATCTAGGAGGGGTAAGAGGGCCGCATGACGACCCTATCGTTATTGAATGTAAAGTGGCCAACCAGAGAGTTGGCCGAATCCTCATAGATACCGGAAGCTCCTCAGATCTCATCAGTAGCAAATGTCTGTCGAAACTAAAATATCAGACTGATTGCATACATCCGGCCTCCCACCCTTTAGTAGGGTTTGGAGGAGGAGTCGTCCACCCACTGGGACGAGTGGATTTACCCATCCGCCTGGGCGAAAAAGGGGAAGGACGACACATGGTAGTCCGGTTCCTGGTAGTAGAAGAACTCTCGGCCTACAACATGATTCTGGGTCGACCAACCCTGAATAATTCCTAGGCTGTTATAATCCCATCTCTTATGTTGCTCAAGTTTGAGAGGGATAATGGAACAGTCGGCTCCCTAAGGGGAGATCAGAGGATGGCCCGAGAGTGCTATCTCTCGGATGTCAAGCCCACTATTATGGCCACTGGGTCAAGCGGTGAAAAAACAGACCTTGACAATGTCAAGGAGAGTGCGCCTGTTCAAGAAGCAGGCGGCAAGAAGAGAAAGGCACCCCAGACAGGGGCCGCAAGAAAAGAAAGAAAATAGCAATCATTGGCAGAGGAGCGGTCGGATGAGTTCCGCCCTCAGCCGGCTGGTGAGCATGCAGACCTGATCTTAGACGACTCACGTCCTGACCGAACAGTCAAAGTTGGGACGACTGCTCTGAGAAACCTTGGTGACGACTTTCACAAACTATTGAAAGAATACAAGGACATCTTTGCATTCGAAGTCCATGAAATGCCAGGCATTAGTCCTGATCTGGCGGTACATAAACTGGCCGTGGATCCGAAAAAGAAGCCGGTACGGCAGAAGAAACGGAACCATGGCGAAGAAAGAAGTCAGGCGGCAGCCGCCGAAGTGAAAAAATTACTTGATACAGGGTTCATTCGGCAATGTTACTTCCCAGACTGGGTTGCAAATGTGGTGCTTGTTAAAAAGCCGAATGGCACCTGGCGAATGTGTGTAGACTACACAGACTTAAACAAGGCGTGCCCCAAAGACAGTTACCCTCTGCCTAAAATTGATAATCTGGTCGACTCAACAGCCGGCCATGCTTTGATGAGCTTTATGGACGCCTACTCTGGTTTCCATCAAATTCCTTTATGGAAGAAAGATCAGGAGAAGACGGCCTTCGTCACTGATCAGGGGTTATACTGTTACACGGTCATGCCGTTTGGTCTTAAGAATGCCCCGGCTACCTTCCAGCGAATGATAAACACTGTGTTCTTTGATCAGATTGGGAGAAACGTCGAGGCATACATTGATGATATGATTGTCAAGACTAAACTTCAGAAAGATCATCTGTCGGACCTCCAAGAAACTTTTGCCACACTCAGGCGGCACCATGTCATGCTCAATCCCAAGAAATGTGTATTTGGAGTTGAGTCTGGGAAATTTCTCGGATTCCTTATCAATCAGAGAGGAATAGAGGCGAACCCTGAGAAGGTGCAGGCGGTCATTGACATGCAGTCGCCTCGTACCATCCGAGAGGTTCAGAAGTTAACAGGTTGTTTGGCGGCCTTGGGAAGATTTCTAAGCCGATCAGGCGACAAATGCCTATACTTTTTCCAGGCAATTAAGAAAAAGGCAAGGTTTGAATGGGGGCCGGATGCTGAGGCCGCCTTCTAGAAATTGAAATTTCACTTGCATTCCTTGCCGAGGCTGGTCAGCCCTTTGCCCAAAGAAGTACTCTACATGTACCTGGCCGTCTCTGATCATGCGTTAAGCGCTGTTCTCCTTGCTGAAAGAGACGGCTGTCAGCTCCCGGTCTACTTTGTCAGTCACGTACTGAAAAATGCCGAGTTGAGGTATCCCCTAGTGGAGAAATTTGGTCTTGCACTCTTCATGGCTGTTAAAAAATTGAAGCCCTACTTTTTGGCACATGCAGTCGTCGTGTATACAGACCAACCTATCAAGCGGCCACTTACCATCATGGAGTCGTCAGGCCGAATGATCAAATGGGCCATAGAAATACAGAGCCTCGAAGTTACTTTTGAGCCTAGAAAAGCAGTGAAGGGGCAAGCCTTTGCTGACTTTATTGTAGAGATGACTCGTCCTCCTGACTCTCAAGTTCCAGACCAAGTATGGAAGGTATATGTGGACGGAAGCTCTACTTCAAATGGTTGTGGAGCAGGCGTCATATGTCAGTCGCCAGAGGGCGACAGGTACGAGTATGCTCTACGCTTCAGTTTTCAGGCTTCAAACAATGAGGCAGAATATGAAGCTTTAATAGCCGGGATCCGCATGTGCAAGGCGGCAGGGGCAAGAAAAATAGACGCCTGTTTCGATTCACAATTGATAGTGAGTCAGTACAATGGCGAATACGAAGCAACCCATCCGGCCATGATCAAGTATTTACAGGCGGTCCGACAAGCAGTCGGCTCCCTTGAGGATTTCCATCTGATCCAAGTGCCGAGATCAGAAAACAACCAGGCGGATGCACTGTCAAAATTAGCATCATCCGCCTCCTCTGATACTCCTCGAACTGTTTTTTGGGAAGTAATGGAGAAGAGAAGCATCGAGGAAAACCCTATTGGAATCCTAGACAGAAGCTCAACCTGGATGGATTCAATCAGGGCATATCTGACAAACGGTACACTGCCGGATGATCCTCAACAGGCGGCAGCACTGAAAAAACGAGCCACTTGTTTTGAAATGATAAAGGGAGAACTTAACAAAAGAGGGTACCTTCAACGCTTCTTAAAGTGTGTTACTCCAGAAAAGGGACAAGAGATACTAGACGATCTTCACTCTGGTTACTGTGCTTCTCATATAGGCGGTAGGACGCTTGCTCAAAGGGCAAGGCGGCAGGGCTACTTTTGGCCTACTTTGGAAGCAGATGCAATGGAGATGGTGAAAAAATGTGACAAGTGCCAAAGGTTTGGCAAACTAATTCACCGTCCGGCTACTGACCTCACTACCATTCATAGCCCACTACCGTTTGCTAAGTGGGGCATGGACATTCTGGGTCCATATACGCCTGCTACAGGCGGAAGGAGGTACATACTTGTTGCCGTCGACTACTTCACTAAATGGGTAGAGGCGGAGGCTGTAAAGGGAATCAAGACGAAGGATGTAATTTCATTCATTTGGAAAAATGTCATCACTCGGTTCGGGGTTCCCATGTCTGTGGTTTTTGATAATGGTCCCCAATTTGAGACGCCTGTTCTCAAAAGCTAGTTGGGTGACCAAGGAATTGCAAACTACTTTGCATCTGTCGGCCGTCCACAAGCAAACGGCCAGGTAGAAGCCTTTAATAAAATCATCTCGGACGGCCTCAAGAAAAAGATTGAACGAGCAGGCGGCCTATGGGCGGATGAACTGCCACATGTTCTCTGGGCCATTAGGACGACTGAAAAAGGGGCGACTGGAGAAACTCCATTCCTCCTAACTTACGGTGCGGAAGCTGTTCTTCCAATAGAACACTACGAGCCGACTCTTCGAGTAATGCTATATGACGAAGAGGCAAACTGGGAAGCCATGCGCCTGGCATTAGACTCACTTCCTGAAAAGAGGGGCAATGATGTCTTGCGCCATGAAATCTATCGCCTGAGAATGACTAGATCATACAACAAAAAAGTACACAGGCGTCCACTCAAAGTAGGGGACTTTGTACTTAGAAAAATGGAAACAGTTGGTAGGGCTAATGAGTCTGGCAAACTAACTCCCAACTAGGAGGGACCCTACCGAATCTGTGAGGAAGTCAGGGACGGTACCTACCGTCTGGAAACACCAGACGGACAACCGTTGCCTCGAACTTGGAATGTAGATAATCTTAAGAAATATTTCTTTTGAATGATGTAAATAGTCAAGAGCTACTTAATTAAAGTTTGCACTTACTATTCAATTTTGTTCTAAGAGGGGCACGCCTACTAACAAATAGTCGGCTACTCTCCATGTTTAATTTTTATTCTTACTTAAGAGGGGCATGCCGTCTGTACCTTTACAGTCGGCTACTCTCCATTGAGTTTTTCACTCTATCTTCAGAGGGGCATGCCGTCTGTACCTTTACAGTCGGCTACTCTCCATTGAGTATTTTACTCACAATAGGGGCATGTCGTCTGGACATATAGTCGGCTACTCTCCATAAGAAGATGGCCGACCGGTTCCAAACACATAGCCACCCCCCTAATACTTAGCTAAAAAGATTAGGGCCTGGCCGACCCTATGCCAAACAGGCGGCTACCCTCCTTTTACTTAGCACCTACGTTCACCAAGAACTTACCAAGGCCACAGGCCGAATGATCAGACCAGGCGCCAAGCCAACTGATCAAATCTACAAAACTAATACGACCTGTCCCAACATCATAGCAGGCGTCCGGCGGCATCCCTCCGGATGAAATTCGTCGCAGAGAGCAGCTCCCTTTTGGGTGGAACATTGTTCTATAAACTAATTACACGACACCTATACGACTGTCCCCAAGGGCAACCACGTAGCCGTTTTTGAGACAAGGATAACTCTATCACTAACCAAACCAGTGGTAGCAGTTGACATCTGAGTCAGATGACCGCCTGTATTACTTGGGATAAATGCAGGGGGTACCTCTTGACTTAATAGCCAACAAACATTGGCGAATCAAGGGGTCTAGCCGGCCTCCGCCGCCTGGTACCTCTACTACTCAATCTAGAGTGTGACGAAGACTAAGTAACTCCTATGTTAACTTATAGTCACTCAAACTTAGTATGGAGCCTAAAAGGTATGAGTCGTCCGCCTGTTTTTAGCAAACAGGGGCTCTCAACCACTACTCCTGCTAGGTTAACAAATTATGAGTTAAAAGCCAACAAACATTGGCGAATAAAGGGAAACAACCGGTACCCGCCGCTTGTTATCTCTACTACTCAGTTCCTTGGCGACTAGGTAATACTCATGTTTACTTGGTCAGACCACTTTCCTACTTGGTTAAATTTACAAATGACAGGACCGCCTGCCTAAAAAGGATCCAGTCTTTAAAATAGTTCGAATACCGATTGGATAAATGGCCGACTGATCGTCTATCCTGGAAACAGACAACCAGTCGTCCAGGGGCATAGGCGGCGTGCGTGACTAACTATCCGTACCTATCTGCAACTATCGGCCATGCAAAACAGTTGGTCTAGTGAACAATTGGATATTAGAATATGGAATACTTAGACAAATTTGAGAGACAAATTTGAGGGAAAACAAAAATTCATTAAAAAGAAGCCGGTCATTAAAGACCGGCAAAATATTCAAAGCCCCGGCCCCCTGGCCGGGTAAATACAAAACAAACGGCACGCAGGCCGTGGAAAGAATACATAAAGCTTAAGAAGGGGGCAGATCTTCAATATTAGCAGCTGCCGCCTGGTCAGCACTCTTCTTGCTGGACTCGGCTTCAGCTGCATCCTTTTTTGATGCCTTACCCCCAAGCGGCACAAGCGCCACTACCGGCTCCTCCTCCTCCAACGCTTCCTCCGACGCCTCTTCCTCAGCAGCCGCCAGGATCTCTTGATTATATGTATCAGAACACTGGCGGTACGTTTTTTCCCAAGAGGCAAAGTCGGCATTGGGGAAGAGGCGGCCCCAAGTCATGCGCTGGATTTGAGCAGAGTCTTCCATCATCTCCCGGACCAGCTCTTTCTTCTCTTGCTCGGCCTTTTCCGAGAGCTCTTGAGTAAGACTCTTCTCCTGGGTCACCAGGCGTTCCTTTACGTTGGCCAAGGATTTCTCCAAGGCTTCGTATGAGTACATTTTTAGGCGAAGAGGTTTCAGCTCGGCCTTGAGATTGGTGATGGTTGCCTCCAGCTCGTCATTCCTCTTCTGGGCCGCCTCTAACTGAGCCCGAACAGCGGCGGTAGCCTGCGCCTGATAATAAAGAATATCAATGGTCAGAACTTCATTTTGGGCAATTTGAAACATTGCCTTATCACAGTCAGAGGCGGCCATAGCTTTTGCAGCCTTTACCTCTTTGTTCTTCCGATCAAGCGGCTTGCGAAGGCCGTTCACTCGGAGCAGGGCCTAAGTACAAAGGAACATGCGTCAGATTCCAAACAAAAAGAAAACAGGCGTCCAGAAATTCAAATGCTCAAAAAATATGCTAAGTATACCTCAGCAAGGACCCCTGCAATCCCGTCTAGGTCAAGGGTGCCGACACCCCTGACCGCCTCCCTTTCAGCTGGAGGAACTGCCCTGATCATAGACTTGGCCATCTCTACCAAGTCAGGCTCCTGAGGGCCGGCTGCATCAAGCATAAACAAACGGATTAGACCTAGTAAAAAAGGGAGCGAGTCTAAAATTTACAAGGACAACTTCTTACTTCTAGGCGGCCAGGTTGGAGTTTTAGAAGAAGTGGCCGGCTGTTTCTCAGCCGCCACATGTTTCCTGGAAGAACCAGGAGAGCTCCCAACAGTCGTCTTCCGGGCCTTGGGGTCCGGCTGTTGGGAAGATGAAGCTCTTGGAGCACCCGTCTAAAAAAGAAGAAAAAAAGTCAGTATATGCATAAACACAACTCCAAAAAGAGGGTGAAAGGTTCGGAGCTCACCAAGGGTGCCCCCTTCTTGGGGGAGTCGGTTGAAGCTTGTTGCATGATAGAGGCCCGCAACATGGCCGCCGCAGTCTTGGAGGCGGTGATTTTGCTCATGGCGTCAGCTGCAAAAACAAACGGCAAAGTTAATAAGTCATAACAAGAAATGTATGGAACAACAGAGTATTCGACAGGCCGACTACCTCTTGAGCACCGACTGCTGAGGCCACAGGCGGCCAAAAAGTACTCGTCATAGAGCCACTTGAAGCTCGGGACGCAGTGCAGGGGTACTTGCTCTCGTACCCCAGAAGTAGAGTCGACCCTCGACTCTACTTTAAAGAGTCTTTTATCAAGGATCTCTTTCTTGGCCTTGGGGGGAACAGGCGGCATGCTACGACCGCCTGCAAGAAGGGGCGGATTCCTGTTCCACCTATTGAAGCGCTTGTTCAGCTCAATGTCTGAACTCTCAATGATGAGGAAGGTGCTCCGCCAGTCCTTCCACTTGTTTGCTTTACCTCTCGTCATGAGGTAGACCCTGTGGCTTGTTAATTGATACCAGCCGGTACCGCCTGTCTTAGGGGTCCGGCTGAGATAGTTCATATGGGCGAAAGCCTCGAAGCTCGGCTCCACCCCGTGTAGTTCGCACCCGGCCACATAGCCAAGTACGTTAACCCAGGAGTTTGGGGCTAATTGCCATAACCCCAACTCATACCCATCCAAAATCCGCTGAACAGCCGGATGTAATGGGAAGCGCAGCCCTGCCTTGATGGCCGCCTCGTAGCAGCCAAAGCAGGCACTATCATAACTGGAACCAGCCGGCCAAACGACTGTGTCTTCTGGATCCGGCACAAACACTAGAAAGTCGGGGCCCATGGTGTGGTTTGCAATAAAGCTCTCCACTTTCTCTTGCATTGCTGTGATCCGGCCCCGAGGTACCGTGTAGTAATAGGGGGTGTTTAGCTCTCGGTGAGAGGCGGATGGCTCCGCCCAATTGTCCCCCTTCTTAACTGCGTGAGAAAGTCTCGCCTCTTGCAGGCGGCTGTTTTTCTCTTTTGTGTCCAAAGAAGCATGGCCAGAAGAGCTTGACTCGGAATCGTCCTCTGACGAGTCCGAAGAGGACGACTCCTCCCCTCTCCCGGAGGGGCCCGCCTCCTCTCTTTGAAAAGGAGCAGAATTGTTAACTGTTAAATGGGAAGGGGTCACTATGACTCCTCTCTCAGAATTGCCGGCTTTCAGGCCGCCTTGTTTCACTTCCACATCTGGCGCCTGGTCTCGCTAACAAAGCAGATTACCTACATTAAACACTCTCACCTAGAGAGACCCAATCACTTTAATTTCCGCATTAATTACTCCTTAATCAAGTACTAACTTGACCGTTGGAGGCGGAGCTCCCACCACCAGGAGTCTCCGTTATTTTGCAGGTACAGGCGTCCGGTTCCAGTCTCGGAATTGTAACTCTCCCGCAGGACATCAGAAAACCCCGAAACAGTATGTATGTCATGAAAAATATTAAGGAAATTGGGATTGCTTGGGGAATAATTAAGAAGAATGAATGACAAGAAAATATAATGATTGAATATCAAAAAGATGGAGAATTAGAATTATGGAAAATAGGAGATTTTAAGAAGATAATTAAAAATACAAATTACCAAAATATTTTTCCAAAATCTTCATGGGATGGCCGAAATTTTTGAGCTTTCCTAAGCTCATATTTTTGGCCCTCCTATTTAGTATTTAGGAATATATTTTGCTAGTTTTAAGAAATTAAAAATAATTGTGTAAATAATATTCATTGTAATAAATAATTAAATAACAAAATACCTAATATTCACCAAATAATTTAACTAAATAAAAATCAGATTTTCACGTAGGAAAATCCAAAATTATTAGCTAATTAATTGGGATTTTAGGACCTATTAAAATAATAATAAAATATAGATTTTGCCTTAATTAAAATATCTGAAATATAAATAATCCGGTTTTTAAAATAGGATAAATGGATAATAAATCTTATCCAAAATAATGATTAGTTTTCAAAATACTTTTGGCGCTAAAATTCAAATATTGTTTTGGCTCCAAATAATAAATTTAATAAAATACCCTTTTTATAAAATAATTCCTAATTAATTAATTATAAAAATACGTATGAAAATACGGGGTATTACATCCTCCCTCTCTGTGTCTATGCAGGACGTAATGGCTAGAGTTAAACAAACGACTACTAAGCCTAGAAGCCGGCGCGCTATGGAAGTGCTCGCAGATGAGGTTGTTCCGGATGGGGAACAGGAGGAATCAGAGGAGAGAAGTGGTTCCGATGATGAGGCTCCCTCCTCCTCCGGCAGCTCAAGCGTGAGGGAGGCAGGAGGTGAAGAAGCCGCCTCCTCTCACGGGTCAGGAGATGAGGTAGGCGACAACGATGCAGCCGAAAGATCGGGGGACGACGCATCTGGCTCCGATCAGGACAATTTTGCGGCTGACTATCAGCAGCCGGTTAAGACTTTAGCTAACCCTGACCCGAAAAAATAAGGATGCTGCCGGGTGATATAGCCTTGCTGAAGAGAGGCTTCAAGGCCTTCAAAGAGAAACACCCCCTTGGAAAAGGGTGGGATATTATAGTTCCGCCTAGGGATGCGGTTATTGCCTGGGAGGAACACATTGAGAGTGCAGACAACTACTTTGTCTACTTAGTCGGCCTCCGGTTCCCCCTCCATACTGGGATTAGGAAAATCCTCAAGGGGTATGATCTGGGTGTCTTGCAGCTCACCCTAAACTCGTAGGTGAATATTCTGAAGTACATTGCCGCCTCTGAGCTCCAAAATATAGCCCCCAGCTTTTCCGCCTTCGCTCATATGCACTATCTGAGCAAGGCCCCAGGCGGTCATGGGGCGTGGTATACTCTTACCACCTTGCCCCAATACGGTAATACCAAATGACCTTGGGAAAGGTGTCCAAATGGTCCGGGTGGAAGGAGAAGTTTTATTTGATCTCCTCCCCCAAACTTAAACACAACCGGACACTGCGCCGGTATAATAAAGAATCGGCTCTCCTGGGCAGGCTCCTCTTTTGGCACTCTCTTCTAGAGCCCGGAGCAAATAATGGACCCGGGTTTCTTCGACACCACAACTGAGCCCTTGGGGGATGGGACTCATATTATTGTGCCAAAGAACTACATCCCCCATCCGGACTTCTTCAAGGATGAAAGATTCCTGTCCGCCAGCGGGTTAAAAACCATGTTTCCCAAGAGTAGATCCATTTTGCATCCGGCAATTATGTTTTTTTTTTGTTTTTGTTCTTCAACTTTTTATTATTTTAACTAACTCCCTGTTTTCCCCTTGCAGCCGACGCCTTGAAGATGGTAGATATGGAGAAGAACCTGGTAAAATCTGCTGCGCAGCTGCGCAAAGAGAGCCTGCTCTCCTAGAGAGCACCCGTTGAGGCCAAAAAAGCCAAGAAAGGCGGGGTATGACCGTCTAACCTGACTTTTTTTCTTTCAATTTCTTCTAAGTGCTTTTTCCAGCTAGTAACTTTTGATCCTTTATTTGCAGAACACTAGCAAATGCGTTCCGCACTCCATCACCAAGCTTTTCAAAAGACAAGGGGAGGAACTGGAAAAAACTCCGACTGCCAAGGCCACAAAGAAGAACCCTACCCAGTCAACTTCCTTTGCCAATTCGGATTGTCCTACGACTGGCGGCAAGTCACCATCCGTAATGAAGGTTCTGAATGAAATCTCATAACGTTCAGGGAAGAAAGCGCTGGATGCCTCTACGACATTGAAGGGTGGCCAGCCACCCAATGTTGCAGGCGGTGCTGCAATGACTAGGGAAGAGGATGCCTCAAAGCCCCATCCTCAAACCCAAGGTAAGAATAAGATTGAACTTCCTTGGCCACTTAACTTTATGCGAGTCAAGACTAAGGTTGACCCTTCGGGGGGTTCAGTCAGCAGCCGGCAACGAATGAATGCCAACTATGCTGCATCCCTCTCACCAAATACTTCTTATGGTGTAGATCTTACATCTGACGAGCCGGATCTTCCTGGGTTTGCTAAACGGATGGTGAGGACCCTCACCCGGTCTGAAGAAGAACTCCATACCTGATCTACGGGTAGTGGACTTCGACCGAATAATGGGCCAACAAGCTAAGGTAAACTGTTTTCCAACTCAATTCTGATATCTTTTCTTCCGTTTTTACCAAGTATGTCATATTTCGGCTGTCCCTTTCTAGGTTATGCTGAGGGTGGATGGGCTCTGAGGCCCCTTCAGGCGGAAAAAAGAAGAGGTAAATGACGCCAAACGGAGGGCCACTCAAAACCTCAACTCTTCTGAATATGCTAATTATATGTCTGAATTAAATATTAAAGCAGTAGAGTTGCAACAGGAGGAGATGATCCGGAACCTGACGGTTGCTAACGATGAAGCCAACAACCGAGCTAATAACCTTGAGCAAAAACTGAAGAATGCTCAATATGATCTTAAGGAATTAGAAGACTCTTATAAGGATAACACAAAGCTCCGGGCAGACGTTTCCCAGTTGGGGGTGGAGCTAGTCAACCTAAGAAACCAGCAGTAGGACGAAATTGCCAAAGAGCAGACCCGGCTAGTAGAGGAAAATGAGCGGGACAATGAGACCCGCCTGAAGATAGTATGGGGGCTCCTCTATCCAGACATAGACTTTGAAGTCTACAAACTTAGGTATGATTACGCCACTGCGACGTATGATGCCCTAATTATGGGAGAGGCAGCTCTGTCTCGCTTCAAAGACTGGGCTGCTAAGCTAGGATATGAGGTCTCAGACAATGAAGAGGAGTCGGAGGAGGGTCAAAAAAACCAGAACAACCAGCCTCAAGCGGCTAAAGATCAATAAGGAGCCCTCCCTACAGGTCAGGACCAGCCGGAGCAGCAGTTACCCCCTCAGCCTTGAATCAGCCTCCCCAAGTTCTGCGGCAATGTGCCATTTACTTTCTTTTCCGGCTTGTAAGCCGAGTATGCTGTAATTTTACCAACTACGGAGTTGGGTTGACAATTATTTTCTTTTGTTTCTGCACCGGCTGTGATTCCGGTTAACAATCATTCTGGCCTTTGTGCCAGTTTTAATTTTATGAAGTATTCCGACTCAGTCGGTTTTTTATACATGTTCGCATTTATGTTTGAATTTTAATTTTTGAATTGAATTTTGCGTATATACTGCAAGTCTTTGATATTTTTCCTAACTTATAAATAGCATGCGGCAGATTGTAATCCGGCTGTTCTTGCCCCTGGGCGGCTGTGTGGTTGGTTTCATTTAACATTGATTGATTGGCTTGAAAACATTTGATTTTGAGAATTATGGGATGTTTTTAGGCCAATCAATCACAATGGTGATTGCCCCAAACCAAGTGCACAGCCGACCATTTAAACGGGTGCTTCTAGCCTCTTACCTAGGCGGTAAACTATCGTCTGGGGTGGTTGCGTGGCCGTTACTGTAGACACCCAAATGTGTCTGTCCAAAACCAAACCCAGTGATGAATACCTTTCACGTCATTTGATTATCGAAAGAGGTGAAAGTGTAAAAAGTCTAGTGCTGAGGATGTTTTTATTAAAATATCTCTTCTTTCTGTTTTTGAAAATATTTCTTTTCTTACCCTATTTATGAAAAACGTGCATTCAGTTTAGTTTGGTCCATGATAAGGGTCCAATAATAATTTATTTGGATAGGTCTCGAAAAGAGCCTTCCAACGATATATTATAAGCCCAATTTCAATGAATAATGAGGAAGTTATGGCCAAAATACCAAACTGGGCCCGGTTTGGTTCTTACATATGGCCCAATGATCTAGAGGAGGGCCTATTATTAATTATCATTCCTAAAGCTAATAGGATTGATTATAGTATTCTAGAATACTATAGAAGGTTCTCTAAAATCCTAATGGAGTTAGGATTGATAATTATGTTTCAAAGAGTTTGAAATTGAATAAAACAACTCCTTTTTGAGAATCCTTGTTTTGTACGACATGGAATATGTTCAGATATTATTTTTGTGCCTCATAATCTTTATCAAAATTTTATATGGTTGGATAGATCTTGAAATTACCTTTCCAATAATATTTTATAATATTAATTTTGAGCTATAACGAAAAAGATATGAATGGAATATGAAACTTTATCCAAAACTGACACCCTTCCACTATATCGGCCATATCTTTTTATCTAAAAAAGATTTTCGCAAAGTTTTATATGCGGCTGGCTGCACTGCATGGCCAGCCCCAATTTTTTCTCTCTCTTCTCTCTCTCTCCTCTCCTCCATTTTCTCATCCTTGAAGCACCGGATTTCTGCTCCAGCGATCGTCGTCGACTTACTTCTCCAACCTAGATCGACGTCGACTTTCTTGAAGCTCCAACCTAGCTCGTGGTCGTCGTGAAGCTCCCCGCACTCCGTCGCCGGAAAACAATTTTGAGGTTTTTAAGGCCAAATTCAGCCATGAAAACTCTAGACTAGTTTTTTTATGGTTGAATTTGGCCTTTTTAGCCAAAGTGAAAATTTGAAGCCATTGTTAATAATTAAGGTATTTGTTAGATTAAATTTTTTTTTTATTTCCCGGTTTGGTTGTATTTTGGTTGGATTTGGGATTTTTTGTGGATCTACGTGTAGATTCCACCATCAAAGGGACCAAATGTCTACATCATCTCCATGTGTGCTTAACGAGTCAGACCTTGCTCTAAGACCTGTATGTACCTAACTTTAACGATTATTTATTAAAATATTGCTACCTGGTGGTCTTTTTGACAACTTCTGCTGTTCAAATAGAACCCTTAAGTGTGCAAATATCTTTCCATAGTAGTCAATGTCAATTGTATGATTGTTTTGGTGGCGTTGGGGCTGGTGATGTGGGGTAGTGAGTACAAGAGGTGGTGGTGGTGTGGTGGAATTTAAGGCTTTGAGATGGTGTAGGATTAGGGGTTACTTACTTGGTTAGGGGTTACTAGGGGGGTTACTAGGTCCGATCACGGGTTACTTGGTACGATCAGGGGTTACTTGGGGGGTTACTAGGTCCGGTCAGGGGTTACTTGGTACGGTGAGGGGTTACTTTAGGGGTTACTAGGTTTGGTCAGGGGTTACTTGGTATGGTAAAGGGTTACTTGGCAGGTTACTAGAGGGGTTATTTAAGTGGGGTTACTTTAGGGGTTACTAATAGGATAATATGCCGCACCGTGCGGCCAGCCGCACCAGAAACGCACTGAAAGATTTTAATCTAATTCCAATTTGGTTGGAAAGTAGACTTCAAGAGATTTCCAACGACATATTATATGCCTTATTTGGACTTCTGGATCAAAAGATACGATAAAAACAAATTCCGTAAAAAACTGTTGTCCATCGAGTTTTATTTCGATTCGGATTCGGATTCGGATTCGGATTCTTTTCATTATTTTTCGACTCTCTTTTTTCCTTAAATAGAGGTCATATCTCCCATTTTTCAATCATCAACTCTCATCAAGAAATTCTTGATACTTTCTCTCTCTCTTTTCTAAACCAACTTTTCACAAACCAAATTCCGCATTCACAAGATCTAGACACACCTATCCAAGTTCGAAGTTGCCTTCGCCCTAGACGTGAAAGGTTTGGTATTTCTGAGGGTTTGGTCCCAAATCTCTCTTTCAATTATTTAATTTAATTGTTTGATTTTATATTTTCCTTGAAGTTACTAACGTGTGTATTTTGTTATTAGAAAGAGGTACGAGGCATCCAAGTAAGTGCTTTAATTTTTTTATTGATATTTTGATATAGAAATCATGTTTAGGTTGTTATTTTGATTCCTAGTATCATGTTAGGATGTTTTCCCCAGTATCATGTTAGGATGCTTTTCTTAGTATGATGTTTAGGGTGACAACAATAAGTTCCTTATATCAATTATGATTTCTATGATGCTTCCTATTTTCTTTCCTAATATCATGTTAGTATCATATTAGGATTAAAGCTTTGATTTTTATATGTTTAGTGACATGCTAGGGTTTGTTATTAATCTTGTTAGTATCATGCCTAGGATCTTGCTATTATTATTCTTTAACATGATTAATTATTATGATGATTATAATTATTTGGATTATCATTATCATTATTATTATTATTATTATTATTATTATTATTATTATTATTATTATTATTATTATTATTATGTTGTTTATATTTATTGTTATTGCTTGATCACACCTTTATGCATGTTTAAAGTGAATTTGTACTTGTAATCACGCTTAATAAGATAATTAATAATCCTGTGTAGGGTTAATATGATTATAATTCAAGTGCCCACCAATAATAGTTTTATTTGTGCATTAACATTCAACCAACATAGTTAAACAAGTTTAGGGTAAATCTATTGATTGCATGTTAGTCAGAAAGCTCACATGAATACGAGAAGAATAAAGTAGAGGCCTATTATTAAGGTAGGTTCTTTCTCTTTTAGATTGGATTTGTAACTTCATCCCCGAACTTCCAGTCATGGTTCCAGATCTATTGGAGTTAATGATCTCTTGGATCGTTAAAGGGTGTAACCTGCACCCTGTGAACGGTTTACAAGTTCCTAAAACTTGTTGGAGACTCTTTTTCTCTATCTTCCTTACCTTTGGAGGCCACCATGCTTAAGTGTATGATCACAGTGGGGTTCAAGTTTGGGGTAATGCTTGAAATATCCCCTACAGTTACACAAAACTCTTTTTCCCCAATGGGAGAGTCTGTGCAATTTTGGGATGAAAAGCCTAAGTAAGAACTTTGGTCGAAAATCGGCTGATGCCTTAGGACATCCAGTATTTCGAACACTTCATAGTTCTGTAGACTATTCTGGTCAGACGATTATGAGTTGACCAATTTGGTCGTTCAATCTTTGTCGTTTGCATAGATACGTAGAGCTAACAGATAGTCTGATCTCTGCGACGATTGCACGTGGAGGGGTGTTGCCGGATGTCGTTGTCCATATTGGGTCAGGCGATTTTGTGAAATAAGCAACCATCCGGCCATTGGCCTTTGGTCTTGTTCGAGACCGGTTGTATAGATACTAAGCATTTTTGCGCTTAGTTTATTTATCTGGCCATTGGCCGCATGTCCCTTGGACGTTGAATTAGCTACTAACTTTTGAACTTAGTTGGTTTAGTAAATAATCCGTCTTTGCATTTCTCGGACGGAACGTTAAAAATAATAACACAATTGCAAACAAAAAGCAGTTTTTCATTAATAGACTTGTTTATTTACAAAAAATTTACAATTCTCAGAAGTAGTACTTTTTTAAGTTATCTACATTCCAAGTTCTAGGCAGGCGTCTGCCGTCTGGGGTTTCCAGGCGGTAGGTGCCATCCCTAACTTCTTCATAGATCCGGTAGGGGCCTTCCCAATTGGCAGTAAGCTTTCCAACTCATTGGCTCTACCGGTTGCCTTTATTTTTCGTAACACGAAGTCGCCAACTTTCAAAGGGCGCTTTTGTACTTTCTTGTTGTAGGCTCTCGTCATTCTCAGACGGTATATCTCATGACGTAGGGCAGCATTGCCCATGCGTTCCAGGAGGAAATCCAATGCCAGACACATGGCCTCCCAATTTGCCTCTTCATCGTAAGCATGACTCTGAGAGTCGGCTCATAATGTTCGATGGGCAAGACGGCTTCAGCACCGTATACCATGAGAAATGGGGTTTCACCGGTTGCTCCTTTGGCAGTTGTCCGGATGGCCCATAGGACATGAATCAATTCTTCTGCCCATAAGTCACCAGCTCTTTCAATTTTCTTTTTGATGCCGTCTGAGATGAGTTTGTTGAAGGCTTCAACTTGGTCGTTTGCTTGGGGTCGGCCGACTGATGCAAAACAGTGTGAGATCCCTTGATCCCTCAACCAAGCCTTAAGGTGAGGCGTGTCAAACTGAGGGCCATTATTAAACACCATAGACATAGGTACCCTAAACTAGGTGATCATGTTCTTCCAAATGAAAGAGATGACATCCTTTGTCTTGATGTTCTTAACCGCCTCCACCTCCACCCACTTGGTGAAGTAATCCACAACCACCAAAATATAACGCTTTCTGCCTGGTGCAGGCATATAAGGACCCAAGATGTCCATGCCCCACTCAGAAAACGGAACTGGGTTGTGGATTGCCGTTAGATCAGTAGCCGGGTGGTGAATAAGCTTGCCAAACCTCTGACATTTGTCACATTTCTTCACCAACTCTTTGGCATCTGCCTCAAGACTAGGCCAAAAATAATGCCGCCTATATGGGAGGCGCGGTATCCCGCATGAAATTCTTCGAGAACTTCTTTCCCCTTTTCTGGGGTAACACTCTTCAATAAAGGTTTAAGGAAACCCGCCTTGAAGAGCTCTCCGTTTCTCATCTCGAAGTTTGCTGCTCGTTTCTTCATGACGGTTTCCTCCTGTGGTGAATCAGAGAGCGTGCCGTCTGATAAATATGCCCTGATGCCATCCATCCAGGTAGAGCTTCGGTCCAAGATTCCAATAGGTTCTTCATATATAATTCTTTTTTTCAGAACTTCCCAAAAGACTGATCGAGGCGTATCACAACAGGCGGAAGATGCCAGTTTGGACAATGCATCCGCTTAGTTGTTATCTGACCTGGGCACCTAACTCAGACGGAATTCTTCAATTTCCCGGCCTCCTCTTTGACTGCTTGAAGGTATTTGATCATAGCTGGATGATTTGCCTCATATTTTCCCACATACAGGCTTACGACCAACTGCGAATCAGAATAGGCGTCAATCTTTGTTGCCCCTGCCGCCTTACACATGCGGATTCCGGATAGCAAGGCTTTGTATTCCCCCTCGTTATTCAAGTCTTGAAAATTAAATCGTAGTGCATATTCAAATTTGTCCCCCTCAGGAGACTCATATATAATTCCTGCACCACAACCGTTTTTTGTCGAGCTCCCGTCTACATACACTTTCCTAACCTGATCAATGTTATCCGGAGGAATTGGTCGTGTCATTTCAACAATGAAGTCGACAAACGCCTGACCTTTCACTGCCTTTCTTGGTTCGAAAGTGATTTCAAGACTTTACATTTCAATAGCCCATTGTAACATTCTACCGGATGACTCCAAGGTAGACATTGGCCGCTTGAGGGGTTGATCGGTGTAGATTACAACCGGATGTGCCAAAAATAAGGCTTCAACTTCTTGAGTACCATATATAAAGCGAGGCTAAATTTTTCAACCATGGGTACCGGAGTTCAGCATTTTTTAGCACATGGCTAATGAAATAGACCGAGAGCTGGATGTCGTCTCTCTCAGCAAGGAGAACAGCACTATGGGCATGGTCTGAGACGGCTAGGTACATGTATAATGTCTCTTTGGGCAGAGGGCTAACAAGCCTTGGCAAAGAGTGCAAGTGTTCTTTAAGTTTCTAAAAGGCCGCCTCAGCATCATCCCCTCATTCAAATCTAGTCTTCTTCCTGATTGCATGGAAGAAGTAAAGGCATTTGTCACCTGACCGGCTGAGGAACCTCCCCAATGCCGCCAGCAACCGGTTAGTCTCTGTACTTCCTTAACAGTGCGGGGTGAATTCATGTCAATAACCGCCTGTATCATCTCAAGGTTAGCCTCTATCCCCCTTTGATCAATCAGGAATCCGAGAAACTTCCCAGACTCAACACCAAAGACGCATTTCTTGGGGTTTAACATAACCTTATGCCGCCTGAGTGTGGTGAAGGTTTCTCAGAGATTAGCAAGGTGATCCGTCTGTTGCTTGGATTTAACTATCATGTCATCAATGTACGCCTCTACATTCCTTCCAATTTGATTAATGAAGACTGTATTCATCATCCATTCGATTGTAGCCGGCGCATTCTTCAAGCCAAATGGCATCACAGTATAGCTAAATAACCCCTGATTAGTGACGAAGGTCGTCTTCTCTTGATCTTTTTTTACAGGGGTATCTGATGGAAGCTGGAATAGGCATCCATAAAACTCATCAAGGCATGCCTGGCTATAGAGTCAACCAGACTATCGATCTTTGGGAGCAGATAGCTATCCTTTGGACATGCCTTGTTGAGGTCTGTGTAATCAACACACATACGCCAGGTACCATTCGGCTTCTTTACAAGCACAACATTAGCCACCTAGTCGGGGAAATTACATGGCCGAATGAGCCCAGCATCCAACAACTTTTTAACTTCGGCAGCTGCCGCCTGACTTCTTTCCTCGCCGTGATTTCTTTTCTTTTGCCGGATTGTGAGATCCGGGCTGACGAGGCATCTCTTCCACTTCAAAGACAAAAATGTCTTTGAATTCTTTCAGCAATAGGTGCAAATTTGCACCCAGCTTAGTATAAGCAGTCGTCCCTGTACGGAATTATAATTACTACGCGGCAAAAATAAACATGAATCATATTCATATAGCACCTAACCAAGGATCTCATGCATAACACATAAATAGTAAGAATTATACCTTTGAAGCGTGATTCCACTAGTAATCGAGCAAGAACAAGGGAGACAAAGAACCTCAAACGTGATTCCTCTACTTGGTCCACAGGCACGGATTAAGACCTCCACTAATGCTAGTTAGTCGCGATCGAACTCTTCAATCGACTTTCTACGGAGAATTATGAACAACGAACTAGTCACGAACCACTGCGAGCACCACCAGGGGTAGCCGGCCGCAAGTCCAAGGGGGGGGGAGAGGGGTGCCATGAGAGGGAGGGAGAAAGGGAGATGAGGGTTTTGGGATTTGGTTGCCTTGATTCACAATTCACTGTAAGTTAATTGTGACTCCTGTTTTCAACCCTAGGCATGGATCTTATTTATAGATCACATCTCTAAATAAAAGTCCATGACTGTAGACACCTAAAAATGTCTCCCCGAAACCAAACCCGATGATGAACAACCTTTCACCGCCATTATTGGTCGGGTTGAGTATTTAATCTTTGGAGTGCTTAAATCCATATTCAAATCCATATTTTCATTTCATAAACCAACCCAATTCCTATCCCATTTCCCAAAACCATAACTTGTTTTCCTCTTTTCATGCCTTTAAACCCAAAATAATTCATTTCGTGTCCTTTAAAATCATTCATTTCGTGTCCTTTTTATAAAACGTTTAATCAATTTTAATTTGGTCCATAATCTGGGTCCAATGATTGAATATTTGGATGGGTCTTGAAAAGAGCTTTCCAACGATATATTATAAGCCCAAATCTGAGTTATATCGAATACGTTATGGCCAAAATATTAAACTGAGCCCAAACCGAACCTAAGCCCACCTTACCTACGACCCAATGATCATGTGGAGGGTCCAAATGATTTAATCCAATTCCTAAACCAATTAGGATTAATTAGAAGCTTCTATAAGTTTCTAAAATATCTTAATTATCCTTTTTGAAAGATAAGATTAAAGAGTTTAAAATTGAATAAAACTCCTTTCTTTGAAAATCCTAATTTTATTCGAATTGAAAGACGTTCAAAGATAGACAGATATTATTTTAGTTCTTCATAGTTTTATTATAATTTTATATGGTTGGATAGCCCTTGAAATTATCTTTCCAATAATATATTATAATATCAATTCCGAGCTATAACGGAAAAGATATGAATAAAATGTCAAACTCTATCCAAAACTGACACCGTCTCACTATTTCGGCCATATCTTTTATTGTACAAAATATTTTAATCTGATTCTAATTGGGTTAAATTTATACTTCAAGATATTTCCAACGATATCTTATTCATCTTTTTCCGACTTTTGGATCAAAAGATATGATAAAAACAAAAACCGCAAAAACTGCCGTCTATTGAGTTTTATTCCGATTTAATTCGGATCTTATCTTTATTCTTCGACCCTTCTTTTTTTTCTCTATAAATAGAGGTCATATCACCCCTTTTCCAATGAACAAGCTTCATGATCAAATCATTCTCTTCCTCTCTTTTACACCAAAAATTATTCTATTCTCTCTCCTATATTCTAAGTCTTAAATTTCCTAATTACATCATTCTTCCCTTAAGCACTCCAAGGAGTTCATACTTAACCCAAAGTTCTATAATTAAACCAAGGCGTGAAAGGTAGAATTAACTGAGGGTTTGGACCAAATCAACTCTACTTTTTATTTAATTTAATTGTTTCCATTTACTTTATATTTTTATTGAAGTTACTAACGGTTTATTCATGATGTAGCAATTTAAAGGAACGAGCGGAATGTGAGTAATTATTAATTAATTTAATTACTCTTATTTTATTTTCTTATTGCTAGTATCATGATTAGGTTATTTTATATTTGATTTGACTAACGCTATTATGGTTAAATTGCTTCCAATGTTAATATTTATTTTATTATATTTATTGATCACCATATTGCATGTTTAAAGGGAATATGTAATTGAAAATCACGCCTAATAAGATAATTTGGACGATCGGTTTAGGATCCTTTTTAATCTTGTTATTAAATCAAGTGATCACAAATATTTTAGAATTATGTGTTGCATTAATATTCAACCAATTTAGCATAATAATAGTTTGGAGCGAATTGAATCTTTGTTTGTATGCCTTTGAGATCGCAGGAATCACTTTTCACTATAAGAATCGAGTAGAGGCCAATACGGGCGAATGTGACTTCATAACTCACTTCGTACCATCATCCCCGATCCTCCTTTCGTGGTTCCGAACCATATGGAGTTAGTAATCTCATAGATTATGAATGGGGCGTAACCTTCACGGGTCAATCGTTGTTACCTATCGTTGTCCCTTTATCGTAGTTGCCTTTTATGATCCGTGAACGGTTTACAAGTTCCTTAAAACTTGTTGGCGGCTCCCTACTTTGCTTTGTCCCTAATCGTATTATGTCAATTCCCACTTCCTATGAGTGCCAAGCATATTCACAACATGCTTTTAACGTAGGCGCACTTCGAGCGACACCTACAATGACCAAGCCCAATTCCTAATCCCAATCAAACTACACTAGCCCAATCCTATTCATGATTAGTTAAATGCTCATAAGGCCCATTAATGGGCCTCTTACTTGCTTAACCCAATACCTTTGTGTGTGACCTCATAGGATCCATTCTAGCGGGCTTTGGACTATTTTACTAGCCCAAAGATCATCTCTCATAGTCTAGCAACAGATGATGACGCCCCAATAGAATGAACTTATTATCTCCATAATAGTGATCCTTGATATATCTAGTAATTACACTTATC
Organism: Chenopodium quinoa; assembly: GCF_001683475.1. Taxonomy (NCBI): domain Eukaryota; kingdom Viridiplantae; phylum Streptophyta; class Magnoliopsida; order Caryophyllales; family Amaranthaceae; genus Chenopodium; species Chenopodium quinoa. The sequence goes on along the minus strand of NW_018743252.1, from coordinate 10,407,193 downwards.
AAAGATACAACTCCTTCAATCTCCCACTTGTCTGAGACAAGTGCGCAATATTCAAATTCCTTAAGTCAATGTGTGTCGATTTGATAATATGATTGCATCTCATGTCGTGATCATATTAGTCTACAAATCTTTTCTTAAAAAACTGAGTGAGATTCAAAGAACAAATGATTACTATGTAATGCATTTGAGCACGGCCATGCATTTTTCTGAATTCTCCCTCTTCAAGGGGCCAAGGCACATTCCTATTTAATAGGTAGACTCAATCCAATCTTGTGGCAACCAAAGCTCCCACTCAACTTCTGAAATGACTGGGAAACACCCTTTATAATCTCCAGTTACGGGCAGACGTTTGAGTGTACCACAGCCATAACATCCATTAAATGAAATCAATGTTCCACTCATGTCAGAGGAATCCACTAATATATCCGGAAGCTCTATACTTGAACTTCAAAGTAGGTCTATAGTTCGATCATGCATCATTCATGCATATCCATGTGATTGACCGAGCCTCACTATGCTCCTATAGCCCATGAAACTGCGATATCCAATCAATCTTACAGGCTAGTCCATTATTAGAAATCATTTATGTCCAGTTTAATGATTCCGAACTAGGCACTTAAATAATATATGAATTTAGTTCACCTGTGGGGTTTCATTCATCAGGTCATCAACCCGATGAGCCCATCAATTCATAATTATTTTGGACATTTTATTTAATATTGAAACCACGATTAAATAAGAGAAATGATAAAATTTCTGATTAAACATAATTCTGCAAATGAGTGTATTACATATGTAACTTATTTTTCTCCAAAAATAAATACAACTTCTAATTACATCATTTGCTTCAATCTAGCTTAACTAGCATGTTTCTCATGATTAGGTAGTGGAAGGGGTTTAGTAAGTGGATCAGCGATATTCTCATCCGTATGAACTTTGCACATCTTCACATCTCCTCTGTTAACGATCTCTCAAATGAGGTGATACTTCCTCTCAACATGTTTGGATTTGAAGTGTGACCTAGGCTCCTTTGATTGAGCAATGGTGCCATTGTTGTCACAATACAATTCGATTCCCTTTTGAGCACTTGGCACGATATCCAGCTTAGTTAGGAACTTCTTTATCCAAACTGCTTCTTTGGCTGCTTCAACTGCAACCAAATATTCTGATTCTGTTGTAGAGTCTGCAACAGTGTTATGCTTCGAACTCTTCCAGCTCACTGCTCCTCCATTCAGACAGAAAATGTACCCAGACTGTGATCTAAAGTCATCTCTGTCTGTTTGGAAACTCGCATCCGTATAACCTTTGACAACTAACTTATCTTCGCCACCATAAACTAGAAACATTCCTTTCGTTCTTCTCAAGTACTTAAGGATGTTCTTGGCAGCTGTTCAGTGTGCATCACCTGGATTTGCCTGAAACTTGCTACACATTCTTAGAGCAAATGCAACATCCGGCCTCGTACAAATTATGGCATACGTTATCGATCCTATTGCAGAAGCATAAGGAGTGATAGCCATACATCTCATCTCATCCAGCATAACCGGACATTGAGATTTACTAAGCGTAATGCCATGAGACATGGGGAGAAATCCTCTCTTGGAGTTCGCCATCTCAAACCTGTCAAGAACCTTATCAATATAAGTCTCTTGACTTAGTCCAATCATCCTTTGTGACCTGTCTCAATGGATCTTGATTCCCAAAATGTACTCAGTGTTACCCAAGTCCTTCATGGAAATACAACTCTTCAACCATTCCTTGACTGACTCGAGCATTGGTATGTCATTTCCCATGAGCAGTATGTCATCCACATACAGGATTAGGAAAACTATGCTGCTCCCACTAGACTTCTTGTATACACAAGGTTCCTCTTCACTTTTGAGAAAACCAAATTGTTTGATTGCTTCATCAAAACGAAGATTCCAACTCCTGGATGCTTGCTTCAATCCAAAAATATATTTCTGAAGTTTGCTTACCTTTCTAGGATTTTTCGTATCTTCAAAACCCTCAGGTTGTGTCATGTACACTTCCTCCGTCAAGAACCCATTCAAGAAGGCGGTTTTGACATCCATCTGCCAAATTTCATAATCGAAAAATGCAGCAATCGCTAGAAGAATCCGAATGGACTTAAGCATGTCTACTGATGAAAAGGTTTCATCATAGTCAATACCATGAATCTGTCTGTATCCTTTCGCAACCAGTCTTGCTTTATGGATGTAGGCATTTCCATCCTTGTCTATTTTAATCTTGTAAACCCATTTGCAACCAATAGGTTTTACCCCATCAGGCAAGTCAACTAGGGTCCACACTTCATTTTCAGACATTGATTCCATTTCGGACTTCATGGCATCAAGCCATTTATCTGAGTTGGGGCTCGCCAAAGCTTGCTTGTAGGTTGTAGGTTCTTCGTTCTCCAATAAGAAGATTTCAAAATCCCCGGTTATTAGAACCTCAAAAAACTATTTGTTTCTGATTCTGGCAGACCTACGTGGGGTAGGAGCAACAATAGAAATGTTCTCTCCAACTCTTTCAAGATTTTCGCATGAACTAGGTTCAAGTGGGACGATAGGAGTTTCACTAGTCGAATTAGCTTGCTCTGACGCATGATTAATCGATTCATGCGCTCTTGCCTCTGATGTGGTGTTATCCACATCCATTTGTTGCTCGTCTCGAATTTCTTCGAGAACCACTTTACTCCCACTTGGCTTTCTAGACAGGAATTCCTTTTCTAGAAAGACACCATCGCGAGCAATAAACACTTTGTTATCTTCGCGATTGTAGAAGTAATACCCTCTTGTTTCTTTTGGATAGCCCACAAAGAAACACTTGTCTGATTTAGGGTGTAGTTTATCACCTTGTAAACATTTTACATAGGCTTCACATCCCCAAATCTTGAGAAAAGACAACCTTGGAGCTCTTCCATTCCACATCTCATATAGAGTCTTTTCAACTGATTTGGACGGGCTTCTGTTTAGTATTCTCGCAACTGCTTCTAATGCATATCCCCAAAATGATATGTGAAAATCAGTAAAGCTCATCATGGACCTCACCATATCTAGTAAAGTCCTGTTCCTCCTTTCCGACACACCATTCAATTGTGGCGTTCCTGGAGGAGTTAACTGTGAAAGTATTCCACAATTAATCAGATGTTCATCAAATTCTTGGGTCAAATATTCACCACCACGATCAGATCGTAATGCTTTAATCGTTTTCCCAAGTTGGTTTTGTACCTCATTTTGGAAATCTTTGAACTTTGTAAAGGATTCCGATTTGTTCTTCATTAAGTAAACATAGCCATATCTACTTAAATCATCAGTAAAAGTAATGAAGTAATTAAACCCACCCTTGCTTTTGAACTCATTGGTCCACACACATCTATATGTATGAGTCCCAAAAGGTCACTAGCTCTTTCACCTATACCCGTGAAGGGTGACTTAGTCATTTTCCCAAGCAAGCATGACTCACAATTTTCAAATGATTCATAATCAAAAGAAGAAAGGAGTCCATCCTTATGTAATTTATGGATGCGCTTTTGGTTGATGTGACCAAGCTTATAATGCCATAGATAAGTTGGGTTTGAACCATCTGTTTTCTGCCTTTTATGATCAAGGTTGTAGACATGAGTTGTATATTCTAAGACATACAAACCATTAATTAATTTTGCGTTAGCATATAACATATTTTCTTTCGAAATAAAACAACATTTGTCTCTTATTTCAAATGAAAATCCTTCAGAATCTAAAACAGGAACTGAAATAATGTTTTTAGTAATTGTAGGTACATAATAACAGTTATTAAGCACCAAAATAATTCCAGAGGGAAGTCTTAAGTGGTAACTTCCAATAGCAAGTGCAGCAACTTTTGCTCCATTTCCTACTCGAAGCGTTACTTCCCCTTTCGCTAACTTCTTACTTTCTTTCAAGCCATGCACGTTATTAACGATATGAGCACCACAGCCGGTATCAAATACCCAAATGGAAGATGAAGTAAGATTAATTTCTACAACAAAAACATCAAGTAACTCTTTACCTTTTATTTTCACTGGTGTATAGTGGGGACACCCTGGTGTATGGCATAGCCAACTACCACAAAAGAAGCATTCGCTTCCTCTCCTTTTCAGGAACTCCTCAGCATGGTTAAGCAAAATATTTATCAATGTCACCGACGATCCCTCATCATTATGAGTGACCTTGACAATTTCAAAACCATCATGGAGTGAGAACAAGATAATATCATGTGCAAATCATCATCGATCGGTTTCCCAAGGACATCCATCTGATTGAACCTTTCAATCAGTTCCCTGACATGGGCCCTAACTGACTGACCAGGCATGAGTCTTTTAGCCATTATCTTACAATGAACATAGTAAGCCTCATACCTGATGCTGTCAGTCCAAGAATAGTAAATCTGAGGGATCGAGTTAACGACCTCTCTTACATTATGATCTTTGAAGCCTCCACTTCTTAATGCCCCAATTCCACCTCGACAGATAGCACGATGACATTTTTAAAAGTTGGTTAGCTCATAGTGCCTGAATCTCCTTTTCCAACAAATTGGAATAGATTCTAAAATGAGCCCTCTGATTTTCTCTGCATCTAAAACAATTTCAGCATGCCTTTCAGCTTCATATTTTTCTGTATACTTGCTCTCAACAGGAATATATAAACGAGATTCAAGCCCATGGCTTGTGAGAACCTTTCTCAACTCATTTTCCCATTCCCTGAAGTTTCTGAGATTCAGCCTTAAGTCAAGTTTCATTGGTAAAATAGTGTTGTCGTATAAGTTATTCATCTACAAACAAAACAAATGAGGCAAAGTTCAATAATTATGTTTAATAAATTTTTAAAGTACCATAAGCGATTATAAAACAGGTAACTTTAAAACATTCATTCAATTTAATTGATTCCTATTGAATAGAATGATTCCAAGATCCTTTATTTGTGCAATAATTGACCAGACTGAGGCCCTACCATCAAGTATTGCATTTTCAAGGTGAGTAAACTCTTTACTGATTACAACTCTTTGTAATTCTTGGTTGAATAATTACCCATCACATGTTTAATTATTACCCTTAGCTTCAAGGTTCTAAACGCTTTAGGTAACCTTGTTGAGTATAACCAATTAAAAGTGTAAAACGTGATTTACCCCCACTCTCCTGAGATATAATATGACACCCTGCTGAGGCATGACCTGTCACAAATATCAAAGGTTTCATCGGGTTTTTAATTGGAAAAGCAACCTCAATATTACTGGGACCTAGATTTATTATGTTGTGATTATTTAGTGAACTCTAGCGCATCATCAAACAACATAAATAAAATCTAACATGCATAATCTACTAATGCATAAATAAAACATGACATAGTATGGCCCCTTAATCCTAAGAAAACTAATAAAGCAAAACCTCCCACTTAAACCTTCATAGATCTCATCCATCTTGCTCCTTTGGGCCTCCACTCCATGGATTCTTGGATTAACTGCAACCTGTAATACTATTCTATTCTATCTACTACTTAAATAAAATAAAAAAAATTACAAAAATACTTAACGGTACGCAGACCGTATTTAGATTACAAAAATACGAAACGATGCGCAGATCGTATTTAGAATCTATGAGCCATACTAGTCTATATAGCAATAAATAACATCATATATTATAAAATGCCATATAATAAATCACTCATCATGCTTTCCTAAATTACAACATCGAATGTTCACAGTAAAGGAAACATGGCTCCTAAATATCTCATATTTTAATTAATTATTGTAATTAGATAATATCATATATTATTCATAACCAATTATAAAATATCATATATTTTAGTTTAGGTATGAGATAGAATCAAATCTTATTTTAATTATGGAAGATAAATCATATTTATTTTCCATGATCATCCTAACTTTTAGGAAATTATATCCTAATTACTGGCCAATCACATATTTCAAAACAATTAATATCCTACAATAATTATGGGATAATCACATTATTTAATCAATTATTAGCCAAATAGAATCTTTTGCTCCATATTTATCCTATCTTGACAAAATTAACAACTTTAACTTTGTTAATTATCTTTTTCAAAATCAAAACTAATCTTTTAATTTTTAATTTAGAAAAACTGATTTTTATCCAAAATAAAATAAATTTTTTTTTTTTTTTGGAAAATAGCGTCAGCCACCGTGGTGTGACCAGCCGAAGCCAGCCAAGGTGGCCGTACACCTTGCGGTGTACGCTGCCCTATAGCGACGCAAGGACAGAAGCAGCAGCACACGCAACAGGGTGGTGAACTACTGCATGCGCTGCCCCTGTCCGACCCGTGCCCAGCCCACCCTCCCTCCAGGACCACCGCCGGTGCGGCAGTCGTCGTGGCTGCGCCACCCAGCCGCGGTTGCCACACCTCAATCCCCTTTTTTTTATGTTTAATTTAAAACAAAACATTTTTATTAAAATTAAATTAAAATGTGGTCCAACTAATTTTAAAATTAAATCATATTCAATTTCAAAATTAGGGTTCTTCATGAATTTAATCCCAATTCAATTTAACTTTTAAATTAAATAATTTGATCATGAAAAATTCACAATTTAACATGAAATCAAAAGGATTAAATTCTTTAAACACCTAATATCGAATTATATCAAAATCAAAACAAAAAATTTCATAAATTAGGGTTCTTGATTTCAAAATTTTCGAAAAATAAGGTGGGGGGGGGTTTCGAATTTTTAAAACTTTATAGGGCAATTTTCGGATCAAATTAGGGCTAATATGGAGCAAATTAACAACTTTTAATGATTCTATATTGTTAAATCACATTTAATATAATAATTGACCCATAATTAAATTATTCTCCCTCCTAATTGAATTAAAATTGTGGATTATCAAAGAATTGATACTCAATATATGTAATTGCAAGAGGCTAACTGATACCACTGTAGGGAATTATAGGTACTACGCAGCGGAAATAAACATCAATCATATTCATATAGCACCTAACCAAGGATCTCATGCATAACACATAAAGAGTAAGAATTATACCTTTGAAGCGTGATTCCACTAGTAATCGAGCAAGAACAAGGGAGACAAAGAACCTCAAACGTGATTCCTCTACTTGGTCCACAGGCACGGATTAAGACCTCCACTAATGCTAGTTAGTCGCGATCGAACTCTTCAATCGACTTTCTACGGAGAAGTATGAACAACGAACTTGTCACGAACCACCACGAACCACCGCGAGCACCACCAAGGGTAGCCGGCCGTAAGTCCAAGGGGGAAGGAGAGGGGTTCCGTGAGAGAGAGAGTGTGAGATGAGGGTTTTGGGATTTGGTTGCCTTGATTCACAATTCACTGTTAGTTAATTGTGACTCATATTTTCAACCCTAGGCATTGATCTTATTTATAGAACACATCTCTAAATAAGAGTCCATGACCAAGCCTAATTCCTAATCCCAATCAAACTACACTAGCCCAATCCTATTCATAATTAGTTAAATGCTCATAAGGCCCATTAATGGGCCTCTTACTTGCTTAACCCAATACCTTTGTGTGTGACCTCAGGATCCATTCTAGCGGGCTTTGGACTATTTTACTAGCCCAAAGATCATCTCTCATAGTCTAGCAACAGATGATGACGCCCCAAGAGAATGAACTTATTATCTCCATAATAGTGATCCTTGATATATCTAGTAATTGCATTTATCGAAGACACAACTCCTTCAGTCCCAACCTTAACAGTACGCTCTAGAAGGCTGTCATCCAAAGGGTATATCAATATGTTCACCATCCGGCTAGGGACGGAGCTCATCTGACTTTTCTCCGGCCAATGATTGCTATTTTTTCTCTTTCTTCACCTTCACCAGCTGAGGAGCCTTTCTTTTCTTTTCGACTGCTGGTGGGGGTGGGCTGACGTCCTTGACATTGTCAAGGTCTATTGGTTCCCGTCCTTGACCGTCTGAGGCCACTGTAGACTTGACGGCTGTGAGATAACACTATCGGGCCGTCTTCTGATCCCCATTCAAGGAACCAACAAAGTCGTCATCCTTCTCATAGTTGATCATCATGAGGAAAGAAATGATTACCGCCTTGGCCTTGTTGAGAGTTGGCCGGCCTAAAATAATGTTATAGCCGGTCAGCTCCTCAACTACCAAGAATTAAACGACCAGGTGTCGTCCTTCTCCTTTCTCTCCCAGCTGGATGGGTAGATCAATCCTACCGATTGGGTACACCATCCCCCCTCCAAAACCAACCAAGGGGTGGTTTGCCGTGTGCATGCTATTGGGCTTGTACTTCAGCTTCTGCAAGCACCTCTGGCTGATGATGTCCGATGAGTTACCGGTGTCAATAAGGATTCGCCCAACCAGTTTATTGGCGACCTTACATTCAATGACAACCGGGTCATCATGCGGACGGCGGACGCTGCCCCTGTCCTTCTCAGTGATCAGAACGTCTGGGAAGGTGGAGCTAGCTGACGCCTGCTCATCATCATCATTATCCATCTTTCAAAGATGGCTCTTGGTGCCCCGGATGGTAGGGCCACCACATGAGAACCCGCCTGAAATAGTATAGACCGACTCTTTGTCAGTTGCTAAGCTACTAGCAGGCTAGGGTGTCTTAGATGACTGCTCTGGGTTCTTCTTATAAGTCCCCTTGGACTTAGAAATGTAGGACTTTAACATCCCTTTGTCAGCCAGACTGTCCAACGCCCGCTGAAGGCTGAAGAAGTCATTGGTATCATGGCCAACTTCCTCATGGTATTGGCAGAATTTAATTTTGTTCCTTGATTGAATAGAACTTTTCATTGGATTCGACTTCTCTAAAGACAGTCGGTCCTTGATCTCCATGAGGATTGAGTTGGAGTCCTTGTTAAACTCGTACTTGGGGACGTACGGTTTAAATTCTTCCTTTTCCTTCTAGGACGGCTGGTCAGAATCACTCTCCGCCCAGACTTCTTTTCTCTTCTTGCTCTCATCTTTTTTCTTTGCCGGCTGAGCAGGCCGACTGTCTTTTTGTTTGTCGGACTTCTTAGAGTCCGACTGACTAACAGGCGAGCAGAGGTCGGTTTCTTGAATATAGCTTTCCGCCTCCCTCAGGGACGCCTGTAGGGTAAATACCCCTTTTGTGACAAGGTCGAACTTAAAGGTCGACCCGTCTCTCAAACCCTTAAAGAAGTCTGTGAAAGCTACTTTGTCAAACAGTCCCTGAATCTGAATTCTGGTCAGATTGAACCGCCTGACGTAGGAGCGTAATCCTTCTCTCTCCCCCTGCTTAATGGTGCTCAAGTCAAGACTTGTTTTCTTTGCAGGGATGTTCATTGAGAAGTTGGAAGCAAACAAGAAGCCAAGCTTCTTGAAACTATCGATGGAACCGGCTAGCAGGTTGCCAAACCATTGTTGCGCAATGCCCTTTAATGTAGCCGGGAAGCATCGACATCAAGTGGCATCATCCAACCCCTGTAAATACGTGAGGTTGGTGTAAGCCATGAGGTGATCTTCCGAATTGGAGGTACCATCATAAGTACCTACCAACACATTTTTAACCTTGACCGGCTGTGCCGCCTCGGTTATTTCCCAGGTGAACGCAGAAGGTTGTTCACCCATGCGGAGCAGTTGAAGCTGCCAGTCCAGTGGCTAGACATTTTTGTATGCCGCCTGACCTCCGAAGAGAGCCGGCTGCATGAAATAAGGAGAATACAGGCCGTAGACCATAGGCGGTACGTACGGTGCATTCCCAATCATCTGAGGGCTAGAATGGATGGTATTATTAAAGTTGTCTGGAAAGCTTGAAGTGGAAGCTGACTCGGTCAACTGTTGATTCCTCTTGCGGGTGATGATCTCCCGAGCAACAAGAGTTGATTTTTTTGTTTCCCACCACTCCGGCGGGCATTTTTGGTATTCCTCTGTGGCAGAAAAATCCTGGACCAGTCAAGGGTCCCGGCTGCCTTCTCCTTTAAATGCAGAGTTAGCTTCCTGTCCCTGACTGGCTTCCTCTTTTCTAGAGGTCTAGAGGTTCTTTCTTGCCGACTGACCCTTACTTGGTCCAGTCCGCCTATTGGTGATCAGATCCTTGATTTCACCTTTGAAACTAGTCATAAACTTCATGAGTTCGTCCCGGGTGACTGGGGCGGATCCACCTGCCGTATGGGTTTCCCCTTTTGACTGACCAGGGGGTCGACTTGTACCCGCCTGGCTTGCACTTGGGCCGGATGCGCTTGGTTATCAAAGAGCCATCATTGGCTATATAGGTTTCAACCTGAGGATCATTGTCCTCTTGGTCAGTAAAGACCTCCAACTGGTCTACCGGACGTTCAGGAGGTGGTACATACTCTTAAACCATCCTTGAGGTACTCTCCCAACAGACGGCGCTAAATGTTTTGGGTGTTTTTGTCCCTTGGGAGAGTTACGTCACAAAGACTGGTCCGACCCGAGCTGCACCTGCAAAAACACGGAGACTCCGGTTGTAGGAGCTCTGCCTCCAACGATCAAGTTAGTAACTTGAAAAGGAATAAAGAGTGCGGAAATTTAGGTGGGTATTTGCTTGGATTCCAAGCTCATGTGTTCTCAGATGAGAGAGAAAATGTGTGTAATAAATTATTGATTGTGTCCCCAAAATGGGGGAATATCTCCCTATTTATAGGGTCGTTGGAAGGTGTGCCCCTATCTAGGTCACTCGACCTAGATTTTACTGGGCTACGCCGTTTTACGACACTTCTGGGAAATTGGGCCCTTTTAGGCCGCAATTTCAGGAAATATCTGAAGGGGACACGTGTTGTCGGTCCACTTGGACCAACATGGGCTTGACACGTGGCCTTCTCTCATTGGTCCACATGCCTAGGGTATTTTTACCCTAAAAAAGTCCCATAACCGAGTTAACGAGACTTTAGGGGTCAAATACGAGTCAGGTTGAGGGGTAATGGGTTCTTCTGAGTTTGTCTCGACCATGGAAAACTCACCAACATCCACCTCGTCCTCGTCATCCACCGTGAGCAGGACACTCAGGCCGCGACGCTGACACCGGTGATTCATCGTCCATTTTTCATCATAACGGAAGCACAAGCCCTGCTCCCGCTTCTGTTGAAGCTCCTTCTCTGAGAGCCGCCTTATTTCGTCGATTTTTTCTAGGTAGTCAGAGTGTTTTGGTTCGTAAAAGGCTAGGTGGTGTGGTGTGGTGTGGTGGTTTGAGGTCGTGTTTAGGTTAGTTGGGTTTCTTGGTAATGTGTTTGGGTTGGTTCGTTGGTTTTGAAAGGGAATACGCCAATAGGGTAAGCCACTAACATGTTTGGGCCGTGGGATGAGCTTCAATTTCTCTTCAACCCACATAGCCAACTCCATGGCCTGATCTAGAGTAATCGGATCCAAGAGTTGGACCTCGACCCAGATATCTTCACTTAGCCCAATTATAAACTGACCCTTAGCAATTTCTTCTGGCACTCCATCAATCGAAGCTAAGAGTTCGATAAATCGACGCCTATAATCTGCCATCGAATCGATTTGCTGGTGGGCGAGCCACTGCTCGTGAATAGTGTCGATTTCGGTGGATCTGAAGCGACGATGAAACACCTGCTTCAAGGCTTCCCACGACAACAAAGGGTGGCGTCGATGCTCCCACTGGTACCATAGCAACGCGTCACCGTCGAGCCCCACTACAGCGGCCTCCAGCTGATCTTCCTCACTAAGCCGGTAAAAGGGAAGAACCTCTCAGCACGGAGGATCCACCCATCCGGATTAGTACCATCGAAAAGAGGTAAATCGAGTTTCCTAAATTTCCAATACGATTGCCCACCTTGATAGCCACCGTCATTGTAGTCAACTGCGGCTGAGAAGAGAATGGGTTGTCCCATTGATTCTGGAGCCCATGCGCTAGAGAAGCACGAAACTCATAACAGATTATCTCCTACCTAGGAACAATCTAGGAATTGATGATCGTTTTGAACGCCGCCATTACAGTGGTGATCTCCTGAGCAACGCGCGATGGCAGCCCAGAGATCTCCTGTTCCAACAAATTTGGACGCTGACCGTGATTCAGGGGGGCCATCATCCTTCCCAGCTTAGACCGTCACTGCTCTGATACCAATTTGCTAGAGATTAGTATGAGAATCAGCAAGGCAACATGCTAAGAGAAATAAAAATGGCAACCAGGGGTATGATAGTAGTATTATTGAACAGAGTATTCAACAATATATACAAGCCTTCTTTCGAGAGGAAGGAGCTCTCCCAAAACACACTTTCTTGATTAATTTCTTCATACATTCCCCTTCCACCAATCACCTATTAATACCCCAAAATTAAGCCATAAAACAAACTTAAGCACACCTTAAGCATGCTAGTCAAACAATAACAAACTCCTAACAAACTTATCTTGAGATTACCATTCTACCCTTTTCCCCAAAACAAATTTAACCACCTGACAACTCAGCAATATTCCAGTTAATTCTTGGGCCTTCTAGCATAAGTGAAGCGGATATCAGGTTTAGGCTGATTCCCTGCAGCAATCTCCTAATCTATAGTACTTTTGGTTGATAAATTTTGATTTTCCTAAAATACGCTTCTATATTTAAAAATTATATTTTTATCAAAAATAAGTGCAATCAAAGAAAATATCATAATTTATAGCTACTCCACATTTTCGTCTTAAAAAAATAAAAAAAAAAAACTACCATCTTTAAAAAAAAATTAAAATAAAAAAATCCATCTAAAAAAACAGATAATTGATCTTGATAGATTACTTATATGCATACGCACGAATTTTTGCGTCTCTTAACTTGTCTTTTATATAATCGTAGAGTTAATTAACCGTAGCCCTTCAAAAGCTCAATCATAAAATCTCACGCATTTTTTTTATTTTTTGGAAAATGTTATAAATAGCCCTAAGGGTAAGGTATAAGAAGCTAAAAAAGAAATGTATTAATAAAAGGACTATGTATAGCATTACTTATTATTATTATTATTTGCTATAACCTCCAATAAAATAACTTTCACTTTGTCAAATTTTATATAACTTCCACATCTCCTATTGTTTTTCTTCAAAATATATGTGCTATGTATATTCGTGCCAACTCGACTTACAAAATGAAAAGAAAGGTCCCGAATGATGAAAAGTTTTTTTTTTTTTAAAAAAAAAACATCCCAAAAATGCAATATACTCATATGTGATATGTATTACAAAAATCTCATATTGCATGCATTAAGGGCTAGTGATTTATTACCCTAGTTTTTTAAGTGTCTCGATTAATTTTGACTAGGAATTATGCTAATGTAAAACTTTGATCTATAATATACTTCTTATTTAATTATCACTAAGTAAAGTTATAATTTTTCAAAAAAAAAAATATAAAAAATAAAATCTTATAAAATATAAATCAAAAATCTAATAACAAGACCACATGAATATATTTTTATTTGATATAAATCATCAAAATTAATGAAGGTGGAGCATATGTAAAATGTAAAAGTCAATGGCAAAGTATAAAAAAAATTAAGGAAATATTTTATTAAATTTTGTAAAAAAAAAAAAAAAAAAAAAAAAAAAAAGCAAAAATAATGAGTTTAAAGTTTTCCAATTGCATAAATTATAGATTTTATTTCCTAAATTTAATAATTCATATACAACATAGAAGGAAACATATCTTCACCATTAATTATAATAATACAAATTAATGTCCTTCAAATATTACCTAAGGATTATACTGTCAATCAAAATAATTAAGCACTAAACATTTATTCCAATTAAATATTTACACATATATGTGTTGTTCACAATATTAATTTCTAACCAAACATTGCAAAATGACCAAATTTGTATTCTTGCAAAATAAATAATACTACCTTTAATTTTTATTAGTTATACCTTTGAAATATTTTATATCTTACAAATCATACCCAAAATTGCCACTAATAAAAACCGGAGGTATTACCATATTTGTACTAGATAGAGTCCCTTTACTTAATTTGTACGATTGGTCAGCAATGACTCCACCACTTCTTATAACCATCTTACACATGTGAACCATCATAATCCTCCCCAACACATGTTCAATTGTTCATCAAAACCATAAACAAAATCAAACAAATTCAACAATAATTTTTCTGGGGATTTAGCAAAAAACCCCAATTTAATTTTAATATGGTTGGTGCAAAAGATTTGTTATCTCATTTTGTTTCAGTAATTGCAAGCCTAGTATTTTTCTGGGCAATTTTCCAGCAATATTTCCCACATCATCTTAGAAGTCATATAGAAAAATACTCTCAAAGAATCATTTCTTTGGTATATCCTTACATTCAGATAACTTTCAATGAAACAACAGGGGAGAGATTCATGAGAAGCGAAGCATACGTTGCGATTGAAAATTATTTGAGTTCAAATTCGAGTAAGCAGGCTAAAAGACTGAAGGCTGATATGCTGAAAAACAATCAGTCTTTATCACTTAGCATGGATGAACATGAAGAAGTCGCAGATGAATATAAAAGAGTTAAAGTTTGGTGGGCTTTTGGTAAGAATGTTAGTAAACAGCCAACATTCTCATTTAATCCTGTTGCTGATGAGAAGAGGTATTACAAGTTGACTTTTCATAAGAAAAACAGGGATCTTATTATGGATGATTATCTGAGTTATGTGTTGAAAGAGGGTAATGCGATCAAGATTCGGAATCGACAAAGGAAGCTGTATACTAACAATGGAGCTCAATGGAGTCATGTTGTGTTTGAGCATCCTGCGTCGTTTGAGACTTTGGCTATGGAGCCGGCAAAAAAGAGGGAGATTATAGAGGATTTGATTACGTTTAGTAAAGGGGAAGAGTTTTATTCGAGGATTGGGAGGGCGTGGAAGCGAGGGTATCTGCTGTATGGACCTCCAGGGACTGGAAAATCGACGATGATTGCAGCAATGGCGAATCTCTTAAATTATGATATTTATGATCTTGAACTGACTGCTGTCAAGGATAACACAGAGTTAAGGAGACTGCTTATTGAGACCTCGAGCAAGTCGATTATTGTGATTGAGGATATTGACTGCTCGAGGGATCTTACAGGACAACGGAAGAAGAAGCAAGACAAAGTGGAGGACAATATTGGTGATGATGAGGATAAGAAAAAAGCTATGAGTATGCTCGCTAGAGAAGAGCAGGATGCCAGTACAAGCAAGGTTACACTGTCAGGGCTATTGAATTTCATTGATGGTCTGTGGTCAGCTTGTGGAGGCGAAAGACTGATCGTGTTCACGACTAACCATGTTGATAAACTCGATCCTGCATTGATCCGTAGAGGAAGGATGGACAAGCATGTTGAACTGTCATACTGTGCGTACGAATCGTTCAAGATTTTGGCCAAGAATTACCTGAGAATTGACTCTCATCATCTGTTCCCAACAATTCAGAAACTGTTGAATGAGATTCAGATGACTCCTGCTGATGTTGCTGAAAATCTGATGCCTAAGACAGCTTCTGCAGATGCAACTACAAGTTTACAGGACCTTATTGCAGCTTTACAGTCGGTGAAGCAGGAAGCGGAGCAGATTGAAGTGGGACATTGAAGGTTGTCACAGTATTCACAAAGTATGGGAATTAGAGGATTTTGGAGAAAGATTGATAATAAAGCTCTGAGCTTGAAGCAATTATTCAGGTTCAAATTTCACTCATTTTTATTGAGTGTTTTATCATTTTCATTAATAAGCATGTAATTCTTACTTGAGATAACAAGAACAAGCAGGAAATAGATACTATCAGATAGGAAAATCCTTATTCACATAGAAATCTGATTTCTTAATTGTGATTTAGGAAAAATTGGAATTAGAAGAACAATTAGGCAGCTGGATTGAGGCTAGACTTTTCTCTGAAAATATCAGATTACAGCAGAAATCTTAGACATTATGAAAAATTACAACTTTAATTTTAGAAGAAAAAAAAAATGAATCATTGCTTAATAAAAAACTAATTTTCTCCTATATATAATAAATAGCTTTTCAAATCAGTGAATCAGCAGATTCAAGCCTATCCATCTAATCTGTAAATGCTTTATACTTTTACAATTTAGACCAAAAAAACAGAACAAAAAAATGACTGACATTTAGGATTATACAAACTGTGGGTGTGCTCTATGTGCTTCAGCCCTGTCTCCAACAAAGGTGATTTCATACATAGCTTAGTTCTAAGTTATAACGATTTCCGTTATTGGGGGATGATAGCTACTAGCTAGCTAAGGAAGATTGGGACCGAATATATTTGATATTGGCCATTAAAAGAGAGCAAATACAGGGTTTGGAGAGGAGGCGCCGAGGCAGTATTGCTGCAGGCGGAGACAGGAAGTCACCAATGTATTATAATCCAAGTGCCTAGAATAAATCATTATTAAAACTGAAGAGAACTAAGTAAAAACTTGGTAAAGGGGCCTATCAATTGTGAGGCACTTAAATGCTGTTCAAGGATGATGTTTAGTCCTAGAAAATCAGATAATTAATCACAAAGGCACTTCATTGTCATGAGTAGGCCAGGAAGATATTGGACATGGCCACATGGGACCTAATGCGAAAATAAGGCCGTGTCAACTAGTCAAGCATTAATGAGCTTTGGGTTATGGTTCTATAGTCTTGTGACTTTGAATGAAGCTATATGGCTGACCCAGGCAACTTCCCCACAATTGTTGAAATTTTCGTCTTAAGAAAATTCATCACATTTTAGCTAGAGTCTTTGTTGTTTATCGGTCTGCTGAAAACTTTTCAAAGAAAGAGAAGAAAAGGGTGCAGCAGAAAATAGAAATGCAGAACTCCTGTTGTCCTGCACAAATCATCGTAACATTAAAAAATGTCGATACAGAAGTGTATAAACTCAAGCATAACTCACTGAGAAGAAACTGACTCATCACTTTGATTAGGAATTTAGGAGGATTTAATTTCTCAGGATTCAAAACATACAAGTTCATGGCTTGCAGATATGTCAGTTGAGTCGATAGTTCTATACAGGAACACAGCAACCCCTGCTGCACCAATGTAATCCGTTTCAATAGTTCTTTCCTTGAAAAATACCTCATCTTAGAAGATTAAGGGGAATGAACTTGATACAATACAAACAGCTTAGTTTCTGGAAAATTGTTGCAAAGTTTTGTTTATCGTCTAGTTTTTGAAGGCTTACAGCCTAAGAGTGAGCTGGTCAAGGGTAGAACAGGTTCTACAAATGACTTAAATTTTGTTTGATTTAGTGTAGTGGAGTCGGGATGAACTCCCAAGTACCTTCAGGCTATCGAAGAAGCACACATTATGTAGCTCTTGCGTTGCGAATCGTGTAATCTAATTACTGAAGTCATTACAGAAAATCAGACAAGCAGAAATCAACTTTTGCTTAAAGTAATAACATAACATTAGATTCCATTCCACAAACTTAAAAATCCCCTGCATTGAGTCTACTGGTGCTATAAACAGAATCCCATAACATTCTTCTATTATGAGATAGTTTCGGAGTAAAATCAAGTCATACACTTAATTATAAGGGGTATGGCGTTAAGACAATGTGACTGTTATTTCCAGAAGAAAGGATAGGCCTTGAATAATATGCCTATACTACTACCTTTCAAAGATTACCAAGATTATAATAAAAACAAAGAAGAAGAAGCTCGTTCTTTGCTCCTTTTACCTCGGTCCTTTTACTAATCACCCTTCTAGATTCTCATAGTCAAATGTTTTCATACAGCACGTTTCGGGGTACAGTTATTCCAAGAGAGTAAGAGGCAAATCTATGTTTGAATTGTCTAAACATAAGTCATTTTTATTATGATCAAATCAATGAAATTACATGGACCAAATTTTCCAATTGCTTCATACAATAAAATTCCAAAAAAATATTATATTTAACGAAAATTCCAATGTGAACTAGACTTGTCTTATTTCCATAAGGTTGAACAAGTGACTGACTGCCTGGTCATTTGATTGATTTATTTTAGACCACTTTTACAGTTGTTTCTGAAGACCATCATTTTCATAGAGTTTCAAAAGGTACAAAAGAATTAAATAGAATGATACAGTGTATATTAGATTTGTTCTATAAATACTGAGCTCATTATATGCAAAAACTTGGAATGCTCTAACAAATAAGAAAGAAAAAGCATACAGCACCACAAAACCTACATATATGAGTAAAGAAAGATCGGAAGCTAAGGCCTCCAATCGCAGGAGAGATGGCACTCGCTGCAGGTAGATGCATATTGCTATGCATGCCTTTCACTACCTGCAGCTGGTGCCATTCTGCTGCGAACGGAGACCTGTGTAGGCTTCTTTAAGGGTTTTCTACACATACATTAACAACTACTACCTCCGTTACATATTATTTGCAATGATTAGACATTTTTCTTCTCTATTTTATGTCAAATCGTTGCAAATAATGTGTAACGGAGGTAGTACTTTGTTTTAGTTTGTGTGTGTTCTTTGTTGACTAGCTCAAGGATCTATTTGAGGTAAAGTTGTTGGATACTTCAATTTTATTTATAATTCATGGTTAATTTATACAGTTTATTTAAACAATAAGTTAGGTTCAAATTAGATCAAGGTTGTGTGTGTTCTTTGTTGACTAGCTCAAGGTTCTATTTGAGGTAAAGTTAATAGATAATTCCACTTAATACATTTTTCATGGTTTATTTATACAATTTATTTAAATAAGTTGGGTTCAGAATTCACAGTAGGTTAAAGAATTATAATCCATATAAGCAAACAAGTTATTTTAACTATCATTACTGGCAAATCTTGATTTTGTACCAATGGTAACCTATTGATCAAGTTTTGAGCCGGTAGATCGTGAGTTCAAACTTTTATTTTTCTATTTATATTATTGTTATGGCTCAGACTAAAATAACGATGGATATACAACCCTATCCCCATGTTTTATTGTTTTTTTTTTTTTTGATGTTTAGGGAACCACAAGGGCGGGGTGAGAATCGATCCCATAATTTCCTGGAGCCGGGAGGGAAGCTCTAACCACTTGAGTCATCCCTCACTCTCCCATGTTTTATTGTTAAATGAGTAGGGAAATTGAGAAGTTAGTTTCTAAATCTTCCATTATATCCCAACGTTTTTAATGCCTTGCACCAATAATATAGCATCTAGATGTTAATTATATTCTAATGATATGACGGCCCTCAATTTGTAGTACAATAACCTCGTGATTGAAAGCCACCCTCCAACCTGTCCGTTTTGTCCCCTTTGACTTTCCTCTATGAGAAAAAAATAAATGCCTCCATCGTGGATACATGATACAAGAAAATAAATGCTACATATATCATTAGTAATTAAGAATACATAATATTCATTACATTGATCTACACGTAATTAAGAATAACTTAACATTTATTACATCGAACCGTGTGTAATATTGTTATTAATTCCCAACTTAATTCCATTTTAAAAATATATTTGATGAACTCCAATGGCAAGTTAATTGTCAAATTAGCTTGTCATACCACATAAGCTTCCAAGCTAAATATGTTTGTAGCTAGTTTTGATCCCTAATGGCTAGCTATTAGCTTACTATTTAAATTATCTTGTCATGCCACATAAGCTTCCAAGCTAATTAAGTTCGGCTACACAGCCAAGCTTTGGTGCTAGCCTTACAGGGTAATCAGACGCATGTTGGGGAAGCAACGCATATAATTTCGAAGTTCAAGAAGATGCTTGATGCTGATAAATGGCAGGTTCAAGTACATCACATTTACAGAGAAACTAACAGAGCTGCAGATTGGCTAGCCAACCCAACCTACCATGGAGTCAATCAAAACAACCCTACGGAGTTGATTGAAGTCCCCCCTCTAGCCTTAGGGAGAATTTTACATGATGATGTTGTAGGTGTGGCTATGCCACGTTTTATTCCTCCGTAGTTTTATTTTTTGTTTTCTTTTCGGGGCTTTGCCCCTCGTGAGCACGAAAAAAAAAATATTTAAATTATCAATTATTATTTTAATCTTAATTACTAATTGACTTTTAACATTTTCTTTTTAGCCAAGCTAATTTGCTTGACTAAACTAATTACATATTTTTGCTCCAATGGTCATGCTAGTAACTAGGGACTTATTTAAAATTGCAAACAAGTTCCTAGCTACAACTATTGGAGACTTGGAGTTGCTCTTATATATATCCCTAAAGGCTACATATATCATTACATTAGTCTAAAAATAAATAAAGAGCTGATTCTCACTAATACAATTACCTCCACTACACAATACAACGAATACACAATAATTTTCTTTTCTCCATTTTCCATTTGAAATTCCAATTTACTTCTCTCATTTCTTTTTATTTTTATTCTACTTCTGTTTAGAATTTTTCAATTATGTACTTTTTCTTTCGAGTTAGATTTCATACTCATCCACCCATTTTTTTCTTACTACTTTACAATCTATATTATTATTAAAACTCTAAGGTAAGGAGTGTTATATCGCCATGTGTCATTTTGTTTGTGTTATTGTGCCACATCATATTCCAAGCTTGCCACATAATCGAAGTGTAGTAATGCTTAGTCTTCTTGGAAACTCTTCATTGGTTTAACCTCCATGTATTAATGTTTATTTAATTGAAAAACTCTTCATATGTATAAACACTACTCTATTTAAATTTCCTTTTTAATAATTGCACAATAATATAATTTGAATAAAAAGCTTTTCATATGTGTAACCACCCTATTTGAATTTCCATTGAAATCCTTAGTAATTGCATTGTAATATAATTACTCCATTTTGGGTGCAATATTTGAGTAGTATACATTGACATCAAAATTAAGATTTGATTTATCATTTTCTCTATATAACAAAAAATAATTTATAGTCAAACTAACTAGCTCACACAAATAACCAACTACGTACTTAAGATCTCATTTTTAAAAAAATAATAATAATAAAATAAAATAATAATAAAAAATAAATCACACACTATTTAAGCTCTCGGTGTCAAACAAGGCCAACGTATAGTTTGGTTAAAGTAAGAAATTTATATGAACCGGGGCATCGCCCGAGCCAATAACTAGTTTACATACATTTAATCCCGGTGACTTAACTTTTTTTTTAAGGCAATTTTTTATAGTCACTAATATTACCACAAACTATTAATGTTTAGCTACCAAATAATCCACAAAGAGCTTTATAGACATAAATGTGAATTACTGTATGTAAATAGACAAAAAAAAACTCATGAAGCTGCTTCACTTTATAAAACTCTCACAGTTAACATTAACTTTTCATTTCCCTAGGAATGAAATTTCATTGTTATTGCAACATTCTATTGACTAATTAAGTTTAATAATGAGATTACATTCATAATTTTGGCAAGATTCCTCATATTCTTAGCTCTTGGTGGCTATGAGTTGGGATTATGTCTCTAGTACAGGGGTTGAAATACATTGTGCAAAGTCAAAGGCAAGATTTTGACTTTTGGGTTTCAAAATCGTACGGAATAAATAAACGGGTCACTCTTCTAGACCTCCTAGGTTCCCCACTTATCTACATAGATATCTTGTATTCTTGTCTCATAATTTAACTTCTGTATTACAGAGGTATGTTTTGATTACTCCTACTGAATTAAATTTAATTGAACTGAATATTTTATGAGAGAAGGAAATTAAAAATTGAATTGAACTGAACTGAAAATAAATTAAAGAGAACTGACCCTTAACTTAAGTAAATTTCATATTATTCCTAACTTACTAGAATTTTAGTTTCATATATGAATGATCAAACTTATGTTTAGAAAAGTTTGTTATTTTTATCTTTAGAAAAATTTGCAAATTGCAGCCATTTAAAATTCGTATTTTGCAAATTGCAGCCATTTTTAAAAAAAAAAAATTGCAAATTGCAGCCCAAAAGTTCATATAAATTATAAATTGCAGCCCGATTTAACTTTTTCATCGGTTTGCAAGTTGAAAAATCTTCGATTAAGGATTTAGGGGCCATTTTAGTCCTTAGGGATCCGAATTGAGTTCGGAATGAGCAAAAAAATAATGCAAGTATTTTGTTTTGCGTAACAAAAATGTATCGATTTGTGGGAAACTATAAATATGAGACACTTACGTTATTTTTTTGCTAATTCTGGGCTCAATTCAGGTTCTGAAGGGATAATATGACCCCTAAAACCTTAACCGATGATTTTTCAACATGTAAACCAATGAAAAATTGAATTGGGCTGCAATTTACAATTTATACGAACTTTTGGGCTGTAATTTGCAAAAAAAAAAATTATATGGCTGCAATTTGCAAATTTTCCTTATCTTTATGATCAATAAAAAAATAATAATAAAATAAAAAAAAAGTATGGAAAATGTTACGTATTCAACCTTAGGAAGAAGGTCCTATAGGCTATAACACCTTGTAAACCAAATTCACGGTAATATACTCCCCCCATTGAATTGGATTTGCCCACATGTAAATTCTCACTTTTTTAAAATCAATTTCGACATATTTCATAATACTACTTTCGTTACAGTTTATGTGCAACGATTTGACATAAAGCAAAGAGGAAAAATGTCTAATCATTGCACATAATCTGTAACGGAGGTAGTAGAAAAAATGATGGAGCCAACTTAGAGTCTTAAACTACGTAGCGTATGTAAGAGTAAAATAATAGTGGTCTCTTGAGCCATCTATGATTTGAAAAAGAATCAATAGAACGTCCAATAACAGAATATCGAGCAATTTCAGTTGCACTAAAAAAAAAGGTATTGATAGGGAGAAAAGCATAAAGTCGGATAGAGTATGATTTTCGCAATTGTAAATTAGAGGAACAAGGGACAATTCAGCTCATTTGTAAATGATGAAAGACCAATTTTTCAAAACTGAACTTCCTCCTAATTTAACACAAGGTAATGTAGATCAAAGCACATGATATCCGTGAAAAATAACTTTTACTTGTTTAATTCAACAACAAAATTATTACGAGTATAATTGGTCAAACTTTGTAAATAATTTGATTAATTGCATCTATTTAAGGATTCTAGTACCAAGTGGTTGGACACCACTTAAGCGACATATATTTGGAATTTTTATTCTCAACTCAAGTCATTTTCGGTCAACCCAAACAAAATATGTCTACCAATTCTTCATATAGTTCCAGTAATACTATAATGAATCAAATCATAAGGGGGAAAAAGAACAGTCAAGCTAAATGTGAATGTTGAATTTTTCTTTTTCCAACTTGGTTGAACAAGGCCCTCCACAAAAACTTTATCATACACAAATCAAAATTACTGTTTCTATATACGAAAGGGAGTTTTTTCCGAGTTTTTAGAGAGTGGATTAAAATTTCAAAACGTATCAGGTAGGATTATAAATTTTAATTTAGTTATAGCAATTAAATAAGAAATTTGCAATTTTTTTAGAATTAAATAATTTAAATGTCACATAAGTAAATCAGCGAATGAGATTTTAAAGTTTAAATTAATTAAATACAAAATACGGAGTATAAAAAAATTATATTTGATATTAGGAAATTCACAATCTATTTTAAAACAAAAATAGTAAATCATACACTAAATAAATAACAAATTTTATCATATACATACAAAACATATTTGTTTTAAGAAAATACAAACAAATCGTGAATTGCACGGGGTTCATCTAATTATGTTAAAAAGTTCACCACTAGATAAGCCAAAACACTCAAGATTCGGGTTGGGGTGAAAGCAAGTAGAGGGGGACCTTCCACTGGGGCCATTTAGGGTTTTGCCCCTTTAAATTATTGTAATTAATTAGTTAATAAATTTAAATAACCTTATTTTACTTATATAATATTGGAATATAGTCACTAGTTTAAAGAAATACTTTCGGTTAGGATTGATCTAAACCAGCCCAGCCGAGAGGCAAAAGATTCAAATCGCAGCCTCTCTTATATTTTCGGTCAAGATTCGTCACTAAACGCAAGAGAGGCATACATTATATATGCATAGAAGAAAGAGGTCTTCAGCTGCGCGCTGCTAATTCTTTGATCTTGCACGTAGGCAGCATTGCGGAGCAGCTGGTGCCATCTCTCATGTGATTCCTTCTCAAACCCTTTTTTTTTTTTTTTTTATATCTGATTTTATTTTAGCATGCATTAATACCTCCCCCTATTTTTTTTGTAAAATTTTGTTTTCAGTCTAATAAGGAGATTGCATTCATACTTTAGGCAAGATTCCTCAAATCCTAAGCTCATGGTGGTTTTGGTGGGACTGTCTCTACTCTCTGGTGCAGGGGTTGGAATACATTGTGCAAAGTCAAAGGCAAGATTTTGACTTTTGGGTTTCAAAATCGTACGGAATAAGTGGATGGGTCACTCTTCTAGAGACATCCTAGGTTCACCACTTTTCGACATAGATATCATTAGCATGATAACTTGTTCTCATTAAATTAACTTATGTAACATAAAATTGAACAGTTTTTGACTTGTATTAAATAATTATAAAAAGTAAAATTGTGTTATATTAGTGTTGAATATTGATACAAATGTTCATATTAATCATAACTTCTACAATTAATATTGTTATAAGTATATAAATGGTCAAACTTGTGTTTTGGTAAGTTTGTCAATCAAATTGTTGCGATCAATATGAAACAAAAGAAGTAAACATGAAAATAACCTTAGAAAAATTGTCAATATTGCTACTGTATATAGCATATGTAAAGGAACACCTTGCTAGTGAGGAGTGAGTCTATCACGAGCCCTAAAAAAACTTGTAAAAGCATAGTCACTATAATAAACTCCCTTTGATCAATTGAGATTTTCCATAGATGGGTTAACTAACACAAATTGAGCAGTGAGTAATTTTATAGGTTTGAATTGGGTAAAACTGATGTTAGAGAAAATTAATATGAAGTAGAACAATATAGTGTATGTGAAATTAAAATAGCGTTATCTTATGTCATTTTTGGTCATAGAAAATTCAATAGGACATTGAGGCAATTGAGTGGCAAGAAAACATAGAATAAGTTTTGATAAGGAGAAAGCCAAATTGTTAGGGTAGAGAGTGATTTTCAATAAGAGATATGAGGCAATTATGCACTTTTATAAATGAAATGAAACATCGACCTCCTAACTTTTCACAAAATAATATAGATCAAACAGACAAACACATGTTTGTCTTAACAATTTTTTACTTGTATGAATCAACAACAAAATCATTAGTAGTAAATTTGGTTAAACTTGGTAAATTTGATTAATTGCATCTATTTAAGGATTTTAGTACTGTAGCTTTAGTAACAAGTGGTTGGACACCACTTAAGCAGCATATATTTGGAATTATAATTCTCAACTCATGTCATTTTCAGACAATCCAAATAAATTATGTACCAAGTCTTCACATTAATTAACATAATGATAAAAAAAATAATAAAAATAAATAAATAAATAAATAAATAAATAAATAAATAAAAAAAAAACAGAGTCAAGCTAAGTGTGAACACTAAATGTTGAACTTTTCTTTTTCCAACTTGGTTGGCCATCCATAAAATTTATACTTCGTAATACACAAATAAGAATTTCTATATATACTTAACTGGTCATGCTAAGAAGTTCGCCACCAGATAAGCCTAAAAATTCAAGGAATCGGGCTGGGGTGGAGGCGGGAGAGCCAGAGAGGCATACGTTATATATGCATTTAAAATAAAAAAATGAAGCGAGAGTTTTAGGGAGGTTATGAAGGGTGTACATGTTGTACATATATAGAAGAGCGAGTTCTTCTATTGCAGGAGAGATGGCACCAGCTGCGCGCTGCTAGCTCTTTGATCTTGCACGTATGCAACATTGCTGCTGGTGCCATTTCTCATGTGATCGGAGACCTGTGTCTCTTTCTCAGACCTTTCTTTTATGACTAGGTTTGATTATTTCAGCATGCATTAATACATCACCCTAGCTTTCTATTTGTCTTATTTTGATTTTGTTTTCATGATAACTTTTATCATTTCAAATTATAAATATAAATAAAATTTTGCATTAAATGATTAGTCTTTGCTAACATTGTGAGTTTTCTTATGAATTTTGGCTGATTATGTTATGACAGATCTACATTACACTGATTTACAGCATGTTGGAGATCAAATCCCATGTATTTGACAAGTGATTTGATGTTCATGTTTTGTTCTTATTGGACAGTTTCCAGTCTATAAATTGACTGCAACTCCAAGGTTTAAAGCCAAGGCATCAGTGGATTAACTTCACAAATTATTTTGTAATAAAAGCTGCATTCAACACATTATTCTCTGATGCATTTTTTTCAAACACTATACCATAAGAAATACTGTTATCTAGGCTAAGATAACTTGAAATTACACAAGAACATGTTCTAATTAGCCTTTAGCGATCATTGTAAGTGGCACAAGCTAAACAGCAAGACAGAACTATCACATAAATTGAAGTGGCTAACAGCTTGTAAGTTCACAAAATGCATGATTTGTACCTGTGATTCTGCAAAGTGTGAACTTCCTGAATAAGACAGTCACTGGAAACTACTCAATTCTCGAGCAAAAGGGTATGCATCAATGTTCGGGCCTTCTTGTACCCTGTAGGTCTGTACAATACCAAATTTAGCACATGAGTACCCACATAACTTATACAACAAGGAATGGAGTTATAATGAACAGTTTCGCAAATGTTGTATTTGATGGCTTGTATTATCATAAGCCATCAGTTTATCTTCAATAGTCGGTACATAAAATCTAGCAGAGTTCTTATCATAGGAAATTTTTGTATATCTATGATTATATATGTAGTTGTAAGAATGTAAACTAGAATCTCTCGAAAGCCAAAGACTCTGATGGTTATCCTTCCCACCATCCTTTTTTTGTAATCCAATAATCCTTATGCAGCTACTCGCAACATAATATTAAAGACTGCTAATGATTCTCTGAGAACAAAGGGACACCATAGCATTTCACAGCCAATATATGTCCTACAATTTTCATACAGCAAATTCCTAGATACTTGTACTAGGGAGAGTGCCATATCGCTCACCAGTCACCACCCAATGTGCAGCCCCCAGAGAGAAATGATTCAGTAAAGATCATGCTGAACGATACAGTACATTTTTAAATAATAAAACAGCAAAGTTCAATTTAATGGTGTATATTCCCCAAATCATTCATAAACAAAGCTACCTTATTATGGAACAGAGAAGACAAATCTAGCCAAAAAAAATGTGGAAAATGGACAAGTTAATAGCATAAACAATTTCCTAACTGAAGGGTTCCACATGACAAAACACCATAAATACAGCATTCTTAATGTCTGACAAACACATTTCTATCACATTTCCAGCGTACTGTGAGAATGTGAGTGACAATATCACATTCAACGGTTGAGCCTCCCGTTGCGAGAAACAAAAAACAAACCACATCTGTAGCTTAAACTTTTATACAGGGGTTTTCATTTTGTTTTAGCTTTTACATTGATTAAAATTTTGAAAGAAAGTTATTCTCTTTGTCTCATAATGTTCTTAAAAGACAGATAAAAAAAATTTTTGGTAATATATTTCCTCCTTCTGTTATTGTTATTATCTTCAATTCCTCGTTGTATACGCTATGAGATAGCAAACCAAGAGGAGCTGTTATTAGATACCGTAGTATAAAGTAATCCCTCAGATTCACAGAATGGTTGACATTCAGAAAAAGTGAAGTAGAATCCAGAGCTATAGATACAAACATTATATATTAGAGTCGATTACAAAGAAAATTACAGCATAACTTTGGATCTGAGACTCATCAAAGGTTCATACCCAGGATGCATAGTCCAGTCACAATAAACAAGTGGAGTGGTAAAATGCAAATCCATAGATACAAACATTGAAGCAATTCTAGATCTTTTTCCTATTCATCCTCTTTAGGCGAGGATTCCTTTTCACAAAAGCTTCTAAGTGTGAGCACGTAACAAACTACCCGCGCCATTCTAATTCTACACAGCTACTTTGCAAGTTCAGTATATAATGTGAAAAAATGGGCAGCACCCTCATATTACAAGCGAAATTATGTATACACCATGTTGAAGCGTGACTAGTATGATACCTCTGATTTCCAGTAGAAACATAGCGATGATTTTCGATCCTCCATCATCTTCTCAGTATGTGAAATTTACTGACTGCTTCAGTGCTTCCTTCTGAAATTAATGATACAATTGATACAACAATTGGTCCCGTCAGATGGAGCTCATCACTTGCACTGATTTTGCCTGAATTTGTCAGCTGACATCAGTGAACTAATTAGTGTTTCTACCCTTTTGGCACCTGATGTTGGTCTGAGGAACGTTGTATTTCCTGCCAATAAACATGGGTCAGACCCATTTTCTGCGTTCCCAATGCACCAACCACCAGGGACAATCATCCCTGGACCTCGAGAGAGCAGCTCAGAGTCAACCTTGTCAAGCACAGGATCATTACGATGGAACTTTCTAGCAAAAGGAGCATTACTTTGGACCATTCTTGACATGTCCTCAGCAGTGAGATAGTGAGGATGTTGTTTGGGCGGATTGTCCCAAGATATGAAATGTAGATCAGTATTAACAGTTGTGTTTCGAAACTCCTGTGCGTTACAGATGACAGTATGGAAATAGCCTTCTGGAGAGGAAATGAAATTTGCATAGTACATGAGAACAGTTCGAGGTAGATTGTCCCATCCCCAAATGCAGTAGTCAACAAAAGGGCGAGAAAGAGCCATCCAAGCAGAACCTACATGCAATTACACCCACTGTCATAATGGAGATCTACACTCCTTACAAAAATTAATAAGAGAGGTGGAAAAAGATTTGCGGTAACATATTGTAGTTTTGAATAAGAACAATTGTCCTTAGACATGATCAAATAAAACTCTAAAAACACAGGAGAACTGACATAACCATAATATCTTTTTTGTCCCCAACCCCTTGGAGTTATTTTTTTTAAGGTAATGAAGGAGAAGGGTGGACAGGCTGGACACCACATAGTCTAAAATCTAAATTAAGGCGTAAATGGGTAATGCAAATTACATGTAGGATATGTATTACCCATCAAAATAGAAGAACAATTACCAATTATACAAAGAAGAAAGCACCAAAACCAATGAAGTACTTCGGCAGTTCTGTGGCTCCCAGGAAATACAAATTTCAGAGTAATACACACATAATCACACTAAAATGTCCTTTTAACAATATGCAGGGCATTTCACTGCATAATGTGAAGCTGAAGCATATTAATACAATGTCCTTTTAACAATACGCAGGGCATTTCCCTGCATAATGTGAACCTGTCAAGCCAATACTACAATGTTCTTTTAACAATACACAAGGCATTTCACTGCATAATGTGAAGCATATTACTGCTTTAATGCCGACCCATCTATTAAAAGAGGATAGCACCACTGCTCACAGCCAACTCACAAAGTGAAAACTTGATAAGCATCATACTCAGTTCCAAACTAAGTACATTTTCACAGTCATAATAAGCTAATACTTCTAAACTCACTTCCAGATGCTCAAAGTTTCACAAGTGTTATGAAGCAGCATCAGTAAAATAGTACTACACCATATTATGTTTGATTACAATATTTGCCAGCATTAATTCACAGTCAAGAGTAAAATCAAGATATTGTAGATCAAAACACACTTGCAAAATATGCTGAAATTATGATAAATAAAACTCAGAGTATAAGCCTACAGCAATGCACGCTTTACTGCCCTATTGCAACAATCCATGCATACTGATACACAAGAAAACCGCTAGTATCATGTATGACTTCACAAACAATACAAATAAGAAGTTGAGTTTTTTTAATATTCCCTCTGGTCCTTTTTGTTCATCCCACTTTGGCTTTATGTCTCACAAAAAGATTCAAATGGGAATAAGACAAAGGATCAGAGGGAATACTAATAGCAGATAACAGCTCTTTAGAGGTTATAATTAGAAATTATAACTTATGAGTACTACTTTATAACATTTGTAACCCAACGTTCAAATAACAGCTGAACAGCCAATAAAGTCACTTACACATGATTTTAACCCCTATGTTCTTTTCTCAGCATATGTACACATTCTAACAGACAAGACCAACAGTTTCCAAAGTATCTTCCTTTTTCAATAACACATCTCCTGGAACCTCACTCCCTCCCTCTTCTGCACACCAAACGTTTACTTTCATTTTGGTTGGTTCTGATTTTCTTTTTCCAAAGTTCTCCTAATCAAAGTCAACAATGTAAGAATGAGCCAATCCAAACCCAAAACTCCAAAAGCATCTTCCTATGTTTTGTATACCTTAACAATGCTGCTGTCCTGTGTCATCCGTTACAATTCTTACAAATTGCCAATTCTTTTCCCTTTGAGAATAAGTCACTTATATAAGTAACAACTGACAGTCAATCAACAAGAGCCTTACTTACTCTTGACAAAGGACAGAAAAGCTGTATGACTAAAAAAAAGGTTGGAAGTTACACTTTACAGGTTGCAATTACAAATATGGGATGAAATTGGTTTCATGTTTCGCATTGATTCAAAAGAAGTCCACAGAAAACATATGCATTTTTAACTACTCCATATAAGAAGCATCCAGGACATGAAAACATAGACCTCTAGAAGACACAGGATGATTGTTCAAGAGTAAAGACTCACCAAAAAGACTAATCAACGACTTTCAGCAGAATTAGTTAGGGTCAGGAATTTATAACTTGTCGGATATTGATAGACATTACAAAATAGAGATGAAATCAGCCTACATTAAGCAGTACAAACCTGTGAAGAGTTTGAAAGCTGTTGGCACACTTCTCCGTTGAGTCACCCAAAAAACATCAGCTTTTTTCGTCTGATAGAACCCTGGATCTATAATGATTGGTTTTGCTCTTTGAAACCTAGATAATTTAAGCAATAACTTAATACTCCAATTCCTGTACAAACACATGAATGCACAACAAAAGATCCCTTTTTTTTTTGGTTACTTACTCTTTCCAGCCAATGTTGCTTGTATGATCAATGAAATTCAGGTCACGAGGCAAATGCGAAAATGTGTGCAACAGATCTGGTCACAGCAAACCAAACAAAACAATTAATATAAGTGCCTGCTGAACATAATTCTCAGCTAACCATCAACAGCCCCTAATTTATCAGTAAACCAATACATAAAACCAGTAAAACCAAATTAAAAACCCACCATTTTAAGCAATCAAGCACAGATAATTATCCCATTAACAACAGTCCATCAAAACAATACCCAAATTCAACCAAACTCTAACTTAACCATAAATTAACGAAATTTACCATATTTATCAATCAACAACATCTAAAAAAAAACTAATATTATAGTCAAATACAGCAACATTTGTTATAAATTATGCTCAAAAACTACCAACGAAGAACCCGAACTTACCATCCTGAGTAACCAGAGGATAATCAGAGGCACTAAGATTAATAAACCAATCCCAATGACCACCTTCCCTCAACAAAATAGCAGCAGCATGAAGGGTATTCGCCACCATAGTCGGACCGCGATAAGTAACCAAATTGGCCTTAGTAATCATCCTAACATTGTTGAATTGCTTAAAAATTGGATGATCCTTAACAAAATTCCTCAAATCAAGCCTCTCATCAGATGAAGCCTCCAAATCCAAGTGAACAACATACTGATTATGAGGGTGATAGAGTGCAAGAAGAGTCCTCTGTAAGGACTTCCCATCACCGGCAGAACCCGAAACGAGGTAAGCGAACCGCGGTGTATGGGTTGACAATGGCGAAATAGAAACAGGGTGAAGCTTGGATTCGACAAAAACAGATGAAGAAGGTGAGTACGAATACCTGTAAAATGACAAAGAGAAAAGAGGGGAAGTAGGAGATGTTGTTAGGGTTGTTAGAAAGAGGAGAAAAAGGGTAATAATTGAACCGATTGCAAGTGGAAAGATCCATCTTCTTCGACCCTCCATTGTTGTAATAATGGAGGTTTGGTGATGTGGGTGTCTGAGATTTAAGTAGTAGTTTCTTAACTTCTTCATTTCTCCGACCCCCACCATTAACAAACAATGATGGGTTTCAAGAAATTTGAGCTAAAACTGATAAATTATGATCTGGGTAAATTTGCAGAGATCTTTGAAGAAGATAAAAATGGTGATTTTTGGGATCGTTGAAAATGAGGATGAAAATTGAAGAAATTGGGGAAGAAAGTCACACCGAGTCTGGCTTGGTGATGCTACAATTTACGAAGAAATTGTTGTTTTTTTTTTTTAATTTAGTTTTTGTTTGTTTGTTTGATTTGAAATTGGGTAATTTGATTTTGTTTGTTGGAATGTGGAAAAATAAAGATGGAAGTAAAAATTTCTACTTTGGTCATTGAAGTTTCCTTTTTTTACAGGTTTTGTTTGGGTCATCCATTCAGATCGTGACTTCAACAGTTCAACGAGCCTCACATTATAGATTTTACATTTTTGGTTATCTTAAAAAATAATAATAATAATAATAATAAAATAAAATAAAATAATTTTGTTGAGAAATTTTGCGTAGAAAGGACTCAGGTGAGATCGGGCTCAGCAACAAAAAGGCGCGGGTCTAAAAATCTAATCAAAGCCCACGCACCAACATTTTATAAAATTGATAATATTGGCTTATTCCTGATAAATGTTATCTTATTTTTTACTAAAATAGTATTACTAGACTTAAATTATCTTATTCCTGTCTAAAATTTTCTAATTTCACAAATTTTAAACCAATTAATATTAATTTAATACCTAACAATACTAATCTAATACCTAACAATATTAATCTAATACTCCCTCAGTTTTTAAATACTTGCTCCATTTCTATTTTTAACATTATTCATTCATCTTACTTTAACTAATGTTTGTGATTTATATAAGAAAAAATATAGTCTTGTGGGTACTTGTTGGAATCATCAATGAATAGATTATTAAATTTCAATTGTTAAAATATATACTTATTGATAATTAAAGATATTATTGATCAAAGATTAACATCGACATTCATGAGTATTTGACAATAAACATTTAATACCAAACCATAACAATCAAATACCAAACAATAAACATCTAATACCTGGCATCATTTTCTCCTTCACCACTGACCCTCTTCTTCTCCCATGACTGCAATATTTTCTCTCTCCTCAACCCTCAGATTTCACATTATCTCTAACAAACTCTTACATTTCATCATCAATTAACAATTCCACAATCGAATTTCACAAAATCAAATTAATCAATTTCACCCAAAACCGCTGCGACAAAGCTGCCTCACCAAAATCCTCCTTATCTCGACCATTATTAATATAATTCAACCTCCTCGAACTGGTCATTGTCCAGATTATCTCGAAACTCCGAATTCAAAGCACTAATCGTCAACGCAAGTTGCATCCGATCATTCTTCATCGCCGGCAAGTTGGGAGGTGCGGGAGAGGAGGCGGAGAGAAAAGGGAAGAAGGAGAATGAAGATGGTGGACTTACGAGAGTTCGTCTCACCTAACACTTTACCTTTTTTGTTCTATCCCTCCGTATTTTTTACAAGTTCGAAAAATAATTTGTAATGTGTTGTATTCACTTAATACTCTTCAGCTTTATACCCCATTCTCACCTCAGATGCTTTAGGATCGCCCCTTGGAAGGAGGGGGTCCTAATTTTTCCCTTTTTTCTTACCTTACCAAGAGGTCAATGGGGTAATTGGAGTATTATAAAATTGCAAAAGAAAAATAGTGGGGTTAATTTATCAAAAAGTAATGAATGTGAGAGGAAATAATTAATAAAAAGGTAGTAGTGGGTTTGGGTGGAGACCATGAGAAAAGAGATAAATACATATTTAAAAGATTTTTGCAAAAAAAAAATAAAATAAAATAAAAAAATAAAATAATAATAATAATAAAAATGCAACACTTATTAAAACGCGGCCGGATTTGGCAAGTGTAACACTTATTAAAACACGGATAGAGTATCTAACAGGAGAATTCTAAGTATCTCACATTACTAATCTAATATATGACATTAATCTATTAACTATTACTAAAACAAAACGTGTTGATGTAATCAATTCCTTAAAGTGTCCTACGTGTCAAACTCTCATTAAAAATTTTCCCTCGAAATTTACTTATGATGTCATCAATTTATTTATTTATTTAATTTTTTTTACCCTTTCCTTTTACTTGCTAGATTTTAGGATTACATAGGTTTAAAACTAAAAATATGGAATTTGATTTTGGCATCAATATTGTTGTATACTCATCACTACTTTGTTTAACCATCATTTTAGAAAATTTTATATAATATTGTAGTAAATATTATAATGCAACAATAAATAATAAACATTAAAAAAAAAGGATTATGTACATGTTTTAATTAATATTTATATACCAATTTTATTTACTAGTATTTATTTTTTTTATTTTTTAAAAAGCAAGCCAAGTTATTTTAAAATAATATCAACAACAAAATATATAAAAGAAATATGAAAAAATTACTTATCACCACCGTGCAACGTACGGGTACTATACTAGTAATCTAATAATCTAATTTCAGATATTAGATTATTAATATCAAATATTAGATTATTAGTGTAGATACATTGGACTTTTTTTTTTTTTGAGGAAAGATACATTGAACTTATGTGAGTGTGACTCACCTAATTTTTTTTTTCTACCAATTTTGTTATTTTAAAAATACCTATATATTTTCCTCAAAAAAAAAATACCTATTTATTCTTTAAAGTTAAATTTAAATTATGTGATTTTATGTGATAGTAAAAAATAAAGATAAATAAATAGGTAATAAAAGTCAAATTTTCCTTATTTATTTCCATTTTTCCTCCACTATATTCATCTAATCTTTTATTTACTCTCATTCAATTCTTCCTAAAATACATGACTATTAACCTTAACCTCTACTAATAAATCATAACTAAATACGATCATGGGAGTAATCCACTAAGAAAATCAAATGGAAAACGAAATCAAGAACAAATAAAGTCAAGTTTAATGTAATTGTAACGGCAAACGAAGATTAAAATAGGAAAACATCACTTCAATTGAAACCCATGAAAAGTAGTCGTACTTGTTATTCCTCTACTTATGCATCCAAAAAGTCTAGTTCAATGCCTAACTTACATTCAAAGTCACGGATATTGACAGACATCTCAAAACTTATCTCTTTTAATTTTCCAACTTTGCGTGCATTATGAAAAAATTAAACACTAAAAAAAAAGTTCTTCATTAAAAACCCATATTATATTTGGATTTTAAACATTTGACTAAGGATTATGGAGTACTTTACATGTGAGAAGAAGCATCCTTCTCATTCAATCCAAATTCCAAACACACTACCACTATATTTTACTACTTCCTCTGTTCTTTTTTACTCGACCTGTTTCTTTTATCACGCTTGCCAATGCAAAATTTTAACGATTAATACCTTAAATTCTCCATAAGTTAAAATTATATATTATGATAGTACTTATTGAGATAAATCCAAAAAGATCATACATGAATATATTTTTTCCTTACATATTATTCACAAAAAACGGTCAAAGGAGGGGTGGTGAATAGTGTAAAAGTCAAACCGGATCAAGTAATAAACAACGGAGGAAGTATATGATTATAAGGGTGAATTTATTCACCTAATTTTTACTTATCTGAACTTTGATTAACATCGAGCTGTACACAGTTAATTCCCCATATAAACATAATTTGTTTATCTAGGGATATAATCGTCTTTTCAATTACCAAAGAGGGGGTACATGTGTCTTTTCATGTACTAGTTGAGGGGTACATGTGTAATTTCCCCACCAAACAGTAAAAGAAAGTTGCAAACATTACTTGAACAGCTCACCAAAAGTACTGAATAAATGACCACGCTTTTTCAATATATTTAAAAAAATGTCATCATATTAACAGAAATTCGTTTATCTGGTAGATAAACTTGTGTTTGCCCTTAACCATCGCAACTTATATGAAGTTATTTTTCCTGAACTTATCTAAACTGAAATTATCTAAACTTATTTTTCCTGAAATAAATGAAAGTAAGGTAAAGAGAACAAGACCTAAATTACTCGAATTATTGAGTTGAATTCTAGATAGAAGCAAATTGGAAAAATTCTTGTCTAAAAATTTTAAGGTATTTGTTTGAAAAATGACTACCATAATTTTTATTATTTTAGTTAATAGGTCAATCATAAATTGAATATAATCTACTCCGTATAAGATTATGTAATTACATTCTTTAACACTTCTGTGTAAGTGAAATTAAACTTTGTTCTCTTCAGCTTATTTTTAGTTCAGTTCAATTCCTAATTTCCTTCTCTCATAAAATATTCAGTTTAGCTCCAAACAGTTCATTTTAGCTCAGTAAATCAGAACAGGCCCTATGTAAACTCAAGCCACGTAAATCTTGCATCATCCAATCGCCTTGTTTTTAATGAAGGATAACATATTATTTGTAGAGATAATATATTCTACTGTATTATTTTTCTGTTTCCTTTGTTCATCTCATTTCAAATCTTTATTTTGACGGAATATAATTTGAACAAACAAATTTTTGATGAATTTAAGTTTTGTAGATTTACAATGAGTTGGGTTTTATTATAATTTTTTTCAAAATGAGTAGTTGAAAATATTGGTGTTTGATTATATAAAGAGACTGAGAGTAACAATTAAGTTATTTTTGGTATTTTTTTACAGATAACTTAATTGTTACTCTCAGTCTCTTTATATAATCAAACAAGTGAAACTAAGTGAAAAGTACCTAAAAGAACGACCCCTTTTTGGTATTTTTTTTACAGATATTAAGAAAACTAAGTGAAAAGTACAAGTATATGGGGATTGGGGAAGCTAATAAAATTACATTGAAAAGATAAATTTACATTGAATTTACAAAAAGTAGAGAAAGTAATAAAAGTACGTAAAAAAGCAAAATTTACTTTAGGAAACAAATTTTACACAAATTGGATTAACATTTTAATTTTAAACTAAAATTTGACCAAAAGGGTAGTTCTTTTAAGGACGGAGGGAGTCTTACCACCTGAGACGTTTTTAAATTTGTCTTAATGTATATTCTTAACATAATTACATAAACATATCATAAATTGACTTTTGTTAAAGATAATTAGAGATAATTGGGGTCATAATTTTGCATTGGAGGTGAATTGAACCGGGCTTGAGTAATACGCAAATGTAAATAAATAGTACTCCATAATTTTTTATAATTTTTTTTTTTGGTGTTTAGAGAGCCACAAAGGCGGGGGTAGTACTCCGTAATCCAAACTCAGATGTCAATTGCTACTTTGCTTGTAAAACTCTTGAGAATAACTGTTGACTTGAATGAACAATACAAGAGGGGGGTGAATTGTATTGTTGAGGAACTAGGGTAATTTTTGCGTAATTTATAAAGGAACTTGAATAAAAACTAAAAGTGCAAAGAAAGATTTTACGTGGAAAACTTCTTGGCCCTAATCAAGAAGAAAAACCACGACCACAAGGGATTTTAACTCAACTCTTAATAATAATAATAGGGCAAACAACCTATTACAAATTAAGACTCTAAACTCAAGTTCCTCTACAAACTTAAGCTCCCTTCAACTGATCCCTCAATCAGTCGAACTCTCAAACTCTCTCTCTTTCTCCTTGCTTCACTCAAAGCAATAAAACACTCTTAAGATTAAACTCTAAAATGCTAAGCACAAAGACACTCAAGGACGACTTAAGTGGATTTTTGACTCTTTTCGAAAAGCTAAGGATTGTAATGCTCAAGTGTCTTTCAAAACAGAAAACCAATCCTATTTATACTAGAGGAAAGAAGTTGAAATATTTCCGTTTGCCTTAACTCCCACTAAGCCACAACTTCCATGAAATTAGGAAGTGTAGTTCGTGGATTCTTGAGCACCAAGCTGAAGCACTTTACAAGGAAGTGGTTTACTGCTTCCTTGATTCTCTCAACTTCCTTGACCAGGTAAAAGAACCGTTTTCAAAAGAATATTTTCCAAGTCAGATTTTCCAAAACAATAGGATAGAATCAAAACAGAAAATCTTTTAACCATCAAGATATTTTAACTAAAGATATTTTTCGAAATAAGATTAAAACAAGTTAAAATATGGAAAATAAAATCTTTATCAAATCCACTTAAACCCTATCAATTAACAATGTACTTAACATATATACAAGAAGTCTAAAATAAAGACAAAAATACATTAGACTCCTTGACACACTATGAAGCTTCGACTCTGGAGCTTCAGTTCCTCACTCAAGGAACTTGGCTTCTGATTGTCTTCTATGCTCATCCATAGCTCATCCTTAGACCTTGTTCCATGCTCCATTCTAACTCTAGAACTTCGTTGCATACATAAACCTGTCAACAAATCAAAGCTAATAGACAAAGGTTAAAACACCTATGGGTTTGCTTAGGTTCTTGAGTCATCATCAAAACTTAAGGTCAACAATAACGCAAAAGTCAAATAATCTATAGTCCAAACTTGCGCAATTTCTATTGTACTCCCGGAGTACAATGCTCACGGTACTCCGGGATTAAAACTTCACAATTGTTAAAAAAAAAAAAAAAAAAGATATCCCCCAGAAGAGAGAAAATTTGATAAAAATTAAGGATTATAATACCCTAAATCAATCAATTAAGATGGGGGAAAGGGGAAAAAAAAGGAGAGAGAAACTCAAAAA
The DNA here is from genome assembly GCF_001683475.1 of Chenopodium quinoa. Taxonomy (NCBI): domain Eukaryota; kingdom Viridiplantae; phylum Streptophyta; class Magnoliopsida; order Caryophyllales; family Amaranthaceae; genus Chenopodium; species Chenopodium quinoa. The sequence goes on along the minus strand of NW_018743252.1, from coordinate 10,368,617 downwards.
GCATATTGGAATGCCATTAATGATGGCAGATTAAAGGAGATAAGTGCGAAGAAGACAATCAAACAAAAGCAGTAGAATAAAATTAAATGTACAGAATAACATAAAAATATTGAAAGAATAACATAAGATTATATACAAAGTAACACAATTGTAGGCACGAAAAATTTAGTAACATAATTATATTTATCAAAATAACATATGGTGACTGTAAAATAACACATGGTTTTAACAAAATAACAAGAACGCAATTGAATAACAGAAGCCTAAGAAGCAAAATAACATTAGGTTTTAAATAAAATAATTTCATTTAAATTACAAAATAACATTCCTCACCACTACTTTCAAAGACTAAAATAACACAAATTAAACACAAAATAACATAAGATCTAAATAACAGTAATATTATCTTGAGATAACAGTAGCCAAAAATCAAAATGTAGAAGCAAAATTTGTTTATCTCCTTTTTCATTTTCATCTACTACATCATATCTACATGTATTAATTGCATATTAAATTTTAAAAATACAAAAATTATCACAAATTCAAAGCTAATTAGCAAAATAATTTACAATTATTTAAAAACTTACTTCAAGTATTAACTTATGTTAGTTTTGGGCTTGCTTGAGTAGGAATTTTGTCTTCAATATTTTGCAGACATGCAATTGAAGATTTTTCACTCCATTTCAATTGGAGAAACTGTAATTTCAAACTGAGAGAGAAAAAAGAAAAGTGAGTGGAGAGATAAATAAAATGGTTTGATTTTGACATTTTGAGTCTATCTTTCTTATATACAATTTAAGTTATTTTATTTACTTTATTTGTTATTTCGTAAAATAAAATTTCGCATGCGCTTCTTTTAGTTGGGTTTTAGCCCATTAATTTAGGTTGGGCCTGGAGTACAATATTAGGTACTCCAGGAGTATCATATACTAATTGCTCATTTCATCTGTGCTAACATACGGAATATTTGTGCAAAATGGTATGGCGTTCACAATCCTAGTAACTTTTAGAAATAAACAACTCGCATGCATCAATACAGATCCAACACATCTCTCCTACAGAAAAGCATGTCAATGGGAAGAGCACTATAATTACAGTTTATGCGCTACAGACCTGCAGTGCTTCTGCTTCAACCAGAATATCGACTTCAGCTTCAGCTACAGAAGCATAGACTCGTCTTTGTGATGTTACCCTTTGTTCTTCATAAATGGTTCTTCAATGCTCCTATGCCAAACTAAAAACATTATTTTCACCAATCTTAAATGAAAATGCAATCACTGCAACATCCAATGGTAACACAGCAACTACATGCTGAGGACATGTTAGAGATAACGAATTTCATGATATTATTTTACTGTCAACTTCCTGCTTAAAATATGAAATATATGATCATAGTTGTTATTTCCGACGTTCATTCAAAATAACATACAGTACAAGTTTTAGTTGTCAGAAATGATGTAGCCAAAAGAAACGTACCCTAACTCCTCAAGTCCTAAGCAACAAACACAATTCAAACATATGAAGTATTTTTATATGTAATTATCTAGTTCATTCACTTGGATTGAAGTACTGACTTGAAGATAGCGGGTTTGCAAGAGCATGATTGAATAGAAACGGGCAGAGGAAGAAATTATTTGTGGATGACCACAGGAGAAATAGGTTATATTGGTTTATGCAATTGAACATTCCAGAAGCTACTTGAGCAATTAAATTGCATTAAGCTAATTATAAAGTAAATTTAATGAAGCCTATCGACATTTCCTGTTCAAAACATGCAACACCTCAAATTATAACACAATTCATATTGAAATAGAGAAGACAAACTGTGAAACACAGTTGCTCAACAAAAGAGATGTGCAGTTTATTTTTTCTTAAAAAAAACAAGGTTGTACAGCCCAAATTCTTTCTCAGTGTATGAAGCTAACACAAAGCTTGACTGAGCAAAAGATCAAAATTAGACTAGTAAAGCCTCCACTCTAGAATGAAAAAATCCCACAATGGGTACTTATTCTGCAAAAGCACGACTGGATAGAAGCAGGCGGATGAAGAGGGTATTTGTGGACGACCACAGGAGATATAGATTGTTGGTTAATGCAACTGAACCATATCATCTGGGAATAAAGCCAACACAAAGCTTGCATGAGCAAAAGATTAAAACTAGACTATTAAAGTCTCCATTCTGTAAAGCAAAAATCCCGTAGTGGGTACTTATTTTTTACAGTAAAAGAGCCTAATTCTTTAAAGCTATATATCCCAATAAAATAGATTATTTCATTTCAATTAAACAAAAAATAGTTGCCAAATAGGAGTATTCTTTATTTTGATGAAAATTTTAATGCATTCTACTTGGGACCTGGGAGCAACTATTGTCTATTGGGATCTGTAGATAGAAGAACAGGGGCCTACAGGCATTCAAAGTGTCAATGAGAGCATTGCATATTTAGAGGGAATTTATTTTCCACCCAAAATCAACACAACATACAACAAAGAGGCCTCAATTTTTCTACTGTGAAAATGCAAATAAAAAATTAACAGCTAATTTTATGTCTTAAACCTACAGCTACCACATTGTAACAGCAGAGATCAATTGCACTTTTTCAGATCAAAGCAGTGAATTTAATCACTAAACCCTGCAAAATCTAAATAATCAAGTATAGAACTACAATTTTATTCATTAGCACCTATTAGGTCTAGAAGACATTTGATGGGTAGCTTAAGAGTGTAAACAAGTTTGCAGTAGAATTCTCAATTCTATTGTACAAATACACCAACAGAATTTCACGATTTATTATAAAATTAAATAGGAAATACATGTAAAAGTATCACAGTACGCAGGACAATGAAATTAAAGATAATAGGATACTGATGCTCACCTGGAAAAAATAGATAGGAGACCTTGCATCTGGAAGTAAAGAGAAGAAGCAAAAGCGAAAAATATGCAGAAGAGGATGAGGTTGCCATTGACGACTACACGCTTCTTAGTTCTTCCACTAGTAATAGATAACAAATTCCCTCAAAACATTGGAGCACTAATTTGATTAATCAAATTCAATTGTCAACCCTTAAAATCATCTAAGAGGTATAGAGGCAGATAATTACCAGTTGCTTCGGATACTAGAAGAGGGTCCTCAGAGACCATAGCCATTTAATTCAATCTTCAATGGAGATCTTTCTAACAAAGCAATTACCAGACAGAACAAGGAAAAAGAGGAGCAGGATAATATTCTAACAATATTATTAGTAAAATGAATTAAAAAAACCTCGACTTCATGACAACATATCTGTTTGTTATTACACAAAAATTAGGCGGAAGAGAGTATGTATGAAGTGTAGATTATGGAGAACATATACACCATTTACAGTAATACAACACAAATATGTAACAAATTAAGGCCAAGGCAATGTACAAAACTGAGCATATACATTTTAATTTTGGCGATCAAGATTTCATTGGTCAGTCATCTCATTGATGACTCTAGCAGCATCACTGAGTCTTCTAGCTGATTTATATGAGTTAGAAACAACAAAATGCAATTCCTTCTTATTTATGTTTGGGTCGGAATTCAGCATCTCAAAAAGTAATTCCACAGTCTCAAAGTCACCTTTTGCACCATATAGACTCAACATTTGGAAATGAACTTCACTGGGGAAAATACAGCCCTCTTCTCGCATCTCCCGATAGACTAAATCAGCCCTTTCAAAATCCCTGACTTTTCCATAAGCATTTAAGGCAAAAGCGATGACATTTGAATTGGGGAAGTATCTTGCTGCTCTCATCTTTTCAAATACCTCTATAACATTTGAATATTTCCTGTTTCTCGAATAAAGTTCTATCATACACTCAAATACAGAGATATCCTTTACTTCACCAGCATCAAATGCCTGTCGAAAGACCCATGTGGCTTCTTCAATCCTTCCAGCTCTGCAAAGAATAGTTATTGCAGTATCTCGGGGGATATTGTCTGGACACTTAAGCTCATGGAGCAGCCGTTTTGCATGAGCAACTAATCCTGCTCTCTCATAAGCCACTATCATAGTCTGATACAGAACCTGGTCAATTTCAACACCAGAACTCCTAAGCTTTTGAAACAACTTGGCGGCACGATCCAATTTCCCAGCCCTACTCCATATAGATATTATGGTTGAATATGTAATCGCATTTGGCTGAATCCCACTTTTCTGCATCTCTTGAACCAAATTTCCAGCTTTCTCGTGCTCCAGAGACTTGCCATATATTTTTATCATGGTATTGTAGGTAACAACATTCTGTTCAATATTTTTTTTCTGCATCAAGCGAAAAAGATGTATAGCTTCACCAAAAAGCTCAGCTTCTCCATACACTCTCAAAAGTGTATTATAACTAACAACATTAGGCTCAATGCCCATCTTTCTCATACTCCAGAAAAGCTGATCAGCTTCCTTGGCCATATCAAGCTGTCCATAAACATCTATCATAATGTTGCAGGTAGTTAGGTCAAGAACACATTTAGCCTCACTCATCTCAGAAAACACAGACAATGCCTCAACAAACTTATGATTCTCCACATACATATTCAAAAGCGTCGAGTAACTAACTGTATCTGGTTTAACTCCATTTTCTTTCATTTCTTTTAAAAGATCCTGAGCCTCACAAAACAACTTAGCTTTCCCAAACACATTAATCATTGTATTGTAAGCCACAAGATCAGGCCTAATACCGGACCTCTTCAACCTTGAAAACAAAGAAATTGCTTTGGAATAATCACTCAATTTACGAGACAACTCAATCAAGTTACTGTACAAAACAAGATCACCCGACACACGATCCTGCTCCATCTTCTGTAGCCAAGAAAGTGCAGAATCAAACAAGCCCTCTTTCCCAAATTGGGTAATAAGCATCGAGTAAGTAAACCTATCAGGGGCCAATGCTCTCTGTCGCATTTCATCAAACAGACCATGAGCAACCTCCCACTGCTTTGCCCGAAGCACATTACGGATAACAACATTGTAAACAAACACTGATGGAGAATATAAAGCAACATCATTTATCCAATCAAGCAATGCAATTGACCGTTGCCAATCTGATTCACGAGAAAGAAGAGAAACCATAAACCGAACAGATAGCTGCCTGCCTTTATAAGGTGACAAAAGTGCAAACAACTCTCCCTCATCAGCAGTTTGCGAAATGGACTTCAACAAATCATCCATGTCTACACTGTGATCCAAGAAAGTGTTTCTTTGAGGTGGGTTTTGGCGGTATGTTCGTGGTGATTGCTGTGTAAAAGAAGTAGATAATGGAGAAGGGGCTGCCTCTGATGGTAACCTGGTCCAAACATCTTTGGTTGAAGATAATGAGGTTCGTGTGAGATTACATCGAGTTCTATGTCCATGAATGATGTTCTTAAAAGCGGAAATTCGTTGAGTGTGTGCAATTGCAAGACCACCTCCATCCACCATCAACAAAGTATTATCAAGCATCCTACATAAACTAAAAAAACCCATTTTAGAGATCTTACTTATGGATAAGAGCTCAGCAACCATACACTACGACAATTTCGCTCCCTAACTTCACAATAATCCATTCTTTCTAAGAAAATGAAATGGAAACTCGTACTCTATATTTGATTTATATGTATAGGCACACAACCCCTAGAATTTGTTATGTCCACCTGAATGTACCATACACCCGGGCCATTTGCTCATTTAATCAACAAATGAGCAAATAATTATTTGTACGGTACATAATAGGCTCTCCACAATCCCGTCTCCGAGCAAGGGCAAGCGGGGTAGCTGCCTAGGGCCCAACGAGAAAAGTTTCAAATTCATACTTCTATCCTAACATTGAAGATTTATAAGCAAATGATTTGAGTCCATTATAAAAATTAAGCTCTAAATTCACATAAATTTTTTCTTGCTTAACAATAATAACATTAATGTTCGGTATAATCTATCTTTAACTTCAGTAATAATAACCCATAGTTTTGAAATCTACCTGAACCCTAAATTGACTATACTGACAATTCAATTAAGGATAACCCTATATTGTGAAATTGAAATTCAATGAATAAAAACAAACAAATAGAAGAAAAACAGCTTACCTCAGAGGGTACTTCAATGGTGGAGAGCTGCTTCAATGGAAGAAAGGAAGGTCAGAATATGGTTCAATGAAGGAGGAACAGAGAAAGAGCTGCTGCGTAAAAGTGGGCGTTCACGGTCCAAATTCGGAAATTTAAAATTATATATCCAGATGGCCAGCGATTGGACCAGTTGTGACTTGTGCTAGACTTGGAACGGATTGGTATTTACACTATTACATAATTCCCGAGTTATACAAATATTTGTCAATTACAGCCATTTAACATTTTGAAAATTTTGACAATTACCATCTACTATTATTTTTTTGAATGTCACTGCTACTTTTTTCTTAAACACCAAAAGTTGCTACCTAGTTGGCTCTCAACCACCTTATGACGTCATGTGCACCCCAAATAATGTCGTTCCTCCCTTTTTCCCTCTCATTTCCTATTTCTCACTCGAAACTTCACTTCACTTCCCTGTCTCCATGGAATCGTTGTCATGTTGTAGCAACATCAATTCTTGTTCCTTAATTTTGCTTTGAAGAAGTGAATTGCAATGGTTTCGATTTCTTTAATCGAAAAATTGAGACAAGGGAGTGAAGTATTGAGTGAGAAATAGGAAGTGGGAGCGAAAAAGGAGAGGTTCACAGCCTCTAGCAACTAGAGACAAGAATGTCTCTAACAGAGGGACTAAACTATAAATAAAAAAAAGATGTGAAAAAAAAGAGGAAAATAAAATTGTTAAAACAAAAAAAGTCACATGACTCCAAAAGAAAGAAATAAGAAATAAGGAAGTTTTACTTTTTGCCATCCACTTTTGCAGTACAATGTCACATTGTCACCCACTTTTGTAGTACAATGCCTCGGAAATTTTGAAGTCTAGTATTATTTCGTCAGTCTTTTATGAAATACCAGCAACATAACAAAGTAAATCATCGATAACGGAAAATTCAATGATAGTCTCCATAACAACTTTTTTGGTATGAAATGAATCTAGATAAAATTTATCGTTCATTGGTATAAAATGTAATGAATTTGGTTTATATATGGTTGGATGTGGTAGTGATGTGTATTGAACGACAAAAATCGTACTTGATGGTACGATTGAGTTGACCCGTGACAGTGATGGGTATTTGGGCGGGATTTGTCCCTCCTAAATCAAAGCAACATTCAAATTTAAGTTTCATGAATTGAGTAATGATGAATAATTAAGAAAAGTAAGCAAAGAAAATTGGTTATAGTCTTAAAGCCAAAACAGCACTCAAATTTAAATTTCGAAACGTAATTTTCATATTCAAACTTTTCATTATCATAACAGGAACAAACATTGGTTTTTGCATTAATTTTGATAAGGAAATTAAATTTTGTAATTTGGTAATTTGCAAAACTACCTATGTCACATTTACACAAAGATTTACTAAACATATTACAATAATAAAATGAATTATATAATTTAGATTAGTTAGATTATATAAACCATATTATGTAGGACCAGTTTCGCAATGTTATCGAACCAAATAGAAGTTAAACTCATTCAAACAAAACTAAGTAATTAAATCGAATGAAAGTTAAATGCATTGAGCATGAAACAATGCTAATTGAATCAAATAAAAGTCAAATCCATTGAATAACACTAATTGAGTAGCACTAATTGATGAGTAAGATGAAAGTCAAATGCAGTCATCAAAGCTAACTGAATCATAGAAGAGTGAAATGGTTTTAACGAAGCTTATTAGATCGTATGATAGTCCAATGTTTGAATTATTAGATCAAATCATATCAACAATTAGTGTAATTAAATCACGTGAAGTCAAATGCATTTAACAAAGCCAATTGGATCATATGAAAGTCAAATGCATTTTTATTAAAACATGTGAAAGTCAATGCATTCAACAAAGTCAATTGGATCATATGAAATCAAATGCATTTTTATTAAATCATGTGAAAGTCAAATGAATTCAACAAATCCAATTAGTTTATATATATGATAGTCAAATGCATTTTTATTAAATCATGTGAAAGTCAAATGCATTCAACAAATCCAATTAGTTCATATATATGATAGTCAAATGCATTCAACAAAGCCAATCGAATCATTTTAAAAAGATGAAAGTGAAATACGCTAAAACATACTCCCTCAGTCCCTAATTATTTGCCCCAACCACAAAAATCACTTTATTAAGGCTTTTGGCAAAAATTAGTGCACATGGGTTGACACAAATATCAATGAGGAGAGAGATAGAGAGAGAGCAAGTGGAAAAAGATGCCAAAAATAGTATGGGGCAATCTTTTAGGGACAACCAAAAAAATCAAGTGGAGCAAATAATTAGGGACGGAAGGAGTAGGTAATTGAATCAATTGAAATAGATGAAAGTCAAATTCATTCACACATAGGTAATTGAATCAGTTGAAATAGATGAAAGTCAAATTCATTCACAAAGAGTTAATTGAATCAATTGAATGAGATGAAAGTTGAATTCATTCACACATAGCTAATTGAATTGATAGATTGAGTAAGATGAAAGTCAAATTCATTCACACATTGCTAATTAAATCAATTGAAATAGACAAAAGTCAAATTCATTCACAAAGAGCTAATTGAATCAATTGAATCGGATGAAAGTCGAATTCATTCACACATAGCTAATTGAATCGATTGATTAAGATGAAAGTCAAATTCATTCACACATAGGTAATTTAATCAATTGGAATAGGTGAAAGTCAAATGCATTCAACAAAGTCAATTAGCTAGATCATATGAAAGTCAATGCATTTTTATTAAATCATGTGAAAGTCAAATGCATTCAACAAATCTAATTGGTTCATATGAAAGTCAAATGCACTCAAAAAAAGGCAATCGAATCATTTTAATAAGATGAGAGTGAAATACACTAAAACATAGGTAATTGAATCAATTGAAATAATTAAAAGTCAAATTCATTCACACATAGGTAATTGAATTAATTGAAATAGATTAAAGTCATATTCAGTCACAAAGAGCTAATAGAATCAATTGAAATGAATGAAAGTCAAATTCATTCACACATAGGTAATTGAATCAATTGAAACATGAAAGTCAAATTCATTCACACATAGGTAATTGAATTAATTGAAATAGACGAAAGTCAAATTTAATCACAAAGAGCTAATTGAATCAATTAAAATAGATGAAAGTCAAATTCATTCACACATAGGTAATTGAATCAAATGAAATAGATGAAAGTCAAATTCATTCACAAAGAGCTAGTTGAATCGATTGAATGAGATGAAAGTGGAATTCACACATAGCTAATTGAATCAATTAAAAAAGGCGAAAGTCAAATTCATTCACACAGAGGTAATTGAATCAATTGAAATAGATGAAAGTCAAATTCATTCACACATAGCTAATTGAATCGATTGAGTAAGATGAAAGTCAAATTCATTCACACAGAGGTAATTGAATCAATTGAAATAGATGAAATTCAAATTCATTCACACATAGCTAATTGAATCGATTGAGTAAGATGAAAGTCAAATTCATTCACACAAAGCTAATTGAATCAATTGAATAATGAAAGTAGAATTCATTCACGTATAGCTAATTGAATCAATTGAATGAGATGAAAGTCAAACTCATTCACACAGACTCATTCACACAGAGCTAATTAAATCGATTGAGTAAGATGAAAGTCAAATTCATTCATACATAGGTAATTGAATCAATTGATATAGATGAAAGTCAAATTAATTCACACATAGCTAATTGAATCGATTGAGTAAGAGCAAGTCAAAGTCATTCACACCTAGCTTATTGAATCAGTTGATATAGATAGAGGTGTAAATGAGGAACCGAGCCGATCAATAAACTACTCGGGTTTGAGCTCAGTTGAAGCTTGTTCATGTTTGTTTATTTAATACATGAGCTGAGGTTGAACAAAATTTGAAGCTTGTCTAATAAATGAGCTTGAACACGAACATATATATGCTCATTCAGATAAGTTCATGAACAACAATGTAAAGTGCTTTTATGTTGAATATAGATTTGATATAAATTGATCGTAAATTTAACTCTTTCACAATTGTTAATTTAACTCTTAAGTTTATAATTAAAATTTAATTATTATGCTGTTTTTGAGATCTTTAAATATCAAAAAATATAAAGCTCGTTAATTAGAGAAGCTCGTTTATTATTAAACACTCATTCATGAAATGCTCGTTTATCAACTCGTTTAATAAATGAGCTGTGTTCATGAATCGTTCGCAAAACATGAATTTACTAAATGAACCTGTGTTCGATCCTTCGCAATAACAATTGGGAGGGGACTTGAACCTAATCACTTAGAGCTGATCCACGAATACGAATTAACCTAAATAAAAAAACAGCACATTTCAGATTTGGCGATTTGGCGGAGTACATTTCAGATTTGGAGGTACAACAAAATTTCAAGGTTGGCGATTGGCGGTACATTAAAATTTTAGAGAAGTTAATAATAATCTCAAACCCTAACTCCTCATTTTCCATTCGTTTTACTCCTCTCACATCTCACTTCCTCTTCTCTGACTTCATTCCTTTCTCTAACTTCAAATTCGGATCAACATCTTCATCATTAATCACCACCGTTATCGCCTCAGCTTGCCAACATCCGTGTTCGATTGTTCATTGTTTTTTTAATTTCCTATTTGTGATATAAAATTTCTTTGATTTTGACCGCTGTTGACCTTAAGTTTTGATGATGACTCAAAGAACCTAAGCAAACTCATATAAGTTTAACTTTCGTTTTTAGCTTTGATTAATGACAGGTTTATGCTATGACGTTCTTAAGTAAGAAGGGAGCATGGAACAAGATCTAAGTTAGCTATGGGAGGATAAAGAAGTCAATCACAAGTCGTGTTCCTTTAGTGAGGAACTGAAGCTCCAGAGTTGAAGCTTCGAAAGCTAGTTCCTTGAGTGAGGAACTGAAGTTTCAGAGTCGAAGCTTCTCAGAGTATCAAGGAGTCTAATGTATTTTATCTTTACTTTAGGCTACTTGTAATTATGTTAAGTACAATGATTATTGATAGGATTTAAGTGGATTTAATTTAATTTGATAAAGATTTTATTTTCCATATTTCAACTGATTTAATTTCGAAAATATCTTTTATGTTAAAATATTTTTTTGGTTAAAAAAGATTTTCTGTTTTGATCTTTTCTTATTCTTTGGAAAATATGACTTGGAAAATATTCTTTCAAATGTGTGTTTTACCTTGTCAAAAGAAGTTGAGAAAAATAAGGAAGCCAGTTTAACCACTTCCTTATAATTCGATTGACTTGCTGCCCAAGCTCTCACGAACTGCACTTCCTAGTTTTATGGAAGTTGTGGATTAGTGGAGATTAAGGCAAAACGGAAATGTTTTAACTTCCTTCTCTGCCTATAAATATATTTTAGTTTTCTGTTGAGAAAAACACACTTGAGCATTACAGTCTTTTAGCTTTCAAAAGAGTCATAATCCACTTAAGTCCTTGAGGGTCTTTGTACTTATCAATTTAGAGTTTAATCTTGAGTTGTATTGGGATAGAGTTTGGGGAAACTCTAAGAGTGTTTTATTGCTTTGAGTGAAGCAAGGAGAAAGAGAGAGTTAGAGAGATCAAGTGATTGAGGGATCAGTTGATAGGAGCTTAAGTTCGTTGAGGAACTTGAGTTTAGAGTCTTAATTTGTAATAGGATGTTTGCCCTATTATTATCAAGAGTTGAGTTTAAAATCCCTTGTGGTCGTGGTTTTTATTCTTGATTAGGGCCAAGAAGTTTTCCACGTAAAATCTCTCTTTGCACTTTTAGTTTTTGTTTGAGTTCCTTTATAAATTCCGCAAAAATTACCCTAGTTCCTCTACAATACAATTCGCCCCCCCTCTTGTATTGTTTGTTCGAGTCAACAATTGGTATCAGAGTCTGTTCCTCGAAGAAATCAAGAAACCCTGACGAGTTAAGTTCCTGAAGCAACATGAATAATCACGAGAAACTGGAAGAAGGTTACTCTACGCAGCGTCCTCCTATGTTCAATGGGAAGTTCTACACCTATTGGAAGAACAGGATGGAAATTTTTATCAAAGATGACAACTACCAAGTTAGGAGAGTTATTGAAGTTGGTGATTTCGAAATCACCAAAATCTTTGGTGAAAATGAGGTAGTGCCTAAACCCATATCTGAATTTGATAAGGAAGATTTTGAAAAAAAATGAAAATTAATGCACTTGCTGTTAAATTACTTCACTGTGGTCTTGGTCCCCATGAACACAATCGTGTTATGGGTTGTAAAAATGCTAAAGAAATTTGGGATTTAATTCAAGTAACACATGAAGGAACTAACGAGGTGAAACGCTCTAAAATTGATCTGCTTATGTCTAAATATGAACGTTTTGAAATGCAATCTAAAGAAACAATACAGGAAATGTTAACCAGGTTTACTAATATTATTAATGAGCTTGTTTCTCTTGGAAAACAAATCCCTATTGATGAGCAGGTTAGGAAAGTTCTAAGAAGCCTCCCTCAAGATGAAAGATGGAGAACCAAGGTGACTGCCTTATGATGAATCACATTTATATAGGATTTATAGGCACGTTTATGCTAATTTTACAGTTGCTTTTTAGGTCTTTTAGTCGTTTATTAGGTCGTAAATACATAAGTTGTTTGTTTTGTACTCTATTACGCTCCGTTTGTGTTTTTATTAATGTTTCAGGTGATTTGATAGACATTTGGACGCTTTCGTAGTGTTTGGAGTTGATTCGGATGATATTTGGATGGAAGCCGATGAATTGAGTTTATTAATTGGAGATCCCATGTTTGTGATGTTGATTTTGATTAATATGTGAATGATACATGAATATAGCATTCACAAGGGTCGTTATGTACTTTACGGAAATGAATTTGAGTTAGAAACGAAGAAAAATGAAGGTTTGTAAAGTGGCAAAACAGACCTTTGATCACTCTTTTGATCATAACTTGAGTTTTAAAGATCGGATTGAAGCGATTCAAATTGCGTTAGAAACTAGACTTGAAGAGCTTTCCAATGATAGGTCACACAACCAAAGAAGCTATATTAGAACAGAAGATATGGCCATTTCAATCTGAGCAATGCAATCAGCGACGAGGTGTAACTGCCCCGCGCCCACTCGAGGCCACCTGATGCTACTGCCAGGCCGCGGCTAGGCCTGCGCCCGCAGGTCTAGTCGAGCAGCCCTTGAAGCCTCGAGTAGCTTCATCGTCCCACATCGTACTTAGTCTTCGTGCCACGTCATCATTTATCATCTAATAATATTGCAACTTATGTATATATTATTTTCTTATTTCTTTTCTTTAATTATTTTTAGATTATATTTAGCACTACAAGAATGAAGCTGTATTCCGATGGACAAAATCCATCGGAAAAAATAAGAAAAGCCGTCGGAAACAAAATTACCGATGGCAGCCATCGGTAATTGTCACGATATAAGTGCACTTTAACCATGTCACGATATGGATTAGGTTGGGGAGGTGGGATGATTGGAAACCCTTCACCTTGACACAACCATTCATGGTAGTCCTCCACAAAACCCTTTCTATATAAGTGCACTTTAACCGTCTCAGAATCATGTAGCTGAAGATTCTGACATTTGACACAAGGGCACCTAACCTCATCAACTTTACTGCTCTCTGGATGATCTTTACAAAACTGAATGAATTCATCAACCCCTTTCACGAACTCCGGTCTAATGTTGCGGCCATCCAACCTTTCATACATCCAGCTACGCTCTATTCGTTTCATGATTGCAATTCTACAAATCTCACCCAAATGACCACAATATTCAATCTAAATAAAATAATCATGTTGTTTGAACAAGTAAAGCAAGCAATAAGGTTATGAATGACATCGTAGGGTCCTTATCTCTCCAACCTAACCCATCCTTGGACGTGTAATCCCACTAGTAATTGTATGCCAAGTTTTCAATTCCATGGAAAATTCGGCAGCATTTCCCTACAGTTCTCCAAGTACACAATATGAGTAGTTATGTATACTTATATGTGTACCCAGAGAACAGATTAGGAAAACACGTAGCCAAAATTTTCCATAGAATCAATAACAAGGCATACAATAACCACCTAAGTGAGAATGAACGTCCAAGAACAGTCCCAACCGGAGACTATTCAAGACATACACCTAATGTGTATGTCTTGAATGGGTATCTAGGCAAATGATGATGCAATTGTTGAATCAAAATTGAACAAGTACATGAAGATCAAGAAACAAAATTATAGACATTAACATCATTATCCATATAGCATTGCATAAAAAAGTAACACATAAAAATAATTTAAAGAAAAATCCACAAAATGTATAATTAATTCACAACAAAATCCATAATCAATCAAGCTAGAAACATATAAATTTTTTGTTTTTTAATTTATGAAACATGAAGCAAATAGGTGTATTTAAACATCCAACTGACAAGCTCCTAACACATTATTATATTTTAGTTAACAAGTTAAGTACTAAAAAAACTAAGTTATTATCATATAGCATAACTAAATAATTAACACATATAAACTAGTACAACCAAATTTAGGGAATTTAACTAAAAAAAAGTTAGGGTTTTGACATCAAAAATTGAAAATTAAACAAATTACTCACCTATGGAAGGAGATCGTCGGTATACTTGCTACTAGGTTGTCGAATCTGTAAAGATTTATGATCCGTCGGTAAATAATTGAGTGAAAAAAATAATGTTTAATTAACAAAAAAAAAATAAAAAAAATTGACACTTACCATGTACAACCGGCCGACGACCGGAGGAACAGGACCTGACGAAGACTCCGACGGTGCTACTGGTGATGATGCGCCGGAACAGGGGCAGCCGCCTTCACCGAAACCCTTCACCGTCGCCCTGTATTCTCTCTCTCTCCTTTGGGTCGAACTTTGAAAAAAATAGATCTAAAACCTGAAACTATGTCGTGGTTTTTTTTTTTTTTAAATATCAGCATATTACCGATGGTAATGGCCATCGGAAAAAAAATAATATTTTTTTAAAAATTACCGATGCCTATAACCATCGGTAAAAAACTGAGTGTTTTATTTATTTTTTAAAAAAATTCTACGACGGAAGAAAACCATCGGTAATAAATTCCCGATGGTTTAGCCATCGGTTTACCATCGGTAAATTTAGTAATTTCCGATGGTCACGTAAACCATCGGAAATTGAAGGTATTACCGATGGAATTTAATAGCCAACGGTAATTGCCATCGGTATTTCATCAATTTCTAGTAGTGTAGGAAGTTTATAAATATCCCAAACATAGCCGTGACTTGTTTAGTTTCTCCAATTTCTTAGAGGTTAGATTGAATACCATCTCTCTGTGGATTCGACCCTGCTTACCCTGCTACATTGTTAGTTGGATTTGTTAGGAATTTATTTTTGACAGGTGTACGAAAACCTATCACCTTACAGGAAACTAAGGACTTCACGAAATTCAACACTGAGCAACTTGATGGTTCCCTCATGACTCATGAGTTGCATTTAGGAACAAGCAATAATGAAGGGAACAAAGGAAAAGGCTTGGCTCTCAAATCAGGTGATCTAGAAGATTCCGAGGTTGATGAAGAAGAGGCTGCCATGTTGGTGAGAATATTGAAGAGAATGTTCAATCGAAACAATAGAACAAGGAACTTCACCAAAAAGTCCTCTACCTCAAAAGCTAACTCCGGATGTCAAAAATGTGGGTCTCTAGATCACTTCATTCGAGAATGCCCTCTGTGAGAAACTGAGAAAGGGAAAGGGAAGGCCAAAGAACAAAACAATAGCAACAAAACTCCTTTTAACAAAACAGACATTAGGAAGGCTATGATTGCTGCTTGGGGAGATTCTGAGAGCGGAGATGAGGAGGAACAACCTGAAGAAGAAACAACCAATCTTTGTCTAATGGCCAAACGTGATGAAAAGGCTTACAATGAAGAACTGGCTAAAGAGGTACTTGTTGATCCCAATCACCTTAGAACTCTTTCTAAAGAAGTAATTATTGATTTTATTTTAGAAATGGAAGATGATTGGAGAATTGATATTAAAAGGCTTAATGAGTGTGAAAAAGCTCTTAAAGTCTGCAAGGAACACAGTACCTGGATTGAGAACCAGCGCACTGATGTTTAAGGCAGATTCTTTGATCTTTTTGATAAGAATCTTCTTTTAAAAGAAATGAATGAAAAGCTCATGTATAAAAATATTATGGTTAATGTGGAACTGACTCAATACAAGCTTGCTAGTGCTGACTTTAAATCGTCAAGTTCCTTTTCTGAATCATTCCCTAAATTTAATGAAGATTTTGAAAATTAAAACACAATCTTGATGAGTTAAGAATTGAAAAGGCAAATTTAGAGAAGGAACTTGCAATCAGAAAATAGAGAAGCACTGGTCAGCTTGGCATACCTAAATGGATTGAGAATGCTCAAACCAAAAGAACTGAAGGACTAGGATACATTTGATCTAAGCATAAAGGTAAAAAGAAATATGTTGATTTACCTAGCTATAAAGTTTGTTCCTTTTGTAGAAAAACATGTTACTTAATGGATACTTGTTATAAGAAGGAACAATCTGTTAGTAAGAGTGTTAAGCAAGTTTGGGTTAGGAAATCTGACATTGCTTCAACGTCCAAGGAACCCAAGGAAACCTGGGTTCCTGAAACTAATAAATGAGTTCTTTTGCAGGTCCTAGTGAGGGAGAACAACACGTGGTACCTCAACAGCGGTTGTTCAAAGCATATGACAGGAGACAAATCAAAATTCCTCTCTCTTGAGGCCTATTCTGGAGGAACTGTGACCTTTGGAGACAACAAGAAAGGAGAAGTTATTGCAAAAGGAAAAGTAGGAAGGTCAAGTTCCCATTCAATTGAAAATGTACTTTTGGTCGAGGGTTTGATGCACAATTTGCTGAGCATATCACAATTTTTTGACAAAGGAAACTCTGTAAGTTTTACTTCTGATTCGTGCAACATCATTAATGACAAAGCAGGAAGGGTTGTTCTTGAAGGAACTAGAAAAGGGAACACATATATTGTGGATCTCAATTCTGTCCCAAGGAACAACCTTACATGCCTGAGTGCCATTAACGATGATCTTTTATTATGGCATAAGTGTTTTGGACATGCTGGTTTTCACTCATGGATAACCTTAGAGCGAGGAACTTGGTCATAAGGCTTCCCTCAGTCAAGTTCCTCATACAACATATATGTGATGCATGTGTGAAAGGCAAGCAAGTTAGGTCATCTTTTAAAAGTAAAAACATGGTGAGCACCACAAAACCATTGGAACTCATTTACATGAATTTGTGTGGTCCCATGCGTGTTCAAAGTAGAAGCGGAAAGAAATATGTTCTAGTTATAATTGATGATTTTTCTAGATTTACCTGGGTGATTTTTCTGTCTAGCAAGGATGAAACCTTTGATGAATTTGTGTCATTTTCCAAGAAAGTGCAGAAAACTAATGGAAATCAAATTATCCACATTCGGTCAGATCATGGAACTGAGTTCGAAAATACAAGATTTGATGAGTTCTGCAAAGAGAATGGCATGGATCATAACTTCTCAGCTCCAAGAACCCCTATACAAAATGGGGTTGTGGAAAGGAAGAACAGAACCCTAGAAGACATGGCAAGAACAATGCTCATAGCTAGTGGACTTCCAAGGAACTTCTGGGCTGAAGCTATCAATACTGCATGATATATTATAAATCAAGTTATGATGAGACCAATCATCAACAAAACTCCATATGAACTGTTTAAGGGCAGAATACCCAATATTTCTCACTTTAGAGCTTTTGGATGCAGGTGCTTTGTCCATAATAATGGTAAAAGGAATATTGAAAAATTTGATGAAAGAAGTGATGAATTTGTGTTCCTTGGCTATGCATCAAATAGCAAGGCTTACAGATTTTACAAAAAAAATACTATGTGTGTCGAAGAAAGCATTCATATGATATTTGATGAATCTAATATGTTTATGAATGTGCAAGAACAAGACTCTAATGATTATGAAATTGGAATGGTTAGAGACATGGAGGATGATGAAGAGGAAACTAGTCATCCCAAGGAAAAGCAAATTGAACCTAAACAAGATCATCAAGAAAAAAATGCTGAAGTTCCTCCACCTGAAATTCAGGAGGAACAAGGTGAAGGAGTTGTGTCTTCGATAAGTGCAATTACTAGATATATCAAGGATCACGATTATGGAGATAATCAGTTCATTCTATAGGGTCGTCAATGTTTGGTGCTAGATATGACAATTGATCTTTGGGCTAGCTTAATGGCCCAAAGCCTTGTAGAATGGATCCTACAAGGTCACACATAAGAGTATTGGGTTAAAAAAGTTAGAGGCCCATTATTGGGCCTCATGAGTTCATGACATACCATGTTGATAATTGGGCTTGGATAGTTAGAAGAGTCTAATGGGTTTTGGACTTGACATGGTTTTATTTCTAGATATGATCTATAAATATAAATCATGCCTAGGGTTGCATGATACAACAATTGGCATACAGTGAATTGTCACACAAGCAACCAGGTTTCCCAAAAACCCTAACTCTCTCTCTCTACTCGACCCTCTCTCTCTCTCTCCTCCCTGACCGTACGACCCTCCACCCCGGGTGGCGCGTGTGGTGGCGCGTGGGTGGTATTGTGGTGTGTTCGTGGCTCAAATCTCCGTTGAAAAATGATTGAAGTATTCAGTCACAACTAACTAGCATTAGTGGAGGTTTAATCCATGCTCGTGGACTAAGTAGAGGAATCACGCTTGGGGTTCTTTATCTCTCATTGTTCTTGCTCGATCGCACGTGGAATCACGCTTCAAAGGTACAATTATATGTTATTTATGTGTTATGCATTAGATATTGGGATTAGATACTGTATGAATATGATTCATGTTTTTTCCGCTGCGTAGTACCTATAATTCCTTACAGTGGTATCAGAGCCTATTGCATTTACGCATATTGACTATAATTCTTTGATAATCAACAATTTTAATTCAATTAGGAGAGAGAATAATTTAATTATGGGTCAAATTATTTTATTAAATGTGATTTAACTCTTGGAATTGATTAAATGTGATTTAATAATGCTCAAAATAGCCATGAAGAGATCCAAATTTTGCCCCTAATCACTCGAAAATTTCGAAACCCCACCCTATTTTTTTTTGAAAATTTCGAAACCCTAACCCTAAATTATGAATTTTGTGTTTTGGTTTCGATTTAATTCGTTTACTATGTAATTAAAGAATTTAATCTAATTGATTTTATGATAAATTATGAATTTTTCATGATCAAATCATTTAATTTAAGAGTTAAATTAAATTGGGGATTGATTTCATGAAGAACCCTAATTTCAAAATTGAATGTGATTTAATTTTGAAATTAATTGGACCACATTAACATTAATTTAATTTTACAAAATATGTTTTGTTTTATTTAAATTAAATTAAAAAAAAAGGTTTTTTTCGTAGCGGCAACCGTGGCTGGGTGGCGCAGCCACGGCGGCTGCCGCTGCAGGTGGTCCGGAGGGAGGGGCGGGGTAGGGAAGCAGGTCGGGTCAGGGGTGCAGCAACAGCAGCATCGTGCAACAATTGCACAGCACTACTGCTGCTGCTGTGCACCGCTGCAGAGCAGCGTACACCTCACGGTGTATGGCCACCGTGGCCGGCTTCGGCTGGTCACACCACGGTGGCTGGTGCACGGTTATAAAAAAAATTAAAAAAAATATTTCAAGATAAATATGATTTATTTTGGATGAGATAAAATATTTTGAAAATACGATCTTTTATTTTGAAAGATAAATTCGGTTTTATTTGGATTAAATCTTTTATTTTAGGATAAAGTCAAATCTTTCAAAAGTTGTTATATTTGATATTATCCATATTTAAAGTTGTTAAATTGGTAATTATCCATAATTAAAGTGGTTAATTTTGGATAAGATTTGTTAGGATATTCTGAGCATATTCCAAAAGGATAATAATTGATTTAAATAATGTGATTATCCCATAATTAATTTTGGTTAATAATTGATTTAAAATTTTGTGATTGGCTAGTAATTAGGATAGAATTTCCTAACTTTGTTAGAATAATCTTTGAGGATAAATATGATTTATCTTTTAAGATTAAAATAAGATTTGATTCTATCTCATGACTAATTTAGAATATATGATATTTATTAATGGTCATGAATAATATATGATATTATCTAATTGCATTAATTAAAAATTTGAGATATTTTGGTGCCATGTTTCCTTAATTGTGAACATTCGATGTTGTAGTTTAGGAAAGCATGACGAGTGATTTATTATGTGGCAATTTTATAATATATGATGTTATTTATTGCTATATAATGACTAGTATGGCCCAGTAGTTTACTAAATACGATCTGCGCATTGTGATGTATTTTTGTAATCTTAGTACGGTCTACGTACCGATAAAGTATTTTTGTAATTTTATTTTATTTAAGTGTAGATAGAATAGAGTAAAACTACAGGTTGCAGTTAATCCAAGAAGCCCATGAAGTGAAGGCCCAAAGGAACAAGGTGGATGAGATCCATGAAGGTTCAAGTGGGAGTTTTTTTCTTTATTAGTTTCTTAGGATTAGGGGCCATGCTATTTCTTGTTTATGCATTCAGTTTATTATGCATGTTAGATTTTATTGATGTTTTGTGATGATGTGCTAGAGTTCACTATTTAATAACAACATAATAAATCTAGGTCCCAGTAATATTAAGGTTGCTTTTCCAATTAAAAACCCGATGAAACCTTCGATATTTATGATAGGTCATATTATATCTTAGGGGAGTGGGGGTAAATCATGTTTTACAATTTTAATTGGTTATACTCAACAAGGTTACCTAAAGCGTTTAGAACCTTGAAGCTAAGAGTAATAATTAAACATGTGATGATTAATTATTCAACCAAGAGTTACAAAGAGTTGTAATTAGTAAAGAGGTTACTCACCTTGAAAATGCAATACTTGATGGTAGGACCTCAGTCCGGTCAATTATTGCACAAATAAAGGATCTTGAAATCATTTTATTCAATAGGGATCAATTAAAATTGAATAAATGCTTTAAAGTTACCAACTTAATTCGCTTATGGTACTTTAAATTTTACTAAACATAATTAAATTTTGTGTTTACTTATAAGTAACATGTCGTTCTAATTTTATTTTACATATAATCTCCTCGATTGGAAATAAATTTGAGAAACGTTCTCAAAAGGTTAAAAGATAATCCATAAACCTATATTCCAATTATGCTAAGATGGTTCTAAAAGGCAAGTTTTAGAAATCCATGTCACATGTCTAAGGTTGGTTTTATTCAAATCGTTTGAGTAAAATGCCAACACATCTTCATTTTGAAAAGTGTTTCAAGGGATATAATGAGATGGGAGGTACAAACCCTCTAAAAGACAAGTATAAAAGTCCAATAAAATCTCTTATCTTCAATATGATTGAATATAAGAAAGTGATTGGAAATCTCTATGATCAAAAGTTGATCAAATGACGCTATTCTTCGTCCACTTTATATAAGAGTTAAATAGTTGATTAAACTCTATTATAAATAATGATTGAATAGACTTAGCAAAATCATGAAAAGTGCTTAAAGTAGTTAAGCAAAGCATCATTTTGAGCCTAAGAGAAGTGTTCTAAGTGGCTCAAATGGGAAAGATTTAGGAATATATGAGGATTGCATTAAGAAGTTATAGGCCAAGAAATGCAAACAAGTTGCTACTTCTCTAACCTAAAACTACTTACATGCTAAAAGTTATTATGAACAACAAATGTTTCAAATTAAATGGACCCATTCCAATTGATTAGAAACTACCTCATATAGTTGGAAGGTAAAAGAATGGAAATGTTCCAAATTTAAGAAGTATATTATAGAAATTGATTTAGCACATTACTACTTCTTTGACATATGATGTCTTGTTTAGTTCTCTCTTATTGAGAATGAGGTTGAACTAAATGAAGAAGTATGGCTAAAGGAGAAATAAATCTACAAGTTTAGAAGCAAATGTTGCTACTTCACAAGTAGAATCTACAAGTCTGGAAGCAAAAGTTGCAACTTTACAAGTAGGACCTATATTTCACCTTTACTAGTTATTGGCTAGAATTAAATAAATGTTATTCATTTTTGCCATTATCAAAACACCATTCAATGTTAGTAATGACTAAGCATCGAAGATTCAAAAACGTGTAATAAATGTTATTCTATGCTTCATTGAGTCATAATGTATTTTGAGATTGCTAAATAGGTTCAAAGTTCTATATGATAGAAATAATTAAACAATTTCTATATATGAATTGTCTCTAATTCGAACAAAAATGAACATTGCATGCGAAAGATCCAAAGGGATGGACTTTCAATATCATTAGATTAAGAATCCATTGACATATGTAATTATCATTCTAATTTGAAATTTTGAAAAGTCACCAATTAAAGAAATGATGATGTGAACTCGAGGTCGAATACATATCGATGTAAGAAAACCAAAGGTTCAAAGGCTAGAGACGGACAATGAAACTTCATTTGTGATACGATCACTACTTGTGCTTAGTTGAAGCATAAGAGTGAAAATTTTGAAAAGTTCAAAATGTTCAGTATGAAGTTCAGTATCAACTTGACAAGATAATAATTGCATTAAAATATGATTGTAATTGTGAAAATTTGAGTCAAGACATTTACTTGGAAACACATTCAAAATATTGCGATATGATCGTAATAAAGAAAATTTAAGCCAAGACCTTGATGAACATCCAAGAGTTGTGAAATCGTTTTACGACAAACTCCGAAAGAAAACCTTGTGAAGTGTTTATGAAGGGAGCTATCAATCTATATGAGATATATTTTGATAATGGATAAAATTACCTATCTTCCAACCATTATTCAAGAAATATACTTTTAAGATAAGCTACAAAACTAAACAAAGATACATAGGTCAAATCAAAATGTAGCAAATGTTTCGTATGTGATATGGATAAGAATAGTTCTTATAAAGTCTTTCTACAAAGAAAGGAATAAATGTTGTATTAAATCGTTTAATGCACGATCAATTCCTATACAGAGCATGGGGTACTACTACACAAATCATACTTAGCACAAAATGTTTGTTGCTCAAGTAGGTTCCCTTATGGAAATTGTTCCAAAAGATCAAGTTGGAGTAGTGTAAATCTTGAAAGAGTTCGAGAAAAGCAACAAACAAACATGGTTCAAACCATGGTTGGTTCACCCTATGCTAAAAAGTGTCTCCTCAAAAAAGGCAAGTGGGAGTATAAGAATCTTGAAAGAGTTCTAGAACCTTGAAGAGTTCAAGAAAAGTGATTTCGAAAATCTTGAAGAAATTCAAGAAGTATTTGAATAAAAGCAACAATATGAGCATGATTCACCTCATGTTACAAATGACAACGCGTGGTCTCATTAAGTACAATGAGATTAATAACCATGTGTCGAAGGTAGTACATTCCAAGTGCAAATCCTCTATTGTCGTTTCTCATTGAAACTAAACAAAGTTGTTGTATAAGTTTCAATTGTTGCATCAAAACCCACAATGATGACTAGCATACGTAAAACTTAGCCAAAGAAATATGATTTCATATTGACTAAGAGTTCTAAAATACTCATTTTGGAACATGATGATTATGCAAGTAACAAAGATGATTTGACAAGTTATAACTCCAAGTGGTTTAAAAACCAGGAAATCTGAAATAGATTCTAAATCTGTAAGCAAGTGTGTGACACTTGAATAATTTGCCTAATTGGGTGAGACCCATTATAAGCAAAACAGACAAGAAAGAAAAATGTTTTCTAAGTAAGCAAAGACTTGTTAAAGGATTCAACTAATTCATAGTATGACTATGACTACGACGAAAATTTTACATTAGTCATGTTGCAAAGATCTATTAAAGATATTTTAGTGATTTCTACCTTATAAGATTTGGTAGATGGATTTCAGAACGCCTTCTTGAAATTGTTCACGAAAGAAGATTTGTATATGATACAATCAGAATGATTTTGAAAATCCAATAATCCTAAAGATGCATAAAAGATCCTTTAATAGATTGAAGTTAGCATCATGGAGTTGATTAATGTTCTTAATTTTGTGAGTAAATCAAATCGTTTGATGTTCTCGTAAAATGAAGAAAATGTCTTGTGTGTACAAGATGTTTAGTGGGAGCTATGAAGTCTTCTTGGTCTAGTATAAAGAGAAATTATTCATTGCTTGAAGGGTCAAGTAATGGCTGAAGCATTTTGTATGAAAAACCTTGAGGAGAACGATGAGTATGTTTAGGATTCAAAATCTATAGAGATAGGTTTTGATGGCTGTTTAAGTTTGGTTAAGAAGCTTATATTGATAAGATTCTTATAAGGTTCAACATTATATTGAAAGGAGTTTCAATCCCATGTAACATGGCACATTGCTTAATGATTCAATACTTTGAGAAAGGTCGATGAAACTAAGATTTTGAGTGATGATCCTTATGCAATTCGCAAAGGATGCATCATGCATGTTGTAACACCCCCGATTTACTAGCTAATAATAAATAAGAAATAAAGGAAAAATAGACAACCTTTAAATAAAACTGCGGAAGCATACACTTAAATCGGAGGTATTACCGCCACACTCAACAACCTGTCGAGTGTTAAGGCTTACAAAATCCCAATAATTACAACCCAATAAACTAGGTGAGCTATTAATACAACTTTATAAACTCATGACATCACACTAATCGAAACACTTGAGCTCCTTTAGCTACGACCACTTGATCAACCTGCTTAGAAAATCTTGACTGCTCACCACTAAGGACAAATTCCAAAATAGATCGTCGCAGCACTACAAGAAAACTTTTTTTTCGCAACAAAAAAAATCGTTGCAAAAAATACAAAGTCGTTGCAAAAAAAATCTATAGCAACGACAATTGCCGTTGCAAGGTCGTTGCATTAGAAGGAAATTATGGCAACAACTTTTGTCGTTGCAATATGTTGAATAATCTTTTGCAACGACATTTGTCGTTATAAAAATACCTTTTAGTGCAACGACTAATATCGTTGCTTTATTTAATTTGGTGTATGGTAACGACAAATGTCATTTCAAAATAATTGTATGTTGTAACGACATTTATTGTTGTGATAATGCATTATATTTTTTACAACCATACAAGTCATTGCTAATTTATGGTTTAGCGATAAATCTTTGTAGAATTATTTATTAATTTATTGGAAATGCAAATAGGTAAATTGCTAATAAGTTAATATATATTTAACATGTGTAATATTTAACATAACACAAGTGATTATATCCAAAAGATTAGATAAATATATACATCTAATAGTCTAAGTCAACATTAAACATGACTTCTCCCAAAAGATTACATCCATCTTTGTTCCAAAAGGCTAATTTTCTAGTCATCCCACCAATGTACAACCATAATAGAGTAAACCATCTTTCCACTAAGTCATGTCCAACAAGTAGTCATTGTGCAAAATAAAACCTATACTACATATCATCTGCACACTTTCTCCATGCATTTACTAATACTTTTCCAACATAACCTGCATTAGCAAAATAAAGGAAGATATAATTTTAGAATTATGAAGAACCCAATGCAAAATCTAGCATCACTTGTTCTTTTGATTTTATATATAATATATGTAATAAATTTCAAGAAATTTTGATAAATATTAAAAGATCTATAAGAATTATATTGGCATCATGTATTTGATTTACTATAAGCATGATTCTGATGAAAGAAAATTAGAAATTGCTGTAACAAAGTTTGCATAATTAAGAAATAAAATGATCATAGAAATCCTATACCATATACATATGAAGCACACATTTGATAGCCAACTTAGTCTTCCTTTAAAAAATTATAATCATTTGCTTTTTAATGTATTATAATTACTACTATAATTGAGATGATGACTTTCAAAGAAACTTATTTGAGAGTTAGAAAAAGGGAGCAAAGATCTCACATAAGAACCCTGGATTTAAGAGGAGAAAAGTAGAGAGAGAGAGAGAGAGAGAGAGAGAGAGGAGTAGAAACACAAAAACAAACTAAATAATTATAATAAAAACAAAGTGTAGCACGTACTATAAAACTTAATTTTTTTCAAAGAGGTTGTACTGATGGAGCATCTTGGAAAATTGTAGACAAAGATGGTGATGTGGAAGTTTTGGAGGATTAAGTTTACCCAACTCGAGTAAAAAAAAATAAAAAAAAGCACACACACACACACACAAAGATTTACAAAATAAATTACCTGGAAATATTTGATGTTTAACTTGCAACTCTATTACCAAGTGCTCTGAGTAATTCTTCCTTCATTGCATTCATTGCACGTTATGTCTCCTCTTTTTGTTGTTGTAATTGTCTTGCTGTTGCTTCCTGAGTCTCTTCTAATTGTTTGGTAGTTCTTTCCTGATTCTCTTGCAACTCCTTAATTAATTCTTGTTGCTCCTGAATTTTCTTTTGTTGCTCACGTATTAAGCTTTGATGCTCTAATTGATGTCTTCCTTTGCTGAAGCCAGGCAAGGCAGTTCCCTTTCCACGAAAGTACCCTGATCTTGGTGTCAAAACATCTAGAAGAATCTCTTCTTGAGTCTTTGATTCACCATGTGCAACAACAACTTTTAAATGTTCCTAACCAAAAACATAAATTTGAAGTTAAAATATGTAAACATTCATACAACTAACACAACACATTACATCGTCACTTTATAAGTCACAATATCAATATTTTTATACCTAACACAACACATTCATACAACTAACACAACACATTCAACTTTTGAAGGCCCAATATCAATATTTTTATACCTAGGTAAATCACAAGTTGGACATTTGTCTAACTTTGCATTTTGTTTCCAATACAAAACACAATCATTTTTACATGCATAAATTTTAACACACTCAAGCCCTAAATCAGTAATCAGTTTTTTTGCCTCATAATAAGAATCTGGAAGGCTAGTTCCCCAGGCTTGGCATTGCAATTTCAATAGACTATCAAACAAACTATCACTCCAATTATTTAAGACTTTCAAGTGCAACAATTTAACAATATAAGACAACTTTGACATTGTAGTGCCACCAACTGTTAGGGGCTCCTGATATTCATTCAACAAACGATAAAACTTTGCTGCCTCCCCTTTAGGTTCCTCATTATTGTTATTGGAATCCGCCTCATCTCGCCCTAAATGCATGCTTGGCACTCCAAAAGCATCCTCCAACATGTTAACCTCACTGTCATTATGTCCAATCCCCTCTATGTCACTAATTTCACTTATGTGACCACCATTAGAATGGTTTACAATTTCCCCATGTAGTTCCCAGGTAGTATAATTTGCATACAATCCCCACTTTAATAAATCAAACCTCACATCACTCCTTTTTTTACAAATTAGATTACGACATTTATCACAAGGACATCTAATTGTGGTAGTATCATGAACTTCTGTGACATTTGAAAATGCAAAGTTCAGAAAGCCATCAGCACCCTACCTGTATTCGGGCAATGAATGATGACTAATTTTCATCCATTCCTTATCAAAAGCCATTCCCTAAGTTCACATTGTAAGGAGGTTTAGAAGCATGTATATCATATCATATCTAAAACAATGTCATATCTGCAAAGTAAAAGAAAAAACATGGCCAATTTGCAAAGGAGGTTAGCTTACTCTGTACTCTAAGAAAGATAAAGAAAGATAGAGGATTGTCAAGGGCATAAAAAAAAAAAAAAAAAAATCTTGTAGGTGACCAAATTTAAAATGAAGTATTTTTGGAAAGCCAAGATAAAACAAAGAATTGGAGGGGCTACATGTATATAAACTACACACAAACTTTACAAAATAATAAAATTGTTAAATAGAATCAGAATACTAACCGAAAACGCAAGGGCTAGAAGGAACATTCACCAGTAATGTTCGACACCCTCAATATTATCGACACCCACATCTTTCTGCTGGTTTATGTGACTTCAATTTTTATTTTTTTTACTTAATAATGCAATAGAATGATAGAGTTGCAGCGATGCGGTGACAATTAGTGGCTAGATTACTTTGCCGGAGAACGAGAACGGTGGCGGGATGAAAGGGAAATAATGGCGCGTGAATGAGGGTAGGGTTTTACAATTGGGATTAGTAAAGTAAGACATTCTCTAAAAAGAAGCTTCTAGTCCACTAGTACAATCTTTTAAATTTTTACCTTTTTGTTTTTTTATTTTTTGCTACAAAGATGTCGTTGTGGTATATTAATTGAATATTTAACAACAAAACAAGTCGTTGCTGTATTTTATACAATATATTACAACCAAAAATGTTGTTGTAAAAAATAGACCGTGAATTAATTCAATCTCGCGCGCTGGCATGGTGTGGAGGGAAATGAAAATTTACCAACTGCAACGACATTATCGTTGCTAATAAAATTTTCAGCAACGACTATAATGTTGTTGCCAAACATTTGTTGCGATAAATGGATTTTCTTGTAGTGCAGGGCCACCATAAGAAAAAGACATGGGCCGCAAATACAAGTAGCACAACAAAATAACACACACGTCAGCAAAAAGCTGAGTAATCACCACATATCAGAATATAGAGTATAATATAATAATTAACATTATTAGATCAATTAAACAATGTAGTTCGAAACTACATTTCACATTGTACTCTGAAAATAACCTTTGTCAAACTCAACCTCGAATAATAATACGAACCTTTACTCAATATATCCCATAAGTGTGCCATGCTCGTTGTTCTATACCTAGCCTTGGACATGGGTAATTCAAATAAAACCAACAAGTATAAAAATTTGAATACTCTCAATAACCAGAAAACACCTTGAACCAGACCACATACGGGCCAATTCCACTGTAGAAGACCATAGAAAAAAATAAATAAATAAAGATTGTACCTCATTCTTAACTCATGATCATTATCTCCTTACCAACATGCCAAGGACTAAGGTCTATAACGCCGAGCCTCAAACCAAAAACAAAATAATAATCTCAACCTTTTGATCTCATACATCGATCAAGTAATCTTTCACATGATAATAAATTCTCAATATTGGCACATGTTCCCAAATAACATGACAACATATTCGACTCATCAAATATCTCAACTCTTATAGAACTAATACTAGTACCCAAAAAGAATTAATTCTCAACCCAAAAACAATACTCTGTACTAACAACCCTAAAACCTCGATAAAACAATACTCCCTATAACAACAACATTAAAAACCATAGCATAAATAATACAATCAATTAATACGACACTCAAATTATATAATGCAACACTTTAATCACATATATATAAATCTTGATCATACAAATAAATCATAAAATTTACATATAATAATACAAAATATAATCAATACAAACAATAATCAATGATTAAATAAACAACTCCAAGGATTAAGATTCGTGTGATTATATATAATAAATAATAATTAAACATGAATTTTGTGTGATTACACATAATAAATAATACAATTAAATTAATCAAACATCTCCAAATTGATATCATACGTGTGATTACCTTTCGGAAACAACAAGACTTAGTAGATAAACGGAAGGATGTGCAATCACGAGCATGTACATACTATGTCATTGGGTAATTTTGATTTGGAGGAGGATTTTATAGGTGGAGTTATATTAATACCCACTCGTAAAAATTGAAAAAGAAAAGGAAGGAAGATAATGATGATTATGATGTTAAATGATCCAAAAGTATTTGGTATAAGCTGATCAATTCGAATGAGGCTATAGATGACTAATTAACTTGGTGATAATAAGGAAGAATTAAAGGCTCATAAATCAAGGAACAAGGGTAACCTACTAACCTCACAACATCACATAGTTCATGAACGAAATAAAAACGAAGGCAACGTTTTTATAGATTCTGAAATTGCACGGCAATATATATATATATATATATATATATATATATATATATATATATATATATATATATATATATATATATATATATATATATATATATATTTATCAAAAGATAGTTTTAGGGTTTAAAATATCTTTAAAATTTAGAGTCCTATTTAAAATATAATAGGGTTTAAAACCTTTTCGAACTCTAAAAAAAATATAAATATGAAATTAGGAAAGTTATTTAATAAATAAAAATAACTATTTTTTTTATAAAATATAATATATTAAATCATAAAATATTCGGGTATTACACATGCCATGGACTATACTCGTCTATTTGATTCACGTGTTTTAGAACAAGTGATAATAGGTTTCAATCGAAATCCAAGGTGATGTTGGAATACAAATTAGAAATTCCAAAATTCCTAGTAAAAGGATGAGAGAGATTCTTAATGTATGGAGATGAATATGATTATAAAATTTAGAAATTGCAAAATTCATGTTTATGAGAATGTCTCATGAACTCTACTTACTAAATCCCTTCCATTTCCAAAGCATGAGAAACATGCTAATGAAATTGGATTGAGGCAAATGATGTAATTAGAAGTTGTATTTATTTTTGGGAAAAACAAGTTACATGTGTAATACATTCATTTGCAGAATTATGTTTATCAATTGAAACAAAGTTTCAATCTTATTTAATCGTGGTTTCAAGGTTAAATAAAATGTCCAAAATAATTATGAATTGATGGGCTCATCAGGTTGATGACCTGTTGAATGAAACCCCACAGGTAAACTAAATTCATACATTATTTAAGTTCCTAGTTCGGAATCATTAAAGTGGACATAAATGATTTCATAAATTGGACTAGCATGTAAGATTGATTGGATAGTGCAGTTTCATGGGCTATAGGAACATAGTGATGATGCTCGGTCAATCACATGGATGTGCATGAATGATGCATGATCGAACTATAGACCTACTTTGAAGTTCAATTATAGAAATTCCGGATATATTAGTGGATTCCTTTGACATGAGTGGAACAATGATTCCTTTCAATGATTGATTTAGCTGTGGTACACTCAAACGTCCAGTCGTAACTGGGGATTATAAGGGTGTTTCCCGGTTGCTTCATGAGTTGAGTGGGAGCTTTGGTTGCCACAAGATTGGATTGAGTCTACCTATTAAATAGGAATGTGTCTTGGCCCCTTGAAGAGGGAGAATTCAGAAAATGCATGGCCATGCTCAAATGCATTACATAGTAATCATTTGTTCTGTAAATCTAACTCAGTATTTCAAGAAAAGATTTGTAGACTAATATGATTACGACATGAGATGCAATCATATTATCAAATTGGCACACATTGACTTAAGGAATTTGAATATTGCGCACTTGTCTTAGACAAGTGGGAGATTGAAGGAGTTGTGTCATCGATAAGTGCAATTACTAGATATATCAAGGATCATGATTATGGAGTTAATCTGTTCATTCTATAGGGTCGTCAATGTTTGGTGCTAGATATGGCAATTGATCTTTAGGTTAGCTTAATGGCCCAAAGCCTTGTAGAATGGATCCTACAAGGTCACACATAAGAGTATTGGGTTAAACAAGTTAGAGGCCCATTATTGATACTCATTAGTTCATGACATACCATGTTGATAATTGGGCTTGGATAGTTAGAAGAGTCTAATGGGTTTTGGACTTGACATGGTTTTAATTTATTTCTAGATATGATCTATAAATATAAATCATGCCTAGGGTTGCATGATACAACAATTGACATACAGTTAATTGTCACATAAGCAACCAGGTTTCCCAAAAACCCGACTCTCTCTCTCTACTCGACCCTCTCTCTCTCTCCTCCCTGACCGTACGGCCTTCCTCCCCGGGTGGCGCGTGTGGTGGCGCGTGGGTGGTGTTGTGGTGTGTTCGTGGCTCAAATCTCCGTTGAAGTTTGATTGAAGTGTTCAGTCACAACTAACTAGCATTAGTGAAGGTTTAATCCATGCTCGTGGACTAAGTAGAGGAATCACGCTTGGGGTTATTTATCCCCCATTGTTCTTGCTCGATCGCACGTGGAATCACGCTTCAAAGGTACGATTATATGTTCTTTATGTGTTATGCATTAGATCTTGGGATTAGGTACTGTATGAATATGATTCATCTTTTTTCCGCTGCGTAGTACCTATAATTCCCTACACAAGGTTATGAAGAAACAGGCAGCGAAGAGGAACTTGAGGAAGCAGAAGAAGAAGTGCCTCAAATAGGAGTTCCATCCAGAGAGTTTCATCCAAAGCCCTTCAAATATCAAGGCTCTCATCCTACTAATCTCATCATAAGTGACATTGGTAGAGGAACTCAAACTAGATCACAGATGAGGAACTTCTGTGCCTTCCAAGCCTTTCTATCCATAACTGAGCCAAGAAATCATGAAGAAGCTTTCAAAGATGCTGACTGGATAATTGCCATGTAAGATGAACTCAATGAATTTGAAAGGAACAGGGTCTGACATCTTGAAGAGAAACCCAAGAATAAAAAGGTAATAGGACTCAAGTGGGTTTTCAGAAACAAGGTGGATGAGTATGGAACCATTGTGAGGAACAAGGCCAGACTTGTTGTGAAAGGCTATAATCAGCAAGAAGATATTGATTTTGGAGAAACTTTTGCCCCTGTTGCTAGATTAAAAGAGTAGACACTCATTTGTGTCTCCCCAAAAACCAAACCCAGTGATGAGTACCTTTCGCGTTGAATCATAATCGAATGAAATGAACGTGTGGAAAGTCTAGTGTTGCGGATAGTTTTAATTTATTTTCTCTTCTCTCTATTTTTGAAAACTTATTTTAAGAAAATAACCAATCCAGTTTGGTTGCTCCATGATATGGGTCCAATAGTACTGTAGTTGGATAGGGCTTGAAAAGAGCTTTCCAACGATATATTATAAGCCCAATTCCGATGAATATTGAGGAAGTTATGGCCAATTTACTTAAATGGGCCCGGTTTGAGCCTTATATGCGGCCCAATGATCTAGGGGAGGGCCTAATATAGATTTATCATTCCTAATGCAATTAGGAATGGTTTTAGTCTTCTAGATTCTTCTAGAAGGTTCTTTTCATTCCTAATTCAATTAGCATTGATAAATTGACTTTTGTTGACTTTTTAGAGTTTTAATTAAAATCAAGGAACATTTCTGAGGAAAATACGATTTTATCCTCCTATACGGCAATTTTTATCTGATTTTAAGAAAACGCGTGAATTTCTGAATCAGCGCCAAACGCCAGCTGTAGCGCCGGGCGCTACGCTTGGCGCCTGGCGCCAATAGCCAACGTTGGCGCTAGTCCAATTTTATTTGCGCCAGAACTCTGTTTTGATATTTTATCTTTTTGGCTGATTTTCTTTATAAATAACGTCGTAAAAACTCCGTTTTGAATCATCAACAATCATCAATTTTCATTCATCTACAACCTACAATCATCAATTCTTATTCTCTCTCATTCTCACCAACTCTCATCAAGATTTTCTTGATTTCTCTCTCTCTCTCTCTTTTCTAAACTAGCCTTCTCTCAAATACAAAATTCCGCATTCATTAGATCTAGAAACACCTAGCCATATTCGAAGTTGCCTTCACCCTAGACGTGAAAGGTTTAATTTTTGAGGAAAGAGGTACGAGGCATCAAAGTAAGTGCTTTAATGGTTTTTATTGATGTTATGATATAGAGTTCGTGCTTAGGTTGTTATTATGATTCCTAGTATCATGTCTAGGGTAAATTTAATATCAAGTATGATTAAAAGTATGATGCTTCCTACATTCTTCCTAATATTTATGATTGTTAGTATCATGTTAGGGTTAAAGCTTTGATTTTTATTGCTTAGTGACATGCTAGGGTTTGTTATTAATCTTATTAGTATCATGCCTAGGATCTTGCTATTATTATGCTTTAACATAATTTATGATTATTTTATGATGATGATTATGATTATGATTATTGTAATTATTATTTTGATGATTATTATGTTGCTTGATATTTATTGTTATTGCTTGATCACACCCTTTTATGCATGTTTAAAGGGAATTGGTACTTGTAATCACGCTTAATAAGATAATTTAATAATCTTGTTAGGGTTAATTTGATTATAATTCAAGTGATCGCCAATAATAGTTTATTTGTGCATTAATATTCAACCAACAAAGATTAAACAGGTTTAGGGTAAACCTATTGATTGCATGTTAGTTAGAAAGCGCACATGAATACGATCTGAATAAAGTAGAGGCCTATTATTAGGGCAGGTTCAATCTCTTTTAGGTTGGATTTGTACCTTCATCCCCGAACCCTATTTGGTTCAAGACCTAATGGAATTGACGATCTCCTGGATCGTTAAGGGGTGTAACCTTCACCTCGTGAACGGTTTACAAGTTCCTAAAAAAACTTGTTGGCGACTCTTTTGCTCTATCTTCTTTCCCTTTGGACGCCACCGTACTTTAGTGTATGATCACAGTGGGGTTCAAGCTAGGGGTTAACGCTTGAAATATTCCCTACAAGAAGCTATTAGAATGTTAATTGCCTTTGCTTCATTTATGGGTTTTAAGTTATACCAAATGGATGTTAAGTGTGCTTTCTTAAATGGTTTTCTTGAAGAAAATGTTTTCGTGGAACAGCCACCTGGTTTTGAAAACCCCCAAATTCCTAATTATGTCTTTAAGCTTGATAAAGCTCTTTAAGGGCTGAAGAAAGCACCTAGAGCCTGGTATGAAAGGCTCTCCAAGTTCCTTCTTCAAAATGATTTTAAAAGAGGAAAAGTTGATAAAACTTTGTTTTTGAAATATGAAGGAACTGACTTATTAGTTGTTCAAATATATGTTGATGATATTATCTTTGGAGCAACTAATGAAATCTTGTGCAAGTATTTTGCTGATTTAATGAGTGGTGAATTTGAGATGAGTATGATGGGAGAACTCAACTTCTTCCTTAGACTTCAAATCAAACAAACTGAAGAATGAATTGCAATTCACCAACAAAAATATGTCAAGGAACTTCTGAAAAAATGCAACCTTGATCAAGAAAAAACTAACCATACACCAATGGGAACTGGCACAAGATTGGATGAAGATCTACAAGGAACTAGTGTAGATCAAACCAAGTATAGAGGTATGATCTGATCCGTTCTTTATTTAACTGCTAGTAGACCTGATATTGCTTTTAGTGTTGGCTTGTGTGCTAGGTTTCAATCAAATCCTTAAGAGTGTCACCTTACAGCAGTTAAGAGGATTCTAAGATACCTCAAAGGAATTGACAATCTTTGTCTCTTCTATCCTAGAAGTGATACTTTTGATTTAAAAGGTTTTGCAGATGCTGACTATGCAGGAGATTTGGTGAACAGAAAAAGCACTTCCGGAATGGTCCAGTTCCTCGGACCATGTCTAGTTTCTTGGGGCTCCAAGAAACAAAATACAATGGCCTTATCAACTGCTGAAGCTGAATATGTAGTTGCTGCAGCTTGTTGTTCCCAAGTTCTTTGGATAAAACAACTATTAAGAGATTATGGTATGAAGTATAATTGCATTCCTATTTATTGTGATAATACAAGTGCCATATGCATTTCAAAAGATCCAGTTCATCATTCTCGTGTGAAGCATATTCACATAAGGCATCATTTTCTTAAGGATAATGTTGAAAAAGGCTTAATTAAATTGGATTTTTGTGATACTGAAAATCAAATTGCTGGCATTCGACCTAAGCCTTTGAGCAGGGATAAATTTGAAAAGATGCGCATGGAACTTGTTATGATACAATTGAGTTAAGAAGACCTCAAGTTCCCCCTAAAGGTATAAGTTAATTATGTATGCAATATATGTCTTACACAAACTGAATATTGATGGGCATTAGAACGGTCACACATTCCACACTCAATCAAACACATTTATTAACAAATACCTTACACACCAAGCATAATGATAAGTAAGAGTTCGGTCCACAAGGAACGGGATATGGTTGCTAAAGATCTTAACACTTAAGCTAATTCGAAGTCTATGTCAATTGGGGTTCGTCAAGTAGACAAACAAACTATGATTCTAAATCGATGGATTAAAGACACTAGGGAATGGGATCCACTCAACCAAGGCAATTAGGCAAACGGGGA
The DNA here is from genome assembly GCF_001683475.1 of Chenopodium quinoa. Lineage (NCBI taxonomy): Eukaryota > Viridiplantae > Streptophyta > Magnoliopsida > Caryophyllales > Amaranthaceae > Chenopodium > Chenopodium quinoa. The sequence goes on along the minus strand of NW_018743252.1, from coordinate 10,332,531 downwards.
GCAAAATAGACAAGGTATAGTAAGGACAATATGTAAAATCAACCTCATGCAATTAGAAAACAACTCACACTACTAAACTTAGATTCCTCATTAGTCTAGCAATAAATGATACATAATCAAATTGCAATAAGTAATGACATAATCAATTTACATTCCCATGTCAAACTAAGCATATCATGCTATCAAGCTCCTAAGTCAAGGGTAGCTAATCCTATCATTGAAGAACTAACAAGCAATCTCATATAATCAATTTAATTGCAATACAAACATCAATGCTTCTCCCACATTTGCATAATTAACCCAAAAGGTTGAGCTTCACCCAACCCCTAGCAAGTAGACTACTCACAACTCATGTTTATCAACATGCAAACAAGTATTAGGGTTCTAACTTCTTCAATAATTAGGGAAAAGTGATTAACAATTGAAATAACTATCATCCAATAACAAATTATCAAGAACTAATAAGATTTAAATATCATGCAAGAACAAATAAAATCAGAAATTGAATGGAGAAAAGTAGAAGGAAGTTACTAATTGAGGCTTGGAAATGTTGAATACAAAGTGTCAATTCTTGAGGATGAATCTTGAAACCAACTATTACAATGATTAATTTGATGAAAACTAAGCTAAATTAATGTTTCAAACTAAGAGGAGTATCTAAAAACTAGGCTATTTCTGTCTAAGTTACAAATGAACTAAAGGGGAAGTATTTATACTCCCCGAAACACATAGGGAAATCCGTCAAAAGAAAACGGATTCCCAGAGAAGGAGCGCCCGCTCCATGGCCAATAGCGCCTGCTCCTCATAGGGTGCACATGACATTAAGTTTGGCAGAAGGTTTGGAGCGCCCGCTCCTGAGGGGTGCACGCCTGCTCCAGCTGGAGCGCCCTCTCCATTCTCTAATTTCCTTGCCTTGAACATAAACCATGCATTGAATGCTTGCCAAATTGAGTCAATAGACCTGCAAAACATGGAAAAACACAAACCAAGAGGGGGTAAGGCCGATACAAAACATTTTCATTCAAAAACGGGTTAGAAAGAGGGGAAATGAATGCAAAATCGGGTTTAAATTAACACAATAAGTGGTCAGATAAACCACTTATCAAATATGTGAAAACATAGTCCTGAGCAAAAGAATGTATGGCATTGCATATGGGATTGTGGCTGTATGTGAAGAAATCAAACTGCATTAGGCATATCTATGTTATAACAAACTATGTTGATTTGTTCCAAGTTCCTCCGAAATATTTTATAAGATTTTGTTTTATCTCTGTGAAAATTAATTATTTAATCAGTTAATTAATTTTATCCTCTTAAACATCTTATCACTTTATTCTGATTTTGAATTATCCTCAAATGCTTATCTTTAGAAATTCAAATTTATCTTCAAATTTTTTTTAAATACCCTAGATTCCTTGTATTTAATTCAAAGACTCAGATCAAACAATTAATCTAGAACTTCCTTGTCAAATCACACTTAATCAATCTGACCAATTGAGAAGTGTTTTTTACCACTCTTCTTTAATCGACACCTAACATATTAAACTAACCTTCCACACCCTTCCACCGATTTCTTTTAACCCTTGATATTCTCACCTCTATAAAAATGAAGCCAAACCCTAAACACTGTTCCTCACCTCCTCACTCCGTAAAATATACCTTACATTTTACTGATTCAGCTCATTCACCCATGTATATTTCACCAAAACCCCAAATTACACCACAAAAATACTCACCCATGGAAATCAAGCAAGAAACTCAAGCAAAAGCTTCTGCTGAAAAACCCAAGAACATGCCAGCAGCTCGTAGTGAATCGAAGAAACGGAAGCTAGAGGAGGAGGAACCTAAGAATCAAGGCTGGGAGGAAATGGGTGAAATGATTATGATGGAAAAATCTCCATCCATCAAGAAAATCGAAGCAAGCTCTGATCATTTCATCCATGGATTTTGCATCAATTTAAATTGGTGCGAAGTAAGTAAGTACTCTGAATTACTTGAAATTCTTGAGGCTCAAAATTGGGTGCAATTGTTTAGTGAAAGTTACAATAATGTGCTTGCTCATGCTCTTTTGAAAGAATTCTGTGCAAATTTCAAGAATATTGATGGTGTGTGTGTGTCTAAAGTTAAAAATAAGAAAATTAGTTTTGATGCTAATTATCTATGTGCTATTTTTGGAACTCCAAATGAGGGGTTTGATGAATATTTTAAAGGTGCTACTGATTTGGGTATTGGTGATGTGTCAATTATAGAAATTGTTGAATCAATTGGTGGAAAAGTGTCTAAGGTGCAAACTAACCATAATATGTTTTCCCCTATTCAAAAATTACTGTTTATCTTTGTTCACTTGGCCATTGTTCCTAGAACCCAACATAAACATGAAGCCAATCATCTTGATGCCATGCTTATGTATTGCCTTGAAAACAAAATTCAAATAAACTTTCCCTCCATCATGATAAAACATCTAACCCATTGCCTTGAAAACCATTTGAAAGTTGGATATGCTAATTTGATAATCACTCTCATAGAGAGTTTTAGTATCAATACCTCAAACTATGAACACCTTAAACTTCAAACCAACCACTTTGTTCAACCCAAAACTCTAGAAAGCAGAAACTTGCATGTTGTGGATGGCAAGACTCAGTTTCTTCCAAAAACCCTTCCCAAACCAAAACAAGATGAAATCAAGAAACTGTATGTGGAGGATGAGGTGAAGAATTGGCTGGAGGAACAGGAGAGTGAGAGTGAGAAATAAAATAAGGAGAAAATTAAGGAGTCAGAAAAGAAAGGGAGTGCTCCAAGTGAAGTGAAAAGAAAAAGTGTCAGGTTGGCTTTTAAGCCAAAGAGAAAGAGTGAAAAGGCATAATCTGTCCCATATGTGGATCTAAGTGAGGAGAAATTAGGTGCTCAGGGGGAACAGGGCACCATGGAACAGCATTCAGTTGAAAAGTCTTTTCCCACAAGTACTGGATTTACTGCTTTTAGTTCCCTCAGCTCAACTATGGAACTGAAAGCTCTCAAGGAATCAGTAAAACAGATGACTGATGCCCAACCTCTTCTAATTCAAAGGCTCGAGGCTCTTGAGAAGACAGTGGCTGATCTAGTGAAAACCTCCAAGGAACTCACTTCATCCTTCCAGCAAAGCACTTCTGCTATCTCTCAAGGTCATGCTGATTTGTTGAAGAAACTTGAAGAGATGGTCCTTGAAGCAGTTCCAGATGAGAATGCAGCTGACGAGCACCAGTCCTCAGCACCTGAAGCTTAATCTTATTTTCTTTCTGCCTACCCTATGAAACTATTTCTTTTGAACTTGGTCTGTATTAAACTCGGTTTTATTTTGCTTCTTTTGGTCTGTAAACAATTAAACAGGGTATTTTGCTTTTGTTTTTGATGTTCTGGAGGAACATCAGTTTGTTTATATGGATGTTGCTTGCTTGCTTTGTGACTATTTGCCTACTGTTTCTGCCTATATGTGCTTTGTTCTGTGCTTTGGACACAAACCATTACAATGGTGCTGTGTTTAGATATATATGTGCATTAATTTTGATGAAAGTTAAAAGGGGGAAAATAAAGGCAAACTCAATTGTTGACAAGCTCTCCATCCATCTTCATGTTGAGGTATATCATCAGTCTCAAGTCTCAGTTCCTTGTTTTGTAGATATTTCTAGTTAGTTTTTTTACTAAACTTTAGTTTTGTTTTTTTTGTTTTGTTTTTTTTTTCTCTGATTATCACTTCTTTATTTTACTGAGTTTTCTTAGGTTTGTCATTCATCAAAAAAGGGAATATTGTTGACCTTAAGTTTTGATGATGACTCAAAGAACCTAAGCAAACCCATATAAGTTTAAATTTCATTTTTAGCTTTGATTAATGACAGGTTTATGCTATGACGTTCTTGAGTAAGAAGGGAGCATGGAACAAGATCTAAGTTATCTATGGGAGGATAAAGAAGTCAATCACAAGTCGTGTTCCTTTAGTGAGGAACTGAAGCTCCAGAGTTGAAGCTTCGAAAGCTAGTTCCTTGAGTGAGGAACTGAAGTTTCAGAGTCGAAGCTTCACAGAGTATCAAGGAGTCTAATGTATTTTATCTTTACTTTAGGCTACTTGTAATTATGTTAAGTACAATGATTATTGATAGGATTTAAGTGGATTTAATTTTATTTGATAAAGATTTTATTTTCCATATTTCAACTGATTTAATTTCGAAAATATCTTTTATGTTAAAATATCTTTTTGGTTAAAAAGATTTTCTGTTTTGATCTTTTCTTATTCTTTGGAAAATCTGACTTGGAAAATTTTCTTTCAAACGTGTGTTTTACCTTGTCAAAAGAAGTTGAGAAAAATAAGGAAGCCAGTTTAACCACTTCCTTATAATTCGATTGACTTGTTGCCCAAGCTCTCACGAACTGTACTTCCTAGTTTTATGGAAGTTGTGGATTAGTGGAGATTAAGGCAAAACGTAAATGTTTTAACTTCCTTCTCTGCCTATAAATATATTTTAGTTTTCTGTTGAGAAAAACACGCTTGAGCATTATAGTATTTTAACTTTCAAAAGAGTCATAATCCACTGAAGTCCTTGAGTGTCTTTGTACTTAGAAATTTAGAGTTTAATATTGAGTTGTATTGGGATAGAGTTTGGGGAAACTCTAAGAGTGTTTTATTGCTTTGAGTGAAGCAAGGAGAAATAGAGAGTAAGAGAGATCGACTGATTGAGGGATCAGTTGAAGGGAGCTTAAGTTCGTTGAGGAACTTGAGTTTAGAGTCTTAATTTGTAATAGGTTGTTTTCCCTATTACTGTTAAGAGTTGAGTTTAAAATCCCTTGTGGTTGTGGTTTTTCTTCTTGATTAGGGCCAAGAAGTTTTCCACGTAAAATCTCTCTTTGCACTTTTAGTTTTTGTTTGAGTTCCTTTATAAATTCCGCAAAAATTACCCTAGTTCCTCTACAATACAATTCACCCCCCTCTTGTATTGTTCATTCAAGTCAACAACCGCCTTACCCTTATCCCTTGTATCAACTTATAGATCTACCTCAAATTGAAGAAATTGATGATTATTCAAATAATCTATCTTAATTTTTTCGACAATGAATGCATATATTCAATTATATTCTTCTCCTTATGTAGAGTATCGATTTTAAGGGGCTTTTTTCCCCATATGTTACATGTTTGATGTTTCGATTGGCAATTAAGGGTTTTTGTTTGTTTGATTTTGTTTTTAAATATGTAATTAATGATATATTTTATATTTATGTTCCTTTTTTTCAAGGATTTTGGGGATTTCATGCCAAATTATGTATCTTCTTTCCCTTCTAGTTCAGTTGTTAATTGGTTCTGCCTTTTAAAATTTTGCATAAATCAATATATTGGTTTTTCTTTTAATAGTTGTATGATTTTCATTTCTATGAATTTGCATTACTTGAAATTAATAGATGCTTGTAGCATAATTATTATATAGGTAATTAGAAAGGTTAGTAAGGATAGTTTATAATTTTATCCATTAACTAATATATAGTTTCTTGCTATGTGATCTACAAGGTTGGGGATACTCCAACAGTGACATCCGAGGATATCTTGGGACTCTCTGTTTTGCAGGTGAATGTAGTTTAGTTGCATTTGACTCTATGTTCACAAACACTATGATCATATTCTTAAGAAGAGCACCTTGAGAGAAATCAGAGGATAAAGACTATAGTTTAATGATCATTTGACTCCTAGAGTATGCGGCATTGGCAAGTTTGTCACAAATTACTCACATATGAATCATCACACAACAAATAAATAAATTAATTCAATATCACATAAAAAATAATAATGTGTCATGGGTGTGTACGTGTGTTTCAGGACTGCTACCTAGAAAGATTAGGGAAGTTGTTCATAGTGCACGCACCAAAAATCTTATATAATTTGGAGTTTCTTTGCCGAAAACATCAAAATCTACTTCAGATCTAGAGGTAGGAAGTTGTTTTCTTCTTCTCTTCTTGAATTGATTTCTAGGTATCTAATTGTTTAATTCTTGAATTCGTTCCTTTAAATTCTATGTTTCTTTATTTTTTCTATTTGCAATCTATATTTGATTCATTTTGGGCTTCTAATGTTTCAACTATCCTTTGTCTCTTAATTCGAGTAAGACATTCAATATGTGTTAAATTTAGTTAATATTTTTAAATTAAAACTTTGTTGACGAATTATTTGTTACCAACTTGCCAATTATACTAGTAAAAGCCTAGCATAAGTAACTCCAAGCAGATTTGTAAATATATGAGATTCATTGTATTTTTTGTATGCTCAACTCAAATTTATACATGCTCCATTGTATTTTTTGTATGCTCAACTCAAATTTATTCATGCTCCACTGTATGACTATGATGTCTAGTTAATACTATGATGTTGCTTGTTGTTTATTAACCTGTCGCGACTTTTTATAGGCCGTGAGTTACTCTTTATGTTTTGTTAATTCTGCTTATTATGAGTACCTAATCTACCTATGTCCATATTTATGTGCTCATTTGACTGTTTCAAGTGTTGTAACCTCTAAGAGATTAACTCATGTCAAACGTCTGGCTTGATCAGTAAAGATTACCGTGAAGTAGAATGAACTAGGCACAGGGGATGAACAGATTCTTATTACTAAGGTCTAAGGATAGGAGCTGCAAACTAGTTATGCAGGAGTGTTGCAAATGTGTAGCGTGAGTTCATTCACAATGTATCACACAATTTTGGCAATGTAAAGCACATCTGTTTTGTAATTTTGTACTGAATGTTACTTAAACTCTTTGTTTCACTTATATTGCACGCGTTTCACCAACAATAGTCCATAGCTCATCATGGGGTGAGTTATGTGTATGGACACTTATACTCTATGCGGAGCGTTTTGAACTATATATAAGAAATCTGATGTACAATGCATGCCAAAGAACTTGTGCCAGCTGATATTAAATGTTTCTTATGGGATCGATTATAGGCTTTATAGAATGAAAGTTGCAACAGATCGATTTCCTTGAGCTTTCATTAGTTTCAGTTCTTTCCTCAAATTCTCCTGCCTAAAGAAACCACAAATATGTTTTATCAAATCATTATCTTGCAATTTGCAAGAGGAACAATAAAGTGAAGTTTCATTCAAACATGCAAGTTTGCGAACCATAAGAAACTAAACTTTAATTATATGTTGTGACATCATCACTCATAAGGAGATAATTATTGTAATTTCTTTCATTAATCTATGTTTGTATCGTCAATTAATACTCAAATATCAATAACTAAAACCAAATAATGTTTTGTTGGTATAATACAATACCATGTTGGTATGCTATCAATTTCATAATTTAACAATCACACTCATTATAAACGAATTTCTAAATAAGTTACAATTTTAATAATAGTGCATGGCTAATGATGTCCATTTTGCAAACGTTTCAAGATGATGTCACAAAACTTGTGATATGTAGAAACCAGAAAGAGGATTCCAATGAAATCACGGAGTCAGAGCTAGTAGATTTGGATCCACATTCACGCTCAATGAACAAACCTGTAACATAAAATGAATCACGACGTGTTATAAAATGACAATAATACAAATCATAATTATCCATCCATATAATATTTGCATTTTCACCTGAATCTATGCTCCCACTATTTTAAAATAAATGTCCCAATCAAATTAAGCACATATATGACAACACAAAACTTTGATAAAAAAATTATCTTTGATAATCGATAAATATAAATTGAAGAAAATTGATATCTAGAAACTATATATTAAGACAGTTTTAACAAATACTTATATACGGAGTAATTATATATACTTTTCCTTATATATATAAATCACTAACATTGGTCAACGTAAATTTTGTGAATAGCGCAAAGAAAGTCAAATGGGATATTTATTTTGAAACAAAGAAGTTATAATTTCTTACACCATTATATTATAATGCATACTTTACACATTATATTGTCTCAATTACTTAAACTTAATACATTATACTCAACAAAAGAAGAATATAATTGTTCAATTCATCAATGATCAACTATGAGCATTAAGCCAATCGTAGTTTGATTCGTTATCCATTTTTATCTTCACAATTAGATCTCCACAAAAGAAAAATATAATTTTTCTCAACAAAAGAAGAATATAATTGTTCAATTCACAATTAGATCTCCACAAAAGAAGAATAGAATTCTAGTAAGTACAAATACATAATTTCACCTCAAATACAAGTCTACAACATGTATTTCTTCCCTACCAACGATATCAATGACTACTTACAATTTTCATTATTATAGATCTACAATTAAGGATATCATTTCCCTAAAAAATGAAGTTAAATATATACTATAACTTACAAGATGTAGTTGAAAGCTTAGTCCTTGCTCCTTGGATTGATGCTTCTCCTCTTCCATCTTTAACCAATTGATGAATGAATCGATCCTCCTGCTACAAAAAAAATGGAAATTATTTGTCTATTTTTTTTTCCTTTTTTGGTGCTTCAATTGATAATGGAGAGCTGACTTTTTTTTTTGTCCCTCTTTATTTCTTTCTCTTGGAATCTTTCTCTCTCTTGGACTTTTTCTCTCTCTTGGAGTCACATGACCTTTTTTTCTTTTACAATTTTGTTTTCCTTTTATTTTTTTAACACATTTTCTAATTTATTTATTAGTCCTTACTAGAGACATATTCGTCTCTAGTTGCTAGATGCTGAGACATTCCCGGGAAAAAGGGAGGGAAGGTATTATGTGGGTCCACATGATGTCATAAGGTGGTTGAGAGCCAACTAGATAGGAACTTTTGGTATTTAAGAAAAGAGTAGGTGGTAATTGCTAAAATGAAAAGAATAGTAAGTGGTAATTGTAAAATTTTCCTTAAATTTATATTTGTAAATTGTAGCCATTAAAAAAAAAAAAGAATTGCAAATTGCAGCCAAAAGTTCTTAAAATTGTAGTTCGATTCAACTTTTTTATCAGTTTACGTGTCAAAACAAATCCGGTTGAGGTTTTAGGGGCCATTTTAATTCTAAAGGGTCCCAATTAAGCTCGGAATTAGCAAAAAATAACATAAGTGCCTCGTTTTGCTTAACAAAAATGTATCGATTTGTGGGCAACTATTTTTTGCTGTAAAAACGAGGCACTTACATTTATTTTTTTTGCTAATTCCGAGCTCAATTCGGACTCGAAAGGGATAAAAGGGCCTCTAAAACCTTAACCGAATATTTTTCGACACGTAAACCGATGAAAAAGTTGAAACGGAATGCAATTGACAATTTATAAGAATTTTTGGGCTACAATTGCAATTTTTTTAAATGGCTGCAATTTGCAAATTGCTAACATTAAATGATTGCAATTTGCAAATTTTCCCAAGTGATATTCAATTTTTGAATTTATAACTATAATTGAAATGTAGAAAGGAAAAAGTTAACGAATGTTCCGATGGTGTTGGATAAAATAATTAAACTCGAAATATTAAATTAAAATGAACATTAAATATACCGATCTATGCAGATATACAATCATAATAGAGAATCAGTAAATTAATAAAAATATAAATCTAGAAAATTGTAACTCAATATTCAGTCATAATATAAATAAAAATACTTAGGGCCTGTTCACATTTACTGAACTAAATTGAACTGAACTGAACTGAATTGAGCTGAAATGAATATTTTATGAGAGAGGAAAATTATGAGCTGAACTAAACTGATTAGAGATGAACTTATATATATATATATATATATATATATATATATATATATATATATATATATATATATATATATATATATATATATATATATATATATATATATATATATATATATATATATATATATATATATATATATATATATATATATATATATATATATATATATATATATATATATATATATATATATATATATATATATATATATATATAAAAGAATAGAAAATCAGTAAAAATAATTTAAGTTCAGTAAAAATAACTTATATTATTATTTAAGGTTCCACGTGTTAGGATATATTTAAGTTAGATAACACTTTGTGAATATATTTGTATATATCTTGTTAGGAGTTTTATGGCAAGTTAGGTTATTGTTGTAAGCCTATATATATGTGATTAATGGTAAAGGCTTATCAAGCTGCTTTATCCTAAATATTTTCTTGACTTTGACATGGTATCAGAGCCTCTCTAATTTCAAGAGATTTTTGTTCGATCCTGATTTGTTATTCCATTATTTTTTTCCACAAATTTGTGAGTTTGGGGTTTCGATTTTTTTTGTACACAAAAATTAGTTTAGTCGAATTTAGGGTTCCGAATCCCTAATTTCTAGTTTGTTTATTCAAGTGTGTGTAGCGCTTGATCTGTTTGGTTAAGGTGTGCGCGTTGTAGTGTGTGTTGTGGTGTCCGATTGCTTGTTGTATGCTTCCGTCTTGTGTGTATTTTTTGGGAATTGTTCGTGTGTTGAGGAGTAATGGTTGGTGGCGGTAATCATACTTCTAAGAGTTCTTAGCAGACAAGTTCTCAAGAGGTGACTAACGATGATCGTGCTTCTGCTCCCACTTTAACTAATGATCACTGAGTGCAATTCTTGAAAGCAATTAAGACTTTTAAATCCTCTACTTCATCCAATGATAAATCATCTCACGGTAATTATTGTTCTAATGAGTGGATAATTGATACCGGAGCGTCAAAACATATGTCGGGTGATTTAAATTTGTTTTACGACTTGTGTGATATTTTATTTCCGGTTGGTTTACTTAATGGAAAAAATACTACGGCCACTAAAGAAGGAAGAATTAAACTGAGTGATCGTTTCATACTAGAAGATGTTTTATTTGTTCCTGAATTACATTGTAACTTATTGTCCGTGTCTCAATTATTAGAATAGCATGAATATATTGTTCTTTTCACTAACAAGCTATGTACTATTCAGGGCCGCACTTTGAAGAACTTGATTGGAGCTAGGGTGCAGTGTAATGGGGTCTATCTCTTCCGGTCGGTTTGTCCTCGTGTCCATCAAGCAAATTCAACAGAAGCTCCGGATACAAGTATGTTATGGCATGCATAAACGTTTAGGTCATCCTTTGATGAAAGTTGTTATGTCTTTACCTGGAGTAGCTAGTAGTAGTAAAAATAAAAAATGTGGTGTATTTGATTGTCATATTTGTTTTATGGGTAAACAACCCCGTAATTCCTTTCCTTCAAGTGTGAACAGAGCATCTGCTTTATTTTATTTGATACATTGTGATATTTGGGGTCCAAATAGAGTATCATCTAGTTGCAATGCTAGATATTTCCTTACTATTGTTGATGATTTCTTCTAGTGGCGGAGCCAGGAATATATAACCGGGGGGACGACAACTAAACATCGCGTCATTGACAAAAATATTTAAAAAAACTAAACGCAAAGATAGTTTTATAGTTAAAATTTTACAATTAAAAAAATCCACGATATATAATTAGTCTTACAATTAAAAAAAATTACATAAAGTTTAACATTAAATTATAATTTCATCATTCGAGTCTTCTTATTTTGAAAACGATCAATGATTTCTTCATCGGGAACTTGTAGGAACATTTCCTTCTCAATGAAAGTGACCAAACAATCATTCATAAATTGATCACCCATGCTATTTCGTAACTTACTTTTGACATATGTCATTGCGGAGAACACTCTTTCAACACTTGCCGTAGCAACGGGAAGAATCAACATCAACTTGATAAGCAAATATACAAAAGGATATGTCTTATCCTTCTTGGTACTAACAAGCATCATGGAAAAGAGTGTTAAGATCACGCAAGTTTTGAAATCTTTCATCATTGTGCACATTTTCCATGGATATATCAAGTTAACCTTCAAGTGTCATCAAATCAAAACTTGAAAATTCTTCGGGATAAAAAGAGGCAAGTTTGAGTACCTTTTCTTTGTCAAAAGATGAAAAATTATCTTTAGGACTTAATCAAGCCATACTAACTCCATGCTTCTCTTATTGAATCGATTATCAAGTTCGTGATGAAGAGGCAAATCAATTACCCCCAAAAATATTTCAACTCGAAAATGATGTAGATTTGTTGCTTTTTCGAAAAACCGTCGTGATCTTCCTTGAGAAACATAAAGAGAATCCATAGTAAGAACATCACTGTCTTGGTTAGTGCAAAATGAAGTAACCTTGTTTAAGAAAGTCTCCCACCCTTGTTCCCTCATTTTTTGCAATACACTTTTTGTAAAAGTAACTAGTTCCATGGCATTTACAATATCTTGCTCCTTTATTTGCAAAGCAATACACAAATCATTAGTGTAACTAAAAATAGTCAACATTAACTAAGCCAAAAAAATAAAATCAAATGACTCTAATTGTCCTAAAACAATTTGGGCTTTGAACTTATCTTCCGATGCGCCATGCTTCCCAATGTGAACAATTACCTTCAAAATTGTATAAAATAAGCGGATGATATTTACAAGACACTTGTAATGAGATCCCCAACGAGTATCTCCGGGTCTCTTCAAACCAAGTTCTTGATTCAAACCCGATCCACACAAAATTTCCCCCACTTCTATTGCTTGAGCAAGTTCTTGAGCTTGACTATTACGAATCATTTCTCTTCTCTTGCAATAAACTCCAACAACATTCAACAAGTTTGCAAGTATTTCAAAAATCAAACCACAACTATCATTTCTTTTAGCAACGACAACTAGTGTGAGTTGAAGTTGATGAGCAAAACAATGTATGTAGTAGGCTCTTGGAGTATCATTCATAATCAAAGTCTTAAGGCCATTTATTTCACCCTTCATATTACTAGTCTCATCATAACCTTGCCCTCTTATCATAGATGGAATTAATGAATATTCCACAAGTAGTGACATAATTGTATCTTTAAGAGATAACGCGGTAGTATCACCAACATGAACAATGCCTAAAAATCTCTCCATTACCTTTCCATTATCTCTATTAACAAAGCGCAAAACAAGAGCTAGTTGCTCTTTTTGAGACATATCACTTGACTCATCTGTCAATATAGCAAAGTAATCATCACCAAGCTCTTCAATTATGCACTTAGTTGTTTCTTTTGCACAACAATTAATAATGTCTTTTTTTTATCGGGGGAGAAGTCATTTGATAATTTCTGGGTGCATTTTCAAGAGTATGATAACCTACTTCCTTAACTTTTTCTCCTAACCATTTCAATAGCTCAATGAAATTACCCCTACTATAAGACTCATCACGTTCATCATGCCCACGAAATGCCAAACTGTGCTCCAAAAGAAACCTTAAACAAGTTAAAGATGCATTTCAACGAATATAATATTCACTTTTAATCACCTTACTTGCCTTTTCAAACATATTCACAATTAATTTATTTTTCCCATCTTTCAAGTTCACATGCTTCTCATAAGCAAGATTATGATCACTCTTAATTCCACCAACATGCTTCTCAAATCTTTCCAGCTTATTTCGTTTCCTAAACCCTCCATCAACAAATGCATATTGTCAACTTCACCTTTAAACAAGTAACATACAAAACAAAATGCGGCATCTTTTTCAATGCTATATTCAAGCCAATCCCATTTGTTGAACCAATTCACACTAAAACGACGCAAGCCACCCGCTTATCTTTGAGAAAATTTGTGAGTTTTTGGTAGGCAAGGTTTTTTGAGGATATAAGCCCTCCTCACCGCATTTCTTTGTTTTGAGGGATAGTCCACTATGTTAATTCTTTTTCCCGGATCATGAGGAAGAAGTTCAACATCATATATCAATTCTCTTCCTCCTCTGTTGGTAAATTACTAGTACTTGTACCACCAATTTCTTCAACATTTTCGTGATTTGGGGGGAGCTAATTGAGATTTCATTCTTTTAAACAAGAATTTTCGAAGATCGGGTTGTTTTCCCTTAGAATTGTTTGAATTAGGTGAATTGTTTGACATGTCCTAATTAAATCAATAAAAATAAAAACAATGAATCAATAATAATTCAATTACCATCATATCATCAATATTACCAAACAATTTAACACAAATAACAAGTTACAATTTTATAAAGTGAACAATTTGAAAATTGAGAACCCTAGCCTAACATTGGATTATAAAATATCAACCATTAAAAAAAATCTGAATTTAAACAATTAAAAATTCACACTTAAATAAAAAACTAGCACTTAAACAATTTAATTAAAATAAGATTTAGGATTTGGAGGGATAATTTAAAATTATAAGTTACTTACAATGAATTGGGGAAAAATCTTAAGAAAATTGACTTTTGCAATATATGGTATGTCGGTTATGCGGTGGTGACGGCAGCGTCGACGTCAACAGCGTGGTTGTCACTTGTCGGAGTCCGGCAGTCGGGTAGCAGGTTTGAGCACTCCGTAGTACGTTGTGGGAATTGGGAATAGAAACTAGAAAGCTTAATTAAAAAATAAAAATTACCTTTATACTTTTTAACTTTTATTATTGTTTTGTCTTTTAGTAAGTTTTATTGTTTTATATTTTTTGTTTGATATGATGTCAGTCCTACAACTCCTACTCCTGTTACTTTCACACTTTTATTTGTATGCTTGCCTTGGTTAGTTGGTTTTGTCAGACTTTTGTGGATTAGTCGCCTTTTGTAAGTTTTGTTTTGTTTTGTTTTTTTTTTTAAATAGAAAAATCTATAAAAAAAATTCAAAGTGGGGAGACAGTTGTCCCCCCTCCCTCCGCCCCTGATTTCTCCTGTGCTACTTGGGATTATTTGATGGTTGGTAAACATGAAGTAGGAAGTTAATTCATGATTTATATGATTTAATCAAAACTCAATTTAATAAAAAGATTAAAGTTTTACGAAGTGAAAATGGGCAAGAGTTCTAGTGTTTGAAGTCGTATTTTTGATAAGAAAGGGATAGTACATCAAACTTCATGTGTGGATACTGCTCAACAAAATGGTGGTGTTAAAAGAAAACATAAACATATTTTGAATGTTTCTTGTGCTTTACGTTTCCAAGATAAATTGCTTAAGTATTTTTGGGGAGAATGTGTTTTGGCCACCGTTCATCTTATTAATTTGACTCCGACTTCTATTTTAGGTGGAAAAACCCCTCATGAATGTTTGTTTGTGAAACCCCCCTCTTATGATGAAGTACGTGTTTTTGGGTGTTTGAGTTATGTTGTGAATAATTCTCGTGGTAAAGATAAATTTGACTCGAAATCTAAGAGGTGCATATTTGTCGGTTATCCTTTCGAAAAAAAAGGTTGGCGTTTTTATGATTTGGAGTCTAACGAATTTATAATAAGTCGTGATGTTAAATTTATTGAAGACAAATTTCCCTTTATTGAGCAGTTTGACGAGTTAGAAAAGGTGCAATGGGAGAATTATTTTAATCATGCAAGTTCGTTTATGGGATGATGAAGATTATGTTAGTGATTTGCATTCTTTTTCACCTACTGTACCTGAAGTTAGTAGTGCTTGTGATATGGATTTAATGCATGAGTTGCATGCTACTGTTGATCCACGTATAGTCAGTGAGGGTAATCAAACTTTGCATGTGCCTAGTAATGTTCCTTCTGGTGATGATGTTGCTACTGCCTCCCTTGACTTAAGGGGGAGTATGGGTACTCATAGTGATGTGGCAGGGGGTAAAACTCCCAATAATGGTGAAGTGTTGGGTCGCGGTCATCGTATCAAATTTCCATCCTCAAAGCTCCGTGGTTATGTGACTAATACGGTTGTTCATCAAGCAATAGACCCCACTCCTGCAACAACTGCTCCCGCTTCTCAATCACTTTCTTCAGGTAAATAATTTGATATAGCTTTTTATGTTGATTATAACAATTTTTCTAGGAGACATAAGTGTTTTCTGACAGCAGTTACAAAGGGTAAAGAGCCTTCCTCGTTAAGGAAGCTGTGAAACATAAGGGTGGCGTAAGGCGATGAAAGAAGAAATTGATGCTCTTAAACGAAATGGCACGTGGACATTGGAGGACTTACCTCCAGGTAAGAAGGATATTGGTAATGGTTGGGTCTATAAAATTAAATATACTTCTACAGGTGAAATAGAGCGACTTAAAGGTCGTCTTGTTGTGTATGGCAATCGACAAGTTGCAGGTGTTGATTATAATGAAATTTTTGTCCCTGTGGAAAAAATGGGGACTGTTAGACTTTTTATCTCTGTTGCTTCTTCTTTGAATTGGGAGCTGCATCAAATGGATGTTCATGATGCCTTTCTTCATGGATATTTGGCAGAGGAAGTATATATGCAGTTACCTCCCGGTTATAATTGTCCTACTCTAGGGAAGGTTTGTAGGCTGCGTAAGTCTATATATGGTTTGAAACAAGCTCCTCGTCAGTGGTTTTCTAAATTGTCTAACGCTTTGAAATCTTATGGTTTCAAGCAATCATATGCAGATTATTCTTTATTCAGTTATATTGGGGTACGGTCTTCGATCCCTTCATGTTCTTGTGTATGTTTATGATCTAATTGTTGCTGGGTCGTCTCATGATGCAATAATTTGTTTTAAAAAATATTTGAGTACTTGCTTTCATATGAAAGACCTTGGCGTGTTGAAGTATTTTTTGGGTATTGAAGTTGCCCGTGGTCCGGAAGGTATATTTTTGTCTCAACGTAAATATGCTTTGGATGTATTATCTGAAGCAGGAATGTTAGGTTGTAAGCCTATTGATACTCCTATGGAGAAGAACCATCGTTTGGCATATGCCGAGGGGGAGCCATTCTCCCAACCTGATCAGTATCGTCGCTTAGTTGGGCGAGTTGTTTATTTATCTGTAACTCGTTCAGAGTTGAGTTACTCTGTTCATATTCTTGCACAGTTTTTGAGTAACCCGCGAGTGCAACATTGGGATATGATGCCACAATCAGAGTACTACGCTATATTAAAGGTAGGTCAGGGTATATTGTTACGTCCTATGAAGGACATGTGCTTGACGGCTTTTTGTGGTAGTGATTGGGCGGCATGTCATCCGACTTGTCGTTCTTTGTCTGGTTATATGGTTTTTCTTGGTCGTTCCTCTGTCTCATGGAAGACTAAGAAACAACTGACAGTTGCTAGTTCTTCTTCAGAAGCTGAGTATCGTGCTATGACAGTTACTACTTGTGAATTAAAGTAGTGGTAGAAATCTTTGTTGTTCTCTCTTGGTATTTTGCATCCCAAGCCTATGAAGTTGTATTGTGATAGTCAATCTACTCTTCACATTCCTAAAAATCCTGTTTTTCATGATCGTACTAAGCATATAGAGGTGGATTGTCACTTTGTTCGTGATGAGTTGGTGAATGGTAATCTAGCTACTGCGTATGTTCCTACAGGTCATCAGTTAGCAGATATTTGGACGAAGGCACTTGGGAAGCGACAGTTTGGTTTTCTCCTTAACAAGTTGGACATTCGTGATTTACATGCTCCAACTTGAGGGGGAGTGTTAGGATATATTTAAGTTAGATACACTTTGTGAATATATTTGTATATATCTTGTTAGGAGTTT